>NC_092418.1:79606492-82006492 GCF_040894005.1 Engystomops pustulosus
CCATGGAGGCTACAGTGATCAGATACATACAAGGGGCAAATGTAACAGGATCTTAGATTACATCACCCTGGTCATGACATGACCAATGTTGTAACAGAGCTCTCTCTCACATGGCATAGCTGCCTGTTCTGTACCAGTGAGACCTGTAAATCAGAAACAATGAGTAAGGGCAATGCAAGTGATATTGTATTTCTCTACTATCTTGACTTTGATAAACTGGAATTCGATTGGAAATTTAAACTTACTTTGTTAAAAAGAAAGGAAATGTGCTTAAAAGAAGTAAATGAAATGCAAAAGCCAGTCAGCAGTTACCCAGCCCAGTGATGCCCTCTATAAAGAGGATCTTTCATCACATCACACATGTGGAGATTAGCATTCGTTTGGCTGCTACACATATTCAGGGGCACTTTGAATTTTCTTTCTAGTCCACATGGTGGCAGAGATATCAGTCCCAGTATCTGACCATTGTATCTGTGTTCTGTTAGAGCGGAGCAGCTGGGGTTAGAGGCAGAGGCATGTATTATGCTAATCTTCTCTTATACTGTCCAATCAGTAGCAGACAGCGTTTTATCTCAATATACTCATCTAGATTCTGTCTTTATACATTGTGTTAAACTTCTAATATTCAGTTAACATTGTGTTTACACCATATCTACAAAACATTACAAATTGAGATGCAAACAGGTATCAAACGCAATAAAAACATGAGCGCAGTGTAAACACAAACCCATTTTAACCCCTTAGTGACCGCCTATATGGGTTTCTACGTTGGTCACTTAGGGGTTAAGGGAATAGCAGTTCCGATCTGGCTATTAACCCATTCAATCCGATATCGATGTACCTTCAGAGGGAGTGGGCTCTCCTACTGGCACCCTGCAATGCTATAGTGGGTGCCGTCTTCTTAGTTTTTGATTGGTAAGGTGCAATATGGCCGACAGACAGTGGCAAAAAGGTTGTTAAAGCCGGCAGAAGTAGAAGCAGAGGATTTGTATGCTGTTGTTATCCATCCAAGCAAACATTTCTGCTACATAAATCCACACACCCGCACAGCAATGCTACATCACCACACCCAGCTGTTGCATCTAACATGTGGGTGCGGTTGTGGTGGATCCTTCTGACTTCTAATGGTCTGCTAAAATACATAATTTCATTTCACTTACTTTTTCCTCCACATAAGATAAAACCATGCTGGTGACTTCATTGGAGACTGGAATCATATACTTATGATATAATAATGAAAATGGCATCGTGTTGAACACTTGGGCTGCCATGATGACTGATTGTTGCCAGTTCCAACGTCGAAATCTGTCAAATACTGTTAAATATTAAGTTATTAACAAATTTGTTACAGATTTAAATCAAACAGATTTATCAGTGTCTAATACCGGATAATAACTTTGGTGCATCCTAAGAGGTCCATTTATATGATCTATTAGTTGTCATACTTTGGATCGAAAATTTAAACACAAATTTTGATGCACATTGTTGCATTTTGGATTACGAATCTTTTCCCAAAGCAATGCCCTTTACCTTTGTCAGACAACAAAAAAAGGACCTAAAAGCACTAGAGGCATGTTTGACAACTTTAGAGCAAAGTGATCCAGATTTATGGTGTATTTTATTAGTTACGGCTCATGCTCAGTTTTGTAGTCAACGGCACATGGTTGTACTAAATGCAATACTTTTCAATGCATCAATGCACTTGTCTGCTTTTATTAATGGACCCTGTGTGTCTTCTGTTAAAGAGTAGAGCATACTCTAGTCTTTTCACTGACACGCATGCACAAAAAAAGTCAACGGGTCAATGAAAAAACAGACGACAATCATATTGGCATTCATATGTCCATAAAAAGATGGATGGTTCCTAGGATACACTCTTGACGGCTACTGTGGTTCACTGTAAAATCCATCCATTTTTTCCACAAAAAGAAATATCCCGCATGGATTCAAGTTGTCCATTAAAAACGGACATCCAGACAAAACTGATGCCATAAAGATGGAAATGGCTTCGTGTAAAATATTCAAGATATTGATGTACTGTACAAATAAAACAAACGTCCCTATCCCTTACAATTCTATCAGGTGCAGTACTTGTGGTATCACAGCCTTTGACCCTGGTAGATAAAGATAATAAATAAAAGGTATAACTAATTAATAGTTATACCTTTTGTTGTGATTAGGGCGTGTATATGAAGCAGGGTGGTGTTCAGCAAGAAGCCCTTTGGTTGTAAATCCCTCGGGTGGTGGTCTTTCTGCTATCCTGGTGTTATTTTCTTGTGTCCTGCCTCTTGTCCTTCTATCCTCCTCCTGTTGTCTAGAGCTTAAAAACCCTGTTTACAAATATGTTATTATCATATTCCAGAACGTATC
This sequence comes from Engystomops pustulosus, assembly GCF_040894005.1. Classification (NCBI taxonomy): domain Eukaryota; kingdom Metazoa; phylum Chordata; class Amphibia; order Anura; family Leptodactylidae; genus Engystomops; species Engystomops pustulosus. The sequence continues at coordinate 79,608,863 of NC_092418.1, forward strand.
AAAAACTACTTAGCTAATTCCTATTGGTGTTTCATGTTTAATTTCTAGCACATTCCAGCTTAAGATAACTGATAGAAAAACTTGGAATTTACTAGGTCAGTGCTGGCGAACCTATAGCACAGGTACCAGAGGCAGCACTCAGAGCCCTTTCTGTGGGCACCCTGGCCTTCGCCCCAGCACACCAGACAGGATTCATAGAATCTTCCTGCAGTTCCAAGCAACTTAAAAGATGCTGCTTTCAGTCATATTTTGATACTTACTTCGCTACTCGGGACTGTAGGAAGAGGGAGAATGAGTAGACAGGTCTGAATTATCTTTAGAGGACCTCCTGCTGGCTCCACGATTCTCTGCTTACAGAGAGACACTGGAAAGCAGCTAAAATTATGAAAATTTTCCATCTTTCTACTGTGTTGCTGTCCTCAGGAGGTGAATATGATTGAAAGTTGAACAGTGAGCAATAAGCTACTGTGTATGCAAATCTTACACTTGCGCGGTAGCTCTACATCTTGCATCATCAAGTGAAGTCATCGGCTCTTTGCAGCTTCAAAAGATGAATTTGTATGAAGGTGGCGTGCATAACTTATTAACTACGAAGCCAGGAGGCGCTCCATGATGTTGGCCTCTGGCTAATTAGCCTATTTTTATTAAGTTGTTTTTGCGGTGAAACAGACATTCCAGAAGATTAGAAAAACGGTAAAGTTAACCCCTTAGGTAACGAGGATTACATTGGTGACAGCCTGTCACCAGTAAACCGATCCAAAGTTATAGCCCTCTGAAATGTTTCCCCCCCCCCCCATTCCTGCCTCTTAGGGCGATGCCACATGTGGCTTTTTTTAACAAGTTTTCGGACCATTTTTAAGCAGTCCATCCAAAAAAATGCATGCGTTAAAAAACAAATGCGTTTTTGAAAAATGCATGCGTTTTCATGCATGGACTGCTTAAAAATGGGCCAAAACCCCACGTGTGGCATCACCCTTAGCTGGCAGACAGCACAGATGAGAAGGATTGGGGTGAAGAGAGAGGGAAGCTAGCAGTGTCCAGATGAATATTATTCACAGAATATTGCCTAAGGCAAAGAAATTTTTCCCATATCCAGGTGCCAGACAATATAAAATATTTTTCCAAACAAATAAACTGTTGTAATGAGTTTCAAACACAATTAAAATGCAACCAAAACGCAACGTCTGATCACACCCTGAGGGTGCATTCACACGTGGCATTTTGGATGCGTCAAAATGTGTGCATCAGGACGCATGCGTTTTTAACTGTTACAATGAGTTTGGCTACTCTGGAAGTGTTTTTCTTCATTGCTGTAAGGGTGATACCACACATGGCGTTTTGAACACGTTTTTGGTCCGTTTTAACCCCTTCACGCTCTGCGACGGATATACCTGTGGCTCTTTGTAATGAATCATATACAAAAATGCCATACACTGCAATATAGTAGTATTGAAGTATATGGTAGGAACAATTGGACCATCTAGGGTTAATGTACCCTAGAGGGTCTAAGAAATAGTGAAAATGAAAAAAAAAAGTTTAAAAGAAAAATTTAAAATAAGACGGCAGCGCGTGGGTGCCGCCATCTTTCTTCCGATCGTCGCTCCCCTGAACGTCATCAGGGGGCGGTGATCGGTTGCCATGACAGCCTCAGGTCTTCATCAGACCCAAGGCTGAATGGTTTCTGCAGATTTGTGACAATGAGCCAGTGGCTCATTGTAACGTGTCATATGCAAAAATTCCATATACTGCAATACAGAAGTATTGCAGTATATGGTAGGAACGATCTGACCATCTAGGGTTAATGTACCCTAGAGCAGTGATGGCGAACCTATGGCACGAGTGCCACAGGTGGCACTCAGAGCCCTCTCTGTGGGCACCCAGGCCATCACCAAAGAGGACTTTAGGTATCTACTTGCACTCCCAGGCAGCCCAGGATTTGCCACGCTCAATGCTATTATTAAGTAACAGCGCTGCCTGGGACTACAGGAGGGGTGGGAATGTATGGACAGAATTTCTCCTCCTTCTAGCTTCTGTAATTTTTTCCTCAGGACACTGATACATCTAAAAGCTACAATAGAGCATGGAGCAATAAGTTAGTGATTAAATTGCCATGTTGGCACTTTGTGATAAATGAATGGGTTTGGGTTGTAGTTTGGGCACTTGGTCTCTAAAAGGTTCGCCATCACTGCCCTAGAGGGTCTAAGAAATAGTGAAAAAAAAAAGAAAAAAAAGAAAAAAAAAAGTATAAAAAATTAATAAAATGTTAAAAATTCAAATCAACCCCCTTCCCTAGAACTGATATAAAACATAATAAACAGTAAAAATCTAAATTTTCCCGATCAAAATATAAAAACAGTTATTGCCGGCGGTAACCACCAAGACGGGAAATGGCGCCCAAATGTCTATAATGTAACTTTTACATAATTTTAAATCACATAAAAAATGAAATAAAAAGTTATCAAAATTTTGCACAGTCCTCAAAATGGTAGCAATGAAAACAATGGCTCATTTAGCAAAAAATGACCTCCACCAGCTACGTACACCAAAGTATGAAAAAGTTAGAAGACAGCAAAATGTTTTTTTTCCTTTTTCGTACACATTCGTTTAATTTTTGAAATGTATTAAAACACAATAAAACCTGTATAAATTTGGTATCACCACGATTGCACAAGTAGAGTTGTTCTTTGGAGCGCAGAGTGAAAGTCGTAAAACTGAGCCCGCAAGAACGTTAGGCACATGCACTTTTTTTCAATTTTTCCACATTTGGAATTTTTTTCCCAATATACGCCATGGAATAATAAATAACATCACAGTAAAGTAACATTTGTTATGTGAAAAATAAGCCCTCACAGAGCTCTGTACACAGGAAATTGAAAAAGTGATTGGATTTTTGAAGGTGAAGAGCGAGAAATGAGCAAAAAAACCCTGCATCCTTAAGGGGTTAAGCAGTCCGTTAAAAAACGCATGCATTTTTGAAAAGTCAACTTTTTTTTAACAGGTTTTACCAATTATCTTAATTAAAACTGGTCAAAAAAGGATGCGTTTTCAGAAAACGCATGCATTTTTTAACGCATGTGTTTTTGGACAGGCTGCTTAAAAATTGAACAAAACCAGGTTCAAAAGCTCAGGCCACGGTCACACGTTCTGCTAGGTGTCCGTTCATAACGGATTCTCTTGAATCCAGTATTAACATTTTCACAGCTGCTTAAACTGCCACTATTGAAGATAAACCGAATCAAACCAGAAAACACACGAAGAACGGCGCACTATGTGACAGCAACCTCCTGCTTTGCCTTTTTTTTTATGTGCAAAACATACAGTGCTCATTCCTGAAAGCAAGCGACTAAGGCCGGCGGCACACGTGGCATTTTGAACCCGTTTTTGGGCCGCTTTAAGCAGTCCGTAAAAATATGCATGCTTTTTTGAAAACGCATCCACTTTTTGACCCGTTTTAATTAAGATAACTGGTAAAACCTGTCAAAAAACAGATGCGTTTTTAAACGGACTTCTTAAAAACGGCCCAAAACGCCACGTGTGCCGCCGGCCTCAGGGTGGTGTCACACTATAGCGATTTGATTCCGGTACAGCACACTGGAGCAGCTCAGGGACTATCACATATGTGTTTGTATGCAAAAGCATACACAATACAAGACACCGGGTGCTGATTGCCGATTGCGTACATTTGCACGCAAATTCATATGTGATCGGCTGCATTTTGATTCTGTTACAAAACTGAATCAAAACGCGAATGTGTGACACCACCCAAAGTGTAACGGTGATGTCCCACATGGTGCTTTTGGGCCTAAAAACGCCATGTGTGACATCACCCTAAGCGTATCTGCAATCACACAGCTCCTTCTCGCCGTCTTTGAATTGTGTTTCAAAATGCAGTTCAAATAGTTGTGTTAACACCCTTAAAATATTTGTACATGAAGGGAAATGCTGGAGGCAGGTCCATGTACCTTTGATAGCTTTCATCTATACATTGCAGAGATTTGTAAGGTTAAAGATTGAAGAAGCAAAAAGCTTTTCTTTGTATTTAAAAACAGATTCTGGTAAAGGTTGTGGTAAATTAGTTCCCCTGGTCTGGTAAAACCTGTGTGAATACTTCTTCATACTTTTCTCATAGTAGGGACTCCTAATACTGTATTCTCTTCTTTCTGGTGGTGCCACCTTCCATCATAAAACAGGGAAAATGCTAAAATATTATAAAATCACATTCTAGTATTCCGGTTTGCTTGTACTTACCTGCACTATTGTAGCTGTAGCAGGGTGTGTCTGCCCAAACCTTCTAAGGTGCAAGTCTGCAGCAGCTCTGGAAAAGCGGCAGAGAATTGTGGGAATTTTTAATTGCATTAATCCACAATACGAGGGGGAATTGCTGGAGGGTCGCATAATATGAGGGCGCCTTCCAACATGCCGTTTTTGTCACTTTTTTAAATGCAACCAAAATGCAAGTAGGAGGGGGGGTCTGCCTGAAAGAGATGCATTTCCAATTAAACGCATGTGTTTCATTGCAAACGCATGAGTTGTGGCTAAAACCCCTCCCACTTTAGTTTTGGATGTGTTAAAAATGCAACGAAAACGACACATGGGAGGGTGCATTGAGGGGGAGCTGCTGGAGGGTGGCATAATATGAGGGGGAGCTGTTGGAGGGTGGCACAATATGAGGGGGAGCTGCTGGAGGGTGGCACAATATGAGGGGAGCTGCTGGAGGGTGGCATAATATGAGGGGGAGCTGCTGGAGGGTGGCATAATAATTGGAGCTGTGGAACACAATGAGGGCGCATTCACACGTTGCGTTTTCATTGCATTTTAAAACATATTACAATAGCTGAGGAGCGGAGATATGCCTAATTACATTACTGTTAACATTTCCGTTTACAAAACACATTGAAAACGCAACCAAAGCGCAACGTGTGAACGCACCCTCAGAGAAAGATCTGCTGGGGGGGCGGAGTGACAGGTGCATGAAGAGGGCCTTTGTTGCAGGAGGTCCCAGTACCTATATAATTATTATAATGTGTTATTTCATGAATACTTTGCCTACTAAATAAATACACAGTTGACTTTTTAATTTAACCCCTTAAGGTAAATTTTTTTACTCCTGGCTTTCAAAATTCCATACCTTTTTTATTTTCTGCATGCAGAGCTGGAAAACGCTAATGTGAAACGGGCCTTAGGGTGCCTTCCCACGTGGTGTTTTTGTCGTGTTTTTAAACACATCCAAAACAAAAGTGGGAGGGGGCTTTGCCAAAGCACATACAGGCGGTCCCCTACTTAAGAACACTCGACTTACATACGACCCCTAGTTACAAACGGACCTCTGGATATTGGTAATTTATTGTACTTTAGTCCTAGACTACAATAAACAGCTGTAACAGTTATGACATGTGTCTGTAATGAAGCTTTAGTGTTAATATTGATTCTTATGACAACCCAACATTTTTGAAATGCAATTGTCACAGAGACCAAAAAAGTTCTGGCTGGGATTACAATGATAAAATATACAGTTCCGACTTACATACAAATTCAACTTAAGAACAAACCTACAGACCCTATCTTGTATGTAACCCGGGGACTGTCTGTATATATGTTTGCAATAAAAAACAAGCTTTTCATCGGAAATGCATGCGTTTCAGGAAGGCCCCTTCCCACTTTCGATTAGGATTTGTTTAAAAACGCCACGTGGGAAACCGGCCGTAGAGATCTAAACATTGCACATCCATTATGATACTAAATGAATTTTGTAGTCCATTCATATCACATAACAAGTTTATACTGCTGTTTAAATCTCTGGTTTTTTTCGGTTTAAAAAAAAATGCATGCATAACAGATATTATAATTTTCACATTGAAGTCAATGGGAGACGGGTAGTAAAAAACAGTGCAGTGGCTTTATTCGTTATTACATCAGCTGATGTGATTGATTTGATATATACTGAATTTGTACACTAGAGGTCACTATAGTGCAACAGTATCACTGGTGGAACGTTTGTGCCTTAAAAAAAGCTTTGTTCCGTATGACCTGTGCATTTATAGTGATTTCCCGTTGTGATCTGATTCTGTTCCTCACTTTGCTCCTGTGCTGCCTGTCCTGACCTTACGTTGCTTCCCCAACTCTGATCTTGTGTTGCCTGTCCTGACTTCCTGCCTGCCCCAGACTTCGTCTCTGCCTCACGATTCTGAACCTCGCCTTGGCCACCATGGACAAAGTGGTGCCTGTGGAGCAACCTGGTGATACCACGCCAGAGCAAGTCCAACCCACTTTGTGGCGGGCTCTGGTGAAAATTGGGTGCCACTTAGAGTCTGCTCCCAGGTGTTGGCTTACGTCATCTACAAGTACAGCAAGATAAAGGAAGAAAATATCATCTTAGGTATTTGAGACCATTTTGATCCTTAGTCGAAATGGTCTAAATCGAGTATGATGATATTTGCTTACTGTATCTTAATGTGCTATTACCAACCATGGGTTAAATAAAGCTGGAACTTTGTTTGAAAGACTGTGGAAGGCTGACTATCGTTTTGCTCATTTTGCATTTTGCATTTTGCTATTGTGCACCCAGTAGGTGAGCTGATCATACTTACCTGTGCAGCGGCTAAAGTTTATAGTTTGTATGTCTAAAAGATTTCTTGTCTCCTGAGTTCGGTGAACTTAAGTAATATAGTGACATGATATCCAGTCTAATGCTCTTGGATTACTACCATGTTTAATTACATGATACCAGGACAAAACATGCTTTATGAAGCCTTTGCTAATATTGCTGTGGTGTTGAGCGAAATGCTTATACAAAGGTTTAGATTTTCCATAAATATATTACATATATTGTAGGCTGAGGGTTTATTCTATGTTGATACAGAGGGCCATGTTATCCAAAGTCATGAGTAAGTCAACTATAATATGTTAGTAAGGTGGAAACCTCCCTATTAAATAATGTGGGGTTATATAGTAGTCTTCAGAAATGAAAAAGCTCAAATCTAATTGCACTGTGATTATCAATAAAAACAAGTTTTTTTGTGAAAAATAAACCAGGAATTAAAGAAAGGGATCAGGGCTATGATATCTCACATGAAGTTTGTGGACCAGGGATCTTTGCCTGCTATAGTATTGTACTTAGTAAGCTAGCTGTGTTAATTTCATCTTCTGTATTCTGGTACCGCTTGACCCTTTGCCTGATTCTTTGACTATCCATTTGCCTAGCGATTTTGTACTGCATTGTCCAAAGTGCAGTGGTCAGGAGTATTCCCTTTATAGAGAAGCATGATGTAAGGGGACTCCCCCCTACACTTTAACCAGTGTCAGGGCTGCTGTTCTGCAAATAGACAGGGGTTTCATGCAAGCACTCACGTCCACTGCTCTGTTCCTGGTCCATGCAATCCGACCAGGTCTGTTACCAGAAACTGAGCATGTTCGTGTACAGTCAGCCTATGGTCGTGTATGGGGTATCCCCACTGGACAATTTTCTCTAGAGCTGTTTTAAAAGCCGCAGGGGCTATTCAACTCATTGATTCCATATGTAGCATCTGCATTGGAAGTTGTTGCTGTGTACCCACAACATACACCCACATGAGTTCTGCGTGGAAGTGAAAAAGTCCTTATTAGGCTGAAAAAAAAAGAAGAAATCCATCAGAGAGATAGCAAAAGCATTTGTACTTGAGTAAAATATAGCGCACTACTGAGCTGAAGATTTTAAAGTAGAATTGAAGCCCAAGAAAGACATCTAGCCATATGAGGGGTTACAGTTACAGACAGTTTTCCTGTGTTTCTTCTTAATTTACTAATTAAAATGAACCAAGTACTTTGTGAAAAAATAAAAAAGCAGGATTAGTTCTGTGTTGAACATTGCAGTTTAACCATTATATTAATAGCTTCCACACATGGTCAGAAGTCCAACTGGGCCATGGCTGTTTCCTGGTCAGTGGATGTGCCTGGGAAAGTTATCCTGCTTTCCAGACATTATACTACAAATTTAATTCCTACCTGCATCTTTCAAGTTAAGTACAGAACTATAATGTTAAGTGTAGGAGCCATAATGGAGGTCATTATAAAATGTGGGGGCCACAATTAGGTAGTTTGTTAGGTGTCAGATCACATTGTTTTTGTAAAATGTGAGTGCCAGAATGTTGAGTTATTGTTTGGGTGCCAAAATTGCAGATATTATAAAGGTTTGTAGACAAATTTGGGACGAAAAACTGTTTTGGGCCTCAAAGTTGAACATTATAAAGTGTAGGGCCTGCAATGGGGGAGGGATTGTACACTCTTCACAGCGAGGGAATTTTACAGTGTAAGGGTTATAATTGGGATCATTTTACAGTATTTTGAACTAGGGTACACTATTTGTGTGGTACTAGTACAGGTGGCCCTTGGTTTACGTACACATTTAGTGATTGTTTAACTCCAGGCAAAGTACAGCTTAGACTAATCCACATTTTCCTGTCTCAGCGTTAGGCTTTGTGCACACAAACTTGTGAACAAGGTCCTGTGGACCATTGTTTGTGGCCCATTTGGACTTGCTCTACTTAGCACTCATCCTTTATTCATGTGCATGTGCCCTAAGCATGTCTGATCTTACTCTGCACTGGTTTACTGTGCAACACTTTTCTTTTGATAAACCTCCTTCAATTTCTCCATTGTCTTCCCGGTTCTCACACCATTTGCATGAGAGCTGTCAATGTATCCCCTCATTAGTGTCACCAGTGCCCTTGAGACCATTATCCCGGGTCTGATCCTGAGCTGCCTGTCTGTACCTCCGGCCTGTCCCTGACCACAAGTTTGCCTTACATTTCTGTACAATGCCTTGGCCGCCACTGCAGACAAAGTCGTGCCTGTGGAACGACCTAGTGGTACCACGCCGCAACAAGTCCAAACTGCTTTGGAGCAGGGTCTGGTGAAAACCAAGTACACCTTAGACTGCGGTCCCATGTGTTGGCTTACGTCATCGTCTGCTGTGGTACAGAGGATCCACTACCTCTGATCCTGACATTAAGATCTGGCCATGGATCTCGCCATGGTTCCGCAACCTGTTCTGGCGGATCTTCCCACCATTGTGGCACAGCAAACCCAGCAAGCAACTGTGCAAGGTGAGCAACTCAGACAAGTCTCTGCTATGCTACAGCAGCTATTGTCATCCCATCCGGTTCCTGCGGTACCCTCTGCTACTGCAGTTGGTTATCTTCTGCAGAACCCAGACTGGGTCTATCTATGCCATCTAAATATGATGGGGATTCCAAGTTGTGCAGAGGCTTTCTCACTCAGTGTTCCCTGCACATTGAACTCATGCTTACGCAGTTTGTCGCAGTTCCTGATCAAAGACGTCCTGTCTGCACAGGAGATTCTTCCACCGCACCACCCCTATGATTGTCCCTTAGACCTGCTGCCAGGTAAATTTCCTCCAGGAGGTTGGGCATACCCATTATCTGTGATGACCGCAGCTATGTCAGGAGAATTTGCAGAAGGGATTCATCTGCAAGTCGTCTTCTCCTGCTGGTGCTGGATTCTTCTTTGTGGCCAAGAAGGATGCCGTACTGCAGTGGCTTGCCCAGTGGGACTACATGCCATACAGAGATTTCTGGGCTCTGCCAATTATTACCAGCAATTTATTACACATGTCTCCTCTCGTGTATCTCCCATTGTGGCACTGACTAAGAAGAACACCAATCCGAGACTCTGGCAGCTGAAGTCTGCCTTTGCCTCTGCGCCAGTTCTCACACAGCTTGATACGGAGAAGCCTTTCCAGTTGGAGGTTGACGCCTCATCCGTTGGTGGTGAGGCCTGCCGAGAGGAATTATTCCATTGGTAATCGGGAACTTCTGGCCATAAAGCTAGCTTTGGAGGAATGGCGCTATCTTCAGGAAGGAACTCATCATCCGGTTTATATCTACACTACGGTATCCCCAGACTGCTCAGCATCTCAGGCTCGCTGGTCCCTCTTTTTCTCGCAATTCAACTTCCTGATTCACTTCCATCCAGCCAAGAAGAACTTCAAGGCTGATGCCCTCTCTCGTGCCTCTGATGTTGTTGGGGAAGAATCGGCTCTTCGTCATATCGTTCGTCAAGAATGACTGGTTGCTGCGGCTCCTGTGGACCCATGGCAGCTCTCTCCTGGTAAGATCTATGTTTGACCTGTTCTTCGGAAGAGGATTCTAACTTAGGGACATTGCTCTCGTGTGGCTGGGCACCCTAGGGTGCAGAGATCTGTTGCCCTCATATCTCATTACTACTGGTGGCCAGATCTGGTCAAGAATGTTCAAGATTTTGAGGGTTCCTGTGATTCCTGTGCCCGTAACAAGCCATCACGCCTCAAGCCTGCAAATCTGCTACTCCCATTGCTGATATCCAGTTGCCCGTGGACTCAGATAGCCATGGACTTTATTACAGATCTCCCATCTTCTTCTGGTAATACAGTCATCTCAGTGTCTGCCAGGTCTGCCGTCGGCTCCACGCCTTGCAAGCCTGTTCTTCCTACACATCTTACGGCTACATGGACTTCCCCTGCACTTTGTCAAAAGACCATGGGGTCCAGTTTGTTTCCCGTTTCTGGCGCTCTCTGTGCAGTCAACTCTGTTCGGTCAGGTTAAACTGGACTTCTCATCTGCGTACCATCCACAGTCCAATGGACAAGTTGAGAGGGTTAATCAAACCCAGGGATGCTATCTCTGTCATTCTGTCTCCACCAGACAGGACAACTAGTCCACTCTGCTGCCATGGGTGGAGTTTTCTTACAATTCTCTGGACTCTGAATCTGTCGGCTCCGCTCCATTTTTTGTTGTCTTTGGGCGACTTCCACGCCCTTCCTCTGTCTGAGCCTTCTGATGTTCCTGCCGTGGAGGATTTGGTTAGAGATCTCAAGTCCATCTGGGAGCAAACATGGCAGTCACTACTTCGGGCCCCCGCCTGCACCAGGACCCTGGCCGACAAGAGATGCAGACCTCCTCTCCAGGAGATAAGGTGTGGCTGTCTTCTAGATACATCCAGCTGAAGGTTCCCAGCTACAAGCTTGGTCCTTGCTATCTGGGTCCATTTGAGGTGCTGAAGAGCATCATTCGCATGGTCTATAAGCTCCGCCCTCCTCCCACCATGTGCATCTCGAATTCCTTCCACGTCTAAAACAACAAAAAAGTCCAAAGGTGGTGTTTACACCATCTGAAAGAGCGTCGGCACTACCAGACACACATTGGAAAATCACGGACGGCCTTGTAGAATCATGGCGTTAAGGTCGGGGACACTCTTAATACATGGGTGGTGCTTAAACGAGGAGTGAAGTATTCACATAAATCAAAAAAGACAAAGAATGGCGGCACTCACCCAAATAAGAGAATCTTCTTTTTTATTCAAAGCGGTGCATAGGACAGGGAGGTGCTACACGCTGCAAACTCCAGCAACGGACCGTTTCGCGCACTCCTGTGCTTCGTCTGGCCATATGGGGGGCGTGGGCAGTTGGGGGGCGCATATACACCCTCCCATAATGGAGTGTCATGTAATCGGGAAAACAAGGGGGTGTGTATGTTTGTAGAAGGTGTCACGTGATCAATGAATGCGCGGCTGTACCAGACCTACGTGATCGCCAAAACTACAAAGGTAAGAATACAAATACATTATAAAGCTACATCACATTACAAAAACGTCATTAAAAATCACTCCACAGAAACAGTATGAGTGCTACTTCATCAAAATTGCATATTATTGGCAACTTAACATGGATCATAAGAATACTGTCATATCGTTCTTATCATTAAGTCCTACTGGACCTTCTGCTTCCGTTTTGAGGATCCATCTCGCCTCGCATCTCAACAGTTCTCTATGTCTATCTCCCCCATTAGTAATAACGGTAACCCTTTCAATGTCTGCAAAAGAAAGTGTGTCTGGGTTACCTGCATGAGCTGTTCGTATGTGCTGTATGAGTCTTGAGGAACCTTTCGCCATGTGAACAGAGCGATGATGTTCCCTGAATCTAATATAAAGGGGTCTAATCGTTTTCCCTATATAATAGCGTTTGCAGGGACAGAAGATAACGTCAACTACATAATTCGTTTTACAGCTAATAAATTGTTTCACTGGCGTTGTGATGCCCCCCATTTGGAGAGTATTTGTTCTAAGGTGAAATTTGCAGAAATTACAATTTTGGCATTGGAAATTGCCTTTTGGGGTTTCTCTATCTAATCATGTGGTCGTGTTTTCTCCAAATCTGCTTTTAACTAACAAATTCTTCATGGTTGGGTTTCGTCTGAAGGCTACTATAGGTCTGTTTTTAGTTACGTTTTCTAAATTTGGGTCTCTTTCTAGTATACGCCAGTTTTTTTGGATTGCTTTTCTGATATTTTTCTTGTTTGGTCCGAAATCAAAAGTAAATGTAAATCTATCTTTTCTCGTCTCATCCTTAGTTTTACACTCTACATATAGGAGTTGCTTTCTGTCTAGCTGCAAGGCTTTCTCATATGCTAACCCAATGATTCTATCAGGATACCCTCTAACCCTGAGTCTATCCCTCAACTCAAGCGCTTGTCTCTGAAACGATTCTTCAGTGTCATTTATACGTCTCAATCAAACGAATTGTCCGTATGGTACAGCCTTCTTGACATTGTCTGGTTGTGCTCTATTGAAATGGAGCAATGTGTTTGTGGCCACTGACCTGGACGCGATCCAAGATAATGTCAACCTGAACGTCCAGTGAGTGGTGCCATTTTTTGTCTTTTCCGATTCCTTCCACGTCTCCCTTCTGAAGCCAGTCATCCTGAACTGCTTCTCTCAGAAAGTACCCCCTCCAGCTTTTGTGGCGCATTCCACCAATGTCTATGAGGTGAAAGAGGTCCTGGGTACGAAGTCAGTCAGTGGGAAGCAGTTTATTGTTGTTGACTGGAAGGGGTTCGGGCCAGAGGAGAGGTCTTGGGAGCCCGAGGACAACATTCTGGATCGTGCTGCTCTGCAAAGGTTCCTCCAGTCCAAAAAGAGGGGGAGGCTAAAGGGGGGTACTGTCATGGGTGCCCCTGCGACCCATATCCTGGGTTGCAGGTGCACTCATGTACCTCCGTCTGCCCCAGGCCATAAATGACCTGTCCCGGCTCTAGCGGCGGTCCCCGCGATGTCCACGCTCCGGCGCGCGCGCACCGGCTCTGTAATATTTAAAGGGGCAGCATGACACTGATTGGAGCTGGCCAGCTGCCTTCCCTGATAAATTCCAGCCCCTTCCTATGTCCCCTGCTGGATCTTTGTGCTTCCATGCCTGAGAGAAAGCTGTATTCCAAGCCCTCTGAGATTATCCTGATTTCCCGATGAGACCTCGATTCCGTTCCTGGCTCCAATTCCGCGCTGCTTCTCCCGACCTACCGATATATCCTCGACTCTGATCCTGTGCTGCCTGTCTCGACCTCCTGCCTGTCCCAGATTAGGAGTGTGCCTTACGTTTCTGTACTATGCCTTGGCTGTCACTGCGGACAAAGTTGCACCTGTGGAATGACCTGGTGGTACCATACCGCAACAAGTCCAACCTGCTTTGCGGTGGGTTCTGGTAAAAACCGGGTAACACTTAGACTCTGGTCCCAGGTGTTGGCTTACGTCATCGTCCGCGGTGATACAGAGGATCCACAACCACTGATCCTGACAATTAGTATTAGGTTAATCAGAGCTATGCTATTTTTAGATTTGTCAGGTTACCCAATTAAACTGCTATAACTCCATCCGCCTTATTGGTATTTTATGTAATAGATTTTGACACATCCTACATGAAGTTTGACCTTTTTGGTCCGCTCATGGATAGCTTACCTGTTAGCATAATTTTATGCAAACAAATAAGATTATTCAATTGTAAAATTTTTGATTAGTGAGTAAAGGTGTTTATCAATAAGTGATGGCTTCAACCTATCTATAAAATGAATGATATGGAGAGAATAGTAACAGACAAACTCAGAGGAATATAGGTCATAGTACATGGCATTGTGACGCAGAGGTCCCCAGGTAGAGACAAGAAGGAATATTTTAATGTTTTTCATAAGCAGTTAATATAAAGTAGAACGTGTCCAACAGAAGGCCAACATCAGTCAACATCCCAGAGTATGGAGATATCATGGATGTTCTATTTATTAATTTCTTGTAGACATGTACAAACTGCAAACAGGGCTGATGATGATATTCCAACAAACCAGAAACATGTATATATCTATGCTATTAAAAAAAACATATATTTATTAATTTCTCAAATCATTAATTAAGTAAAGACATTAGAATTGGATCAATCTATGTTTATATGTGATTGATTATGTCCAACCAAATAGTTTCTAAGTAGAACCCTGAGTACACCATCGAAGTCAAAAGAAAGGAAGATAATTTAAATATCCCTGAGAACAATACTAAGTAGATCCAAGTGTATAGATGAGCACCCAAAGACACTAACCCTTCAAGGGTCCTAGAAATCAAAGGAGAATGTGATAAATGTGTGAGTAGAAAAACTAAATAAGGAATGAAAAAGAAAAGACCGGTAAGCAAGAAAAAAGAATAAAGAAACACATTTTGTACCACAGATAGTCTTTTGTCAATATCTGTCTTTTACATTATATTCACTGCTTACATATTTATTTGTTTGTTATCATAGCTCTTATCTCTGTTATGTCATATCTCTCTTTCTATGTGGCAGATAATAGTACAATGTTCAGAAGCTAAATCAAATTGTATATAAAGATGGACCCTGATAATCTAAGCACATTGTCAGCACACAATCATCGCACTAGAGGGATCATGAAGTATTTGCGCCTTAGAGAGTCCCCGCCCACAGGCTGGCATTTTACACTGACTATCACTGAGTTACAGAAGCCAGTAATAAATCTAAGTAATAAAGATAAAGGGTTAAAAATTATCTTTATTGTGTGAACATCCCTAGAAGATTGAAGTGAACCCCTTTAAATAATGGGGCAGATTTACCAAGCTGTCTGAAAGTCAGAATATTCCCAGTTGCCCATGGCAACCAATCTTAGCTCCCCTTTAAAATATTCATGAGCACTGGTAAAATGAAAACTGAGCTGTAATTGGTTGCCATGGACAACTAGGAATATTCTGACTTTCAAATAGCTTTAAAAATCTGCCCCAATGTGTGGGAAGCTGAAGAGGTTAATGGTGGATGGGCGATGTGTTTCCCATGTGGTTTCCTTATTATGCAAGGGCTCAGGGGTGGGCTGCCCATAAACTTTACCGGGAGACTTCCCAGTGGGCCGCAGCTCCTAAACAGCTGATGGGGCCGGTCCCTTCCTTCTCAGTACGTGCAGGGCTGGGGCCCCTCCTCCTCTCCCTCTCTACACATGTGCCAGGCTGTCGGGCAGATCACTTCTTATGCACAGGCTTGTGCACTGCCCTCCCCTATGATGAACTAACCTTATTATAAGGATGCACAGCAGGGGGTGGCAATGCAGGCAGCTTGTTCTCCTCTGCTGAAGTCAGCCCTAGCTCTGGGCTCCTCACTGGCCCTGCCCTGCACATTACAGAGCTGCTTCAGCTACACACAGGCGGCCCCCACAGCACAGCCTGGGCCTGGCAGCATGGAGGAAGAGGTGAGTGCTGGAAGGTCTCTATGTGTGGGAAGGGGGCTGGTGCATGTTGTGTGTGGGGGAAGGGGGCTGGTGCATATTGTGTGTGGAGGAGGGGGGCTGGTGCATGTTGTATGTGGGGGAGAAGGGGTTGGTGCATGTTGTGTGTGGGGGAGGAGGGACTGGTGCGTGTTGTGTGTGGGGGAGGGGGACTGTTGCATGTTGTGTGTGGGGGAGGGGGGGCTGGTGCATGTTGTGTGTGGGGGATGGAGGGCTGGTGCATGTTGTGTGTGGGGAAGGGGGCTGGTGCATGTTGCGTGTGGGGGAGAGAGGGCTGTTGCATGTTGTGTATGGGGGAGGGGTGTTGGTGCATGTTGTGTGTGAAGGGAGGGGGGCTGGTGCATGTTGTGTATAGGGGAGGGGGGCTGGTGCATGTTGTGTGTGGGGGAGAGAGGGCTGTTGCATGTTTTGTGTGGGGGAGGGGGGCTGGTGCATGTTGTGTATGGGGGAGGGGGGCTGGTGCATGTTGTGAGTGGGGGAGAGAGGGATGTTGCCCCCAATTGGTCCCCAGGCACACTCCGTGTCCTTATATGTTACGCATTCACAATTTAGGTCCAACCTTTGTTGTGAACTCATTTCGGTAAAAGGAATTATTGGAACAACTTTTAGGTCAAATTACCCCTTGAATATTTCCTTGAGGGGTGTAGTTTGCAAACTAGTGTTACTTGTTGGTTTCATTTTATTTCCCTTCCAAGCTTCTGATTTCTGTCTAGCATTTAGGATTACATGATGGGTTTTCTTATGTCAGAAATCATGACTTCCTAATCAGAGAGCTGACATTTCACAGTTGCACAAACTGGGTGTCAAATATCGAGCACCAAACTTTCCAGGAATAATTGCAATTTCCATCTTGGACTCCATTGCACTTCATGTTTGGAAACCACCTAAATGTTCAGAATGCTCTCTACACCATTTGTATTACACTACACCACATATTACACCTCGCAAAATTTTCAAGTGTGCATTCAAAAGTAAGGGTCACTTTTTGAAATTCTCCTATGTTTTGGCTCTCCAAATACACCTGACACATGTAAAGTAAAATTTTTTGGGGGGTTATTTCATCTCTTATCCCCTGTAGTTTACATAAATTAGAGGTAAAAGGGACCTTTAAGGGAAAAAGTTCATCTTTTTCCTTTTTGGGGCATAATTGAAACACATACCTGTTGGGGAAAATACACATATTAGACTTTGCTAAATTCTCCAATGTTTCTTATTTTTTTAAAATGGTGTCACTTGTTGGGGTCCTTGTAAAATTTGGCTATAAAAAGGCAAGCATCCATTTTTTCCTTCTGAGACCTACTGCGTACCAATACAACATTTTAAATGCATAAGGCACAGTTGGGGGAAACATTTTTAGGGGTTGTTTCAACATTGTGGCTTACAAAAATTAGGGTTCCATTTTGGGGAAAATGTTCACCTTTTTGGGACCTATTTGAATAAAACAGGTTGGGGCAAATACACATAATGGGGCAGATTTACTTACCCGGCCCATTCGGCAGTTCCTCCGACGTCCACCAGGTGGCGCTGCTGCGCTGAAGAGCATCGGAACGCACTGGAATACACTGAGCCGGGCTGAGTGAAGGTAAGTGAAGGGTGAAGGTAAGTGCAATTTTCGCGACACCTTTTTTTAAAAAAATGCTGCGTTTTTTCCGAATCCGTCGGGTTTTCGTTTGGCCACGCCTCCCGATTTCCGTCGCGTGCATGCCAGCGCCGGTGCGCCACAATCCGATTGTGTGCACCAAAATCCCGGGCAATTCAGGGGAAATCGGCGCAAATCGGAAATATATTCGGGTAACACGTCGGGAAAACGTGAATCGGGCCCTTAGTAAATGACCCCCATTATATCTTGCTAAATTCTCCATGGGGATACTTTCCAAAATGGAGTCTCTTGTAGGGGTTCTTCTCTGTTTTCGTATCTCCAAATGCATCCTGACACATGAAAACTTTTTCAGCCATATTTTTCCTCCAAAAACTAAACAACGCTCTTTCCCTTTCAAATGCCTCCCTGTGCCCATACAGCAGGGAACTGCGACAAAAGGGGTTTTGGCATACTCAGGAGGAGTTGCAAATTTTAGTTTTCAATGAATATATTTTGTAAATAAAATTACATTTCTGTAATTTTACTTCCATTTACTTGTCCCCCTCCTGAAACATTTGTCCCCCTCATGAAATATTTGGGGGTGGCATTGTCATTTGTGTGTGTGTGTGTGGGGGGGGGATCTATTATATAAACCTTATAAAGTCACTTCTAATTAAATTGGCCCTCCAAAAATAGGGTTGATGTTTTTTTTGTGAAATAATAAATTTTTTCACCAAATGTAATTTTTTTTCATAAATAAATAATAAACACATTGCTTAAATTTCTCAGCCAACATGAAGTACAATGTGTCACGAAAACACAGTCTCAAAATCAGCTGGATATGTTAAAGTGTTCCAAAGTTAGACCACTTATGACACAGGGCAGATTTTAAAGAAGGACGGTGTCAGGGAGGTGCAAAATGACCAAGTTGTTAAGGAGTTAAAAAAAAGTATTTAAAACTATTTGTTATATTGAAATTGAGTGAAATCAGATTTTTTCCTGTTGAGTTTCAATTGATAATTGCCACATTGAACTCTGTAATATACTGTGTACCTCTTAGATTCATTAAAATATGAGAGATAAATGTTTGTCCCACATCTTCTCTTCTCACCCTGAAAAGTTCAAAAACAGAAGAAGAAAGCTTAGAAAATACCCATGAGAATAATAATTTTTGCAACTATTTAGACAGTGCTTCAAACATTGGAGGGGTCACTGCAATTAACTAGAATTATATTATAATAATGGGGCTTATTTACTAAGGATCTGCGGATCGCATTTCTGACGGACTTCCCAATGTTTTTCGATTTACGCGGGAACAGGTATTTAACAGGGGATTGTGTCGCACGCGATGGGATTGTGGTGCAGCTGCGCTGGCTTTCATGCAACAGGAATCGGGGGGGCGGATCGTCAGACGATCCGACTGATTCGGAATGAGCGCGGGATTTAAGATTCAATTTGAACTCCGGCGGACCTGAGCGGGGAAGCGACACATGCAGGATATCGGGTGCATGATCGGTGAGAATTGTGGCACAGTGCGATCCAGTCAGACAATGCACTTTCGGAGATCGCGCAGGACGGGTAAGTAAATGTGCCTCCAACAGCTTTTGCCTCGGGGCTGAAAATTATATTATAGGCCTCTTGCCCACGAGCGAATGCACTTGTTCTCTGCGCTTATAGAATCTCCTGACCCGAACCTCTGATCACTTGAATGCACTGACATGCTGAGTTAATTCCAGTGATCAGAGGTTTTGGTTGGGAGATCATGGAGCAGTTTCACTGACTATGGTCAAGAAGTCAATGCCTTGGCTTTTCTTTGTGACTGTTTAACCCCAGCTGTGAAACAGAACAACAAAACAACTGCTTGTGGCCACACAAATGTGTTGCATTCTGGCACAACAAATACACCAGAGATTTTGCAACGTCTTATCTTATTTCTTTTATGAAAGACTGTTACAAGTTGCACAAGATTCAACAAATTCTGTATACGAGCCCCTATGTTTTGTTCGCATTGGGAATGATTTATTAAGTGTGTAATCAAAATGATTAATCATGCTGACACAAAGAAAACAAAAATTAAAAGAGACACACCTCATCATCATTATTATGCTTCCCGGCTTGTTCCTATTGCAGAATTTAAAAGCATCTGTAGCTGGAAGCTAATGTTATACAGTGTAACATTTATTATTATTTTCAAGCACAATGTAAATAGGCAGAAAGTTATTTTCATGTCTCTAACATTGAACCAGGTGGGATTATATTTGAACTGATAAGTTAAAAGAACTATACATTCTTTTACGCAATTCTTTATGAAATTTATGTGAATAGGCCGTAATGCAAATTAAGATATTTAATCGTGTCAAAAATTTTAACTGAGAAATGGCATCTAAATTGCAAAATAGAGTGAGGGGGAAGGGGGGGGGGGTTCTCCTAATATGTCTTTCATCTGCTGCCAATTTCTTTGAAGTTAAAAAAATCTATAGATAACACACACTGGGGCACATTTACTTACCTGTCCCGTTGCGTCCAACGTTCTGGAATGGTCGACGAGGATTCAGAGCTACTGTGATCCACTTACAGCGTGCGCCCGATTTCTTGAATGCGTCGCTTCCGCCAGAGTCCGAGTCCGCCAGAGTTCACCTGAATGTGGTGAATGTGAGTGCTGATCTTGCAACACAATTTGAATTTTAAATTCTGTGGTTTGTCCGAATCAGTCGGGTTGTCCGACGGCTATGCCCCCGATTTGTGTTGCATGAAAGCCGGCACCAAAATCCGATCACATGCGCCAAAAACCCCTGTGCAATTCAGGGCAAATCGGAAATATTCGGGAAACCCGACAGAAATGCATCCGACAGACTCTTAGTAAATGTGCCCCACTAAGTCCACTTCATCATTCTGAAAATGAGTACATTTGCTAGCCAGAACCTCTTCAGACACTGGGGTGTATACTAAACCATGTTGTAAACAAATTCTTTCATGGTAAAATAGCTGCTAGGAAACCACTGCTAAGGACAGGTGACAAACACAAGAGACTTGTTTGGCCTAAAGAACACAATGAATGGACATTAGACTAGTGGAAATCTGCGCTTTGGTCTGATGAGTCCAAATATGAGAACTTTGAATCCAACCACTGTGTATTTGTGCGACGCAGAAAAGTTGAGTGAATGGACTCTGCACGCCTGATTCCCACCGTGAATATTGGAGGAGGTGTGATGGTGTGGGGGGGCTTTCCTGGTGACACTGTTGGGGATTTATTCAAAATGTAAGGTATAGTGAACCAGCCTGGTTACCACAGCATCTTGCAGCGGCATGCTATTCCATCCAGTTTGCGTTTAGTTGGACCATCATTTATTTTTAAACAGGACAATGACCCCAAACACACATCCAGGTTGTGTAAGGGCTATTTGACCAAGAGGGAGAGTGATTGGGTCCTGCGCTAGATGACTTGGCCTTCACAGTCACCAGCAGGGCCAAATTAAGATTGGTGGGGGCCCCTGGGTGCAAAATCTGGTCTGGGTCCCCATTGAATGTAGTCCAGAAGAGGAACAGAAATCGCTATACACAGGCCCCCAGCAATAACTATATTCAGCCCCTATAACTATATACAGCTCCCAGTAATCACTTTATATAGCTCCCCAGTAATCACTATATACAGCCCCAATCACTATATACAGCTCCCTCAGCAATCACTATATACAGCTCCCTCAGCAATCACTATATGCAGCTCCCTCAGCAATCACTATATACAGCTCCCCCAGCAACCACTATATACAGCTCCCCGAGCAATCACTATATACCGCTCCCTCAGCAATCACTATATACAGCTCCCTCAGCAATCACTATATAGAGCCCCCAGTAATCACTATCTACAGCCCCCAGCATTCACTATATACAGATCCCCCAGCAATAAATATATACAGCCCCCAGTAACTACTGTATACAGCCCCCTAACAATAACTATATACAGCCCCCCAGCAATCAGTACATACAGCTCCCCCAGTAATAACTATGTACAGCCCCCTAACAATAACTATATACAGCTCCCAGTAATCACTATATGCACCCTCAGTATTAACTATATACAGCCCCCCTATAACAACTATATACAGACCCCAATAATAACTAGAAACACCCCCTATTATAACTAACTATATACAGTTCCTCTATAATAACTATATACACAACACCTCCTATAATAACTATCTATATACCCCCGATAATAACTATATGCACCACCTGTATTAATTAACTATATACAGCTCCCCTATTATAACTAGATAAACAATACCTCCTATAATAACTAACTATATACCCCCATAATAACTATATACAGTCCAAGGTAAAATAATAAAATTGTACTTCACCTCCCTCCGTTCCACTGATGCTCGCAGTCTTCACCTTCTTCCATCACAGTTATCCTTGGAGGTGTACAAAGATAGCGGTGCCATGCTGGAAGGTGGCGCAGTGGCGTCACACACTTCCCCGTGCTATGATGTCACACACTGCGCCAGCACCACCAGCAGAGCGCTGCCATCTTAGTTTGATCATCAAATGGCAGAGCAGGGAACTTATTGTTCCCTGGCTCTGCCATAGACATAAGTCGGGGCACCCCATGTCCCTCATAGTTACGGCCCAGTCAGCGCGAACCCAAGTAAAGAGTGGAGGAATCTGGCGATCATACGAACACTCAAATGGCCCACATTTGCCCCGGGTGCCCCCCTGTAATACAGCCCTGGTCACCAGACCTAAACCCAATCAAGATGGTTTGGGGTGAGCTGGACCGCAGTGTGAAGGCAAAAGGGTCAACAAGTGCTAAGCATCTCTGGGAACTCCTAAAAAACTGTTGAAAGACCATTTCAGGTGACTACCTCTTGATGCACATCAAGAGCATGCCAAGAGTGTGCAAAGCAGTAATCAAAGCAAAATGTGGCTACTTTGAAGAGCCTAGAATATAAAACATACTTTCAGTTGTTTCACACTTTTTTGTTAAGCATGTGTTAATTCATAGTTTTGATGACTTCAGTGTGAATCTATAATTTTATAGTCATGAATATACAGAAAACTCTTTGAATGAGAAGGTGTGTCTCAACTTTTGGTCTGTACTGTATTTCCGAAAATCTGGTTGAAGCCCTTTTTCCATTTTTGCATCAATCAGCCAATTAAAACATCTTTTCTTGAACTTAATTTTAACAAGATAATCCATTAAACAAGAGAACTTCTTTTTAAGAATACACCATGATTAGAGATGAGCGAGCACTAAAATGCTCGGGTACTCGTTATTCGAGACGAACTTTTCCCGATGCTCGAGTGCTCGTCTCGAATAACGAGCCCCATTGAAGTCAATGGGAGACTCGAGCATTTTTCAAGGGGACCAAGGCTCTGCACAGGGAAGCTTGGCCAAACACCTGGGAACCTCAGAAAAGGATGGAAACACCACGGAAATGGACAGGAAACAGCAGGGGCAGCATGCATGGATGCCTCTGAGGCTGCTTAATCGCACCATTATGCCAAAATTATGGGCAACAGCATGGCCATGACAGAGTGACCGAATGAGGCTAGATAGCATCTAAAACATACAATAATTGACCCTGACACTATAGGGGACGGCATGCAGAGGCAGCGGCAGCAGTGGCAGCCTAGAGAGTGTCATGGCGACATACCCTAAATGGACTCAGGTTTCACCAAAGGAGGTGAGCAAGAAGCGCTGAAATGATTTCCTATGTGAACAAAAGGTTGACGGTATAATTAGTCGATAACACAGCATGGTGGCGACATAGTGACCAAGTTCCATAACGTAACTGGTGAAACACCCGAAAAATGAGCCTGACACAGCTCTTTTGATAAGGGGACGACATGTGGAGGCAGCCATGGAGACAACTTCCATGATTAAGAGCGACAGTATGGGGCATTCATATTGCGCTGCTATGATTGCAACTTCAGGTCTCCAGCATGGCGGCGACAGATGGGCCGAGTTCCACTATGTATCTGGTGAAACACCTGAAAATTCTGCCTGACACAGCTCGTTTGATAAGGGGATGATGTGCTGCATATGCTCTCGTGCTCCAGCGTCTGGGGTATAGAGAGTTGAAATGAGACATTGGTGGACGCTGTGGAGGATCGTGGAGGCAAAATGGACAGGAAACAGCAGGGGCAGCATGCATGGATGCCTCTGAGGCTGCCTAATCTTGGGATGGAGCTGGTGGTCCACCGCCAGGCGAGCTTTCGCCTGTCCAAGCCCCTGTCTCTCGGCTCCTCCCCACCCAAAATGGGCCTGGGGGCCAGAAGCGTTTACTTTGAAAAAATTATAATTTTCAAAGCAGGCCGGGTCGTTTGAATATTTCACCTAGGAATAATGGAATAGCATAGTGGTTCTATTTTTAATTGTTTTTACGGAAATGGTTCCATGATTAAGAGCGACAGTATGGGGCATCCATATTGCGCTGCTATGATTGCAACTTCAGGTCTCCAGCATGGCGGCGACAGATGGGCCGCGTTCCACTATGTATCTGGTGAAACACCTGAAAATTCTGCCTGACACAGCTCGTTTGATAAGGGGACGATGTATGGAGGCAGTGAACTAGTAGTAGATTAAAGGTGCTGCAGTTAAAACTATGTTAGTTGGATCTTGAGATGGAGCTGGCGCTCCGCTGCCAGGCGAGCTTTCGCCAATCCAAGCCCCTGTCTCTAGGCTACTCCCCAAACAGCACTTTTAAGAACCTTTTGTATAAGATCAAGTGTAGTAGCGTTCTTATAAGTTTAGGATATGGCGGGTGAGGGGAATGTAAACAGATGCGCAAGAATCGCTGAAATAATATTGGTAAATGATAAAAGTTTGCCAGTATATTTTGTGGATTACACAGCAGGGTGGCGACAAAGTTAACAAGTTTGATGTGGAAACCATGAAAACAACCAAAATTCTGCCTGACACAGCTCGTTTGATAAGGGGACGATGTATGGAGGCTGTGAACTAGTAGTAGATTAAAGGTGCTGCAGTTAAAACTATGTTAGTTGGATCTTGAGATGGAGCTGGCGCTCCGCAGCCAGGCGAGCTTTCGCCAATCCAAGCCCCTGTCTCTAGGCTACTCCCCAAACAGCACTTCTAAGAACCTTTTGTATAAGATCAAGTGTAGTAGCGTTCTTATAAGTTTAGGATATGGCGGGTGAGGGGAATGTAAACAGATGCGCAAGAAGCGCTGAAATAATATTGGTAAATGATAAAAGTTTGCCAGTATATTTTGTGGATTACACAGCAGGGTGGCGACAAAGTTAACAAGTTTGTTGTGGAAGCCATGAAAACAACCCAAAATTCTGCCTGACACAGCTCGTTTGATAAGGGGACCATGTATGCCTACAGTTCATGCCAGTCGCTGCACTGGCTGCCAGTCTCCTTTCGAATACAGTTTAAAATAAAAACTCTCATCCATAAAGCTCTGTATAATGCTGCACCCCCCTACCTCTCCTCTCTTATCTCAGTCAATCGCCCAACCCGTGCTCTTAGATCCGCCAGTGATCTTAGATTAACCTCTACCCTAGTGTGGACCTCCCACTCGCGTCTCCAAGACTTCTCTAGAGCTGCACCAATTCTATGGAATGCTCTGCCCCGGACTATCAGACTAATACCTAACCTCCAAAGTTTCAAACGTGCTCTTAAAACCCATTTCTTTAGGCAAGCCTATAACACTCATTAACTGCATGAAGTTTTAACTCTTCTACTAACCCGTCCTGTGTCGTCCTCCCATCTGTTATCCAGCTACCAACAGGCACCAGACTTCTCTGCAGTCCCATTCACCCTGGACCTGGTATATAAGATGACGGCTGAGTGGTTCAAGCGACAGCAATTCCATTTATTATATTTTGTTCTATTCCCTAAGAAGAATGGCTTGACCATTAAATATTCTTTTACCTCGTGTTACCCCATCATCTTCATAAACCGTAAGCTCTGGCGAGCAGGGACCTCACTCCTGTTGTTCCATACACATGTTGTGCTCTGTTACATTACATTTGTATTTGTTTCCTATGATTTGTAAAGCGCTACGGAATATGATGGCGCTATATAAATAAAGATTATTATTATTATTATTATGGAGGCAGTGAACTAGTAGTAGATTAAAGGTGCTGCAGTTAAAACTATGTTAGTTGGATCTTGGGATGGAGCTGGCGCTCCGCTTCCAGGCGAGCTTTCGCCAATCCAAGCCCCTGTCTCTAGGCTACTCCCCAAACAGCACTTCAAAGAACCTTTTGTATAAGATCAAGTGTAGTAGCGTTCTTATAAGTTTGGGATATGGCAGGTGAGGGGAATGTAAACAGATGCGCAAGAAGCGCTGAAATAATATCGGTAAATGATAAAAGTTTGCCAGTATATTTTGTGGATTACACAGCAGGGTGGCGACAAAGTTCTCAAGTTTGATGTGGAATGCCCTGTAATAGCTCTTGGGCGGTGTGCCTTTTATCGCCTAGGCTCAGCAGATTCAGCACCGCCTGCTGTCGCTTAGCGACGGCACTGCTGCTGTGCCTAGAGCTACCGACTGATGGCGCCATGCCCACGGATGGTAATTCGGAGGAGGTGTGGGAGGAGGAGGAGGTATAGTAGGCCTTTGAGACCTGGACCGAGGTAGGCCCCGCAATCCTTGGTGTCGGCAGTATATGACCAGCCCCAGGGTCAGACTCGGTCCCAGCCTCCACAAAGTTAAGTGTAGTAGCGTTCTTATAAGTTTGGGATATGGCGGGTGAGGGGAATGTAAACAGATGCGCAAGAAGCGCTGAAATAATATCCGTAAATGGTAAAAGTTTGGCAGTATATTTTGTGGATTACACAGCAGTGTAATCAACAGATGCGCAAGAAGCGCTGAAATAATATCGGTTAATCATTAAAGTTTGCCAGTATATTTTGTGGATAACACAGCAGGGTGGCGACAAAGTTAACAACTTTGATGTGGAATCCATGAAAACAACACAAATTTCTGCCTGACACACCTCGTTTGATAAGGGGACGATGTATGGAGGCAGCTTTATGGACGACTTTTGGAGGTAGCAATGGAGACAACGTGTGGAGGCTGCTATGGAGACAATTTAATTTAGATAGTGCCTGTATGTGGCAGTCCAAAAAAGTTTTCAAACCAGAGGAGCAGGTAGGTGGCCCTCCAGAAAAATGAAATAGATTGAGTGCCTGTATGTGGCAGTCCAAAAAAGTTTTCAAACCAGAGGAGCAGGTAGGTGGCCCTCCAGAAAAATGGAATAGATTGAGTGCCTGTATGTGGCAGTCCAAAAAAGTTTTCAAACCAGAGGAGCAGGTAGGTGGCCCTCCAGAAAAATGAAATAGATTGAGTGCCTGTATGTGGCAGTCCAAAAAAGTTTTCAAACCAGAGGAGCAGGTAGGTGGCCCTCCAGAAAAATGAAATAGATTGAGTACCTGTATGTGGCAGTCCAAAAAAGTTTTCAAACCAGAGGAGCAGGTAGGTGGCCCTCCAGAAAAATGAAATAGATTGAGTGCCTGTATGTGGCAGTCCAAAAAAGTTTTCAAACCAGAGGAGCAGGTAGGTGGCCCTCCAGAAAAATGAAATAGATTGAGTGCCTGTATGTGGCAGTCCAAAAAAGTTTTCAAACCAGAGGAGCAGGTAGGTGGCCCTCCAGAAAAATGAAATAGATTGAGTGCCTGTATGTGGCAGTCCAAAAAAGTTTTCAAACCAGAGGAGCAGGTAGGTGGCCCTCCAGAAAAATGGAATAGATTGAGTGCCTGTATGTGGCAGTCCAAAAAAGTTTTCAAACCAGAGGAGCAGGTAGGTGGCCCTCCAGAAAAATGAAATAGATTGAGTGCCTGTATGTGGCAGTCCAAAAAAGTTTTCAAACCAGAGGAGCAGGTAGGTGGCCCTCCAGAAAAATGAAATAGATTGAGTACCTGTATGTGGCAGTCCAAAAAAGTTTTCAAACCAGAGGAGCAGGTAGGTGGCCCTCCAGAAAAATGAAATAGATTGAGTGCCTGTATGTGGCAGTCCAAAAAAGTTTTCAAACCAGAGGAGCAGGTAGGTGGCCCTCCAGAAAAATTGAATAGATTGAGTCACTGTATGTGGCAGTCCCAAAAATTGTTTAAAACAGAGGACCGGGTAGGTGGCCCTCCAGAAAAATTAAATGCATAAAGTACTATAGCTAGAGCCAGTGGGCCCTGTCAAAAAATAGCCAGTTTACTCTGCTTTAGTGTACAAAGAGGAGGAGAAGGAGGAAAATGAGGAGGAGGAGTGCATAACGCTGTCAGTCGACAGGCGTGTACGCTTATCGGTGATGATGCCACCAGCTGCACTGAAAACCCGCTCGGACAACACGCTAGCGGCAGGGCAGGCAAGAACCTCCAAGGCGTACAGCGCCAGTTCGTGCCACATGTCCAGCTTTGAAACCCAGTAGTTGTATGTAGCTATGTGATCATTTAGGACAATGGTATGGTCAGCTACGTACTCCCTCACCATCTTTCTGTAAAGATCAGCCCTACTCTGCCGAGACTGGGGACAGGTGACAGTGTCTTGCTGGGGTGACATAAAGCTGGCAAAAGCCTTGTAAAGCGTACCCTTGCCAGTGCTGGACAAGCTGCCTGCTCGCCTACTCTCCCTCGCTACTTGTCCCGCAGAACTACGCACTCTGCCGCTAGCGCTGTCAGAAGGGAAATACTGTTTCAGCTTGTGCACCAGGGCCTGCTGGTATTCATGCATTCTCAAACTCCTTTCCTCTCCAGGGATGAGAGTGGAAAGATTTTGCTTGTACCGTGGGTCCAGGAGAGTGAATACCCAGTAATCGGTGCTGGAATAAATTCTTTGAACGCGAGGGTCACGGGATAGGCAGCCTAGCATGAAATCTGCCATATGCGCCAGAGTACCAAAGTGCAAGAATATACTCCCCTCACTGGCCTGACTGTCCATTTCCTCCTCCTCCTCCAACTCCTCCAACTCCTCTTCTTCTGCCCATACACGCTGAACAGTGAAGGACTGAACAATGGTCCCCTCTTCTGTCTCGCCAACATTCTCCTCCTCTTCCTCCTCATCCTCCTCCACCTCCTCCGATATGCGCTGAGAAACAGACCTGAGGGTGCTTTGGCTATCAACAAGGGAATCTTCTTCCCCCGTCTCTTGTGACGAGCGCAAAGCTTCCGACTTCATGCTGATCAGAGAGTTTTTCAACAGGCCAAGCAGCGGGATGGTGAGGCTGATGATGGCGGCATCGCCACTGACCATCTGTGTTGACTCCTCAAAGTTTTTCAGCACCTGACAGATATCAGACATCCACGTCCACTCCTCATTGTAGACTTGAGGAAGCTGACTGACCTGACTACCAGTTCTGGTGGAAGTTGACATCTGGCAGTCTACAATCGCTCTGTGCTGCTGGTAAACTCTGGATAACATGGTTAATGTTGAATTCCACCTCGTGGGCACGTCGCACAACAGTCGGTGAGCGGGCAGTTGGAGGCGGCGCTGCGCTGCCCTGCCCTGAGAGTGGCAGCATCTCTGCTGGACTTCCTGAAATGCGCACAGATGCGGCGCACCTTCGTGAGCAAATCAGACGGATTGGGGTATGTCTTGAGGAAACGCTGAACTATCAGATTTAACACATGGGCCAGGCATGGCACATGTGTCAGTCTGCCGAGTTGCAGAGCCGCCACCAGGTTACGGCCGTTGTCACACACAACCATGCCTGGCTTCAGGTTCAGCGGTGCCAGCCACAGATCAGTCTGCACCGTGATGCCCTGTAATAGTTCTTGGGCGGTGTGCCTTTTATCGCCTAGGCTCAGCAGTTTGAGCACCGCCTGCTGTCGCTTAGCGACGGTACTGCTGCTGTGCCTAGAGCTAGCGACTGATGGCGCCATGCCCACGGATGGTAGTTCGGAGGAGGAGGTGGAGGAGGGGTGGGAGGAGGAGGAGGCATAATAGGCCTGAAAGACCTGGACCGAGGTAGGCCCCGCAATCCTCGGCGTCGGCAGTATATGACTAGCCGCAGGGTCAGACTCGGTCCCAGCCTTCACCAAGTTAACCCAATGTGCCGTCAGCGATATATAGTGGCCCTGCCCGGCAGCACTCGTCCACGTGTCCGTGGTCAGGTGGACCTTGTCAGAAACGGCGTTGGTCAGGGCACGGATGATGTTGTCTGACACGTGCTGGTGCAGGGCTGGGACGGCACATCGGGAAAAGTAGTGGCGGCTGGGGACCGAATACCGAGGGGCGGCCGCCGCCATGAGGTTGCGAAAGGCCTCGGTCTCTACTAGCCTATAGGGCAGCATCTCCAGGCTAAGCAATCTGGAGATGTGGACATTAAGGGCTTGGGCGTGCGGGTGGGTTGCACTATATTTCCTTTTCCGCTCCAGCGTCTGGGGTATGGAGAGCTGAACGCTGGTGGATGCTGTGGAGGATCGTGGAGGCGACGATGGGGTTTTTGTGCCAGGGTCCTGGGCAGGGGGCACACTATCAGCTGACACAGGGGAAGGAGCAGTGGTGTGCACGGCCGGAGGTGAACGGGCTTGGTGCCACTGAGTGGGGTGTTTAGCATTCATATGCCTGCGCATACTGGTGGTAGTTAAGCTAGTAGTGGTGGAACCCCTGCTGATCCTGGTTTGGCAAAGGTTGCACACCACAGTCCGTCGGTCATCCGGTGTTTCCTTAAAGAACCTCCAGACTTCTGAAAATCTAGCCCTCGCCGTGGGAGCCCTTGCCACGGGAGCTTCACTACGTGACACATTTGGTGCTGATGCACCTGCTCTGGCCCTGCCTCTCCGTCTGGCCCCACCACTGCCTCTTCCAACCTGTTCTGGTCGAGGACTCTCCTCCGTCTCAGAAGCACTGTGTTCACCCGGCCTCTCAACCCAGCTTGGGTCTGTCACCTCATCATCCTCCGATCCCTCAGTCTGCTCCCCCCTCTGACTTCCTGCCCTGACAACAACTTCACCACTGTCTGACAACCGTGTCTCCTCATCGTCCGACACCTCTTTACACACTTCTTCCACTATGTCAAGAAGGTCATCATCACCCACAGACTGCGACTGGTGGAAAACCTGGGAATCGGAAAATTGCTCAGCAGCAACCGGACAAGTGGTTTGTGACTGTGGGAAGGGTCCAGAAAACAGTTCCTCAGAGTATGCCGGTTCAAATGCCAAATTTTCCTGGGAGGGGGCAGACTGGGGGGGAGGAGGCTGAGGTGCAGGAGCTGGAGGAATGCCGATTTCGGTGACATGGGTGGACTGCGTGGAAGACTGACTGGTGGACAAATTGCTCGAAGCATTGTCGGCAATCCACGACATCACCTGTTCGCACTGTTCTGGCCTCAACAGTGCTCTACCACGAGTCCCAGTAACTTCAGACATGAACCTAGGGAGTGTAGCTCTGCGGCGTTCCCCTGCTCCCTCATCAGCAGGTGGTGTCTCACCCCGCCCAGGACCACGGCCTCTGACCCCTACAGTAGTTGGACGCCCACATCCCCGCCCTCGTCCTCTACCCCTAGCCCTCGGGTTAAACATTTTGAAAATGAAAGTTATAACTTTAATTTTTTTTTTACTTTTTTTGTGTTTTTTTGTGTTTTTTTTTTTTTAGTTTTTAAAACCAAACGATGCTATCCTATTGCTATTTTCTAGCCAAGTATGAAAGCACACTGCTATGCCAGATGAGATGACGCTGAGTTATGAAAAAATAAACGTAAAATAAAAAGTAAATGGCAGACTGTGCCTAATTGAAATCCAACCCCTAATAAATTGTCCCACTTCGGTCTTTGCGTCACTAAGCGCTAAACACAACGGTCGCAAGTCTCACTACAAATTCCTCACAATATGGTAGTAGATGCACTACAGCAAGGACAGCCACCAGCAGATCAACCAGAAATAAAATATATAACGCTATTGTAGGCCTAAGTAAGCCGTTTGGATTCTCCTATGGCTATTTTCTAGCCAAGTATGAAAGCACACTGCTATGCCAGATGAGATGACGCTGAGTTATTAAAAAAATAAACGTAAAATAAAAAGAAACTGACAGACTGTGCCTAATTGAAATCAAACCCCTAATAAATTGTCCCACTTCGGTCTTTGCGATGGATATGTGCGTCACTAAGCACTAAACACAACGGTCGCAAGTCTCACTACAAATTCCTCACAATATGGTAGTAGATGCACTACAGCAAGGACAGCCACCAGCAGATCAACCAGAAATAAAATATATAATGCTATTGTAGGCCTAAGTAAGCCGTTTGGATTCTCCTATGGCTATTTTCTAGCCAAGTATGAAAGCACACTGCTATGCCAGATGAGATGACGCTGAGTTATTAAAAAAATAAACGTAAAATAAAAAGAAACTGGCAGACTGTGCCTAATTGAAATCAAACCCCTAATAAATTGTCCCACTTCGGTCTTTGCGATGGATATGTGCGTCACTAAGCGCTAAACACAACGGTCGCAAGTCTCACTACAAATTCCTCACAATATGGTAGTAGATGCACTACAGCAAGGACAGCCACCAGCAGATCAACCAGAAATAAAATATATAACGCTATTGTAGGCCTAAGTAAGCCATTTGGATTCTCCTATGGCTATTTTCTAGCCAAGTATGAAAGCACACTGCTATGCCAGATGAGATGACGCTGAGTTATGAAAAAATAAACGTAAAATAAAAAGAAACTGGCAGACTGTGCCTAATTGAAATCAAACCCCTAATAAATTGTCCAACTTTGGTGTTTGAGGTGGATATGTGTGTCACTAAGAGCTAAACACAACGGTAGCAAGTCCCCCTGCAAATTCCTCACAATATGGTACTAGCTGCAAATTAAAAAAAAAAAAGTATAACGTTATTGTAGCCCTAAGAAGGGCTGTTGGGTTCTTGTAGAATCACTCCTGCCTAACACTATTCTAATAGAACAGCCTAACGCTTTCCCTGACCAGCAGCAGCTCTCTCCCTAGCGGCATCCAGACACAGAATGATCCGAGCAGCGCAGGCAGGGGCTAGTCTATTCCAGGGTCACCTGATCTGGCCAGCCAACCACTGCTATCGACGTGTAAGGGTACCACGTCATGCTGGGTGGAGTGCAGAGTCTCCTGGCTTGTGATTGGCTCTGTTTCTGGCCGCCAAAAAGCAAAACGGCGGGAGATGCCATTTTCTCGAGCGGGCGAAGTATTCGTCCGAGCAACGAGCAGTTTCGAGTACGCTAATGCTCGAACGAGCATCAAGCTCGGACGAGTATGTTCGCTCATCTCTAATGGTCATTCAACTAAGCCAGGTTGTAGATTGGCACAAAAGACCCTCTACTAAATTATGCACCCCCATTGAAGAAGTTGTAGTTAGAAATTATCTGACACAACTACTACTATGTCCTTTTCAGCACTCCATCACTCCTTACTCCTAGAATAAAGGCCTGAGTTTTATAACTAAAGGCCCAGTAAAAATGTGGCATTCTCTCCATTATTTAGAGAAAATGTGGCTGCACCCCTTACAAAACTACCTTCACCTTCCTTCACCTTTCGGTCTCCACAGAAAATGACTCTTAACAAGAAAGTTTTGGGTTACTATTTGGGTGGTGGAGCTTAAAGCAGCTTAAAGAATGGTTTCCATACTCATCTGTTAATTCCCTTAAACACGTTTAACTTCTGAATAAGTTTAAAAACTTTTTCAACAAGGTGACTGCCTAATGGATAGCACTTGGTTTTAAAAAAAAATCATTTCTTCTTCCACCCCAGTCAGTAAAATGTCATCCACATTGTAAGGATTACTTCTTAACAAATTTTTTTTTTAATCACTCAAGACTTTCTTGAGCCCTGGGAAAAAGAACTAGGCACTATATTCTCAACACAGGAAGTGACACAAATACTCAAGCAATGCTCAGGTCCCTCTAGATGTATTACACTAAGGAAACCAGTTACAAACTTGTAAGAAGATGGTACAAGATTCTTTCAGTTCTTCACCATTATGGCTCTACTATCCCTGACAGAAGCTGAAGATACAATCAAGATCAGGGTACTTTATAACACACCGGTTGTGTTGGGACTGCCAACATAGCCCCTGCTGGAACACAGTGGAATCTGTAATTTAAGGGGTATGCCCTAATACTCTATCTTCTTCTAAATTTAACTCCTGAGGTCTGGCCAAAAATTTTTACCAGCTTTGGCTCCAACTGATCTTAGAATCTAAGCCTATAATCTGCTTCAGTGGCTTTTATTCAAGCTACCTCCTCTGTGCATTAAACAAGGTAAACAAGGTATTCCAATTAGAAGAAATCTGCACCCTAAGCAACTGTTGTTATTTTAAGTTTCTAAAAATCTGATCCCCATTGCTTGACATATTTTATTTCATATACACCTGCAACAATGTACCATGTGAAGTAGGTAAAGAGGAAAACAAGATTATTAAATATGCTTAGGAAAACAAAGTATCACATGTGTTATTAACAAAAAAACACATGATTTCACAGATATAATTCCAACCTGTCTCTATCAGTCCTGGTTTTTACAATTTCGGTTGTCCCTGGATCTGACCTTAAATCTTTTGACTCTAGTCAGATTTTTTTAATGAATACATAGCTCCTATCCAGCCCGGATTCGGCAGGGCAGTCCTGGTTTTTGGGCACTGTCCCCCCGTCCCGGGCGGTTGGGAAAATATCCATGCATGTCCCACAATGTCCTGCCTCTTGTTCCCTGCCCAACACACAAGATGTACAGAGCCAAGACCAGGAGGTGGATTAGCTCCTGCTGCTTCCATCTCTGTTTAAACATAAAAAAACTTTACTTACCTTTTCTTTGTTCTCCTGCAGCAGCCCTGCTTCCTCCTCTCCCTGGGGCTCTGAGATGACTTTGAGGAGGGGGCAGGCCAGAGAGGAGGGAGGCCACAATATGATGAGGAGAGAGGCCAAAATATGATGGAGGAGGAAGACCATAATATGAAGAGAAGGAAGGAGGGAAGACCACAATAAGAAGAGGCTGGCAGAGGGAGGTTACAATATAATAGAAGACAGGAGGACACAATATACAGAGAATGGAGGAGAGAGGCCAAAATATAATGGAGGAGGGAGGCACAATATTAAGAGGATAGCAAAGCGAGGCCACAATATGATGGAGGCTACATTATGAGGGATGACAGGAGGTCACAATATGCAGAGGATGGAGTACACAATTTGAAGAGGAGGGAGGCCACAATAAGAAGAGGATAGAGGAGGGAGGCCACAATATGAGGTGGATGGAGGAGGGTGGCCACAATATGAGGGAGAAGGGAGGACATAAAGCCACAATATGAAGGGAATGGAGGGCAGGGGCCACAATATGAGGAGCGGAGGGGGGGTAGAAGTAAAGAATTATTATATACAGTATATAAGTGAAGGGGAGATAAATAAAAGTGAGGGAACAAATGTAAATGGAGGATAAAATTAAAGAGGGGATATTAAATGTTGCTGAGTTGCATTATGGGGTATTATATGGGTCCTTAAGGGGTTGTCCACCACTAGGAGGCATTATACTATGTTGGGGCCAATAAGGTTGACATTATACTGTGTATGGGCATGGTTTAGGAAAAAGGGGAGGGGCTGTTCCTTTTTCCGTACTCCAAAAATTGGGAGGTATATTAATAGCTTCTCTTGCCTGCATGTTGAATTGCACTCTGCCTCCTGCCCATTCCCCTGCATTACACGACCAGATCAAACACACTACAGATACAGGCACTTCCTGGCAGCAAACAGGAACTCTAGTTTACTCTACAAACTACAGACAAGAGAAGGTCTTTATCTTAGGGTAGGGGAACATAGCAGAGCTGTTATGTGCCGTTGCATAAAAATTTATACCAGAAAAAGTTTGAAAACTCAGAACTACAAATAGTAATAACATATAATCAATATGAGATTTGTAGGGGTCCAACACCCTGCATCCCCATAGTTCTCAGCAAATGATAAAAGAAATTCCAGAATAAAAATTCTGGTAGTAATAATAAGGACCTGTCAGATTAGTGGGGGCCAAAAACTCAGCACCCCTAAAGACCAGCAATTCTATCCTGCTAATGAACAGAGTATGAAACTGGAAGCCTAGAGCTCCATTCTTAGTGTAGTGGCTGAGTTGTGTTGCTGTAGCTCATTCTGTAATATAGTAGATAGTGTGCTTTAACCTGTTCTGACCACTACACTGAGAATGGAGCTCTTGGCTTCCTGTTTCATTCTCTGTTCATTAGCAGGATATAAATGCTGATCTTTAGGGGTGCTGCGTTTTTGGCCCACACTAATCTCATATTGATGACCTTTCCTTAGGACAGGTCTTTATTATTACTACCAGAAATTTCAAACGTATTCTGGAATTTTTGTATCATTTGCTGAGAACTATGGGGATGCAGGGTGTTGGACCCATAACAATCTTTCATTGGGGGTCATGCCTCATCATAAACCCATAAGACAAACCCAGGTTGATTTGTACTGTTCTGTTCTGGTCTTGGTTTTCAACCTATATTGCATAATATATCAGTGTTAGGTGTGGTGCATAATGGTGGATTTGGGCCAAGAATGTGTGTATAAGCATATTTTCTAAAGCTAGAAGTCAGCCCGGGGGGTGTGACAATCTGATGAGTATGGATAGAGACTATAAGTCTTTCAAAGCATAGAACACAGAACCCAGGACTGACGTCCACAAGACTTCTAAAGACAACCAGGTCAGAATGTTTTAGCATTGTTGAACTTTAATTTATTGTTATATATTACATGATTTTTATTACATTTTTAGCTTATAACATTGACTAAAAGAGGGCAAGCAAGTTATAGACAATGCTGCTTTGTTTATTTTGTATCCCATGAGGGTTCACAAAGTTTGGATTGTTTTGAGACAGGTACATAGGGCTTCCCTGTGCTCATGGATATTTATCCAACTTGAATTGAATGCTCTACACATGTAAAGAAAAAGGTGTTTACTAGAAAGGTGAGTATTGTTTATTTGCTAATAATTTTATCAGTAATAATTGTAAATGAGTAACCATAGTAAAAATGAAGTAAAAAGTTTTAACTGCATAAAGTTGTGTGTACAAAACAATTTAATGAAACTGCAGGTCTTAGACCACACATTTCAAAAATTTTAATGCAAGTCTCAGGATAGAATATCCAGGCAGACACATGGCTCCCAAGATGAGGGCTTCTTTGTCGGGGAGGGCGAAAAGCGGACTGCTGTTAACCTCTTGCCACCAATGTTTTTTTTTTCTTTTTTTGTGTTTCCATTTTTCACTTCCCATCCTCAAAAATCTATTACTTTCTTCAGTGTGCAAAGCTGTATGAGACTTGTTTTCTGCATAAAAAATGAATTCCTAATGTAAGTTTTTAATATTCCAAGCTGTGTACTGTGAAAGCGGGAAAAAAAATCCTAAAATTGACTAAAAAACGCTTTTGCACCTTTCTTGTGGGCTTTATTTTTACAGCTTTCACTGTGCTCTCCAAATGTCACCTTCCCTTTATTCTTTTAGTATACTCCCCTACGGCTTCTTTTCCTTGACCTCGCGGCTCTGTCTTCTCCTCGCAGCTCCGTCTTCTCCCTCCAGCCGGGGGTTGCACACTATGACGTGTCTGTGTAGCGCCACGTGATGTCAAAGTATCTGCATGCATAGAAATGTAAAGTGTGGCATCTCCTGTGGACATTTCATTAAAGGGGGCATCTCATGTGGACATTTCATTAAAAGGGGCATCTTCTGTGGAGATTGCATTATGGGGGCATCTGATGTGGATGTTTCTATAAAGGGGCATCTGCTGTGGACATCTTTGTAAAAGGGGCATTTCATGTGGACATTTCATTAAAAAGGGCATCTGCTGTGGACATTACATTAAAGGGGGCATCTTATGTGGACATTTGTTTAAAGGGGGCATCTCATGTGGACATTTGTTTAAAGGGGGCATCTCATGTGGACATTTGTTTAAAGGGGGCATCTCATGTGGACATTGCTGTAAAAGGGGCATCTCATGTGGACATTTAATTAAGAGGGACATCTGCTGTGGACATTACATTAAAGGAGGCATCTCATGAGGACATTTCTTTGAAGGGGGTATCTCATGCAGACATTTCTTTAAAGGGGGCATCTCATGTGGACATTACATTAAAAGGGGCATCTCATGTGGACATTTCTTTAAAGGGGGCATCTACTGTGGACATCTTTGTAAAAGGGGCATTTCATGTGGACATTTCATTAAAAAGGGCATCTGCTGTGGAGATTACATTAAAGGGGGCATCTCATGTGGACATTTCTAAAGGGGGCATCTCATGTGGACATTACAATAAAGGCGGCATCTCGTGTGGACATTTCTATAAAGGGGAATCTGCTGTGGACATTTAATTAAAGGGGGGCTCTGCTGTGGACATTTAATTAGTAGTGGCTGCATTTCATACCATACGGCTTATACTCCGGTCAATAACTTCCATTTTTTTTTTTTTGTGGTAAAATTAGGAGCCTTGGGTTATACGCAAGTTTTTTATAGTATGAGGGGGAGTTCAGCTGCAGAGCGCACAATGGCCAGGGCAACCAGGAGCAGCAGTCAAAAACTCTGTCTGGAAGATTATCGGGTCTGGATGGTAGCTGGAGTGGATGGTTTCATGCAGTTAGGGAATGTGATTGGCAGTGGCGTACTGTCCGCGGTCGCAGCGGTCGCCATTGAGACCGGGCCCATCGGACGGGGGGGCTCGGGCCGGGTCTATCACTATTGCCTCTATCTGTCATGGCCCGCCCCCCCCCCCGTGAATTCACTGGCCTGACAGGCTATAATTTAATGATTCCGGGGAGGGCTTGTGCCGGCCGTGGAATTCAACTTAGGTCCGTGACAGAGCAGGAAGTGAGGCGTGCTAACACTTCCTGCTCTGTCACACTGAAGCAGCGCACGGGACGGTAAGCGTCCTAGCGCTGGCAGCGTAATGACGTCATTACGCTGGCAGCGCTGGGCGCCTTACTACGTGCTGGGAACAGAAGCCGTGAGGAAGACAGACGATGAGGGCCAGAAAAAGGAAGATCGCGGGAGTGAAGAAATGTGAGTATTAGAGATTATTTATTTATTTTTTTATAAATTGTGGGGGGGGGGGGGGATATTACTATATCTCTGTGTGTGGGGGGCCATTACTATATCTCTGTGTGTGGGGGCCCATTACTATATCTCTATGTGTGGGGGGCATTACCATATCTCTGTGGTGGGGGGCATTACCATATCTCTGTGGTGGGGGGCCATTACTATATCTCTGTGGTGGGGGGCCATTACTATATCTCTGGGTGTGTGGGCTCATTACTATATCTCTGTGTGTGGGGGCCCATTACTATATCTCTATGTGTGGGGGGCATTACCATATCTCTGTGGTGGGGGGCCATTACTATATCTCTGTGTGGGGGCCCATTACTATATCTCTATGTGTGGGGGGCATTACCATATCTCTGTGTGTGGGGGGCCATTACTATATCTCTATGTGTGGAGGGCATTACCATATCTCTGTGTGTGGGGGGCCATTACTATATCTCTATGTGTGGAGGGCATTACCATATCTCTGTGTGTAGGGGGCCATTACTATATCTCTATGTGTGGAGGGCATTACCATATCTCTGTGTGTTGGGGGCCATTACTATATCTCTGTGGGTGTGGGGGGGAATTACCATATCTCTGGGGGAAGGGGGGGTGCATTACCACATCTGTGTGTGTGGGGGGGGCATTACGATATATGTGTGTGAAGGGGGTCATTAATATATATATGTGTTCATGGGGAATATTACTATATATATATGTGTGGGGGGGGGGACAATATATATATATATATATATTATATGTGTGTGTGTGTGAAGGGGGTACTTTAACTCCAGGTTGTCTGACTGATCCTACCATATACTGCCATACTACAGTATATGCAGATTTTCTATATCATCTATTACAATGTGCAAATCAAACATTGTAATAGAAGGGTTAAAATCAGACAGCCTCCGATCTTTGTATAAATGTAATTAGGACATCATTTTTATTCCTGTGATATTATACTGTCAGTGACTGGGGTGTATTTAGAGGCAGCCCTTTAGTGCAGTCATTTTTTGGCGCTGTATAGTAATGTGCAGTTTTTCGCAGCTGGTATATATTTATGTATATGTGATATATTCATTACTGCAATATTATTAGTATTGTACAGCTATATGGATATATATATATATATATATAATATATTTATGTGCAACTGAATTTCAGTGTTTCATATGGCGTAGCGTAAATATAGCGTGTGTAGAGTATATATGGGGCAGTGTTAATATGTGTTTATGTGTGTTATTCATATATAGTGTATGTGTGCTTATGTCTGTAGAGTGTATATATGAAATATGTGTATTTTGAAGTATAATGTGCGGGATAGGGCAGGCAGGGAGTGTTTAGGTATCTGGGGGTCCTGATTCTAAGTCCGCACCGGGCCCGCTGGGGTCTTGTTACGCCACTGGTGATTGGGTTTCCTAAATAGATGGGTTATGAAAGCACGATTGAAGTTCATTATTAAATCCTTTTATGAAAAGTGCAAGATTAAAGTGGTATTCCGGGAATATGAACCTGATATAAAAAACCCATTATGATATAGATAAATTAATGTAACAAATCTCAATGACATTAGTCACAAAATGGAGCTTAAATAGTTTGATTTTATGATTCAAAACATTCTATGGCCTCTCTAAAGTATGAGGCGTTATCACCACGATGGCCAAAACTGGAAAATACAAGTCCCATGATCCTTTAGTTCTCATAAACTCCTCCTACCTCTTATGCTCTGCTCCCAGTGATGATGTAACAGACTTTCTTGCTCAGTTACCATAGGAATGATGTGTAACTGCCATCCTTGCACTTCACCACAACACTGTCCATTCTGGATGCACTGCAACCAACCAACTACAGCCAAGCGTAGTGATGATCACATGACCTGCCCAGCAGCCATCTTCTGTCCTGTGTCTTCTCCGCGTGGAGGAAATCAACCATTAAAGGGCCAGTAGAATTTTAATTCTTCCTTACAGTGTATTCCAATAGCAATTTTCTGCTTAGGGGAGCAACATTTTAAATAACAACTAATTACACATTATATTTTTAATTACTCACTTGTATATGAATTATGCTGATTCCTGGAATACCTCTTTAAGGATATAGAGTATACAGAAGATATAGAGGATACAAAGGATATAGAATGTATAGAGTATATAGAGTAAATAGAGTAGTACTTAAAACCTAAAATCTCGGCACATGTTTTTTGGACGCTAGGGGGGGGCCCTAGTCGTGTGAAAAGACCCAGGCCCATGGGACACTTAATCCACCACTGATGGACAATAACATTTTCATACTTTGGTGTACAGAGTGGTGCAAGGTGTCATTGCGAGGGGGTGGGGGGCATGGCCTGACACCGATTTGAAAGGAAGCATGGCGTGGAGCTCCTGCCACCCATCCTGAATAATCCTGTGTCCAGTGGTTAAATTTTGTTTTATATTAAAGGGCACAGGACCCAGAGAGAAAAAACCTGAGAAGGTAGTGCAGAAACCGCCGGCCGACAACAAATACTGCGCGGCAAGAGCTGAAGGCGGTAAGAGACCGGGATGAGAAGCCTGTGTATAATACGGGGGAGGAGAGTGCACCTTATAATTCCTGCACACCCTACTGACAGGCCGATATGGACCTCAGCGGAGACGTGCCATCGCAGGCTTGGAGCCGCGCCATCTTCTGTTCAGCACCTGATGGCGGCCGGTATTTTGTCTAATAGCCTGAAGCAGTGTAGATGCTCCACGCAGTAGGGAAGGATGGAGTTAATGCACTGCGGTTTATGTGACTTGAGAGGAGGAAAAAGGCTTGAAGAAACCCCTGTTTAAGTCAAGCAAGATATTAGGAAATATGTACTCACCCCTCCGAAGGAGTTCAACGAAAGTGCATTGTCCGTCGATAATGCACTCTGCCGCAATTCACTATGATCGTGCGTTTGATATCCTGCACTGCATGTGTCGCTCCCCCGCTCAGGTCCGCCGGAATTCACCTTCTTCTTCCTGGTGTATGTAAGTGCATTGTCTTGCGACACATTTTTAAAGTTAAATCCCGCGGTCAGTCCAAATCAGTTGGATCGTCTGACGGCCCGCCCCCCGATTTCTGTTGCATGAAAGCCAGTGTGGCTGCGCCAAAATCCGATCATGCATGACACAATCCCCTTCTAAATACCTGTCCCAGCCGTGCAATCCCCGAAAATGTCAGGAAGTCCGAAGGAAATGCCACCTGTGGACCCTT
This sequence comes from Engystomops pustulosus, assembly GCF_040894005.1. Taxonomy (NCBI): domain Eukaryota; kingdom Metazoa; phylum Chordata; class Amphibia; order Anura; family Leptodactylidae; genus Engystomops; species Engystomops pustulosus. The sequence goes on from NC_092418.1 coordinate 79,650,215, forward strand.
AGTAAATAAGCTCCACTGTGTATTCCCTAGTGGAACATCTATGGCTTTAAGTCTCCACACACCAATAAGGTGGCCTTAATTGGCAATCTCTCCATAAGAAGAATACCTACTGTCTAACCCTGTGTTTCACATTCTCAGCCACTGACCCTCTGGCAGCAAGACATAAAACCTAAGCTCAGTGGAAAATTGTTCATTTAATTTGCATATTCACACTGTGCCGGCCTCTGCTTAGTGAGTTTAGTAATCTGACTGCTTGTGTTAAGGAGACTGCAAGCCAATGTCTTTGGGAAATCATTATGACCTGCTCAGGGGCCCTTAAGAAAGACAGGAAAGACAGCAATGTAAATACTCTAGCTTAACAGAGTGGCACACTGGGGTATGGCAATGCTAACCATGAATACACATATTGAGAGTCTAACAGAGGACATTAACCTGATTCGACAGGATATGAAGAAAACTAACGACCGAGTGCAAGCAGTAGAAGATAGAGTATGTGAGGTGGAAGACCAGTTGGCTCCAGTACATAAAGAATTGAAGTGGCTAAGCCACAGTGGGGCACATTTACTTACCCATCCGGAGGAGTTAATCGAAAGTGTATTGTTCGATGAGAATGCACTCTGCCGTGATTCACTAAGATCGTGCGTTTGTCGCTTCTGACGGAGTTTACCTTCTTCTTCTTGGTGCATGTAAGTGCATTGTCTTGCGACACAATTTGAATGTTAAATCTCGCGCTCGGTCCAAATCAGTCAGATTGTCTGACGGCCTGCCCCCTGATTTCTGTCGCATGAAAGCTGTTGCAGCTGCACCAAAATGTGATTGTGTGTGACACAGTCCCCTTCTTAATACCTGTCAAATCTGGGCAATCCCCAAAAATATTGGAAAATCCAACTAAAGTGCAGCTGCAGACCCTTAGTAAATAAGTCACAATGGGGCAGATTTACTTACCCGGCCCATTCGCAATCCAGCGGCGCGTTCTCTGAACAGGATTCGGGTCCGGACGGGATTTATGATGGTAGTTCCTCCGCCGTCCACCAGGTGGCGCTGCTGCGCTGAAATGCATCTGATTGCGCCGGAATACACCGAGCCGGACCAGGTGAAGGTAAGCGCGTCCCAAGCGACACATTTTCGGTTATTAAATGCAACGGTTTTTCCGAATACACCGGGTTTTTGTTCGGCCACGGCCCCCGATTTCCGTCGCGTGCATGCCAGCGCCGATGCGCCACAATCCGATCGCGTGCGCCAAAATCCCGGGGCAATTCAGGTACAATCGGCGCAAATCGGAAATATTCGGGTAACACGTCGGGAAAACGCAAATCGGGCCCTTAGTAAATGACCCCCAATGTGTCCCTACTTATATCCGAGTCTGATGACCTGTAAAATAGACTGCGCAGAAACAATATGAGAGTGTTGGGGATGCCAGAAAAGGCAGAGGGGCAAGACCCTGTGGTGTTTATGGAAAACTGGTTGAAGAAAAAAATGGATCAGGACACTCTTACTCCTCTTTTTGCCATGGAAAAGGGCACACAGGGTCCCATCAAGACCACTTCCACTGGGAGCAAGACCGAGACCAATGCTAATTAAGCTACTCCACTATCGGGATCGAGAACCGATTCTAAGAAAGGTCACCCGGATTTAACCATTGATTGTAAAACAGTGGCCATATATCCAGACTTTTTCATGCAAGTGCAAAAGAGGCGGGCAAGATTTATGGCGATATTCCATGCTCCATCCTGCAGAATTAAGGCTAGTGACTTAAGGGTAGTGGGAAATACCCACATTTTGGACACATCGGAAGGCACAGTGAACTGGCTGGATGAGAATAAAAGGAGACTATGGGAAGGCAACATAGAAGAACAGTGAATAAATCTACATACTGGTGTTATGTTACTTGACAAATTGTTTAACCCTGTTAAACTGTTATTATAGTTTTTGCATTCAGCTGGAACAAATATCACAACTCTTGACCTCTGGTGCTGGGCAGCTTGCAGCATATATAGGCAGGAACTCTGGTATTGCAAACGTTAGATATTATTGTAGCAAAGAGAAGTGTTTTCTATAATAGGTTAAAGACTTGTTTATACTCACATAAGGTATTGGAAGGATAACTCTGCTCCTATCTCCTGTCCTTGGGAGAATGTCTTTTATGTGTACGGTTAAGGGGATTGTTTTTTGGGAAAGGGTAGTAGGTGGGGTGAGCCAGCTCCTAGAAAGAGTCCCGATAGAGGAGCCCAAGGGTATTGAGGTATACAAAATATGGTGGTATGGCTAATAAATATAATGTGATATTCTGGAACACTAGAGGACTGGGGGACGCCAGTAAAAGGTTAGCAGTCTTTTCCACTTTGCAACAAAACAAACGGCTATTCTGTGTCTAAATGAAACACACTTAACCATAGAGTCCACACAGGTCTTGCAAAAGGGGTGGGTAGCTCATAGTTTTCATTCTCCATTTTCCATGCATGCTAGGGGTGTAAGTATATTGGTACCTAGGACGAAACCATTTGAATGCCACTCCTCGCTCAATGATGTAGATGGCGGGTTCATTTGTCTACATTTCTCAATATATAGAACCCCTCAGATTCTGGTGGCCATATATATGCCTCCCCCATTTAACTGTGAAGTGATAAAAAGAATAATGACTTGCCACAGCTACATGTATTGCCCAGAGGTGATTTTAATATGTCTTGCTTCCCAGTGCAAATAGATTCAATACATGGCGGCAAGTTGGATTGGATGAGCTGACTGTGTTAACCAGGCTATTGGAAGTGGGCTGGTATGATTTTTTGAGGTGTTGTTATCCAGAAGCTAGGCAATGCTCATGTTACTCTAGATCCCATGGAACACTATCGAGAACTGATATGGCAATAGTATCTCCATATATGCATACATACATTCAGGAGGTGAAAAATCTATCCCAAAGCATATCAGACCACTCTCCGGTTCTGGTTGAACTGGCCATTGCAACACTAATTATTAGACCAGTAGGATCTTGGAGGTTGAACCCTTTTTGGCTACAGTTAGTGCATAAAGGGAAATCAGTTCAGAACTAAAATTGAGGAATTTCTCCAGACAAATGAAGCTGAGGTTACAGCAGGAACTATATAGGATTCCCTTAAATTCATAAGAGGAATATACAAAGCAAGTATTAATACACATAAATCTAAATGTATTGTGTTAATCACACAATTGCAACAAAGGGTATTGGAGATGCAGCAGGACTTTACTAACTCCATGTCATCTGCCAAAAAAGCTAGTTGGAAAGAAGCCCAGCAGTTATTTAAAGAACACACAGTACAAGTAGCAGAAAGCAAGAGACTATTCTTGCAGCAGAAATACTTTGTACAGGGAGAGGCAGTGGAACACCTACTGGCAAGTATAATTAAAACACAAGAGGGTTCAAATCATGTAAAGGAAATTTACACTTGCCTCAAGTGATAACCTGGTGAAATCAGACGAAGATATCCTGAATGTCTTCTACGATTTTATTGTGACTTCTACTCCAGTAAACTAGTCATGGAGGAAGGAGATATTTTAAAATATCTTGATAATATAGATCTTCCCACACTTAGTCAGGAACAGAGGACCCACCTAGATGCCCCACTGTTGGTAGAAGAACTTGTAGAGGCCTTAAAGTCTCCTCCAAATCAAAAAGCGCCAGGTATGGATGGCCTTCCAGGGGAATTCTTTAAAAAACATGGTGAAGTGCTACTACCTCATTTATTACAGGTGCTACAATGCTCTGATGAAGAGGGACGGAGACAACCACCATCTGTGAAGCAATGATAATTTACTGCCAAAACCTGGCAAAGACCATAAGTATTCAGACTCTTATCGGCCGATATTGCTACTCCTGGTAGACGTTAAAATTTTGGCCCAGGCTCAAGCCAATCGCTTGGCTGGTGTGATTACCTCCCTAATTCACTTACACCAGTCAGGATTCATGCCAGATAGATCCATTGCTTTGAATGTCCAGAGAATATATTTAAACATCAGTCAGATGTGGCAACAAATAAAAAGAGTTCTGTCCTTTCATCCAATGCTGCCAAAGCTTTTGTCACGGGTGCCCCCACAATCCTTGTCTTGGATCACGGGCACACCCATGTCCCTCTCTTTCGCATGGTCCCCAGTGCCCCGTCCCTAGACCCGGACTCACCTCTCTGCACTCCTGATCCGGCTCCGCCCCTGACTAGGCAGCGCACGCGCTGGCTCTTCCTCTCCAGCGCTGTACTCTCCTGCTGTCATCCCAGGCTCGGACTGTTCCTGCACTACTACCTTGGCTGCCACCGCGGGCATAGTACCAATTACCACGGTGGTCCATAGGGTCCACAGACTCTTCCCAAAGAGACTCCTTCCAGTGACAGAAAGGGGAACAAGGCAAGGGTGCCCACTGCCCCCATACTTATTTGCTATAGAGCCTTTGGATGCTGTTATTAGGGCATCTTCTGAGATTAAAGGTTTCCCAGGGAAGGGGGGAGGAGAGTATGTGTCTCTGTATGCGGATGACATGCTGATATATATGGAAGATACAAATATGTCCTCTCCTAAAGTTATGTCCCTCATGCAAGAGTTTGGCACTTACTCTGGGTTTGCAATCAAATGGGACAAGTCAGTCTTAATGCCACTGACATTTGATCATAATATCTCTGTCCCAGCAGGGATGCCACTACAAGTAGTTAATAATTTCAGATACATAGGGATAGAAGTAACTTCAGACCCGAGGGACTATATAAAAAACAACCTAGAACCATTGCTATCCAAATTTACAGCTAAAATAAAAATCTGGTGCAAACTTCCGTTGTCCCCAATCGGAAGGGGTAACCTTATTAAAATTGTATTGATGCCCCAGCTACTGTACATCATACAAAGAAATACATTCATAGAATCTGTGAGATGTGCAGAAGACTAGTTTGTCCCCTTTACAAAGGGGAAATTGACAAAGGCTTTGCAATACCAAACCCATGGCTCTATTTCTTAGCGGCACAGTTACAACATTTCAGAAGATGGGGGGGGGAGAGTTAGAAGGGGGCCAGCAAGCTCAGCAAGCTGCTTGATAAGCCTGTGCACAAAACATACAACACCAGTGCATTCCCTAGAGGGGGGATTTGGTGGAGGGGAAGTAGGCAGTAAACCAACAATGTCCCTTATGTCTAAAGTATGGTCGAAAGCCAAAGAAATCATAGGAATCCCCAAATATCCCTCCAACACTCCAATTTGGCGTAATCCAGCCTTGCCAAAAATATTTCGCTTGGAAAGTTTTACTCCTTGGGAAATGAAAGCAGTAAAGATGCTGAAGCACACATGTTGGGAAGGTAGATGTAAAACATTTGATCAAATACAAGCAGAATTTCAGTTGGCGCATGCGTGGTTCTATCAATATTTACAGGTCCGCCATGTATTTGACTCGCAGACTACGGTGGAACCAATAGAGGTGGGCTCTATTGGGGCATTGAACAGGATATTGAGAGCAAATTCTACTAAAGGTCTAATCTCTTATTCCTATACCTTATTGCATGACGATTCCATGAAAGATATTCCATTGAAATGTCATGCAAAATGGGACAAAGATGTGGGTCCCATCGAGCAGGAACAGTGGACCGACTTTTTTTTTTTACACAGAGTGCATAAATCTCCTCAACTACTGTTTTGTATAGGAGTCATGCAAAATGGGACAAAGATGTGGGTCCCATCGAGCAGGAACAGTGGACTGAAGCTTTAGAGCTGTGACATTTCTCTCTCCTAGCGAAGCTCGTGGGATGTCCGACTTTTTTTTTCACACAGTGTGTATAAATCTCCTCAACTACTGTTTTGTATAGGAGTTAGGCGCCTAACTCAGATTGCCCTTAATGTGGGGTTGAAGAAGTGGGCATACTTCACAAGATGTGGGAATGCAGAGAATTGGAATCTCTATGGAAATCCATCTTAGCGTTAATACGCAAAGTCTATTGTTATTGAAGAGAGCCCACTAGCGTGTCTATTAAGAGTGTTGAAGATAGACAGAACCTAACAATATTGCAATTCAGCTATATTTATACCAAGCCAAAAAGGTCATAGCTGCCCATTGGATAAGGCCTTGGTCTCCAGACAAGAAAGAATATGTAGATCGTATGAATCCAATTATACAATTAGAGTATATATAGTACATATATAGTACATATGTGAAAAGGAATTGTATTCCAAAATGTAAAAAAAATATGGCGAAAGTGGTTTGATACGCCTGGTTTGCGATCGGCAGCCCTTGTACGGATACGGGCAAGTTTAGAATACCAGTAATCATTGGTAAAATGATAAGATACATCATAAGAATGGAAGTAATGAATCCATCCACAATAGTAAGTTAGGGTCCAAATGGTCCTGAAGAGGAGCTGGCTCTCAGGGGAGGGGGGATGTGAAACTATATTTGTGCTTAATACTGATTTAAAAAAATGTGCATATACAAAATTTGCAATATATACAAATATTTTAATGCTCCTGTTGATGTAATGCATAACATCACTGCCTGCGGAAGTTTATGCACATCTCTCTTTCTTTGTTGTAATTGTTGGGGTTGATAAAGGGGGGGGGGCATTCAATAAAAACATTTGATAAAAAAAAAAAAAAGGTGTCATTGCGAGATGAGCTAAAGTTTTCATTGCTACTATAAAGAAACTCATAAAAGTGTTAACTGAATTATTAGGTGTATGGTCCCCCACTATATTGTCCCTGGTAAATATTCAATGGTCATCCACCAAAATACCCTCCAATTTCATGAGGAGGCCAAGTGTATCCCGAGTATACAATGGTGTCACAAGGTGTCTCAAGACCTGATCTAAATAAACATTCTGGATGATATCTCCCATGCCAGAGACTATAGGTCTCCCATATAGGGGATTAATCCCTCTGTGAATTTTAGAACAATTTTAACATAAACAGATATTTATTTTTACTGATAAGGGAATGTGCTTAGGCTTCTAACCGTGTGGTCTTAAGTTCACCTAGGAACTGTTTAGCAGGGCTTGAAGTTAAAGTTGTGTACCCTTCATTACCAATAATGAAGTCTTCACACATTTTCTGATACTACTACTAATAATAATTCATTTTTTATATAGGGCACACAGATTATGCAGTGCTGCACAAAACATACCAAATTGGTCCCTGTCCCCATGGGGCTCACAATCTAAACAGCCTAACAGTATGCTTTGGAGTGTGAAAGGAAACTAAAGCACCCAGAGAAAACCCACGCAAACGCAGAGAGAACATACAAACTTTTTGCAGATGTTGACTCGAGTGGGATTGAAACCCGGGACCCCAGTGCTGCAAGGTAGAAGTGCTACCCACTCAGCCACCATGCCGCCCCCTAATGTAATTTTCCAGGCTTTGGTTTTCCCACCACAAAACAATTTATTCCTTATAAGTCTTTGTTGGTTCCGTAAAGGCTGAGTTAATAAATGGAGTATATCTTTTTAATGTAAACTCTTTTTTTAAGAACACCTCTTTTGCTTCACACAACCACTGTTGGATGTCCAGACCCATTAAAAATCTTTGTGGTGAGCTGAAATCTGCCATTAGGAAAAAAAATCATGCAAACATTCATGATCTTGAACATGATTGCGAGGGAAAAGACTGAAAAAAGCCCAGCTGAGAAAAAAAAATCCAATGGTACATTGGTACATTTAAATTTATTTCTAAAGATATTGTACCGTGGGTATTGTGATAATATATGCCTTCATGACTAAGAACGCTTGGAGCGTTTGAAACTATTTTTATTGTTCTGTAAATATGGATAACTAAATAAAGACATTCTTGAGTATACACTACTAACTGGGACTATTCTGTGCTCTGTTGGAGCAGAAACAAGCTCCTACCTACGCCTTACTGCCATACTGAAGGCAGGACCCATGCTCCAAGCACAGTTTGTGTGGGTGAGCTGACGTGTGTCTACTTTAAATTGGGCACCGATTAGCTGTAAACCAACACAAAGGGCCAAAAGCAGTTGGCTCCATATACATGAATGTGGTAAAAGCCTCTACTGCAGTCACAGCTACCATTAAAAGTGATATATATTTTTGCTGCATAAATCACTCTCATCTATAGAAAATATTGGAAATTCAACCTCTTGGTTGAATGCCTGGGTGAAAATGCTTATCATCTATCTCCTGTCTATATATCTATCATTTATCTGTCTAGTTATTAGAGATGAGCGAACATACTCGTCCGAGCTTGATGCTAGATCGAGCATTAGTGTACTCGTAACTGCTCGTTGCTCGGACGAGTATTTCGCCCGCTCGAGAAAATGGCAGCTCCCGCCGTTTTGCTTTTTGGCGTCCAGAAACAGAGCCAATCACAAGCCAGGAGACTCTGCACTCCACCCAGCATGACGTGGTACCCTTACACGTAGATAGCAGTGGTTGGCTGGCCAGATCAGGTGACCCTGGGATAGACTAGCCGCTGCCCGCGCTGCTCGGATCATTCTCTGTCTGGATGCCGCTAGGGAGAGAGCTGCTGCTGGTCAGGGAAAGCGTTAGGGTGTTCTATTAGCTTACTGTTAGGCAGGAGTGATTCTAAAAGAACCCAACAGCCCTTCTTAGGGCTACAATAACGTTATAATATTTTTTTTTTTTTATTTGCAGCTAGTACCATATTGTGAGGAATTAGCAGGGGGACTTGCTACCGTTGTGTTTAGCTCTTAGTGACACACATATCCACCTCAAACACCAAAGTGGGAAAATTTATTAGGGGTTTGAGTAGAATTAGGCACAGTCTGCCAGTTTCTTTTTATTTTACGTTTATTGTTTTAATAACTCAGTGTCATCTCATCTTGCATAGTAGTGTGCTGTAATACTTGGCTAGAAAATAGCCATAGGAGAATACAAACGGCTTAATTACGCCTACAGTAGCGTTATATATATTTGTTTTCTGGTTGATCTGCTGGTGGCTGTAGTTGTTGCAGTGCATCTACTAGTAAATTGTGAGCAATTTGGAGTCAGACTTGCGACCACTGTGTTTTAGTGACGCACATATCCATCGCAAAGACCGAAGTGGGAAAATTTATTAGGGCCCGGGGTTGGATTTCAATTAGGCACAGTCTGCCATTTCCTTTTTTATTTTACGTTTATTTTTTTCATAACTCAGCGTCATCTCATCTGGCATAGTAGTGTGCTGTAATACTTGGCTAAAAAATAGCCATAGGAGAATACAAACGGCTTAATTACGCCTACAGTAGCGTTATATATATTTGATTTCTGGTTGATCTGCTGGTGGCTGTAGTTGTTGCAGTGCATCTACTAGTAAATTGTGAGCAATTTGGAGTCAGACTTGCGACCACTGTGTTTTAGTGACGCACATATCCATCGCAAAGACCGAAGTGGGAAAATTTATTAGGGCCCGGGGTTGTATTTCAATTAGGCACAGTCTGCCATTTCCTTTTTTATTTTACGTTTATTTTTTTCATAACTCAGCGTCATCTCATCTGGCATAGTAGTGTGCTGTAATACTTGGCTAGAAAATAGCCATAGGAGAATACAAACGGCTTAATTACGCCTACAGTAGCGTTATATATATTTGATTTCTGGTTGATCTGCTGGTGGCTGTAGTTGTTGCAGTGCATCTACTAGTAAATTGTGAGCAATTTGGAGTCAGACTTGCGACCACTGTGTTTTAGTGACGCACATATCCATCGCAAAGACCGAAGTGGGAAAATTTATTAGGGCCCGGGGTTGTATTTCAATTAGGCACAGTCTGCCATTTCCTTTTTTATTTTACGTTTATTTTTTTCATAACTCAGCGTCATCTCATCTGGCATAGTAGTGTGCTGTAATACTTGGCTAGAAAATAGCCATAGGAGAATACAAACGGCTTAATTACGCCTATAGTAGCGTTATATATATTTGATTTCTGGTTGATCTGCTGGTGGCTGTAGTTGTTGCAGTGCATCTACTAGCAAATTGTGAGCAATTTGGAGTCAGACTTGCGACCACTGTGTTTTGCGCTTAGTGACGCACATATCCATCGCAAAGACCGAAGTGGGAAAATTTATTAGGGGCCGGGGTTGTATTTCAATTAGGCACAGTCTGCCATTTCCTTTTTTATTTTACGTTTATTTTTTTCATAACTCAGCGTCATCTCATCTGGCATAGCAGTGTGCTTTCATACTTGGCTATAAAATAGCCATAGCAATAGGATAGCATCGTTTGGTTTTAAAAACTAAAAAACACAAAAAAAAACAAAAAAAAAAAAAAAAAGTTAAAAAAAAAATTCAAGTTATAACTCTCATTTTCAAAATGTTTAACCCGAGGGCTAGGGGTAGAGGACGAGGGCGGGGACGTGGGCGTCCAACTACTGCAGGGGTCAGAGGCCGTGGTCCTGGGCGGGGTGAGACACCACCTGCTTATGAGGGAGCAGGGGAACGCCGCAGAGCTACACTCCCTAGGTTCATGTCTGAAGTTACTGGGAATCGTGGTAGAGCACTGTTGAGGCCAGAACAGTGCGAACAGGTGATGTCGTGGATTGCCGACAATGCTTCGAGCAATTTGTCCACCAGTCAGTCTTCCACGCAGTCCACCCATGTCACCGAAATCGGCACTCCTCCAGCTCCTGCACCTCAGCCTCCTCCCCCCCAGTCTGCCCCCTCCCAGCAAAATTTGCCATTTGAACCGGCATACTCTGAGGAACTGTTTTCTGGACCATTCCCACAGTCACAAACCACTTGTCCGGTTGCTGATGAGCAATTTTCCGATGCCCAGGTTTTCCACCAGTCGCAGTCTGTGGGTGATGATGACCTTGTTGACGTACTGGAAGAAGTGTGTAAAGAGGTGTCCGACGATGAGGAGACACGGTTGTCAGACAGTGGGGAAGTTGTTGTCAGGGCAGGAAGTCCGAGGGGGGAGCAGACTGAGGAATCGGAGGATGATGAGGTGACAGACCCAAGCTGGGTTGAGAGGCCGGGTGAACACAGTGCTTCTGAGACGGAGGAGAGTCCTCGACCAGAACAGGTTGGAAGAGGCAGTGGTGGGGCCAGACGGAGAGGCAGGGCCAGAGCTGGTGCATCAGCGCCAAATGTGTCAACTAGTGAAGCTCCCGTGGCAAGGGCTCCTGCGGCGAGGGCTAGATTTTCAGAAGTCTGGAGGTTCTTTAAGGAAACACCGGATGACCGACGGACTGTGGTGTGCCACATTTGCCAAACCAGGATCAGCAGGGGTTCCACCACTACTAGCTTAACTACCACCAGTATGCGCAGGCATATGAATGCTAAACACCCCACTCAGTGGCAACAAGCGCGTTCACCTCCGGCCGTGCACACCACTACTCCTTCCCCTGTGTCAGCTGATAGTCAGCCCCCTGCCCAGGACCCTGCCACAAAAACCCCATCGTCGCCTCCACGATCCTCCACAGCATCCACCAGCGTTCAGCTCTCCATACCCCAGACGCTGGAGCGGAAACGCAAATATAGTGCAACCCACCCGCACGCCCAAGCCCTTAATGTGCACATCTCCAGATTGCTAAGCCTGGAGATGCTGCCCTATAGGCTAGTAGAGACCGAGGCCTTTCGCAGCCTCATGGCGGCGTCCGCCCCTCGGTATTCGGTCCCCAGCCGCCACTACTTTTCCCGATGTGCCGTCCCAGCCCTGCACCAGCACGTGTCAGACAACATAATCCGTGCCCTGACCAACGCCGTTTCTGACAAGGTCCACCTGACCACGGACACGTGGACGAGTGCTGCCGGGCAGGGCCACTATATATCGCTGACGGCACATTGGGTTAACTTGGTGGAGGCTGGGACCGAGTGTGACCCTGCGGCTGGTCATATACTGCCGACGCCGAGGATTGCGGGGCCTACCTCGGTCCAGGTGTTTGAGGCCTACTATGCCTCCTCCTCCTCCCACCCCTCCTCCACCTCCTCCTCCGAACGACCATCCGTGGGCATGGCGCCATCAGTCGGTAGCTCTAGGCACAGCAGCAGTGCCGTCGCTAAGCGACAGCAGGCGGTGCTCAAACTGCTGAGCCTAGGCGATAAAAGGCACACCGCCCAAGAACTATTACAGGGCATCACGGCGCAGACTGATCTGTGGCTGGCACCGCTGAACCTGAAGCCAGGCATGGTTGTGTGTGACAACAGCCGTAACCTGGTGGCGGCTCTGCAACTCGGCAGACTGACACATGTGCCATGCCTGGCCCATGTGTTAAATCTGATAGTTCAGCGTTTCCTCAAGACATACCCCAATCTGTCTGATTTGCTCACGAAGGTGCGCCGCATCTGTGCGCATTTCAGGAAGTCCAGCACAGATGCTGCCACTCTCAGGGCAGCGCAGCGCCGCCTCCAACTGCCCGCTCACCGACTGTTGTGCGACGTGCCCACGAGGTGGAATTCAACACTGACCATGTTATCCAGAGTTTACCAGCAGCGCAGAGCGATTGTAGACTGCCAGATGTCAACTTCCACCAGAACTGGTAGTCAGGTCAGTCAGCTTCCTCAAGTCTACAATGAGGAGTGGACGTGGATGTCTGATATCTGTCAGGTGCTGAGTAACTTTGAGGAGTCAACACAGATGGTCAGTGGCGATGCCGCCATCATCAGCCTCACCATCCCGCTGCTTGGCCTGTTGAAAAACTCTCTGGTCAGCATGAAGTCGGAAGCTTTGCGCTCCTCACAAGAGACGGGGGAAGAAGATTCCCTTGTTGATAGCCAAAGCACCCTTAGGTCTGTTTCTCAGCGCATATCGGAGGAGGTGGAGGTGGAGGAGGATGAGGAGGAAGAGGAGGAGAATGTTGGCGAGACACAAGAGGGGACCATTGTTGAGTCCTTCACTGTTGAGCGTGTATGGGCAGAAGAAGAGGAATTGGAGGAGTTGGAGGAGGAGGAAATGGACAGTCAGGCCAGTGAGGGGAGCGAATTCTTACGCGTTGGTACTCTGGCGCATATGGCAGATTTCATGCTAGGCTGCCTATCCCGTGACCCTCGCGTTCAAAGAATTTATTCCAGCACCGATTACTGGGTGTTCACTCTCCTGGACCCACGGTACAAGCAAAATCTTTCCACTCTCATCCCTGGAGAGGAAAGGAGTGTGAGAATGCATGAATACCAGCAGGCCCTGGTGCACAAGCTGAAACAGTATTTCCCTTCTGACAGCGCTAGCGGCAGAGTGCGTAGTTCTGCGGGACAAGTAGCGAGGGAGAGTAGGCGAGCAGGCAGCTTGTCCAGCACTGGCAAGGGTACGCTTTACAAGGCTTTTGCCAGCTTTATGTCACCCCAGCAAGACACTGTCACCTGTCCCCAGTCTCGGCAGAGTAGGGCTGATCTTTACAGAAAGATGGTGAGGGAGTACGTAGCTGACCATACCATCGTCCTAAATGATCACACAGCTCCCTACAACTACTGGGTTTCAAAGCTGGACATGTGGCACGAACTGGCGCTGTACGCCTTGGAGGTTCTTGCCTGCCCTGCCGCTAGCGTCTTGTCCGAGCGGGTTTTCAGTGCAGCTGGTGGCATCATCACCGATAAGCGTACACGCCTGTCGACTGACAGCGCTGACAGGCTGATGCTTATCAAGATGAATAAAGCATGGATTTCTCCTAATTTCCAATCTCCAGCAGGTGAAGGAAGCTCAACCTGAATAATTTTTCCACTCCTCCTCCTCCTCATTTTCCTCCTTCTCCTGCTCTTTGTACAGTAAAGCAGAGGAAACTGGCTATTTTTTGACAGGGCCCACTGGCTCTACCTATAGTACTTTATGCATTTAATTTTTCTGGAGGGCCACCGACCCGGTCCTCTGTTTTAAACAATTTTTGGGAGTGCCACATACAGGCACTCAATCTATTAAATTTTTCTGGAGCTCCACCTACCTGCTCCTCTGGTTTGAAAACTTTTTTGGACTGCCACATACAGGCACTCAATCTATTCAATTTTTCTGGAGGGCCACCTACCTGCTCCTCTGGTTTAAAAACTTTTTTGGACTGCCACATACAGGCACTCAATCTATTCCATTTTTCTGGAGGGCCACCTACCTGCTCCTCTGGTTTAAAAACTTTTTTGGACTGCCACATACAGGCACTCAATCTATTCCATTTTTCTGGAGGGCCACCTTCCTGCTCCTCTGGTTTAAAAACTTTTTTGGACTGCCACATACAGGCACTCAATCTATTCAATTTTTCTGGAGGGCCACCTACCTGCTCCTCTGGTTTAAAAACTTTTTTGGACTGCCACATACAGGCACTCAATCTATTCCATTTTTCTGGAGGGCCACCTACCTGCTCCTCTGGTTTAAAAACTTTTTTGGACTGCCCCTTACAGGCACTCAATCTATTCCATTTTTCTGGAGGGCCACCTACCTGCTCCTCTGGTTTAAAAACTTTTTTGGACTGCCACATAGAGGCACTCAATCTATTCCATTTTTCTGGAGGGCCACCTACCTGCTCCTCTGGTTTGAAAATTTTTTTGGACTGCCACATACAGGCACTATCCAAATTGAATTGTCTCCATAGCAGCCTCCACACGTTGTCTCCATTGCTACCTCCAAAAGTCGTCCATATAGCTGCCTCCATACATCGTCCCTCAAACGAGGTTTGTCAGGCCGAAATTTGGGTTGTTTTCATGGATTCCACATCAAAGTTGTTAACTTTGTCGCCACCCTGCTGTGTTATCCACAAAATACACTGGCAAACTTTTACCATTTACGGATATTATTTCAGCGCTTCTTGCGCATCTGTTTACATTCCCCTCACCCGCCATATCCCAAACTTATAAGAACGCTACTACACTTGATCTTATACAAAAGGTTCTTAGAAGTGCTGTTTGGGGAGTAGCCTAGAGACAGGGGCTTGGATTGGCGAAAGCTCGCCTGGCAGCGGAGCGGCAGCTCCATGCCAAGAACCAACTAACATAGTTTTTACTGCAGCACCTTTAATCTACTACTAGTTCACTGCCTCCATACATGCCCGCCTTATCAAACGTGCTGTGTCAGGCAGAATTTTGGGTTGTTTTCATGGCTTCCACAACAAACTTGTTAACTTTGTCGCCACCCTGCTGTGTAATCTACAAAATATACTGGCAAACTCTTACCATTTACGGATATTATTTCAGCGCTTCTTGCGCATCTGTTTACATTCCCCTCACCCGCCATATCCTAAACTTATAAGAACGCTACTACACTTGATCTTATACAAAAGGTTCTTAGAAGTGCTGTTTGGGGAGTAGCCTAGAGACAGGGGCTTGGATTGGCGAAAGCTCGCCTGGCAGCGGAGCGCCAGCTCCATGCCAAGAACCAACTAACATAGTTTTTACTGCAGCACCTTTAATCTACTACTAGTTCACTGCCTCCATACATGCCCGCCTTATCAAACGTGCTGTGTCAGGCAGAATTTTGGGTTGTTTTCATGGCTTCCACAACAAACTTGTTAACTTTGTCGCCACCCTGCTGTGTAATCCACAAAATATACTGGCAAACTTTTACCATTTACGGATATTATTTCAGCGCTTCTTGCACATCTGTTTACATCCCCCTCACCCGCCATATCCCAAACTTATAAGAACGCTACTAAACTTAACTTGGTGCAGGCTGGGACCGAGTCTGACCCTGGGGCTGGTCATATACTGCCGACGCAGAGGATTGCGGGGCCTACCTCGGTCCAGGTCTCAAAGGCCTACTATACCTCCAAATCCTCCCACCCCTCCTCCACCTCCTCCTCCTCCGAATTACCATCCGTGGGCATGGCGCCATCAGTCGATAGCTCTAGGCACAGCAGCAGTGCCGTCGCTAAGCGACAGCAGGCGGTGCTCAAACTGCTGAGCCTAGGTGATAAAAGGCACACCGCCCAAGAGCTATTGCAGGGCATTCCACATCAAACTTGTTAACTTTGTCGCCACCCTGCTGTGTAAGCCACAAAATATACTGGAAAACTTTTTTCATTTACGGATATTATTTCAGCGCTTCTTGCGCAGATGTTTACATTCCCCTCACCCGCCATATCCTAAACTTATAAGAACGCTACTACACTTGATCTTATCCGAAAGGTTCTTAGAAGTGCTGTTTGGGGAGTAGCCTAGAGACAGGGGCTTGGATTGGCGAAAGCTCGCCTGGCAGCGGAGCGCCAGCTCCATGCCAAGAAACAACTAACATAGTTTTAACTGCAGCACCTTTAATCTACTACTAGTTCACTGCCTCCATACATCGTCCCCTTATCAAACGAGCTGTGTCAGGCAGAATTTTGGATTGTTTTCATGGCTTCCATGTTAACTTTGTCGCCACCCTGCTGTGTAATCCACAAAATATACTGGCAAACTTTTATCATGTACCGATATTATTTGAGCGCTTCTTGCTCACCTCCTTTGGTTCCTCTCTGCTACCCATTGGTTTGAAGCCTGAGTCCATTTAGGGTATGTCGCCATGCCACTCTCTAGCCTTCCGCTGCTGCCGCTGCCTCTGCAAGCCGTCCCCTATAGTGTCAGGGTCAATTATTGGATGTTTTAGATGCTATCTAGCTTCATTCTGTCACTCTGTCATGGCCATGCTGTTGCCCATAATTTTGGCATAATGGTGCATTTAAGCAGCCTCAGAGGCATCCATGCATGCTGCCCCTGCTGTTTCCTGTCCATTTCCGTGGTGTTTCCATCCTTTTCTGAGGTTCCCAGGTGTTTGGCCAAGCTTCCCTGTGCAGAGCCTTGGTCCCCTTGAAAAATGCTCGAGTCTCCCATTGACTTCAATGGGGCTCGTTACTCGAAACGAGCACTCGAGCATCGGGAAAAGTTCGTCTCGAATAACGAGTACCCGAGCATTTTAGTGCTCGCTCATCTCTACTAGTTATCTTACTCGTACATTTATCTATCTAGCTTTTTGTTTATTTATATATAAATCTATTTATCGATCTATGATATCTATCTCATATGTAGCTATCTATCTTTACATATCTATCTTCTATCATCTTGCTATCTATATATAATCTGCTTTATATTTCTGCATCTATAAATCTATATAATCTTTCATATTTATCTTCTTTCATCAATCTACCATCAATCATCTGTCTATAAAATTCCCCTACAGCCCCATATTACATATTTGGGCTTATTTACTAATGGTCCTGCAGCCGCATTTCTGTCGGGTTTTCCAACATTTTCTGGGATTACGCCGCTGGTACAGGTATTTAGCAGGGGATTGTGTTGCAAACAATCGGATTTCGGCGCAATTGTGCCAGCTTTCATGCATCAAATCCGACAGATTCGAACAGACCGCTGGATTTAACTTAAAAATTGTGTCGCAAGACATACACTTACATACCTGTCACCACATTTTGCACAAATGCAGGTAGGGACAGGTTCCCATAAAAAACTAGTAACTAACTGACACCTTTCTTTTAGCTAAAAATTGTTCCCCTGAAATCCCCATGTATACAACTTTATAGTTTTACCTGGTATCTAAGCCTGGCTACAGCAAGTAGGAGGCCACGCCCACCTCGGATCCAGCAGCTCCTCCCCATCCTATCTCTGTATGCAGCTGAAATGTCATGTGACCAGGGTGACATCATTGCAGGTCCTTCAGCTTTTTAGTATGAGAAAACTGTACACCAAGCATATATCTCATGAAATCACAGCATATCGTATCACATGAAATCACAGAAGTTCACAGCACATGAAGTTCACAGCATGAACTTTGATGATGTTATCTTGGTCACATGACATTAGGCCATGACCCCGACTCACTCCAAAGCTGCATAGTTACCAGGCAAGATTATAACTCTGATTTTAAAGGGATCTGAGGGAAACGATTTATAGCTAAAAGCAGGGTGTCAGATAGTTACTAGGGCTCTATGGGAACCTGCCACTAGCTGTATTTGTGAAAAATGTGGTGACAGGCATAAAGTATAAATTTAAGCATACATTATAAATTAAGGACTTTCTAATAAAACTCAATTGTAGAATAAAAATTCAATGTATGACACATAAAAGTCACCAAACCAAAGTATAAAGGATATATATATATATATATATATATATATATATATGTATATATATATATGTATATATATATATATATACTCACCCGCCACTGTATTAGGTACACCATGCTAATAACGGGTTGGACCCCCTTTTGCCTTCAGAACTGCCTCAATTCTTCATGGCATAGATTCAAGAAGGTGCTGGAAGCATTCCTCAGAGATTTTGGTCCATATTGACATGATGGCATCACACAGTTGCCGCAGATTTGTCGGCTGCACATCCATGATGCGAATCTCCCGTTCCACCACATCCCAAAGATGCTCTATTGGATTGAGATCTGTTGACTGTGGAGGCCATTTGAGTACAGTGAACTCATTGTCATGTTCAAGAAACCAGTCTGAGATGATTTGGCGCATTATCCTGCTGAAAGTAGCCATCAGATGTTGGGTACATTGTGGTCATAAAGGGATGGACATGGTCAGCAACAATACTCAGGTAGGCTGTGGCGTTGCAACGATGCTCAATTGGTACCGAGGGGCCCAAAGAGTGCCAAGAAAATATTCCCCACACCATGACACTACCACCACCAGCCTGAACCGTTGATACAAGGCAGGATGGATCCATGCTTTCATGTTGTTGATGCCAAATTCTGACCCTACCACCAGAATGTCGCAGCAGAAATCGAGCCTCATCAGACCAGGCAACGTTTTTCCAATCTTCTACTGTCCAATTTCGATGAGATTGTGCAAATTGTAGCCTCAGTTTCCTGTTCTTAGCTGAAAGGAGTGGCACCTGGTGTGGTCCTCTGCTGCTGTAGCCCATCTGCCTCAAAGTTCGACGTACTGTGCGTTCAGAGATGCTCTTCTGCCTACCTTGGTTGTAACGGGTGGCGATTTGAGTCACTGTTCCCTTTCTATCAGCTCAAACCAGTCTGCCCATTCTCCTCTGACCTCTGGCATCAACAAGGCATTTCCGCCCACAGAACTGCCGCTCACTGGATGTTTTTTCTTTTTCGGACCATTCTCTGTGAACCCTAGAGATGGTTGTACGTGAAAATCTCAGTAGATCAGCAGTTTCTGAAATACTCAGACCAGCCGTTCTGGCACCAACAACTATGCCACGTTGAAAGGCACTCAAATCACCTTTCTTCCCCATACTGATGCTCGGTTTGAACTGCAGGAGATTGTCTTGACCATGTCTACATGCCTAAATGCACTGAGTTGCCGCCATGTGATTGGCTGATTAGAAATTAAGTGTTAACGAGCAGTTGGACAGGTGTTCCTAATAAAGTGGCCGGTGAGTGTATATATATATTTGTGTGTGTAAGATCATAAGATCATATAAGCCAACATTATACAACTACTGTGACCTTGCGAAATGTAGTCCTGCCACATGTGGCTTGTTGTTATTAAGTTTTTTGTAATCTGTGTTGTAAATAAAGTCTGCTACATTATAAGCAAACCTCACTAGTGCGGAATACTCTTTGTTTGCTGAATACTTAGGTTGATCCCTCAAATTTTGGTTTTGTGCACTTGTGGTGAGCTGACTCACATGTCTTTTTGTTTAATATAACCTTGTTATGCAGTTGTTATGATACAGGCATGGCATTCTCTTTAGGCCACGGTCACATGTTCCGCTCACATTGCGTTCATAATGCGATGCTAGCACAAAGGGGGCTGGCCTCCGCCCAAACCCATATGAGTTTCCAGGGAAACACATATGATCAGTAATCTTGCTCCGGGGTCTTGTATTGTTTAATTGCAGGACAACGGGGCCTGGTTATCAATCGCCCCGAGGTCCACCCCCTGTGCGCTAGCGTCGGGTTATGATTGCAACGTGAGTAAAACGTGTGGCCACAGCCTTAGTTTTTTCAAAAACTTAACTTGAATAGGTTATGGAAGGGGGGGGTGATAACAGTGGTTGAAATTGTAATTTTGGTTACCAGCTACTATTCTAATATAATTTCTATTTATTTAACAGTTATTTAAAACCGGAAACAAACAAAGCCATTATGGCGGTCCAACTATTCTCGAGGATGCCATTTTCTTTAGCATATCAAAGGAATATGTTTCCAGTCTCCAATGAAATCTTCAATATGGTTTTAACATATGTGAAAAAAAAAGCAAGTGAAATAATATTGTTTGCGTCTGAGTTTGGCTATTTCAGTCCTTTTTATGCATGAAGCTAAACATGACAAGCCTTCAACTAGCTCCATAGACAAAAAAATGAAACTGTTACGCCACTTGGTAGACAGTGATGCCAAAATTATCGATTCTTTTCCCCACTTTCGGTTTTATTTTGCAAATTTAGTAAAACATCTCATCCCACAAAAAAAATTCCATCATATGGCCCCTCCAAAGGAAAAACTAAAATTTGATAGCCTACAAAATTAGCAAAAAATAAGAAAACTGAAATCCACTCAACTCTTAAGGACAAAACTAGAAGCTGCTTACTTTCTGCACCTTACTGTGCATCAATGCAACAACTAACATTTGCGGTGTCTCTGTACTTGGGAGAAATTACGTAACAAATTTTAAGATGATTTTTGTCTTTTTATCTTTTGGAAATGTGTAAATTTTAGAGATAAGTGGATGTATTACAGACAAAATTAGACCATTCTTAATTTCAACTCTATTTTGTATTAATTAGCAGTGCTCAAAGGGTTAAAAATCTTCCTAAAAGCAGTTTCTAGTAGTTTAAGGGGATACATTTGAAAACAAGGGAGGGTTCATAGGGGGATTCTAATAATTTATGATTGAAACTTATTTTAAAAAAATGAAAACCACTTTTCGATTTGTAAGCTGTCTACCATGATATACGGATAAAAGGACTTTTAAAATATCATGAAAACATAAAGTTGTAAATGGTAAACATAAAGTTGTAAAATGTTAGTAAGTAACTAATTTTGGTGATAAAGCTATCAGTCACGAAAGATAATTTCAAATTTTGAAAATGACAAATTTCTCAAAATAAATTGGCAAAACGAAAAAAATCAAGAAAAATCTACCACTAATACATGACGTGTCACAAAAGAACAATCTCAAAATCATTTCGGTGAGTTGAAGTGTCCAAAAGTTATCATTTAAAGCAACACACGCCAGATTACAAAAAAAGAGACCGAGCCTTAACATACAAACTTGCTGCGTCCTGAAGGCTGCTGCTACAGACTAACAACATGATGGAAACTATGAGAGAGGGGTCTCAGTAAACCATAATATATACGCGTTGAGAAATGGGCTTTAAACTATATAGTAGTGGGAAAACATGTCAGCTCTGAATGTACCCTGAGGCTAAGTCACATATTTCTAAACCAAAAATAAATTTTCCTTTAAGTAAGTGTGGATTAGCATGCCTTATTATGATTTCCCTTAAATGTGTTATTCTAACAATTGATTAAAGGGACACTCTTACAATACCTTACCCCATTAAACTTTTAGCTCCTGTCTGTTTTAAAATACCCTCTTAAGCAGAGAAGATTCATATTTTGAGATAGAGTTTAGAGTCGGCAGGGAAGTCACTTCATAGTGAGAAAAAAAAAATTCTGTTTGAAACTTATTTTGACCTTAAAGAAATACAAATGTCAGTGTTTGAAAAATAAATAGATATTTAATAAGTCCAGTAAAATAAACAGGGTGCACATAGTTCTGGATTCAGGCTAAGGGTACACAGGTCTCTGGCTGGGGTTATGCAGAGCTTAATACAGGGCACAGTTCACGCTGGATTCAGAGTTACCGACTATTGGAGAAAAAAGGGTCCAAAACTGGCAGATACAGGGTTCTAACACCAGTAGTTACATAGTTCCAACACTGGCAGCTACAATGTTCCAACGCTGAACTCATCAAAAGAATAGAGTGTCCAGAGTATATAGTAAATATTTCCTAAACCTTAGCATGCAGTCTACTATGCTGAAGGTGAGGCTCCCCAATGCATGTTTCTTGTGTCCATGTTTCCTCAGGGGCTTACCTGGCGGCTACAGAGTTCCAAAGCTGGCAGCTACAGGGTTTCAACTTTGGCAGCTACAGCTTTCTAATGCTGGCAGCTACAGGGTCCCAGCAATGGTAGGTATAGGGTCTTAACACTGGCAATTTCAGGGTTCCAGCATTGAAAGGTACAGGGTAGCAGCATAGGCAGATGGACACAGTCTGGAACAGGTAACCAACAGGCATACCACAATACTCAGCAGTCTCTTGTCAGAGTCAGGAGACAGGGTGTAAGCATTGGCTGTTGCACAGAGTCATGAACAGGAACTAACAGGTGTACCACAAGTCTCAGGAAATCGAGGACAGACAGAAGTGCTTAGAACAAACAAAATAATCAGCAACCAGTGAACTGTGAAGCAGGTGAACTGTGATCCAGCCCATGGAGGCCGCTTCCAACGGCTGACCGGTGCCCTGCACTAGAGATGAGCGAACATACTCGTCCGAGCTTGATGCTCGATCGAGCATTAGCGTACTCGTAACTGCTCGTTGCTCGGACGAGTATTTCGCCCGCTCGAGAAAATGGCAGCTCCCGCCGTTTTGCTTTTTGGCGGCCAGAAACAGAGCCAATCACAAGCCAGGAGACTCTGCACTCCACCCAGCATGACGTGGTACCCTTACACGTAGATAGCAGTGGTTGGCTGGCCAGATCAGGTGACCCTGGGATAGACTAGCCGCTGCCCGCGCTGCTCGGATCATTCTCTGTCTGGATGCCGCTAGGGAGAGAGCTGCTGCTGGTCAGGGAAAGCGTTAGGGTGTTCTATTAGCTTACTGTTAGGCAGGAGTGATTCTACAACAACCCAACAGCCCTTCTTAGGGCTACAATAAAGTTATACTTTTTTTTTTTATTTGCTTGTGGCTGGGCTTGCTGGCACTAGTAGTGCAGCTAGTACCATATTGTGAGGAATTAGCAGGGGGACTTGCTACCGTTGTGTTTAGCTCTTAGTGACGCACATATCCACCTCAAACACCAAAGTGGGAAAATTTATTAGGGGTTTGATTTCAATTAGGCACAGTCTGCCAGTTTCTTTTTATTTTACGCTTATTTTTTTCATAACTCAGTGTCATCTCATCTTGCATAGTAGTGTGCTTTAATACTTGGCTAGAAAATAGCCATAGGAGAATCCAAACGGCTTACTTACGCCTACAGTAGCGTTATATATATTTGATTTCTGGTTGATCTGCTGGTGGCTGTAGTTGCTGCAGTGCATCTACTAGCAAATTGTGAGCAATTTGGAGTGAGACTTGCGACCACTGTGTTTTGCGCTTAGTGACGCACATATCCATCGCAAAGACCGAAGTGGGAAAATTTATTAGGGCCCGGGGTTGGATTTCAATTAGGCACAGTCTGCCATTTCCTTTTTTATTTTACGTTTATTTTTTTCATAACTCAGCGTCATCTCATCTGGCATAGTAGTGTGCTTTAATACTTGGCTAGAAAATAGCCATAGGAGAATCCAAACGGCTTACTTACGCCTACAGTAGCGTTATATATATTTGATTTCTGGTTGATCTGCTGGTGGCTGTAGTTGCTGCAGTGCATCTACTAGCAAATTGTGAGCAATTTGGAGTGAGACTTGCGACCACTGTGTTTTGCGCTTAATGACGCACATATCCATCGCAAAGACCGAAGTGGGAAAATTTATTAGGGCCCGGGGTTGGATTTCAATTAGGTACAGTCTGCCATTTCCTTTTTTATTTTACGTTTATTTTTTTCATAACTCAGCGTCATCTCATCTGGCATAGTAGTGTGCTTTAATACTTGGCTAGAAAATAGCCATAGGAGAATCCAAACGGCTTACTTACGCCTACAGTAGCGTTATATATATTTGATTTCTGGTTGATCTGCTGGTGGCTGTAGTTGCTGCAGTGCATCTACTAGCAAATTGTGAGCAATTTGGAGTGAGACTTGCGACCACTGTGTTTTGCGCTTAATGACGCACATATCCATCGCAAAGACCGAAGTGGGAAAATTTATTAGGGCCCGGGGTTGGATTTCAATTAGGTACAGTCTGCCATTTCCTTTTTTATTTTACGTTTATTTTTTTCATAACTCAGCGTCATCTCATCTGGCATAGTAGTGTGCTTTAATACTTGGCTAGAAAATAGCCATAGCAATAGGATAGCATCGTTTGGTTTTAAAAACTAAAAAACACACAAAAAAAAAAAACACAAAAAAAAGTTAAAAAAAAAATTAAAGTTATAACTCTCATTTTCAAAATGTTTAACCCGAGGGCTAGGGGTAGAGGACGAGGGCGGGGACGTGGGCGTCCAACTACTGCAGGGGTCAGAGGCCGTGGTCCTGGGCGGGGTGAGACACCACCTGCTTATGAGGGAGCAGGTGAACGCCGCAGAGCTACACTCCCTAGGTTCATGTCTGAAGTTACTGGGACTCGTGGTAGAGCACTGTTGAGGCCAGAACAGTGCGAACAGGTGATGTCGTGGATTGCCGACAATGCTTCGAGCAATTTGTCCACCAGTCAGTCTTCCACGCAGTCCACCCATGTCACCGAAATCGGCACTCCTCCAGCTCCTGCACCTCAGCCTCCTCCCCCCCAGTCTGCCCCCTCCCAGCAAAATTTGCCATTTGAACCGGCATACTCTGAGGAACTGTTTTCTGGACCCTTCCCACAGTCACAAACCACTTGTCCGGTTGCTGATGAGCAATTTTCCGATGCCCAGGTTTTCCACCAGTCGCAGTCTGTGGGTGATGATGACCTTGTTGACGTACTGGAAGAAGTGTGTAAAGAGGTGTCCGACGATGAGGAGACACGGTTGTCAGACAGTGGGGAAGTTGTTGTCAGGGCAGGAAGTCCGAGGGGGGAGCAGACTGAGGGATCGGAGGATAATGAGGTGACAGACCCAAGCTGGGTTGAGAGGCCGCGTGAACACAGTGCTTCTGAGACGGAGGAGAGTCCTCGACCAGAACAGGTTGGAAGAGGCAGTGGTGGGGCCAGACGGAGAGGCAGGGCCAGAGCTGGTGCATCAGCGCCAAATGTGTCAACTAGTGAAGCTCCCGTGGCGAGGGCTCCTTCGGCGAGGGCTAGATTTTCAGAAGTCTGGAGGTTCTTTAAGGAAACACCGGATGACCGACGGACTGTGGTGTGCCACATTTGCCAAACCAGGATCAGCAGGGGTTCCACCACTAATAGCTTAACTACCACCAGTATGCGCAGGCATATGAATGCTAAACACCCCACTCAGTGGCAACAAGCGCGTTCACCTCCGGCCGTGCACACCACTGCTCCTTCCCCTGTGTCAGCTGATAGTCAGCCCCCTGCCCAGGACCCTGGCACAAAAACCCCATCGTCGCCTCCACGATCCTCCACAGCATCCACCAGCGTTCAGCTCTCCATACCCCAGACGCTGGAGCGGAAACGCAAATATAGTGCAACCCACCCGCACGCCCAAGCCCTTAATGTGCACATCTCCAGATTGCTAAGCCTGGAGATGCTGCCCTATAGGCTAGTAGAGACCGAGGCCTTTCGCAGCCTCATGGCGGCGGCCGCCCCTCGGTATTCGGTCCCCAGCCGCCACTACTTTTCCCGATGTGCCGTCCCAGCCCTGCACCAGCACGTGTCAGACAACATAATCCGTGCCCTGACCAACGCCGTTTCTGACAAGGTCCACCTGACCACGGACACGTGGACGAGTGCTGCCGGGCAGGGCCACTATATATCGCTGACGGCACATTGGGTTAACTTGGTGGAGGCTGGGACCGAGTCTGAGCCTGCGGCTGGTCATGTACTGCCGACGCCGAGGATTGCGGGGCCTACCTCGGTCCAGGTGTTTCAGGCCTACTATGCCTCCTCCTCCTCCCACCCCTCCTCCACCTCCTCCTCCGAACGACCATCCGTGGGCATGGCGCCATCAGTCGGTAGCTCTAGGCACAGCAGCAGTGCCGTCGCTAAGCGACAGCAGGCAGTGCTCAAACTGCTGAGCCTAGGCGATAAAAGGCACACCGCCCAAGAACTATTACAGGGCATCACGGCGCAGACTGATCTGTGGCTGGCACCGCTGAACCTGAAGCCAGGCATGGTTGTGTGTGACAACGGCCGTAACCTGGTGGCGGCTCTGCAACTCGGCAGACTGACACATGTGCCATGCCTGGCCCATGTGTTAAATCTGATAGTTCAGCGTTTCCTCAAGACATACCCCAATCTGTCTGATTTGCTCACGAAGGTGCGCCACATCTGTGCGCATTTCAGGAAGTCCAGCACAGATGCTGCCACTCTCAGGGCAGCGCAGCGCCGCCTCCAACTGCCCGCTCACCGACTGTTGTGCGACGTGCCCACGAGGTGGAATTCAACACTGACCATGTTATCCAGAGTTTACCAGCAGCGCCGAGCGATTGTAGACTGCCAGATGTCAACTTCCACCAGAACTGGTAGTCAGGTCAGTCAGCTTCCTCAAGTCTACAATGAGGAGTGGACGTGGATGTCTGATATCTGTCAGGTGCTGAGTAACTTTGAGGAGTCAACACAGATGGTCAGTGGCGATGTCGCCATCATCAGCCTCACCATCCCGCTGCTTGGCCTGTTGAAAAACTCTCTGGTCAGCATAAAGTCGGAAGCTTTGCTCTCCTCACAAGAGACGGGGGAAGAAGATTCCCTTGTTGATAGCCAAAGCACCCTTAGGTCTGTTTCTCAGCGCATATCGGAGGAGGTGGAGGTGGAGGAGGATGAGGAGGAAGAGGAGGAGAATGTTGGCGAGACACAAGAGGGGACCATTGTTGAGTCCTTCACTGTTGAGCGTGTATGGGCAGAAGAAGAGGAGTTGGAGGAGTTGGAGGAGGAGGAAATGGACAGTCAGGCCAGTGAGGGGAGTGAATTCTTACGCGTTGGTACATATGGCAGATTTCATGCTAGGCTGCCTATCCCGTGACCCTCGCGTTCAAAGAATTTATTCCAGCACCGATTACTGGGTGTTCACTCTCCTGGACCCACGGTACAAGCAAAATCTTTCCACTCTCATCCCTGGAGAGGAAAGGAGTGTGAGAATGCATGAATACCAGCAGGCCCTGGTGCACAAGCTGAAACAGTATTTCCCTTCTGACAGCGCTAGCGGCAGAGGGCGTACTTCTGCGGGACAAGTAGCGAGGGAGAGTAGGCGAGCAGGCAGCTTGTCCAGCACTGGCAAGGGTACGCTTTACAAGGCTTTTGCCAGCTTTATGTCACCCCAGCAAGACACTGTCACCTGTCCCCAGTCTCGGCAGAGTAGGGCTGATCTTTACAGAAAGATGGTGAGGGAGTACGTAGCTGACCATACCATCGTCCTAAATGATCACACAGCTCCCTACAACTACTGGGTTTCAAAGCTGGACATGTGGCACGAACTGGCGCTGTACGCCTTGGAGGTTCTTGCCTGCCCTGCCGCTAGCGTCTTGTCCGAGCGGGTTTTCAGTGCAGCTGGTGGCATCATCACCGATAGACAGCGCTGACAGGCTGACGCTTATCAAGATGAATAAAGCCTGGATTTCTCCTAATTTCCAATCTCCACCAGGTGAAGGAAGCTCAACCTGAATAATTTTTCCACTCCTCCTCCTCCTCATTTTCCTCCTTCTCCTCCTCTTTGTACAGTAAAGCAGAGGAAACTGGCTATTTTTTGACAGGGCCCACTGGCTCTAGCTATAGTACTTTATGCATTTAATTTTTATGGAGGGCCACCGACCCGGTCCTCTGTTTTAAACAATTTTTGGGAGTGCCACATACAGGCACTCAATCTATTCAATTTTTCTGGAGGGCCACCTACCTGCTCCTCTGGTTTGAAAACTTTTTTGGACTGCCACATACAGGCACTCAATCTATTCCATTTTTCTGGAGGGCCACCTACCTGCTCCTCTGGTTTGAAAACTTTTTTGGACTGCCACATACAGGCACTCAATCTATTCCATTTTTCTGGAGGGCCACCTACCTGCTCCTCTGGTTGGAAAACTTTTTTGGACTGCCACATACAGGCACTCAATCTATTCCATTTTTCTGGAGGGCCACCTACCTGCTCCTCTGGTTTGAAAACTTTTTTGGACTGCCACATACAGGCACTCAATCTATTCCATTTTTCTGGAGGGCCACCTACCTGCTCCTCTGGTTTGAAAACTTTTTTGGACTGCCACATACAGGCACTCAATCTATTCCATTTTTCTGGAGGGCCACCTACCTGCTCCTCTGGTTTGAAAACTTTTTTGGACTGCCACATACAGGCACTCAATCTATTCCATTTTTCTGGAGGGCCACCTACCTGCTCCTCTGGTTTGAAAACTTTTTTGGACTGCCACATACAGGCACTCAATCTATTCCATTTTTCTGGAGGGCCACCTACCTGCTCCTCTGGTTTGAAAACTTTTTTGGACTGCCACATACAGGCACTCAATCTATTCCATTTTTCTGGAGGGCCACCTACCTGCTCCTCTGGTTTGAAAACTTTTTTGGACTGCCACATACAGGCACTCAATCTATTCCATTTTTCTGGAGGGCCACCTACCTGCTCCTCTGGTTTGAAAACTTTTTTGGACTGCCACATACAGGCACTCAATCTATTCCATTTTTCTGGAGGGCCACCTACCTGCTCCTCTGGTTTGAAAACTTTTTTGGACTGCCACATACAGGCACTATCCAAATTGAATTGTCTCCATAGCAGCCTCCACACGTTGTCTCCATTGCTACCTCCAAAAGTCGTCCATATAGCTGCCTCCATACATCGTCCCTTTATCAAACAAGGTGTGTCAGGCCGAAATTTGGGTTGTTTTCATGGATTCCACATCAAAGTTGTTAACTTTGTCGCCACCCTGCTGTGTTATCCACAAAATACACTGGCAAACTTTTACCATTTACGGATATTATTTCAGCGCTTCTTGCGCATCTGTTTACATTCCCCTCACCCGCCATATCCTAAACTTATAAGAACGCTACTACACTTGATCTTATACAAAAGGTTCTTAGAAGTGCTGTTTGGGGAGTAGCCTAGAGACAGGGGCTTGGATTGGCGAAAGCTCGCCTGGCAGCGGAGCGCCAGCTCCATGCCAAGAACCAACTAACATAGTTTTAACTGCAGCACCTTTAATCTACTACTAGTTCACTGCCTCCATACATGGCCGCCTTATCAAACGTGCTGTGTCAGGCAGAATTTTGGGTTGTTTTCATGGCTTCCACAACAAACTTGTTAACTTTGTCGCCACCCTGCTGTGTAATCCTCAAAATATACTGGCAAACTTTTACCATTTACGGATATTATTTCAGCGCTTCTTGCGCATCTGTTTACATTCCCCTCACCCGCCATATTCCAAACTTATAAGAACGCTACTACACTTAACTTGGTGCAGGCTGGGACCGAGTCTGACCCTGGGGCTGGTCATATACTGCCGACGCAGAGGATTGCGGGGCCTACCTCGGTCCAGGTCTCAAAGGCCTACTATGCCTCCTCCTCCTCCCACCCCTCCTCCACCTCCTCCTCCTCCGAATTACCATCCGTGGGCATGGCGCCATCAGTCGGTAGCTCTAGGCACAGCAGCAGTGCCGTCGCTAAGCGACAGCAGGCGGTGCTCAAACTGCTGAGCCTAGGTGATAAAAGGCACACCGCCCAAGAGCTATTACAGGGCATTCCACATCAAACTTGTTAACTTTGTCGCCACCGTGCTGTGTAAGCCACAAAATATACTGGAAAACTTTTTTCATTTACGGATATTATTTCAGCGCTTCTTGCGCAGATGTTTACATTCCCCTCACCCGCCATATCCCAAACTTATAAGAACGCTACTACACTTGATCTTATACAAAAGGTTCTTAGAAGTGCTGTTTGGGGAGTAGCCTAGAGACAGGGGCTTGGATTGGCGAAAGCTCGCCTGGCAGCGGAGCGCCAGCTCCATGCCAAGATCCAACTAACATAGTTTTAACTGCAGCACCTTTAATCTACTACTAGTTCACTGCCTCCATACATGGTCCCCTTATCAAACGAGCTGTGTCAGGCAGAATTTTGGGTTGTTTTCATGGCTTCCATGTTAACTTTGTCGCCACCCTGCTGTGTAATCCACAAAATATACTGGCAAACTTTTATCATGTACCGATATTATTTGAGCGCTTCTTGCTCACCTCCTTTGGTTCCTCTCTGCCACCCATTGGTTTGAAGCCTGAGTCCATTTAGGGTATGTTGCCATGACACTCTCTAGCCTGCCGCTGCTGCCGCTGCCGCTGCCTCTGCATGCCGTCCCCTATAGTGTCAGGGTCAATTATTTGATGTTTTAGATGCTATCTAGCCTCATTCGGTCACTCTGTCATGGCCATGCTGTTGCCCATAATTTTGGCATAATGGTGCGATTAAGCAGCCTCAGAGGCATCCATGCATGCTGCCCCTGCTGTTTCCTGTCCATTTCCGTGGTGTTTCCATCCTTTTCTGAGGTTCCCAGGTGTTTGGCCAAGCTTCCCTGTGCAGAGCCTTGGTCCCCTTGAAAAATGCTCGAGTCTCCCATTGACTTCAATGGGGCTCGTTACTCGAAACGAGCACTCGAGCATCGGGAAAAGTTCGTCTCGAATAACGAGTACCCGAGCATTTTAGTGCTCGCTCATCTCTACTAGTTATCTTACTCGTACATTTATCTATCTAGCTTTTTGTTTATTTATATATAAATCTATTTATCGATCTATGATATCTATCTCATATGTAGCTATCTATCTTTACATATCTATCTTCTATCATCTTGCTATCTATATATAATCTGCTTTATATTTCTGCATCTATAAATCTATATAATCTTTCATATTTATCTTCTTTCATCAATCTACCATCAATCATCTGTCTATAAAATTCCTATCGGGAAAAGTTCGTCTCGAATAACGAGTACCCGAGCATTTTAGTGCTCGCTCATCTCTACCCTGCACCAATCAAACTACCGCTGATACAGCTCTGAGTCTCATAATCCAACCAGGTTTCAAAGCAAGATTTCCATGTATCCTGCAGGTCTAGTTTAATGAAATAGCGGAACACTGAATCCTGACAAAAAGCTTAAAAAAATCTGTTATTGAATTTTCAATCCTAGTGCATGTCTCAGCTTGCAAAGTGCTGAATATGGATATGTCCAGTCAGTGTATACGCTGGGAGCTTTCCTGGTGTATGTTCTGAAGATATTCATAAAAATGGTGTAAATAGAAAAAAAAATTGAATTAAAATAATTTTAAAATAACATTTTATTAATCCCGTTGGGAAATAATTTTTTGCATCAATTTTGTGCAAGGCATGAACAGCGTTTTCCATAATAAACAACACAAATAACATTACAATTACTACTGGTAATGGGTGTGAGTTAGTCCTTCGCTTTCGCCATTGTATGGTTAAATAGTTTTATTGCCTTTGGGGATGAAGGAATTGTGGAACCTCATTGTATGGTACCACACCTGGCGATAGAGATGACTTATGTTGCTCCGTTGCTGCAGTGGTGTGTTGTGTAGTCGGAAGGTGCTGTTTATCGCAATGGCGTCAAATTTCTTAAGACATTCTGGCTACCCAGACTCTCTCTAGCGGACACAGCGTCTCCCCAATAGTGCTCTGGGCTCTTGGGATAACTTTGTTGAGTTTTTCTCTGCTGTTTAAGCCTCCTACCCAATGGACAACTGCATAGAACAATATGCACCCCATCATAGTTTTGTAAAATATTTTTAATATTAGGGTGGAGATTTGGAATGACCTCAGCTTCCTCAATAAGTGCAACCTGGTCATCGCCTTGTCGAATACCCAGTCGATATTGGTCCTCCATTTAAGCCTGTGATGAATGTACAAACCCAGGTACTTGTAGGTATTGACCTGAACTATTTCTCACCCGTTGATCCTAATTGGTACTCCACCATTTTGTTCCACTTTAGGTTGATGATTTGACCTTAATGATGCTCATACGTATGTTCAAGCAATTCTTTAAAAGTAGTTTCAAGCAAATGTACTTTCAATTTAAAGATATAGAGGCAAATTTACTTACTCGGTCCTGTCACGATCCCCGATCCAGACAGTCCGACGAGGATGAAGTCCGGTGAGATTCATGAAGATCGTGCTCCCGATACCCTGCATGTGTTGCTTCCCCCGCCGAAGTCCGCCGGAGTTCACCTTCTTCTTCCTGGTGCTTGTAAGTGCATGTCTTGCGACACAATTCAAAATGTTAAATCTTGCGCGTTGTCCAAATCAGTCGGGTTGTCCGACGGCCTGCCCCCCCCCCCCCCGATTTCCGTCGTGTGCAAGCTGCCGCCGATGTGCCAAAATTCAATCACGTGTGCCAAAATCTCCTGTTAAATGCGGCGCAAAAAGGAAATCGTCGGGAAACCCAACGAAAATGGGCTCTGTGGACCCTTAGTAAATGAGCCCCAATATCTTATAGCCAATATAATTTTAAAAAAATATGTGTGGAAACAAATGCTTTACCGAATGCTATCTGCTTTTTTCATGTAGACAAATGGGCGGCCTCTTGAGATGGCGTTGGATGTTGGCTGTGGGACTGGACGTTTTACTCTTCCTCTAGCTCCTCACTTCAAGAAGGTCCTAGGAATAGACATCAGTGATTCCCAAATAAATGTGGCTGAACAGTATAATACAGCAAGCAATGTGTCATACATGTGAGTATTTACCAGCTTGAATTTCTGCTTATAATAGTAGGATTAGATGACATTGGTCACACTGGTATTTATATCTCTGTGTATAGGGTGGCTGCGGCTGAGAAGTTACCCATGAAGAATGACTCTGTGGACTTGGTGAATGCCAGTCTGGCTGCTCATTGGTTCACAATAGATAAATTCGCCAGTGAAGCAATGCGTGTCCTGAAGAGAGAAGGATGCTTGGCTCTACATGGTTTTATTCCAGCCAATGAAATTGAATATAAAAATCTGTCACATGACCTAACTGTTGTAATGTTAGAGGTAACTTACTGGTAAAGATGAGTAATAAAGCAAATAATAAATATTTTATGGTGTGTTCTACAATTCTACAATTTAACTCATCGTAGAATAATCAAATTCATCTTTCATGCTGTTATACAAATCTACAATTCAACTCATAATAAATAGGTGTAAATGAATATTCTAGAATTAAGATATTTATAGTATCATAGACAATATACAGTAGATAATATTGAATAATGCTGCGTGTCCAACCTTATATGCAACAGTGTTGATCCAAAGAAAGACAAAAAACACAATACAAATAAATGTCTTGAGGAGCACTCAGTCTATAGAGAATGCCTTAAACTTGATTGTTGTGCTCGAGAAAACTCCACAGACACAAACTTAAGGACACCTGACTTACAGATGACCCATAGTTACAGATGGACCTCTCTGCCTGCTGTGACCTCTGGTGAAGCTCTCTGGATCCTTTACTTTAGTCTCAGACTAGATCAGGTCTCTGTAATGTTTAATGTCTGTAAGATTTATTAATAAATATTATTCCTGTGACAGCAAAAAAATGTCACACAGGAAATAAAATTATCCTACCTATTCCAACCTACATACAAATTAAACTTAAGAACAAACCTAAAGAACATATCTTGTACATAACCTAGGGACTGTAAGGTATTTATCAGAAAATAAAAATACAGTAAAAAGGAAATCATATTATGATGATACAGCATGTGATAAAATACAATAAAAATGATAATATGAATGATATTAATAGTAGGGTAGATTAAAAAGATTTATATGAACAATCACAGCTGAGTCTCTAAGTGCATTGACTATTCTATTGGTGGTAAATATAAATATAATGCTTCGGATTGAGGGTTTGTAATAAAAAAGTAGTGTAATTAATACTGCAAATGATTATAAATGGACCAGGCCATGGTATAGAGACTGTAAATAAATATCTTACTAATAGCCACTCTGGTGATCGTTTCAGAAAAAGCTTTATTTCCATAAAGTTCCATTTTATCAGAAGCTAATAAGCCCATAGTAGGTGAAAATTATTTCCACAATAACTCCTTGGATCAATGTTCCATAACATAATTTCAGTTCTAGTGCGGGTCATGCATCCTGTAATATCCTAGACTGGCTGAATGTAGACATGATCCAATCTAAGCTCAATAAAATAAATGTGTAAAAGGCTCATGGGCCAGATAGGTTACACCCCATAATTCTTAAAGAACTCAGTTCTGTTATTGCTATGCCGCTGTTTAAATGACTGCCGCAAGGCGAATGTTGTGCAGATATTTTAAAAAGGCTCTAGAACTTGCAATACCTGGCCTGTAAGCTTAACTTTGTGGGGAAAATATTAGAAGGGTTACTAAAAGACTTCATACTGGAGTATGTGACATCAAATAGTATAATAAGTGACAGACAGCATGGGTTTACTAAGGATAGAAGTTGTCAGACTAACCCGATCTGCTTCTATGAAGAGGTGAGCAGATCCCTGGATGGAGGAGCTGCTGTAAATATTGTGGTCTTGGATTTTGAAAAGGCATTTGACACTGTACCTCATAGATGCCTGATAGGTAAAACAAGGTCTAGTGGTTTGGCAGGAATCATTTGCAATTGGTTTGAAAACTGGCTGAAGGATCGTATCCAGAGAGTTGTGGTCAATGATTCCTAATCAGAATGGTCACCAGTTATGAGTGGTGTACCCCAGGATTCTGTGCTTGGCCCACTATAATTTAATACATTTATTAATGGTATAGAGGTAGGAATTAATAGCACTTTGTCTATTTTTGCAGATGACACCAAGCTGTGTAGTGTAAAATAGTCTATGGAAACTGATTGTCCACTTGGCAAATGAGGTTCAATGTGGATAAATGTAAGGTTATGCACCTGGAGGCTAATAATCCACATTCGACATATGTCCTTGGGGGAGTAAATCTTGGAGAGTCCCTTGATGAAAAGGACCTGGCTGTACTAGTGGATCATAGATTAAATAACAGCATGAAATGTCAATCAACTTCCTCTAAAGCCAGCAAGATCTTCTCATGTATCAAAATTGATATGAACTCCCAGGATAGGATGTAATATTACCACTGTACAAGGCACTGGTCCGTCCTCGCCTGGAATATGCTGTCCAGTTTTGGGCTCTGGTCCATAATAAGGATGCCCTTGAACTGGAGAGTGTTCAATGAAAATCCACAAAATTGATAAGGGGTATGGAGGGTCTCAGTTATGAGGAAAAATTAAAATAACTAGATTTATTTAGTCTGGAAAAAAGACGACTACAAGGGGACATGATTAATATAAATAAATATTTGAACTGTCCATACAAAAAATATGGTGGAAAGTTGTTCCAGATTAAATCATATCAAAAGACGAGGGGGCACGCTCTCTGTCTGGAGAAAAGAAGAATTAACCACCTTTAATCACCAGAGGCACCAGGGCTTTTTTACTATGAGAACTTTGAATCTATGGAATAGCCTCAGGCGCTGGTCACAGTAGAGACAGCAAAGAGCTTCAAGATGGGCCTTGGTTGAACTTGATGAACATCAACCTAATAAACTATGATACTATGATAAATCGAGTCCCTATTAAATGTGATATCTTGGCATTCAAAGTCATGCTATCATGGCAAAGAAAAAGGCCCTTTTAGGTGCAATTTTGGACCTATTAAGAATGTGTTTTATTTCATTGCATTTTTACATAAACTCCCTTGGCTATCACCATAAATATCCACTAAATATTTTCAGGTTTGATACCCTATATTCATACTACATTTTACCCGATCGATTTATTACATTGGTTGCTGTCTGGTTTTCATGACAAGCATCAATATGTCACTTAATAAATCCCATATTTTATTTTTCAGACATGGGATACTTTATTTCAGCATGTTGATACAAGATCCACAGATCACATGCTGTGCCAGTACCAAACTATCTTTGAGGCTATTCCACTAAAAGACAAGGAACGGTAATTATTTTTCATTCTTTCACCTAATGTATTATTCTTGATTCATAGAACTATGCTTTTAGTCAGGGTTGACTCAAGGTTTCAGTAGGCATTGCGGCATTAAAATTTCCCTATTACTTAGTTTAATACTGTATTTTTTAGACTGTAAGATGCTCATTGCTATAAGACGCACCCCAGATTTAGTTTTCCAAAAAGGAAAAAATATATTTTATACCAATTAAAATATCCCTGTTGTTCGCACAAAATCACAGAATAAACAGATCTGCTACATCCATACATTTACACACACAGCTCTTCTACATACATACATTTACACACACAGTTCAACTATACACACACAGCTATACACACACAAACAGAAATAGGATCACACACACACACACACTATACACATAAATACACACACACAGTTCTACTATACACACATAAGGCACACACTGGGAACTACTCTACACATAAAGACACACAAAGCTCTACTATACACACATAAGGAACACACTGGGCACTACAATACACAAAAACACACACAGCTCTGCAATACACACATATGGAACACACTGGGAACTACTCTACACATAAAAGCACACACACAGCTCTGCTATATACACATAAGGAACACACTGGGCACCACAATACACATAAATATAGCTCTACCAAACACACATAAGGAACACACTGGGAACTACTCTACACATGAATACACACACACACAAACAGAACCCACATCCCCCTGCTCTTCTTCTTACCCTGTTACAGCGCAGCACATCCCCATTTTCTGCAGTATCAGGACCTTGAGTGATGTAGGAGGCATGTGATCAGTTACATGATTCTGACATCCCCACAGGTCACGTAAGCAGTGAGTAGGCATGCTGGGACATCCAGGAGAGGGGAGAGGGAGAGAGCAGTGTGGAGAGCAGTGGGACTGTCAGCGCCTCACCCAATCTCCATTACATTGGTCAGGAGGGTCTGACAGTGCTGGATTCTCCTGACCTTCGGTCTATAAGATGCAAGCACTTTTTAGCAAAATTTTTACTTGCTAAAAAGTGCTTCTTATAGTCGGAAAAATATGGTATACCAATCAGCCCCCTCATGATTATTTTGTATACAGCTCCCTCATGGTTATTTTATATAACGCCCTCCTCACCTCCTAGGGATTCATTAGATACAGCCCCCCATCACCGACATGGATTCCTTATGTACAGTCTTATGTCGGCCCCACTGCAGCTCTGGGCCCGGGACTTGCCCGGGTATGGCCAGAGCTGACCCTACTCTTAGTAATTGTCAGGCTTAGAGGTTGTGGATCCTCTGAACCACTGCGGACGATGGCACAAGCCACTACCTGGGACCGGAGTCTAAGTGGCACTCGGTTTTCACCAGAGCCCGCTGCAAAGCGGGTTGGACTTGCTGCGGCGTGGTACCACCAGGTCGTTCCACAGGCGTGACTTGTCCGCAGTGGCAGCCAAGGTCGAGGTACAGAATCGGCAGGCAATCTCGTAGTCGGGGTCAGGCAGGAGGTCAGGACAGGCAGCACAGGTTCGTAGTCGGAGTCGTAGCAACAGGTCAGGGCAGGCGGCAAAGGAGCGTAGTCAGAAACGGAACTGGGGTCACAACAGGAAATCTCAAGAATAACACAAGGCATCAGAATACAGCTTTCTCTAGGGCGCAAGGCACAAAGATCCGGCAAGGGTAACAGGAAGAGGCAGGGTTAAATAGTTTAAAGGGAAAGGACCAGCACCAATTAGTGGCGCGCTGGCCCTTTAAATTTGCAGAACTTGCCGCGCGCGTGCCCTAGCTGTCGGGGACGCGCGCGCACAGCCAAAGGGGACGGAGCAGCTGCGGACGGAGCCGATGCCGGCGGGGCAGGAGCCGGGACCCGTGAGTAGTGCTTGCGGCGCGCTGGCGGGGGACCGACAGCACGGGTGAGCCCGCGATCCGTGACGGGGATCGCGGGACCACCCGTGACAGTAATGTCATCTGAGTCCTCCTTTATGGCAACATAAAACCTTCAAATTTCTAAAATCAACATTAGCCATTCCATAGAAGTACCAGAAGTACCATTCTTACCATGGCACCAAGAAGCCAAAACAGTATATTTGTATGACCCATTTTCGAATTATGTAATTGTTGTCCGTACAATTTGTTAGTTCAAAACAGTTAAATATTTTTTCAAAGTGTATCATATTGTTTTACATATACAGGTCTCACTTAATCAATAGCAATATAAAAAAGGTGTCATTTACCATTATTCTTTATGAAAACACTGCTTTAGGGGACAAGTGAGCCAGTAATAAAGAAATACTATTTCAAGTTTTTTTCTGTAGATATGATTATAATAAAACTGATTAAAATATAACATCCATTTCACATCAAATCAGAATGTATCACCTATCATTAAAGGACACCTGTCATCAGGTCTCTGTCACTATTTCTGTCACAACTCCCTGTGGGAGCAGCTCGCAAGGATCCCACCCCAGCCTTTATCTAGTCAGTTCATACATTAATCATTATAAAATCATCTATTCTTTATTATGTAAATGAGGATGGTCACATGGTCAGAGGCAGTGATGTCACCCCTGTTACCCCTCCCCTCTCCTCCCCCTGCTCATGTCTGTGTGTAATGTACAGTAAAGCATTGCTAGTGTCTGTGCTTTATCTGCTGACATGCTTCCCTCCTAATACACATGTGAGAGACCAAGACATCAGCTACAAAAGTACCTGACATGTTCTGCTATAACATGGCTGTCTGGAGCTGTTGTATGTTTCACTTACACATACACATGCACACACAGGCTGCAGGGGGCGCCAGCACCAGGAAGCACATGGAGCAGCCATTACACCATTATACAGGCTGTCAGTCAAGCACTGGGGATTCGGCTGTGCCTCCCACTCATTAATAAGCTGGACAGCTTGAATATGCTAATGACTCATTGGACATCTCACAGGTCATTTGCATACAGATTTGGGACCTCATTGCTTAGGTTTACAGCCATGTAGAGGGACAATGAAGGGATAGAGGCAATGCTCTCTAATGTCAGTATTTAGATTAGGGCATTATTTTGCATGACGGGTTCTCTTTAAGATAAAGGAGGAAATATGAGAAAGCATCATATGTTTAACCAATAATGTCTTGCATTTTAACCCTTTTATGTGTCTCAAGTGTTCCAATTCATTACTTTTTTTGTGTTTTTTTTTGTTTATTTATTATGTTATTTGTACAAAGAACTGCAGCAGATCTTACTCACGTTCTGCCTTCCAGTTCATCCATAATTCCTGATACATGTGTATTTTACCAGATTCCACATTTTCAAGAGTGTATTCTTCTTTTGCAGGATAACTGATATAAATGTCAAATCACCAATGACCATTCCAGAAATTATTGGATTTTTCCAGTCAATTTATATGTTTCAGCAATTCTTAGAGAAAGATGCAGAAAGAGCCAAACAATTTCTCATACATGTAGAAAGAAGGTACAGTATAAAACATGTTTTTATGAAATCCTTATTGCTTTTCATGCATTTAATATTAATTTGCTGACATATCATATTTTGGTGAATTTATAGGCAGTTGCCGGGTTTTGTGCAATACAGGTTCTTTAGGTTTGTTCTTAAGTTGAATTTGTATGTAAGATTAAACTGGTATATATTGTGAGTGTTAATTCAATTATGAGAGATTGTGGATAACCAAGGAGGCTTGTTCATTCTCACCAGCACAACTGTCATTGGTTACCTGTTACCCCAGATAGCAGAGGCTTGCAGGAAGATATTTTAGCTTTTACTGTATAGCCTTTAATTTGTAACAGCTTATTATATGTATTTTAAAGCATGACCTGGTAATGTAATATAAAATGTATAATTTAGGTTGTGTCTTATTTTTATTACTTAAATTTAATTGTATTAATTATATGCTTTACATTTTTGAAAAAGGATAATGTAGAGATATATGGAGAGATCTCTTAGAAGATACATCCCTATACACCAGTGTTACAGCTTAATTCTATGTAACCTCTAGTTAGGCTCCTAGTTAGATAAATCCTTCAATTAACTGCAGGTAAATGTATTGGTTAAAGGTTAATTGCACTGTAACATTATTGCCTGCAAGACAGTCATGGCTGTAGGTTCAAATCTATTCTGACTAAAAGCAAATGAATTGGATAGCATTTAGTAATTTAGAGACAGTGGGGCAGTTCCCGAAAGTGCATTGTCCGCCCGAAATGCACTGTGCCGTGATTCACTTAGATCGTGCGCCGATTTCATGCATATTTCTCTTACCCACTTAGGTCCGCCGGAGTTCACCTTCCCGGGGGATGTAAGTGCTTGGTATGCAACACAATTTTGAAGTTAAATCCCGCAGTTCGTCATAATCCGTCGGATCATCCGACGGCCCGCCCCCCCCCCCCCCTGTCGCATGAAAGCCAGCGCCAAAGTGCACCAAAAAACCCTTTTAAATCCCTGTCCCAGCGGCACAAAATGGAAATTGTCGGGATGTCCAACGAAAGTGCGGTCCGCGGGGCCCTTAGTAAATGAGCCCTATTGCGGCTTATTTACTAAAGGTCGCGGATCGCACTTTTGTTGTACTTGGCACCATTTTCGATTTGCACGGCTTTGACGGGTGTCTCTGTGCTGGGATTGTGTCCAACACAGTTGTTTTTTGGTGCAGCTTCGCTGGCTTCCATGCGGCCCATATTGGGGGGCATGCCGTTGGAC
Organism: Engystomops pustulosus; assembly: GCF_040894005.1. Lineage (NCBI taxonomy): Eukaryota > Metazoa > Chordata > Amphibia > Anura > Leptodactylidae > Engystomops > Engystomops pustulosus. Next base: position 79,690,641 of record NC_092418.1, read on the forward strand.
TATTTGACTGATTCAGACTGAGCGCGGGATTTAACTTTCAAATTGTGTCGCAAGACAATGCACTTACATGCACCACGAAGAAGAAGGTGAACTCCGGCGGACCTGAGCGGGGAAGCGACACTTGCACAATATATCGGGCGCACAATCTTAGTGAATCGCGGCAGAGTGCATGATCGTCTGACAATGAACTTCACCGACCAGGTAAGTAAATGTGCCCCCTTGTGTCAGTGGACAAATACCATATAAATGGAGAAATACTATGTAGGGACAGGTGATGGAATTTCCTTGGTGAGACACCTGATATATCTACTCAAATGTTTCCCTTGCTTTCCTGCCCCACAACACAAAAATTGTGTGAACAGGATCATGTTCGTAACTAGGGGTTATTTGCAAGTTGAAATGACAAATGGTCTTGTTAAATAGATTTTGTGAACTATTAAACTATTAAAGTGCAAAACCCATTTGCATTGGAGAGTTCCTCCTCCACATTCTTCCACTGAGCTCTAAATGTCAGATGGGAACTATGCCAGCAGTTCACACTTGTATTCCGTCATTTCTGTCTCACACTACAGTAGTGGAATTAATGATGCTATGTTATCCTTGTAGCATGGATTAAGCAGGGTGGCCACCTAGTGATCATAAATGGTGATTATAAGCATTGTAACATATAGGGGGAGTTTTATTATGGCTCCTTCACAAGTATTCTGGCAGAGAATCACCTAATCTTCCTCTTTCTCCTCCAAAAATGTCCCCTGGCTGTATAGTGCAATACCTGACCACTGGTTCATCAAACCACTCTGTGAGCTATGTGTGGCATGTCCTGACACCTGGTACACCTCTACTTTCTCTTGTTCTATAATTACATCCAATTTTATGGCCAGAAGAATTTTTTCCAGCAGGCAGAAGATGGGGATGTTAGTGCTGATGATATTGGTAGCATATTGAATTGGAAGCAGTTCAGCCCTGATCAAAAGTCCCTCATGGAGGCCCATTCATTGCAGGTGAAATACTGTTGGTCACTACTTTGACTCACCTACACTTTCTGCAGCTGGAATTTAAAATTGCCTGCTGCTGCTCATATACCCTTTCCAGCTAATTCAAAGTTAAATTTCACCTAATTGGTTCATCACATTTGAGGCGGTAGGTAAGCAGACCAAAGTTCCTCTGCTGTGCAGATAGATGAGTGGAAGCAGTATGTGAACAATGAAAATGCACACATGGCACCTTTGCACCACCAAGTTGAGCACATGCAAATAAATAGGAATTGCATCAACTTGGCTTGGTCCAAAGCTACTACATGGTTCTGGCAACTGTCGCATACCACCTTGCCAAGCTTGAGGTGCAGCAGAAGCAACCAACCATCTGTCTGCTTATGGTTTCAAGTCTACAACTCATTGCTGGTGTGTGGTCTTTTGCTCAGATAGACGAGTTTCAGTAAAGCCTGCACTAGGACCAGTCACCCCTATATTTGTCCAGTGGGCAGTTAAGGAGATGTAAAGTCTCTGCCCATGCTTACTCATCCGCATGTCAGTTGTAAAGTGCACCACCGGAGTAATGGTATTGGACAGTGCACGATTGATTTTGTCCACGACCTGTTGGTGCAGGGCAGAGATAGGCTGCTGGGAAAAGTAGTGGAGGCTAAGAACTTTATACTGACAGACAGCTGCCGCCATTAGATCTTTAAAGCTGCCCGTCTTCACCAGCCTGAATAGGAGGATTTCAAAGACCAGAAATTAGAAAATTCTCCTTTACAGGAACTGTGCTTGTGCATGACTTGGAAAAATATTCCTCTTTCTCTCCATTATCTGTGGGATAGAAACATGAACGGATGGTGTGGACCAGTTGGTGAAGGGGGTGTTGCTGGTGGTGACGGTGGTGGCGTCGCATCCTCCCTTTGCATGGAGACAGCTGGACTTGTTACTCAAGAGGTGGTGGTACCGGCAGAGCCAACTAAAGCAGCAGGCTTTTTGGTGTCTCAGCTACTGCTGACTTTGCAGGTGCTTGTTCATACATCAGGAGCCCAGATTGTTAAGACTAGCAGTACAGTGTGCAAATGACATGTGTTATGTCTTCTATACTAAAAAAATGCCATGCAACAGACCCCCTGTAGGGTGGCCTTTGTTTACTGGGTCCCTAGTCGTGTGCAATAGCAGGCTTGTTTTGCTGGCTGCCTGTGGCTTACTGACCATCAACTCTGTCTGCGAACTATCTTTACCTTCTACCCGTGTAAGGTCTACTATAATGTGCTATAATGTAGTACAGTATTATGCAAATATTAATGACACTATAATTATAATGCAATATGGTATGATTCAGATATAAAAAAAACTGGTACTATAAAGCTGGAATGTGTCCGTGACGAAAAGTGTAAGACCACTGGTACTGAAAGTAGTACTAAAGGATGCTTGTAAAGATAAGAATTAGAGATGAGCGAGCACTAAAATGCTCGAGCGCTCTTTATTCGAGACAAACTTTTCCTGAGTGCTCGTCTCGAATAACGAGCCCCATTGAAGTCAATGGGAGACTCGAGCATTTTTCAAAGGGACCATGGTTCGGGAATAAAATGTGTTATTTAATTGAAAAAGAATGTCTTCTGATAAGTTAGCAGATGTATGCAAACATCTGCAATCTATTCTTCACTGTTCCGTGCGTATATTATCTCCCGACAAGTTAGCAGATGTGAAGAACAGTGAAGAATAGAATAAAAACACTGAACACAGGATCATTTAAGTGAAAAACGCAGTGAAAAACAAAGTGAAGAATAGATTACAGATGTTCGGCACATCTGCTTACTTGTCGGGAGATACGCTGTCCCGGGATCCGTGCTGCTGCTCCCCGGTGTCTCTGTGCTGCTGCTCCCCGGTGTCTCCGTGCTGCTGCTCCCCGGTGTCTCCGTGCTGCTGCTCCCCGGTGTCTCCGTGCTGCTGCTCCCCGGTGTCTCCGTGCTGCTGCTCCCCGGTGTCTCCGTGCTGCTGCTCCCCGGTGTCTCCGTGCTGCTGCTCCCCGGTGTCTCCGTGCAGTTGCTCCCCGGTGTCTCCGTGCTGCCCCAGTGTCTCCGTTCTGCCCCTGCCCCGATGTCTCCGTGCTGCCCAATGTCTCCGTGCTGCCGGATGTCTCCGTGCTGCCCCAGTGTCTCCGTGCTGCCCCAGTGTCTGCGTGCTGCCCCAGTGTCTCCGTTCTGCCCCTGCCCCGATGTCTCCGTGCTGCCCGATGTCTCTGTGCTGCCCAATGTCTCCGTGCTTCCCCAGTGTCTCCGTGCTGCCCCAGTGTCTCCGTGCTGCCCCAGTGTCTCCGTGCTGCCCCAGTGTCATCGTTCTGCCCCTGCCCCGATGTCTCCATGCTGCCCGAGGTCTCCTTGCTGCCCGATGTCTCTGTGCTGCCCCAGTGTCTCCGTGCTGCCCCAGTGTCATCGTTCTGCCCCTGCCCCGATGTCTCTGTGCTGCCCGATGTCTCTGTGCTGCCCGATGTGTCTGTGCTGCCCCAGTGTCTCCGTGCTGCCCCAGTGTCTCCGTTCTGCCCCTGCCCCGATGTCTCCGTGCTGCTATTCCCCCGATGTCTCCGTGCTGCCCGATGTGTCCGTGCTACCTCAGTGTCTCCGTGCTGCCCCAGTGTCTCCGTGCTGCCCCTGCCCCGATGTCTCCGTGCTGCCCGATGTCTCCATGCTGCCCCAGTGTCTCCGTGCTGCCCCAGTGTCTCCGTTCTGCCCCTGCCCCGATGTCTCCGTGCTGCTGTTCGGCACATCTGCTTACTTGTCGGGAGATACGCTGTCCCGGGATCCGTGCTGCTGCTCCCCGGTGTCTCTGTGCTGCTGCTCCCCGGTGTCTCCGTGCTGCTGCTCCCCGGTGTCTCCGAGCTGCTGTTCCCCGGTGTCTCCGTGCTGCTGCTCCCCGGTGTCTCCGTGCTGCTGCTCCCCGGTGTCTCCGTGCTGCTGCTCCCCGGTGTCTCCGTGCTGCTGCTCCCCGGTGTCTCCGTGCAGTTGCTCCCCGGTGTCTCCGTGCTGCCCCAGTGTCTCCGTTCTGCCCCTGCCCCGATGTCTCCGTGCTGCCCAATGTCTCCGTGCTGCCCGATGTCTCCGTGCTGCCCCAGTGTCTCCGTGCTGCCCCAGTGTCTCCGTGCTGCCCCAGTGTCTCCGTTCTGCCCCTGCCCCGATGTCTCCGTGCTGCCCGATGTCTCTGTGCTGCCCAATGTCTCCGTGCTTCCCCAGTGTCTCCGTGCTGCCCCAGTGTCTCCGTGCTGCCCCAGTGTCTCCGTGCTGCCCCAGTGTCATCGTTCTGCCCCTGCCCCGATGTCTCCATGCTGCCCGAGGTCTCCTTGCTGCCCGATGTCTCTGTGCTGCCCCAGTGTCTCCGTGCTGCCCCAGTGTCATCGTTCTGCCCCTGCCCCGATGTCTCTGTGCTGCCCGATGTCTCTGTGCTGCCCGATGTGTCCGTGCTGCCCCAGTGTCTCCGTGCTGCCCCAGTGTCTCCGTTCTGCCCCTGCCCCGATGTCTCTGTGCTGCTATTCCCCCGATGTCTCCGTGCTGCCCGATGTGTCCGTGCTACCTCAGTGTCTCCGTGCTGCCCCAGTGTCTCCGTGCTGCCCCTGCCCCGATGTCTCCGTGCTGCCCGATGTCTCCATGCTGCCCCAGTGTCTCCGTGCTGCCCCAGTGTCTCCGTTCTGCCCCTGCCCCGATGTCTCCGTGCTGCTGTTCCCCCGATGTCTCCGTGCTGCTGCTCCCCGGTGTCTCCGTGCCCCTGCCCCGATGTCTCCGTGCTGCCCGATGGCTCTGTGCTGCCCAATGTCTCCGTGCTTCCCCAGTGTCTCCGTGCTGCCCCAGTGTCTCCGTTCTGCCCCTGCCCCGATGTCTCCGTGCTGCTGCTCCCCGGTGTCTCCGTGCTGCTGCTCCCCGGTGTCTCCGTGCTGCTGCTCCCCGGTGTCTCCGTGCTGCTCCTCCCCGGTGTCTCTGTGCTGCTGCTCCCCGGTGTCTCCGTGCTGCTGCTCCCCGGTGTCTCCGTGCTGCTGCTCCCCAGTGTCTCCGTTCTGCCCCTGCCCCGATGTCTCCGTGCTGCCCGATGACTCTGTGCTGCCCAATGTCTCCGTGCTTCCCCAGTGTCTCCGTGCTGCCCCAGTGTCTCCGTTCTGCCCCTGCCCCGATGTCTCCGTGCTGCTGCTCCCCGGTGTCTCCGTGCTGCTGCTCCCCGGTGTCTTCGTGCTGCTCCTCCCCGGTGTCGCCGTGCTGCTGCTCCCCGGTGTCTCCGTGCAGTTGCTCCCCGGTGTCTCCGTGCTGCCCCAGTGTCTCCGTTCTGCTCCTGCCCCGATGTCTCCATGCTGCCCGATGTCTCCGTGCTGCCCGATGTCTCCGTGCTGCCCCAGTGTCTGCGTGCTGCCCCAGTGTCTCCGTGCTGCTCCAGTGTCACCGTTCTGCCCCTGCCCCGATGTCTCCGTGCTGCCTGATGTCTCTGTGCTGCCCAATGTCTCCGTGCTTCCCCAGTGTCTCCGTGCTGCCCCAGTGTCTCCGTGCTGCCCCAGTGTCATCGTTCTGCCCCTGCCCCGATGTCTCCATGCTGCCCGAGGTCTCCTTGCTGCCCGATGTCTCTGTGCTGCCCCAGTGTCTCCGTGCTGCCCCAGTGTCATCGTTCTGCCCCTGCCCCGATGTCTCCGTGCTGCTGTTCCCCCGATGTCTCCGTGCTGCCCGATGTGTCCGTGCTACCTCAGTGTCTCCGTGCTGCCCCAGTGTCTCCGTGCTGCACCAGTGTCTCCGTTCTGCCCCTGCCCCGATGTCTCCGTGCTGCTGTTCCCCCGATGTCTCCGTGCTGCCCGATGTGTCCGTGCTACCTCAGTGTCTCCGTGCTGCCCCAGTGTCTCCGTGCTGCCCCTGCCCCGATGTCTCCGTGCTGCCCGATGTCTCCATGCTGCCCCAGTGTCTCCGTGCTGGCCTAGTGTCTCCGTTCTGCCCCTGCCCCGATGTCTCCGTGCTGCTGTTCCCCCGATGTCTCTGTGCTGCTCGATGTGTTCGTGCTACCTCAGTGTCTCCGTGCTGCCCCAGTGTCTCCGTTCTGCCCCTGCCCCGATGTCTCCGTGCTGCCCGATGTCTCCGTGCTGCCCCAGTGTCTCCGTGCTGCCCCAGTGTCTCCGTTCTGCCCCTGCCCCGATGTCTCCGTGCTGCTGTTCCCCCGATGTCTCCGTGCTGCTGTTCCCCCGATGTCTCCGTGCTGCTGCTCCCCAGTGTCTCCGTGCTGCTGCTCCCCGGTGTCTCTGTGCTGCTCCTCGGTGTCTCCGTCCTGCTCACCGTGTTCTTCAATGTGTTCTTCACACATATATATTGTTCTTCACATAGTATTTTGTTCGCACCGTTTCGCGCGTATCTCCGACAAGTAAGCAGATGTGCAGAACATCTGTAATCTATTCTTCACTGTGTTTTTCACTTAAATAATCCTGTGTTCACTGTGTTCACTGTTTTTATTCTATTCTTCACTGTTCTTCACTGTGTTTTTTTAATTTAATGCTCAATCCCGAGCAGGGGAAAAACTCGTCCGAGCAACGAGCCGCTTCGAGTACCTTAATACTCGAACGAGCATCAAGCTCGGACGAGTATACTCGCTCATCTCTAATAACAATCAATGTATGTTAATATTGTAGGATTCAAGTATTTATCATTCAGCTAGTAATATGCGATGCAACTACAAATTACACTGGCCCTGCACTATAGCAGCCCATCGGTAGCAAGATCCAGTTCACACTGTCCTAAAAAGGGCAATTTATTCTTTCTGTCCCTCACAACCTTCTTTCCTTACCTGAAAATGGCAGTTGTTGTAATATTACATATGTATTGCATCTTTCCCTCACTTTCCCTGCAGCAGCAAGCCATCCCTAGCTCTCTGCTGGCTGTAATGGCACTCAGACTTGTGGCCCTGCCTCTTATACATCATGGACACATGCCAAATTTGATGGTTTGGTTTTGCTTATCACTCAGTTTTAAAGTCATGGATTAGTAGATGCAGTCCAGCAATCCACCCTCAAAAACACCAAACTGCTGGCAAAAGAATCAGTGTGAAAAATTGATTCAAATATTACACCAGAAATATTGCACAATAATACAGTCCCCATACCAGAGTATATATAATTATGCATACCCCAGACCAATATGTACACATGTATATAAATAATACAGACCAGGTTAGATTGCAGGAATCCGAGATCTAAAAATTTGGTGGCACTGGCAGAGATGGCTTTATGTCAAGGCTTTTCTGATGGGGATTTAAAAATTATCCCTGGTTTTTCAGGATAGTGTCAGCAATATAACCAATAAGAAAACGCTGACAGCCTTTACAATAACTGATGACAATAACCCCTCATCCTGCTGAGAGTTGTCACAAACTAGGAGGTTAGTCAGACACAAGCAGAAGTGTGATCTAGTACTTTAGAGATAAAGTTATCTTCTCCTTTGAATCCAGAAGCACCAAGACTAGTTGCTACAGAATTTTACACCAGATATTTTCAGTTCCTGGATGGACATTGACATACTGTACAGCTAAGACAGAATGTCTGTCTGTCTATGCCCTCAAGCTGAGTCCAGTTAGCTTGCCCAAAGATCCCATGATGTTCTCCCTAATTTAAATCCATTTAGCTTTCCACAAGTAAATCCACTGAACAGTGCATATACAGGATGTATATGGTGACCTGCAATGCATTTCAAGGTATCAGGAGGACACAATTTGAAAAGTAAAAATATGTACAAACGGCGAAAAATAAATAGTGGATGCAAGTAGTAACTGCCAACATATTAAAGTATCCTATTGACTAATAAAAGCTGCGGGTATTCATGTTGATATGAGACCCACCATATGGGGGAAGGTAAATACAATGCACGTAGTACGCAATATATACCAGCGGCACATCTACAAGTAAACATGAATCATAAAAATTTAATTCATAGACATGAGACATATGTGCAATACTGTGGTTCCAAGTGTGGACACAATTATATACAAGAGTAAAAAGTGCCTATGACAATACATATAAAATAGTATTACTGGAAAGTTAAAATGCTGTTAGTATATTGCATGACATATTTGAATTCTATAGAGTTATAACTGAAATAAAGTATCATAGATCCGAGAAATGCACACCGAGACAGGGAGGCAAACCAAACAGGCACAAAAATTGTGTTGGTCATATGAGGTATTAATATTTTATGATTTTTTATGATTCATGTTTACATGGAGATGTGCACCCAGTATTTCTCCTTGCACTTTAGCACTATTTGTACTTATTGCATTTTTCTATTTTCACATTTTTTATTTATTCGGCTGGTATATTACTTATGTGACACAAGTTTTTTTCTTAATTTTTTCTTTTTTTTTTTGCCGTTGGTGCATATTGCGTATTACGGGCATTGTATTTACCTTCCGCCATATGGTGGGTCTCATATCGTCATGAATACCCGCAGCTTTAATATGCTTTAATATGTTGGCAGTTACTACTTTTTGGCCGTTTGTACATATTCTTACTTTTCAAATTGCGTCCTCCTGTTACCTTGAAACGCATTGCGTTTCATGGGTGTGATCTCCACCTACTGTCGGCTATACAATTGGTCTGTCATCCCCTGACACGCATCTGAGTTTCAGGATTCTCATTTCCTCTATAGAATTACGCATTTCCGGCTCTTGACATGCATGTGCGTTCCACCATCTTTACTCCTCCTACTTAATGACGCATTTCCATCTGTTTTTGGCCGCAATGCGCATACTCGTACATTTTATCGAAATGCACACCAGGCTGTATATAAGGCGCCACCTTACAGGTATAGGGCTACCCTTGATGAAGCCTACTTGTTAGGCGATACGCGTCGGGCATCCTTACCTGACATGAGCCTTGACTGGTAATGTGCAATTGAAATTTCTTTGGTGTGCCAGGTATTCTGCCTTGTATTCCTAGTGTGTACCATGTCATTTAAACATTCTACTTTGTATTACCTCAGATATTCTATGGTATAGATGTATTTACATTTAACCACAAATAACATTATTTATTGGGTCATAGAATTGATAGGTTGTTACCTAACACATTGACATATGCAAGCATCAGGTTGCTACTAACTATTATTGATTTATTACAGTTATCTTTGTGCACACCCTTTTGTTCCATCCTTTAAGTCCCTATGCATTTATGTCTGTTTGTATTGTCAGGTACCATAGTATTGTTTTGTTTGTTTTGTTAATGGTTTTTATCTATTTTTTGAGGAGCGACCTTGTGGCATCTTGCCGCAGCAAGTCCAACCATTTTCCGGCAGGCACTGGTGAAAATGGGTGCCACTTAGAATCCACTTACTGGTGTTGACTTACGTCATTGCTCGGGTTGGTTCAGTGGATCCACTACCCCTGATCCTGACCTACCGTCTTCGCTGAATGACCTAATCTCCTGGCCACTCAGATCAACATTCGGTTCTCTGAGCATTTTGAGGAGCAGAAAAACAGAACCCGCCGACTGCACCGCTTGGCTCTAGTCTTCCAAGGCCACCACTGCCACCCTCTGTGTCTGCTACAGAGGAGCCCATGCAGGTGGATAAGGCTCCTCTCACACCTCAAGAGCACTCCAGTTGAAAACAGGGGAATCTTTATCTCTATTGTGCCAGCCCGGAGCACTTCCTCTGGACTTGTGCTACCGTCCACAGCGTCCGGGAAACGCACACACTTAGGGTTATTGGGAGAAGTATCCCTAGGTGAGAGCAAAACTTTTCCACACCTGAACATACCTGTGCTAATCAGCTCCAGGAAAGGTAGCCAGTTTTAAATTCCTGCCTTCCTGGATTCCGGCTCTGCGGGAAACTTCATTGGTGCTGTCCTGGTGTCCTGGCATCGTCTTCCTGTGGTCCAACTCGAGAAGCCGCTGTTTATCTTATCCAATGGTGGACAGATCCTCTGCTACCTGGTCCAGTACTGCACCAAGCCCCTTTGTGTGCAAATTGGGGCACTGCACAAGGAGAGACTGTCATTCTATGTGCTACCTCGGTCTACGTATTCTGTTCTGCTGGGTATCCTGTAGATGGAACGTCACGCTCCTGTGCTCAACTGGCAGACCTGCGAGGTTCTTTGATAGGGATTGGAATGTCAGTCATGGTGTTTGGAGGCACCTCATCCCGTGTCCACCACAGCCTCTCCAGTGTCCTTAAAGTATCTGCTGGGTCTCCCCGCTCCATATGTGCACTTTGTGGATGTCTTCTCCAAGAAGCAAGCAGAGACTCTACCACCACACCGTCCCTATGACTGCCCTATAGACTATTGCCGGGTATATCTCTTCCAGGGGTCGGGTGTATTCACTTTCAGTGCCTGAAACATTGTCAGTCTATGCAAAGGAGGACCTGCAGAAGGTGCCAAAAGAGGATGGTTCACTCTGCCCATGCATAGACTATCACAGCCTTAACAAAATTACAGAGAAGAACCGGTACCCATTGCCTCTGATCATGGAACTTTTCGACCACCTATATGGTGCCAAGGTCTTTACCAAGCTAGACCTATGTGGTGCGCATAACCTCATTCACAAAGGTGATGAATGAAAGACCGCCTTCAATACTTGTGATGGGAACTTCAAGTACCTGGTCATGCCATTTGGACTCTGTAATACCCCAGCCTTATTCCAATAGTTTGTCAATGAGATTTTCAGAGACTTGCTTTATACTTGTGTCGTGGTCTGTCTGGATGATATCCTGGTGTTCTCTACAGATCTTGCGCTTAAGAGCCAATCGACTATATGCCAAACTCGAGAAATGCCAGAGTCTTCCTTTCCTTGGGTATATCATCTCTGACAAGGGACTACAGATGGATCCCACAAAGTTTTCTGAAGCACTTCAGTGACCTCACCCAGTAGGACTTTGTGCTATCCAGTGATTCCTGGACTACCGGCAGTTCATACCACATTTTTCCTCCCTCGTGTCTCCTAAACTGAAGAAGCTTTTTCCAAGCTGAAGTCTGCCTTTGCCTCTGCTCCCATTCTCACCCGTCCTGATATTGAGAAACCATTCCTGCTGGAGGTTGATGCCTCCTCGGTTGGTGCTGGAGTCGTTCTCACCCAGAAAGGGCAAAAAGGTTGAACTCTAACATGCCACTTCTTCTCTAAAACCTTCTCAGCCGCAGACAGGAATTAATCCATAGGTGATTGGGAACTTCTGGCCATAAAGCTTGCTTTGGAAGAGTGGTGTTATCTTCTGGAAGGAGCTTGTCATCCGGTCTATATCTACACGGATCACATAAAATCTCCTACATCTCCAGATGCTGGCTGTCACTTATTATATTATGTGATGTCACATACTCCTGTATGTAACCTTTTAGTAACCCTTCCAATATTTTTCCAAAAATGGAAGTTAAGCTTACAGGCTTGTACCAGACATTTCAGGAGTCCCTGAAGAATTTAGACAGTGGTACAGCAATAACAGAACTGAGTTCTTTAACCCCTTAATGCTTAATGCTTGCGTAGGTTGTATGAAGAGGGCTCACGGGCTGGGATTTGTTGCATACTGCAGCAAACCCCCACTGCTAATAACTGCAGTTGGTGCTTGCACCGATTGCGGCTATCAACCCTTCCAGCTTTGCCGGCGGCATTTAAGAAACCTCATCAGGGGTGGCGATCGGTTGTCATGAAAAGGGTCTAAGAAATAGTGAAAAGAGAAAAAAAATTAAGAAAATATTAACAATTCAAATCACCCCCTTTCCCTAGAACTGATATAAAACATAATAAACAGTAAAAATCACAAACACAATAGGTATTGCCGTGTCCCAAAATGCCTGATCTATCAAAATATAAAAAGGGTTATTGCCGGCGGTGACAAAAACGGGAAATGGAGCCCAAATGTCCAAAACGCGACTTTTACACCTTTTTACATGACATATAAAATGTAATATGTATACCTCAAAATGGTAGCAATGAAAACGTTGGTTCATTTTGCAAAAAATTACATATCACATAGATCCGTACACCAAAGTATAAAAAATTTAGCGTCAGAAGATGGCCAAAAAATTTTTTCACAATTTGGTATCACTGCTATCGAACCGAACCAAAGAATAAAGCAGAGGTGTTATTTGGAGCGCACAGTCAAAGTCGTAAAAACTGATCCCACAAGAACGTGATGCATATGTGGGTTTTTTTAAATTTTTCCACATATGGAATGTTTTTTACAACTTCCCAGTATACGGCATGGAATAATAAATCAAATATTTGAAAAGTAAAATTTGCTACCACAAAACAACCCCTCACATAGTTCTGCACACAGAAAAATGGGCTAAGAACTCTGGGGTGTAACCCATCTAGGCCAGGAACCTTGGGGGACATGTGTCATTATTCCTGCTAGTCAAATTGTTTAATATTTGCAACATTTTTGCGACTTTTCACTCGTTTTTTAAGTTTGCCTTGGTCTGCACCTTGTGCAGTGTGCATTATGTAACTTTGTTTCCCAGATGTTCCGTGTGACTTTATCACTTATTTTGCTGGTCCAGAGGAAGGATTTTTTTCATGAACCCTATTTAAACATGTAAATTGAAATTATTTCACATGCTTTAAATGTTTAAAATTTTGCATAGTAACCTGTTTTTTTGAAAAAGCTGAAATTTTTGCATTTACATTTTTTTTAAATTTATTGGTTACTTCTAAGGGTGAGGTCACACATACCGTTTTAATAGCGCTTAAATTGCATTTTGAAACCTATTACAACAGTGACAAAACGCAATATAATCGTGATGTTAACGCATGTGTTAACATCGTGTTTACTATGCGTTTTGTAAATGCAAATGTTAACAGTAATGTAATTAGGCAAATCACCTCTCCTCAACTGCTGTAATAGGTTTCAAAATGCAATTAAAACGCAATCAAAACGCAACGTGTGGCCGCACCCTTCACATCATGTGTGACCGCAGCCTCATATGTCATCATCTCCCTGGGGGGACACATGCTATTGTATAAACGGAGCTAAAAAAAAAACATTTAGTATCTCTGCCTTCTCTTGGTCTTCAGTCACCCGTTTTCAGAATAAAGGGGTCCAACCTGCTCTGACACATTTTTCTTTTTCGCATAGATATACTTCAAAAATTTCTTAGGATTTGCTTTGCTATTTTTAGCCACCTGTCGTTCATTTTCTATTTTGGCTGATTTAATTTACTTCTTACAGATTTTGGTAAATGTTTTGTAATCATTGAATGCCTCAGGCGACCCTTCAGATTAATATTTTTTGAATGCCCTCTTTTTATCATTAATTGCCCTTCTGACTGTAGCTGTAATCTAGCCCGTCTATACTTGTTATAAATAAAATCAGAAGTATACTGACCTGGTATAGATTTGAATGTCTCCCATTTAACATTAGTATCATCATGTTACAGTGTCTGATCCAAGTATATATACTGTAGTGCAGCCCTGAATTTCGGAAAATTAGCCTTTTTAAAATTCAATGTTTTCTATTTTCCCACCTGTTTTTGCTTTTTACATTTCAAAGGACACCTGTCATCAGGTCTCTGTCACTATTTCTGTCACCACTACCTGTTGGAGCAGCTCACAAGGATCCCATCCCAGCCTTTATCTAGTCAATTCATACATATTCTGTATTATGTAAATGAGGCTGGGCATATGGAGAGAGGCAGTGATGTCACCAGTTACTCCTACCATCCCCCTCCCCCTGCTCATGTCTGAGTGTAATGCAGGGGCATTACTAGGGTAGTAAACCATCCGGGGCATGGGCCCCAACGCATATGTATAACACTTTCAGTAATGCCCAATCCTGTACACAACACATACAGCTACATAATACACAGGAGAAATCCCTACCAGTTAAATCCAGTGCCAGGAGGTGCTTCCTAATATAACATGTTATAAAAGCCATAAAACCTATATACAGGCGGTGCCCTACTTAAGAACACCCAACCCCTAGCTACAAACGGCCCTCTGGATGTTGGTTATTTACTGTACTTTATCCTTAGGCTACAATGATCAGCTGTAACACTTATCACAGGTGTCTGCAATTAAGCTTTATTGCTAATCATGGTTCTTATGACAACCCAACAATTTTAAAATCCTATTATCACAGAGACCAAAAAAATTCTGTTTGGAGATACAATTATTAAATATACAGCTCTGACCCTGTATATATTATATACATACATTCTGGTTTACTCAGAGTGCATGGTCCCCCCCCCCCCTCTCCCAATGTCTTCACAGCCCCCCAGTGAACTTCCCAAAGCCCTCTGCAATGTTCCCAACACAGCCCCCTAATGTCCTGACAGCCCCTGATGTCTACCACAGCCCCATTAGTAGTCTACCACAGCCCCACTCAGGAGCTCCCCACAGCCCCCAGTAATCTCTCCAATAGCCCCCCCCCCAATGTCTTCACATACCCCAATAATTTTCCCCAAGCCCTCTGTAATGTTACACACAGCCTTCCCAATGTCTTTACAATAATGTCCCCTACATCTCCTCCAATGTCTTTGCAGCCCCCTGTAATATTCCCCATATCTCATCCAATGTCTTTGCAAACCCAGTAATGTCTCCAAAGCCCCTTATGTTCCCCACAGCCCCCTACAGCTCCCAGTAATGTCCCTAACAGCCCCCTACCCTCAAAGTCTTCACAGCTCCCAGTAATGTCCCCAAATCCCCCTGTAATGTCCCCGACATTCCCCCCACCCCCAATGTCTTTGCAGCCCCTGTAATGTCTCCAGAGCCCCCAGTTATGTTCCCCACAGCCCACTGTAATGTCCCCCACATCCCCCATGTCTTTGCAGCCCCCTGTAATGTCCCCCACATCCCCCCAATGTCTTCACAGCCCTAAGTAATGTCTCCAAAGCCCCCTGTTATGTTCCCCACAGCCCCCAAAAGTCTTCACAACCCCCCCCCCCCAAGTCTTCACAGCCCCTAGCAATGTCTCCAAAGCCCCCTGTAATGTAATGTTCCCCATAGACACCAGTAATGATAAGTCCCCTCAATGTGCCTCCTCCACCTTGCATAATTAAAAAAAAAACTGATACTCATCTCTGTCTCTCCCCTGGCTTCTCTCCGTTCACTCCAGCACTGAGGCGCGGTGACGTCATCACCTCGCTTCTCCTGCTCCCGGCAGCTGTAATGAGTGATCGCGTCTCCCTGTAGTGCAGAACGGAGCTGGCGGCTCCTTCACCACTACAGTGCTCATCACTATCTATGTCCTGAGGACGTAGATTGCAATGAGAGTAGGGAAATTCGCCTGGACACCGGGACATTCTGGCCATAGGTCAAAAGATCTGGGGCACGTTCCTCGGACCTTTTGACCTAGCAATGCCCCTGGTGTAATGTATAGTAAAGCATAGCTAGTGTGCTTTACCTACTGCCATGCTCTCTCCTCCCATACACATGTGTGAGACACAGACATCAGCTACACATAAATCTGACGTGTTCTGTTTTAACATGGCTGTCTGGAGCTGTTGGATCTCTCCTAAACACAGACAGACTGCAGGGGGCGCCAGCACCAGAAAGCACATGGAGGAGCCATTACACCATTATATCTCACACCATTATACAGGCTGTCAGTCATGTGTATAGGAGTATCTCTTACACACACAGACTGCAGGAATGTCACATCATTATACAGGCTGTCAGTCATGTGTATAGCAGTATCTCATACACACAGGCTGCAGGGGCCGTGGCTGCCAGCATCGGAAAGCACATGGAGGAGCCATTACACCATTATACCTCACATCATTATACAGGCTGTCAGTCAAGCACTGGGGGTGTGACTTTACCTTCCACTCATGAATAAGTTGGACTGCTTGAATATGATAATGACTCATTGGACATCTCTCAGGCCATTTGCATACATCTTTAGGACCTGATTGCTTAAGTTTACAGGCTTGTAGAGGGACAATGAAGGGATAGTGGCCATGCAGTTTATGAAAATATATTTAGTTTTGGGGATTAATTTGCCTGACGGGTTCTCTTTAAGAGGAAAATAATTATGTTATGAGCATTTAAAAATTGAAAAATTTTATCACAGTAGAATAGTTATGCAGACACATATCACTAATATAATAACATTCCACAACAATGTCATGTTATTTCTTATTTTTACAGAATTCGAGATATACTTGGAGAAGAGGCTTATTCTGCTCGACTGAATGTATATATGAAGCATTACTGTGTTCTTGCTTGTAAACATTAAGCTATACACCATAAACTTCAAATATTTTAAGTATTCTTTTACTTAAAATGTAACTTTTACTCTATGGATAGAAGTATTGGCATCCTGTTGCAATAAGCTAAGAGATTTACTGCTGAGTGGGACAACAGCTATTATGTCCTGGGAGTGGGATGCATAGATTGTAAGAATTAGATCTACCAATAAATACTTACCAATAAATTTGCAGGAATTGCTGTATTATTCCCATTGTCATCCTTATGGAAATTAAAACCTAATGTACAATAAATCTATATTGTAAATGCAATGTTCC
Source organism: Engystomops pustulosus (assembly GCF_040894005.1). NCBI lineage: Eukaryota > Metazoa > Chordata > Amphibia > Anura > Leptodactylidae > Engystomops > Engystomops pustulosus. The sequence goes on from NC_092418.1 coordinate 79,707,071, forward strand.
TGGGTTTTATAACTGTTATGACACAACATATTGTAATACAATTGCATATGTTGTATTGAACATAACAATAATATGTTCTGTAGGAAGAATTTTATTAGTCTGAAATTGAATAATTTACACATGGCACCAGCTTACACTAAGTAGACGTTACATATATTGTACGTACTACATTTTGGGGTTTATAAGATGTACCTTACTATACGACACACTCCAGATTTAGTCATCATAAAAGGAGAATTGTATGTAACACACCCAGTTAGCTGTGCAGGCCTCTTTTTCTTTTACGGCTTTTACTAACCCCTGCCGTAAACCAACCTAACATTACATCGGCATGCCCAAAGGGGTTTATGGAAAGGGCTAACGGGCTCACCCTCTCCGTACTGTGCAGTATATTACAGCAAACGCACGTTGTTAATACCCACAATTGGTGCTGGCACTGATCGCACATGTTCAGCCTTTTTCATGCTGGTCTTCACCAGAGTCTGCCTCAAATCAGGATGGTCTTGCTGCAGCAGGGTACCACCAGGTCGTTCCAGAGGTGCGAATAGCCCGCGGGGTAGCCGAGGTTGAGGTACCTTAGCAGGAGACAGTCACGTGTTCAGGCGCAGGGTCAGGGCAGGCGGCAGAGATGCAAGGTCAAGTCCAATCCATGGTCAGCAATGGGAGATCCAGGCAGATTGGAACAGGAACACAGGAACACGGGACACAGGAACGCAGGGACACAGGAACGCAGGAACACAGGAACGCAGGAACACAGGAATCAAGAGCAGGAACACAGGACTCAAGAGCAGGAACACACAGGAATGGGAACTCAGGAGCAGGAACACACAGGAACGCAGGAATACTCAGAAATGTCGCAGGAAAAGCTTTCTCAATGGCATAGGCACAAAGATCCTTCAGGGTTTGCAGGAAGAGGCAGGCGTATATGGAATTAGTGGAAATGACCAGCACCAATTAATGGCGTGCTGGCCCTTTAAACTTAGAGAAGCCATCACCCGTGCGCCCTAGAAGGCGACCGATATGGGTCGCGGGACCACCTGTGACAAAAGTGCAGAAAGTTACACGAAAATTACACTTTATTAAAGGAAATCTACCACCAGGATGAAGGATTGTAAACCAAGCACACTGACATGCAGGTGTATGCCACCTCTGGCAGGATTCACTTTTCTTTAAGCTTCTTATGTCCTTGTTTTTAAAAATAAAAGGCTTAAAAAAATATGCAAATGAGACTGAAGAGCTCCAGGCTCTGTTAAAAGCTATGGAGCCTGGAGCCCCCCAGGCTCATTTGCATAGTTTTAAAATCCTGCCAAAGGGGGAACATACCGGTATTTTCACTAAGTTTGATTTACAATCCTTCATCTTTGTGGTAGATGTCCTTTAACTAGATCTATACTTTATTACATAGGCATAATATATACATTACTGGTATCACAACTGTACATTGTAACAACTTATAGCAATTTTTAGTGATGAGATGTGTGCAAATGATTGACATATAGAGTGAGTGTAAGTTATTTACTAAATACCAGCATTTAGCTAAGAAGTCCCTAGAAGCCAGTGTCTGCCTGTCTCCCTGCTCTCTCTTTATCATTGTCTAGGAAGTGGATACAATGGGGCATATTTATCAGCGCTAGCATATGATAAATGTCCCCTAATGTATCCAATACATATGTTTTGACACTGATCTCTGAGGATATCAGATATCAGGCTAAGTTATCAAACTCAAATGTTAAAGTCAGGTGTCAGGGTTAGGTATCAGTGTCAGATATTAGAGTCAGGGACAGTTGTCAGAGTCAGAACTCAGGTCTCAGTGTCATTTGTGAAATATACCATTATATGATCTTTGACTCTGAATTCTGACCATGTCCTACAATGGACAACGTAAAAGAGCCATTAATCATCCATTCATCCTGCAATACCAACATTTTTATCAGATTTCATTCATGTAGTTTTTCCTTGCTTAATATTTTTTAAAATTCCCTTTTCAATAAAGGGACATGTTGACATACCTAAAAGAAAATAGAAAAAAAATCAAATAGATATGAAATATTATTTACTTACATGTTTAAAAATTAAGAAAGCCACACAGAACCAAAAAAGTGGGACATTGTCACGGTTACACCCGCGATCCTCGGTACGGATTGAGGATGTACCCGTGCCTGCTACCGCGGTCCCCGCTCCCCCAGCCCTCACTTACCTCTCCTGGCTCCGGCCTGCACTCTGGCTTCCAGCATGTAGGCCGCATGCTTCTTCCCTGCAGTCGTGCGCTCCTGCCACTAGGGGGGGCGCGCACGTACTTCTCTCAGCCTTAAAGGGCCAGCGTCCTCCTTGTTGGCTCTGGCATTTCTGGCTCGGCTATATAGCCTGGCGACTCCCAGCATCTGCTGCCGGATCTTCAACTCTTTCTTCTGAGGAGAAAGCCTTCCTGAGCGTTTCCAGACGCCTCTGAGTTTCAGTGTTTCGTGGTGTTCCCTTGTTTCCTGGTGACCCGTGGTCCTGCCTGCCTTCCCGAGGGCCTGCCTGCCTTCCCGTGGTCCTGCCTGCCTTCCCGTGGTCCTGCCTGCCTTCCCGTAGTTCTGCCTGCCTTCCCGTGGTCCTGCCTGCCTTCCCATGGTCCTGCCTGCCTTCCCGTGGTCCCCGTGTCCCTTGGCTGCCACCGTGGGCCTAGTCGCACCCACGAAGCGACCTGGTGACTCTCCGCCGCAGCAAGACCATCCCGCTTTGCGGCTGGCTCTGGCGAAGACCAGGAGTTCACTTAGACTCTGCTCCCGGTTGTGGCTAAGGTTGTTATCTCCCGCGGTGGTCCAGGGAGTCCACTTACTTAGTCCTAAGGGACTATTCCCCTGAGACTGTGACAGACGTGTTATAGGTACTTAAATAATACCATAATAAACAGTTAATAAATGTGTCGTTATTGGTAGTTCATATAACAATATTAGCCAAACATTTTAAAAACATTTAAAAACACAATCTTGTGCATCAGATTTTGAGTAGCTGCCAGGAATATCATTGCTCCTAATCTTCCGGAGCTATGGTACAATACCAGCAGTCTAACTGCATGTAACATATCAAATGAAAGGAGGGGGCAGGCATCCCACGCGTTCCGCCACTAAGCCTTGTGGCTTCTTCAGGGGTGTATCAAGAAAGATACCATACATACTCCATTAAAAGCCTAGTTTTTCAGCACAAAAAAATGTGCTAAAACCCCAAACTCAGCTTATACTTGAGTAAAAAATATATCAAAACTGAGCTTTCTTGCTTCCCCGCTGCTGGCTATATACTGGGGCAGGGGGTTGGCTATATACTGGGGCAGGGGCTGGCTATATACTGGGGAAGGGGGCTGGATATATACTGGGGGATATGGGCTGGCAGGCTATATACTGGGGGGCAGGTGCTGGCTACATACTATGGGGCAGGGTCTGGCAGGCTATATACTGGGGAGGCTGTGACCAATGCATTTCCCACCCTTGGCTTATACTCCAGTCAGTAGGTTTTCCCAGGTTTTTGTGGTAAAACTAGGGGCCTCGGATATAATTGGGTCGGCTTATACTCGAGTATAATGTTGTATTGGCTTTTGTATTGTCCATGCCCCCTTCAACCATAACAAATGAGGAATAAGCTTCAGAAAACTTAGCAAATTGTGTTTAACTTAATCAAATACACTTTCATTTCTGCACAATTCAATAATAATTCCCTTATTTATATAGCGCACACAGAATACGCAGTGCTGCACAGAGCTTGCCAAATCGGTCAAACTCACAAGAATTTTTATGTGTATTTTCTTTTTAATGGCCAAAGACATCCCTTTGTTATTTTTTGACACATTTGTAAAATCAAATGGCATTCGCACAAGAGAAACACAAAGTTGCAAAGCAAACACAAACAACTCTAAACATGCTCTGATCAAAATCGCACAATTGACACGATTCCTTTTTAATAAAGTGACATGTTGACATATCTAAAAGAAAATCAATGGTCAAAATCGCACTATTGACACAATTGATATATGAAGAAAAACCATATGCCATATAGGAAAAGATATTGGGGCTTATTTAATAAGGGTCCCTGCGCACACTTTCGTCGCACTTTCTGTCATTTTCGGGTATTGCACAGCTGTGACAGGTATTTAACAGAGGTCAGCGCTGGAATTGTGTCGCACGCAATCGATTTTGGCGCAGCTGCGCTGCTTCCATGCAACACAAATTGGGGGTCGTGCCATCAGACAATCCAACTGATTCGGACTGAGCACGGGATTTAACTTTCAAATTGTGCCACAAGACAATGCATTTACATGCACCACAAAGAAGATGGTGAACTCCGGCGGACCTGATCAGGGAAGCGTCACAATCACGATATTGGGTGCACGATATTGGTGAATCGCGGCACAGTACATTATCGTCTGACAATGCACTTTCGGTGAACTCCACGGACCAGGTAAGTAAATGTGCCCCATTGTATGCAAAATTAGATAATGATACACCAGACAAGTTAAAAACAATTTAAAAAGGGGTCAAAAACCTGTACCCCTGAAAAGGGATCTATAAGGGAAGATGTGTTGGGAGATAGTGAGACTTGATAATAACACCATAAACTGGATATCCACTTCACACAACCCCCTCCCACAATTGTCCTGAGGAAGACTAGTGGCGATACGCGAAGAGCTTTCCCAGCCCCCTTCCCTCCACTGTCCTTTTGTTATTACTGGCCATTATTGTACAGGTATTTGTATTGGGTTGGTTTCATGGTATATTGTGTATCGCAGCATTGGTTTTCTGCTGTGCCACTCTATATATGCAGGCTTATTTCCCTTTTTTGCTTGGTTTGTAATCTTTTTACATACTTTTGAACAGTTGTGGGAGGGGATTGTGTGAAGGGGAGATCCAGTTTATGGTTTTAGGCGTTATTATCAGGTAACACATATCTCCCTATTGATCTCTTTTCGGGGGCACAGGTTTTTTACCCCCCTTTGTTATTTGTTTTTATCTTGAGTGATGCATAATTATTAGAGATGAGCGAGCACTAAAATGCTCGGTTACTCGTTATTCGAGACGAACTTTTCCCGATGCTCGAGTGCTCGTCTCGAATAACGAGCCCCATTGAAGTCAATGGGAGACTCGAGCATTTTTCAAGGGGACCAAGGCTCTGCACAGGGAAGCTTGGCCAAACACCTGGGAACCTCAGAAAAGGATGGAAACACCACGGAAATGGAAAGGAAACAGCAGGGGCAGCATGCATGGATGCCTCTGAGGCTGCTTAATCGCACCATTATGCCAAAATTATGGGCAACAGCATTGCCATGACAGAGTGACAGAATGAAGCTAGATAGCATCTAAAACATCCAATAATTGACCCTGACACTATAGGGGACTTCATGCAGAGGCAGCGGCAGCAGCGGCAGGCTAGAGAGTGGCATGGCGACATACCCTAAATGGACTCAGGCTTCAAACCAATGGGTGGCAGAGAGGAACCAAAGGAGGTGAGCAAGAAGCGCTCAAATAATATCGGTACATGATAAAAGTTTGCCAGTATATTTTGTGGATTACACAGCAGGGTGGCGACAAAGTTAACATGGAAGCCATGAAAACAACCCAAAATTCTGCCTGACACAGCTCGTTTGATAAGGGGACCATGTATGGAGGCAGTGAACTAGTAGTAGATTAAAGGTGCTGCAGTTAAAACTATGTTAGTTGGATCTTGGCATGGAGCTGGCGCGCCGCTGCCAGGCGAGCTTTCGCCAATCCAAGCCCCTGTCTCTAGGCTACTCCCCAAACAGCACTTCTAAGAACCTTTTGTATAAGATCAAGTGTAATAGCGTTCTTATAAGTTTAGGATATGGCGGGTGAGGGGAATGGAAACAGATGCGCAAGAAGCGCTGAAATAATATTGGTAAATGATAAAAGTTTGCCAGTATATTTTGTGGATTACACAGCAGGGTGGCGACAAAGTTAACAAGTTTGTTGTGGAAGCCATGAAAACAACCCAAAATTATGCCTGACACAGCTCGTTTGATAAGGGGACCATGTATGCCTACAGTTCATGCCAGTCGCTGCTCTGGCTGCCAGTCTCCTTTCGAATACAGTTTAAAATAATAACCCTCATCCATAAAGCTCTGTATAATGCTGCACCCCCCTACCTCTCCTCTCTTATCTCAGTCTATCGCCCAACCCGTGCTCTTAGATCCGCCAGTGATCTTAGATCAACCTCTACCCTAGTGCGGACCTCCCACTCGCGTCTCCAAGACTTCTCTAGAGCTGCACCAATTCTATGGAATGCTCTGCCCCGGACTATCAGACTAATACCTAACCTCCAAAGTTTCAAACGTGCTCTTAAAACCCATTTCTTTAGGCAAGCCTATAACACTCATTAACTGCATGAAGTTTTAACTCTTCTACTAACCCGTCCTGTGTCGTCCTCCCATCTGTTATCCAGCAACCAACAGGCACCAGACTTCTATGCAGTCCCATTCACCCTGGACCTGGTGACGGCTGAGTGGTTCAAGCGACAGCAATTCCATTTATTATATTTTGTTCTATTCCCTAAGAAGAATGGCTTGACCATTAAAAATTCTTTTACCTCGTGTTACCCCATCATCTTCATAAACCGTAAGCTCTGGCGAGCAGGGACCTAACTCCTGTTGTTCCATACAAATGTTGTGCTCTGTTACATTACATTTGTATTTGTTTCCTATGATTTGTAAAGCGCTACGGAATATGATGGCGCTATATAAATAAAGATTATTATTATTATTATTATTATTATTATTATTATGGAGGCAGTGAACTAGTAGTAGACTAAAGGTGCTGCACTTAAAACTATGTTAGTTGTATCTTGGGATGGAGCTGGCGCTCCGCTTCCAGGCGAGCTTTCGCCAATCCAAGCCCCTGTCTCTAGGCTACTCCCCAAACAGCACTTCTAAGAACCTTTTGTATAAGATCAAGTGTAGTAGCGTTCTTATAAGTTTAGGATATGGCGGGTGAGGGGAATGTAAACAGAAGCGCAAGAAGCGCTGAAATAATATTGGTAAATGATAAAAGTTTGCCAGTATATTTTGTGGATAACACAGCTGGGTGGCGACAAAGTTAACAACTTTGATGTGGAATCCATGAAAACAACCCAAATTTCTGCCTGACACACCTCGTTTGATAAAGGGACGATGTATGGAGGCAGCTATATGGACGACTTTTGGAGGTAGCAATGGAGACAACGTGTGGAGGCTGCTATGGAGACAATTTAATTTGGATAGTGCCTGTATGTAGCAGTCCAAAAAAGTTTTCAAACCAGAGGAGCAGGTAGGTGGCCCTCCAGAAAAATGGAATAGATTGAGTGCCTGTATGTGGCAGTCCAAAAAAGTTTTCAAACCAGAGGAGCAGGTAGGTGGCCCTCCAGAAAAATGGAATAGATTGAGTGCCTGTATGTGGCAGTCCAAAAAAGTTTTCAAACCAGAGGAGCAGGTAGGTGGCCCTCCAGAAAAATGGAATAGATTGAGTGCCTGTATGTGGCAGTCCAAAAAAGTTTTCAAACCAGAGGAGCAGGTAGGTGGCCCTCCAGAAAAATGGAATAGATTGAGTGCCTGTATGTGGCAGTCCAAAAAAGTTTTCAAACCAGAGGAGCAGGTAGGTGGCCCTCCAGAAAAATGGAATAGATTGAGTGCCTGTATGTGGCAGTCCAAAAAAGTTTTCAAACCAGAGGAGCAGGTAGGTGGCCCTCCAGAAAAATGAAATAGATTGAGTGCCTGTATGTGGCAGTCCAAAAAAGTTTTCAAACCAGAGGAGCAGGTAGGTGGCCCTCCAGAAAAATGGAATAGATTGAGTGCCTGTATGTGGCAGTCAAAAAAAGTTTTCAAACCAGAGGAGCGGGTAGGTGGCCCTCCAGAAAAATGGAATAGATTGAGTGCCTGTATGTGGCAGTCCAAAAAAGTTTTCAAACCAGAGGAGCAGGTAGGTGGCCCTCCAGAAAAATGGAATAGATTGAGTGCCTGTATGTGGCAGTCCAAAAAAGTTTTCAAACCAGAGGAGCAGGTAGGTGGCCCTCCAGAAAAATGGAATAGATTGAGTGCCTGTATGTGGCAGTCCAAAAAAGTTTTCAAACCAGAGGAGCAGGTAGGTGGCCCTCCAGAAAAATGGAATAGATTGAGTGCCTGTATGTGGCAGTCCAAAAAAGTTTTCAAACCAGAGGAGCAGGTAGGTGGCCCTCCAGAAAAATGGAATAGATTGAGTGCCTGTATGTGGCAGTCCAAAAAAGTTTTCAAACCAGAGGAGCAGGTAGGTGGCCCTCCAGAAAAATGGAATAGATTGAGTGCCTGTATGTGGCAGTCCAAAAAAGTTTTCAAACCAGAGGAGCAGGTAGGTGGCCCTCCAGAAAAATGGAATAGATTGAGTGCCTGTATGTGGCAGTCCAAAAAATTGTTTAAAACAGAGGACCGGGTCGGTGGCCCTCCAGAAAAATTAAGTACTATAGCTAGAGCCAGTGGGCCCTGTCAAAAAATAGCCAGTTTCCTCTGCTTTACTGTACAAAGAGGAGGAGAAGGAGGAAAATGAGGAGGAGGAGGAGTGGATAAATTATTCAGGTTGAGCTTCCTTCACCTGGTGGAGATTGGAAATTATGAGAAATCCAGGCTTTATTCATCTTAATAAGCGTCAGCCTGTCAGCGCTGTCAGTCGACAGGCGTGTACGCTTATCGGTGATGATGCCACCAGCTGCACTGAAAACCCGCTCGGACAAGACGCTAGCGGCAGGGCAGGCAAGAACCTCCAAGGCGTACAGCGCCAGTTCTTGCCACATGTCCAGCTTTGAAACCCAGTAGTTGTAGGGAGCTGTGTGATCATTTAGGACGATGGTATGGTCAGCTACGTACTCCCTCACCATCTTTCTGTAAAGATCAGCCCTACTCTGCCGAGACTGGGGACAGGTGACAGTGTCTTGCTGGGGTGACATAAAGCTGGCAAAAGCCTTGTAAAGCGTACCCTTGCCAGTGCTGGACAAGCTGCCTGCTCGCCTACTCTCCCTCGCTACTTGTCCCGCAGAGCTACGCACTCTGCCGCTAGCGCTGTCAGAAGGGAAATACTGTTTCAGCTTGTGCACCAGGGCCTGCTGGTATTCATGCATTCTCACACTCCTTTCCTCTCCAGGGATGAGAGTGGAAAGATTTTGCTTGTACCGTGGGTCCAGGAGAGTGAACACCCAGTAATCGGTGCTGGAATAAATTCTTTGAACGCGAGGGTCACTGGATAGGCAGCCTAGCATGAAATCTGCCATATGCGCCAGAGTACCAACGCCTAAGAATTCACTCCCCTCACTGGCCTGACTGTCCATTTCCTCCTCCTCCAACTCCTCCAACTCCTCTTCTTCTGCCCATACACGCTGAACAGTGAAGGACTCAACAATGGTCCCCTCTTGTGTCTCGCCAACATTCTCCTCCTCTTCCTCCTCATCCTCCTCCACCTCCACCTCCTCCGATATGCGCTGAGAAACAGACCTAAGGGTGCTTTGGCTATCAACAAGGGAATCTTCTTCCCCCGTCTCTTGTGACGAGCGTAAAGCTTCCGACTTCATGCTGATCAGAGATTTTTTCAACAGGCCAAGCAGCGGGATGGTGAGGCTGATGATGGAGGCATCGCCACTGACCATCTGTGTTGACTCCTCAAAGTTACTCAGCACCTGACAGATATCAGACATCCACGTCCACTCCTCATTGTAGACTTGAGGAAGCTGACTGACCTGACTACCAGTTCTGGTGGAAGTTGACATCTGGCAGTCTACAATCGCTCTGCGCTGCTGGTAAACTCTGGATAACATGGTCAGTGTTGAATTCCACCTCGTGGGCACGTCACACAACAGTCGGTGAGCGGGCAGTTGGAGGCGGCGCTGCGCTGCCCTGAGAGTGGCAGCATCTGTGCTGGACTTCCTGAAATGTGCACAGATGCGGCGCACCTTCGTGAGCAAATCAGACAGATTGGGGTATGTCTTGAGGAAACGCTGAACTATCAGATTTAACACATGGGCCAGGCATGGCACATGTGTCAGTCTGCCGAGTTGCAGAGCCGTCACCAGGTTACGGCCGTTGTCACACACAACCATGCCTGGCTTCAGGTTCAGCGGTGCCAGCCACAGATCAGTCTGCGCCGTGATGCCCTGTAATAGCTCTTGGGCAGTGTGCCTTTTATCGCCTAGGCTCAGCAGTTTGAGCACCGCCTGCTGTCGCTTAGCGACGGCACTGCTGCTGTGCCTAGAGCTAGCGACTGATGGCGCCATGCCCACGGATGGTAGTTCGGAGGAGGAGGTGGAGGAGGGGTGGGAGGAGGACGAGGCATAGTAGGCCTTTTAGACCTGGACCGAGGTAGGCCCCGCAATCCTTGGCGTCGGCAGTATATGACCAGCCGCAGGGTCAGACTCGGTCCCAGCCTCCACCAAGTTAACCCAATGTGCCGTCAGCGATATATAGTGGCCCTGCCCGGCAGCACTCGTCCACGTGTCCGTGGTCAGGTGGACTTTGTCAGAAACGGCGTTGGTCAGGGCACGGATGATGTTGTCTGACACGTGCTGGTGCAGGGCTGGGACGGCACATCGGGAAAAGTAGTGGCGGCTGGGGACCGAATACCGAGGGGCGGCCGCCGCCATGAGGTTGCGAAAGGCCTCGGTCTCTACTAGCCTATAGGGCAGCATCTCCAGGCTGAGCAATCTGGAGATGTGGACATTAAGGGCTTGGGCGTGCGGGTGGGTTGCACTATATTTGCGTTTCCGCTCCAGCGTCTGGGGTATGGAGAGCTGAACGCTGGTGGATGCTGTGGAGGATCGTGGAGGCGACGATGGGGTTTTTGTGGCAGGGTCCTGGGCAGGGGGCTGACTATCAGCTGACACAGGGGAAGGAGCAGTGGTGTGCACGGCCGGAGGTGAACGGGCTTGTTGCCACTGAGTGGGGTGTTTAGCATTCATATGCCTGCGCATACTGGTGGTAGTTAAGCTATTAGTGGTGGAACCCCTGCTGATCCTGGTTTGGCAAATGTTGCACACCACAGTCCGTCGGTCATCCAGTGTTTCCTTAAAGAACCTCCAGACTTCTGAAAATCTAGCCCTCGCCGCAGGAGCCCTCGCCACGGGAGCTTCACTAGTTGACACATTTGGCGCTGATGCACCAGGTCTGGCCCTGCCTCTCCGTCTGGCCCCACCACTGCCTCTTCCAACCTGTTCTGGTCGAGGACTCTCCTCCGTCTCAGAAGCACTGTGTTCACCCGGCCTCTCAACCCAGCTTGGGTCTGTCACCTCATCATCCTCCGATCCCTCAGTCTGCTCCCCCCTCGGACTTCCTGCCCTGACAACAACTTCCCCACTGTCTGACAACCGTGTCTCCTCATCGTCGGACACCTCTTTACACACTTCTTCCACTACGTCAAGAAGGTCATCATCATCCACAGACTGCGACTGGTGGAAAACCTGGGCATCGGAAAATTGCTCAGCAGCAACCGGACAAGTGGTTTGTGACTGTGGGAAGGGTCCAGAAAACAGTTCCTCAGAGTATGCCGGTTCAAATGCCAAATTTTCCTGGGAGGGGGCAGACTGGGGGGGAGGAGGCTGAGGTGCAGGAGCTGGAGGAGTGCCGATTTCGGTGACATGGGTGGACTGCGTGGAAGACTGACTGGTGGACAAATTGCTCGAAGCATTGTCGGCAATCCAAGACATCACCTGTTCGCACTGTTCTGGCCTCAACAGTGCTCTACCACGAGTCCCAGTAACTTCAGACATGAACCTAGGGAGTGTAGCTCTGCGGCGTTCCCCTGCTCCCTCATCAGCAGGTGGTGTCTCACCCCGCCCAGGACCACGGCCTCTGATTCCTGCAGTAGTTGGACGCCCACGTCCCCGCCCTCATCCTCTACCCCTAGCCCTCGGGTTAAACATTTTGAAAATGAAAGTTATAACTTTAATTTTTTTTTTACTTTTTTTTGTGTTTTTTTGTGTTTTTTAGTTTTTTTTTGTGTTTTTTAGTTTTTAAAACCAAACAATGCTATCCTATTGCTATGGCTATTTTCTAGCCAAGTATGAAAGCACACTGCTATGCCAGATGAGATGACGCTGAGTTATTAAAAAAATAAACGTACAATAAAAAAGGAAATGGCAGACTGTGCCTAATTGAAATCCAACCCCTAATAAATTTTCCCACTTCGGTCTTTGCGATGGATATGTGCGTCACTAAGCGCAAAACACAGCGGTCGCAACTCTCACTACAAATTGCTCACAATTTGCTAGTAGATGCACTGCAGCAAGGACAGCCACCAGCAGATCAACCAGAAATCAAATATATATAACGCTACTGTAGGCGTAAGTAAGCCGTTTGGATTTTCCTATGGCTATTTTCTAGCCAAGTATGAAAGCACACTGATGAGATGACGCTGAGTTATGAAAAAATAAACGTAAAATAAAAAGAAACTGCCAGACTGTGCCTAATTGAAATCCAACCCCTAATAAATTTTCCCACTTCGGTCTTTGCGATGGATATGTGCGTCACTAAGCGCAAAACACAGCGGTCGCAACTCTCACTACAAATTGCTCACAATTTGCTAGTAGATGCACTGCAGCAAGGACAGCCACCAGCAGATCAACCAGAAATCAAATATATATAACGCTACTGTAGGCGTAAGTAAGCCGTTTGGATTTTCCTATGGCTATTTTCTAGCCAAGTATGAAAGCACACTGATGAGATGACGCTGAGTTATGAAAAAAATAAACGTAAAATAAAAAGAAACTGCCAGACTGTGCCTAATTGAAATCCAACCCCTAATAAATTTTCCCACTTCGGTCTTTGCGATGGATATGTGCGTCACTAAGCGCAAAACACAGCGGTCGCAACTCTCACTACAAATTGCTCACAATTTGCTAGTAGATGCACTGCAGCAAGGACAGCCACCAGCAGATCAACCAGAAATCAAATATATATAACGCTACTGTAGGCGTAAGTAAGCCGTTTGGATTCTCCTATGGCTATTTTCTAGCCAAGTATGAAAGCACACTGATGAGATGACGCTGAGTTATGAAAAAATAAACGTAAAATAAAAAGTAAATGGCAGACTGTGCCTAATTGAAATCAAACCCCTAATAAATTTTCCCACTTTGGTGTTTGAGGTGGATATGTGTGTCACTAAGAGCTAAACACAACGGTAGCAAGTCCCCCTGCAAATTCCTCACAATATGGTACTAGCTGCACTACTAGTGCCAGCAAGCCCAGCCACAAGCAAACAAAAAAAAAAAAGTATAACGTTATTGTAGCCCTAAGAAGGGCTGTTGGGTTCTTGTAGAATCACTCCTGCCTAACACTATTCTAATAGAACACCCTAACGCTTTCCCTGACCAGCAGCAGCTCTCTCCCTAGCGGCATCCAGACACAGAATGATCCGAGCAGCGCGGGCAGCGGCTAGTCTATCCCAGGGTCACCTGATCTGGCCAGCCAACCACTGCTATCGACGTGTAAGGGTACCACGTCATGCTGGGTGGAGTGCAGAGTCTCCTGGCTTGTGATTGGCTCTGTTTCTGGCCGCCAAAAAGCAAAACGGCGGGAGCTGCCATTTTCTCGAGCGGGCGAAGTATTCGTCCGAGCAACGAGCAGTTTCGAGTACGCTAATGCTCGAACGAGCATCAAGCTCGGACGAGTATGTTCGCTCATCTCTAATAATTATGTAATTTTGCATCTAATGAAGATGGATTTGCTATATGGCATTTGATTTTTCTTCATATATCATTTATGTTCCTTTACATGTGTCTAGCTATGTACATATTATTTTGTGTTTCAGTCCATTTTCTTTGTTGCTATGATTGACACTGACCAAATTATGCGATTTTCGTGTGCAACCGGGCTTAGTCAGAGAAATTGTTAGTGCAGCCTCTGCTGTGGATCTACTGTATTATTTGTTCAAGTGCAATGAATCGGTTGTTTGCCTAAAAGACATAAATAAAAATGAGGCGTGGATTAGACAGGTGTGCTAGGAAAAATGATCTCATAAAAAGAAACATTTATTCTAGGAATCAGTTATGGACAGTGTGGAATGACTCATCTTTTCTAGACTTTTAAAAGCCTTGAACCTGGACTGATATTCACAAGACCACAGAGAGAAGGTGAGGTTAAAACTACTTTGTGTTATGAAGACGTTATTATCTACATGCTGAGGGATTTCAAATACAATTGGAAATCACTCCATTAAACTGTTTAAGCATATAATGGGACACATTTATTTACCCGGTCCTGTCGCAATTCCCAATCCGGACTGTCCGACGAGGGTGAAGTCCGGCGCGATTCACAAAAATCGTGCGCCTGAAATCCTGCATTTGTCGCTTTCCCGCTGAGGTCCGCCGGAGTTCACCTTCTTCTTCCCGGTGTATGTGAGTGCATTGTCTTGTGACACAATTTGAATTTTAAATGCTGCGGTTATTCCGAATTAGTCGGGTTGTCCGACAGCCGTGCCCCCCATTTTGTTTTGCATAAAAGTCGCCGCGATTGTGCCAAAATCCGATCACGTGTGCCAAAAAACCCTGTGAAATGCGGAAATAGTCGGGAAACCCGACAGAAATATGCCCCAATGTGTTTTATTGCAATAGCTTTTATTCAGTGTCCTATACTGCTAAGTTTATTTTATAAGCATTGTACTAGTGTAGACAAAGATTCGAGGGTGTTGTGACAGGTGCAGAGGTTCCCCTGTATTTTCATTGGGTATTTGTCTAACATATTGTACTTACAATGTCTTAAACATTCCTTGTATGGGGAGCCATACATGTTCTGTATAAGAATGATGATTATTGTTTCCTTTTCAAAACGTTTTTACTTTTTGTTCATTCGAGAAATTAGGGCAATAATCCACCAAGTTATGGCTCAATTACTGTGGAAGCAAGAAGTTTAAAGTTACCCTGTTGTGCATACATCATGTTCCTTCATTCTAGGATTGATATCTCTATGATGATTCTGTATTTAATAATAGCAAACAGTAATAAAAGTGGGAAAATACAGTATACAATACCAAATTGGAATACAATAATTCAAGAAATATGAGAAATGTGTGACAAAACCACTGTATTCAAGAATGAGTACTATATGAAAAAATAGATAATATAGTAATGTGTATCCAGTTTTAGTTTTGTACAATTTTATATCCACGGTTACAGTTGCAATGGGTTTTCAAAAGGTAAGGAATACACTAAATTCTTTTTGGATGTTTCGCGCAGAGTCAGTGATGAAAAGCTACAAAAATTACATTACAATATCTATTAATGTTTTGTTTTTTTTCATTTGGAATGAGATTTTACACTGCAAACTTTTCAGAAATTCACAGCATTCAACCACATAAACTATTTTGGACACTAACACACAGAGTTGTTTATTATTTAGACCAAAAGACCTTTATTAAAAAAACATAAGACATTTGTAAATAACAACTGAGAAGTTAGAAACCAAGTCATACTTATTATTTTTTAAAATTCGCTTTTTAATAAAGGGGCATGAGAATATAAAGACATGAGACAAAAAGAATATGAGAAACAATTCAAATACATAATGAATATTATAATAATAGTATATTATAATTATAAAAGATATAAAAAGTAATCAAAACAAACCATAATTTTATCTCAGTTTGCACCAAAATAAGGCTAAGTTCACACTAATGCCAGCATATCCAGTCTTTATCTCCGTTTAAAAAAAAACCTGATGATAACTAAAAGTATGGTAGATAAACTGACAGGAACTGATGACATAGTGTCCGTTTATTTAACTGATACCCTAACATTTCCTTGTTTAAAAAACTTTCAGTTAGTGTCAGTTAGTATCCGTTTTTTTTTTTTTTTTTTTAAATCAGTTTTTTTAATTACACTTTTACAGTTTCAATACATTGATCTATGGCTTCTAAATCTGTTTATCTATCTATCTATCTATCTATCTATCTATCTATCTATCTATCTATCTATCTATCTATCTTGAGAAAGGCTCATGTAGAGCTGAAATGTCACACTTAAGGTTCCACTATCTTTTCAACTACTGCCTGTGCGAGTGCTGTATTTCCTTTGGATATTTATTTATTTATCTATCAAACCCTCCAACAAACCTATCTATCTATCTATCTATCTATCTATCTATCTATCTATCTATCCCTCATACTAGTTGCCATCTATAGATGTCTAATTTATACCTACCTATCGACCTCGCATATCTATCTACCTACCTACCTATCGAGCTTTTCTTTCTAACTACCTATCCACCTATTGATCTCTTATTTCTATTTGCCTACCTATCTTTCTTTCTATACCTCACCATCAGTTTTGAAAAAACTGAAGAATATGACAACGGATGACATACAAATTTACATTGATTTCAATGGGATTTAAAACTAATCCATTCTCTTTCAGTTTTTCACTTTTTTAGGCAGATACTAGAAACTGAAAGCACAACCGTAGTGTGAATTGAGCCTAAACCTCCCAGCAGTTTTGATGGAACTGCTTTATCTCATTAAACTGCAGGCAGTCTTATGTAGTAGCACTTAAGAGCTGTTTAACCCCTTCCTGCCGATCCATAATTCACAATGAGGGTGTAAGAAATCGTACTTCCTAGAGGCAGTTACTGGAAAACTGGAAAAAAAAATGAAATTGCAGCAAAATTGACCAGAAAAAAACAATATTTGCGCTGATTATAACGTTTATGGTAAGCTCCAAATGACACCTCTATTTTATCCTTTTGGTTGCTATGATTGTGGATATATGAAATGTATATAAGTTTTATAAGGTTTTAGTAGATTTTAAAAAATGAAAACCATTTGTATGAAAAAACATTTCTTTGTTTTCTATTCTGACAACAATAACTTTTTTAAGCTTCACTGTATGGACCCGTGTAAGGCATCTTTTTTATGGATAAGCTGATGATAAGCTGGTTTTAATTTCTACCATTTTTGAGAGTATATGACCTTTTGATCATATTTTACTCAAATTATGTGAAATGTTGAAAAGGTTTCCATTTCATTAGAATCAGGACTAACTATTTTTATATTCTTAAAAAATAGTACGGTACTTGTATTTTCATTGGCATGGTCATTCAAATTAAAAGGGAGCAATACACACCGTACGTCCTATCTTGGCACTAAAAAGTTAATTGTATCTTGTGTCCAAATGCCCGATCTTATCCACGATTCCTTAGGGTTTGTACTCATACTGTGTCATGGCGACATACCCTAAATGGACTCAGGCTTCAAACCAATGGGTGGCAGAGAGAAACCAAAGGAGGTGAGCAAGAAGCGCTGAAATGATTTCCTATGTCAACAAAAGGTTGACGGTATATTTAGTCGATAACACAGCATGGTGGCGACATAATGACCAAGTTCCATAACGTACCTGGTGAAACACCCGAAAAATGAGCCTGACACAGCTCTTTTGATAAGGGGATGACATGTGGAGGCAGCCATGGAGACGACTTCCATGATTAAGAGCGACAGTATGGGGCATTCATATTGCGCTGCTATGATTGCAACTTCAGGTCTACAGCATGGCGGCGACAGATGGGCCGAGTCCCACTATGTATCTGGTGAAACACCTGAAAATTCTGCCTGACACAGCTCGTTTGATAAGCTCGTTTGATGCTGCATATCCTGTCGTGCTCCAGCGTCTGGGGTATAGAGAGTTGAAATGAGACATTGGTGGACGCTGTGGAGGATCGTGGAGGCAAAATTGACAGGAAACAGCAGGGGCAGCATGCATGGATGCCTCTGAGGCTGCCTAATCTTGGGATGGAGCTGGCGGTCCACTGCCAGGCGAGCTTTCGCCTGTCCAAGCCCCTGTTTCTCGGCTCCTCCCCACCCAAAATGGGCCTGGGGGCCAGAAGCATTTACTTTGAAAAAATGATTATTTTCAAAGCAGGCCGGGTCGTTTGAATATTTCACCTAGGAATAATAGAATAGCATAGTGGTTCTATTTTTAATTGTTTTTACGGAAATGGTTCCATGATTAAGAGCGACAGTATGGGGCATCCATATTGCGCTGCTATGATTGCAACTTCAGGTCTCCAGCATGGCGGCGACAGATGGGCTGAGTTCCACTATGTATCTGGTGAAACACCTGAAAATTCTGCCTGGCACAGCTCGTTTGATAAGGGGACGATGTATGGAGGCAGTGAACTAGTAGTAGATTAGAGGTGCTGCAGTTAAAACTATGTTAGTTGGATCTTGGGATGGAGCTGGCGCTCCGCTGCCAGGCGAGCATTCGCCTATCCA
Organism: Engystomops pustulosus; assembly: GCF_040894005.1. Classification (NCBI taxonomy): domain Eukaryota; kingdom Metazoa; phylum Chordata; class Amphibia; order Anura; family Leptodactylidae; genus Engystomops; species Engystomops pustulosus. The sequence continues at coordinate 79,725,298 of NC_092418.1, forward strand.
AGCCCCTGTCTCTCGGCTACTCCCCAAACAGCACTTCTAAGAACCTTTTGTATAAGATCAAGTGTAGTAGCGTTCTTATAAGTTTGGGATATGGCGGGTGAGGGGAATGTAAACAGATGCGCAAGAAGCGCTGAAATAATATCGGTAAATGATAAAAGTTTGCCAGTATATTTTGTGGATTACACAGCAGGGTGGCAACAAAGTTAACAAGTTTGATGTGGAAGCCATGAAAACAACCCAAAATTCTGCCTGACACAGCTCGTTTGATAAGGGGACCATGTATGGAGGCAGTGAACTAGTAGTAGATTAAAGGTACTGCAGTTAAAACTATGTTAGTTGGATCTTGAGATGGAGCTGGCGCTCCGCTGCCAGGCGAGCTTTCGCCAATCCAAGCCCCTGTCTCTCGGCTACTCCCCAAACAGCACTTCTAAGAACCTTTTGTATAAGATCAAGTATAGTAGCGTTCTTATAAGTTTGGGTTATGCCGGGTGAGGTGAATGTAAACAGATGCGCAAGAAGCGCTGAAATAATATCGGTAAATGATAAAAGTTTGGCAGTATATTTTGTGGATTACACAGCAAGGTGGCGACAAAGTTAACAAGTTTGATGTGGAATTTATGAAAACAACCCAAAATTCTGCCTGACACAGTTCGTTTGATAAGGAGACCATGTATGGAGGCAGCTATATGGACGACTTTTGGAGGCAGCTATGACGATGACCTGTGGAGGTAGCAATGGAGACAACGTGTGGAGCCAGCTAAAAAGACGACATGTGGAGGCTGCTATGGAGACAATTTAATTTGGATAGTGCCTGTATGTGGCAGTCCAAAAAAGTTTTCAAACCAGAGGAGCAGGTAGGTGGTCCTCCAGAAAAATTAAATAGATTGAGTGCCTGTATGTGGCACTCCCAAAAATTGCTTAAAACAGAGGACCAGGTAGGTGGCCCTCCAGAAAAATTAAATACATAGAGTACTATAGCTAGAGCCAGTTGGCCCTGGCAAAAAATAGCCAGTTTCCTCTGCTTTAGTGTACAAAGAGGAGGAGAAGGAGGACAATGAGGAGGAGGAGTGCATACATTATTCAGGTTGAGCTTCTTTCACCTGGTGGAGAATGAAAATCCGGAGAAATCCAGGCTTTATTCATCTTGATAGTCGACAGGCGTGTACGCTTATCGGTGATGATGCCACCAGCTGCACTGAAAACCCGCTCGGACAACACGCTAGCGGCAGGGCAGGCAAGAACCTCCAAGGCGTACAGCGCCAGTTCGTGCCACATGTCCAGCTTTGAAACGCAGTAGTTGTAGGGAGCTGTGTGATCATTTAGGACGATGGTATGGTCAGCTACGTATTCCCTCACCATCTTTCTGTAAAGATCAGCCCTACTCTGCCGAGACTGGGGACAGGTGACAATGTCTTGCTTGGGTGACATAAAACTGGCAAAGGCCTTGTAAAGCGTACCCCTGCCAGTGCTGGACAAGCTGCCTGCTCGCCTACTCTCCCTCGCTACTTGTCCCGCAGAAGTACGCCCTCTGCCACTAGCGCTGTCAGAAGGGAAATACTGTTTCAGCTTGTGCACCAGGGCCTGCTGGTATTCATGCATTCTCACACTCCTTTCCTCTCCAGGGATGAGAGTGGAAAGATTTTGCTTGTACCGTGGGTCCAGGAGAGTGAATAACCAGTAATCGGTGCTGGAATAAATTCTTTGAACGCGAGGGTCACTGGATAGGCAGCCTAGCATGAAATCTGCCATATGCGCCAGAGTCCCAACGCGCGAGAATTCACTCCCCTCACTGGCCTGACTGCCCATTTCCTCCTCCTCCAACTCCTCCAACTCCTCTTCTTCTGCCCATACACGCTGAACAGTGAAGGACTGAACAATGGTCCCCTCTTCTGTCTCGCCAACATTCTCCTCCTCTTCCTCCTCCACCTCCTCCGATATGCGCTGAGAAACAGACCTAAGGGTGCTTTGGCTATCAACAAGGGAATCTTCTTCCCCTGTCTCTTGTGACGAGCGCAAAGCTTCCGACTTCATGCTGACCAGAGAGTTTTTCAACAGGCCAAGCAGCGGGATGGTGAGGCTGATGATGGCGGCATCGCCACTGACCATCTGTGTTGACTCCTCAAAGTTACTCAGCACCTGACAGATATCAGACATCCACGTCCACTCCTCATTGTAGACTTGAGGAAGCTGACTGACCTGACTACCAGTTCTGGTGGAAGTAGACATCTGGCAGTCTACAATCGCTCTGCGCTGCTGGTAAACTCTGGATAACATGGTTAATGTTGAATTCCACCTCGTGGGAACGTCGCACAACAGTCGGTGAGCGGGCAGTTGGAGGCGGCGCTGCGCTGCCCTAAGAGTTGCAGCATCTGTGCTGGACTTCCTGAAATGCGCACAGATGCGGCGCACCTTCGTGAGCAAATCAGACAGATTGGGGAATGTCTTGAGGAAACGCTGAACTATGAGATTTAACACATGGGCCAGGCATGGCACATGTGTCAGTCTGCCGAGTTGCAGAGCTGCCACCAGGTTACGGCCGTTGTCACACACAACCATGCCTGGCTTCAGGTTCAGCGGTGCCAGCCACAGATCAGTCTGCGCCGTGATGCCCTGTAATAGCTCTTGGGCGGTGTGCCTTTTATCGCCTAGGCTCAGCAGTTTGAGCACCGACTGCTGTCGCTTAGCGACGGCAATGCTGCTGTGCCTAGAGCTACCGACTGATGGCGCCATGCCCACGGATGGTAATTCGGAGGAGGAGGTGGAGGAGGGGTGGGAGGAGGACGAGGCATAGTAGGCCTTTGAGACCTGGACCGAGGTAGGCCCCGCAATCCTCGGCGTCGGCAGTATATGACCAGCCCAAGGGTCAGACTTGGTCCCAGCCTCCACCAAGTTAACCCAATGTGCCGTCAGCGATACATTGTGGCCCTGCCCGGCAGCACTCGTCCACGTGTCCGTGGTCAGGTGGACCTTGTCAGAAACGGCGTTGGTCAGGGCATGGATGATGTTCTCTGACACGTGCTTGTGCAGGGCTGGGACGGCACATTGGGAAAAGTAGTGGCGGCTGGGGACCGAATACCGATGGGTGGCCGCCGCCATGAGATTTCGAAAAGCCTCGGTCTCTACCAGCCTATAGGGCAGCATCTCCAGGCTAAGCAACTTGGAGATGTGGACGTTGAGGGCTTGGGCGTGTGGATGGGTTGCGCTATACTTCCTTTTGCGCTCCAGCGTCTGGGGTATGGAGAGCTGAACGCTGGTGGATGCTGTGGAGGATCGTGGAGGCGAAGATGGGGTTTTCGCACGGGAGGTGTTTTGGCCGGGGTCCTGGGCAGGGGGCTGACTAGCAGATGACACAGGGGAAGGAGCAGTGGTGTGCCCGGCCGGAGGTGAACGGGCTTGGTGCCATTGAGTGGGGTGTTTAGCATTCATATGCCTGCGCATACTGGTGGTAGTTAAGCTAGTAGTTGTGGAACCCATGCTGATCCTGGTTTGGCACAGGTTGCACACCACAGTCCATCGGTCATCCGGTGTTTCTTTAAAGAACCTCCAGACTTCTGGAAATCTAGCCCTCACCACGGGAGCTTGACTACGGGAAACATTTGGCGCTGATGCACCAGCTCTGGCCCTGCCTCTCCGTCTTGCCTCACCACTGCCTCTTCCAACCTGTTCTGCTATAGGACTCGCCTCCGTCTCAGAAGCACTGTGTTCACCCGGCCTATCAACCCAGCTTGGGTCTGTCACCTCATCATCCTCCGATTCCTCAGTCTGCTCCCCCCTCGGACTTCCTGCCCTGACAACAACTTCACCACTGTCTGACAACCGTGTCTCCTCATCGTCCGACACCTCTTTACACACTTCTTCTACTACGTCAATAATGTCATCATCACCCACAGACTGGGACCGGTGGAAAACCTGGGCATCGGAAAGTAGCTCAGCAGAAACCGGACAAGTGGTTTGTGACTGTGGGAAGGGTCCAGAAAACAGTTCCTCAGAGTATGCCGGTTCAAATGCCAAATTTTGCTGGGAGGGGGCAGACTGGGGGGAAGGAGGCTGAGGTGGAGGAGCTGGAGGAGTGCTGATTTCGGTGACATGGGTGGACTGCGTGGAAGACTAACTGGTGGACAAATGGCTAGAAGCATTGTCCGCAATCCACGACATCACCTCTTCGCACTGTTCTGGCCTCAACAATGCTCTACCACGAGTCCCAGTAACTTGAGACATGATGAACCTAGGGAGTGTAGCTCTGCGGCATTCCCCTGCTCCCTCATCAGCAGGTGGTGTCTCACACCACCCAGGACCACGGCCTCTGACCCCTGCAGTAGTTGGACGCCCACGTCCATGCCCTCATCCTCTACCCCTAGCCCTCGGGTTAAACATTTTCCAAATTAAAGTGTAAACTTTAAAAAAAAATTTTTTTGTGTTTATTTTTTTTATTTATATATTTTTTTTAAACAAAACAATGCTATCCTATTGCTATGGCTAGTTTCTAACCTACACTGACAGCACACAACTGGATTTTGTGCTGTGCTTGATGACTTTGAGTTATAAAAAGAAATAAAGGTAAAAAAAAATAAATCAGCAGACTGTGCCTAATTCAAATCAAACCCCTAATAAATTGTCCCACTTCAGTGTTTAAGGTGGATATGCGTGTCACTAAGAGCTAAACACAACGGTCGCAAGTCTCCCAGCAAATTCCTTACAGTATGGTACTAGCTGCACTACTGGTGCCAGCAAGGCCAGCCACAAGCAAACAAAAAAAGGAAAATATAACGCTATTGTAGGCCTAAGTAAGCCGTTGGGGTTCTCCTATGGCTATTTTCTAGCCTACACTGAAAGCACACTGCTTTGCCAGATTACTTTGAGCTATAAAAAGAAATAAAGGTAAAAAAAAATAAATCAGCAGACTCTGCCTAATTCTAATCAAACCCCTAATAAATTGTCCCACTTCGGTGTTTAAGGTGGATATGTGTGTCACTAAGAGCTAAACACAACAGTAGCAAGTCTCCCAGCAAATTACTCACAATATGGTACTAGCTGCACTACTAATGGCAGAAAGCCCAGCCACAGGCAAACCAAAAAAAAGGAAAATAAAACGTTATTGTAGCCCTAAGAAGGGCTGTTGGGTTCTTGTAGAATCACTCCTGCCTAACACTATTCTAATAGAACACCCTAACGCTTTCCCTGACCAGCAGCAGCTCTCTCCCTAGCGGCATCCAGACAGAGAATGATCCGAGCAGCGCGGGCAGGGGCTAGTCTATTCCAGGGTCACCTGATCTGGCCAGCCAACCACTGCTATCGACGTGTAAGGGTACCACGTCATGCTGGGTGGAGTGCAGAGTCTCCTGGCTTGTGATTGGCTCTGTTTCTGGCCGCCAAAAATCACAATGGCGGGAGATGCCATTTTATCGAGCGGGCGAAGTATTCGTCCGAGCAACGAGCAGTTTCGAGTACGCTAATGCTCGAACGAGCATCAAGCTCGGACGAGTATGTTCGCTCATCTCTAGCAGTGACTTATTGCTGCAGAATTGTCCATAAGATATTTTTAGCTGCCAGCATCTCCACACTGTGCAACTATAATATGGTCACATACAGGATAGCGTCACCTGGACAACAATTTTTCATGCTCTGCTCATAAATAATATTTTACCCCCATAAAACAACTGACCACACAGTATGATTCATGTATATCAATTATACTCTAATGACAAAACCATACTGGGCCACCTAAGAAGAAAATATGGCCAGCACATTCCCCAGCATGAATTCACCAACCTCGGCATTGAAGACACCATTATGAAATGTTAAGCTAATCCCTTTTTATTAGCTTCCTAATTCATAAATGCTTGTTTCTTGACACCCTAAAAGTATAGAAGGGCCTTGATCATATATCCACAAGCAAGGAGATGAAATCTATGGATTATGACAAGACCACATTTGAAGTATAATTCTGACATAATCCTAAGAAACCATTTTAAAGGCATGAGATACACACATGGGAAGGTACCACATAGTCTACATCAATTAACATTTTCTAATCATGAGGAGAAGGAAACACAGAGGGGGAGAGGCAGATAAAAACATTTTACCTACTGATTAGGTTTGAAAAGTTGGTTTCCTCTTTCATTTTAGCTGGGGAAATAATAATTCATAACAGAGATGCTACTGAAGGCTTTGGCTAAAGAAATAGTGCACAAGCGGCTAGTTCTATCACAGGTATTGGGGCCAGCTGGTGTGCCATTGAGCAAACATTTGCTCCAAATCCCACTATAGTCCTGGAATATAAACAGTTCTCCTGCTTCTACCAACACACAAAAAGGGTATGGTGACTGTCAGGACTCGGGGTTAGTGAACCCCCTTGACCACTGTGGACAATGACACAAGCTGACACTTGGGATCGGAATCTAAGTGGCACCCGGTCTTCACCAGAGCCCGCCGCAAAGCAAGATGGTCTTGCTGTCGCGTGGTGCCAACAGGTTGTTCCACAGGTGTGACTTGCCCGCGGTGGCAGCCAAGATCAAGGTAAAGAATCACTGGGCAGAAGTGGGAACAGAGCAGGAGGTCAGGGCTGGCAGCGAAGGAGCAAGGTCAGGTTTAGGTCCGGGGTCACAACGGGTGAGTAGAATACAGCAGACATGCAGGGAAAGCATTCTCATAGGCTTGGAGCACCACGTTCCGGCATGGGTTGCTGGGAGAACCCCACTTTTAAGGAAACCCTGACCCAGCCGGTCAGGGGTAGGTTCGTTCAGGATGCCGCCTTGGAGAGGGGCACGTGTGTGCCTGCGATCCAAGACCTGGATCGCAGGGGTACCTGTGACAGCGTCATTTGGTATGGTGATTTTCTGGACTAATACTTGAAGTTGTAAGTACACTACTCTTGTAGGGTTTCCCATACTGTGCTTAACCAAAAATGTTCTCTTCTGTTCAAAGGAGCTGCTGGTCATGTGATCCATCAACAGCAGGACTCTGGACTTCCTGTGGCGTCCAGTATCCTGTGGAATATCAAACTTTGGGTGCAAAATTCAGCTCCAAAAAGCATTTTTAAGACACTTTTTTAGAAAGTTGCAAGTCATGAAATTTTCTTTGAATGGCATTGCGCTAGCAGTAGTTCTATGTTTACGCCAGAAAAGTGGAAATAGTCCTGTGCGACTATGTGAAAAGTCACATGAAACCTCAATAGAACTTTTTTTTTAGCCCTTTTAAGTCAAAAAGCCCAGTAAAACCAATGATAAATAACCCTTTTTTCTGTCTATTTATTTGACAGAATTTTACATTAGAACTAGCAACATCTCAACCCATCATGACAGCTGAACTGTTCAAGAAGATGCCATTTTCTTTAGTATATCAAAATAATATGCTTCCAGTGTCCCATGAAGTCTTCAATATAATTTTATCTTATGTGAAAGAGAAGGTAAGTAAAATACATTGATCTACTATATATAAATATATGTAATGCAGCAAATCAATCATCAAAATAAAGCAGGATAAACGAGGGAACTTACTCCTAGATCCAGGCACCATGAATGTGATAATCTTCTTAAATTACCTTGGCTGTGGCCTTATGAGCCTGAAAGGCTTCCCAGAGCCCCTGTGTGCTGCAGGTTCACAGACTTTTAAAGGGAACCTGTCACCAGGAGACCCATTTTTAGCACTCCCCCAGTCCCCACTGAGCGTAGTACATACACTGCCAAAGTGTTTTTGTATAAAAAATTGGTTTTACAGAAAAAAAGATATGTTATATTGTACCTTTCATTAGCATCTGCTGTGTGACTAGGCAGTTGCCAAATGGGAGGGTCTGGAAAGGAGCAGTCCCCCCCACCCTTGAGGAACAGCTACTCCATGTGACCTTTTCAAATATATGAAAACACCCATCACTTGGCTTTGCGACGCCCCCTGCTCCTCTACAGCCAATCCTGAGTGTGGGGAGTTATTCATATATTTGAAAAGGTCACATGTTTCCCAAGGGTGGGGGGAAACTGCTCCTTTCCAGCTCCTCCCATTAGGAAACTGCCTAGTCACACAGCAGATGCTAATGAAAGGTACAATATAACATACTGTATCTTTTTTTCTGTAAAACCAATTTTTAATACAAAAACACTTTGGCAGTGTATGTACTATGCTCTGTGGGGGCTGGGGGAGAGCTAAAAATGGGTCTCCTGGTGACAGGTTCCCTTTAACTGTCTGCTCATCCCTCTCAGGGGCATAACTAGGAGAGGCAGGGCCCCATAGCAGACTTCTGAATGGGACCTCCCTTCATGCTTAAAAATATATATTTGTATACTCACATATATGAGTATACAATCACACACATTTATACTATCATATATACACATGCACATAAAGTTCTTCACTTATACACACTGATCTACAGTATACGCTCGCATACACAGGACATATAGAACTTATACACATCGCATATACACACACATACATTGTAATGTGAAGACATACAGTATACATATATACACACATAAAGTATATACATATCACATATATAAACTGGAACTGGCACTGGAAGTTCCATCATGCAGTGGGGGGCAATAAGTAAAAGCAAGGTTTCTGCAGTAATAGCCAGGATCACGACAAATGCATAGGCAGAACGCATAGGCTTACTATGGAATGTGCTGCATACATTAGAGGAAGGCATGAGAATCTGGCTTACAGAGTGACTGAAATCTTGAATAGAGCAGGTCGGATCAAGGGGTTATGTGGGGGGTATGCCGCTTAGGATCTGTTCTGCAGGACACAAGGGGTTCATAAAACACCTGTACAGGAGGGTACAATTCTATCCCCACCACCACACACACAACTTAACCCCATAATGAAAAGATCTAAAAGGGTCTTCTGATTGAGGAATAAAAACGTTACAGCTCTCAGAATATTGCAACACATAGGCAAATGTGGATTCCTTTAAAAAGGTGTTTAAAAAGAAAACCTATACATGTTTGGAGTCTCCTTGAACTAACCTACAGAATAATTTTATCATGTTTTTATACTCTACTGTGAACTGCAAAAAGGTTTTAATTAAAAAGCATGTGTCAAAACAGCTGTTTTATTCAGTTCCGAAAAAGGAAAGAGTTAATAAACTTTCATTATTATGCTGTTGTTGCCATCAAAAAATTAACCCATTGGAAAATTGGTTGAAAATCTTACCACAAAAAACAAGCCTTAGTAAGCCCATGTCAGATAAAAAAAAGTTATGTCTTTCGGAATTTGAACCAGGAAAATTTTTAAAAAGGGCTGTGTCCCAAAGTAACCCACCCCAAAAAAAGACTTCATTAAAAATTATGCTTAAAAAGTATTGCCTTTATACCTAAATGGTTCCTTTCCAAAGCTGCAATGTTACAAAATCCAATGTGGCCCTGCTTATTCATGAATTATTTACACTGTTTGTTCCTGATTGTCAGGGCTATGATATTCTGCTGTATGGAACATTGAGAGAGAGCTCATTGGATGCTTAAAGTCAAGTGACCAGGATAACATCATCTAAGGTCCTCTTACATCTGCAACATCTACCCCGTGTATGTATCTGATGACATTAAATGGAATTCCACGGAGAATGGGGAAGAGTAGAAGTCCATGGAGTCTTTTTGTGATTTCATGTGATCAGATACATGTATGGTGTACACTTTGCTAATGTAAGGAGGCTAAATGACCTATGATGATTTCTCCCTGGTCATATGACATGAGAGGCATGAAACATAGGGAGGAGTAGATAGGATGGGCTGTCAGAGCAAGACAAGCCTTGTCTGATGCCAGGGAATGCAATAAAAAAAACTTTTATGGGGATGTGAAGCAAACAATTTTAGCTAAAAGAAGGGGGTCAGTTAATAGGACACTATAGGAACCTGTCACTAGCTCTATATGTGAAAATGTGGTGACAGATTTCTTAGTTTTCAGAGGCATAACTTCTGTATTTTGTTGTTGACAGAGATGGTTGAGGGCTTATTTTTTGCAAAAAGGATTGTTCTTTTCAGTGGTACCACTTTGGGATATGTAACTTTGTTTCATCACTTTTCTAGAACATATTTTATAAGGGAATTTGATGAAAAATGATATATTACCTTTCACCGTGCGGGTTCAGTATTGATACAGATTGATACAGATGCAGTGATACCAAATATGTGCTTTTGGGTTTTATATACTTTATTTGGTTTTTAAATGTAACTGGGGTGATTAGGGGATTTTTATTATAAAATGATTTTTCCTTTTTCTAAACATTCTTTTTTTGCTTATTTCACACTTGAGTTTAAACAAGTGTTCATCCAATCACTTGTTCAAGCCTTTACACAGCAATACATTTGTATTGACATGTAATGTAAGTAACTGAGCATACTGAACATGCACAGAAGTCAGAACCCAGCATCCCGAAGAGCCAGCAGTCTCCTTGCACATGCCAGGGTAGCAGTATAATGGATCGGATCCCCCGGTAAGCACAGTGGGGGTCCGATCCACGGGCATACACTACCACACCACGGTCAAGCTTGACCGCAGCATGTAAGGGGTTAAACACCTGGGATCAGAGTTTTCCGATCCCAGGTGTTAGTGCCAGGTCTGGGCACTATCACAGCCCGACACCAGCACTGGCAGGTGCTAATGCGCCAACATAGAAAAGCACCGTGTTAGAAGAAGCACCCTTGATAGCCGCCATAAAAACCCAATACCCAATGAGCTATATAGTTAACTGCAATGACGGATCCTCTTATAGGCAGTAGGGGTGGTCACCCTGGGGCCCTTGGCTGCCAAAACTACCATTAAAATCTTCCCAGGCTCTGTACTGTAAGTGAGTGGTGCTGCTGACAGTATTCCAGCAGCTTAACTGACATTGACATACTGCACTGTGTGTCTCTGAAAAAGCAATTGTTGTCAATGTTACTAGCTTTTTCTTATGAAATTTTAGTGGCCTTTTCAATGACTTTTCAGTAAATTAAGTGAACGGAACGTAGCAGGGAATGAGAGGTAGACCGTATATGTGTACAGGCAGTCCCTGGGTTACGTACAAGATAGGGTCCGGAGGTTTGTTCTTAAGTTGAATTTGTATGTAAGTCGAAACTGTATATTTTATAATCCAGACGAAAAGAATTTTGGCCCCAGTGACAATTGAAGTTTAAACATTTTTTGCTGTAATGGGACCAAGGATTATCCATAAAGCTTCATTACAGACACCTTACAGCTGATTATTGCAGTCTGGGACTATAGTAGAGCATTCAGAGAGCTTCACCAGAGGTCAGAGGGGTCTGTCAGTAACTATGGGTTGTCTGTAAGTCGGGTGTCCTTAAGTAGGGGACCACCTGTATATGTAAAACTTAGCACTAAAATGGGTCGTACAAGCTTTATACAGCCCAGGGCCGATGGTTGAGTTAATCCGCAACTGGGCAACTGCACTCGGCTTATGATGTGGCAACATTTCCCACAATGAATCCTAATAAACCTTATTCTCATAGCTCTGGCACACACTTTCCCTACTGCCACCACCTACCTAACAACTAATATTAATAAGGCACCTGTCTATATACTGTATATACTTGTATATAAGCTAAGTTTTTCAGCACAAAAAATGTGTTGAAAAACCTCACCTCGGCTTATACACTAGTCAATAAAAAAAGTATGCGGCCGGCACATGCTATGACGTCAGCAGCGGCCATGTCATAGTAAGCGTCTGCCAGCAGATAACATTGCCGCGCCCTGCAGGCTTTTACAGAAGACAGAAGAAGAGCCGCGGGGAAGATAGAAGAGTTGCAGCGCCAATATTGTGGAGCCGTGCTGAGCATCAAGGGGCAGGCTGGGCTGGCTGTATACTACAGGGGGCTAGCTGGGCTGGGTGTATACTACAGGGGGCAGGCTGTGCTGGTTGTAGACTACAGGGGGCTGTCTGGCTGGGCTGGCAGTATACCACAGGGGTCAGGCTGGGCTGGCTGTATACTACAGGGGGAAGGCTGGGCTGGTTGTATACTACAGGGGCTGGGTGGGCTGGCTGTATACCACAGGGGGCAGGCTGGGCTGGCTGTATAGTACAGGGGGTTGGCTGGGCTGGCTGTATAGTACAGGGGGTTGGCTGGGCTGGCTGTATACTACAGGGGCAGGCTTAGAGGCTGCATACTACAGGGGGCAGGCTGGGCTGGCTGTATACTACAGGGGGCTGAGTGAGCTGGCTGTATACTAAAGTGGGCTGGCTTGGTTGGCTGTATACTACAGGGGGAAGGCTTGCTGTATGCTACAGGGGGCAGGCTAGTTGTATACTACAGGGGCAGGATGGCTGTTTACTACAGGAGGCAGGCTGGATATATACTACTGGGTGCTGGCTTGCTATATAGTACTGGGGGCTGGCTTGCTATATACTTGGCAGCTGTGACCAATGCATTTCCCACCTTTGGCTTATTCTCGAGTCAATAGGTTTTCCCAGTTTTTGGTGGTAAAATTAGGGGTCTCGACTTATATTCGGGTGGGCTTATACTTAAGTATATACGGTAAGTTTCACCACAATATAGATGCGCAAATTACAGATTTAAAAATTACACAAACCTCTAAACAATTTCTAAAATTGAATTCAAGTAAAGCGACCTCTTCAGAAACTTAAATGCTCTAAGGCTAGAAGCAGAGACCCATTATATTTTAAAATTTAAAAATATAATAATAGTAATCTTTATATAATGCCATCAAATTCTGTAGAGCTTTACAGATTCTGGGGAACAAATAGAAATAAATCAAGACATTACATAGTAATAATAGTAATATGAAACAATAGGAGTGAGGACCCTGCTTACAAGAGCTTATAGCCTATGAGAAAGAAGGGGGTGATGTACCAAAAAACTGTGTATACATAAAAAACACACAAATATTGTCAGGTAAAAAGGTTATAAAACACTATACATATGACACATATACAAACAGTTGCAAAATAAAAAGGTAATAAAACAGATAGCTTTACTAATGAAATAGTAGCAGATATTCCCCACTGTGAGACCCAGTTAAGAATTCCTTTGGGCAGCCTTTCATACTTTTACCACAGGTATGTAAAAAATACTTATTCTGTACATAAAACAATTAATTCTTGTGCTTTGTGTTACTAAATGTTTTCTGCCCATCTTTTTAGACTAATGGGCGACCTCTCGATATAGCGTTGGACGTTGGCTGTGGGACTGGGCTTTCCACTTTACCTCTAGCTCCTCACTTCAAGAAGGTCCAAGGAGTAGACATTAGTGAATCCCAATTAAATGTGGCTAAACAGTATAATACAGCAAGCAATGTGTCATACATGTGAGTATTCATTACATTGGATTTGCTAGTATATCTTATATATTTGAAGAATCAGATGATATTTTTACAGCAATATTTATCTATCTGTGTATAGGTTGGGTGCCGCTGAGAAGTTACCCGTGAATAACGACTCAGTGGACCTGGTGAATGCCAGTCTGGCTGCTCACTGGTTCAATGTAGACAAATTTACCAAAGAAGCAGCTCGTGTCCTCAACACAAATGGATGCTTGGCTGTGCATGCTTTTTATCCGGGACTTGAGGTTGAATACAAGGATCTTTCACATGATCTGAACAAAGTAATATCCGAGGTAAAATTCAAGTGAAGATTAGTGCAGAAATGATTATACATATTATTAACTCCAAGAAAGACTTTTATTTTGAAGCGTAACTATGTTGATATATTATAGTACTCTGCCAAAGCCGAAGCCTATTGTTGAATAATGTTATTGATCTTTATTGAGATTGTATGACTTGAGCCATAAATGTTATCCATTATGCCAAGAAAAGGAATACTCCTACTCTTTAACAATCAACTGGTGCTGATAAAGCAGTTAATAGGGCAAGGAGGGATTTTATTTCTTGTACATTAGAACACATAAGATCACATAGGATCGGGTCACTTTATAAAAAAACCATCGACAGCAGTCCTTGCCAATGGTAATATTTCTAGAAACATTTCAATACCAAATGAAACCCAATAGGGTTCATTTCTATCCTCGCTTTAAAACCATTCTTGTGAACAATAACAGATAATGTATATATTAAGGGGTTGGATGTAGGGGGCATCTACAATAAAGTCATGTCACTTACTGATGATTTGATGTTTTTTGTTACTTCAGTTCTAAATACTCTAAGCTGTCATACTACAAGATAAATTGGCAGAATTTAGGCAGAGGTTCTAAATATATAATTACCCCTTTCAAACACCTTATGTTTTAGATGAGCAAACTATGAAATTAATTATCTAGGGACTTGATTGTCATCATCCCTAGATTTTCTCTATGAGGACAATTATTTGATTATTACAATCCTTTCAAAGAGACCTGGCAAGATAGTCCAAAGACAATCATACATGGTTTGGGAGACGTACAGTTTTAAAGATCAATTTTTAAAGAGTCTTCCCCAAGACATTTTTTTATGCTAAATCATATTTTTGGGTCTTATGTCTTGCAGACTAAACCTGCTAGGGTCTCTAAGGTTATTTTATCCAAAGGGTCACATTAGAAATTGGACTATCAGACATAACATAATTTGTAATGACAAACCAGACATAACAGGCATAAGCATTCGGATACTAAACCGTGGATCAATATTCAATCTAAAGCTTTTCTGGTCCCATAGAATAAGTCATACATCCAACTTTATCCCCCACTCTAGCTATGAGTTATAATTAGAGATGAGCGAGCATTAAAATGCTCGGGTACTCGTTACTCGAGCCGAACATTTCCTGATGCTCAAGTGCTCGTTTCGAGTAACGAGCCCCATTGAAATCAATGGGAGACCCGAGCATTTTTTAGTAAAATTAAAACTGAACGAGCACTGTGAAAGAACACAGTGCAGAACAGATTGCAGATGTTCGGGAACATCTGCGATCTGTTCCGGAGACACGCGTGGAGAACGATGTTCTCTGCAATAGTATTTGAAGAACAATATGTGTGAAGAACAACTTGCAGATGTTTGGAAACATCTGCAAGTTGTTCTTCACACATATTGTTCTTCAAATACTATTGCGGAGAACACCGTTCTGCAAGCGTGTCTCTGGGACATCTGCGATCTGCTCCGGAGACACAGTGTTCTCCGCAATAGTATTCGAAGAACAATATGTGTAGAGAACAACTTGCAGATGTTGTCAAACATCTGCAAGTTGTTCTTCACACATATTGTTCTTCAAATACTATTGCACCGTGCAAGCGTGTCTCCGGAACATCTGCGATCTGCTCCGGAGACACGCGTGCAGAACGGTGTTCTCTGCAATAGTATTTGAAGAACAATATGTGTGAAGAACAACTTGCAGATGTTTGACAACATCTGCAAGTTGTTCTCTACACATATTGTTCTTCGAATACTATTGCGGAGAACACTGTTCTGCACGCGTGTCTCCGGAACAGATCGCAGATGTTCGCGAACATCTGCAATCTATTCTGCACAGTGTTCTTTCACTGTGTTCTTCAATTAAATGATTAAATTAAATGTTTTAATTGTATTTTTTTACTGTTCTTTACTTTTTTTTTTTTAAATTAAATGCTCGTTATCGAGCAGGGCAAATACTCGTCCGAGCAACGAGCCGGTCCGAGTATGCTAATACTCGACCGAGCATTAAGCTCGGACGAGTATACTCGCTCATCACTAGTTATAATGTATTACAGGGGAGTAATTTGTCTCCTTTGGTTTCACAAATGTTTCCAATAATATCTAATATTTTCCCACCTTATTTCCACTATATATGCAATGATCATGTCACCACCTTGGTTTATTACTAAGTGGGAATCCCATTTGCGGAAATCACAATTTGTTAAGATGTTCCATAAGATTCATAGTTTTTCAATATCAAACAGAACCCAGGAAACAGGATATCAGAACGTATAGGATACCAGCAGAGCTTCACAAGATACTTCTGTGTGGTGTCTAATGATTGTTGGGAATGCCACTCAGAAAAAAGTATTTTTGGCCCAAAATTCTGGTGTTCTGGAGAGAAGTGTGATGAATTTCCCATCATTTGATAAATGTCTCTCTAGCATAAAACCTGTTAGCCATGTTATTCCAATTTCATCCAACCTTTGTCAACTGTATACTGGTGAATAATTTATTGAACGTGTCCAAGGACGTATTCCAGTGGCATGGAAGTATCTCCATCCATTAGAGACTGGGTACTTGGAGTGGAGTATACAAGAAGACCAAAGAAGCTCAGTGTCCTAATGTCCCAGTTATTAAAAACATTGTTGTACTTGGAATTGGTGTGCCCAATTTAAAAAAAAAAGAGATTATAAATGCTTTATGAATGAAAGATTTATGCATGCTGAAGCAAAATATGAAACAAGGGGCTTGGAAGGGGGTGGGATAGGGAAGAGTTGTGAATGGATTTTTGATTTTTTTTTTGTAGGCTCGGGGGGTTGATGGAGAGATGTTTATGATATATAATTTATATAACAATGTAAAAGAATAAAAAATAAGAAAATAAACAAAATTATATATTCTGTACTTAGCCAGTTCTGTCTCCCGGTTTTCCAGTTGCTTTAGTAATCCCAGTTTTTGTCCTTACGTCTGGAGCTCCAATGGGCTGCCTCATCAGACCTGGGACAACAAAGGAAGTGACAGCTCGTTGTCTTAAGGAGTCCTGTCCCATTGTTCAATGAGGGCCATTAGTTTAATCACTATTTTTCATTCCAGATATGGAATACCTTGAATCCGTATACTGATCCAATAGGCATAAATCTCATGCGCTCTCAGTACCATGATATATATGAGTCCATTCCACTGAAGGACAAGACATGGTAATATATTCAATAACTTATTTTCCATTTATGTGCCTAAATGTATAGATTTTTCTCTTTAAAATAATTTATTGCTTTCTAGTTATAGAAAATGCCAATTAAAAGGGAATCTGTCAAGTCTATTTGAGACACTAAATCACCCACAGGTTCTTATGGACCAGTAGTTAAGTCCGTCATCGAACTGTCAGGTTGCCTTTAAATTTATTAAGAAAATTCTAAGAAAGTTTTTAGTAAAGATAAGTATCTCTATTTGTTACTACTATTTTTTACAGCAGTCTTCAATTTCTTATCTCCTCACTACATGCTGACTATTTCTATGAACCCGTAGATTGTTGACACAAGAAATAGGACAGTTCCAAGCTGGGGGACATATTTTTAAAAACATGGAATTATGACACACAATACAACAGTACATTGTTGTGAAAATTTTATGCAAAATTCTCAGCATTGTCTGAGCATTTCTGGCTTAGTATAAATATGAAGGCTTCTATGTAAAAGTCTGGTGGACTTCTGTGCCCATCTGAATACTGTCATATAAAACTAGATTTCTGGCTGGACCATGTTAGCACATGCCAGCCTGACAAAGGCTAAGGATATATTCAACCGAGCCAATTCTTAGACGTGAAATTTTACATTTATCCTTATTACAGGTAATAGTCTATTGCACATGTGTTTGATGCACCAACTTCATTTCTTTTTCCATGATGTCACACCCCCTTTTTCTAAAGACTATGATCCTTTTATGTACTAATCAGAAAAGTGCCTAAAACTGTGTAAAACCTTTAATTGATATGGTACAAGGCACTTCTGACAGTTTAGGAACACATTGGGGGGGATGTATTAACGCACTTGTGCCAAAATCCTGTTGGTTTTGCACCTAAAACACAGTGGGGGTCATTTACTAAGGGCCCAAATCGCTTTTTTTCGTGGGGTTTCCCGAATTTTTCGGATTTGCACCGCATTGCCCTGGGTTTTTGGCGCACGCGATCGGATTGTGGCGCACCGACGGATTCGGAAAAACCGTGGATTTTTTAAAAAAAGTGTCGCTTGACATGCACTTACCTGCACCCAGCAACGGATGGTGAACTCCAGTGAACAGCAGCAACACCTGGTGGACATAGGGCACACTACCTTAGTGAATCGCCAAAATCGACCTGAATCCTTGACGGAGAACATGCTGCTGGATCACGACAGGACCGGGTAAGTAAGTCTGCCATTTATCAAGGCTTTTTAGACCTGCAAGAAGCACTAAAATAATATCGGTAAATGCTAAAAGTTTGCCAGTATATTTTGTGGATTACACAGCAGGGTGGCGACAAAGTTAACAAGTTTGATGTGGAAGCCATGAAAACAACCCAAAATTCTGCCTGACACAGCTCGTTTAATAAGGGGACCATGTATGGAGGCAGCTATATGGACGACTTTTGGAGGCAGCTATGGCGATGACGTGTGGAGGTAGCAATGGAGACAACGTGTGGAGGCAGCTAAAAAGAAGACGTGTGGAGGCTGCTATGGAGACAATTTAATTTGGATAGTGCCTGTATGTGGCAGTCCAAAAAAGTTTTCAAACCAGAGGAGCAGGTAGGTGGTCCTCCAAAAAAATTAAATCCATAGAGTACTATAGCTAGAGCCAGTTGGCCCTGGCAAAAAATTGCCAGTTTCCTCTGCTTTAGTGTACAAAGAGGAGGAGAAGGAGGACAATGAGGAGGAGGAGTGCATACATTATTCAGGTTGAGCTTCTTTCACCTGGTTGAGAATGAAAATCCAGGCTTTATTCATCTTGATAAGCGTCAGCCTGTCAGTGCTCTCAGTCGACAGGCGTGTACACTTATCGGTGATGATGCCACAAGCTGCACTGAAAAACCGCTCGGACAACACACTAGCGGCATGGCAGGCAAGAACCTCCAAGGCGTACAGCGCCAGTTCGTGCCACATGTCCAGCTTTGAAACCCAGTAGTTGTAGGGATCTATGTGATCATTTAGGACGATGGTATGGTCAGCTACGTACTCCCTCACCATCTTTCTGTAAAGATCAGCCCTACTCTGCCGAGACTGGGGACAGGTGACAGTGTCTTGCTGGGGTTACATAAAACCCGCAAAGGCCTTGTAAAGCATACCCGTGCCAGTGCTGGACAAGCTGCCTGCTCGCCTACTCTCCCTCGCTACTTTTCCAGCAGAAGTGCACCCTCTGCCGCTAGCGCTGTCAGAAGGGAAATACTGTTTCAGGTTGTGCATCAGGGCCTGCTGGTATTCATGCATTCTCACACTCCTTTCCTCTCCAGGGATGAGAGTGGAAAGATTTTGCTTGTACCATGGGTCCAGGAGAGTGAATACCCAGAAATCGGTGCTAGAATAAATTCTTTGAACGCGAGGGTCACGGGATAGGCAGCCTAGCATGAAATCTGCCATATGCGCCAGAGTCCCAACGCGCAAGAATTCACTCCCCTCACTGGCCTGACTGTCCATTTCCTCCTCCAACTCCTCTTCTTCTGCCCATACATGCTGAACAGTGAAGGACTGAACAATGGTCCCCTCTTCTGTCTCTCCAACATTCTCTTCCTCCTCATCCTCCTCCACCTCCTCCGATATGCGCTGAGAAACAGACCTAAGGGTACTTTGGCTATCAACAAGGGAATCTTCTTCCCCCATCTCTTGTGACGCGCGCAAAGCTTCCGACTTCATGCTGACCAGAGAGTTTTTCAACAGGCAAAGCAGCGGGATGGTGAGGCTGATGATGGCGGCATCGCCACTGACCATCTGTGTTGACTCCTCAAATTTACTCAGCACCTGAAAGATATCAGACATCCACGTCCACTCCTCATTGTAGACTTGAGGAAGCTGACTGACCTGACTACCAGTTCTGGTGGAAGTTGACATCCGGCAGTCTACAATCGCTCTGCGCTGCTGGTAAACTCTGGATAACATGTTTAATGTTGAATTCCACCTCGTGGGCATGTCGCACAACAGTCGGTGAGCGGGCAGTTGGAGGCAGCGCTGCGCTGCCCTGAGAGTGGCAGCATCTGTGCTGGACTTCCTGAAATGCGCACAGATGCGGCCCACCTTCGTGAGCAAATCAAACAGATTGGGGTATGTCTTGAGGAAACGCTGAACTATGAGATTTAACACATGGGCCAGGCATGGCACATGTGTCAGTCTGCCGAGTTGCAGAGCCGCCACCAGGTTATGGCCGTTGTCACACACAACCTTGCCTGGCTTCAGGTTCAGCAGTGCCAGCCACAGATCAGTCTGTGCCGTGATGCCCTGTAATAGATCTTGGGCGGTGTGCCTTTTATTGCCTAGGCTCAGCAGTTTGAGCACCGCCTGCTGTCGCTTAGTGATGGCACTGCTGCTGTGCCTAGAGCTACCGACTGATGGCGCCATGCCCACGGATGGTAATTCGGAGGAGGAGGTGGAGGAGGGGTGGGAGGAGGAGGAGTCATAGTAGGCCTTTGAGACCTGGACCAAGGTAGGCCCCGCAATCCTCGGTGTCGACAGTATATGACCAGCCCCAGGGTCAGACTCGGTCCCAGCCTCCACCAAGTTAACCCAATGTGCCGTCAGCGATATATAGTGGCCCTGCCCGGCAGCACTCGTCCACGTGTCCGTGGTCAGGTGGACCTTGTCCGAACCTATTTAAATTTGGTATCACCACGATCACTCCGAACCAATGAATAAAGTAGGCATGGTATTGAAAGAGTGAAAGTCGTAAAAACTGAGCCGACAAGAATGTGACGTGCGTTTTTTTTTCAATTTTTCCACATTTGGAATATTTTTTCAGCTTTGCAGTACATGGCATGTTAAAATAAATATCATTACGGGAAAGTAAAATTTGTTACGCACAAAATAAGCCCTCACACAGGTCTGTACACGTAAAAATGAAAAAGTTATGGATGTTTGAAGGTGGAGAGCGAGAGATGAGCGAAAAAACCCTGCGTCCTTAAGGGGTTAAAAAACAGGTGTGATGTTTTCAAAGCAATGTTAAACCTTCAGTTCAGACACAATGGAGACAAAAGGAAACGGATGTGCAACTGAAGCCGAACAACAACACCAATGTGAAAGAGCCCTTATACTGTATCTATTTCTCTTATCTATCATCTATTTACTGTATAATCAACGTTTTATTTATGCATCTATAAATGTATATAATCTTTTATATTTATCTTCTAACATCAATCTACCTATCAGCTGTCATCATCTCCTATAAAATGATCCTACAGTCCCATATTACAGATTGCCTTAGCATACTACCACGTGTAAACTACAAAGTGTTAGGCCCATTCCACACTTGCAACGCGTGCTGCCCGGATCTCCCAGTTCCGGTTTTCAGCATTCGGGTCAGGAGATCCGGGCAGCATGTGTTGTGAGTGTGATGTGAGTTCATTGCATCACAGTCGCAAGCGTGGAACGGGCCTAATTGTTGTGCAGGGCTAAAGGAGCCTCTTACTAAATGTGACTCTTCATAAAATAGTTTTATTTTCGGGCCCCGCCCACTTTGTCTTAAACCGGCCCTGCATGTACTATCCATATGAATACACATATACACACATTGGGGGGAATTCATCATTACAATTTGTCTTTGACTCGGTTGTCTATATTCAATTCCAATTTTGTCTTATCTGAATTTATGAAGTGATTCTATATATGTTGTTTATATTTGTTTGGTTTTTTTTGTGTTTGTTGCAAAATGTTCTTTTTGTGGTGTACATGTCCCTTTATGTCTTGATATAATTGGCAGTGATTTTTCTCCTATTTCTAAGCCAGGGCTTAGTGACTGGAGTAATTTTGCACCAAAACTTGTGCCTAAACACAAATTTGTGCCATTTCATTTGTTTCCATTGTGCCATTTTCATTTGGTGCAATGGAAGGTAGCAAAACAGCATTTGTACCACAAATGCACCAAAACAATGCCAAATATAGAAAAAAAAGACAATGATGAATTCCCCAAATTGATAACTTTACAGGTCTGCCAAAGTTATGTGCATATATTGTAGATGAATATATAACTCTAAGATAGGTCGCTAGATATAAATATTTATAATTATAGATAATTATTAGAGATGAGCGAACACTAAAATGCTCGGGTACTCGTTATTCGAGACGAACTTTTCCCGATGCTCGAGTGCTCGTCTCGAATAACGAACCCCATTGAAGTCAATGGGAGACTCGAGCATTTTTCAAGGGGACCAAGGCTCTGCACAGGGAAGCTTGGCCAAACACCTGGGAACCTCAGAAAAGGATGGAAACACCACGGAAATGGACAGGAAACAGCAGGGGCAGCATGCATGGATGCCTCTGAGGCTGCTTAATCGCACCATTATGCCGAAATTATGGGCAACAGCATGGCCATGACAGAGTGACAGAATGAAGCTAGATAGCATGTAAAACATCCAATAATTGACCCTGACACTATAGGGGACGGCATGCAGAGGCAGAGGCAGCGGCAGCAGGCTAGAGAGTGGCATGGCGACATACCCTAATTGGACTCAGGCTTCAAACCAATGGGTGTCAGAGAGGAACCAAAGGAGGTGAGCAAGAAGCGCTCAAATAATATCGGTACATGATAAAAGTTTGCCAGTATATTTTGTGGATTACACAGCAGGGTGGCGACAAAGTTAACATGGAAGCCATGAAAACAACCCAAAATTCTGCCTGACACAGCTCGTTTGATAAGGGGACCATATATGCTTACAGTTCATGCCAGTCGCTGCACTGGCTGCCAGTCTCCTTTCGAATACAGTTTAAAATAATAATAACCCTCATCCATAAAGCTCTGTATAATGCTGCACCCCCCTACCTCTCCTCTCTTATCTCAGTCTATCGCCCAACCCGTGCTCTTAGATCCGCCAGTGATCTTAGATTAACCTCTACCCTAGTGCGGACCTCCCACTCGCGTCTCCAAGACTTCTCTAGAGCTGCACCAATTCTATGGAATGCTCTGCCCTGGACTATCAGACTAATACCTAACCTCCAAAGTTTCAAACGTGCTCTTAAAACCCATTTCTTTAGGCAAGCCTATAACACTCATTAACTGCATGAAGTTTTAACTCTTCTACTAACCCGTCCTGTGTCGTCCTCCCATCTGTTATCCAGCAACCAACAGGCACCAGACTTCTCTGCAGTCCCATTCACCCTGGACCTGGTATATAAGATGACGGCTGAGTGGTTCAAGCGACAGCAATTCCATTTATTATATTTTGTTCTATTCCCTAAGAAGAATGGCTTGACCGTTAAATATTCTTTTACCTCGTGTTACCCCATCATCTTCATAAACCGTAAGCTCTGGCGAGCAGGGACCTCACTCCTGTTGTTCCATACAAATGTTGTGCTCTGTTACAATACATTTGTATTTGTTTCCTATGATTTGTAAAGCGCTACGGAATATGATGGCGCTATATAAATAAAGATTATTATTATTATTATTATTATGGAGGCAGTGAACTAGTAGTAGATTAAAGGTGCTGCAACTATGTTAGTTGGATCTTGGGATGGAGCTGGCGCTCTGCAGCCAGGCGAGCTTTTGCCAATCCAAGCCCCTGTCTCTAGGCTACTCCCCAAACAGCACTTCTAAGAACCTTTTGTATAAGATCAAGTGTAGTAGCGTTCTTATAAGTTTAGGATATGGCGGGTGAGGGGAATGTAAACAGATGCGCAAGAAGCGCTGAAATAATATCCCTAAATGGTAAAAGTTTGCAAGTATATTTTGTGGATTACACAGCAGGGTGGCGACAAAGTTAACAACTTTGATGTGGAATGCCCTGTAATAGCTCTTGGGCGGTGTGCCTTTTATCGCCTAGGCTCAGCAGTTTCAGCACCGCCTGCTGTCGCTTAGCGACGGCACTGCTGCTGTGCCTAGAGCTACCGACTGATGGCGCCATGCCCACGGATGGTAATTCGGAGGAGGAGGAGGTGGAGGAGGGGTGGGAGGAGGTATAGTAGGCCTTTGAGACCTGGACCGAGGTAGGCCCCGCAATTCTCTGCGTCGGCAGTATATGACCAGCCCCAGGGTCAGACTCGGTCCCAGCCTGCACCAAGTTAAGTGTAGTAGCGTTCTTATAAGTTTGGGATATGGCGGGTGAGGGGAATGTAAACAGATGCGCAAGAAGCGCATGATGCGCATGGAGCTGGCGCTCCGCTGCCAGGCGAGCTTTCGCCAATCCAAGCCCCTGTCTCTAGGCTACTCCCCAAACAGCACTTCTAAGAACCTTTTGTATAAGATCAAGTGTAGTAGCGTTCTTATAAGTTTAGGATATGGCGGGTGAGGGGAATGTAAACAGATGCGCAAGAAGCGCTGAAATAATATCCCTAAATGGTAAAAGTTTGCCAGTATATTTTGTGGATAACACAGCAGGGTGGCGACAAAGTTAACAACTTTGATGTGTAATCCATGAAAACAACCCAAATTTCTGCCTGACACACCTCGTTTGATAAAGGGACGATGTATGGAGGCAGCTATATGGACGACTTTTGGAGGTAGCAATGGAGACAACGTGTGGAGGCTGCTATGGAGACAATTTAATTTGGATAGTGCCTGTATGTGGCAGTCCCAAACATTTTTCAAACCAGAGGAGCAGGTAGGTGGCCCTCCAGTAAAATGGAATAGATTGAGTGCCTGTATGTGGCAGTCCCAAAAATGTTTCAAACCAGAGGAGCAGGTAGGTGGCCCTGCAGTAAAATGGAATAGATTGAGTGCCTGTATGTGGCAGTCCCAAAAATGTTTCAAACTAGAGGAGCAGGTAGGTGGCCCTGCAGTAAAATGGAATAGATTGAGTGCCTGTATGTGGCAGTCCCAAAAATGTTTTAAACCAGAGGAGCAGGTAGGTGGCCCTGCAGTAAAATGGAATAGATTGAGTGCCTGTATGTGGCAGTCCCAAACATTTTTCAAACCAGAGGAGCAGGTAGGTGGCCCTCCAGTAAAATGGAATAGATTGAGTGCCTGTATGTGGCAGTCCCAAAAATGTTTCAAACCAGAGGAGCAGGTAGGTGGCCCTGCAGTAAAATGGAATAGATTGAGTGCCTGTATGTGGCAGTCCCAAAAATTTTTCAAACCAGAGGAGCAGGTAGGTGGCCCTCCAGTAAAATGGAATAGATTGAGTGCCTGTATGTGGCAGTCCCAAAAATGTTTCAAACCAGAGGAGCAGGTAGGTGGCCCTGCAGTAAAATGGAATAGATTGAGTGCCTGTATGTGGCAGTCCCAAAAATGTTTCAAACCAGAGGAGCAGGTAGGTGGCCCTGCAGTAAAATGGAATAGATTGAGTGCCTGTATGTGGCAGTCCCAAAAATGTTTCAAACCAGAGGAGCAGGTAGGTGGCCCTGCAGTAAAATGGAATAGATTGAGTGCCTGTATGTGGCAGTCCCAAAAATTTTTCAAACCAGAGGAGCAGGTAGGTGGCCCTCCAGTAAAATGGAATAGATTGAGTGCCTGTATGTGGCAGTCCCAAAAATGTTTCAAACCAGAGGAGCAGGTAGGTGGCCCTGCAGTAAAATGGAATAGATTGAGTGCCTGTATGTGGCAGTCCCAAAAATTTTTCAAACCAGAGGAGCAGGTAGGTGGCCCTCCAGTAAAATGGAATAGATTGAGTGCCTGTATGTGGCAGTCCCAAAAATGTTTCAAACCAGAGGAGCAGGTAGGTGGCCCTGCAGTAAAATGGAATAGATTGAGTGCCTGTATGTGGCACTCACAAAAATTGTTTCAAACAGAGGACCGGGTAGGTGGCCCTCCAGAAAAATTAAATGCATGAAGTACTATAGCAAGAGCCAGTGGGCCCTGTCAAAAAATAGCCATTTTCCTCTGCTTTACTGTACAAAGAGGAGGAGAAGGAGGAAAATGAGGAGGAGGAGGAGTGGATCAATTATTCAGGTTGAGCTTCCTTCACCTGGTGGAGATTGGAAATTCTGAGAAATCCAGCCTTTATTCATTTTAATAAGCGTCAGCCTGTCAGCGCTGTCAGTCGACAGGCGTGTACGCTTATCGGTGATGATGCCACCAGCTGCACTGAAAACCCGCTCGGACAAGACGCTAGCGGCAGGGCAGGCAAGAACCTCCAAGGCGTACAGCGCCAGTTCGTGCCACATGTCCAGCTTTGAAACCCAGTAGTTGTAGGGAGCTGTGTGATCATTTAGGACGATGGTATGGTCAGCTACGTACTCCCTCACCATCTTTCTGTAAAGATCAGCCCTACTCTGCCGAGACTGGGGACAGGTGACAGTGTCTTGCTGGGGTGACATAAAGCTGGCAAAAGCCTTGTAAAGCGTACCCTTGCCAGTGCTGGACAAGCTGCCTGCTCGCCTACTCTCCCTAGCTACTTGTCCCGCAGAACTACGCACTCTGCCGCTAGCGCTGTCAGAAGGGAAATACTGTTTCAGCTTGTGCACCAGGGCCTGCTGGTATTCATGCATTCTCACACTCCTTTCCTCTGCAGGGATGAGAGTGGAAAGATTTTGCTTGTACCGTGGGTCCAGGAGAGTGAACACCCAGTAATCGGTGCTGGAATAAATTCTTTGAACGCGAGGGTCACGGGATAGACAGCCTAGCATGAAATCTGCCATATGCGCCAGAGTACCAACGCGTAAGAATTCACTCCCCTCACTGGCCTGACTGTCCATTTCCTCCTCCTCCAACTCCTCCAACTCCTCTTCTTCTGCCCATACACGCTGAACAGTAAAGGACTCAACAATGGTCCCCTCTTGTGTCTCGCCAACATTCTCCTCCTCTTCCTCCTCATCCTCCTCCACCTCCACCTCCTCCGATATGCGCTGAGAAACAGACCTGAGGGTGCTTTGGCTATCAACAAGGGAATATTCTTCCCCTGTCTCTTGTGACGAGCGCAAAGCTTCCGACTTCATGCTGACCAGAGAGTTTTTCAACAGGCCAAGCAGCGGGATGGTGAGGCTGATGATGGCGGCATCGCCACTGACCATCTGTGTTGACTCCTCAAAGTTACTCAGCACCTGACAGATATCAGACATCCACGTCCACTCCTCATTGTAGACTTGAGGAAGCTGACTGACCTGACTACCAGTTCTGGTGGAAGTTGACATCTGGCAGTCTACAATCGCTCTGCGCTGCTGGTAAACTCTGGATAACATGGTCAGTGTTGAATTCCACCTCGTGGGCACGTCGCACAACAGTCGGTGAGCGGGCAGTTGGAGGCGGCGCTGCGCTGCCCTGAGAGTGGCAGCATCTGGGCTGGACTTCCTGAAATGCGCACAGATGCGGCGCACCTTCGTGAGCAAATCAGACAGATTGGGGTATGTCTTGAGGAAACGCTGAACTATCAGATTTAACACATGGGCCAGGCATGGCACATGTGTCAGTCTGCCGAGTTGCAGAGCCGCCACCAGGTTACGGCCGTTGTCACACACAACCATTCCCGGCTTGAGGTTCAGCGGTGCCAGCCACAGATCAGTCTGCGCCGTGATGCCCTGTAATAGCTCTTGGGCGGTGTGCCTTTTGTCGCCTAGGCTCAGCAGTTTGAGCACCGCCTGCTGTCGCTTAGCGACGGCACTGCTGCTGTGCCTAGAGCTACCGACTGATGGCGCCGTGCCCACGGATGGTAGTTCGGAGGAGGAGGTGGAGGAGGGGTGGGAGGAGGAGGAGGCATAGTAGGCCTGAAACACCTGGACCGAGGTAGGCCCCGCAATCCTCGGCGTCGGCAGTATATGAGCAGCCCCAGTGTCAGGCTCGGTCCCAGCCTCCACCAAGTTAACCCAATGTGCCGTCAGCGATATATAGTGGCCCTGCCCGGCAGCACTCGTCCACGTGTCCGTGGTCAGGTGGACCTTGTCAGAAACGGCGTTGGTCAGGGCACGGATGATGTTGTCTGACACGTGCTGGTGCAGGGCTGGGACGGCACATCGGGAAAAGTAGTGGCGGCTGGGGACCGAATACCGAGGGGCGGCCGCCGCCATGAGGTTGCGAAAGGCCTCGGTCTCTACTAGCCTATAGGGCAGCATCTCCAGGCTAAGCAATCTGGAGATGTGCACATTAAGGGCTTGGGCGTGCGGGTGGGTTGCACTATATTTGCGTTTCCGCTCCAGCGTCTGGGGTATGGAGAGCTGAACGCTGGCGGATGCTGTGGAGGATCGTGGAGGCGACGATGGGGTTTTTGTGGCAGGGTCCTGGGCAGGGGGCTGACTAGCAGCTGACACAGGGGAAGGAGCAGTGGTGTGCACGGCCGGAGGTGAACGGGCTTGTTGCCACTGAGTGGGGTGTTTAGCATTCATATGCCTGCGCATACTGGTGGTAGTTAAGCTAGTAGTGGTGGAACCCCTGCTGAGCCTGGTTTGGCAAATGTTGCACACCACAGTCCGTCGGTCATCCGGTGTTTCCTTAAAGAACCTCCAGACTTCTGAAGATCTAGCCCTCGCCGCAGGAGCCCTCGCCACGGGAGCTTCACTAGTTGACACATTTGGCGCTGATGCACCAGCTCTGGCCCTGCCTCTCCGTCTGGCCCCACCACTGCCTCTTCCAACCTGTTCTGGTCGAGGACTCTCCTCCGTCTCAGAAGCACTGTGTTCACCCGGCCTCTCAACCCAGCTTGGGTCTGTCACCTCATCATCCTCCGATCCCTCAGTCTGCTCCCCCCTCGGACTTCCTGCCCTGACAACAACTTCCCCACTGTCTGACAACCGTGTCTCCTCATCGTCGGACACCTCTTTACACACTTCCACTACGTCAAGAAGGTCATCATCACCCACAGACTGTGACTGTTGGAAAACCTGGGCATCGGAAAATTGCTCAGCAGCAACCGGACAAGTGGTTTGTGACTGTGGGAAGGGTCCAGAAAACAGTTCCTCAGAGTATGCCGGTTCAAATGCCAAATTTTCCTGGGAGGGGGCAGACTGGGGGGGAGGAGGCTGAGGTGCAGGAGCTGGAGGAGTGGCGATTTCGGTGACATGGGTGGACTGCGTGGAAGACTGACTGGTGGTGGACAAATTGCTCGAAGCATTGTCAGCAATCCACAACATCACCTGTTCGCACTGTTCTGGCCTCAACAGTGCTCTACCACGAGTCCCAGTAACTTCAGACATGAACCTAGGGAGTGTAGCTCTGCGGCGTTCCCCTGCTCCCTCATCAGCAGGTGGTGTCTCACCCCGCCCAGGACCACGGCCTCTGACCCCTGCAGTAGTTGGACGCCCACGTCCCCGCCCTCGTCCTCTACCCCTAGCCCTCGGGTTAAACATTTTTAAAATGAGAGTTATAACTTTATTTTTTATTTTACTTTTTTTTGTTTTTTTTTGTGTGTTTTTTTTTTTTTTTGTGTTTTTTGTTTTTTTTTGAGTTTTTAAAACCAAACAATGCTATCCTATTGCTATGGCTATTTTCTAGCCAAGTATCAAAGCACACTACTATGCCAGATGAGATGACACTGAGTTAGTGCCTAATTGAAATCCAACCCCTACTAAATTTTCCCACTTCGGTCTTTGCTATGGATATGTGCGTCACTAAGCGCAGAACACAGCGGTCGCAAGTCTCACTACAAATTGCTCAGAATTGGCTAGTACATGCACTGCAGAAAGTACAGCCACCAGCAGATCAACCAGAAATCAAATATATAGAACGCTACTGTATGCGTAAGTAAGCTCTTTGTATTCTCCTATGGCTATTTTCTAGCCAAGTATCAAAGCACACTACTGTCAGATGAGATGACACTGAGTTAGTGCCTAATTGAAATCCAACCCCTACTAAATTTTCCCACTTCGGTCTTTGCTATGGATATGTGCGTCACTAAGCGCAGAACACAGCGGTCGCAAGTCTCACTACAAATTGCTCAGAATTGGCTAGTACATGCACTGCAGAAAGTACAGCCACCAGCAGATCAACCAGAAATCAAATATATAGAACGCTACTGTATGCGTAAGTAAGCTCTTTGTATTCTCCTATGGCTATTTTCTAGCCAAGTATCAAAGCACACTACTGTCAGATGAGATGACACTGAGTTAGTGCCTAATTGAAATCCAACCCCTACTAAATTTTCCCACTTCGGTCTTTGCTATGGATATGTGCGTCACTAAGCGCAGAACACAGCGGTCGCAAGTCTCACTACAAATTGCTCAGAATTGGCTAGTACATGCACTGCAGAAAGTACAGCCACCAGCAGATCAACCAGAAATCAAATATATAGAACGCTACTGTATGCGTAAGTAAGCTCTTTGTATTCTCCTATGGCTATTTTCTAGCCAAGTATCAAAGCACACTACTGTCAGATGAGATGACACTGAGTTAGTGCCTAATTGAAATCCAACCCCTACTAAATTTTCCCACTTCGGTCTTTGCTATGGATATGTGCGTCACTAAGCGCAGAACACAGCGGCCCAAGTCTCACTACAAATTGCTCAGAATTGGCTAGTACATGCACTGCAGAAAGTACAGCCACCAGCAGATCAACCAGAAATCAAATATATAGAACGCTACTGTATGCGTAAGTAAGCTCTTTGTATTCTCCTATGGCTATTTTCTAGCCAAGTATCAAAGCACACTACTGTCAGATGAGATGACACTGAGTTAGTGCCTAATTGAAATCCAACCCCTACTAAATTTTCCCACTTCGGTCTTTGCTATGGATATGTGCGTCACTAAGCGCAGAACACAGCGGTCGCAAGTCTCACTACAAATTGCTCAGAATTGGCTAGTACATGCACTGCAGAAAGTACAGCCACCAGCAGATCAACCAGAAATCAAATATATAGAACGCTACTGTATGCGTAAGTAAGCTCTTTGTATTCTCCTATGGCTATTTTCTAGCCAAGTATCAAAGCACACTACTGTCAGATGAGATGACACTGAGTTAGTGCCTAATTGAAATCCAACCCCTACTAAATTTTCCCACTTCGGTCTTTGCTATGGATATGTGCGTCACTAAGCGCAGAACACAGCGGTCGCAAGTCTCACTACAAATTGCTCAGAATTGGCTAGTACATGCACTGCAGAAAGTACAGCCACCAGCAGATCAACCAGAAATCAAATATATAGAACGCTACTGTATGCGTAAGTAAGCTCTTTGTATTCTCCTATGGCTATTTTCTAGCCAAGTATCAAAGCACACTACTGTCAGATGAGATGACACTGAGTTAGTGCCTAATTGAAATCCAACCCCTACTAAATTTTCCCACTTCGGTCTTTGCTATGGATATGTGCGTCACTAAGCGCAGAACACAGCGGTCGCAAGTCTCACTACAAATTGCTCAGAATTGGCTAGTACATGCACTGCAGAAAGTACAGCCACCAGCAGATCAACCAGAAATCAAATATATAGAACGCTACTGTATGCGTAAGTAAGCTCTTTGTATTCTCCTATGGCTATTTTCTAGCCAAGTATCAAAGCACACTACTGTCAGATGAGATGACACTGAGTTAGTGCCTAATTGAAATCCAACCCCTACTAAATTTTCCCACTTCGGTCTTTGCTATGGATATGTGCGTCACTAAGCGCAGAACACAGCGGTCGCAAGTCTCACTACAAATTGCTCAGAATTGGCTAGTACATGCACTGCAGAAAGTACAGCCACCAGCAGATCAACCAGAAATCAAATATATAGAACGCTACTGTATGCGTAAGTAAGCTCTTTGTATTCTCCTATGGCTATTTTCTAGCCAAGTATCAAAGCACACTACTGTCAGATGAGATGACACTGAGTTAGTGCCTAATTGAAATCCAACCCCTACTAAATTTTCCCACTTCGGTCTTTGCTATGGATATGTGCGTCACTAAGCGCAGAACACAGCGGTCGCAAGTCTCACTACAAATTGCTCAGAATTGGCTAGTACATGCACTGCAGAAAGTACAGCCACCAGCAGATCAACCAGAAATCAAATATATAGAACGCTACTGTATGCGTAAGTAAGCTCTTTGTATTCTCCTATGGCTATTTTCTAGCCAAGTATCAAAGCACACTACTGTCAGATGAGATGACACTGAGTTAGTGCCTAATTGAAATCCAACCCCTACTAAATTTTCCCACTTCGGTCTTTGCTATGGATATGTGCGTCACTAAGCGCAGAACACAGCGGTCGCAAGTCTCACTACAAATTGCTCAGAATTGGCTAGTACATGCACTGCAGAAAGTACAGCCACCAGCAGATCAACCAGAAATCAAATATATAGAACGCTACTGTATGCGTAAGTAAGCTCTTTGTATTCTCCTATGGCTATTTTCTAGCCAAGTATCAAAGCACACTACTGTCAGATGAGATGACACTGAGTTAGTGCCTAATTGAAATCCAACCCCTACTAAATTTTCCCACTTCGGTCTTTGCTATGGATATGTGCGTCACTAAGCGCAGAACACAGCGGTCGCAAGTCTCACTACAAATTGCTCAGAATTGGCTAGTACATGCACTGCAGAAAGTACAGCCACCAGCAGATCAACCAGAAATCAAATATATAGAACGCTACTGTATGCGTAAGTAAGCTCTTTGTATTCTCCTATGGCTATTTTCTAGCCAAGTATCAAAGCACACTACTGTCAGATGAGATGACACTGAGTTAGTGCCTAATTGAAATCCAACCCCTACTAAATTTTCCCACTTCGGTCTTTGCTATGGATATGTGTGCCACTAAGAGCTAAACACAACGGTAGCAAGTCCCCCTGCTAATTCCTCACAAAATGGTACTAGATGCAAATTAAAATAAAAAAAGTAGAACGTTATTGTAGCCCTAAGAAGGGCTGTTGGGTTCTTTGAGAATCACTCCTGCCTAACAGTAAGCTAATAGAACACCCTAACGCTTTCCCTGACCAGCAGCAGCTCTCTCCCTAGCGGCATCCAGACACAGAATGATCCGAGCAGCGCGGGCAGCGGCTAGTCTATCCCAGGGTCACCTGATCTGGCCAGCCAACCACTGCTATCGACGTGTAAGGGTACCACGTCATGCTGGGTGGAGTGCAGAGTCTCCTGGCTTGTGATTGGCTCTGTTTCTGGCCGCCAAAAAGCAAAACGGCGGGAGCTGCCATTTTCTCGAGCGGGCGAAGTATTCGTCCGAGCAACGAGCAGTTTCGAGTACCCTAATGCTCGACCGAGCATCAAGCTCGGACGAGCATGTTCGCTCATCTCTAATAATTATCTTTATCTGAGATAGATAGAAGAATATTTGGGGACATTGCCAGATAACTTTATCACAAGCACATATTCTTCTTTTACAGGATCACAGATATACCTGTTCAATTTCAGATGTCCATTTCTGAAATTCTTGGATTTTTCCGGACAGTTTATATGTTTCAAATATTCTTAGAGAAAGATGAGAAAAGAGCAGAGGAATTTCTTATGCAAACAAAAAGAAGGTGCAATAGATACATTTTGATATTGCTGTTACAATTTTTTGGTTAATACTCTATAGACTTTAGATTTCTATTAATTTACCTGCAAATTCCATTTTATTGACTATTTATATTTAGGGGTTGTACGGTCAGAGACCTTGCCCTGCAGCTTTTAGATAATCAAAAGTTACCCCCTTCACTACTTCAATGTTATTTGCGATTGTAGGGAGTTGTTAGAGATAATGTAATATAAAGTTATAAGGTCACTATGTGTTTAAAGTCACCCATCTTCAGAGAAACGACAAATTCACTGTCCCCAGCGCTTTTCGCGCATGCGTGGTAGGCAGTTTGCGATTTGCCGCCACTTGCAGTCTTCACCCTCCTGTGTGCGCACACATGTGCTGCACACAGTGTAATTCTCCATGCAGCCTACTTCCTTGTATGTAGAGGGCCCGCCTGCTCTATGATACCAGCCCACAGCACAAGCATGACATTTAAGTGGAAGTTATTGTATTTTTAACAATAGGGGTATATTTATCACACCCATAAGTTTGTTTTGGAGGTTCAGGGACCGTACAACCCCTTTAAAGACAACATTTGGATCAGAAAGCCCTAATATTAATCATACCAAGCAAATGTAAAGTTAATACTATTCCAAAACAAGTATAACACATTTCCAGGATGCATTAACCCCTTCATCAGATCCGGAATAGTAATTAAATCTCTATATATACATTATTTTCATAAAAGTGTATCTCGTTAAAGAAAAATGTACAATGGCAATAAAATATTCAGAATTAAAAGCATCATGCTGAGCAAGACGGAGCAATATACTATATACCTTTATAATGTATTAAGGACTGTGGGCAAGAAGTATGTAGAAAAGGGGGACCTTGGGCTATAGTAAAAGGGTCTAAAATGTAAATGACCAGTATTTATTTGCATAATTTATATGTACAGTAAAAACTTATGTGAGATAAACCTAGTATAAATAAAAATATGGGAAAGAATAGTGGGTAAGTTAGTTAATAGATGAACAAGGCAGTCCCCAAATTAAGGACAACAGGCTTACAGATGACCCCTAGTTACAGACGGACCTCTCTACCCACTGTGACTCTTTGAATGCTTTACTTTAGTTCCAGGCTGCAATGGTCAGCTGTAAGGTGTCTGTAATGAAGTTTTATAAACTTATGTTCTTTAGTTTTGTACTTATCTAGTACATAACCTGGGGACCACCTGCACCTACATAGGTAATTGTCATGAAGCAAAGCAAAACCATATACATTTTAATGAGCACACTTGTGATACACAGGTGAATAAGTACATTAGTGGGTTGTTATACAAGAAACACATTATTTCAATGGACAAAGGTAACAGACACATAGGTATCAAATGAAAAAAAGAACAAGTCTTAGTCTGAGGTCATATGGGTGTGATGTGGTACCTAAAATGACACCTCAGGATCTACTAAGAGAGTGAAGCCTCTTAGTAAACTAGACATGCTGTACACCAAAGAGGGGGTTGTTAAGACTTGTACTCAATTCGCCAGTCTTTATAAATTTCCCCACTAAGAAGATATACACATCAATCCTTAGTTAAGTAGGTAGTCTTATGGTGCACAAGTAGGGAACCACCCCCTATCATCAATTGAATAAAATACTTGCCACTTATAAATGTAAATAAAGTGAATATTTTTTTATTTTTTTGGCGAAATCGCTTAATTCAGTTTCTGCAATCCAATATCCCATGCATGTGACCTTTTGCGTTCCTGGAGACCTCCTTCAGATATGGATTGCCTGTAGAATGTAGATTATGTAGAAAAGATAATTGCCCTTTGTAATATCCTGGAGTTGGGCCATTACTAAATTTAAGCATGCTTAATGGACCGAGTAGAACCAATTACCCTACTGGGCTCTAAATCATTTTACAGATTCAGTATTAAAATCCTCTAGTTAGGCTGCATTTCCGTATGCTATGGTAAAACACTTCCACCTAATGCCAGAAGTGGGTATTAACCATGTACATTATATCTATGTCCGAGAATGAGAGGGCTGATGGGTCACAGGTACCTTCGCCACACTCGGCAATCTTCGTCAGCTCCATAGAGATGAACGGATCAGAAAGGTCATGTGCGGCTCATGGGAGCAATGAGGGGTCCGCCGAAGGTACCTGGGATACCTCGTTCTCATGATGAGTCTCATCACTTTGACCCCAGCTGATCAGAAAGTTAGGCCCTATCCTGTGTATAGTGCCTACCATGCTTGGTGGGAAAACCCCTATATTTTTCCAGACTAAATTCTATATATAAAGATTCAGTTCTGTCTTAAGATTGTGCCGAAAACACATCTTTGCTGATAGTGACAGATGCAGAAGAGCCAATCTGCCTCCCTGGATATTGACTCTAACCTAGATGTCCACTGGTCCATGCTGAGCTACTACCATCTAGAGCAGTGGTGGCGAACCTGTGGCACGGGTGCCAGAAGTGACACTCTAAGCCCTCTCTTAGGCTGTTGCCCCAGCATAAAATTCCCCAGACAGGAGTTGAGGGATCCTCCTGCATAACTCAGCGTTATTTTAAAGTGAAGCATCTGGGTCTACCAGAGACTGCAAGAAGAGAAGGTGTGGACAGGGTAAGATTATCATTGGAGCCATTGAAGCTCCTGTTCTTGGCCCTAAAATTCTTCCTTTTCAGGGGGTTGTCAAGGGAAGCTCCAATGGAAATCTGATTTTTCCCTCTTTCTGTCAATGATATTGGTGTCCTCAGGACCGCATGGTACCAAAAGCTGTGGTATAGCACAGAGCAAGAAGATAGCAATAAGTTACTGCTAGAATTGCTGTGTTCGCACTTTGCAATAAATAGGTGGGTCTGGGTTGCAGTTTGAGCACTCGGTCTCTAGAAGGTTCGCCATCACTGATCTAGAGGACTATTATTCTTCTACGGCCAACCAACTAACAGCTCTGCTCGCCCTTAGAGATA
Source organism: Engystomops pustulosus (assembly GCF_040894005.1). NCBI lineage: Eukaryota > Metazoa > Chordata > Amphibia > Anura > Leptodactylidae > Engystomops > Engystomops pustulosus. The sequence continues at coordinate 79,761,271 of NC_092418.1, forward strand.
GCAGTTCTGACAAGTTTGTGACCTGATGCTTCTGGTCTATTTAATTCTAGTTCTCCTAAGGCTACATTCACACTGCCGTTGCCCGCCCGTACCGTACCGTAGCGGGCAACGGCAGTGTACGGGGAGAGGAGGAGGAGGTGAGCGCAGCTCACCTCCGCCCCTCTCCATAGCGATACATGGCGCGCGGCGCCGTATTACGGGAAAAGATAGGACAGGTCCTATCTTTTTCCAGGGTACGGAACGGTACGGTGCCGCACGTGTGCGGCACCGTACCGCTCCCGTAGGGTGCCGTGCGCCCATAGAAGTGTATGGGGGACGTATATCGGCCGTATATACGTCGGCCGTATATACGTCCTCCATACGTTCGTGTGAATGTAGCCTAAGAAGTAAGACAGAGCTATCATTTGTAGTCTTCAACTACCCCATACACTGTCATCCACCAGTGGGGATGCTGAACTTGCACAAAAAAATGGTTACATAAATGGAGCAAATGAACTGAACATGATAGTAATTTATTTGGAAGCATGGTTTGCAAGGTCAATGTTAAAGGTACTTTTGCAACACTACACTACATTGCATAAAGACAAAGCCATTTATATAGTTTACTATATTCCTGAGAAGTCAAACACAAAAATAAATTGATTGTAAATTAACTGAAAAAGGCCTCCAGCAAATTTAAGCTTGCATAATAAGGAACAAACTAAACACTAACCAAATTCTAAGACCCGGATGTCCTAAAAGTGCAAGAAAAGTGAGCTTTGACATGCTAAAGGGAATCCTTCATGTTGAGTGATGTTAGTAGCAGCAGGTCTGTGAAAAATGTTTTTATTTTCCAAGATTATAGCAGGACTTGGGGCACTCTGGTGCACTTCTGCAGGAAATTGCCTCACTAAGTGCATTGCAGACTCATCTCCTGAGTAACTGCTGTTGTATTCTAAAAGAAGCCTGCTGCAGAAGTGGCTTAGAGCAACTCTGAAATATCAATGTAAATTTCACAGTCCTGCAAAATGTTTTGTGTTGTTAGTGCTTTAAGCTGGCAGAAAAAAAATCTCCGAATATGACCTTTTAGAGGAATTGGGAAAAAAATCCAGTTCTGGAAGCACATGCCAAATAAGTTAAATTGCATTAGAAAGCTTATATTAGCACATAAGAACTAATTTATGAATCATTTAATCGTGTGATGTTGAATTTTAATCTTATCGTTACAGGATGCAAGATATACTTGGAGAGGAGGCAGATTCTGTCCTGCTGAATGTACATATGAAAAACTACTGTGTCCTTGCTTGCAAGCATTAATACAACCCTGCTGAATTCATATATGTGGATTTACTTTTGCTTACTGGATTGTACACATAGCAGAGCCTCTACACATTACACTACATAAGCTTTATGATGTCCTATTCTAAGTTTTCTGTCTAACTTTGCACATTCTTAAACAATCAGAATATCCTTTATTATTAATCATACAACATAAACATAATTAAACAAGAAAGAAAAATCTTTCCAACATGTACTTCTCCAACTATCTAAATACCTAAATGGCACTTTACCATCTCAGGGGGGGATGGGACTTAAGACTAATTAAAGGGGAGGGGGGCACCAGCACAACCTACAGACATATAAGGAACAAAGAGAGAGAAAAAAAAACCACAACTTTTTAGTGCAAACTGCTTGCACATGTATTTAAGAAGTGGCCGCCCCTCATATGTGTCGCTGCTGCACTGTTCCTCGCACAACACAAATGTCTGCACTAAAATGGGGGCAATGGGGGTATTTATCATTGCAAATCTGTTCTCTATTGTTACATTTTTGTGCAAAAATGTGCACAATTTTTGTCAATTGCAATTTTTTTGCCTAATTTAATCGCAAAGGTGTTTTAACTGAATTCTTGCAAATGTTCCCAGGCCAACAAATATATCATTGTTTGTGGGTGTGCAACGCTGTGCAATAGTGGATTTACAATTGCAATTTAAATGAAAAAAAAATTGCTCAGTCACTCCACCCTGGAGTAGGTGTATGATTTAAAGCATGCTTAAATGATCCCACCGTCTATCTGTTAAATATGGAAATATTGAGTCCCTATAAATACAGCTGAACCCTTTAATTTAAAGGATGATCTACTTAGATCTGATATTCACATTTATTGTATTTGTAATTGTTGGCCTGCCTCTATAAATAAATATTCTACATTAACAAACTGTTTACATTTTTTTTATGACCATTTGCATATTTTTAATTAAGAGTGATTTTACATATATAAAGTTCAAATTATTACCTTGTGTTTTGTGGCGGTGTTTTTAGGTTTATTTCAAATAGCATGTACGGTATACATTTCTGTGTTTTATTTTTCTTAATAGAAACACAAATTGTGATTATTTTAAATGAAAAGAACCAACCATGTTACAAAAATCGCATAGTGGGGGTCATTTACTAAGGGCCCAAATCACGTTTTTTGTCGGGTTTCCAATCGGATTGTGCCGCATCGGCACCGGCATGCACGCAACGGAAATCAGGGCGTGGCCATCGGAAAACCCAATGGATTCGGAAAAAACGCCGTATTTTTTTAAAAAAATTTGTTGCTTGACACGCACTTACCTGCACCCAGGATAGCTTGGTGAACTCCAACGGACTTCAGCGCAGCAGCAACACCTGGTGGACATCAGGGGCACTACAACCAAACAAAGAGTGGGACAGGCACTACCAATGTAAAAAATAGAAGTACGGTCCACGTATCCTAGAAATTCATATAACCAGAAAAAGGAGACAAGAGAGGATACGTATAGTGGACTGGAATAGTATCAAAAAAGCTTTATTAATACACATAAATAAACAATGTAACAACACGACCACATATAATACAAAACACTAAAAAAGTGCACCATGCAAGGTGTACTTAACCTCCCAGGACCTATGTGTCCTGGGCTCCCTAGCCCACAACCGCTTTTTTGATCTGGTCGGTTGTGGGCATGGTGCACTTTTTTAGTGTTTTTATTCATATGTGGTCGTGTTGTTACATTGTTTATTTATGTGTATTTATAAAGCTTTTTTGATACTATTCCAGTCCACTATACGTATTCTCTCTTGTCTCCTTTTTGTGGTCATCAGGGGCACTACCTTAGTGCATCGCCGGAAGACCCGAATCCGGAGATCCGACCGCTGGATTGCGAATGGACCGGGTAAGTAAATCTGCCCCAGTGTGTCTCAGGTTCGCCTATTTTTGCGCCCAGTTTGTTCTTTTTTTTTTTGGCTTGTGATTTATGATTTGCCTTAGTAAAATAGTTTTTGAATTGCCCCATGTCCGATTCATTTGCACCTAATTTTCCACCGAATTTGTTTCAAATTATTACCCTACAAAGTAGATTTCATTTTTGACCAATAATGAAACGGGATTGAAAAAAGGAACAATGAGGGCTTCATTTTTGCACAAATGTCAAGGCTACATGGTGGTGTAAGTGCAGAGACTAAAAGTTACAGATATGCAAAAAAAAATCTTGCTTAAATAAGTCTTTGCCTTTTTATTATAATGTACAGGAAATGGAGTCTGATAACAGTTTTATATCTGCACATTAAAATTGACAATAATTCCACTCAAAGAGATGGTCCTATAGAAAATGATGAAGTCGTTACTTGAGAAATTTTATATTTTAAAACTGTGCTGAAGTATTTTTTGTGTTGCATAGAGTTAACTTTTTGGGAAGCGTTGACCCTTGTTTTCAGTAATGAAAAAGGAGGATTTTTTCAAGTGCACTCTGGAGGTATTTTTGTGACTCTTTAGGTGCTTAATTTTGATACATGCCATTCACTATTTCAGATAAGGTGCAGAGACTGAAAACGACTAAGTGCAGACTTTTGCTTGCACCCAAAAAAGGAAAAAATAGATAGAAATTTAATAATTGTGCAAAAAAATTGTGCAAAAAAAAAAAGGCAAAAACAGTCTAAAAAACTAAGATCAATGTCCCCCTACGTCTGCCTTCAGATTTTATTTTTAAATAATCGGAGAATAATTGCAAATCGCATTTGCCACTTTTTACTCCAAAAGTCAGTGATAAATCTCCCCCGATAACTCTATTATTTCAATTGTTTTTAATGAACATCACAACCAGATTTACCAGATTGTAAAACACAATGGCATTGATACATATATATATTGTATATACTCGAGTATAAGCCGACCCGACTATAAGCCAAGACCCCTAATTTTGACACAAAAAAAACCTATTGACTCGAGGGTGAGAAATGCATTGGTCACCCCCCCCCCCCCAGTATATCGCCTGCCAGCCCCCTGGAGAATATAGCCTGCCAGCCCCCTGGAGTATATAGCCAGCCACTCCTGTAGTATATAGCCTACCCCCTCAAGTATATAGCCTGCCAGCCACCTCGAGTATATAGCCTGCCTGCATGCCCCCGCGAGTATATAGCCTGCCTGCCCCCTTGAGTATATAGCTTGCCTGCCCACTCGAGTATATAGCCTGCCTGCCCCATGAGTATATAGACTGCCTGCCCCCACGAGTATATAGTCTGCCTGTCTGCCCCCACAAGTATATAGCCTGCCTGCCTGCCCCCATGAGTATATAGCCTGCCTGCACCCTTGAGTATATAGCCTGCCAGCACCTGCTTGTAGTAAAAAAAAAGAAAAGTGAACTCACCTTCCGACGCATCATAGGATGTGCCGATGCCGACACACACATTAGAACGTCAGCGTGCGGCTGACGTCACGAAGACTGCAACAGACCGGGACCCGAAGTCAGAGCTGAGATGGATGCCGGGGAGCGTAAGAAGGTAAGTTTACTTTTGATTTCTTTCCTTGACTCGAGTATAAGCCGAGTCACGGTTTTTCAGCACACACATATGTGTAAAAAAACCCCAAAAAAACATATATGTTTTTTTTATTTTTTACAGTCTCCAAATGTAATATATAAAAACAATTTACATATGACAACAGCTTACTGAAAGTTGAAGTTAATGGGGTTTTCCCGATTCATAGATAAACACCTTAAGGTATATGTAGAAAAACAAAATGGGGGTCATTTATTAAGGGCCCGATTCGCGTTTTCCCGACGTGTTACCCGAATATTTCCGTTTTGCGCCGCTTGTACTTAAATTGCCCCGGGATTTTGGCGCACGCGATCGGATTGTGGCGCATCGGCGCTGGCATGCGCGCGACGGAAATCGGGGGGCGTGGCCGAACGAAAACCCGACGGATTCGGAAAAACCGCCGCATTTAAAAACCGAAAATGTGTCGCATAAGGACCGCTTACCTTCACCTGGTCCAGCTCGGTGCATTCCGGCGCGATGAGTTTACTTTCAGCGCAGCAGCGCCACCTGGTGGACGGCGGAAGAACTACCTTATTAAATCCCGGCCGGACCCGAATCCAGAGCGGAGAAGCCGCCGCTGGAACGCGAATGGACCGGGTAAGTAAATTTGCCCCAATGTGTTTACTTTGCTTCAGCTCACCATTCCTGTGACCTGTTGGCAGTGTGTGCCCAAGGTATTGGCAACCAATTGAATGCCAAGATTTACTCTTGAGGGCCAATCTAAATAATATGAGACTCTAATGGTAAAGACCCGGAAGCACAACCCTGGGAAGGAAAAGAGCTTTAGAGCCCAAGCCTTGCAGCGATCCAAAGACGTCTTTCCAAACACTTCATGAGTCATCTGAATTTCACCTACATATTAGTTTTAGCATGTAGAGACAAGTAAATGTGAAAAGTGTATAGAGAACCTTACATGACTTAGGAAATACTCAAGAGGAAGTGTGCTAATAGATTCCCATAACCAGACTCAGACTGTGCCTGAAAATGTAAGGAAACCACATTACAAACGTTATATGTAAACACAGACTTAACGTTTGTGAGAAGGAAGAGTTTTTTTTTTTTTATCTTAAACAATTCAATGACATAACTAAAGCTTTGTGGAGTAAGGTGGGTGTATTCTGCATTTTTTTCTGGAGCCCTATATTATCTCTATGCCCCTGCTTACAGTTTTTCCCTATCCATATCATTAATTAATCATTCATCTCTACTACTGTAAGCAATTCCATATATCATCATTACATTCACACACAAAGTTTTATTGGATTGATACACTTTTTAAAAAATATTCTACATTTCAAAAGATGGATGGACAAACCGAAGGATGGATAGATAGATAGATATATAGATAGAAAAAGAGAGTCCATGGCAGCAGAGTGGGAGAACCCCTAAGAAAAGGGGGATGCAAAGCCTGTAGTCCTGGCAAGGGCCTCTTGCTAGCTAAAACAGGAAACAAGGCATCTCTCCAAATCCAGCAAAGATTTAAAGATGACGTTTATTCCAAGCAAAGTGAAATGGATATAAATAGCAAATACATCCCAGATCTTAAATACATATCAATTAATGATTACACGGTATTTACAAAAGATACAGTACATAAATCCATGTTATGTGACTATTACATTGGGGCTCATTTACTTACCCGGTCCTGTCACGATCCAGCGGCGCGCTCTCCGACGAGGATTCGGAGCTTGCCGGGATTCATGCGCCCGATATCCACTAGGTGTCGCTGCTGCGCCGAGGTCACAATCCTCTTCCAGGTGCATGTAAGTGCACGTCAAGCGACACTTTTTTATTTTAAATAGCGCGATTTTTCCAAATCCGTTGGGTTTTCCGACGGCCATGCCAATGCCACATAAAGTTGAGGCATTGGTCAATTACATGGCAGACAGTGCCTCAACTCGCCACACTCATACTCAGTTGGAAGTGCAAAGCTCTCCACCTCAATATCTTCAAAGAAGCAAAGCAGTTTCAGCAACAAGTGAGGGAGCAGTTACTGATGCTGATGCTGCAAAATGGTGCAGCAGCCAGGCTTGTTTTTCAGTTCTAATGCTACATGGATGTCTCCAGTCTTTGTCAGTCACTGCACTGGTTGCCTGTCTCTATCCGAGTACAGGTTAAATTAATCACCCTCATCCACAAAGCTCTGCATAATGCTGCACCCAGGGCCGATTCTAGCATATTTGCTGCCTGAGGCGAATATCAAAATGCTGCCCCCCCTCTACCCCCCCCCCCTTCCCGCCGCTCCCTGTTCAGTAAATTCTGAAAACTTTACTAACAACATCCCCACAGGCAGCTCCCTGACACTGTGTGACTGACTACAGGTTCTGAGAGTCATTAGTGGCATCTAGTACCTTATAGATGACAATCTCTTCCATCAGGAGGACTTTATTCCAGGTTCTCCAATCCATGACGTATCACTGCTGAGTTCACGGCCGGATAGCTTCAGCTCCGTGCAGCATCTCCACCCGGCGTCCCTAAAAATACTATAGTCATTTACATTATGAAGGCCCCATATAAAATGAACAGCAGCCCCCCTCCCCCCCCGCTAAGAGGATTATGGCCCCATATATATGCCCAGCACCCCCCCCCCCCAGATAAAAGGATTATGGCCCCATATATATGCACAGCCCCCCCCCCCACACAGATAAAAGGATTATGGCCCCATATAAATAGATATATAGAGAAACCTCCCCACCCCTACACAGTTATATTAACTATATAATCCTATATTCCACCCTTATTGGCTACATTTAATTAGTAAGAGGACATCAAAAATAATAAAACTTATACTTACCTCTGGGCAGGGTGCTCCCACGGCGTGCGGCTCCCTTCTTCTCGCGGCTCTCCTGTCAGCCGCGGCTCTGATCAGAGACACAGGCGGCATGACGTCATCATCCGCCGCCTGTGTCTCTGCTTAGAACGGAGCGACGGCAGCAGCAGGATAGGCGCTGCGTCGCTACGCTAATAAATCGCGCCTGTCTCTTAAAGAGACAGGTGTTATTTATTTGGCTGGTGGGCAATTCGGGCGGCAATGGGCGCCCGAATCACCCACATTAGAGCGGCGAATATAGCCGCCCTTTACAGGGACACCTCATGGCAGATGCGGCCCTGGCTGCACCGCCTTACACTCTTCTGTAATTTCAGTCTATTATCCAACCCATGCTCTTTGATCTTAAATCTTCCTTAATTAAAACCTCTCACTCCCATCTCCAGGACTTCTCCCATGGTGCACCACTTCTCTGGAATGCCCTAGCCTATTAGAATAATACTCAACCTCCAAAGCTTCAACCCATCCTGTGTCCTTCTCACCTCTGTTATTTGGCAAACACCAGATACCAAGCAACTACCAAGATACCAAGATTCTCTGCAGTCTCAGTAACTTTCGATACACTGTTAGATGGTGGCTGATGACTGTTTCAAGCAACATTTTTTATTTATTAAATTAATTTTAGTCCATTCCCTAATAATGAATGACTGAACCATTATACAAGCTCTTATACTTCTTGTGTCACCCCTTTCATCCTCAATGACTGTAATTACGCTCTTGCGAGCAGGATCCTCATTCATACTGTTTCACATGGAGATATTAATACTCTGTAATGTCTTATTTTATTTGTATTTGTTCCCAATAAAGTTAAAAGCGCCATAGAATTTGATGGCACTATATAAATAAAGATTATTATTATGACCTTTTTAGCTGGCATTATGTTGTCCATCCACCTGCCATTGCACCATTAACAGGTAAAGAAGATTCCAAAGACAGAAAGAAGATTCCCAAGACCATCAGGAGAGACCCAACTGCCAATGGCTGTGGCTTTCTTTGTTGTCCAAATGGAGAAGGAGGGCAGTAGTGAGGGCTTGGTGGTCAGGAGGTGTTGCTCCCACAATTTTTTAATTCTCTAGCCCATACTACGCATACTACCTCCATTTTATAGCCATTTTTGGGTGTTAAAATCTGGACCTCATTGACCTTAATAGGGTTCTTGTTTCTGTCAAAGTGAGTCCCAAGCCCCATTTTGTGGCAAAATTTTAACAAACCTGTTGAACCGGCATTTCAACCAACTTGCACATCTGTACAATTGACCTATCACTAATATTTCATGTATATATGCTCTTAGTCTGACTGTACAAAAAGTTATGTTTTAAACACACTTTTTCACCATATGGACTTTCAAATGTCTTTATTATGTGCATTGTGTTGTTGGATAACCCCATTTAAGTTCCTTTGTGCTTCTTTTTGATTTGAGCCAAGTAGAAAATAAGTGGTAAAATGCAAAGAAGGCTGTAATTCAGTACTCTAATACGTTCTAAGGGTGTATGTCATGGAAGAGTTGATAAAAGTCCTTATAAGTTGCAATTTGTGGGGGGTGCTCGAATCGACATCCGAAGTCCACGGATTCATATTGATAAAAGAGAAAACCATGCATGTATTAGATACAAAAAGTCTTTTTCTTCATTCAAGTTAAAAGCATGTGACACATGTACTGGTGGCAAAGGCTGCACGATACCTATGTAACACAAATTTCGGTGTACAGTTGGACATTGTGGGGGTCATTTATTAAGGGCCCGATTCGCGTTTTCCCGACGTGTTACCCGAATATTTCCGTTTTGCGCCGCTTGTACTTAAATTGCCCCGGGATTTTGGCGCACGCGATCGGATTGTGGCGCATCGGCGCTGGCATGCGCGCGACGGAAATCGGGGGGCGTGGCCGAACGAAAACCCGACGTATTCGGAAAAACCGCCGCATTTAAAAACCGAAAATGTGTCGCATAAGGACCGCTTACCTTCACCTGGTCCAGCTCGGTGCATTCCGGCGCGATGAGTTTACTTTCAGCGCAGCAGCGCCACCTGGTGGACGGCGGAAGAACTACCTTATTAAATCCCGGCCGGACCCGAATCCAGAGCGGAGAAGCCGCCGCTGGAACGCGAATGGACCGGGTAAGTAAATTTGCCCCTGTGTTTCAGATTCATGAGGAATGTGCACCACAATTCATGAATCAGGCGCACTCTGCACACTCCACAGGCCAACTGTACCCAGTTTAACTCCTCTCGGACCGCCCGCTGACTTTAGACGTCAGCGGGTGCAGGTCCGGAGTCTGCAGCGACGTCTTTAGACGATTAGCGCGGGAGCAGGACCCGGTCTCCGGGTGTCAGAGGCACCCGGAGACCCTAGGGAGAAGGGAGATGCGGTTCTTTACCGCTTCTCCCTTCTCCGATCTTCCCTCGAGGAGCTGAGCGGCGCGGGCGCCGGCTCCATGGACTCGGTGGTCACGTGACCGCCGGGTCTAAAAGGGTTAATCAGAGCTGCTGGGTCAAATTAGACCCAGTACAGCTCTGATCACCTGTCCCCAGTGACAGGTGGGCATTTCCCCTGTAACTAAGGCTCTTATAGATGCCTTAGTTACAGGGGAAAACTTGTAATAGAAAAAAAAAGTAAAATGTAAAAAAAAAAAAGTGAAAATGTCCCCCAGGGGTCTTTTATGACCTCATGGGGGACATAAAGTAAAAACACACACAAAAATTAACCCCTTCACGCTCTGCATCCGATTTATCGGACGCTGAGCGCAGTGACATAACGCTCAGCGTCCGATATATCGGATGCGCGCGCTACTTGCATGGCATGGCAGCAGGCGTAGCGTGGAGGAGCAGGCGTAGCGTGGGGGTGCAGGCGTAGTGTGGGGGAGCAGGCGTAGCGTGGGGGAGCAGGCGTAGCGTGGGGGAGCAGGCGTAGCGTGGAGGAGCAGGCCTAGCATGGGGGAGTAGGTGTTCTGTGGAAGAGTAGTAATAGCATGGAGGAGTAAGCGTTCTGTGCAGGAGTAAGTATTCTGTGGTGGAGCAGGCGTAGCGTGGTGGAGCAGGCATAGCGTGGAGGAGCAGGCGTAGCGTGGAGGAGTAGGCGTTCTGTGGTGGAGCAGGCGTAGTGTGGAGGAGCAGGCATAGCGTGGAGGAGCAGGCGTAGCATGGGGGAGCAGGCGTTCTGTGCAGGAGTAAGTGTTCTGTGGTGGAGCAGGCGTAGCGTGGAGGAGCAGGCGTAGCGTGGAGGAGTAGGCGTTCTGTGGTGGAGCAGGCGTTCTGTGGAGGAGCAGGCGTAGCGTGGAGGAGCAGGCGTAGCGTGGAGGAGCAGGCGTAGCGTGGAGGAGTAGTAATAGCATGGAGGAGTAGTAATAGCATGGAGGAGTAAGCGTTCTGTGCAGGAGTATGCGTTCTGTGGTGGAGCAGGCGTTGCGTTGTGGAGCAGGCATTGCGTGGTGGAGTAGGCGTAGCGTGGTGGAGCAGGCGTTGCGTTGTGGAGCAGGCATTGCGTGGTGGAGTAGGCGTAGCGTGGGGGAGCAGGCGTAGCGTGGGGGAGCAGGCGTAGCGTGGGGGAGCAGGCGTTCTGTGGGGGAGTAGTAATAGTATGGAGGAGTAAGCGTTCTGTGCAGGAGTAAGCGTTCTGTGGTGGAGCAGGCATTCTGTGGTGGAGCAGGAGTAGCATGGAGGAGCAGGCGTTCTGTGGTGGAGCAGGCGTAGCGTGGAGGGGCAGGCGTTCTGTGGTGGAGCAGGTGTAGCGTGGAGGAGTAGGCGTTGTGTGGAGGAGTAGTAATAGCGTGGGGGAGTAGACGTTGTGTGGAGGGGCAGGCGTTGTGTGGAGGGACAGGCGTTGTTCTGTGTTGTTCTGCGTAGGTTGTGTACTACCCCCACCATGTCCCAGAAGTCATACACTGATTTGGAGGTATATAATTATATGGCCTCCGATATGGAGTCTGCTAGTGGGGACGAGTGTGGGGACGTTTTGTTTGTGCACCTCTTCCTCATAAAGCGACTCTGAGGAACCCCCGAGAAGGCGCTTTCATAGTAGTGCTGAAGTGCCTAGGTACAAGGACAAGAGAGAGGTTACATCATGATTCTTGGGGTGTTTGTCTACCGTGGCAGGAGCTGGGCACAAGATGACATAATAGATATTTAGTACTATCCATTATACATCATCCTTGGGGTCCACCTGTGGGGTTAAAATGCTCACTACACCCCTAGATTAATTCATGGAGGGATGTCGTTTTCAAATAGGGTCCATTCTCAGGGGTTTCTACTGTACTGATCCATAAGGGCATCTACAAATGTTTCATGGTGCCAAAAAAATGTAAATGTCAGTACTCCAAATGCCATTCTCTTCTGAGCCCTGCCCTGTCTCCATCTTTTAGATTATTGGCATGTACCCGGGAGAACCTGCATGATGATTTTTGGGGTGTTTGTCTCCAGTTGCATGAATTGGGTAAAATACTTTTGACACTACCATTACAAATTTAGAGAAATTGCAAAGCAAATTTTACTCGACACCGTTCAATTTGTGTTACATTTGAGGCAGGATCTTATGGGCAGGGCCGGCGCTATGGGTAGGCAAAGGTGGCAATTGCCCAGGGCCCCCTGAAAGAGGAGAATCTTTTCTTTCAAATGAATATTGAATTTTGTTTCTAGGTGCTATGGATCCAGAGATCCATATTTAAAGTGAGAATATCAGGTGCCATTTTTATATATAAAAATCACTCCCAACGGCAGTTCAACAGTTATTATCTCCATTTTCCTAAAACTTAGAAACACAAATTTAGATTCATATAAAAGAGGAGACTCTCTTCTTTCATAGGAAAAAAGAAGTGAGGTTCTATGTGTCACAGAGACAGAGATACAGCCCTCTGAAGTGTAGCCCCCTCCCGATTCTTAGCCATCAGGCTGCAGGGAGCATTTGCTGGACACAGGAGCTGCTGCACCTCACAGATAATGGAAATATTCACTTTATATGTTACTACATTTTGAGAAGGAATAATATCACCTAATATTCATGTTTTAACCCTTCTCTATGCAGAACTATCTAAGAACACACTTTCTCTCTTATTCCCTTTTATTTTGTGATAGTTTTTTGTTGTTGGGAAAATTGACTGATACAATGAACATTCAAACATTGTAACACCAAAAACACACACATGTTCTCCACATGTTTTCACTCTCATTCTTATGATACGCGGAGGGTTCTGTTATTGTGCGGCTAATACAATGGCGCACATCTAAAAGTGACTTATTATCTCATTAGCTTGGTTTATGGATATATAGTTATTTATTTGGGTGACCATTGTGTAAGGAACAGACAATGATAGATTTGTGTGAATTTTCTAGCTGAAAAGCAGATATCTAGTTATTACAGTGTTAGTGATATTATGATGATTTATTTATGTGAACATATCAATATGGGACATTTGTGAACTCTACACATGTCCATCTATTACATTTAGGAGATGTGAAGGTAAATAGTTTGTGTTTGGAGCACATTGTTTGCCATCAAAGTCAAATTTTAAGTATTTTTCTGTAAAATGTTTCATTTCAAATCAAAGTTGCATGAAGGCGCTTATGTCTATAAACTCTTTGATGCTATTTTGAAAATGGGGCAAGTGTCTGCTTTCAGAAAATATCGGTCCCTCTTCCCAATGGGCCTCACAAATCTAATCAGCCTACCAGTAATTTTTTGGAGTGTGGGAGGAAACCGGAGGACCCGGAGGAAACCCACGCAGACACAGAGAGAACATACAAACTCTTTGCAGATGTCGACCAGCGCTGCAAGGCTTTAGTGCTAACCACTGAGCTATCTATCACCTATAAAATTCTCCAAAGTTACAGTTTTACCTTACTAAAGGGAGCCTCTTGCTGACTGTGACTGGTCATAAAATAGTTTTATTTTGGGGCCCCACGTTTAGTTTTGCCCAGGGCCCCACTTTGTCTAGAACCGGCCCTGCTTATGGGTTAAAATGCTCATACAACCCTAAATAAATTCTTTGAGGGTTGCTCTTTCCTAAAATGGGGTCACTACACGGGGGTTTCTATTGTACTGGTACCTCAGGGGCACCCCAACACCAGTCTAGTGAAACGGGTGCTCCAAAAGCTAGATTTTACTTGTCCCTTCTCTGGCCTGCTGTGTCCCCAGCCTGTAGACTATTGCTACACATGGGGCATTGCCATACCCGAAGTAACCCACTGAATGATTTTTGGGGTGTTTATCCACAGTGGGATGAGTTGGGCTGAATACATTTCTTCCTATTTTGGCACAGTTGAGAAAACAATGCAATTTTTACACTGCCCTCATCATTTGGTATTACATTTGACACAGCATCTCAGGAGTTGAAATGTTCATACAACCCTAGATAAATTCTTTGAAGGGTGCCCTTTCCTAAAATGGGGTCACTACTTGGGGGTTTCTATTGTACTGGTACACCCCAACACCAGTCTAGTGACAAGGGTGCTCCAAAAGCAAAATTTCGCTCTTTCCCTTCTCAGCCCTGCCATGTGCCCAGCCTGTCAATTTTTGGCACATGTCTGATATTACCGTACTCTGAACAACCCAAAGAATTATTTTTGTGGTGTTTGTCTGAAGTATACAGTATATTAGGTGCTAAAATGACATTTTTGAGATGAAAACTCAATTTTTAATAAGCACCATTTACTTTGCATTAAATTTTGACCATCATGTTGGGGGTTAAAATGCTCACAGCACCCCAAGATAAATTCTTTGAGGGGTGTAGTTTCTAAAATGGTATAATTTCTTGGACGTTTGTATTGCACTGGTACCTCACGGGCCCTGCGAACATGACATGACCCTCTAAATCCAAACGTGTGAAAAAGGAGCTGCAAAAGCAAAATTTCGCTCCTTCCCTTCTCAGCCCTGCTGTGTGCCCAGCCTGTCATTTTTTTGGCACATGTGTGGTATTGCCGTACTCGGGGCAACCCAAAGAATGTTTTTTGGGGTGTTTGTCTAAAGTGGCATGGGTTGGGCACAGTATATTAGGTGCTAAAATGACATTTTTGAGATAAATACGCAATTTTTAAAATGCACCATTTACTTTGCATTAAATTTTGACCATCATGTTGGGAGTTAAAATGCTCACCACACCCCAAGATAAATTCTTTGAGGGGTCTAGTTTCCAAAATGGTATAATTTCTCAGGGGTTTCTATTGCACTAGTACCTCACGGGCCCTGCCAACATGACATGGCACTCCAAATCCAGACACTTGAAAATGGAGCTCCAAAAGCAAAATTTTGCTCCTTCCCTTCCCATCCCTGCTGTGTACCCAGCCTGTCAATTTTTGGCACATGTGTTGTATTGCCGTACTCGGGACGACCCGCAGAATGATTTTTGGGGGTGTTTGTCTAAAGTGGCATCAGTGGGATACAATATATTAGGCAGTAAAATTACATTTGTGAGATAAAAACACATTTTTTACTCTGCACCATTTACTTTGCATTAGATTTTGGCCAGCATGTTGGGGGTTAAAATGCTCACCTCCAACCCCAGATAAGTCTTTGAGGGGTGTAGTTTCCAAAATGGTATAATTTCTCGGGGGTTTCTATTGCACTGGTAACTCACAGGCCCTGCGAACATGATATGGCACTCTAAATCCAAACATGTAAAAACGGAGCTGCAAAATTTCGCTCCTTCCCTTCTCACCCCTGCTTTGTGCCCAGCCTGTCAATTATTGGCACATATGTGGTATTGTCATACTCGGGACAACGTGCAGAATGATTTTTGGGGTGTTTGTCTAAAGTGGCATGGGTTGGGCACAATATATTAGGAACTAAAGTGACATTTTTGAGATAAAAATGCATCTTTTACTCTGCACCATTTACTTTGCATTAGATTTTGGCCAGCATGTTGGGGGTTAAAATGCTCACCCCCAACCCCAGATAAATTCTTTGAGGGGTCTAGTTTCCTAAATGGTGACATCTTTGGGAGTTTTCTATTATACTGTTACTTCAGGGGCTCTTCAAGTACATTGTGGCACCACAAAACATTTGCAGTCAAATTGGCCTTCCAAAAACCCAATGGTACAAACTCTGTTCTGGATATTACTGTACGACTAAAGAGCAGTTGACTTCCACATGTCTGGTATTGCCATACTCGGAAGAAGCAGGGCAAAAATTTTGGGATGTATATTTACCTCAAATTCCTTCTGAATTTGTCCATTTTAGGGCTAAATGAAAATAATCTTATTCAAAAATTGAAATTTAAAAATTTTCAATCCATTTTTGTTTGCTTCCAGAGAAAGATTTAAAGGGTTAACAGACTTCTCAAATGCTGATTTGAATAGTTTGAGATGTTAGGTCCATAAAATGGTGCTACTTGTGGGGTATATAGTAGAGAAATTGCTACTAAAACTTTAAACCTTCTCAGATCCATAAAAAAAATGGAAATGTAAAACAATTTATGGAAATAAAAATAAGACCAATGGCAAAAGGTTTCTACAAAAAAAAATTTGTGGTATGACTTTTTGTCTAAAAAGTATAACATTTGAAATTCGAAAATTGTCATTTTTTTTCAAATTTTTCCTAAATTATTGAATTTTTACCCCCCCAAAAAAACTGATCACCGAAATGATAATACTAACATAAACTACAATATCTCACGAGAAAACAATCTCAAAATCACAAGGATATCTTAAAGTGTTGAAAAGTTATTACCACAGGAAGAGAAACTGGTCAAATTTTAAGAAAAAGGTCTGAGCATTAACTTAAAAACCGGCTGCGTCATTAAGGAGTTAATAAACTGCATACAATGTTTTTGATAAATGTGGTGCATTGTTTTAGTTTTCTAAAGACCTTCACCAAAAAATTTGTCATGATTAGTGACGAGCTTCTTGGTCCAAATTTGGGTTCATCAAGTTTGTCTGAAGAATGTGAAAAAAAATTGATTTTGGACCTCTAACTTGACCCTGAACACAAACCCCATTGATATACAATAAAGACCCGAATTGTAACACTAAAATGTGGGTAGTAACAGGGTAGGTAACAGGGCAGGTAACATAATAGAATAAGATTGCTGTATGATGCTGTACATTCAAATAGTGTCATGCCTTCAGCTATTTGTAATGTTAATTTAATATGCATTAAATGATCATTGTTACAGCACCATCTAGTGGCCTTAATTGTTCATTATTAGAGATGAACGCTGATTCATGGGAACAAAGTTTTTTCCCGCTTTTTTAGCTAAATGGCTGCAAGCACAACGTGTTACATGGGGCAGAGAACTCTGGGAAGGAGAATGAAACACCCTTGATTACATCTGCAGACCTGTAAACCAATCAGCAACCGGCAGGCTTTTGTGTTGTCACAGCCCTAAAAAAACTGTCAGCTATTTGCAATCTCGGCATTTCACACTGCATGTGCTGTCTGTAGCGTCTAGCTGCTGCTACCTTACTATGCTGTAGCGATTTGTGCTCCAATCCCAGGGTGTGTGTTTAGGGGGATCTGTATACCCCAAATAGCAGTTCTTTTTTTTTACTGTAGCCACTAGGAAGAAATCTGTTTCATATCCACATAGCTCCTGTAGTGATTTCTGCTCCTCTCCCAGGGTGTGCGTTTTGGGGCATCTGTATAACGCAAATTCCCATACTTTTGTGTTGAGAGCAAGAAATATGTGTCAAATCCTCGTAGTTTATAGAGTGATTTTCTCTCCAATTAAAGGGTGTCCATTGTGTATAATGCAAATTCCCATACTTTTTGTGTTGCTAAAGTTGAGAGCAAGAAATACGTGTCATATCCACGTATTTTATAGAGTGATTTTCGCTCCAATTACAGGGTGTCCGTTGTGGAGTATCTGTATAATATAAATTCCCATACTTTGGCTCGGCAGTATGAAGAGAAAAGCCATTAATGATTTTTTGATCATGCAAGCGGATCGGAGTATTCCCCTGTGTAAATTTGATGTCAGCCACTGGCAGCTCATGCGTGACACCTGCCGTTTGCTCATGCCCTTTGAAGAGGCCACATAATTTGTCAGTCAACAGGACTGAATGAATAACTACCTGCCTCAGCAACTATTCTGATGCTGCCACCCTCCTGATGCCACACATCTGCTGCCAGTTGCTCCATCTGCCTCCTACCATCTTTACCAAGGACTGGAATTGTCCACCACCTCCCCACTCTATCATTGTGCCACTCCGTGGCTTTCCGTGTTGCTGCCACCTGTGAGCTCGGCTGCTGCTTCTGCTGCCGCCACCTCAACACTCTTTAATTGTGCCACCCTGAGGCTTACCAGGTTGCCGCCACCTCCATACTCTATCATTGTGCCACTCTGTGGCTTACCAGGTTGCTGCCACCTCCACACTCCATCATTGTGCCACTCTGTGGCCTACCAGGTTACTGCCACCTCCACACTCTGTCATTGTGCCACTCTGTAGCCCACCATGTTTTCACCACCTACATAATTTGTCATTGTGCCACTGCTGCCAACTGACCGCTGTCTTCCTGGATGACCCTGTGATTTCCATGATGCTGTTTTCACCCTCCATCGCCCTATGACGTTGCCACTATGTTTAGTTTTCCCCTTCATTTCATCTGTCAGAAGGAATGAAAAGCCTCAGGATTGATAGCCAAAAGCAGGATTGGATACAGTACACAGATGACATGCAAACATCCCATTTACTGGTCATCTCTGTTTTGGATCGACTCCTATTTGTTTTGGGCTTTAGCAATAACTGATGGATTATTGATCGATTGAAAGCAAACACTGATGGATGCAACGAAGGGCAAAATGATTGGTGACGTCAATGCAGAATTACTGCCGACACCCTCTCCACTTTTGGGGGAGTTTCTACATGTATCCGCGTTCAACAGAACAGGTTCTGTCGTAATCTATGGAATCATCTGATGTCAGTGTAAAAATAGTGCACTCTTTGATGTCATAGTGGGATCTTGGTCCAAATTTAAGCATGGCACAACACCCTACACGCTCTCTGCAGCCAGGAAATATCGTTTTTTTAATGTGATTTGTCATGATTCGATTCGAAACAGAAATTTTTTTTAAAAATCGGTGAATCAGGTCGAACCAAATTTCAACAAATTCGCCATCTCTATTCATTATGTGTTTTTATAAAATACCAATTGGGAAGCACCCCTTGACCTACTGACATCATCATTCAGCTATATATTAGCCATTTTCTGAAGAACCTGCCGTGGAGATAGAAATGAGTTGGTAGGGGGGAGTTTAGCAGCCTATAGTTTATGCCCCTCACACATAAGGAGGACAGAACAAATAGCAATAAGAATGTTTCTTTAAGGTATTGCTGTACGATGTTGTAAATGCAAATGGTACAAAGACTGGTCCTTTAAGGTATAACTGTATGATGCTGTAACTTTAAATAGTACTAAGACTGGTACTGTAAGTTATTACTGTATGATACTGTACATGTAAATAGTAATAAGACAGTTCCTTTAAGGTATTGATGCATGATGCTGTAAATGCAAATAGTACTAAGACTGGCCAATTAAAGCAAACCTGTCACCAGGAATGTAAGTTTTAGCTGGTGAAAGGTTTCAATAGCCTATGCTGTACTGAATTTAAAAATGTCTTTGTGAGCATTCTGAGTCATTCTGGTACGTCCAAGGATGGAGGGAAGGAAGCTGCAGCAGCTGTGTCTTAGTATCTTTATGCACGGCCATGACCACTCCAGTACCAGAATCTGCTGTTAACCATTTAGGCCCGTTGCATGCTACCTGTTCAATAAAGAACCGTGAGTTAATTTGCACAATGTTGCCTCCATCTGATCCCTGGATACGGCTTTTACCACCACGGGCTCCCCATCCATTGCCCAGGGACCTATCTTACAGACACTCAGGGGTTGCTCCGGGGAGAACCAGTACAACAGCCTCTCCCTCCATATTTCTTGCACACACCACCTGCTGCAGACCTGCCAGGCTGTAGCACAGCCCTCCGTTCCCCACTGTGACATCAGCGCGCCATTGGCCGAAATCGCCAGCCACTGTGGTATTCTGGGCCCCAACTGCCTCCAGGCCCCAAGAAAAGGCTAGGCCCCGGTGGGGGATGTTGTACATTCTTCCTATCCTCTACTCTCAAACAGCTCCCATGATCTCCCCTCTTCCTGTTATGCGCAATGAGCAGGCCAGAGAGGCCAGGGAATGTTGTAGAGAAGTGGAAGAATGCATCAAGGAGCCTAAGACTCAGGCTGCTACAGCTGCGCTCCGGACCACTCAGGGGCTCACCACACACTGCTGGCAGAGAGCCAGGTAGTAGGTGGTAGTATTCAGAATGTTTACAAAGGCATTTTTAAAATCAGCATAACATATACTATTGGAACCTGTCACCAGCAAAAAAATGACATTATTGGTTTCAGGTTCGCTTAATGGTATTGCTGTATGATGCTGGAAATGCAAATACTACTAACAATGCTCCTTTTAAGCAGTACTGTAGGATGATGAAAATGCTAATTGACGCTGGCTCTCTAATCACAGCAGCTTATTCTCCGAACCTTAGTGCCCTTAAAAGGGCAAGTGTTGTACAGCAGGGTCACATATCCCACCTACCCAATCGCAGCTATGCTAGATGTGGGCATAGCTGTGGTTGCTAAAGGGGCTGTAAGCAGGTTGATTAGCTGCTTAGAGGTCAATCAATCATCTTGTTGCGCATCCCCTCAACAACTTCCCGAAACTTTACAGTTCAGGTCAGCTCAACACCAGTAATGATACTGTAGATGGCAATATTTTTGTAATATTCTGAAATCTAATACCACAACCAACTATATTTCATGTAAGCAGCCTGCATGTGTAAATTATTTTTAAAGTGATGCAAGTTGGATGTGTAGTAAAACTTTAAAACCAGTAGTGGATTATAATATAGATGCCTAAGTTTTCTAGGAAGCCCATGAACACCCAAACTAACCACATCCAAAGGACCTTCACCCACTAAATCTCCAAGAATCTTGATTCTAGTACCAAATTATGAACTTGTAGAGACAATAATATTCATACAGCCAGGGCCCATGGCAGTCTTAATCGCCACTGCCTAAAACCAAAATAGTATTAGAAGTTAAGACCACATTCTATGCTTTTTTATATATGTACAAGTATTACTTGCGTTGACATTGCCATTATTCCTATGTAATGCCTCTTGAAAGTAATATTATTTGCAGATGTATATATGAAATAAGCAGAACTTTATCCTAATGTTTGCAAGCAAGGACACAGTAATGCTTTATAAATGCATTCAGCTGGGCAACATCTGCCTCTTCTCCAAGGATATCCCGGAATCTGTAACAAAAAGTAAAATCTTAAAATGTAGTCAAAAGCTTTATATGGCTGTTTTATGCTTATATTGGCTTTCTATCATTATACCTTTTTATTACAAATCCAAAAAAACATCATCTTTCCCCATCTTGTTTGGACTACAGTATTTTGTTATTGGATGATTTTCTTGGATATTTAGATAACCAGTTTAGATGCAGTTTGTTAAAGGGGAACCTAGCATTTCATCTTAAAACAAACCAATTTTCCTATAAAAACTATTCTCTCTAAAGGGCAAAGCTGAAAAGAGTCTCTTTCAGCATGAGATGAGTCACACAGAGAGGCTGGTGAGTAGGGCTAATTTTGCCCTTTTGGCTCTACAGGACTTTGAACTATGCTGGGATTTGAATTGCAATTAAGGATCCCATTCCCAAATGTAACTACCTGTATGTTAGATACTATAGCAATGAGTAGTATTGTCTGATGTTTTTGGCAAAACCATTTTAATATTAATTTGTTGCCTTTTTTAAAGGTTAATAGGTTTGTCGCCAGTAGTCACAGCAGGAATGCCACCAGTAGCAACAACAGGGATTCCCCCAGCAGCCACTGTCACGGGCACCCGTAAGCCCATGAGCCCTCTCCATGCACCCGCAGCCGACCCGTGACGTGCTATTACGTCACGGGTTGTGAAAGGGTTAAGAAATGAAGCTCAGTCAGTCCTTAGTATTGGGAAAACTTTGAAAGTGTATCCGAGTGCAGTTGCAAAAGCCATCAAGAGTAGAGATGAGCGAACATACTCGTCCGGGCTTGATGCTCGTTCGAGCATTAGCGTACTCGAAACTGCTCGTTGCTCGGACGAGTATTTCGCCAGCTCGAGAAAATTGCATCTCCCACCATTTTGCTTTTTGGCGGCCAGAAACAGAGCCAATCACAAGCCAGGAGACTCTGCACTCCACCCAGCATGACGTGGTAGCCTTACACGTCGATAGCAGTGGTTGGCTGGCCAGATCAGGTGACCCTGGAATAGACTAGCCCCTGCCCGCGCTGCTCGCATCATTCTGTGTCTGGATGCCACTAGGGAGAGAGCTGCTGCTGGTCAGGGAAAGCGTTAGGGTGTTCTATTAGAATAGTGTTAGGCAGGAGTGATTCTACAAGAACCCAACAGCCCTTCTTAGGGCTACAATAACGTTTTATTTTCCTTTTTTTTGGTTTGCTTGTGGCTGGGCCTGCTGCTATTAGTAGTGCAGCTAGTACCATATTCTGAGTAATTTGCAGGGAGACTTGTGTTTAGCTCTTAGTGACACACATATCCACCTCAAACACCGAAGTGGGACAATTTATTAGAGGTTTGATTTGAATTACGCCGAGTCTGCTGATTTATTTTTTTTTACGTTTATTTCTTATTAGAACTTACAGTAATCTGCCAAAGCAGTGTGCTTTGAGTGTGGGCTAGAAAATAGCCATAGGAGAACCCCAACGGCTTATTTAGGCCTACAATAGCGTTATATATTTTCCTTTTTTTTGTTTGCTTGTGGCTGGGCTTGCTGGCATTAGTAGTGCAGCTAGTACCATATTGTGAGGAATTAGCAGGGGGACTTGCGACCATCGTGTTTAGCTCTTTGTGACACACATATCCACCTCAAGCACCGAAGTGGGACAATTTATTAGGGGTTTGATTTGAATTAGGCACAGTCTTCTGATTTATTTTTTTTTACGTTTATTTCTTTTTATAACTTAAAGTTATCTGGCAAAGCAGTGTGCTTTGAGTGTAGGCTAGAAAATAGCCATAGGAGAACCCCAACGGCTTACTTAGGCCTACAATAGCGTTATATTTTCCTTTTTTTTGTTTGCTTGTGGCTGGGCTTGCTGGCATTACTAGTGCAGCTAGTACCATATTGTGAGGAATTTGCTGGGAGACTTGCGACCGTTGTGTTTAGCTCTTAGTGACACACATATCCACCTCAAACACCGAAGTGGGACAATTTATTAGGGGTTTGATTTGAATTAGGCACAGTCTGCTGATTTATTTATTTTTTACGTTTATTTATCTTATAACTCAAAGTCATCTGGCACAGCACAAAATCCAGTTGTGTGCTGTCAGTGTAGGTTAGAAACTAGCCATAGCAATAGGATAGCATCGTTTTGTTTAAAAAAAAAAACACAAAAAACACAAAAAAAAATAAATTTGAAGTTTACACTTTAATTTTGAAAATGTTTAACCCGAGGGCAAGGGGTAGAGGACGAGGGCGTGGACGTGGGCGTCCAACTACTGCAGGAGTCAGAGGCCGTGGTCCTGGGCAGGGTGAGACACCACCTGCTGATGAGGGAGCAGGGGAACGCCGCAGAGCTACACTCCCTAGGTTCATCATGTCTCAAGTTACTGGGACTCATGGTAGAGCACTGTTGAGGCCAGAACAGTGCGAAGAGGTGATGTCGTGGATTGCGGACAATGCTTCTAGCCATTTGTCCACCAGTCAGTCTTCCAAGCAGTCCACCCATGTAACCGAAATCAGCACTACTCCAGCTCCTCCACCTCAGCCTCCTTCCCCCCAGTCTGCCCCCTCCCAGCAAAATTTGGCATTTGAACCGGCATACTCTGAGGAACTGTTTTCTGGACCCTTCCCACAGTCACAAACCACTTGTCCGGTTGCTGATGAGCTATTTTCCGATTCCCAGGTTTTCCACCAGTCGCAGTCTGTGGGTGATGATGACATTATTGACGTAGTGGAAGAAGTGTGTAAAGAGGTGTCGGACGATGAGGAGACACGGTTGTCAGACAGTGGTGAAGTTGTTGTCAGGGCAGGAAGTCCGAGGGGGAGCAGACTGAGGGATCGGAGGATGATGAGGTGACAGACCCAAGCTGGGTTGAGAGGCCGGGTGAACACAGTGCTTCTGAGACGGAGGCGAGTCCTATAGCAGAACAGGTTGGAAGAGGCAGTGGTGGGGCCAGACGGAGAGGCAGGGCCATAGCTGGTGCATCAGCGCCAAATGTTGCCCGTAGTCAATCTCCCGTGGCAAGGGTTCACCTCCGGCCGGGCACACCACTGCTCCTTCCCCTGTGTCATCTGCTAGTCAGCCCCCTGCCCAGGACCACGGCCCAAACACCTCCCGTGCGAAAACCCCATCTTCGCCTCCACGATCCTCCACAGCATCCACCAGCGTTCAGCTCTCCATACCCCAGACGCTGGAGCGCAAAAGGAAGTATAGCGCAACCCACCCACACGCCCAAGCCCTCAACATCCACATCTCCAAGTTGCTTAGCCTGGAGATGCTGCCCTATAGGCTTGTAGAGACCGAGGCCTTTCGAAACCTCATGACGGCGGCCGCCCCTCGGTATTCGGTCCCCAGCCGCCACTACTTTCCCCGATGTGCCGTCCCAGCCCTGCACAAGCACGTGTCAGAGAACATCATCCGTGCCCTGACCAACGCCATTTCTGACAAGGTCCACCTGACCACGGACACGTGGACGAGTGCTGCCGGGCAGGGCCACTATATATCGCTGACGGCACATTGGGTTAACTTGGTGGAGGCTGGGAACGAGTCTGACCCTGGGGCTGGTCATATACTGCCGACGCAGAGGATTGCGGGGCCTACCTCGGTCCAGGTCTCAAAGGCCTATTATGCCTCCTCCTCCTCCCACCCCTCCTCCACCTCCTCCTCCGAATTACCATCCGTGGGCATGGCGCCATCAGTCGGTAGCTCTAGGCACAGCAGCAGTGCCGTCGCTAAGCGACAGCAGACGGTGCTCAAACTGCTGAGCCTAGGCGATAAAAGGCACACCGCCCAAGAGCTATTACAGGGCATCACGGCGCAGACTGATCTGTGGCTGGCACCGCTGAACCTGAAGCCAGGCATGGTTGTGTGTGACAACGGCCGTAACCTGGTGGCGGCTCTGCAACTCGGCAGACTGACACATGTGCCATGCCTGGCCCATGTGTTAAATCTCATAGTTCAGCGTTTCCTCAAGACATACCCCAATCTGTCTGATTTGCTCACGAAGGTGCGCCGCATCTGTGCGCATTTCAGGAAGTCCAGCACAGATGCTGCCACTCTCAGGGCAGCGCAGCGCCGCCTCCAACTGCCCGCTCACCGACTGTTGTGCGACGTGCCCACGAGGAGATATTCAACATTAACCATGTTATCCAGAGTTTACCAGCAGCGCCGAGCGATTGTAGACTGCCAGATGTTAACTTCCACCAGAACTGGTAGTCAGGTCAGTCAGCTTCCTCAAGTCTACAATGAGGAGTGGACGTGGATGTCTGATATCTGTCAGGTGCTGAGTAACTTTGAGGAGTCAACACAGATGGTCAGTGGCGATGCCGCCATCATCAGCCTCACCATCCCGCTGCTTGGCCTGTTGAAAAACTCTCTGGTCAGCATGAAGTCTGAAGCTTTGCGCTTGTCACAAGAGACGGGGGAAGAAGATTCCCTTGTTGATAGCCAAAGCACCCTTAGGTCTGTTTCTCAGCGCATATCGGAGGACATGGAGGAGGATGAGGAGGAAGAGGAGGAGAATGTTGGCGATACAGAAGAGGGGACCATTGTTCAGTCCTTCACTGTTCAGCGTGTATGGGCAGAAGAAGAGGAGTTGGAGGAGTTGGAGGAGGAGGAAATGGACAGTCAGGCCAGTGAGGGGAGTGAATTCTTGCGCGTTGGGACTCTGACGCATATGGCAGATTTCATGCTAGGCTGCCTATCCCGTGACCCTCACGTTCAAAGAATTTATTCTAGCACCGATTACTGGGTATTCACTCTCCTGGACCCACGGTACAAGCAAAATCTTTCCACTCTCATCCCTGGAGAGGAAAGGAGTGTGAGAATGCATGAATACCAGCAGGCCCTGTGCACAAGCTGAAACAGTATTTCCCTTCTGACAGCGCTAGCGGCAGAGGGCGTACTTCTGCGGGACAAGTAGCGAGGGAGAGTAGGCGAGCAGGCAGCTTTTCCAGCACTGGCAGGGGTACGCTTTACAAGGCCTTTGCCAGTTTTATGTCACCCCAGCAAGACACTGTCACCTGTCCCCAGTCTCGGCAGAGAAGGGTTGATCTTTACAGAAAGATGGTGAGGGAGTACGTAGCTGACCATACCATCGTCCTAAATGATCACACAGCTCCCTACAACTACTGGGTTTCAAAGCTGGACATGTGGCACGAACTGCCGCTGTACGCCTTGGAGGTTCTTGCCTGCCCTGCCGCTAGCGTGTTGTCTGAGCGGGTTTTCAGTGCAGCTGGTGGCATCATCACCGATAAGCGTAGACGCCTGTCGACTGACAGCGCTGACAGGCTGATGCTTATTAAGATGAATAAAGCCTGGATTTCTCCGGATTTTCATTCTCAACCAGGTGAAAGAAGCTCAACCTGAATAATGTATGCACTCCTCATTGTCCTCCTTCTACTCCTCTTTGTACACTAAAGCAGAGGAAACTGGCTATTTTTTGCCAGGGCCAACTGGTTCTAGCTATAGTACTCTATGTATTTAATTTTTCTGGAGGGCCACCTACCCGGTCCTCTGTTTTAAGCAATTTTTGGGAGTGCCAGATACAGGCACTCAATCTATTAAATTTTTTCTGGAGGACCACCTACCTGCTCCTCTGGTTTTAAAACTTTTTTTGACTGCCACATACGGGCACTCAATTTATTTAAATTTTCTGGAGGACCACCTACCTGCTCCTCTGGTTTGACTGCCACATACAGGCACTATCCAAATTAAATTTTCTCCATAGCAGCCTCCACATGTCGTCTTTTTAGCTGGCTCCACACGTTGTCTCCATTGCTACCTCCACACGTCATCGCCATAGCTGCCTCCAAAAGTCGTCCATATAGCTGCCTCCATACATGGTCCCCTTATCAAACGAGCTGTGTCAGGCAGAATTTTGGGTTGTTTTCATGGATTCCACATCAAACTTGTTAACTTTGTCGCCACCCTGCTGTGTAATCCACAAAATATACTGGCAAACTTTTATCATTTACCGATATTATTTCAGCGCTTCTTGCGCATCTGTTTACATTCCCCTCACCCGCCATAACCCAAACTTATAAGAACGCTACTACACTTGATCTTATACAAAAGGTTCTTAGAAGTGCTGTTTGGGGAGTAGCCTAGAGACAGGGGCTTGGATCGGCGAAAGCTCGCCTGGCTGCGGAGCGCCAGCTCCATCTCAAGATCCAACTAACATAGTTTTAACTGCAGCACCTTTAATCTACTACTAGTTCACTGCCTCCATACACCAGGAATAGACATTAGACCAGTAGAATCTGTGCTTTGGTCTGATGAGTCCAAATTTGAGATCTTTGGTTCCAACCACCGTGTCTCTACATGCCTGGTTCCCCCTGTGATGCATGGAGGAGGAGGTGTGATGGTGTGGGGGGGCTTTCCTGGTGACACTGTTGGAGATTTATTCAAAATTGAAGGTATAGTGAACCAGCCTGGTTACCACAGCATCTTGCAGCAGCATGAAATTCTATCAGGTTTGCGTTTAGTTGGACCATCAATTATTTTTTAACAGGACAATGACCCCAAACACACCTCCAGGCTGCGTAAGGGCTATTTGACCAAGAAGGAGAGAGATTGGGTGCTACAACAGATGACATGGCCTCCACAGTCACCAGACCTGAACCCAATCTAGACCACAGAGTGAAGGCAAAACGGCCATCAAGTGCTAGAGTGTGCAAAGCCGTAATCAAAGCAGAAGGTAGCTACTTTAAAGAACCGAGAATATAAGACATATGTTCAGTTGTTTCACACTTTTTTGTTAAGTATATATTTCCCTATGTGTTAATTCATAGTTTTGATGCCTTCAATGGAAATATACACTTTTTACAGTCATGAAAATACAGAAAACTCTTTGAATGAGAAAGTGTGTCCAAACTTTTGTACTGTATCTGTATCTGTTTTGTATCTGTACTGTAAATAGTCTTAAAGGGGTTTTCCCACAAATTCTCAAATCTCAATCCCCTAGTGATGTTTACCCAACAAAGATAATTTTTAACCCCTTCCTTTACAATTTTTCTCGTTTTTTTTGCTGTTTTAGCTCCTCTCAATCAGTGATGGTCAGTGTAATATTCCAGAGTGTGAGCAGGGATTCTCTAAGCAGACACTTTATGCTTACATTATCAGTGTACAAGGTTTATGTGCACTTTCATTTACCTTCTGGACATTGTACTAGTATCTGACACATAGAAATAGAGATGAGATGGATCAGAGATGAGATGCATGAGATGTCTATTACATACTTTCAGCTCTGCTACATATTTGCTCTTACACTATGAGATCTCCTGTGCCTGCCTACCCCTTCCTCCAGATAACTTATTTGCATGTAGCTTGCAGCTTCTCTCTGTTCACAATGGGGGTCATTTACTAAGGGCCCGATTTGCGTTTTCCCGACGTGTTACCCGAATATTTCTGATTTGCGCCGATTGTACCTGAATTGCCCCGGGATTTTGGCGCACGCGATTGGATTGTGGCGCATCGGCGCTGGCATACACGAGACGGAAATCGGGGGGCGTGGCCGAACGAAAACCTGACGGATTCGGAAAAAACGCCGCATTTAAGAAAAAAAATGTGTCGCGAAAATTACACTTACCTTCACCAGGTATAGGCCGGTGAATTTCAGGGCATTCCAGCGCGCCTCCGGGGAACTTCAGCGCAGCAGCGCCACCTGGTGGACGGCGGAGGAACTACCTTAGTGAATCCCGGCCGGACCCAAATCCACCGCAGAGAACGCGCCGCTGGATCGCGAACGGACCGGGTAAGTAAATCTGCCCCATTGTGTTCTTTGCTGGCAGGAAGTAAGTGTCTGTGAGCTTGGTCCTGATTTGCAGGGGGAGGGGCTAGAGTGCAGGCAGCAGAGAGAGAGAAATCTCAGCTCCATGGCCGTCACACAGAATTCCAAGATGGCGTTCCCGACCCTAAGTCAGAAGTTACAGGGTCATGTCTAGGGGCAACTGAAATTGTGTACACCAGGACTGATGGAGAGACTTAAATCTGTGAAATTCTGTATTTTTGTTAACAACATTGAATTAGAGAATGTGTTATATTGTCCACTGAGTATATTTAAGAAACTTGTCTTCATGGTACAACCCTTTTAAACTTCACTAGACATATCATCCAGCATAAGACATCATGATAAATTTGGCACAGTTTAGTCTAAATATAAAATGTATTACTTTGACCCACCCCCATGTGTTTTGCTCCATGGAGGGTGCAGGGGACATATTCATATCTTGCTTTAAGCAGTCAGGGGGAGGGAATATTGCAAGTCCTGTCCATGATTGTTTTGCCAGGATAGCTTCTGCAACTTTTAGACAATACCAGCAAAAATGGGACTTCTTACAAATCTTCAAATGCTGTTGTGTGCTACTTTCTCTTTTACTGCTTTCTCTTCTACTGACCAGAAAGTGCTGCATAATGTAGTGCAACACCCATCAAATATTACCACTATCCATAGCCAAATCTGAATTTAAAGGACATCTACCACCAGGATGAGGGATTGTAAACCAAGTGAACTTACATGCTGATGTGTGCCCCCTCTGGAAGGATCTGCTCTTCGTTCAGCTTTTTATGCCCTGGTTTTTACAAAAAAAAGTATTTAAAATTATACAAATGAGAATCTATGCAGCCTGGAGCCTCTCGGGATCATTTGCATCATTTTTAAAGCCTTTTTTCTTAAAAACAAGGGCATAAGATCCTTAAAGAAGAGCAAATCCTTCTGAGGGGGCACACTTGTTTTGTAATCCTTCTTCCTGGTGATGTCTTTTAAATCATGGGTGTATTTAATTATTCTGACCTTTTTTCAGTTTGTATAAGAAATTGTTCCGCTTTCTTCACATCATTTTGTAATAGTATCTGGAATGGACAGAATGACTGTATAAATCCAATAATTTCAGGAAGAGACATTGGAATTTTGACCGGTATATCTGTGATCCTGTAAGTGAAGAGTATGTGCCAGTTATATTTGGAGAATATAGCAAATGGTATATTTCAATTTCATGTACAGGCAGTCCCCAGGTTACATACAAGATAGGGTCCGCAGATTTGTTCTTAAGTTGAATTTGTATGTAAGTCGAAACTGTATATTTTATAACTGAAGTTCTAGAAAAAAAATTTTCTTTTGCCCCAGTGACAATTGGAGTTTCAAAATGTTTTATTTAATTTGACTAAGAATTATCAATAAAGCTTTATTACAGACACTTTACAGCTGATCATTGCAGTCTGGGACTATAGTAAAGCATCCAGAAAGCTGGCAGAAAGAGGGCAGAGGGGTCCTTCTGTAACTATGGGTTGTCTGTAAGTCAGGTGTCCTTAAGTAGGGGACCGCCTGTATTCACAATTATAGGAAACATTGTGCCCAGAGCATAAACATATCTGCCCACCTTTATTAAAGTGTTTGCACTAGAAAGAATGTGCAAACAGCTTGAACATTTATTTAAGAAGTGTTTTATATCGAAGCTGCACTGTGACCGACAAGCCAAAAAAGGGGGGAACCAAACGGAGCGTTCCAGTGCACAGTTGGATTGTGCGCCACAATCTGTCCAATGTGCTGTTCTGTACTATTCTAAAGCATGAAGAAAGTGCACCAGAAAGAACTGTGCACTCTGCCGGGGAAGTACATGGGGCACCAGATCCATGAAGATTGTGTCACACATTTTATCTGTCGCACTCTACAGGCAAACTGCACATAGTCTGCTTAACTCTCATAGTGACCGCAGTGTCTATAGTGCATCACCGCGATGATTGGGACCCTCCATGCAGGGCACGGAGGTGCTGATTGTAGCCATGGAAAACCCTAAGGACCCCAGGGCTGCCTTCAGTAGCAGCCTGTTAGGATTGTGCATTCTGCATGATCTAACAGTGCAGCTGTCAGCATATGCAGAATGCATAAGTTGACTATCTAATATGCTGCAATACATTATCAAATTATCAAATGATCACTTGTTCATGTCCCACCCTGGGCCGAAATAAAACAGTAAAAAAGTGCAATTAAAAAAAATTATTAAAAAAGGATAAAAAGAGGAGGGAAGGCCACAGCATCCAATATGATGAAAAAAGGTTAAACCTTTATTCACACAGGCATAGAAAAAAGTTCAACGTTTCGTTTCACAATGAATCTTTGTCAAGCATACATAGTGTGCACATGCACATATATATACACTAGAGATGAGCGAACATGCTCGTCCGAGCTTGATGCTCGGTCGAGCATTAGGGTACTCGAAACTGCTCGTTACTCGGACGAATACTTCGCCCGCTCGAGAAAATGGCAGCTCCCGCCGTTTTGCTTTTTGGCGGCCAGAAACAGAGCCAATCACAAGCCAGGAGACTCTGCACTCCACCCAGCATGACGTGGTACCCTTACACGTCGATAGCAGTGGTTGGCTGGCCAGATCAGGTGACCCTGGGATAGACTAGCCGCTGGCCGCGCTGCTCGGATCATTCTGTCTCTGGATGCCGCTAGGGAGAGAGCTGCTGCTGCTCAGGGAAAGCGTTAGGGTGTTCTATTAGCTTACTGTTAGGCAGGAGTGATTCTCAAAGAACCCAACAGCCCTTCTTAGGGCTACAATAACGTTCTACTTTTTTTATTTTAATTTGCATATTTTACCATTTTGTGAGGAATTAGCAGGGGGACTTGCTACCGTTGTGTTTAGCTCTTAGTGGCACACATATCCATAGCAAAGACCGAAGTGGGAAAATTCAGTAGGGGTTGGATTTCTATTAGGCAATAACTCAGTGTCATCTCATCCGGCATAGTACTGTGCTTCCTTTGATACTTGGCTAGAAAATAGCCATAGGAGAATACAAACAGCTTCTTGATCTTGAAGCCTACAGTAGCGTTCTATATATTTGATTTCTGGTTGATCTGCTGGTGGCTGTAGTTTCTGCAGTGCATGTACTTGCCAATTCTGAGCAATTTGTAGTGAGACTTGCGACCGCTGTGTTCTGCGCTTAGTGGCGCACATATCCATAGCAAAGGCTGAAGTGGCAAAATTCAGTAGGGGTTGGATTTCTATTAGGCAATAACTCAGTGTCATCTCATCCGGCATAGTACTGTGCTTCCTTTGATACTTGGCTAGAAAATAGCCATAGGAGAATACAAACAGCTTCTTGATCTTGAAGCCTACAGTAGCGTTCTATATATTTGATTTCTGGTTGATCTGCTGGTGGCTGTAGTTTCTGCAGTGCATGTACTTGCCAATTCTGAGCAATTTGTAGTGGGACTTGCGACCGCTGTGTTCTGCGCTTAGTGGCGCACATATCCATAGCAAAGGCCGAAGTGGCAAAATTCAGTAGGGGTTGGATTTCTATTAGGCAATAACTCAGTGTCATCTCATCCGGCATAGTACTGTGCTTCCTTTGATACTTGGCTAGAAAATAGCCATAGGAGAATACAAACAGCTTCTTGAAGCCTACAGTAGCGTTCTATATATTTGATTTCTGGTTGATCTGCTGGTGGCTGTAGTTTCTGCAGTGCATGTACTTGCCAATTCTGAGCAATTTGTAGTGAGACTTGCGACCGCTGTGTTCTGCGCTTAGTGGCGCACATATCCATAGCAAAGGCTGAAGTGGCAAAATTCAGTAGGGGTTGGATTTCTATTAGGCAATAACTCAGTGTCATCTCATCCGGCATAGTACTGTGCTTCCTTTGATACTTGGCTAGAAAATAGCCATAGGAGAATACAAACAGCTTCTTGATCTTGAAGCCTACAGTAGCGTTCTATATATTTGATTTCTGGTTGATCTGCTGGTGGCTGTAGTTTCTGCAGTGCATGTACTTGCCAATTCTGAGCAATTTGTAGTGGGACTTGCGACCGCTGTGTTCTGCGCTTAGTGGCGCACATATCCATAGCAAAGGCCGAAGTGGCAAAATTCAGTAGGGGTTGGATTTCTATTAGGCAATAACTCAGTGTCATCTCATCCGGCATAGTACTGTGCTTCCTTTGATACTTGGCTAGAAAATAGCCATAGGAGAATACAAACAGCTTCTTGAAGCCTACAGTAGCGTTCTATATATTTGATTTCTGGTTGATCTGCTGGTGGCTGTAGTTTCTGCAGTGCATGTACTTGCCAATTCTGAGCAATTTGTAGTGAGACTTGCGACCGCTGTGTTCTGCGCTTAGTGGCGCACATATCCATAGCAAAGGCTGAAGTGGCAAAATTCAGTAGGGGTTGGATTTCTATTAGGCAATAACTCAGTGTCATCTCATCCGGCATAGTACTGTGCTTCCTTTGATACTTGGCTAGAAAATAGCCATAGGAGAATACAAACAGCTTCTTGATCTTGAAGCCTACAGTAGCGTTCTATATATTTGATTTCTGGTTGATCTGCTGGTGGCTGTAGTTTCTGCAGTGCATGTACTTGCCAATTCTGAGCAATTTGTAGTGGGACTTGCGACCGCTGTGTTCTGCGCTTAGTGGCGCACATATCCATAGCAAAGGCCGAAGTGGCAAAATTCAGTAGGGGTTGGATTTCTATTAGGCAATAACTCAGTGTCATCTCATCCGGCATAGTACTGTGCTTCCTTTGATACTTGGCTAGAAAATAGCCATAGGAGAATACAAACAGCTTCTTGATCTTGAAGCCTACAGTAGCGTTCTATATATTTGATTTCTGGTTGATCTGCTGGTGGCTGTAGTTTCTGCAGTGCATGTACTTGCCAATTCTGAGCAATTTGTAGTGAGACTTGCGACCGCTGTGTTCTGCGCTTAGTGGCGCACATATCCATAGCAAAGGCTGAAGTGGCAAAATTCAGTAGGGGTTGGATTTCTATTAGGCAATAACTCAGTGTCATCTCATCCGGCATAGTACTGTGCTTCCTTTGATACTTGGCTAGAAAATAGCCATAGGAGAATACAAACAGCTTCTTGATCTTGAAGCCTACAGTAGCGTTCTATATATTTGATTTCTGGTTGATCTGCTGGTGGCTGTAGTTTCTGCAGTGCATGTACTTGCCAATTCTGAGCAATTTGTAGTGGGACTTGCGACCGCTGTGTTCTGCGCTTAGTGGCGCACATATCCATAGCAAAGGCCGAAGTGGCAAAATTCAGTAGGGGTTGGATTTCTATTAGGCAATAACTCAGTGTCATCTCATCCGGCATAGTACTGTGCTTCCTTTGATACTTGGCTAGAAAATAGCCATAGGAGAATACAAACAGCTTCTTGATCTTGAAGCCTACAGTAGCGTTCTATATATTTGATTTCTGGTTGATCTGCTGGTGGCTGTAGTTTCTGCAGTGCATGTACTTGCCAATTCTGAGCAATTTGTAGTGGGACTTGCGACCGCTGTGTTCTGCGCTTAGTGGCGCACATATCCATAGCAAAGGCTGAAGTGGCAAAATTCAGTAGGGGTTGGATTTCTATTAGGCAATAACTCAGTGTCATCTCATCCGGCATAGTACTGTGCTTCCTTTGATACTTGGCTAGAAAATAGCCATAGGAGAATACAAACAGCTTCTTGATCTTGAAGCCTACAGTAGCGTTCTATATATTTGATTTCTGGTTGATCTGCTGGTGGCTGTAGTTTCTGCAGTGCATGTACTTGCCAATTCTGAGCAATTTGTAGTGGGACTTGCGACCGCTGTGTTCTGCGCTTAGTGGCGCACATATCCATAGCAAAGGCCGAAGTGGCAAAATTCAGTAGGGGTTGGATTTCTATTAGGCAATAACTCAGTGTCATCTCATCCGGCATAGTACTGTGCTTCCTTTGATACTTGGCTAGAAAATAGCCATAGGAGAATACAAACAGCTTCTTGATCTTGAAGCCTACAGTAGCGTTCTATATATTTGATTTCTGGTTGATCTGCTGGTGGCTGTAGTTTCTGCAGTGCATGTACTTGCCAATTCTGAGCAATTTGTAGTGGGACTTGCGACCGCTGTGTTCTGCGCTTAGTGGCGCACATATCCATAGCAAAGGCCGAAGTGGCAAAATTCAGTAGGGGTTGGATTTCTATTAGGCAATAACTCAGTGTCATCTCATCCGGCATAGTACTGTGCTTCCTTTGATACTTGGCTAGAAAATAGCCATAGGAGAATACAAACAGCTTCTTGATCTTGAAGCCTACAGTAGCGTTCTATATATTTGATTTCTGGTTGATCTGCTGGTGGCTGTAGTTTCTGCAGTGCATGTACTTGCCAATTCTGAGCAATTTGTAGTGGGACTTGCGACCGCTGTGTTCTGCGCTTAGTGGCGCACATATCCATAGCAAAGGCCGAAGTGGCAAAATTCAGTAGGGGTTGGATTTCTATTAGGCAATAACTCAGTGTCATCTCATCTGGCATAGTACTGTGCTTCCTTTGATACTTGGCTAGAAAATAGCCATAGCAATAGGATAGCATTGTTTGGTTTTAAAAACTCAAAAAAAACAAAAAACACAAAAAAAAAAAAAAAAACACAAAAAAAAACAAAAAAAAGTAAAAAAAAAAATAAAGTTATAACTCTCATTTTAAAAATGTTTAACCCGAGGGCTAGGGGTAGAGGACGAGGGCGGGGACGTGGGCGTCCAACTACTGCAGGGGTCAGAGGCCGTGGTCCTGGGCGGGGTGAGACACCACCTGCTGATGAGGGAGCAGGGGAACGCCGCAGAGCTACACTCCCTAGGTTCATGTCTGAAGTTACTGGGACTCGTGGTAGAGCACTGTTGAGGCCAGAACAGTGCGAACAGGTGATGTCGTGGATTGCTGACAATGCTTCGAGCAATTTGTCCACCACCAGTCAGTCTTCCACGCAGTCCACCCATGTCACCGAAATCGCCACTCCTCCAGCTCCTGCACCTCAGCCTCCTCCCCCCCAGTCTGCCCCCTCCCAGGAAAATTTGGCATTTGAACCGGCATACTCTGAGGAACTGTTTTCTGGACCCTTCCCACAGTCACAAACCACTTGTCCGGTTGCTGCTGAGCAATTTTCCGATGCCCAGGTTTTCCACCAGTCACAGTCTGTGGGTGATGATGACCTTCTTGACGTAGTGGAAGTGTGTAAAGAGGTGTCCGACGATGAGGAGACACGGTTGTCAGACAGTGGGGAAGTTGTTGTCAGGGCAGGAAGTCCGAGGGGGGAGCAGACTGAGGGATCGGAGGATGATGAGGTGACAGACCCAAGCTGGGTTGAGAGGCCGGGTGAACACAGTGCTTCTGAGACGGAGGAGAGTCCTCGACCTGAACAGGTTGGAAGAGGCAGTGGTGGGGCCAGACGGAGAGGCAGGGCCAGAGCTGGTGCATCAGCGCCACTGTCAACTAGTGAAGCTCCCGTGGTGAGGGCTCTTGCGGCGAGGGCTAGATCTTCAGAAGTGTGGAGGTTCTTTAAGGAAACACCGGATGACCGACGGACTGTGGTGTGCAACATTTGCCAAACCAGGCTCAGCAGGGGTTCCACCACTACTAGCTTAACTACCACCAGTATGCGCAGGCATATGAATGCTAAGCACCCCACTCAGTGGCAACAAGCCCGTTCACCTCCGGCCGTGCACACCACTGCTCCTTCCCCTGTGTCAGCTGCTAGTCAGCCCCCTGCCCAGGACCCTGCCACAAAAACCCCATCGTCGCCTCCACGATCCTCCACAGCATCCACCAGCGTTCAGCTCTCCATACCCCAGACGCTGGAGCGGAAACGCAAATATAGTGCAACCCACCCGCACGCCCAAGCCCTTAATGTGCACATCTCCAGATTGCTTAGCCTGGAGATGCTGCCCTATAGGCTAGTAGAGACCGAGGCCTTTCGCAACCTCATGGCGGCGGCCGCCCCTCGGTATTCGGTCCCCAGCCGCCACTACTTTTCCCGATGTGCCGTCCCAGCCCTGCACCAGCACGTGTCAGACAACATCATCCGTGCCCTGACCAACGCCGTTTCTGACAAGGTCCACCTGACCACGGACACGTGGACGAGTGCTGCCGGGCAGGGCCACTATATATCGCTGACGGCACATTGGGTTAACTTGGTGGAGGCTGGGACCGAGTCTGACCCTGGGGCTGCTCATATACTGCCGACGCCGAGGATTGCGGGGCCTACCTCGGTCCAGGTGTTTCAGGCCTACTATGCCTCCTCCTCCTCCCACCCCTCCTCCACCTCCTCCTCCGAACTACCATCCGTGGGCACGGCGCCATCAGTCGGTAGCTCTAGGCACAGCAGCAGTGCCGTCGCTAAGCGACAGCAGGCGGTGCTCAAACTGCTGAGCCTAGGCGACAAAAGGCACACCGCCCAAGAGCTATTACAGGGCATCACGGCGCAGACTGATCTGTGGCTGGCACCGCTGAACCTCAAGCCGGGAATGGTTGTGTGTGACAACGGCCGTAACCTGGTGGCGGCTCTGCAACTCGGCAGACTGACACATGTGCCATGCCTGGCCCATGTGTTAAATCTGATAGTGCAGCGTTTCCTCAAGACATACCCCAATCTGTCTGATTTGCTCACGAAGGTGCGCCGCATCTGTGCGCATTTCAGGAAGTCCAGCCCAGATGCTGCCACTCTCAGGGCAGCGCAGCGCCGCCTCCAACTGCCCGCTCACCGACTGTTGTGCGACGTGCCCACGAGGTGGAATTCAACACTGACCATGTTATCCAGAGTTTACCAGCAGCGCAGAGCGATTGTAGACTGCCAGATGTCAACTTCCACCAGAACTGGTAGTCAGGTCAGTCAGCTTCCTCAAGTCTACAATGAGGAGTGGACGTGGATGTCTGATATCTGTCAGGTGCTGAGTAACTTTGAGGAGTCAACACAGATGGTCAGTGGCGATGCCGCCATCATCAGCCTCACCATCCCGCTGCTTGGCCTGTTGAAAAACTCTCTGGTCAGCATGAAGTCGGAAGCTTTGCGCTCGTCACAAGAGACGGGGGAAGAATATTCCCTTGTTGATAGCCAAAGCACCCTGAGGTCTGTTTCTCAGCGCATATCGGAGGAGGTGGAGGTGGAGGAGGATGAGGAGGAAGAGGAGGAGAATGTTGGCGAGACACAAGAGGGGACCATTGTTGAGTCCTTCACTGTTCAGCGTGTATGGGCAGAAGAAGAGGAGTTGGAGGAGTTGGAGGAGGAGGAAATGGACAGTCAGGCCAGTGAGGGGAGTGAATTCTTACGCGTTGGTACTCTGGCGCATATGGCAGATTTCATGCTAGGCTGCCTATCCCGTGACCCTCGCGTTCAAAGAATTTATTCCAGCACCGATTACTGGGTGTTCACTCTCCTGGACCCACGGTACAAGCAAAATCTTCCCACTCTCATCCCTGGAGAGGAAAGGAGTGTGAGAATGCATGAATACCAGCAGGCCCTGGTGCACAAGCTGAAACAGTATTTCCCTTCTGACAGCGCGTAGTTCTGCGGGACAAGTAGCGAGGGAGAGTAGGCGAGCAGGCAGCTTGTCCAGCACTGGCAAGGGTACGCTTTACAAGGCTTTTGCCAGCTTTATGTCACCCCAGCAAGACACTGTCACCTGTCCCCAGTCTCGGCAGAGTAGGGCTGATCTTTACAGAAAGATGGTGAGGGAGTACGTAGCTGACCATACCATCGTCCTAAATGATCACACAGCTCCCTACAACTACTGGGTTTCAAAGCTGGACATGTGGCACGAACTGGCGCTGTACGCCTTGGAGGTTCTTGCCTGCCCTGCCGCTAGCGTCTTGTCCGAGCGGGTTTTCAGTGCAGCTGGTGGCATCATCACCGATAAGCGTACACGCCTGTCGACTGACAGCGCTGACAGGCTGACGCTTATTAAAATGAATAAAGGCTGGATTTCTCAGAATTTCCAATCTCCACCAGGTGAAGGAAGCTCAACCTGAATAATTGATCCACTCCTCCTCCTCCTCCTCATTTTCCTCCTTCTCCTCCTCTTTGTACAGTAAAGCAGAGGAAAATGGCTATTTTTTGACAGGGCCCACTGGCTCTTGCTATAGTACTTCATGCATTTAATTTTTCTGGAGGGCCACCTACCCGGTCCTCTGTTTGAAACAATTTTTGTGAGTGCCACATACAGGCACTCAATCTATTCCATTTTTCTGGAGGGCCACCTACCCGGTCCTCTGTTTTAAAAAATTTTTGGGACTGCCACATACAGGCACTCAATCTATTCCATTTTACTGCAGGGCCACCTACCTGCTCCTCTGGTTTGAACAATTTTTGGGACTGCCACATACAGGCACTCAATCTATTCCATTTTACTGGAGGGCCACCTACCTGCTCCTCTGGTTTGAACAATTTTTGGGACTGCCACATACAGGCACTCAATCTATTCCATTTTACTGCAGGGCCACCTACCTGCTCCTCTGGTTTGAACAATTTTTGGGACTGCCACATACAGGCACTCAATCTATTCCATTTTACTGGAGGGCCACCTACCTGCTCCTCTGGTTTGAAACATTTTTGGGACTGCCACATACAGGCACTCAATCTATTCCATTTTACTGCAGGGCCACCTACCTGCTCCTCTGGTTTGAACAATTTTTGGGACTGCCACATACAGGCACTCAATCTATTCCATTTTACTGCAGGGCCACCTACCTGCTCCTCTGGTTTGAACAATTTTTGGGACTGCCACATACAGGCACTCAATCTATTCCATTTTACTGCAGGGCCACCTACCTGCTCCTCTGGTTTGAACAATTTTTGGGACTGCCACATACAGGCACTCAATCTATTCCATTTTACTGCAGGGCCACCTACCTGCTCCTCTGGTTTGAACAATTTTTGGGACTGCCACATACAGGCACTCAATCTATTCCATTTTACTGCAGGGCCACCTACCTGCTCCTCTGGTTTGAACAATTTTTGGGACTGCCACATACAGGCACTCAATCTATTCCATTTTACTGGAGGGCCACCTACCTGCTCCTCTGGTTTGAACAATTTTTGGGACTGCCACATACAGGCACTCAATCTATTCCATTTTACTGCAGGGCCACCTACCTGCTCCTCTGGTTTGAACAATTTTTGGGACTGCCACATACAGGCACTCAATCTATTCCATTTTACTGGAGGGCCACCTACCTGCTCCTCTGGTTTGAAACATTTTTGGGACTGCCACATACAGGCACTCAATCTATCCCATTTTACTGGAGGGCCACCTACCTGCTCCTCTGGTTTGAAAAATGTTTGGGACTGCCACATACAGGCACTATCCAAATTAAATTGTCTCCATAGCAGCCTCCACACGTTGTCTCCATTGCTACCTCCAAAAGTCGTCCATATAGCTGCCTCCATACATCGTCCCTTTATCAAACGAGGTGTGTCAGGCAGAAATTTGGGTTGTTTTCATGGATTCCACATTAAAGTTGTTAACTTTGTCACCACCCTGCTGTGTAATCCCCAAAATATACTGGCAAACTTTTACCATTTAGGGATATTATTTCAGCGCTTCTTGCGCATCTGTTTACATTCCCCTCACCCGGCATATCCTAAACTTATAAGAACGCTACTACACTTGATCTTATACAAAAGGTTCTTAGAAGTGCTGTTTGGGGAGTAGCCTAGAGACAGGGGCTTGGATTGGCGAAAGCTCGCCTGGCAGCGGAACGCCAGCTCCATGCGCATCATGCGCTTCTTGCGCATCTGTTTACATTCCCCTCACCCGCCATATCCCAAACTTATAAGAACGCTACTACACTTAACTTGGTGCAGGCTGGGACCGAGTCTGACCCTGGGGCTGGTCATATACTGCCGACGCAGAGAATTGCGGGGCCTACCTCGGTCCAGGTCTCAAAGGCCTACTATACCTCCTCCCACCCCTCCTCCACCTCCTCCTCCTCCGAATTACCATCCGTGGGCATGGCGCCATCAGTCGGTAGCTCTAGGCACAGCAGCAGTGCCGTCGCTAAGCGACAGCAGGCGGTGCTGAAACTGCTGAGCCTAGGCGATAAAAGGCACACCGCCCAAGAGCTATTACAGGGCATTCCACATCAAAGTTGTTAACTTTGTCGCCACCCTGCTGTGTAATCCCCAAAATATACTTGCAAACTTTTACCATTTAGGGATATTATTTCAGCGCTTCTTGCGCATCTGTTTACATTCCCCTCACCCGGCATATCCTAAACTTATAAGAACGCTACTACACTTGATCTTATACAAAAGGTTCTTAGAAGTGCTGTTTGGGGAGTAGCCTAGAGACAGGGGCTTGGATTGGCGAAAGCTCGCCTGGCAGCGGAGCGCCAGCTCCATGCCAAGATCCAACTAACATAGTTTTAACTGCAGCACCTTTAATCTACTACTAGTTCACTGCCTCCATACATGGTCCCCTTATCAAACGAGCTGTGTCAGGCAGAATTTTGGGTTGTTTTCATGGCTTCCATGTTAACTTTGTCGCCACCCTGCTGTGTAATCCACAAAATATACTGGCAAACTTTTATCATGTACCGATATTATTTGAGCGCTTCTTGCTCACCTCCTTTGGTTCCTCTCTGCCACCCATTGGTTTGAAGCCTGAGTCCATTTAGGGTATGTCGCCATGCCACTCTCTAGCCTGCCGCTGCTGCCGCTGCCTCTGCATGAAGTCCCCTATAGTGTCAGGGTCAATTATTGGATGTTTTAGATGCTATCTAGCTTCATTCTGTCACTCTGTCATGGCCATGCTGTTGCCCATAATTTTGGCATAATGGTGCGATTATGCAGCCTCAGAGGCATCCATGCATGCTGCCCCTGCTGT
This sequence comes from Engystomops pustulosus, assembly GCF_040894005.1. Lineage (NCBI taxonomy): Eukaryota > Metazoa > Chordata > Amphibia > Anura > Leptodactylidae > Engystomops > Engystomops pustulosus. The sequence continues at coordinate 79,802,727 of NC_092418.1, forward strand.
TTCCTGTCCATTTCCGTGGTGTTTCCATCCTTTTCTGAGGTTCCCAGGTGTTTGGCCAAGCTTCCCTGTGCAGAGCCTTGGTCCCCTTGAAAAATGCTCGAGTCTCCCATTGACTTCAATGGGGTTCGTTATTCGAGACGAGCACTCGAGCATCGGGAAAAGTTCGTCTCGAATAACGAGTACCCGAGCATTTTAGTGTTCGCTCATCTCTAATATACACCCATTTCTTAGTGACATCATTTCCTGTTATACAAGCTTTTTTTTCTTTTTATCACAAATTCATATATTTACTATTATATCAAAAGTGAAACAAATACATTGTGTGTAATACTTTATATCTACAGTGATACTATTACATATAACCACTGTGTTTATATACTGTGGCACCCTAGAGTAAAAAGAGAAAAGAAAAAGGCTTCATCAAGTCAATCATATACAGCTGCATCACTAGATCCAAAGGGAGCGTACCTTAAATACATGTGGTGGCCCCAGTCTGAGAGCGTAGACCAATAGCGGCGTATAGTTGTCTATACTGCTTGATAATATATGAACACATGTGCGAGAGCCAAGAAACAGTTTTACAATAATCGATTATTTCACCCTTACACCACCTCTATGCTAAGTGGATCAGCAAGTTAGGCCCTATTCTGAGAACGGAGAACCCTTTGAACAGAAATACAAAAATGGAAAAGCACTGAAGCTAAATTTTTACTCACATTTTATTGAGTAAATAGTTCAATCTCACTGCTTAGGTTAGAAGAATATTGTTATTTTAGATGTGTTCAAAAAGGTGCAGCTTATAATTAATATTCTGATTTACGCATTGAATTTTTTTGCAGCACATATAATACCCATCCATTATTCTATCAATGTAAATTGCTGCTGGGTAGCTGTAAATTCACTAGAGCAATTATGTCCAATGAGTCCGTGGCCTAAAGCAGATTTTTTCGAAAAAACATCTCAAATTGCTGTCAGAGTTTATGTGATTTTATATTACATAAACAACTTTTCCCCTGATGAAGTCACCTCGTGTGACGTAACGCATGGGGTGAATTCTCACACCTCCTGGCTGAGTTAGGTGTTCATTACCGCTCGCGCATTCCTTTGTCCGTTTATTGACTGACACACCTTGCAAACCTTTTCATCTGACAGGTTGTATAGAGAGGGCTTTTAGTATATACCTATCTATCCAATTGACTTGTGATTAGAGATGAGCGAGCACTAAAATGCTCGGGTGCTCGTTATTCGAGACAAACTTTCCTGATGCTTTTCAAAGGGACCATGGTTCGGGAATAAAATGTGTTATTTAATTGAAAAAGAATGTCTTCCGATAAGTTAGCAGATGTATGCAAACATCTGCAATCTATTCTTCACTGTTCCGCGCGTATATTATCTCCCGACAAGTTAGCAGATATGAAGAACAGTGAAGAATAAAATAAAAACAGTGAACACAGTGAACACAGGATTATTTAAGTGAAAAACACAGTGAAAAACACAGTGAAGAATAGATTACAGATGTTCGGCACATCTGCTTACTTGTCGGGGATCCGCTCCTCTTCTTCCACTGAGGTGTCCCCGATCTCTCTGCGCTGCTCCCCGATGTCTCTCCGTGCTGCCGCCCCGATGTCTCTCCGTGCTGCCGCCCCGATGTCTCTCCGTGCTGCCGCCCCGATGTCTCTCCGTGCTGCCGCCCCGATGTCTCTCCGTGCTGCCGCCCCGATGTCTCTCCGTGCTGCCGCCCCGATGTCTCTCCGTGCTGCCGCCCCGATGTCTCTCCGTGTTGCCGCCCCGGTGTCTCTCCGTGCTGCTGCTCCTCGGTGTCTCCGTGCTGCAGCTCCCCGGTGTCTCTGTGCTGCTCCCCGGTGTCTCTGTGCTGCTCCCCGGTGTCTCCGTGCTGCTCCCCGGTGTCTCTGTGCTACTCCCCGTGTTCTTCAATGTGTTCTTCACACATATATATTGTTCTTCACATGCTATTTTGTTCGCATCGTTCCGCGCGTATCTTCTGACAAGTAAGCAGATGTGCCGAACATCTGTAATCTATTCTTCACTGTGTTCTGCACTGTGTTTTTCACTTAAATAATCCTGTGTTCACTGTGTTCACTGTTTTTATTCTATTCTTCACTGTTCTTCACTGTGTTTTTTAATTAAATGCTCGATCTCGAGCAGGGGAAATACTCGTCCGAGCAACGAGCCGCTTCGAGTACCTTAATACTCGAACGAGCATCAAGCTCGGACGAGTATACTCGTTCATCTCTACTTGTGATGTATCTCATCATCTGTTTACATTATTTACAAAAATTGTTTACATAAACACAGCTTGAATTTGTTACAGCCAGAGGGGTTTGTGATGGTAATTGTATTGTCTTCACCTCACTGAGTCTTTGCAGTGTATACCAGTATACTTTTTTTTTTTTTTTAAACAGTTGTTATTATTTTCCTAACCGTAAAATAATGACATGCATTATATGCCCTGAGGGCACCAATTACTTCTTGCATATAGGGCAAATGAACAAAAATGCGAGAAGATCACAGCATTTACCGAAAACAATTCTCTTGCTCTTGTGTTTCTGCTCATTTATGTGAGTTCCTGAAGCAACTCTGACATATATCGTAGAGTTATTAGCCTTCAGATTTTCAAGTGTCTACAAGGCATATTGAGTGTTTTTATCTATATTTTTGGTCTCTTGTTCTTTGTATGTATTCTAATAAAGATTGTTAACAATTCATTGTCGTTATGACACTTCTTCTTGTTCTTGCCACATGATTTTATATTATCAAACATCAATACATTGTGGAAACTCAACTGGCAAGACAACAGTTAATCTTATATTCATAAACAGCAAATTGAATATGTATACATTACCATTCCTTGTCTGTTAGTGGAATAGCCTCATAGATATTTTGGTACTGGGTGAACATGTGATCTGATGCAGATGGCAGCTTTAATGCATAAAGATGCTGGAACAATGTATCCCACATCTGGAAAAGTACATATGCAGATCATTAAAAATAAAATAATTTTTAGATAACAGAATCTTAGCAAGCCAAGGATCTAACACAATAATGGGGCTCATTTACTTACCCGGTCCTGTCGCGATTCCGCGGCGCGTTGTCCAACTTGGATTCGGGTTCTGCCGGGATTCACTAAGGTCGTGGGCCCAGCAGGTGTCGCTGCTGCGCCGATGTCCGCCGGAGTTCACCTTCTTCTTCTCGGTGAATGTGAGTGCTTGATCTTGCAACACATTTGTTTTTTAAATTCAGCGGTTTTTCCCGAATCCGTTGAGTTGTCCGAAGGCCACGCCCCCCGATTTCTGTCACGTGAAATCCAATTGTGTTCGCCAAAATCCCGGGGCAATTCGGCGCAAAATGGAAATATTCAGGAAACACAACGAAAGTGCGGCGTTCGGACCCTTAGTAAATGAGCCCCAATGTGTCACTTTTAAAACAGCCCTCAAAGTCACATAGTGAAAACCAAATTTGCTATATGAATATAGTATATCAGTACATAAATACAGCTCTAAAAATAGCTTAAACTCTAAATGCACGCAAAGAACTTAGACACATGCATAAATAAAGCGCTAGATCCATCTTCTAGAATGAGTACTCAATACACAACCAAACTCTGTGCGAAAATAATGTACAGCATCATAATGAAGCTCACACCATACAAATAGGTCCAACACAAAGCTCCAGGGATACAAACAAGCTCTTGCCATAAATACAACTCAAGAACCAAGCTCATACCATAAATAAAGCACTGAAACCAATGTCATACACCATGACCAGGTTTAGAGAATAATTACAGAATTGTAATATAAGTATATATGTATATATATATATAAGCATACGGTACGCTGGCTGATACCATAATAAATAAGACACATCTGTATCTGTAGGTATCCCTTCTTATTTATTTTGTAAACACCTGAGTAAGATATTATAAACCCCTTATGAACACAGTTCTTGAATTTTGTTTTACATTTCTTCATACCCCACTTTCAAAATTCCATACCTATTTCATATTTCCAAGTACAGAGCTGAATAAAGGCTGGTTGTACTTGCTAGTTATGGTATTTAATATTCCATGCCATGTACTTGGAAGCTAAGGAAAAAATCCAAATGCAGTGAAATTGACAAAAAACACATTTTGTGCCTTGTTTTTTTGGGCCCTGTTTTTAAGGTTTTCTCTGTGTACTCCACACTAAACCCACTAAACTTATATCCCCCCTCAAGTAGGGTATGAAATGTCCTTCCTAGAATTCCCTCTTTTATGTGAAATCTCCCCGCTACAACCTTGTCATCCTGCCCCTATAGTGTCCCAGGACCATCCTACCACGGCCTACCTCCAAAAGAAGGGGCCTCAATTAGCAGAGATACTTGCCACCAATCAACTGGGTGTCTGGGCATACAGTATACAGCCCATACCATACCTTACCTTGCTTTGCTTAAACCCCCTGCACATCACAACCTGCAGTAGGGTGAGAGTAGAGGGGACGGGTACAGATAACTTGACAACAAGCATTCATTCATCTCAGGCATGGATACATTTCTGCAGGAAAAGCCTTCAGAGATGGTCAATAAAAGCTGCACCAGCAGAACAACCTCTCAGTCTGTCCAAAAGTCACATAAGATGAAACTTAAACAAGCAGGATGAACTCAACATAAACACCAACAAAGAGAAACTCTTTCGGACTTGCCACTTACTAACCCCCCCCCCCCCCCCTCCAATGAGCCCTGGTGCCAACATGTTATCAGATAGAAGCCAGGCCACAACAGAAGAAGTTACAAGAGTCATTATGCCACTTCTGGATAAGAGACTGGAGGTATTGCACAAATGCTCTAGCACAAATAACAGCAAACACTCAATCTTCAATCATCGGTACAGAAACCGTATGAGCAACTACGCTAAAAACAAGAAAAGTTGGAAGCAGACAATCTAATCTGCAATTCCTCAGTATTCAGGGAGACCGTGCAGCTAGACCACGACTCACGATAGCTCAATTCTATCAATACCTGACCAAGGAGAGCATCCTTTGAGCCTTCAGACAAGTGGCACATCTGAAAGTACGAGGCCACAAAATGATAGTGGCTCAGGACTTTTTGGCCTCTGTATCACAGAAACGTAGATTATTCTCTTCAATCTGCAAGACTCTGATTGAAAGAAATATACGATTCCACCTACTGTATCCGGCTAAACTTTGAGTGACACTGAATGAAGCAATTTATTCTTTACCCCTTCCCTATCTCGTTCTTACCGACTATGGCTTACTGTTCATTGTTTTTGAATGCTATAATAATTGTACTTTGTTTTTCCCTACCCATCCCTCTCAGTCATATAACATAGGCAGGGGCGTAACAATCACGGTCACAGGAGTTGTGACCACAACCATGCCTGCAGGTAGAGGTGGGCCCATGGGTGTTACAATTCAGTATAACAGAACCTGCTGGGTACGCTGTACTGCTACAGAAAAAGGACTGTATTAGCGCAGTGCTCACGGCAGATACTGTTACATTGAATTGCGTCAGCCACAGGCTCTCTGTCTGCTTTCCAGCTGAAACCAGCAGCGGCAGAGCAGGGAGTAATAAACTCATTACACTGCCATTTTGCACATACCTCACTGGACGTGGAACATTGCTGCTCTCTCCCTCTCCCTTCCGTTCTGAGACTCGCACTGACTCTTAAAGGTCAGTTTGACTAATGGTATATATCCACCTTGACATGCTTGTTTATTTGTGCACTAATCAGAACAGTTTTTTGTGCAAAAAGAAACAGCAACTTTGCTGCTAAAACAACTTTTACAAAATATGTAAATGAGATGGAGCCGGCTGTTGACGTCAGAGGGCAAGAGCGTGGAGACAATGGGGCTGTGCTTTCTTCTAGGAGGTACTATTACAGCAAGGTAGGTGTAGCATACATTAAAATTCAGCTATGTCATGAGGCGCTTAGATATTTTTAAAAGCTGTTGTAGTTGGCGTTTAGCAGCTGGATCTGCCAGGCACCATCAAGGTGTCACCACATGTTGCTGTTCTCCAAAAGGGATGGTTAAGCATTGTGAACCCAAATGGGTCCAGAGAGTCATGGTCTGCAGTGAACAGTTACCTTCTTTACTGAAGAAATTCAGGTACAAAGCAATACAAGCAAAGCATAGCGCTGACTTCTCCAATGTCATCCCTGACAGAAGAAGTGTACTATGCTGAGGAAGGTTCTGGACTAGCTGTTTATCTCTTTGTCCTTAGCTTGGTACCAGGGTCAATAGCAGAGTATCCCCTTCTCAGTTTTAAATAAAAAAAATAGCGATACACTCAAGTTTTAATATGGCAGAGGGTGTACTTATGGTTAACTTAAATTTGGTAGGGGCCCACCTAGGAATTTTGCCCCTTGACTCTGTGGATTCTAGTTACACCACTGATCATAGATCATATAATTAAGAGTCCTACATCATTTATACATGTAAGACGGTATTCAGTGTTCCAAATGCTTCATCCATTTAATGTCTACATGTTGGATACCTCCATAAAGATAAAGTTTTTTATTTTCTTTGTCTCTATAAAGTGTTTGTCTATGTTTGGAGGATTCTGGACTTATTTTTAAGGTATACTTAGTATTCAGGGATGCCAATAATGTTGAATAAAACTATATACATGAAACATGAAAGGCGCATAAATTCACCGGTATGTTACCTCTGACATTGCTTTGTTCAGATCGTGTGACAGATCTTTATATTTAATCTCGGTGGCTGGATAAAAACCATGTAGAGCCAAGCATCCATTCGTTTTCAGGACACGCACTGCTTCACTGCCAAATTTGTTTATAGCAAACCAATGAGCAGCTAGACCAGCATTTACCAGGTCCACCGAATCATTTTTCATGGGCAACTTCTCAGCCGGAGCCACCCTATACAGAGACATATAAATACCAGTGTGACCATTTTTCTAATACTTTAAAAGGCATTAAATGAGGCGAGCACCTTCAATTGATAGCAACCACCAATAAAGGCTATCAACACCAGACTGAAAAGCTGCCCAATGGCTTTCTGGGCTCATCATCATAATCGTAGATCTAATGTAGACCCCTGATTAATAGCTAAAGTGTCTGCATACAGTATATGATTCAGCCAGCAAGTGAATCAGTGGAAACTCACTAGTATTAGAATAACTTGTTAGCAGGGCCTGCATCAGAGGAGTAATGTACCAGTATTAGGCCCCCTTTGCTTAGTGCTGTGACAAAAGTGTTACAAGGTTATAGAAATCAATTATGTATGGATCTTCAAGACACAGATACAATTAACTATGAAAGTAGTGTAACAGAGATAAGACTTTCTGTGTCCCCTTGATGACATCCTACCAATTGGGTACTTTTGCAGAGCCCTATCATAGTCCTGGAGTGTGCTATTGTTTATAAGTTATGAGGGTGTGTTGTATATAAATTAATAGGTGGTGATGGTGCTACACATGACTTAATGAAAAGATTCTTATCAAGATAATGACTTGGGAGTTTGAACACTGGAAATTAATTAATAAAGGGGTGCTGTAAGTACAATTTTACTCTAAATTATTGAGGAGAAGGAGTTGTACATAAATTCATTTAAGGAGTATTCTGGGAGTGCGAATGTATGATACAAAATCCCATTATGCTATAAATAAATGAATACAACAAAACTCAATGTCATTAATCATTGGATTAATAGAGTTTAAATGATTTGTTTTATTGATTCACAAAATTATATGGCTTTTCTCAAGTGGGTAGAGGTAGCTCCAGAATGGCCGCCACAGGATACTACAACTCCCATGATATCTCAGTTCTTAGTATCTCCACCCTCTTATGCTTTCATCCCAGTGATTATCTAACAGTCTGTCTTGCTCTGTTACCATAGTAATAATGTATGTAACTGACGGCACTGCAAATTGCCCCATTGAGATGACATCCCACCACAACACTGGCCATACAGTATGTATTGCAAGCAACCGTCTACAGCCAAACATAGTGATCATCACATGATCTGCTCAGGTAGGTGCACAACATGTGATGTGGACATGTGATCAGCTGCCATCTTCTATTTTGTGTCCCTTCCACAGGAATAAAATCAATAGACTGTTTAAATTGCAGTAGCATTTTACTTCTTTATTGTAGTCTATGTCCAGCCAAATTTTATAAAACAATGTATTGTATATTAGCTTACATTTTAAGTACCCATTTACTTAAAGACTTAGAGTTTGGGAGGTGTGTGTGTGGGGACTAAAAGAAGTAGGGTTAGTAACAGGACTGACCATGTAAGGGTGGGAGTCATTTGGGGATTTGAGGGTAAGTAATTATACCCTGCCTGGGTAGCACTCCAGTTCACATTGTGCATTTTTTTTTGGTTCGGTTTTAGTGACAAGCAGTTAGGCACTTGAAAATGTAACGTTACTTTTTACACTCGATACCTATTATGCTTATTTTTATGTTGATTTTGAGTGAAATCTACCATATAACTCTTGGGGTGTTGCTGTATTGTACTATATGTCATAAACAAGAGAATTCATCATGAAGTTTTGTATCCAATTAAGAAGAATTGTCTCCTGACATACAGAATAATAAAGGAGTAACCCTGTTTGGCTTACACAGTTTTTGAAACTGTCAAACTAGAATTGTTGGTTTTTAAAGTATAATTACAAAATTAGTTGTTTTAATCTCATTGTATTGAATGTCCTTTCCTATTGCAGTGAACCTACCTAAAATGTTTAAAACATCAAATCTTAAAATCATTAGGTATTAGTAATGATTTTAACCCCCACTCCCACCTTAATAATATCATCAGAATTGGTAAATCCAACAATACTCACATGTATGACACATTGTTTGCTGTATTATACTGTTTAGCCACATTTATTTGAGATTCACTGATGTCTATTCCTAGGACCTTCTTGAAGTGAGGAGATAGAGGAAGAGTGTAACGTCCAGTCCCACAGCCAACATCCAACGCCATATCAAGAGATTGACCTTTTGCCTGTAGATAAGGACAGATTTACATTTATTAAACATTACATTTCATACCATAGATACATAATTTAATTTATCACAAAAAATACCTAAAAACATAAACACTAGATTTGGTCTACACGCATATGTGAGAATTTTTTTCCCTCAGCTTTCAGCAGGACATTGCCAAGGAGAATTTCCATTTGACAAAGGGGTAGTTTATAATCCCCCAAATGGATTGTGGATCTGTATTTTTATTTTTAGGAATAATAAAATTAATTTTACAAGATATTATACTTCGATCCTGTTCTGTGTGGTATCGCACATAGCAAACAAATATAGTGATGTTTTGGTTAAACTCTGACCTTCATCAGACTCAGTTTGCAAAGGTATAGGAGATACATGACTGCTATGCAGGTTCAGCACTGGAGAATTGGCTGTTTAACCGCTAGAGCTGAATAAAGATATCAATCACTTTAATTCATAATCAGTGTGACTGGATTCCACATCTTTATTTGCCCATGGGATTTGGTCCTTATTCAGAGCACTTGAATACACAAAGCCACTGGTGTGCGGTACAACTCATGGACAACAACTTACAACCAGCGTGAAAAAGCCATCACCTCTATGGGTTACCGGCATCTTAAACTCCCTCCCTAATGCTACTGTAATGTATATGTGAGTATTTATGGAATAAAGTTTCAAGATTTTAAGAAGATTGACGAGTGCCATAAAATCCTTCTTTTTCTTGTTATTGATGTTATATGTTCTAAAATTGTTATATTGTATTAAAGGTCAACAATAATGATTTACACAAATATTTGTACAGTATACCCTTAACCAACATGCATGTTCAAAATGTTATGGACTCCTGCACATGGTTATGATTTCCATGGCCTCTTGCATGAGCTGACTTCCCTAACCGCATAATATAGAGCAGGTTCCATCTGCTTAGTCTTTTCTATTGTCATTGCCGATGACACATTGCCGGACATGTATCTTTGTTTTTTTTTCTTTCGTGTATAATTGAGATTTTGGAAGCTCTTTTTTGCACCTTATGTATGATCCTGTCTTTTTACATGTTTAATTTTTCCTATCCTGGCAGGTGCAACTTTTGCCTTTTTTTTTAGACTTTTTGCTGCAAATGTCTCAAATCCACATGGACAAAAGCCATGTGAGGGGGGTTAAATACAGGAGTGGGCACTACTGCAAGTTCTGGATTTGAGACACTGTAGTCACACCCCAGAGAGATGGCGACATATGAGACGGCGGTTACAGGTAATCTTTTCAAACTCATCACAACAGCTGGGAAGAGGAAATTTGCTTAATTACATTGCTGTTTACACAGTACATGTGTTACACAAACATGTTTGTTAACACAGCATTACCATATGTGGTTAACATCATGTTAACAATTGCACTTTGTAAACGCCATGTTCAAAGCTATGTAATTAGGCAAATCTGCTCTTCTCAACTGTTGTGTTAACATGTGTTAACGCATGTGTTAGTTGTGACCTAACCCTTAAAAGTAACCAATTGTTTAAAAAAGTATATGCAAAAATGTATGAATTTTAAAAAAAACACCTCAAACTTTCAATGCCCAACAGGTTTAAGTGCATAATTTTAAAGCATGTGGAATAATTCTAATTTACATGTTGGATGAGGTGCAGATTTGCACCTAAAAACAAAAAAAACTGATACATAAGTGAAAAGTTGCACGGAACATCTGGAAAATAAAGATGCATAAAGCACTGCATAACTGCATAAGTGCATAAAACGACAACAAAAGTTGCAGAGAAAAGTCGTAAAAACAACAAAAGTTGCAAAAACGAGACAACTAAACTAGCAGAAATAAAGATACCTGTCTCCCATTGACTGCAAACAATAGATTATTGCCAGCGTTTGCAGCCTGTGAAAAGGACACAGACGTGAAAAGGAAGGCTTACCCTTTAAATGTCTGTGCCTTTCTTATGGTTGTCGGCATTGTGTGTTTGGGTGTATTTGGTGCGTTCTTGAAGTAGACATCCTGTAGGTCGTAACAAACCATGGTTGCAGCAATATTGTTTGCTCATACTGGATCCCGGGTGAGCACGTACCAGGTGAAGAAACATTTAAGCCCCTTCTACACTGGCGTTTTTCACGCGCGAGTTCTGCGCGTGCATTTGACGCGCAGAACTTGCATTGCACTCTGTCCCATTGTATTCAATGGCTCTTTCTTCATTAGCGTTGTTTTTCACGCGCATGCTTGCGTTCGTTTGCACGCGCGTCAAAATCGCAGCATGCTCTATTTTTGCGTTTCACGCGCGTTTTTCACGCCCCATTCAAGTCTATGGGGACGTATCAAAAACGCATTGCAGTCGCGAACATTGCAAGTGCAATGCGAGTGCAATGCGTTTTAAACGTAAGGGTTGCTAGGTGACCAGAATAACAGTATTTCCCCTGCTCGCGAACGATCATTTAATTAAAAAAACACAATGAAGAACAGAGAAGAATAGAATAAAAACAGTGAACACAGTGAACACAGGATCATTTAAGAGAAAAACACAGTGCAGAACACAGTGCAGAATAGATTACAGATGTTCGGCACATCTGCTTACTTGTCGGGAGATACGCGCGGAACGGTGCGCCCAAAATAGCATGTGAAGAACAATATATATGTGTGAAGAACACATTGCAGATGTATTTAAGCATCTGCAATGTGTTCTTCACACAGATATATATTGTTCTTCACATGTTATTTTGGGTGCACCGTTCCGCGCGTATCTCCCGACAAGTAAGCAGATGTGCCGAACATCTGTAATCTATTCTGCACTGTGTTCTGCACTGTGTTTTTCTCTTAAATGATCCTGTGTTCACTGTGTTCACTGTGTTCACTGTTTTTATTCTATTCTTCACTGTTCTTCACATCTGCTAACTTGTCGGGAGATAATATACACGGGGAACAGTGAAGAATAGATCCCAGATGTTCGCAACTTATCAGAAGACATTATTTTTTAATTAAATAACCCATTTTAATCCCAAACCATGGTCCCTTTGAAAAATGCTCGATTCTCCCATTGACTCTCGCGTGAAAAATGCGCCGAAAACGCAAAAAAACGCTAACAACACGTGCGTGAAAAACGCAAAAACGCTAATTACTCCAAGGAAAAATGGAACAAAAACGCAGCCAAAAACGTCAGTTTTTCACGCATTGCACCCTGACGTGAAACGCAACGCTAGTGTGGAAGAGGCCTTACTCTATCATCAACATAATATAATAGAGCTGGAAAAGTTCACACAGAAACATAACTTCATGTTTTACTTACTTTTTCTTTGACATAAGAAAAAATCAAATTCATGACTTCATTGGAGAATGGAATCATATACCTTTGATATGCTAAAGAAAATGTTATTTTCTTGTACAGGTGGACTACCATGATGACGACTTTGATTGTTGGCAGTTCAAATATGGAAACCTGTCAGATGAATAAAAATGTTATCTTTAGGTATCCATCAGCTGCTTCTGTTGTAATGGAAAAGAGGTTACTAATCCGTATACTGTATATGGTATATCAGTGCGCGGCCGTACAGACGGAAAAAGATAGAGCATGTTCTATCTTTTTCTTGTGTATGTTGCAATAAATACGGTGCCACACGTGTGGCTGGGCACAGCCGCTGTATGCTTGTTACTGTCTATGGGGTAGTCTACATATATGCACTAACTCCACTCTGCGAAACCTCACCTGATCTATTGGTAACATAGGTACGTGTGAGACAACCATTGTGCGCATCCGTACACCACTCTGTTAGTGAACTATGGTGTTCCAAAGAGTTCACCCTCCAGGAATACGCACACTTTGCAACATGTGTGTCATGCCCACCAACTAACCGTAAGTGCTGTATTTTACCCTACAAAGTTTAAATTGATTCACTGGGTGATTATGCTTCTACATCACCTGATGAAAGCCCTATACTGTGTAAAACATATTTGGTATGATGGGGTTGTTCGTTGAGTGTTTTAAGACATAAAGGGGCTTATTTACTAAGGGTCCACAGATCACACATTCGTTGGCTTTTCAAAATTTTCGGGATTTGCGCTGCTGTGACAAGTATTTAACTGGGGATTGTGTTGTACGTGATCGGATTGTTGCGCAATTGCGCTGGCTTTCATACGACAGAAATGTGGGGGGGGGGCATCAGACGATCTGACGGATTCGGACTGAGAGTGGGATTTAATATTCAAATTGTCTCGCATCCAATGCACTTACATACACCGGGAAGAAGAAGGTGAACACTGGCGGGCTTGAGTGGGGAAGCAACAGATGCAGGAAATCTGGTGCACGATCTTATTGAATCGTTGCACAGTGCATTCCGGCCGGACAATGCACTTCGGGTGAACTCCGTCGGCCAGGTAAGTAAATGTGCCCCAAAGATTTTTAGATATGTGGACTGTGTAATGAGAGTAATTTTTGCTCTGAAAATCTTACAGGTGGGTGAGAAGGCATACATTGTGTGATTTCTTAGCTAAATGTTTCTAATTTCACACAGCAAGTTACTTCCACCACGTTATTAATGGTCCTTTCCATACTAAGGATGTGTTTTGGTTTATGAGACAACCTTTATACGGTACAGGAGTAAACACACTACTAATCTGTGCCCTATTGTAAGTCTGCTACAGCTAGACCTACAATCTTCCTACGTGTTTCTCCAGCACATAGTTAATTCTGGTTCTTCAGGGAACTGACTGGCAGCATAACAGCTTGCCAGCTCAAACAGCAATGGCCCTACAAAGTTGCTGTAAAGTCCACCAATTGTGAAAGCTGCAATCTATTGAGGTAAGCAACAAAATGTGCACACTATAACTATTCCATTATAAAGTCAAAAGCCATGAACGATCTATGCCTTGCATGAATTTTCCATTCTTTGTGCTCTATGTAGACTGGTATGAGTTTGTTAATTGGTGTGAGTTTATGAACATTGCCAATGCAAGTGCCAAGTGTGATAGAAAAGAACTACATTTATACTTGCTACATATGGTGTCTCCTATGTTGCAATAGTGTTAACATTGAGCTGCTCTAATTTAATAATTTACTGTTATTAACAAAAATAGAGAATTGCACAGATATAATTCCAAGTCTCTATCAGCCCTGATGTACACAATTTAGTTAGCCCCGGTATCCGACCTTTAATCTTCTGACTTTAGGGTGGGGTAGGACATATTCTTCTCCTGTCTGATGCTGCAGTGAGATGCTCTCTACCTTCAGCCCCCACCCTTGCATTCCTAAACGATCTCACACATACAGACTTCCTGCCAGCAAACAGTGAGAAGAGAAAATCTACAAGCTACAGGTCTTTATCCAGGGGAGGAAGAGGGAGGCACAGCAGATGAGACAGTGTATGTTACGGCTGATATGTAGCAGAGCTGTGATTATAATTGTGTGTTATATGCATGGATCTCATGGATCTCATCATCTCTGAACTGTCTCATCTCTTTAGAAGCTATAGGAAGGTGTATATAAACCCTGTACCCTGGTAATTTAACCAGTGTCAGCACATAGAATCTCATAGCACTGAGGAATCATGAAGTGTCTGCTTAGAGAGTTCCCACCCATACTCTAGAATATTACACTGACCATCACTGAGTGATAGGAGCTAAAACAGCAATAAAACAGAGTATAATTATATGGGATTAAAAATGATGTTTATTGTGTAAACATCAATAGGGGATTGAAATTTGAGAATTATCTTTCATGGGCAAAACCCTTTTATATACAGGCAGTCCCCGGGTTACATACAAGATAGGGTCTGTAGGTTTGTTCTTAAGTTGAATTTGCATGTAAGTCGGAACTGTATATTTTAACATTGTAATCCCAGCCAGGACTTTTTTGGTCTCTGTGACAATTGGATTTTAAAAATGTTGGGTTGTCATAAGAATCAAGATTAACAATAAAGCTTCATTACAGACACATTTGATAACTGTTACAGCTGTTTATTGTAGCCTAGGACTAAAGTACAATAAATTACCAATATCCAGAGGTCCGTTTGTAACTAGGGGTCGTATGTAAGTCGAGTGTTCTTAAGTAGGGGACTGCCTGTATTTAAAATATTTTCCTATAATGAGGACTGTGGAATATAATATATAAATATATATTGGAGATTTGTGTATTTACTGGCCTTTAGAAACAACAGAACTATGATATCAAGTAACTTTACTGAGTCATTTTTCACAGTTTATATTGAGGCTATATATATTAAAGGGGTATTTCCACAAAAGAGTTTCTTATATGTACTCAGGATAACAAAATAACACATTGGGGTACATTTACTAAGGGTCCGCGTACCACGATTGTGTCGGGTTTCCCGACTATTTCTGTTCTGCGCTGAATCATACAGGGGATTGTGCTGCACGTGATCGGATTGTGGCGCATAGGCGCTGGCTTGCTTTCGACACAAATCAGGGGCGTGGCTGTCAGACAACCCAACTGATTCGGGCAAACCACGGAATTCAAAATTCAAATTGTGTCGCAAAATCAGCACTTAAATACACCGGAAAGAAGAAGGTGAACTCCGGCGGACCTCAGCAGGAAAGCGACACATACAAGAAATCGGGTGCACGCTGTAAGTTAATCGGGGCAGCTCCGAATCCTCGGCGGACATTACAGATCGACGGACGCAATGGGACAGGTAAGTAAATGTGCCCCATTCTCTAATTCACTATTATTAACAAAAAATACAGCATTTCACAGATACATGAGAGGGGAAGCGACACATGCAGGATATTGGATGCTCAATCTTAGTGAATCGCGGTAGAGTGCATTATCGTTGGACAATGCACTTTCTGTGAACTCCTTGGACGGATAAGTAAATAAATAATATAAATAAAATCAATATAAATTTGGTACGCTGTAATTGTACTGACACAAAGGGGCACTTTTACTAAGGGTCCGAATCGTGTTTTTAAGCCGGGTTTCCCGAATTTTTCTGATTTGCGCCGAATTGCCCCGGGATTTTGGCGCACGCAATCGGATTGTGGCTCATCGACGCTGGGTTTCACGCGACAGAAATCGGAGGGCGTGGCCATCACAAAACCCGATGGATTCGGAAAAAACGCGGAATTTAAAGAAAAAATTGTGTCGCAAAAATAGCATTCACATACACCGAGATAGAGGACGTGAACTCCGACAGACTTTAGCGCAGCAGTGACACCTAGTGGACATCAGGCGCACGACCTTAGTGAACCGCGGCAGAACCCGAATCAGCGTTGGAGAATGCGCCGCAGGATTGTGCATGGACCGGGTAAGTAAATCTGCCCCAAAGAGTAAAGGGGAGGTGTCATGTGAAAACTGTAAATCGTAACAGACAAGTAATTATTATACTATTATTAAAATGACAAAAATGTGTTTCTTTGTCAATTTCACCACACTTACCTACTTTCTAGTACACGGCATGGAATATAAAATACAGTCACTAAGAATAAAAATTTGTTATGCAGAAAACAAGTCCTAATTCAATTCTGTACATGGAAAAATAAAAAAAAGTTATTGATTTTTTATTTTACATCCTTTCATTTTATAAACAACAGAGGGAGAATGAATGCAAAGCTCTGATTGGTTTCCATGGACAACTAGAACACTGAATCATCTAGAAGACTTCTGATAAATCACCCTGAAATAGCATTAGGTTGGGCCCTCAGAATCAATATAACTATCAATATAACTGGTGATCTCCAGGCGCCCCAGTTTGACACTGCACAAATAGAAATAAGTATGTCTTACCTTGTACAATGCCAGGGAGTTCTGTATTCAGCTGTTACATAGGCAGTTCAAGTCGGATAAAACCTGTTCGGAGGCTTCAATAATTTTTCTCTTGTTCCATGAGTTTTGGATGGAATATAAATGAATGACTCATTCCACATTTACATACTAAGCCTACACCTAATCCAAAGCACTACTTCATCCTGCATAATCAGGGAATGCAAATCAATCCAGAGAAGAAGGCTCAGATTTCCACGTTGTCAGAATGGGAAATAAGGAAATATCATACTTTAAAGCATAACTATAATTATTTTAAATAATTTTTAATAATTATTATATGTGATTCCCACATTAAATACAAACAGAACAATGCCTACTTTGTGCTGCTTGCCCCTTTTCTTTCCAAAGTTATGGCATTTTCTGTTCTAAAAGTGTTTGACAAAAATTTTTCTCACCAAAGGTAAAGTGGACGGAAACTAACATCTGTCAGTCTATGCCCTCAGGCTGAGGCTTGTTAGTTTGCCCACAGATCCCATGATGCCTTGTGTTCTCTCTCACGTAAATTTAGCATTATATCCATTTAGTTTCAAACAAGTAAATCCACTGAACACTCCACTGTGCACATACAGGATGTATATGGCGACCAGCCTGGCAGCTTCGGTCACATGGAGGAGCAGGGAACATGTGTAAGTGGTAGTAATCATAAGTAAAAGTGTTACATGAAGTCTATAGGCTGTGCTGTGTGAGAACTAAGTGTAATAGCTTATCTGCACAGTGCACATCAAGTGGCGATGACAGGTGGTGGAGGAGAGCAGCATGAGGTGCAGAGACAGACAAAGAAAGTTCTTTAGAATCACAGACTGGGATGGAGGAACTGATAGGGAACAGGGGAGATCTTGTACCTTACTATTCTGTGCAGGAGACATCTGTGTCCACAAAAGGGCTGGATTAAGGTTGTTTATGGCTCTGGGTGCAAAATCTGGTGGGGGCCCATTGAATCTAGTCCAGACAGGGAACAGCAATCGCTATATACTTCTCCCCAGAAATAACTATATACAGCCCATAGTAATCACTATATACAGCTATCACAGCAATCACTATATGTTGCAGATTGGACTCTATTGCTAGAGGCCCTTTAGGCTCCTGTTTGGTCTTGGAAAAAACCCCGGCGCACTTTGTTCCAGTTGAAGGAGGTTTTATTAATAAAAAAGCATAAAATATATTTAAAATATATATATATAAAGAGGACAAGACGTGTTTCGGATCCGGACTGGATCCTTCTTCAGTTGTAATGGATATGTTAGTTCCGGATGTTTTATATATACATCACTTTTTGGCGCGTTACCGGTAACGAGACCGGGAAGCGTCATACAGGATAACAAATAGATGGCAGGTCTGATCGATAGCGCAAACTTAACTGATAGTGAAAAACTGATAGTAAAAAACAGTTAAAAGAAAACAGTACACGATTGTTGATACCAAATATATACATATTTTAAAACTATAGAGTAAATACCTTATCTACTATTGAGTAACTCCACAATAGTAGATAAGGTATTTACTCTATAAAATATGTATATATTTGGTATCAACAATCGTGTACTGTTTTCTTTTAACTGTTTTTTACTATCAGTTTTTCACTATCAGTTAAGTTTGTGCTATCGATCAGACCTGCCATCTATTTGTTATCCTGTATGACGCTTCCCGGTCTCGTTACCGGTAACGCGCCAAAAAGTGATGTATATATAAAACATCCGGAACTAACATATCCATTACAACTGAAGAAGGATCCAGTCCGGATCCGAAACGCGTCTTGTCCTTTTTATATATATATTTTTGAAATATATTTTATGCTTTTTTATTAATAAAACCTCCTTAAACTGGAACAAAGTGCGCCGGGGTTTTTTCCAAGTCCAAACAGGAGCCTAAAGGGCCTCTAGCAATAGAGTCCAATCTGCACCATTGTTCTAACCGGCACCCAGACCGGATTAACTCCTGGAAGGCTGCATCCAGTTACATTCTTCATCCGATATGCGACATATATGAGTTGTGCCATTAGCACAACATGATAAGGTAAGTGCGCAATCAGCATATGCACCCACTAACTATTGAGAAATCCTACACATCGAGCGCCCCCGCGCTCTCTCTCCTCTCTCTTCCTTCCCAGCAATCACTATATACAGTTCCCCCAGCAATAACTACATACAGCTCCCCCAGCAACCACTATACACAGCTCCCCCAGCAGTCACTATACACAGCTCCCCCAGAAAACACTATATATAGCTTCCCTTGCAATCACTATATACAGCTCCCCCAGAAATCACTATATACAGCCCCCCAGCAATCACTATATATAGCTCCCCCAGCAATCACTGTACACAGACCACAGCAATCACTTTATACAGTTCCAACCGGTAATCACAATATACAGTTCCCCCAGTAATCACTATATACAGCTCAACCAGCAATCACTATATACAGCTCCCCCAGCAAACACTATATATAGCTTCCCCTGCAATCACTATATACAGCTCCCCCAGAAATCAGTATATACAGCCCCCCCAGCAATCACTTTATATAGCTCCCCCAGCAATCACTGTACACAGACCACAGCAATCACTTTATACAGTTCCCCCAGTAATCACAATATACAGTTCCCCCAGTAATCACTATATACAGCTCCCCCAGCAATCACTATATACAGCTCAACCAGCAATCACTATATACAGCTCCCCCAGCAATCACTATATACAGCTCCCCCAGCAACCACTATATACATCCCCCCAGAAATCACTGTATACAGCTCCCCCAGCAACCACTATATACAGCTCTCCCAGCAACCACTATATACAGCTCCCCCACCAGTCACTGTATACACTTCCCCCACAATCACTATATGCACAATCACTATGCTGGTTCAGTATACCTTCAATTTTGAATAAATCTCCAACAGTGTCACCAGCAGTAGAGGTGGCTCTTGCTCTTCCTTTCCTGGGGTGGTCCTCATTTGAAACAGTTTCTTAGTAGCGCTTGATGGTTTTGAACCTGCACTTGGGGACACTTTCAAAGTTTTCCCAATTTTTTGGACTGACTGACCTTAATTTCTTAAAGTAATGATGGCCACTCGTTTTTACTTCTTCACTTAGCTGATTTCTCCTAGCCATAATACAAATTCTAACAGTCTATTCAGTAGGACTATCAGCTGTGTATCCACCTGACTTCTGCACAACTGCACAACTGATTGTCCCAACCCCAGGTAGGAAATCCCATTTATTAAACCTTACAGGGCACCTGTGATGTGAAAACCTTTTCTGGTGACTACCTCTTAAATCTCATCAAGAGAATGTCATTGTGCAAAGCATCAATGAAAGCAAAAGGTGGCTACTTTGAAGAAACTAGAATTTAAGACATTTTTTCAGTTGTTTCACACTTTTGTGTTAAATATATGCTTTAAGTGTGAAGCTACTACTTTTATAGTCATGAAAATGCAGAAATATCTTTGAATGATATATATATATACGTCCCTGACCCAGACAAAGCTGGTTATGCTATGTATTCGCAGTCTATGGTCTGCATAAGTAACATACCAAAATGTGTTGCAGTACAGAAAATTTTTGCATTCTTGCAGAGCAGCTACACAGCGGATCGTAGAAACTCTATTACCACTGTGTTACAATGCCAGGATTTTTCGTATATTAACCCTGCACTACGGATTTTCATGTATGACACAGGGTTACCATGCAGCTATTCTTATAAAAATGCCACCCTGAAAATCCACCCTATTTCAAGCATGTTTTATAATGGAAGTTGGAAAAAAAACCTTGTTGAAACTTCAGCAGTGCATATTCAACATATTCAACAATTCAGTACTAAATGTACTAGAAATCAGCAAGGTAGCTTTCCGTGCCAAATAGGCAGAATGTGTATGGCCGCGGTCACACGTACTAGTAGCATCACGTTAGCGCCATAATTGTATAATTGTTTTTTCAGCAAAACCATTCAGTTCAGGGATTGAACAAGATATGCTTCTGCATCAGTGTAGCTACAGCATTCTCAAGGTATGTTTGGTTCACAATGGATAAAAGCAAATGGTAGATCTCATTTAAGGGAATGGCAGGATGTAGCTAAATGAGCTTTAAAAGTTTCCATCAAAACCGTTCTGGTTGAAGAGAATTCTAAGTTTTTAGCTAGGTGGTACATGGTGACTTTCTGTTTGGCAAAAATGTTCCCAACAGCCTCCTCACTATGCTTCAGGGTTTGTAGGATGAAAGGCTTACATGCACATATTTGGTGGGATTGCCCCAATATTTAACATTTTTGGTGATGCATTTTTAAAGGACATCTACCATCAGGATGAAGGATTGGAAACCAAGCATACTGACATACTAGTGTGTGTACTAGTTTTTTAGCTTCTTAAACACCTTTTTTTATAAAAAAAAAAAAAAAAAAAAAAGATTCTGCAAATGAGCTCAAGGGGCTTCTTTCGTAAAAGAAGAGCAGATCCTGACAGAGGGGGCACACACCAGTATGTCAGTGTGCTTGGTTTACAAACCCTAATCCTGGTGGTGGATATCCTTTAACATGTTATATTCTAAAACCCAAAAAAACATTCTCATGACCAAACCCCTTTTAAATGGGGCCATCCGAGGATAACAGCTCCTCAAGACAGATTTGTATATTATCTATTTTTGGCAGCTAAAATCAGCTTCGAAAAATTCTACAGTACCTCTTCAACTAGTAAAGTCTAAGTAAAATTGAATTATGATTAATGACAAATTGTGCAGTATGTAGCATGTCAAGAAATCTTTTACTAAAGTGTGGCCCTTTAGCACACCAAAGAGACATTTTGAGTACTCTGTTATGCCTTTTGGTTAATGCAATTCCCCAGCATCTGGTAAAATGAGTTTCAGCATTTGGTAAATGAGATCTTGAGCGAGCAGCGTCGGACTGGACCACCGGATTACCGGAGAAACCTCTGGTGGGCCCTGAACCCCGACACTTATATTTAGAAGTAAGGCCCTAGTAAGGCCTATGCCTAATTTCACAATGATCGGGCGCTGACAGACGCTGTTTCCGCCAGCGCCCGACCTCAGCCGGGCACTTGACAGCAGGGCCAACACTCGCACCGCGCAATTCCTCTGCAAGTCCACGCTCTGATGCCGGCTGTGGCGGCTCACACAATGACGTTATTCTACGAGCCGCCACAGCCGGGATCAGAGCGTGGACTCGCAGAGGAAGTGTGCAGTGCCTGACTGGGTACCAGCAGTGTGCTGCATGAGAGGAATCCGGATCAGAATGCAGGGCTGCCCATCAGCAACCATTTGAGGAGGTGAGGGGACTGGTGGCCCTGTAAAGGCAGCTCTGGGATGGGGGAGAGGGGCCCCTGTGATTTCAGCTCTGGGGGAAGAGGGGCCCTTTCTATAGCAGCTCTGGGGAGAAGGGGCTATGAAATAGCAGCTCTGACTGGGGGAAAAGAGGCCGCTGTAAGGGCAGTTCTGGGGGGCCCTGTAATGGAAGATGTGGGAAGAAGGGAGTCCTGTGACTTTAACCCCTTAACAACCTGGCTCTTTTTTGTTTTTTTCATTTCCATTTTTCACTCCCCACCATCAAAAATCTATATCTTTTTTATTTCTCCATGTAGAGAGCTGTGTGAGCGCTTGTTTTCTGTGTAACAAATTGCACTTCATAGTGAGAGTATTAAATATTCCATGCCATTGGTGAAAAAAACATTTTCTTGTGGACTTGGATTTTATGGCCTCAAATGATATATCTACTTTATTCTTTGGGTCGGTACTACCACGGGGATAACAAATTTGTATACGTTATAATGTTTTCAAACATTTTTTTTTGTACAGAAGGTTTTAAAAAATTAAAACCTTCTGTACAAAAAAAAATGTTATTTTATTTTGCCATCTTCTGTTGCTAAAGACCTTTTCATACTTCAGTGCATGAAGCTGTGGGTAGTTTTTTTAGTACTGTACGACCTTCTGATCACTTTTTATAAAATTTGTAATATTTTCCAAAATGGCAAAAAAGGGCCATTTTCAACTTTGGACGCTATTAAACACAGTGAAAATCCGTTATTATATTTTGATAGATCGGCCATTTTCGGACGCGGCAATACCTAATGTGTTTATGATTTTTACTGTACATATATATATATATATATATATATATATATATATACACTCACCGGCCACTTTTTTAGGTACACCTGTCCAACTGCTCGTTAACACTTAATTTCTAATCAGCCAATCACATGGCGGCAACTCAGTGCATTTAGGCATGTAGACATGGTCAAGACAATCTCCTGCAGTTCAAACCGAGCATCAGTATGGGGAAGAAAGGTGATTTGAGTGCCTTTGAACGTGGCATGGTTGTTGGTGCCAGAAGGGCTGGTCTGAGTATTTCAGAAACTGCTGATCTACTGGGATTTTCACTCAGAACCATCTCTAGGGTTTACAGAGAATGGTCCGAAAAAGAAAAAACATCCAGTGAGCGGCAGTTCTGTGGGCGGAAATGCCTTGTTGATGCCAGAGGTCAGAGGAGCATGGGCAGACTGGTTCAAGCAACAGTGACTCAAATCGCCACCCGTTACAACCAAGGTAGGCAGAAGAGCATCTCTGAACGCACAGTACGTCGAACTTTGAGGCAGATGGGCTACAGCAGCAGAAGACCACACCCGGTGCCACTCCTTTCAGCTAAGAACAGGAAACTGAGGCTACAATTTGCACAAGCTCATCAAATTGGACAGTAGAAGATTGGAAAAACGTTGCCTGGTCTGATGAGTCTCGATTTCTGCTGCGACATTCGGATGGTAGGGTCAGAATTTGGCGTCAACAACATGAAAGCATGGATCCATCCTGCCTTGTATCAACAGTTCAGGCTGGTGGTGGTGGTGGTGTCATGGTGTGGGGAATATTTTCTTGGAACTCTTTGGGCCCCTTGGTACCAATTGAGCATTGTTGCAACGCCACAGCCTACCTGAGTATTGTTGCTGACCATGTCCATCCCTTTATGACCACAATGTACCCAACATCTGATGGCTACTTTCAGCAGGATAATGCGCCATGTCATAAAGCTGGAATCATCTCAGACTGGTATCTTGAACATGACAATGAGTTCACTGTACTCAAATGGCCTCCACAGTCACCAGATCTCAATCCAATAGAGCATCTTTGGGATGTGGTGAAACGCGAGATTCGCATCATGGATGTGCAGCCGACAAATCTGCGGCAACTGTGTGATGCCATCATGTCAATATGGACCAAAAAGGAATGCTTCCAGCACCTTGTTGAATCTATGCCACGAAGAATTGAGGCAGTTCTGAAGGCAATGCATTGTCTTGCATTCTTTATTTATAATGGATGGGCCCCAGATGTCATTTTCTCTGGTGGGTCCCAGATACTCCAGTCTAGAAGTCTAGACTCTTCTGATTGGGATTCTCATGTAAGGCATACTAGACAATCCTTTCCATAATAAACATCTTTAAACTATTGAAAACTTGAAAAATGTCTTTTTGGTGTACAAAAGGTTTCAGTTTTGGAATACATACTGACCCCAATGATTTCAGTATGGGCCATGTTGGAGTGGGCGCAAACTACCACCTTGAAGGCACCCCAGCCCTTTTTAATTTTTGCAAATTATTACAGGAAATTCATTAACATTTTTTCAGTGGTGACCGAGCACCTGACAGAGCTAACAAGGAAGAATCTGATCTTCTTCACTAGTTTTCTGAGGCTGTGCATGCTTTCCAAATCCTAAAAGATTTTACTTTTACTACTCCAGTCTTTACTTTGATAAACTTTTTGTTGTAGAGTTAGATGCTTCATAAATGGGAGTATGAGCTGTGCTATCTCAAAGGTCTACTGCTCTGACTAATATTAGACAAAGTGGGGAACATTTACTAAGGGCTTTGCGGCGCATTTCTGATGGACTTTGCCCGTTCTTTCTAGTATGAACGGCTAAAAATGTCTGTGCTGGGCTTGTGTCGCACGCGACCCTTTTGTGGTGCGGCTGCACCAGGCACCATGCGACACAAATGAGGGTGTGTTCTGTCGCTCAATGTGACCCAGCGCAGTATTAAACATGCAAATTGTGTCGCATGCCCTATGTTAACCCCTTCCCGACATTTGACGTAATAGTACTGCATGGCGGGAGGTGCGTTCCCGCAAAATGTAGTACTATTACGTCAAGCTTCTGGCGCCGGCTCCTATTTTAGATTTCTCCGATCGCGGGTGTTAACCCCTAACACGCCGCGGTAGCGCTGACCGCGGCGTGTTAGAGGCATCTAAAAAGCATTGCAAGTGAATCGGACCGCCCCGCGGCGCTTACCGGGGGGGGGGTTCGCAGCTCCGATCGCAGCCCCCGGACTGCCGGTGCCCGGGGCTGCGCGATCTTCCTCCTGGTGCCGGGTCCGTGCCTCCTGGCGCAGCATGCTCAGTGTCTTACAATACACAGTGCAATACTTCCAAAATGATACCAACAACTTTTCACACAAAAAATAAGCTCACAACCAGCTCTGTCAATCAAAAAATACTATAGTTATGCTGCTATAAAAATGGAAATACTAAAAAAAATGCAATTTTTTCTATTCTAGTTTTCCTTCAATAAAATTGGACAAATATAAATAAAACTATATAAATGAGGTATCACCGTAATCGTAGTGATCCGTAGAATAAAGATAATATATTATTGTTATGCTACAGTGAACATCCCCCCCAAAAAATGCTAAAAATCCAAAACAAGAATTGATGATTTTATTTTCCTCCACACGTAAAAAGTTAATAAAATTGCTTCAATAAACTAAAAACCCACTAAAATGAAGGGTTTTTTTTACAGTGCATCTCGTCCCGCAAAAAATAAGCCCTTATTTGTCTAAATTGCTCAAAAAATAAGTAAAGATTGTATAGCCCATTCCCAACGCGCGTTGTTATTTAACGGTGCGGCGGGTAGTGACTTTCCAACACCGGTCAGACACAGTGATCGGGGTAAGACGGCGGCTGTTCCTGACAGCCATCCATCCTGCCCCATGGACCAGAATGGTTCCGTCCCCCCCACACCTCCAGTTCATGATCGCTGCTATTGGCTCATCAATTCAGACCAGCCAGTAGCAGCGAATTTACTTATGACGTCAGTAATACCGATCACCATGTCTGTGGACACGGTGATCGGGCAGGGTGGCGGCTGTTCCTGACTGCCACCAATTTTGCCTTGCGGTCCAGAAGGGTTTTGCTGCCCCCCTCTGTCCATGTTTGCCGCTATTGGCTGGTCGATTTGGTCCAGCCAAAAGCAGCAATATTCGTCACAATGGGCATCGCTAGGGTGAATAAGAGCAACACTTGGTGATAATTTCCCTACGAAAACGAAGATATGGTACAAAAGCGCTGGCCGTGCACATTGTACAGATTATGCTGTACAACTCTTACGAGCTGTTCCAATGTGCATGTCCTGCCGTATCATTTCTCTGTTTTCAAGAGGAAGATATTAGGAAACTAATATTGGGACAAGAAGGACGCGGCCCCAGTGCCTCTGGTTTAGATGTTCCAGGACAGCATTTTCCCGGTGAATTCTGCTGCTTCTAAAGGTAGGACTCAATAAAGAGTCTGTTCCAAAAGAGGAGTTAGGATGGACACTATATACTAAGGATGGACACTATATACTACTAAGAGACCTGCGACAACTCCAGAGTGACAAAAGTTTAGTTGGTCCCCTGGTATATTCTATCTCCTTATACGCAACACATTCACAATTCACGCCCAAGCTGTTGTGAATTCATTTAGGTAAAATTAATAATTGTAACAACTGTTATGTCCCGTTGCTCCCTTTACCCCTCCATTATTTCATAAGGGGCGCCACATAACGGGCACTGAACTTTGCAGAAATAATTGCAATTTCCATCTTGGACTCCATTGCACATCATATTTGGAAACCACCTGTATGTTCAAAATGCTCATTTCACCACGTGTATTACCCTACACCACATATTACACCTTGCTATATTCCCCAAGGGGTGTACATTCAACAATTAGGGTCACTTTTCGGGTTTTCCTCTGTTTTGGTACCACTACAGCTCTCCAAATGTATCCTGACACATGTGAAGGATTTCTGTCAAATTTGGCCACTAAAAGACAAACATCCCTCTTTTCCTCTTCTGTGCGCCCATAAAGCATTTTATATGCACATGTGGGGTACTTCTACACTCGGGAGAAATAGTTTTACACCTTTTTTGGGGTTATTTAATGTATTATCCCTTGTGGCTTACATAAATTAGGGGTAAAGTGACATTTATAGGAAAATTTTCACCTTTTTAATGTTCAGTGCCTAATTGGATCATTCACCTGTAGGGGCAAATACATATATTACACATTGCAAAATTCTCTAAGGGGTGTGCGTTCAAAAATTAGGGTCACTTTTCGGATTCTTATCTGTTTTATACCACTAGGGTTCTCCAAATGCATGTCAAACATTTCTGTCAAATTTGGCTTCTAAAAGGCAAACATCCCCCTTTCCTTTTACTGTGCGCCCATACAACATTTTATATACACATGTGGGGTACTTCTACACTCGAGAGAAATAGGTTCACACATTTTGAGGGGTTATTACATTTTTTTATCCCTTGTGGCTATATAAAATTAGGAGTAAAATGACCTTTATAAGAAAATGTTCACCTTTTTCCTATTTAAGTCCTAATGAAATCAAACAACTTTACGGACAAATACACATATTACACCTTGCTAAATTCTCTAAGGGGTGTGCTTTCCAAAATGGTGACACTTGTTGGGGTTCCGCTCTGTTTTGGTACCACTACGGCTCTCTAAATGCATCCTGACACATGTAAAGGATGTCTGTCAAATTTGGCTTCTAAAAGGCCAACACCCCTCTTTCCCTTCTGAGCTTCACTGCGTACCCATACAACACTTTATTTGCATGTGTGGGCCAATTTTATACTCGGGAGAAATGCTAGTACACATTTTTTGGGGTTGTTTTATCTTTAATGCCTTATGGGATATAAAAAATAGCCGTAAAAGTGACTTTTTTGGGAAAATGTTCATATTTTTCCTTTTAGGGACCTAATTGAAGCAAACACCTGTAGGGGAAAATACATATATTACACCTTGCTAAATTCTCCAAAGGGTGCACTTTCCAAAATGGTGACACTTGTTGGGGTTCCCCTTTGTTTTGGTACCACTAGGGCTCTCCAAATGCATCCTGACACATGTAAAGGATGATTGTCAAATCTGGCCTCTAAAAGGCCAACGCCCCTCTTTCCCTTCTGAGCCCTGCTGTGTACCCATACAACACTTTATATGAAAAAGTGGTGCAGTTCTGTGCTTAGGAGAAATAGTTTTACACATTTATGGGGGTTGTTTCATCTTTTATCCCTTGTGGCTTACAAAAATTTGGGGTAAAAGTGACTTTTTTGAGAATATTTTCACCTTTTTTCCCTTTTGGGGCCTAATTGAATCAAACACCTGTTGGGGCAACTACACAAATTACACCTTGCTAAACTCTCCAAGGGGTGTACTTTCCAAAATGGTGTCTCTTGTTGGGGCTTTCCTCTGTTTTGGTACCATTATGGCTTTCCAAATGCATCCTGACACATGAAAACTTTTTCAGCCATATTTGCCCTGCAAAAACGAAACAACGCTCTTTCCATTCCAAGTGCCCCCCTGTGCCCGTACAGCAGGGTACAGCGACAAAATGGGTATTGGCATGCTCAGGAGGAATTGCCCTAAACATTGTAAAATGCATTTTCCTTTTTAACCCATTGTGAAGGTGCAAATTTTAGTGTTCAATGAATCAATAGTAAGATAAAATTACATTTCTGTAATTTCACTTTCATTTATCTTTCACCCTCATGAAACGCTCATAGGGTTAACAAAATTCCCAAAGGTTGTTTTCAATATTTTGTGGGGTGTAGTTTCTGAAATGGTGTCATTTCTGGGGGGTTTCTGTCATGTAGGTCTTATAAAGTCACTTCTAACTAAATTGACCCTCCAGAAGTAGGTTTTGATGATTTTCGTGAAAATCTGAAAAATTGCACCTAAAGTTATAAGCCTCCTAACATCCTAAAAAAAGGAAAAGATGTTTGAAAAATGATGCCACGTTAATGCAGACATATTGAAAATGTTAGTTATCAAGTTATTTTAGTGATATGACCAACTTTCCAAAAAGTAGAAAATTTAGAATTTGGAAAACATTGTTTTTTTCAAAAATTTTGCCAAATTTCCATTTATTTCATAAATAAATATTAAATATATTGATTAAATTTCTCAACCAACAGGAAGTACAATGTGTCACGAAAAAACAATCTCAATATCAACTGGATATGTTAAAGCGTTCCAAAGTTATAACACATAGACACATGTCAGATTTTAAAAAATGGGCCGTGTCAGGAAGGTGAAAAGTGGCTTCAGCGTTAAGGGGTTAAAGGTGCACCACAAAAAGTTTGGTGAACTCTGTCTGGCCAGTACAGGAAAGCGACAGA
This sequence comes from Engystomops pustulosus, assembly GCF_040894005.1. NCBI lineage: Eukaryota > Metazoa > Chordata > Amphibia > Anura > Leptodactylidae > Engystomops > Engystomops pustulosus. The sequence continues at coordinate 79,831,909 of NC_092418.1, forward strand.
TTCATGATTTCTGGTGCACGTTCTTAATGAATGTGTCGCACCCAGCTTTATACATGGGCAGAGCACTTTTAGTGAAGTTTCCGACAATCTAAGTAAATGTGCCCCACCGCTATATAGAAGAACCGTGATGTTGGTAACAGGGAGCTCCAGCACCATCAAGTGGGCATTTGTGGAATGGCATCACTTTCTGGTGAAAGCTCAACACCAGATTGTAATCCTAACTGTTCACAAAGATCTGAAATTTCTAGGAGACAAGAAAGGACTAAATCCTAGGCATGCAAGATGGGCATTATTTTTTCATATATGCCGTCCACTCAGATTTTAAGAGCAGATGTTTTGTTTTCACAGTTTTGATTACAGCGCTTACCTGAGCCACTAACTAATTTTCCTCCATGGGTTATTGTGTCTGCTATTACACCTGATTTGGCTATGGTAACTTATATTTTGCTGCTGATAATTTCCCTCCAAAAAAAATTGTTTGTCTTAAGGATTTGGAGGAATGTCATGGTCCTGTATTTGCAATACGTCTGGGAATCACATGCACTCTGCAATTGGCTTCCTGTTCGCGCTGGTAGCCTTAAAGGACACCTGTCATGAGGTCTGTGTCACTAGTCCTGTCACCTCTACCTGTTGGAGCAGCTCACAAGGATCCATCCCAGCCTTTATCTAGTTATTTCATACATTAATCATTGTAAAATCATCATTTCTTTATCATGTAAATGAGGTTGGTCACATGGTCAGAGGCAGTGATGTCACCCCTGTTCCCCCTCCCCTCTCCTCTCCCTGCTCATGTCTGTGTGTAATGTATAGTAAAGCTTGGCTAGTGTGTGTGCTGCATCTGCTGACAAGCTGCATCCTCCTAATATACAGAGACACAGACATCAGCTACACATGTGCAACATCCCCCACCGGGGCCTAGCCCTTGAGGTGAGGCCTGGAGACAGCCTGGGCCCGCGGTACCGGAGTGGCTGGTGGTTGCGGCCTAAGCACGCTATTGTCACGGTGCTTGGTACGGGGGAAGCGGAGGGCTGTCCTACAGCCTGGCAGGTCTCCAGCAGGGTGGTGTTGGCAAGAAATGATGAGGGAGAGGCTGCTATAGCGGATCTCCCTGGGGCAACCCCTTAATGTCCCGAGTGTGAGTCTCTGGGTGGTGGACAGGGTGCTGGTGATGAAGGCAGCCGTATTAGCAGGGACCAGACGGAGACAGAAGTTGAAGAAAACAACTTACAGTTCTTTATTTGAACCGGCAGGAACCGCAGCAACGTGCCTTTAACAGGTAGATGGAGTGCTGAGATGTGAGTTGGAGGGAGCCTCAGGAGATAGTTCATCAGCCTGGATGTAGAGGGCAGGCTGGGAGGCAGCTGTGTCCTGGTAGGAAGCTTCAGCTTGTCCTGTAGGGCTTCAGGTATCACCTTTAAAGGTAAGATGATACCCCTTTTCCTCACTACACTAACTCTAGTCTTAAACTCCACTCTTCAGAGGCAGGGGCTAGGCTCTTCCTGCTCTGGTATGGGCTAGACTGAGATTACTCACTCACTCACTCACTAGGATTCTCCTACACTAGAATCTCTCTGAAGGTCTGAGAGACTTCTCTCTAGAATGACATACTGGAATCCTCCAGGACATTCCTGGCCAGGGGTTTTTATTACCTCCCTTTGGTCAGGTGGTGGCTGCTCCTCCAATCACATCTCAGCTTACAGAGCACAGGATGTAACACAAATCATTGGATAACAGCATCTTGCATCATACAAAATACTTAACTCCTGCCTTGCCAGGCAGGATTCACCACTGCAATACCCCTATGTCCTATCAGGACCATGTAGTGTAAGGTGATTACATGCAGGTGGGACGTATTCGCAAACCCTACCTCGCCATTGCATCGGCGAGGGTGTTGCACATGAATCTGACATGTTCTGCTGTAACATGGCTGCCTGGAGCTGCTGTATCTCTCCTATACACACACACATGTACACACAGGCTGCAGGGGGCGTGGCCACCAGCACCAGGAAGCACATCATTATACAGCCTCACATCATTATACAGGCTGTCAGTCAAGCACTGGGGGTGTGGCTGTACCTCCCACTCATGAATAGAGTGGACAGCTTGAATATGCTAATGCTTCATTGGACATTTCACAGGTCATTTGCATACAGCTTTAGGACCTCATTGCTTACAGGCATATAGAGGGACAATGAAGGGATAGAGGCAATGCTTTCTAATGGCAGTTTATGAAAATATATTTAGTTTAGAGGGGTTATTTTGCATGACGGGTTCTCTTTAATAGTCAAGATGTGAATAATTATATTTCAGCATGTAACGCTCGTACTAGGGCTAGAGACCTGTACTAGAGACTTCCTGCGAGGTAACTTTGCTCCTTACATGTCTTGTTTACAGTTGTCCATGGACATGAACTAGGCCACCTAGTTCTCACCTGCAGTTTAGTGCAGTACCAGCAAGTAGGCAGAATTTGTTGGAAGTTCAGTGCTCACACTGACATAGTTTTGCCCTTATACAAATCCCTGGTCAGACCACACATGGAATATTGTGTACAGTTTTGGGCACCAGTGTATAAAATGGACATAGTAGAACTGGAACGGGTGCAGAGTAGAGCAACCAAAATTATTAGGGGAATGGGGGGACTAGAATATAATGACAGTGTTAGGGTTGGGTAACACAGAAGACAGGGGATAGTGTGCCCTGAGCTTGTCCCAACCTCTGTCCCTTCCTATAGCCCCCCCCCCACCACGCTAAACCGTGGGGCGACTACTTGAAGACTCGAAATACACTGGATAAGTGTGGGAAGGGAAACACAAACAGACTGACAAACATAAAACACAAAAGAATGGTAAACTAGCCGGAGTCACAACGAGAGGGTACGTCAAGAGCAAAATCAGTAAGCAAAGAGTCAATGTAAAAAACTAGCCGAGGTCACAACAACACAGATATAGATACAGAGCAATACAACCTAATGCAGCAAGCGAGTGATGAAGGGATTTCAAACACTGGCACAGGTGACTAGTGAAGCTGCAATTTATGCAGCCAGAACTCCACCTCCAGAACCTGATAGGAGCTGGACAGCTTCTGGGAATTAACCCCTCAAGGTGCAGAACAACCAGGCACCATGCAGAGGTACCACAAGTCCCAGCAGTTCCGATCACAACTCCTAGACTGCGCAAGATCTTAGCAGCCGCTGCCCGGGACGAGAGGTGGAGTTTGCGCGGATATGCGCCGGGGGTCGGAGAACGGTGCTGGTGCTGGCACCACAGAAGAACCAGAAGTCCCAGCATTCTCCATAGCGAACCTGACAGTACCCCCCCGCCCCCCTGACGGGGAGCCTTCGGACCCCTAGATCTTAAAGATGGCTTCTGAGGATAGGCCTGATGAAATAACCTGAGTAACCGCGGAGCATGAACATCTCTAGCCGGAACCCAAGACCTATCCTCAGGACCAAAACTTTTCCAATGGACCAGGTACTGCAGGGAGTTACCTACCCATCTGGAATTCACAACTTTTTCCACCTCAAATTCCAGATTCCCCTCCACAATAGATGGAGAAGGAGGGTCAGGAAGAGGCAAAACAGGCTCAACATAGCGCTTCAGAAGACTCTTATGGAAGGTGTTATGAACCCGCCACCCTGCTGGAAGAGTAATCTTGAAGGAAACCGGGTTAACAATTTCAGTAACAACAAATGGACCTACAAACCTGGGCGCAAACTTCAAAGAGTGGACTTTCAATTTAAGGTTTTTTGTTGATAACCACACTTTATCCCCCACCACAAACGTATCGGAGTTAGTGCACCTTCTTTCATTCTGTTGGACCAACCTGAGCGGAAGAACTACAGAGATTATTAATAGCAAATTCTGCCAACGGAAGGAATTTCACCAACTGGTCCTGACTGTCCGAGACAAAGAGTCGTAGATATTGAATCATCTCCTGATTCATTCTCTCGGACTGACCATTAGACTCAGGGTGAAACGCTGACGAGAACGACAAATTAACTTCCAGTCTAGAACAAAATGCTCACCAAAATTTGGAAACAAATTGTACACCCCTATCTGACACAATATCATCTGGTATACCATGGAGGCGTACAATATTCTGTATAAACAATTCAGCCAATTCTTCAGCTGAAGGTAACTTTTTTAATGGAACAAAATGTCCCATTTTAGAGAAACGGTCCACTACCACCCAAATCACTGTATAGCCTTGAGATGCTGGCAGATCAGTGACAAAATCCATAGACACTTTAGACCATGGCCTGGTGGGAACTGGAAGCAGAAGAAGAGGCCCCTCAGGACGTCTCCTGGGAGCCTTTCCTCGCGCACAGACCTGACAGGCTAGGACAAATGCGTGCACATCATTAGTCATGTGAGGCCACCAGTAACTTCTCTTTAAGAGATCCAAGGTGCTCTGCATTCCCGGATGACCTGCCAACACCGAGCAATGCGTCTCCTCCAACACTCTCAAACGACAAGAAAGAGGAACAAATAATTTGCCTTCCAGGAGGTCTTTAGGTGCAGATCTTTGTCCTGCTAAAATTTGAGAGGAGAGGTGGGAGGAGACAGCTGCCAGCACAACACCTGGAGACAAAATATTACTGTCAGTAGTCTCTGGAAGCTCAGGAGTCCCGAAGCTACGGGACAAGGCATCAGCCTTCACATTTTTTGACCCAGGTCGGTAGGTGACCATAAAATTAAAGCGAGAGATAAACAAGGCCCACCTAGCCTGACGTGAGTTCAAACGCTTAGCAGTATCCAAATATACTAAGTTCTTATGATCCGTGAGCACAGTTATCGGATGAAGAGCTCCCTCCAAAAAGTGTCACCAGACTTCAAATGCCCACTTAATGGCAAGGAGCTCTCGATTACCAATATCATAATTCCTCTCACAAGAAGAAAACTTTTCAGAGAAATATGCACAGGGCCTAAGTCTGGTGAGAGTGGAGGACCCCTGAGACAACACTGCACCTACTCCAACCTCGGAGGCATCTACCTCCACAACAAACGGTAGAGAGAGGTCAGGTTGAACCAAAACTGGGGCTGAAGAGAATGCAGTTTTTAGAGTTTCAAACGCAGAGCAAGGCAGCACCCTTACGGGTTAGATCCGTGAGGGGTTTGGCGATCACGGAAAAGTTCTTAATTAAGTTTCGATAATAGTTAGCGAAACCTAAAAAACGTTGTAGGGCCTTAAGATTGGTAGGCCGAACCCAGTCCGTAAGCGCCTGAACCTTACTCGGATCCATCTGTACATCAGAGGGATTAACAACATAACCTAAGAAGGAAACCTTCTGGACACAAAAAACACACTTTTCCAGTTTAGCGAAGAGGTGGTTTTTGCGCAACCTGGTAAGTACTTGGCGGAGATGTTGCTGGTGAGAAATCATGTCAGGAGAGAAAATCAAAATATCGTCTAGATACACCACCATAAACACACCGATGTAATCATGAAAAATGGAGTTCATAAACCCTTGAAAAACCTCTGGGGCATTACTCAAACCAAAGGGCATAACCAGGTATTCAAAGTGTCCCAAAGGTGTATTAAATGCGGTCTTCCACTCATCCCCTTCCCGGATCCGAATCAGGTTATAAGCCCCTCTAAGATCTAATTTAGAGAAAACTTGGGCCCCAGAAACCTGATTTAAGAGATCCGGGATCAAGGGGAGAGGACCTGAGTTTTTTACCGTTATCTTATTTAATTCTCGATAATCAATGCCCGGCCATAAACCACCATCTTTCTTCTCAACAAAAAAGAACCCGGCCCCAGTGGGCGACTCAGAGGGACGGATATGTCCGATTGCCAAACTCTCATCAATATAACTCTTCAGTGACTCCCGTTCGGGTACTGACATTTTATATATACGACCCTTTGGCAATCTAGCATCAGGAAGAAGGTCAATTTTACAATCAAACTCCCTGTGAGGAGGAAGGACTTGGGACAAGGGTTTTAAAAACACATCTGAGTAGTCAGAGAGAAAACCTGGAAGACTCTGATCTTCCGCCACTACTGTACATAATGAAACTCTGGTCAGGTGATCCTTACAGTGAGGACCCCAATGAACCAGCTCCAGAGTTTCCCAATTAACTACCGGATTATGGATCCGGAGCCAGGGTAGACCAAGAATGACATTTTCAGACAAATTTTCCATAACTAGGAAAGAACACCATTCTTCATGCATAGCTCCTACCATAAGCTTTATCTGCGGGGTTCGGAATTTAATCAACCCTGCCTGTAGAGGGGTCAAATCCGCACCCGACATCTGGATAGGAGTGGACAATGGAATCAATGACATACAAAACTGAGAGACAAAATTCGAATCAATTAAATTAGTTCCAGCGCCTGAATCCAAGAAGGCGCGACCAGTACAGGAAACAGATTGAAACTTAACCGTACAAGGTAAATATATTCTAGACACAACTGGGAGTACCTGAGCTCCTAAGCAGTCCCCTCGATTACTGCTTAGGAGCGGAAATTTTTCCTGCTGCTGCCTCTTGGAACAGGTGTGTATCTGATGATCAGGACTTCCACAGCAGAAACAAAGATGGCGTCTTATTCGATGTTGCTTCTGCTGTGCAGGAGAGATGCTATCCAGCTCCATGGATTCCAATTCTTGATGGCCTGGAGACAGACTGGCAGCTGGCTGACAGTCAGGGGACACCCGAGGTGATCGCCTGGATCTTAGGCGACGATCAACTCGGACGACCAGAGTCATAGCTTCATCTAATGTCTGTGGCTCGGCATAAGCTGAGACTAAGTCCTGTACTCGATCTGACAGTCCGACATAAATTGGTCTTTTAGGGCACAGTCGTTCCATACTGTCAGTCACATACTGTCTGAATTGGGCACAATAATCTTCCGCCGTCAGTTTTCCCTGACACAGAGATCTAAGGTGGGAAACTGCCAGTGCCCGGCGGTCAGGTTCGTCATAAATCTGGCCTAATGCAGAAAACAAAGCGTCAAGAGAAGAGCGGGATGGAGAGTCAGGTGGGAGAGAAAAGGCCCAATTTTGCGGAGGGGAGATCTCATTACAAGTACAAATACCTGAGATCTTTTTATACCTAGGCCTGTGACCAGGCGGACTCTATGTACGGGTTTAGGAGAGGCCTGGATACCTTTCTGGAGAGAAATAATATCACGGGTTATGGGAATAAAAATATTTATTTAAATCTTAAAGGTTGGACTTTGATGGACTTGCGTCTTATTCCGGCCTTATATACTATGATACTATGACACTTCTTCCCTTTCTTGACAGTACCACCTTCGTAAAATAATTATACCACTCACCTTTTTGAAAACTCCCACTATGTACTTCTCTAGCTTCTGTTGCTGCTCAAGCTCTTGCTAAGAGCACGTGCAGCAAAATCACGTTAATGCACTTTCAGTTTGATGTAGCACTCTCCTTTTTAATAGCATTCACATCTCAAAGAAGCATGCCATTGATTATTGTACAGTTTGCAGTAGGAGGTGGAAGGATTCACCCCTCACCTGCTCTGCTTGGATGGAAACTGGGCAGTTGCATCCCCTGCCTGCAGATACAAACAGCCCAGAAGTTAGGCAAGGTGGTAGTTGTGGTAGTTGAAAGATAGCGGGGACGTGAGGATTAGCTCTAAAAAGGGGAGATTCTCCCCTTTCAGTGGTCCTGGGTAATTGCCCACTTTGCCTACCCATAGCGTCGGCCCTGCCATCATCACAGCGTGCCGTAGGCCGCAATAGCCAGCCACTCTGGTATTCTGGACCCCAACTGCCTCCAGACCCACAATAAAAGGCTAGGGGATGCTGCACATGACATATGGGTCATTGAAATGGCTTATTTGTATCCCCATTGTAGTATGTCCTGATAGAAGAAGGGGTTAAATTCCTTTTAGATACATTTTTCCATCAATAAGATCCGTGGTGTAATGTATCCTCACCTTTCAGCCTAATGCAACGGAATTTAAAGAGATGCATTGTGCTATAGGCATGGTATAATTTATAGGTAAGGTATAATTTAATAGTCAGCACTTTTCATATGCCAGGATCTGTTTGGATACAAAGAATAGAGAAGTTTCCCTTCAGATCCACTCATACGTCTTGCAGTATTCAAGATGCAGGACTAATCATGTGTTATTTCCATCCTCATGTTTTTAACTAATAATGTGGTTTTAAGTTGTAGGTGTGGCTATGCTACGTAGAAGGCTAATTTAAAAGGAAGGTGAGGACGCTAAGAGATTCAGGCCAGATGAAGTGCTAGGACTAGCACGAAATGACTCATCCCTGGAAGGCATCCTAATGCATATACTCTCTCGTGTAATGTGTGCGGATCTTAAAGATGTGATAAAAAAGATTACTTTTTAAGAAGTGGTGAGTGCCTACTTTTCTTTCCTGCTTTCTGACAATTATTAAATGACTCTGTACTGACCACGTATAATATGTAATTTCTCCTATGAAAAAATGCTATGGATATCTGGATTGTCTATATTCCGTAAAGAGGATTAACAGTAGCGCCCCTTTATATATTCTTTACATATCTAAGGTATAATTTAAAGACTTGCACCTTTTGTGTGTTTGGTTCACAAATACTAAAGGCATAATGGACATGTGGACAAGTCCTTCAACTGCAGAAAATACCTTCAATGCATTGCAAACATATTCTGAAAACTGCAGAGGCATGGATTGTGTAAATAAGAACATGTGTTTTGAATTGTTAATCATTATCATTACTTTTAGGTCACATTCCCATGTAAGCGCATTAGACCTAAATGCTTGCGTTTACAGCAAAGGTAAATGTAAACTTCTCATCTGTCATCGGATCACAAACATTTTTTACTGGAGATTCTAAAACTTGTTTCTTATTCCTTTTTTTCCTCTTTCTTTTATCTAACTCCATCATATCTTCACAGACCACCACTTAGAACCTGATGATCCCTAATGTACATTTACTAGCTTCTGCATTACAGCCCTTTGTAGAGTGAATCTTCATTTTTTATATGACACGGGACAGTCTAACAAGTCCTTCCTCCTCCAATGAATATTTAAGTATCTGATTATCATCAACAGCCAAATTCAATGCATCTTTATATGAAACGAACTGAAGCAGAAGCAAGAAGGTCCTGCATACACAGCTACATACAAGCACTGGAGCAATAAACAGGAGCCAACAAAACAAGGGAATCTACAGCTACTTGTGAGTCCAGTATTTTGTTATAGTATTCCTGTTACCATTAACAGTTACAATACTTTCTTTTAGTTTTTTCTCTTTCTCCTCTTTCTCCTTACTTCTTCCTTAACAAAATACATTTGCTCTACCTTATTTTCCTTCATTTCAAATTCTATCCTTTTCCAAACCTTTTTTCCTATTGTTTTATCAACGTTAATGCCAAATATCACAGCTAATTATTTTGGCAGGATTCACACACCCATTCAGGTGGCCTTTTGACTGCAAAACAATGACAGGGTCTTATTCTCCAGCCCTGGCAGAGATCCGGTAATGTCACACAGTTCTCTTCAATTCCTGCCCATGCGTGGTCGGCTTTCTACTGCTCAATGTGGGCATTGGAGAGAGCCGAGTGACGTCACAGGCTCTATGGAAGAGATGGAGGAAAAAGGAGAATGGCCAGTAATAGGCTTCTGGAGTGAACATGTGAGATGTTGGAGCCTGTACGGGCTCTTGTGAAGCCCCCAGAACCCCTCTGGCTCTATGCCATATTTTGAAAGTTTTTTCTAAAAATGAGTCCATAAAAAGTAAAAGAAGCTGCAGGCAAAGGGTCCCCAAAGGTGACGCTGCCGGAAACGAATGCTTTAGCAGGTGTGCGGACAAGGTCAGGATAGCACAGGCGTCTCTGTGCTAAAAAATGCAACGTTTTCTAGGATGGGATAAGGAAAACTACGCCTCTTTTAGCTCCCCTGTAAGGTAGCTTCTTTGACATCAGGCATGACATATAAGAGGCTTTATGATGCGGGATTAAAACCAGACCAGTCTATCAATTCCAGAAGAAACAGACACCCAACTGTTCAACCTGATTGGGTTTCCTCAGTACAACGTAGGCTTGCAACCAGGGTCGGGAAGTAAGAGTTCTCCTTATGGAGAATGACAATTAAGGGAGCCTTATAGGCGTGTTCCATCTTATAGCCATGGATGCTCCGCTAGGAGATTCTGGGAAAATATGCAAAGTTTTCCAGGCAGGATCAATCTGCTCTTTATTATTTTTAAGGTCTACTGAGCCAGATAGGAAATGCTTATATACCTGGACAACCCCTTTAACTGGATTAACTCATAGCAAGATCTGACACTTTAACTACTTACCAACAATGCCCTTTTTCCTTTTTTTTCATTTACATTTTTTTGCTTAAATTTCTTAAATCCATAACATTTTTATTGTTTACAGAGCTTTATAAGGGCATGTTTTCTGTGTAACAAATAATACTTCTTATTGTCAGTATTTAATTTTTTGTGTTGTGTAAAAACTTCATAAAAACTATAGGGTTAGCTTTTTTTAAAGTGGCATGACCTGGGTACTATATAATGGACACAAAATTGAGTATTTGTAGAAAAATAGGAATTTTCACTTTTTACAAACTGTTACATATTTACTGTGGTTTCCTAAATAAAGTATTGATAAACTCGACCTTAAATCTGCATAGGACTCATTCTCTCATAAATCCCATTGTATTTCAGGGCTAAAATTTCAGGGCTACATGTAGGGGGTTTATAAAATCAGGAAACATGGCATAATAGTTGGAGATTTCTTTATTTATCCTGCATAAATGTATAAATTGTGGGTCTAAATAAAAATAAAAGCTTACTTAAAGCTGTTTTTAATATATTGGATGGTAAGACTAATTGACTGCAAAGCAGCACATATGGAATTCTGAAAAGGCAAATTATTTCCCAATTTTACCAAATATTCTGAAACACATATCAAAACACATAACTCAAATTCTCCCACTAACATAAAGCATGACACATGAAGAAAAAAACATCTCAAAATCATGTGTAATCATTCTGAAAATTAACTTTCACTTCAATACTAAAATGCACCAAATTATCACTAGGTGGAGACATAACACATATCAGTAAAATGACAAGTACGCATCACCAGATTTTTCACCACGAACTGTGCAGATAAACATCAGTGCAAATAGTACATGGATCAGTTTTTGGGTGCATTTACACAGTCAGGTGCTCCGTGAGCCGGATTTCAGGCAAGCACAGGGCCAGGAGGAGGAGGGGGAAGGAGTGAGCCATGCCCTATAGAGCAGACAAGAGCCGACAACCTATACCAGTGGTGGCAAACCTCTCCCAGGCCATCACCCCAGAATGGAGTTCACCAGACAGGGTTCAAAGAATGCTGGCCCAACAATTCTTCCTGTACACAGGGACCCTGGAGAAAAGCTGCAATAGCCCACATTTGCCCTCCTCCTTTCAACTGTGTTTGTGTCCTCAGCAATAATTTACTGCCTAAATTGCTGTGCTGGCACTTTGCCATAAATAAGTGGCTTTTGGTTGAAGTTTGGGAACAGTGATCTAAAAGGTTTGCCATCACTGACCTATACTTTGCAGTGCAGCTGCCTGACTCGGTTACCGTACGGTGGAGCACCAGGTGCTCACCACATTGTGACCAGGAGTCATTAACCCCATAGCGCAATAAGACGTACCCTTACGTCTTACTGCGCATGGGGGAGTATGAAGAGGGCTCACAGGCTGAGCCCTCTTCATACTCACGGGGCATTTGCTTCATAATGAAGCAAACGCCCGTCGCTAACACCCGCGATCGGTGCTTGCACCGATCGCGGGTGTTAACCCTTTGATTGCCGCCGGCAAAGCTGCCGGCGGCATTAAAGAGCCGGCGGCGCGTGGGCGCCGCCATCTTGGCTCCGATCGTCACTCCCCGTGACGTCACCGGGGAGCGGCGATCCGTTGCCATGACAGCCTGGGATCACACAAAGATCCCAGGCTGTCATGATCGAGGCTATCTATTACAATGTGCGATCTGCACATTGTAATAGATGGTATGCAAAATCCCCATATACTGCCATACTGTAGTATGGCAGTATATGGTAGGATCAATCAGACAACCTAGGGTTAAAGTACCCTAGGGAGTCTGTAAAATAGTAAAAAAAATAAATAAAAAAAAGTAAAAAAAAAAAAAATTATATTAAAAAAACATAAAAATTCAAATCACCCCTCTTTCCCTAGAACTGATATAAATATAAATAAACAGTAAAAATCATAAACACAATAGGTATCGCCGTGTCCGAAAATGCCCGATCTATCAAAATATAATAACCGAAGTCGCAAATGGCATTTTTTTGCCATTTTGAAAAATAGAAAAAATTCTATAAAAAGTGATCAAAATGTCGAACAGTCCTAAAAATAGAAGCATTGAAAACGTCATCAGAAGTCGCAAAAAATGACACCACCCACAGCTCCATACACCAAAGTATGAAAAAGTTATTAGCGCAAGAACACGGCAAAATGAAGAATTTTTTTTCTGTACAGGAGGTTTTAATTTTTGTAAATGTATGAAAACATTATAAAACCTATACAAATTTGGTATCCCCGTGATCGTATTGACCCAATGAATGAAATAGACATGTCATTTGGGGTGCACAGTGAAAGCTGTAAAAACCAAGCCCACAAGAAATGGCGCAAATGTGTTTTTTCATCATTTTCACTGCATTTAGAATTTTTTTCCCGCTTCCCAGTGCACGGCATGGAATATTTAATACCATCACTACGAAGTGCAATTTGTTACGCAGAAAATAAGCCATCACGTAGCTCTGTACACGGAAAAATAAAAAAGTTATAGATTTTTGAAGGTGGGGAGTGAAAAATAAAAACGCAAAAACGAAAAAGGGCCTGGTCCTTAAGGGGTTAAAGACTAGGGAGGCCGTGATCTGGTTGCAAATCATGCATCTAGATCACAGCCCCCATTACTGCCGACTAAATGAGACCTTACCAAATGTCACTTGAACATGACAATACATCGGGGATCAGAAGTGCAGAAATATAGTCAATCCACATACACATGCTGTCAGTACATTACTCCTGTCATCACAAGGACAGTGCCCACACGTTGCCCTGGCTGAAATGGAAGCCCTCACCAGCCCACAGAAGTCCCAATGCATTTCTTTTAGTTTAATACTAAAATGTGCCAAATTACCACTGGGGGTAGGCATAACACATACTAGGGCATATACACACACCATATTTTTCATTGCAAACTGTTCAAGTTACCAAATGTCACTTGGGCATAAGGGTACATCAGGGAGTCAAGGGCAACACCTACCGGGCCTGAACAAAGTCTGGGGGCAGCTGGATTCCTGAGTGACTAACTTGAAGTGTGGCCTAGTGCCAGTTATGTCACAAGTGGCTTGGTGCAGGTGAACAGGCCTTACCCATGCCTGCCAGGGCCAGGAGAAAATACAAGAAGAGGGGGAAGGGAGTGAAGGGCAGTGAAGGGTTCCCCCTGGGGCACTCCCAATGTGTTTGTAGTGATGTGTCCCCAGACAGATGGTGAAGGGGTGGTGTTAGCAGCATCCCCCAGGGATCACAGGTGGAGTCAGGGATGTTTATGGGTTGTAAATGTTCCTCTCTGTAGACTTACATGAGGCAGTAGATTGATTGGATATGTAGCTTGATTTGGTAGAGTACTTCGGCCCTCATCCAGTAGTCAGGGGCTGGCTATTAGGAGGCAAGAAAACGCTCTGCTGCATAGGCAACAATCAGATGCAGAATTTGGCACACAAAGCCACTCCTCTGACGGGAGACAGAAGCTAGCAGGCTGACTCCCTCAGCAGACTCAATCAAACAGAACGACATAAAGACCCAGAAACCCAGCTAGAGGAAATATATTTCTAGATTTGTGCATTTCCAAGGGCTCCAACCAAACACACGCTTCGGTATGCAAAAAGAATCACTTAATGAATAGGGCTTGCTGCTGTTACAACTCAGTGTAAGAGCATCTATGTGCCTTTGTGCGCTGCTCTCATATAGGAAACAGCAGACTGTATCATCCAGTGCACGGGAGTCACGGGTGTCCCTGCAACCTATGCCTCGGTTCGCAGATGTACCCGTGTACCTCCATGTGGCCCGTTGCCTCATTCACCTCGCACACGTCCCGCCTCTTAAGGCACGTACGTGCCAGCTCTTTAGAATTTAAAAGGCCAGCGTGATGATAATTGGTGCTGGCCAGCCCCTTCCTGTGTCCCCTGCTGGATATTTGTTCTTCTATGTCTGAGAGAAAGCTTTGCTCCATGCCCTTTGCAATTATCCTGATTTCCCGTTGTGACCTTGATTCCGTTCCTGACCCCGATCCCCTGCTGCCTGTCCTGACCTACCACTATGTCCCCCACACTGATCCTGTGCTGCCTGTCTTGACCTCTTGCCTGTTCCCGACCACGAGCTTGCCTTATAATTCTGTACTTCGCCACCGCGGACAAAGTCGCACCTGTGGAATGACCTGGTGAGCCCTATGCCGCAGCAAGTCCAACCCGTTTTGCGGCGGGCTCTGGTGAAAACTGGGTGCCACTTAGACTCCGGTCCTGGGTGTCTGCTTACGTCTTCATCCGCGGTGGTCCAGAGGATCCACTACCACCGATCCTGACAATAGTGCAGATGCTCTTACACTAAACTGTAACAGCAGTGAGCCCCAATTCCAGTCTGACACTACTCGGGCTGTAGTGTCAGAGGGGAGGGGGCTCTTGCTGTCACTTTTGAATGACGTCAGCATCTGCTGTCCCAGACCTTCTGTGCAATTTCATCTGTATCTGTGCCTACTACAAAACAGTTGAAAGCAGTGGCAGCACAGAGAGTAATACACTCCCTGCTCTGTCAAGATAATGTCATTGTGCTGCCATAGTTGGGCTGTACATAGTTGGAAGAGTTCATGGTGGCTGGCCACTTGCAGAGGGTTCTGGTAAAGATGAGCTTTTTTTGTAGTGCAATAATTAAAAAGATCACCTAATAGCATGGGCTGAAAAAGGTATTTAATAAGAATGGGTACAAACAAAGGGGTTACTTTCTAAAAAGGGCAAGAAAATGGGATGCACATCATGAAAGGAGTCACTTCCTACCAAGGGGTTTAAAAATTTGGCAATTACTATAAAGGAGCACTTACTCAGGATTAGGGGCAAAACAGAAGGCACTAGTTATAAAAAGGAGGCAAGTACGAATAAAGGGGACACTTAAAAGGCACTAAACTTCTGATGATGGCATTAAACTTTGAGGCAGGGGTAAAATAGATTTTGGTCTGTAAGGGGACAATTTTTTTTTTTGCGGGGCCCAGTGAACTATAGTTATGCCTCTGCCAGTGGAAATAGTTAATTTCCCAGCTTTAACTTAACACAGCTGACCGCACTGCTTTAGCTAGTCAGTTAACCAACTGAAGCTAATTTGGTTCGTAATGACCCGTCAACCAGGCCATTACACAACCAAGTACAGGAATATACTCAGTCCACATACACATCCTGTCCCTATCAATCCACTACATTCATTCCTGTCCTTAGAAGGATGATGGCCCGACCTTGCCTTGGCTGAAAAGAAAAACCCTCACCAGTTCACAGAAGTCCCAAAGTGTTTCTTGTGCATACAGCATATTCAGCAGGGGAACAAGTAAGAGTGCTGTTGTAGGAGGGTGTGGATCAACGGGGGCAGGTATCTTGAATAAAACATTGTACACAGTCAGTATCGATGTTTTATGAACTATGCTGGAATTATAAATGGTGCTACAATATATAATGTCTGCATAGTGCATAAAACATTGGTGCTGACAAGGTAATGTCTACCTGTTATTTTATAGATATACCTAGTATGTATTATGTCTCCCCCCTAGTGGTAATTTGCCATATTGAAGTAAAAGTTAACTTTTACGTCTTTTGAGTTATTGTGCTGTATACACTTTTCAATGTAATTGATAGATTTCTGTTGGGGACCTAAAGTACCTCAAATCCACCATTGTGCCCAATTTGACTATTGGCTACTGTGACCATCTTGGGAACTTGCTGCCATGACTTTATCCTTCATACTGCAATTACTAAACACCAGTCCTTTGAATGATACATTCCTTTAACTATGACCTGCATCATGTGATGCCACCTTATCTGGGCGCTGTGCCTGAAACCTTCTATATCTGACCCCTATCCAGCCCTGCTTGTGCTGCTTGGCTCAGCAACTTTTATTTCATTAACCCCTTAGCGCTCCGCGCCGTAGCTGTACTGCGCAGCTTCCCACTATTGGCGCTCAGCGCAGTACAGCTACTGCGCGAGCGCATACTATTTTAGAATTGTCACCACGTCGCGAGACGTGGTGACATCGGGCTGAAATTTGGGTGACAGAGGCAGGAGGAGTTCCTGTCTCCGTCACCCGACCAATCAAATTGGTCCCGCCCGCCGATCGCCGTGATTGGCCAGTCAAACCTGACTGGCCAATTACAGCGATTTTAGGCTAAAAAACGTGCTTTTAGCACTTTCCTCTTCCTCCAGCGGCACCATTTTGGTTTGGTATCGCTGGAGAGAGGAAAGAGCGTTACTGTGTGCACCAAAATACACTTTTACACTATAAATAGTGTTCTGATCCTTATCTGATCCCTATTGTTCCCTACAAATTCCCATCCTATCTGTTTTTTCCTGTGTCCTGTGTGTTCCCTGTGTGATCGCCTTGTGTGATCCCACGTGTCTTCCGTTTTTCCCTGTCTGTCCCTTCTGAACCCAAACGCACTTTTCAGTGCGCTGTGTTAGCGTTGTTCTGCACTGGACGCACTTTTCAGTGCGCCGTGTGAATAGCGCTGCACAGAATCTTTAGCAATCTTAGCGGTAGTTAGTTTGTCTTAGGGCAAGCTAGGTGCATTTGTAGCGCCTTTTTGCGCGGTGCACATAGGTTTTTTTTCGGTGCCTGGTAATATTTTTTTCCAGAACGCCGTAGGTGTACCCGTACTTAGCTATTTTTTGTGTGTGCCATCTGTGCGGCTGGTCCGTGTGGCTTGGTGTGCATTATCTTTTTTTTTTTGTGTGCTATCTGTGCGGCTTGTCCGTGTAGTTTAGTGCGCATTATTTTTTTTGTGTGCTATCTGTGCGGCTTGTCCGTGTAGTTTAGTGCGCATTATTTTTTGTGTGTGCCATCTGTGCGGCTTGTCCGTGTAGTTTGGTGTGCATTACCTTTTTTTTTGTGTGCTATCTGTGCGGCTTGTCCGTGTAGTTTAGTGCGCATTATTTTTTTTGTGTGCTATCTGTGCGGCTTGTCCGTGTAGTTTAGTGCGCATTATTTTTTTTGTGTGCTATCTGTGCGGCTTGTCCGTGTAGTTTAGTGCGCATTATTTTTTGTGTGCCATCTGTGCGGCTGGTCCGTGTGGCTTGGTGTGCATTATCTTTTTTTTTTGTGTGCTATCTGTGCGGCTTGTCCGTGTAGTTTAGTGCACATTATTTTTTGTGTGTGCCATCTGTGCGGCTTGTCCGTGTAGTTTGGTGCGCATTATCTTTTTTTTTTTTGTGTGCTATCTGTGCGGCTTGTCCGTGTAGTTTAGTGCACATTATCTTTTTGTGTGTGCCATCTGTGCGGCTTGTCCGTGTAGTTTGGTGCGCATTATCTTTTTTTTTTTGTGTGCTATCTGTGCGGCTTGTCCGTGTAGTTTAGTGCACATTATTTTTTGTGTGTGCCATCTGTGCGGCTTGTCCGTGTAGTTTGGTGTGCATTATATTTTTTTTTTGTGTGCCTGCTAGACGGTTTATCCGTGTAGTTTGGTACACATTATCTAATTTTTCTTGTTCTCTATTTTTTTTTGTGTGCAATGTCTCAGAAGACGTACACCGTGTTGGAGGCATATAACATGCTTGCCTCTGACACCGAGTCAGCTAGTGGGGATGATGGTCCCTTTTACCTATCATCATCCTCCTGCTCATCTTCCAGTGACCTGGAAGGACCCCCAAGAAGGCGCCGTAGGGTTCCAGGGACTTCTGCAATTGAAGTGCCTGGGACTTCTGCAGGAGAAGTGCCTGGGACTTCTGCAGGAGAAGTGCCTGGGACTTCTGCAGGAGAAGTGCCTGGGACTTCTGCAGGAGAAGTGCCTGGGACTTCTGCAGGAGAAGCGTCTGGGGCTTCCACTGACCCCACATGGGTAGCCCCAGATAATTATACCCCTCAGGTCCCTGACTTTTTGGGCCATCCCGGCATTAACTTTGACACGACAGGGCTCAGAGCTGTAGACTTTTTTAAGTTTTTTTTTGATGAGGAGCTGCTAAATATTATTATATTTCAGACAAATCTCTACGCTGCACAACATATTGCCCAAAACCCCACGTCCTTTTATGCACAACCCTACAGGTGGACCCCTGTCACTGCAGCAGAGATGTACAAGTATTGGGGCATAATACTCCTTATGGGGATAGTAAAGAAGCCTTCAATCAGGGACTACTGGAGCACAGATATACTGTACCACACCCCCATGTTCCGCATGGCAATGAGCAGGATGCGCTTTGAAGCCATCCATAAGTTTTTGCACTACACTGACAACACACAGTGCCCACCCAGAGGTGACCCCAGTTATGATCGGTTATTTAAGGTCAGGCCCATATTAGATCATTTTAGTGCCAAGTTTGCCCAGGCATATACTCCCGCCAAACATGTGAGCATAGACGAGTCCCTGGTACAATTCAAAGGGAGACTTCAATTCCGCCAGTACCTGCCCAATAAGAGGGCAAGATATGGTGTGAAAATGTATAAGCTGTGCGAAAGTTCATCAGGGTACACATACAAGTTCAGGGTATATGAAGGGAAGGACTCCTCTATAGTGCCCCCAGAATGCCCCCCCTTCCTGGGTGTTACAGGGAAGATAGTGTGGGATTTAGTGCACCCACTGCTGGACCAGGGCTACCACCTCTACCTGGACAATTTCTACACCAGCACCACCCTGTTCAAGTGCCTCACTTCCAGAAATACTGCGGCATGCGGCACTGTACGCAGAAATCAGAGAGGTCTCCCTAAGTCGCTGCTTGGGCAAAAACTTAAAAGGCACGAAAGCAGGGCACTATGCAGCGACTCTGTATTGTGTGTTAAGTACAAGGACAAGAGAGAGGTCCTTGTATTAACCACAATACATGAGCACACCACCACCCCTGTCCCAGTACGAGGTGCCAGTGCAGAAGCCCCCAAGCCAGACTGTATTTTAGATTATAACAAATACATGGGAGGGGTGGACTTGTCTGACCAGGTGCTTCAGCCGTACAATGCCATGCGGAAGTCGAGGGTGTGGTACAAGAAGCTGGCCGTGCACATCATGCAGATGGCATTGTATAATGCTTATGTGCTGCATCGATATGCCGGCCAGAGGGGAACTTTCCTGGAATTTCAAGAGATGGTAATAAAGTACTTTCTTTTTGGAGACCAGGAAGGGGGGAGTGCTAGCACATCTGGAAGTGAGGCCACATCACGTATTGTACCAGGGCAGCACTTTCCAGGAGTAGTTCCCCAAACAGCCAGCAAGGGAAGGTCACAAAAGAGGTGCAGGGTGTGCTCCAAAAATGGCATTCGGAAGGACACCATTCATCACTGTGAGACATGCCCAGAAAAACCAGGGTTATGTATGAAAGATTGCTTCCGAATTTATCATACATCCCTGGATTTTTAGAGTACCCTGTTGTTACCCTGACGCACAGCTTATACATCATGCCGCACCTTCCCTTCTAAGCCCTGCCATGTGCCCAGCCTCTAGATTACTGTCCCGTATGCTTTACCCGGGAAAACATGCATCATGATTTTTAGGGTGTTTGTCTCCCATGGCAGCAGCTGGGCACAAAATGACATAATAGATATTTTTTACTATGCACTATCCATTTTGCACTTTTTCAGGGGTCCACCTGTGGGGTTAAAATGCTAACTATACCCCTAGATTAATTCATGGAGGGGTGTAGTTTCCAAAATAGGGTCAGTTCTTAGGGGTTTCTACTGTACTGGCCCCTATTGGCATCTACAAATCTTTCATGATGCCAAAAAGAAAAAAAAAAGTACAATGTCTGTGCTCCAACAAGTTATTCCCTTTTGAGCCCTGCCGTGTCACCATCCTACAGATTATTGCCTCCTATGGGGTATTGCCCTAACCGGGGTAACCCGCAGAATGATTTTTGATGTGTTTTTCCCCAGTGGCATGAGTTGGGCAAAATACTTTTGTCACTTCAATGGCATATTTGATAAATTGCAATACAACTGTTTCTCTGCACTACTCACTTTGTATTACATTTGAGCCAGCACCTTAGGGGTTAAAATACTCATACAAGCCTACATACATTCTTTGAGGGGTGCCCTTTCCAAAATGGGTTCACTACTTGGGCTTTCTATTGTACTGGTACCTCGGGGGTACCCCCCATTACCAATCTAGTGAAAACGAAGCTTGAAAACCTAAATTGTGCTTCTTTCTTCCTGACCCCTGCCGTGTGCCCAGCCTGTAAATTATTGGCACATGTGTGGTATTGCCGTACTCAGGACAACCCCCAGAATGATTTTTGGGGTGTTTGTCTAAAGTGGCATGGGTTGGGCACAGTATATGAGGCACAAAAATGACTTTTTTGAGATAAAAACACAATTTTTACTCTGCACCATTTACTTTGCATTCAATTTTGACCAGCGTGTTGGGGGTTAAAATGATCATACAAGCCTACATACATTCTTTGAGGGGTGCCCTTTCCAAAATGGGTTCACTACTTGGGAGTTTCTATTGTACTGGTACCTCGGGGGTACCCCCCATTACCAATCTAGTGAAAACGAAGCTTGAAAACCTAAATTGTGCTTCTTTCTTCCTGACCCCTGCCGTGTGCCCAGCCTGTAAATTATTGACACATGTGTGGTATTGCCGTACTCAGGACAACCCCCAGAATGATTTTTGGGGTGTTTGTCTAAAGTGGCATGGGTTGGGCACAGTATATGAGGCACAAAAATGACTTTTTTGAGATAAAAACACAATTTTTACTCTGCACCATTTACTTTGCATTCAATTTTGACCAGCGTGTCGGGGGTTAAAATGCTCACCACAACCACCGATAAATTCTTTGAGGGGTCTAGTTTCCGAAATGGTGACATTTTGGGGGGTTTTCTATTGTACTTTTACTTCAGGGGCTCTTCAATTACACTGTGGCACCACAAAATATTTGCAGCCAAATTGGCCTTCCAAATTCCCGGTATCGCTAACTCTGTTCTGGACATCGATGTGCGGGGAAACAGCAGCTGACATCCACATGTCTGGTATTGCCGTACTCGGAAGAAGCAGGGCAAGAAATTAGGAATATATATTTACCTCAAATTCCTTCTGAATGTATCCGTTTTAGGGCTAAATTGGAAAGATTGAAATCAAAAATTGAAATTTCAAAATTTCCACTCCATTTTCATATGCTTCCGGAAAAATAATTAAAGGGTTAACAGACTTCTTAAATGCTGATTTGAATAGGTTGAGATGTTAGGTTCATAAAATGGTGTTACTTGTGGGGGTATATAGTACATAAGCCTTTATACGGCACTTCCAAACTGAATTGATCACCAAAAAGTTCGCATTTTTCAAATTTCAAGAAAATCTGAGAAGTTGCTACTAAAACTTCAAACCTTCTCACATCCATAAAAATAATGGAAACGTAAAACAAATTATGGATATAAAAAGAAGACCAATGGCAAAAGGTTTCTATCAAAAAAAATTTGTGGTATCACTTTTTGTCTAAAAATTATAACATTTGAAACTTTGAAAATAGTCATTTTTTTCAAATTTTTCCTAAATTTTTGAATTTTTACCCCCCAAAAAAGGAACGGATCACCGAAATGACACTACTAACATAAACTACAATGTCTCACGAGAAAACAATCTCAAAATCACAGAGATATCTTAAAGCGTTGAAAAGTTATTACCACAGGAAGAGACACTGGTCAAATTTCCAAAAAAAGTTGCGAGCCTTAACCTGCAAACAGGCTGCGTCCTTAAGGGGTTAAATATAAAGTCAAGTGTTTACTGATTAAGATATTGTAGGTTAAAACATTCTGTTTTATTATTACAGGTACAGAATTTATAGGAAGAATCAAACAAAGATGAACCAAAATATTTATATATCAGCTGAATTATAGAATGCAATATAGAATAGAACTAATCAGTAGTGGCATAAAGATAGACATTAATCATTAAATTATGTTCTCTGTTCAGTTTGCAGAGTGACCCAAGTTTTCAGACTGGTTTGGAGACACTTATTTGCTTTTAGTTAATCAATACAGAATTTAAAAACTACTCCAACATGTGTTTCTCGTTCAGCTTACTCTGGGGGAAGAGGAAGCTGAACAGGGGCGTCACTAGACGAGCCTGGGCACCATAGCAGACTTGTGCTGCACCTTCTCCTTAAAAAATATAAACACATATATACACACATGTTTATACAATCGCACACATTTATACACTCATGCACACATTTATATACTTATAAACACACACCTACAGTTCTACAATTTTATACACACATTTATACACTTATGTACACACATGTATGCACTTGTATACATTTATACATACAATATATTACATCTTATACACACATACAGTATATATGCATATGTATATCATACACATATGTATATGTATATCAAATACACACATATTGTATTACATATACAGTATATACACAACATATATACATATTTGTACAGTATTAACACACCCTAAACTAACATACATACAGTACCATAGACAGGCATGCAGTATATAAATGCACACATGCAATAATTACAAATTTTATTTTTTCAGATTGCGCATCTATGATGCATGATGAGCGTTTTGCACGGCGCTGGAAGGCTAGGTATACTTTTTTTTAAAAATCCAATTTTTATTGGTATTCTAATATGGTAGTAACAGGTTAAAAATAAACATAAAAAAATATATATAATTTGTTTAAAAGAGAACTACGCGTTTCGCACTCGAACCGAGCGCTTCCTCTGGTTCATGTCACCATGTGAACATGAACCAGAGGAAGCGCTCGGTTCGAGCGCGAAACGCGTAGTTCTCTTTTAAACAAATTATATATATTTTTTTATGTTTATTTTTAACCTGTTACTACCATATTAGAATACCAATAAAAATTGGATTTTTTAAAAAAAGTATACCTAGCCTTCCAGCGCCGTGCAAAACGCTCATCATGCATCATAGATGCGCAATCTGAAAAAATAGTTTCTGTCCTTTGGAGTTTCATCCCACGGAAAAGGATCAACCCCGAGAGCGTGGCTGCAGGGAGACGCTAACGGAAAAAAACACTAAACGCGACTCAGAGTTGTGCCTGTTAGCACAACTCTACCAGGTGAGAAGTTTCACTATTACCTATCTTAAAATTTACCAGAGGATACTACACCTTAGGATCGCCCTTTCCCTTCCACTATTGTTTCAGAATTACAAATTTTACACCATTTGCACACACATACACTATATACACCATACATACAGTTTATAGTAGGAAACTCATTGAAAGGCTATTTGTCCAGTCTTCAGCTTCCTGTCAGTATACATCAGTGAGTTTGCCTGTAGCTGCTTTCTCCCTACAGAGGGCTATCCCTTTGCCAGACCAGCGGCTCTGTCTGCTACACTCCCCAGAGCCTGCAACAGATTGATACCTAAGCTACTTTGCAGCCCAAGCTACAGAACCAGGGCGACGATATTCTCCCAGATTACAGATCCAGCCAACCACTACCAAAAGGAAACCTACAAGAAGGAACCTTTACCTCTTATCCACTGTCTTGGATCTGTCTTGGAAACTGTGGTGCCATGGAATCTAGCTGCCACCACACCAAGGTCATTCACCAATTGGTGGAATTTCAGAAACCGTAAATGGGGGGGGGGGGGTCAAAGCTGCGGATGTCTGGTTATGCTTTATGGTTGCTAGTAAGCCACATTTTTCGGCAGAAGCCTTTTTTCCCCCTGGAACTAGTACCACCTGTGGGGAAGTGACCATAAAACTCCTGGATACTTGTTGGCTCTTTAACAAAAGGCATTGTAGGTTCCTTGGCCTCTCCAAGTATAAACACAAATGCCTTTCTTGCGGAGGCTTCCACGTCTTAATGCATTGCACCAGATCAACTGGAATACTGTCCACACAGTCATCTGCCCCACACAAACCCTTGTGAGTGTGGATGCGATGTGGTTCTGGCTCAATCAGTGCCACAATAAAGAAGCTGCTGCTTCTTGGGGTTTTGGCTTCAGTGTAGATTTTTTCATTCCCTTTCACTCAGTAGAGACCTTTTTTCGCTGACATGTTATGTTCCACAAATGGAGTAACTGGAGGTTTTGCAAGACAAGAATCAACAAGGAGATGTCTCTGGGTCCATTTAGTCCCTCCCCCCTCTTTCCCCTGTTCTTTAACTCTCAGCTTTCCCTGTTCAGTGTTGTTCCTTAGAAGGAACCCAAAAAAATTTGGTTGATTCATCAACTTTCCTTTTGAAAGTGTTTCTCTGTTAGAAATGGGATGTCTTCTAAATAGTTTGCCTTTCTATGGGAGGCAGGCCCTTATGTCTAAGTCCAAAATCTAATTGGCTTTTTGCCTGTTACCAGTGCATCCCGACTCTTATCACCTTTTAGATTGCTGTGTTGATGACCACTGTTTCTACGACACCTGTTTTTGCCTGTAACCAGTGCATCCTGACTGTTATCACCTTTTAGGTTGCTGTGTAGATGGCCACTGTTTATGTGGGTTATGTGATACTAGATGGGACATGATTCTGTCATCCATTATTTGGATGATTTCCTTTTTACCAACTCCCACAATTGTCCTATCTGCTTATTTTTGTTAAAATCTTTTCAATTTTACATGCAGTGGTTTGGAGTTTCTTTATCTGCTGAAACAAACAGAAGGCCCCTGCATGGTGATTAAATGTGTCACCCCAGGACAAGTTGATCTAGCTTCTCGACTTAGTCCTTATTGGCATACTTGTGTTTGCCTGCAGGATTATGCCCATGGGCCAGGTTTTTTTCCAGGCGACCCTCTTAAGTTACTCACAGAGCCAAGAAACCCCATATACACATTAGCGTGCATTTAATAACTTTTGATTACACAAATAATATTAATTATTTGCTGTAATGTGCTTAAAGTCGTCAACCCGATTTAAGAAGGGTCTAGCTGTCTTTTTATATCAAAATAACATTGATGGTTATAATATAGAATTGTTTCTCTTATATCCATCCCGTTTAACAATGTAACTATATAAATATGGGGTTGTAGTAAGACACAGGGAGTGGAAGGGTAACAATATTGTTGTTATGGGGTCCACTTTTTTCGCTCTGGGTTGCACAATCGCGTTGAGCAAGCACTCTTGCTGTTGAATGGGGGTCGAAGCTTCAGATAGGGGTACTCAGAGCTCCTAGTGATGGATGTTTTTAAAGTCACTCAAGTTCTGACAGGAAGATCAAAGTGTAAAAAGGAATATTGTACTGTGGTTTCGTTTACATTGATGCGATAATGCCACAAAAAGTCGCTGTGAGCTTTATCTCAACAGGAAGTCTATTGTTTATCTTTTATCATGGCTGTCAATATTATGGGCATCAACAAGCGGCTTATTTTATAGTATTTATAAGGATGTGGTTATTATATGTGCCCAATGGTAACATAACTTGGTGGTGCTACCTATTAGTCTGGCAATTCCATTCTCCTCTAATAGTCCGGAGTATCATCAACAGCCAAAATCAACATACATTTATCTCATCTAAACAGTAGCAGAAGGAGGTGCTGCATACACAGCTGACACAAGCTCTAGAGGAGCAGGAAGGAGCAAACAAAGCGAGGGCAGCTACAACCACTTGTAAGTCCAGAGATTATTCCTGTGTCCATTTTATTTCATATTATCTCTTCTTTCTCCTTCCTTTTTTCTTAACCACTTTACATTTGCTGCTTATTCTTGCCAAATCCTCTGTAAAATTTCAAAATTCTTTCCTCTGCCAAACCATTTTTCTCCCCTTCTGTACTTTGCAAATCTTTTCTCCTTTAAATTATTTTCTTATGGCATATATCAAAGCTTACATTTTTGACAGAATTCATAACCCCAGTCACTGAATAGCCATCTGCTTTGTAGACAAGTCCCAAAATGTATAGTGTCAGTGAGCCAAGTCTGTCTTCCCACTGCAAAGAGATGAGACCATTTGGGGCTCTTACCATTTGCTATTTACATTGTAAGCATTCTTTAAAATTTGGGTTGTTAAAGTTTTACTATAAAAAATTATTAATGGATACAGATTGGGTGCCTTATTATGGTATTTAAAAACTTGGGACCCAGTGCCAACAACCCTACTGAGGGGATATGGGGGATTTTAAATACATACACAATAAGCAAAAGTAGCAGTTAACCTATATCCAGTCTTGCCCCCCCACCCCCCACCATTCAATGGAGACTGTGCATACCCTCTCCCCCTTCTGCTTTTTCATTTCCTAACACTGAATGAATTCTAGAGAAAACCTTATGTGTCTTGTTATAACAATTATATTCTCTTTAATCCTCCATAGACTATTCCATTTAAATTCTTCAATAATTTTCCCAATGGTGGAAATAGGATATAATCCTTCTTGTCTACCACTCTGTATCTATCATATTTCTCATTTGGTACTACATTAATATCTCCAATTTAATGAACACATCTGGGTTGGGGGTGGTATGTAAATAAAGGCTAGGATAGATTTTCCTCCCTCTATCATGCAATACAACTATATGTATCTTCCCTCTTTATCTAATCTCTTAGATACACAAAGTTGATGATTAAAAAGTTAATTAAATTAATTAACTTATTATGTATCAAAACACTCATCCCCTTCCTTGCAAATTCTAAAATTGTGGAGTGCAACGTACATTTTATCCATTTACGGTTAACAATATCCACTCGTTCTTCTGGCAAATTAGTTTCAATCAAACAATTAATTTTTGCCCCAATCCCCTTTTATTTCATATTATTACTGTAATATTTTTATCGATGATTAGAAATGTTCCCCTGCACATGACTTATGCTCAATAGGGGAGAAAGGGCTCCGCAGCCTCCCCCTCTCCCCCACCCCACCTTGAATACTTAATCTCATACCAACTCATATATTTTAACTTTAAATAAACTATTTCTATTCCTAAATATTAATTTTAATTCAGTATTCAGTCCAGTGCCTCTCCTGGAGTGTGATTTATCCTTATATATAACTGTAAGCTTAGATGGATACATTAGTAAATAGTTAAAGGATTATTCCCATTTAGCAAATAAATGTTGTTGTTTGTGTAATGAAATTCAATTTTCCAATATACTTTATGAATCCCTTACTATTTTCTAGATCTCTGCTTGCTGTCCTTCCATAGATTGGAATCTATGAATTAGTGGATTAATCTCTGTCCATCTTTTGTTGAACCTGTGGATCAGTTAATCAGACTGATGAAGTTAGTTAAGTTAGAATCAGGCAATTCTTTCTTCCCCAATAATAAGTAATAAATCCCAAATTATGTACCACTTTGGAGTTATATTACATATAATGATCTCTGTCCATCTGACGTTACAACTAAACTACTATTAGCAAGATCAATATGATTAGTAGAGTTAGCGTTCGACAATACTACCTGCCAAAGCTGCTCTCCACTGTAACAAAGACAAGAATATCAGTCAACAAAATCAGCAAGATCAGCAATTATAAGTATTCACTTTCTACTGATATAGAATAGTTTCTGTCCAACTTTCGTTGCCAGCTGGCAGATGAATGTGCTCAGTAAGGGCATAGCATTTTTCTAAGCAGCTAATTATTTTTTAGGTGAAAGCAAGACTCATAACTAGGGCTGTGGAGTCGGTAAGCCAAACCTCTGACTCCAACAACAACTTCTCAATTTCCCAAAAAATTACTCCAACTACAGCTTGGCAAAATGGCCACAGCATCTGACTCCTTTTCTGGTAACTCTTGCAGTGCTTGAGGTAAATGCAGGCATTCCTTCCCAGTGCATTATTCCTCAGAGGAGCTTCACTCCTGAGCATGTACATTAAGTGCAGCCACATTCATCTCTACTAAAAAGGGGATCAGGGGTGCGCAAGCCGCACCGAAAGGCAGCATGCAGCCTGCAAAGCCATGAGTTGTGGTCTGCACCCTGCTGAGAGTCATAGGGGCAGATTTATCAAGCAGTCTGAAAGTCAGAATATTTCCAATTGCCCATGGCAACCAATCACAGCTCCCATTTCAAATATTCATGAGCACTGGTGAAATTAAAGCTGAGCTGTGATTGGTTGCCATGGGCAACTGGAAATATTCTGACTTTCAGACTGCTTGATAAATCTGCCCCATAGTCTGATGAGCACTTCCATAACTCATATAACATAACTGATGGTAGCTTCCATTAGTGCAGGAGGCAGTGGTAAGTGCAGCTGAAAAGTTCCCACTACTTCCAGGTCCTCTGCCAATCTGCTCTGTGTCCTGACCCCTGACACTGGTTGTATGCATCGAGGTCAGAACCCTGAGCAAAGCGCCTGCAGCATAGGACTCTTCTGCTCTCAATGCAGTTATGCACTGGCTCATGCCGCATACAACCAGCATGGGACACAGAGCAGCACGGAACATGGAGGAGAGCAGAAGCCTCAGGGAGGAGAAGGGGAGCCAGGAAAGGAGAAGATTTATTTTTGTCTGCTTTGGGGTCTCTAGTATTATTAGTTTTATGCTCTATGGGTCTCCAGTATTATCTTCTATGTGGTCTAATATTATTATCTGCTACGGGGTCTCCAATATTTGTCTGCACTGGGGGTCTTCAGTATTATTAGTTTAATGCTGTGGGGTCCACAGGATTGTCTTCTATTGGGTCTCCAGTATTAATGTCTGCTCTGAGAGTCTTCAGTATCAGTGTTTGTCTACTCTGGGGGTCCCAATAATAACTACAAACAGCCCCCAGTAATCACTATATACAGCCCCCAGCAATAACTATATAAAGCCCCCCAGCATTACCTATATACAGCCCCCAGCAATAACTATATACATCCCCCAGTATTCACTATATACAGACCCCCAGCATTAACTATATACAGCCCCCAGTAATCACTTTATACAGCCCCCAGTAATCACAATATATAGCCCCCCAGCAATATCCAGCCCCCCCAGCATTATCTATTTACAACCCCCCAGCATTAACTATATAGAGCCCCCCAGCATAAACTATTCATAGCCCCCTAGTATTAACTATATATAGCCCCCTCAGCATTAACAATATACAGTACACCCCACATTAACTATATACAGCCTCCCCAGCATTAACTATATACAGTCCCCCCACAGCACTAACTATATACAGTCCCTCCAGCATTTACTATATACAGCCCCCCAGCATTAAATATTTACAGCCCCCCTAGCATTAACTATTTACAGTCCCCCAGTATTAACTATACACAGCCCCTCTGAGCATTAACTATTTAAATCCCCCCTAGCATTAACTATATACAACCCCCTAACATTAATTATATACAGCACCCATCATTAACTATATACAGCCCTCCAACATTAACAATTTACAGCCCCCATGCATTAACTGTATACAGCATTAACTATTTACGGCCCCCTAGCATTAAATATATAAAGTCCCCTCCAGCATTAACAATATACAGTCCCCCCACATTAACTATAAACAGCCCCCCAGCGTTAATTATATACAGCCCCCCCAGCATTAACTATATACAACCCCCTTAGCATTAACTATTTACAGCCCACCTAGCATTAACTATATACAGCCCCCCTGCATTAACTATTTACAGCTCCCCAAACATTATCTATATACAGCCCTCCCTGCATTAATTATTTACAGCCCCCCAGCATTAACTATATACATCCCTCCTGCATTAATTATTTACATCCTTCACAGCATTAACTATATACAGCCTCCCAGCATTAAATATATACATCCCCCCAAACATTAACTAATTAAAGCCCCCACCAGTATTAACTGTACACAGCCCCCCTGTATTAAATATATAGAGCCCCCCCAGCATTAACTACATACAGCCCCCCAGCATTAACTATATACAACCCACCCAGCAATAACTATATACAGCCCCTTAGCATTAACTATATACAGTCCCCCGAAGCATTTATTATATACAACCCCCTAGCATTAACTATTTACAGCCTGCCTAGCATTAACTATATAGTCTCCCCACGTTAACTATTTACAGCTACCCCAACATTAACTATATACAGCCCTCCCTGCATTCCTTATTTACAGCCCCCCTGCATTAACTATATACAGCCCCTCCGCATTAACTATATGCAGTCCCCCAAACATTAACTATGTACAGCCCCCAGCATTAACTATATACAGCCCCCCAGCATTAACTTTGTACAGCCTTCACAGCATTAACTATATACAGCCCCCACAGCATTAGCTATATACAGCCCCCCCAGCATTAACTATATACATCCCCCCGCATTAACTTTATACAGCCCCCCAAACATCAACTATTTACAGCCCCCACCAGCATTAACTATATACAGCCCCCCAACATTAACTATTTACAGCCCCCCCAGCATAAACTATACACAGCCCCCATTAGCATTAACTATATACAGCCCCCCAGAATTAACTATATACAGCACACCCAGCAATAACTATATACAGCCCCCCAGCATCATTAACTATATACAGTTCCTAGTAAAATAATAAGATTTTGCTTACCTTCTCCCACTCCTCTTCCAGCAGATCAGACGTCTGGTGCTGGCATCGCAGTGTGTGATGTTACTTCGCGTTCTGCACCAGGACGGTCCAGGGCACCCTCAGTGCTGTGCTCATAAAAAAATTGACAATGCAAGTCCATGCAAAAGTCAACATTTTTCAAATTTTGCTTCTGTACGTTACCCCAATGCATTTTAAACAAAACAATTCTGTTGAAGTTGAAGTACAAACTTTCAGTTGTAATTCAGTGAGGTGAACAAAATGATTGCATTAAAATGTGTGGATCTAAAGCATTTTTTAAACATAATTTGTTCATTTCAGGGGTTTTTACTATAGGACGCTCAACAGATTTAGGCTTCCAAAAAGGGAAAAATATATTTTACTCCAATTAAAATATCCCTGTTGGTCACACTAAAGCACAGCACACACAGCTCTGCATCCTCCATACAGTTATACATACAGCTCTGCATCATCCATACAGTTACACACACAGCTCTGCTTCATCAATACAGTTACACATACAGCCCTGCTTCATCCATACAGTTACACACACAGCCAGGGTCGGACTGGCCCACGGGAGGACCGGTGTATCCTCCGGTGGGCCCTTGATACCTCTGCCGCGGCAGCGGCCGCCATCCCCATCGGGGGGCCCT
This sequence comes from Engystomops pustulosus, assembly GCF_040894005.1. Classification (NCBI taxonomy): domain Eukaryota; kingdom Metazoa; phylum Chordata; class Amphibia; order Anura; family Leptodactylidae; genus Engystomops; species Engystomops pustulosus. The sequence continues at coordinate 79,863,187 of NC_092418.1, forward strand.
GCCAGCAATGTCGCGCTGGCCCACAATGGGCCCCCGATATCTCTGCTGCAGCAGGGGCCTCCATCCCCTGCTGAGGCCCCTGCCGGTGAGTAACAGCAGTGGTACTCGATGCGGCCATAAGCGGCCACTTGAGTACCACCTTTGATGTAATGCGCGGCCATTGCTGTGCCTGCGCGACGCGGCCTCTTCTTTTACCCGGCTCGCGTCGCACTGTGACCTCTGATGCGCGGCAGCATGATGATGCAATCACGCTGCCGCGCACCTTGTTCTTCACAGTTCCACTGCCGCAGGGAGAAGAGACGCAGTGGACGCAGTGAATTTAATTTTCATCTGCTAGACTAAATATATCATAGGGGGCCACAGTAGTAAGGGACAACATATAATAGGGGGCCTCCAAGGGGCCACTAGAAGACTATATACTCTAAAGGGACTGGTTTCCAGAATATATAATTAATGGCCACTAGAGAAAATATACAGTATAGTAAGGGTGCACAATATTTAATAAAGGGGTTATTTTACATATTTACAGTAGATAGGAGTAGTAGTAATGTGCTGTGCCCATACATATAGAATAGGAGTAGTAGTAATGTGCTGTGCCCATATATACAGGATAGGAGTAGTAGTACTGTGTTGTGCCCATATATACAGGATAGGAGTAGTAGTACTGTGCCTAACCCATATATACAGCATAGGAATAGTAGTACTGTGCTGTGCCCATATATACAGGATAGGAGTAGTAGTACTGTGCTGTGCCCATATAAATAGGATAGGAGTAGTAGTACTGTACCCATATATACAGGATAGGAGTAGTAGTACTGTGCTGTGCCCATATATACAGGAAAGGAGTAGTAGTACTGTGCTGTGTCCATACATACAGGATAGGAGTAGTAGTAATGTGCTTTGCCCATAGATACATGATAGGAGTAGTAGTAATGTGCTGTGCCTATACATATAGGATAGTAGTAGTACTGTGCCCATATATACAGGATAGGAGTAGTAGTTCAGTGCTGTGCCCATATATACATGATAGGAGTAGTAGTATGGTGTTGTGCCCATATATACATGATAGGAGTAGTAGTACTGTGTTGTGCCCATATATATATAAGGATAGGAGTAGTAGTACTGTGCTGTGCCCATATATACAGGATAGGAGTAGTAGTACTGTGCTGTGCCCATATATAGATGATAGGAGTAGTAATACTGTTGTGTGCCCATATATAGATGATAGGAGTAGTAGTACTGTGCTGTGCACATATATACAGGATAGGAGTAGTAGTAATGTGCTGTGCCCATATATTCAGGATAGTAGTAGTAGTACTGTACTTTGCCCATATATACAGGATAGGAGTAGTTAGTACTGACTAACTATCTAGGCTATTTCTATGATGTCAGTGCCTAGTCTTCTTGTGCGATGCAGAGGACATACAGATAAGATGAAGGGTTATTGTTAGTTATTCTTATTGGTAAGTTATGGCGAAACACAATGCAGCCGCTGTGAACTCCTGTGAAATAGGGAATATTTCTAGGCAGCGGTATGGTGGGCCCCCAGAATCAATTTCTCTGGTGGGCCCCAGGCGCCCTAGTCCGACCCTGCACACAGCTCTGCTTCACCCATGCAGTTACACACAGAGCTCTGCTTCATCCATGCAGTTACATACACAGCTCTGCATCATCCATACATTTACACACACAGCTCTGCATCATCCATACAGTTACACACACAGCTCTGCTTCATCCATACAGGTATACACACAGCTCTGCATCATCCATACAGTTACACGCACAGCTCTGCATCATCCATACTATAAATAGACATCCATATCCCTGTGTAATTTATGAACCAGTTAAAGCGCTCAGTTCGAGTGCGAAACGCGTAGTTCTTTTAAACCATTGATTTTATTTATTTATTTTTATAATTGTTATGCCTTTTTATATATACCAATAAATTAGACATTATACCATGAGTTAAGACTCCCAGTGTACAAACGCTCACCACGCATCATAGATGCGCTATTTGAAAAAGTCTGTACTAGAGATGAGCGAGCACTAAAATGCTCGGGTAATCGTTATTCGAGACGAACTTTTCCCGATGCTCGAGTGCTCGTTTCGAGTAACGAGCCCCATTGAAGTCAATGGGAGACTCGAGCATTTTTCAAGGGGACCAAGGCTCTGCACAGGGAAGCTTGGCCAAACACCTGGGAACCTCAGAAAAGGATGGAAACACCACGGAAATGGACAGGAAACAGCAGGGGCAGCATGCATGGATGCCTCTGAGGCTGCTTAAATGCACCATTATGCCAAAATTATGGCCAACAGCATGGCCATGACAGAGTGACAGAATGAAGCTAGATAGCATCTAAAACATCCAATAATTGACCCTGACACTATAGGGGACGGCATGCAGAGGCAGCGGCAGCAGCGGAAGGCTAGAGAGTGGCATGGCGACATACCCTAAATGGACTCAGGCTTCAAACCAATGGGTAGCAGAGAGGAACCAAAGGAGGTGAGCAAGAAGCGCTCAAATAATATTGGTACATGATAAAAGTTTGCCAGTATATTTTGTGGATTACACAGCAGGGTGGCGACAAAGTTAACATGGAAGCCATGAAAACAATCCAAAATTCTGCCTGACACAGCTCGTTTGATAAGGGGACGATGTATGGAGGCAGTGAACTAGTAGTAGATTAAAGGTGCTGCAGTTAAAACTATGTTAGTTGGTTCTTGGCATGGAGCTGGCGCTCCGCTGCCAGGCGAGCTTTCGCCAATCCAAGCCCCTGTCTCTAGGCTACTCCCCAAACAGCACTTCTAAGAACCTTTCGGATAAGATCAAGTGTAGTAGCGTTCTTATAAGTTTAGGATATGGCGGGTGAGGGGAATGTAAACAGATGCGCAAGAAGCGCTGAAATAATATCCGTAAATGGTAAAAGTTTGCCAGTGTATTTTGTGGATAACACAGCAGGGTGGCGACAAAGTTAACAACTTTGATGTGGAATCCATGAAAACAACCCAAATTTCGGCCTGACAAACCTCGTTTGATAAAGGGACGATGTATGGAGGCAGCTATATGGACGACTTTTGGAGGTAGCAATGGAGACAACGTGTGGAGGCTGCTATGGAGACAATTCAATTTGGATAGTGCCTGTATGTGGCAGTCCAAAAAATGTTTCAAACCAGAGGAGCAGGTAGGTGGCCCTCCAGAAAAATGGAATAGATTGAGTGCCTGTATGTGGCAGTCCAAAAAATTTTTCAAACCAGAGGAGCAGGTAGGTGGCCCTCCAGAAAAATGGAATAGATTGAGTGCCTGTATGTGGCAGTCCAAAAAAGTTTTCAAACCAGAGGAGCAGGTAGGTGGCCCTCCAGAAAAATGGAATAGATTGAGTGCCTGTATGTGGCAGTCCAAAAAAGTTTTTAAACCAGAGGAGCAGGTAGGTGGCCCTCCAGAAAAATGGAATAGATTGAGTGCCTGTATGTGGCAGTCCAAAAAAGTTTTTAAACCAGAGGAGCAGGTAGGTGGCCCTCCAGAAAAATGGAATAGATTAAGTGCCTGTATGTGGCAGTCCCAAAAAATTGTTTAAAACAGAGGACCGGAAAGGTGGCCCTCCAGAAAAATTGAATAGATTGAGTGCCTGTATGTGGCACTCCCAAAAATTGTTTAAAACAGAGGACCGTGTCGGTGGCCCTCCAGAAAAATTAAATGCATAAAGTACTATACCTAGAGCCAGTGGGCCCTGTCAAAAAACAGCCAGTTTCCTCTGCTTTACTGTAGAAAGAGGAGGAGAAGGAGGAAAATGAGGAGGAGGAGGAGTGGATAAATTATTCAGGTTGAGCTTCCTTCACCTGCTGGAGATTGGAAATTAGGAGAAATCCATGCTTTATTCATCTTGATAAGCGTCAGCCTGTCAGCGCTGTCAGTCGACAGGCGTGTACGCTTATCGGTGATGATGCCACCAGCTGCACTGAAAACCCGCTCTGACAAGACGCTAGCGGCAGGGCAGGCAAGAACCTCCAAGGCGTAGAGCGCCAGTTCGTGCCACATGTCCAGCTTTGAAACCCAGTAGTTGTAGGGAGCTGTGTGATCATTTAGGACGATGGTATGGTCAGCTACGTACTCCCTCACCATCTTTCTGTAAAGATCAGCCCTACTCTGCCGAGACTGGGGACAGGTGACAGTGTCTTGCTGGGGTGACATAAAGCTGGCAAAAGCCTTGTAAAGCGTACCCTTGCCAGTGCTGGACAAGCTGCCTGCTCGCCTACTCTCCCTCGCTACTTGTCCCGCAGAACTACGCACTCTGCCGCTAGCGCTGTCAGAAGGGAAATACTGTTTCAGCTTGTGCACCAGGGCCTGCTGGTATTCATGCATTCTCACACTCCTTTCCTCTCCAGGGATGAGAGTGGAAAGATTTTGCTTGTACCGTGGGTCCAGGAGAGTGAACACCCAGTAATCGGTGCTGGAATAAATTCTTTGAACGCGAGGGTCACGGGATAGGCAGCCTAGCATGAAATCTGCCATATGCGCCAGAGTACCAACGCGTAAGAATTCACTCCCCTCACTGGCCTGACTGTCCATTTCCTCCTCCTCCAACTCCTCCAACTCCTCTTCTTCTGCCCATACACGCTCAACAGTGTAGGACTCAACAATGGTCCCCTCTTGTGTCTCGCCAACATTCTCCTCCTCTTCCTCCTCATCCTCCTCCACCTCCACCTCCTCCGATATGCGCTGAGAAACAGACCTAAGGGTGCTTTGGCTATCAACAAGGGAATCTTCTTCCCCTGTCTCTTGTGAGGAGCGCAAAGCTTCCGACTTCATGCTGACCAGAGAGTTTTTCAACAGGCCAAGCAGCGGGATGGTGAGGCTGATGATGGCGGCATCGCCACTGACCATCTGTGTTGACTCCTCAAAGTTACTCAGCACCTGACAGATATCAGACATCCACGTCCACTCCTCATTGTAGACTTGAGGAAGCTGACTGACCTGACTACCAGTTCTGGTGGAAGTTGACATCTGGCAGTCTACAATCGCTCGGCGCTGCTGGTAAACTCTGGATAACATGGTCAGTGTTGAATTCCACCTCGTGGGCACGTCGCACAACAGTCGGTGAGCGGGCAGTTGGAGGCGGCGCTGCGCTGCCCTGAGAGTGGCAGCATCTGTGCTGGACTTCCTGAAATGCGCACAGATGCGGCGCACCTTCGTGAGCAAATCAGACAGATTGGGGTATGTCTTGAGGAAACGCTGAACTATCAGATTTAACACATGGGCCAGGCATGGCACATGTGTCAGTCTGCCGAGTTGCAGAGCCGCCACCAGGTTACGGCCGTTGTCACACACAACCATGCCTGGCTTCAGGTTCAGCGGTGCCAGCCACAGATCAGTCTGCGCCGTGATGCCCTGTAATAGTTCTTGGGCGGTGTGCCTTTTATCGCCTAGGCTCAGCAGTTTGAGCACCGCCTGCTGTCGCTTAGCGACGGCACTGCTGCTGTGCCTAGAGCTACCGACTGATGGCGCCATGCCCACGGATGGTCGTTCGGAGGAGGAGGTGGAAGAGGGGTGGGAGGAGGAGGAGGCATAGTAGGCCTCAAACACCTGGACCGAGGTAGGCCCCGCAATCCTCGGCGTCGGCAGTATATGACCAGCCGCAGGGTCACACTCGGTCCCAGCCTCCACCAAGTTAACCCAATGTGCCGTCAGAGATATATAGTGGCCCTGCCCGGCAGCACTCGTCCACGTGTCCGTGGTCAGGTGGACCTTGTCAGAAACGGCGTTGGTCAGGGCACGGATTATGTTGTCTGACACGTGCTGGTGCAGGGCTGGGACGGCACATCGGGAAAAGTAGTGGCGGCTGGGGACCGAATACCGAGGGGCGGCCGCCGCCATGAGGCTGCGAAAGGCCTCGGTCTCTACTAGCCTATAGGGCAGCATCTCCAGGCTTAGCAATCTGGAGATGTGCACATTAAGGGCTTGGGCGTGCGGGTGGGTTGCACTATATTTGCGTTTCCGCTCCAGCGTCTGGGGTATGGAGAGCTGAACGCTGGTGGATGCTGTGGAGGATCGTGGAGGTGACGATGGGGTTTTTGTGGCAGGGTCCTGGGCAGGGGGCTGACTATCAGCTGACACAGGGGAAGGAGCAGTGGTGTGCACGGCCAGAGGTGAACGCGCTTGTTGCCACTGAGTGGGGTGTTTAGCATTCATATGCCTGCGCATACTGGTGGTAGTTAAGCTAGTAGTGGTGGAACCCCTGCTGATCCTGGTTTGGCAAATGTGGCACACCACAGTCCGTCGGTCATCCGGTGTTTCCTTAAAGAACCTCCAGACTTCTGAAAATCTAGCCCTCGCCGCAGGAGCCCTCGCCACGGGAGCTTCACTAGTTGACACATTTGGCGCTGATGCACCAGCTCTGGCCCTGCCTCTCCGTCTGGCCCCACCACTGCCTCTTCCAACCTGTTCTGGTCGAGGACTCTCCTCCGTCTCAGAAGCACTGTGTTCACCCGGCCTCTCAACCCAGCTTGGGTCTGTCACCTCATCATCCTCCGATCCCTCAGTCTGCTCCCCCCTCGGACTTCCTGCCCTGACAACAACTTCCCCACTGTCTGACAACCGTGTCTCCTCATCGTCGGACACCTCTTTACACACTTCTTCCACTACGTCAACAAGGTCATCATCACCCACAGACTGCGACTGGTGGAAAACCTGGGCATCGGAAAATTGCTCATCAGCAACCGGACAAGTGGTTTGTGACTGTGGGAAGGGTCCAGAAAACAGTTCCTCAGAGTATGCCGGTTCAAATGGCAAATTTTGCTGGGAGGGGGCAGACTGGGGGGGAGGAGGCTGAGGTGCAGGAGCTGGAGGAGTGCCGATTTCGGTGACATGGGTGGACTGCGTGGAAGACTGACTGGTGGACAAATTGCTCGAAGCATTGTCGGCAATCCACGACATCACCTGTTCGCACTGTTCTGGCCTCAACAGTGCTCTACCACGATTCCCAGTAACTTCAGACATGAACCTAGGGAGTGTAGCTCTGCGGCGTTCCCCTGCTCCCTCATAAGCAGGTGGTGTCTCACCCCGCCCAGGACCACGGCCTCTGACCCCTGCAGTAGTTGGACGCCCACGTCCCCGCCCTCGTCCTCTACCCCTAGCCCTCGGGTTAAACATTTTGAAAATGAGAGTTATAACTTGTATTTTTTTTTTACCTTTTTTTTTTTTGTTTTGTTTTTTTTTTGTGTTTTTTAGTTTTTAAAACCAAACGATGCTATCCTATTGCTATGGCTATTTTCTAGCCAAGTATTACAGCACACTACTATGCCAGATGAGATGACGCTGAGTTATGAAAAAAATAAACGTAAAATAAAAAGAAACTGGCAGACTGTGCCTAATTGAAATACAACCCCGGGCCCTAATAAATTTTCCCACTTCGGTCTTTGCGATGGATATGTGCGTCACTAAAACACAGTGGTCGCAAGTCTGACTCCAAATTGCTCCCAATTTGATAGTAGATGCACTGCAGCAAGTACAGCCACCAGCAGATCAACCAGAAATCAAATATATATAACGCTACTGTAGGCGTAATTAAGACGTTTGTATTCTCCTATGGCTATTTTCTAGCCAAGTATTACAGCACACTACTATGCCAGATGAGATGACGCTGAGTTATGAAAAAAATAAACGTAAAATAAAAAGAAACTGGCAGACTGTGCCTAATTGAAATACAACCCCGGGCCCTAATAAATTTTCCCACTTCGGTCTTTGCGATGGATATGTGCGTCACTAAAACACAGTGGTCGCAAGTCTGACTCCAAATTGCTCCCAATTTGATAGTAGATGCACTGCAGCAAGTACAGCCACCAGCAGATCAACCAGAAATCAAATATATATAACGCTACTGTAGGCGTAATTAAGACGTTTGTATTCTCCTATGGCTATTTTCTAGCCAAGTATTACAGCACACTACTATGCCAGATGAGATGACGCTGAGTTATGAAAAAAATAAACGTAAAATAAAAAGAAACTGGCAGACTGTGCCTAATTGAAATACAACCCCGGGCCCTAATAAATTTTCCCACTTCGGTCTTTGCGATGGATATGTGCGTCACTAAAACACAGTGGTCGCAAGTCTGACTCCAAATTGCTCCCAATTTGATAGTAGATGCACTGCAGCAAGTACAGCCACCAGCAGATCAACCAGAAATCAAATATATATAACGCTACTGTAGGCGTAATTAAGACGTTTGTATTCTCCTATGGCTATTTTCTAGCCAAGTATTACAGCACACTACTATGCCAGATGAGATGACGCTGAGTTATGAAAAAAATAAACGTAAAATAAAAAGAAACTGGCAGACTGTGCCTAATTGAAATACAACCCCGGGCCCTAATAAATTTTCCCACTTCGGTCTTTGCGATGGATATGTGCGTCACTAAAACACAGTGGTCGCAAGTCTGACTCCAAATTGCTCCCAATTTGATAGTAGATGCACTGCAGCAAGTACAGCCACCAGCAGATCAACCAGAAATCAAATATATATAACGCTACTGTAGGCGTAATTAAGACGTTTGTATTCTCCTATGGCTATTTTCTAGCCAAGTATTACAGCACACTACTATGCCAGATGAGATGACGCTGAGTTATGAAAAAAATAAACGTAAAATAAAAAGAAACTGGCAGACTGTGCCTAATTGAAATACAACCCCGGGCCCTAATAAATTTTCCCACTTCGGTCTTTGCGATGGATATGTGCGTCACTAAAACACAGTGGTCGCAAGTCTGACTCCAAATTGCTCCCAATTTGATAGTAGATGCACTGCAGCAAGTACAGCCACCAGCAGATCAACCAGAAATCAAATATATATAACGCTACTGTAGGCGTAATTAAGACGTTTGTATTCTCCTATGGCTATTTTCTAGCCAAGTATTACAGCACACTACTATGCCAGATGAGATGACGCTGAGTTATGAAAAAAATAAACGTAAAATAAAAAGAAACTGGCAGACTGTGCCTAATTGAAATACAACCCCGGGCCCTAATAAATTTTCCCACTTCGGTCTTTGCGATGGATATGTGCGTCACTAAAACACAGTGGTCGCAAGTCTGACTCCAAATTGCTCCCAATTTGATAGTAGATGCACTGCAGCAAGTACAGCCACCAGCAGATCAACCAGAAATCAAATATATATAACGCTACTGTAGGCGTAATTAAGACGTTTGTATTCTCCTATGGCTATTTTCTAGCCAAGTATTACAGCACACTACTATGCCAGATGAGATGACGCTGAGTTATGAAAAAAATAAACGTAAAATAAAAAGAAACTGGCAGACTGTGCCTAATTGAAATACAACCCCGGGCCCTAATAAATTTTCCCACTTCGGTCTTTGCGATGGATATGTGCGTCACTAAAACACAGTGGTCGCAAGTCTGACTCCAAATTGCTCCCAATTTGATAGTAGATGCACTGCAGCAAGTACAGCCACCAGCAGATCAACCAGAAATCAAATATATATAACGCTACTGTAGGCGTAATTAAGACGTTTGTATTCTCCTATGGCTATTTTCTAGCCAAGTATTACAGCACACTACTATGCCAGATGAGATGACGCTGAGTTATGAAAAAAATAAACGTAAAATAAAAAGAAACTGGCAGACTGTGCCTAATTGAAATCAAACCCCTAATAAATTTTCCCACTTTGGTGTTTGAGGTGGATATGTGTGTCACTAAGAGCTAAACACAACGGTAGCAAGTCCCCCTGCTAATTCCTCACAATATGGTACTAGCTGCAAATAAAAAAAAATAATAAATTATAACGTTATTGTAGCCCTAAGAAGGGCTGTTGGGTTCTTTTAGAATCACTCCTGCCTAACAGTAAGCTAATAGAACACCCTAACGCTTTCCCTGAGCAGCAGCAGCTCTCTCCCTAGCGGCATCCAGACAGAGAATGATCCGAGCAGCGCGGGCAGTGGCTAGTCTATCCCAGGGTCACCTGATCTGGCCAGCCAACCACTGCTATCTACGTGTAAGGGTACCACGTCATGCTGGGTGGAGTGCAGAGTCTCCTGGCTTGTGATTGGCTCTGTTTCTGGCCGCCAAAAAGCAAAACGGCGGGAGCTGCCATTTTCTCGAGCGGGCGAAATACTCGTCCGAGCAACGAGCAGTTACGAGTACGCTAATGCTCGATCGAGCATCAAGCTCGGACGAGTATGTTCGCTCATCTCTAGTCTGTACCCATCATCCATACAGTTACACACACAGCTCAGCTATACACACAGAACCCCCCCCCCTTCCCCTCTTCCCCCCTTCTCCTCTTCCCCTTCTACTTACCATGTCCCAGCACAGCTTGTCTCTATTCTCAGCAGTATATGGTGATGTAAGAAGCAAGTGATCAGTCACATCACTGCAGGTCCTATAGGACACTCGGGAGAGGGGAGGGCAGTGCGGAGACTCTCCTTTCTGGGAGATTGGGTGCAGCTCTATATCAGAGCATCACCCGATCTCCATAACAGCGGTCAGGAGGGTCTGGCAGTGCTGGATCCTCTTGTCATTCGGTCTATAAGACGCAGGCACTTTTTAGAAAGATTTTTTTTCTTGCTAAAAAGTGTGTCTTAGTCCAAAAAATATGGTAATTTCTTTGTTGACAAAGGCTTCAAGAAGTCTTTAACTCATGGACATGACCAGACGCTGTGTTTCCTCCAATTTAATGCTCTGCTAGGCCTTCATAGCAGTGTTTTTTATCTGCTTGTTTGTGTTTCTTTCTGTCTGAAGTTTAGGCTTTAACAAGTGAAATGCATGCTCTGTACGGTTTAAATCAGGTGACTGACTTGGCTATTCAAGAATATTCCACTTCTTTGCTTTATTAAACTCCTAGTTTCCTTTGCCTTTATGTTTTGGGTCATTGTCCAGCAGTGTTCTGAAATGCTGACCATACAGTTTGGCTGGATTGTAACAGTAGTGAGCCAGTGCCACTGGCAGCCATGCATGGCCAAACTATCCCACTACCTTCACTGTGTTTTATAGATGATGTGATATGCTTTGGATCACACCTTCACCATACTTTTTTTTTTTTATCCCCATCATTCTGACAGAGATTAATCTTGGCTTTCACTGATATTTGAGATTATGGCTTCTGACGTCTTTTTAACCATACATTTAAGTAAAAGTTAAGGTTTAATTTCATGTCCTTACTGTAGAGTTTTTAAGATCTCTCTTTGTAAAGATATAGTAATAACTTTTTTCTCCTGTGCTGGCAAAAATAATCTTGCTTTCATCTGCTTTCATGTGTCGGTTTACAAATATTTATGGACAAAACTGTCTATCATTAGGTAGGAATTTTGTTTTGGATTGTCATCTGCCAGTGGACAACTTCAGATTGGTTGGATAGCTACCTTTTTTTTAAATTTTCAATAAAAAGGTAAAGCAAGGAAGTGAGGCATGCCATCATGTCAAGGTATTAATTAAACTGTGTGATAGACATCATATATTAGTAAGGATGGGGCTTAGTGTTAGCCCTTAAAAAGGCTATGCCATTTACCCAGTAGCCACTGCCTACAGAACAATGGAGCCATTACAGGCTGTTATTGCTAGGTTAGCAGCAGCAGTAGCCTTAAATTAGAATGGTGGGAAAACTCATGGCCTTTTTGGCCTTTTTGACCATAGCAATGCTGTGCTGAGTTTGTGGTTCAGGCAGTCCTTTTTCCACATGCAGAAGACACACAGTTCCAATGTTTGCAGTCTGCTTTATGTACATGTTCATGTCCATGATGTCTAACAGTAAGCTCTGGCATTAATAATGGATTCAGTCTGTCAGACATTTCCATTACGCAGGCCAGGGTCCGATGTAGCAGCATTATTACTGAATGTCACTTATGGCTGGTTTCTGCTGCAGCTTTCAGCATTGATTCCAAAGGTTAAAATCATTTTACAATGTGGCTTGTTTTGCACATCAGTTCACTATGCTGGCCCTGTTAATACTGGTTAATTTCCGGTGATACCATTGTGGCATACCTGCAGCATTTCTTTACTGTGTAACATTTGTTTTGAGACAGGACTCTCCAATCACATAATAATTCATCCCACCCTGGTAAGCGTCCCTTCTATAGAGGTTTCAAAGTAAGCTCCATACCTTTCTTGTGATTCTGATCTTTGTCTCCTAATATTCTGACTTTTGATTGTGTTTTGACTATTCTCTGTCCTTGGGATTTTGTACCGCATTTATTCTCTTGGTTCTGACCCAGCTTTGCTGATTCCTCTCATTTGTTGTTGAAGGAAAGGAACATCTCCTAGTGTTTGTGAGACACTGTGGCAGGGACAGCTAGGAAGTTAGGTTTAGCTTCAGGGTCCACTGTTTTTGTTATTGTAAAAATAATGGGTTTAATGCCAAACCAGCATTCACAGTGTTCACCAGCCAATATGTAAAGTCAGGGCCAGATTAAGGGTGGTGGGGGCCCCTGGGTGCAAACTCGTGGGGGCCCTTCCAACAATGTTTTTGGAGGTATATCGCCTGCCAGCCCCCTGTAGTACGTAGCCTGCAGCTCCCTGTATTATATAGCCACCAGCCCCCTGTAGTATACAGCCACCAGCCCCCTGTAGAATTTAGCCGCCAGTCCCCTGTAGAAAATGGCGATCTCCCCCAGCGAAGGCAGCTGTGTTTCACTGACACAGCTTACATTCTAGTCCCCTATGTGCATTGCAGGCGGCCAACGACTCAGCTGAGCTCAGTTGCTGACTGTCAATAATTGGTGGGGGCCCCTTAAAAAGTGAACGTGGTGGGGGCCCTGGGGCTTGAGGCCCAGGAGCCCCTCCTTTAATCCGGCCCTGCGTAAAGTCTCTCAAAGGGGACAGTAAAGGGGGATGGAGGTAAATTAGTTGTGAATGCTTATTATATTAAAACATAACTTTTATTTTATTCAAGTAAAATGTTATGCACAGAACATTGATAATACATTTAGTACCGCATTTGTTGTCTTGGTTGTAAGAAGCCGGGTTAGGATCTGGCAGTGATGTCAGAGCCTGGACGTGAAGAGAGCAGGGCATGTGCTCTCTTCTAGCAGGAGGAGGCTCGAAGCGGAGGGGCATGCATAAATTAAAAGCCAGGGAAGCCTAAGGCGCTCAGGCACCTTCACCCTAAGTGCCTCCGATAGTTTTATAGAGTTAATATTTTGTTATTAAGGATGCCAGAAAACTACAGCAGCTTACTTAGGACACTTTACCACCAGTAATCTTGTGGTGGATGTCCTTTAAGATAAAAATAGGTTAGTATTGTAGTTGAACATTATGGGGCACATTTACTTACCCGGGCCCTGAGCGATCCCGAGGTGCATTGTCCGGCACGGATGAAGTCTGACGCGATTCAACAAGATCGTGCACCTGAGATCCTGCATGTATCGCTTCCCCGCTCAGGTTTGCCAGAGTTCACCTTCTCCTTCCCGGTGTATGTGAGTGCATGTCTTGCGAGACAGCTTAGTCCAAATCAGACAGGTTTTGTGTCGCATGAAAGTCGGCGCGATTGCACCAAAATTTGTTTACGTGCAACAAAACCCCCCGTTAAATGTGGCGCAAAATGGAAATAGTTGGGAAACCGACGGAAATGCAGTCCGCAGACCCTTAGTAAATGTGCCCCAGTATTGCTCATTGGGGGAAGTGCAAACAGCTTATGAATAGACAGTAGGAAATTTTGTAACTATTGCCATATACTGGCATACTAGGATCTACAAATTGTTACTTATTTCTAGGTTTTCCTGACCTTTGGTTTGATTTCCAAAAACCAACGCACCTAGTACAGTATAATCAATAAAATCTTTTATTGCACAAATTGGACTACATTATTAGCATACAAATTGGAACATAGTAATTTTAACCTGTGTGTTTCAACACAATGCATAGGTTGTTGACATGGCTGTGCTCTAATTCTTAAACTAGCCAGCCACCGTGTGACTTGCCATGGCTGCTGTTCTGACCTGGCTGCTTAACATGACAAAGTATATTCACATTTTCTTTCTCCTGGTTGTCCATCTTAATTCTGGATACACAGGCACACATGTAAAGGAAACCTATCATTACATTTTCACAAATACAGCTAGTGACAGGTTCCAATAGACCCCTATTAACTTAATGACACCATTCATTCAGCTAAAAATTATTTCCCTCACATCCACATAAAATCAACTACAGTGTTATATTACCTGACATCAGAGGGGGCGTGCCCTCCCATCTACTCCTCCCAATGCCTTATGCCTCCTCACTATTCAGCATTTCATGTCATGTGACCAGAGTGAGGTCCTTTTTCCCCTAAAATTTCTATCTCATGTACTGTATGTATATCTGATCACATTAATTCACAGAATGTCTATATGGACTTCTACTCCTCCCCATCCTTCATGGAGGCTTCTGTGATTGCATGAGATCAAATACATATATGAGGTAGATATGGCAAATTGTTGGAGGAAAGGATGGCATCACCCTGGTCACATCACATGAATGCAACACAGGGCACCATGTAAAAAATTTTACACAATGGGGCACATTTACTAAGGGTCTGCGGAACGCATTTCATCGGGTTTCCCGAATTTTTCCGTTTAACTGGGGTTTTTTACGCACGCGATCAGAATATTGTTCATCGGCGCTGGCTTTCACGTGACACAAATCGGGGACCATCCGACAGATTCAGACAACACGCAGGATTTAACATCTCAAATTATGTCGCAAGCCATGCACTCACATACACCAGGAAGAAGACCGTGAACTCCGGCGGACCGCAGTGAGGAAGCGACACATGCAGGATCTCGCCGCACGATTTTGGTGAACCACGCAGGACTTCATCTTCGTCTGACCTTCCGGATCGGGTATCGCGACAGGACCGGGTAAGTAAATGTGCCCCAATATTTCCATACCTTCCAACTTTTGGGCTAGAGAAAGAGGGACAGAAAGTCCTTCCCTTTTTCCTAAACCATGCCCATTGTCTCGCCCCTAACACAGTATAATATTAACCTTAATGGTCCCGACATTCTATAATGCCCCCTTCTTGTGGCCAAACCAACTATGGATCTATATAATAGCCCCTAATGCAACTTAGCATTCCTCCCTTTCATTCTCCATATATTCTGGTCCCCTGTCCTCCATACTCCTCATAATGTGGCCCCCTGTTCCTCATACTCCCTCATATTGTGGGTTCCTGTCCTCCATCAACCCTCATATTGAGGCTTTCTGCCGTCATATTGTGGTCTCCTGTTCTCCATCCTCCTCCATATTGTGGCCTCCTGTCCTCTATTTTCTCTCATATTGTGGCCCACTGTCTTCCATCCTCCTCATATTAAGACCCCCTGTCCTCCACTGTTATTGGGTATTAAACAAAAAGAAACCATGTTACTTATCTCTCTCATTCCCTAGTCTGGATTTCAGTATTTAACCCCAGTTCCCAAAATTTTGCCAAGTTGAAAACCATAGATCGTTATAACGCTGTCTGTTTGCTGTTTTCCCTGGACCTACAACTTGTTTCTTGGATTCTGCAGGATTCCTCACTGTCCTCAAACAATGTAAAGATGTTTCTGACTACCATTTCCTTAGCCCATGTGATAGCGTATTTCCACATTGTGACCTCCATAAGAGGTAGAACACCCCTACAATTACTCCGCAGTAAAGATTAGACATACATGAAAGTATATAAAAATAAAAGGAAATAGAGACATAGTTACAGTATTATATTAAGTTTTTTTATTTATTTGACAGATTTTCTCAGACGTCTGTAAGGAAAAGTCATATATCATGGCAGTACATCTGTTCAACAAGAAGGCGTATGCATTAATATACCAGAAGGATATGATTCCTGCCTCCAAGGAAACTGCTAAACTAATTTTATCCTATGTAAAAAATAAAGTAAGTATAGAATGTAATTTAATTGAGTAAATGAAAGTATATATTAAAAATGAATACATAATTCCCGATCAGATAGATAGATACATGCTGGCAAGATCATCTGTAAATATAGATATGGAATTTTAAAAACTGTCCTAAGACAGAAAAAAAGCCTTATTGGTCAGGCCTAAACTTAACTTTTATTAAATTATTAAATAATCACACTCAACTGTTTTAAAATTTCACATGTTGGGCTGCTATTTTTTGTCTGTAAATATCACAGGATGAGTAGCTACTCAATCGTATTGACTGCAATAGTTGATCTCTGCAGCGACCCTACTCATTAACAGCCACAACTATGATTCTCTAAAAACCAAACACGAGCCCCCCGACATGTTTCGCTGGAGCACCAGCGTCTTCAGGGGATTGGGGCTTTTGCCTCCCATTCCTTAACCTTAAGTGGCTCCCTTATTATACACATCTCTAATAAATAATGTCCCTAAAGAACCTTTACAAACGAAATCACCTACTCAATACAATGACAGGATGACAAAAATGTACACACCCATCTATTAACATATACAAATATACACATATACATGTCCACACTTACATCCAGATACATACTTTTATTTATTAATACAAATACATACATGCATCCAAAGAAAAGGTTGGATGCGAACACAGGACTAAACATATGTAGCAAAGTTTATTAATACATCAAAGACTACAGGATAACAATAAATTAAAAACCCTTAAAAAATACACCCAAAGGGTGTATGTGGCTGCCAAGGGCAAAATATGCCCTAAACTCCCTATCTCACTCTAACAATGCAAAAAATGACTATGTTATTTAGCAAACAGTAGAAGACCAAGTCAGGGTCTAATTACATCCAACACAATGGGGGTCATTTACTAAGGGCCCGATTCGCGTTTTCCCGACATGTTACCCGAATATTTCCGATTTGCGCTGATTTTCCCTGTATTGCCCCGGCATTTTGACGCACGGATCGGACTTTGGCGCATCGGCGCTGGCATGCACGCGACGGAAATCGGGGGGCGTGGCCGAATGAAAACCCGACGGATTCGGAAAAACCGCCGGATTTAAAAAACCAACATCCAGGATAGGCCGGTGCATTTGACTGCGTTCCGATGCTCTTCAGCGCAGCAGCGCCACATGGTGGACGTTGGAGGAACTACCTTAGTGAATCCCGGCCGGACCCAAATCCACCGCTGGATCGCGAACGGACCGGGTAAGTAAATCTGCCCCAATAGATTGTCCAGTGCAAGAATAACCTTATTGCAAATATGCCCATAAGCCTAATCATACAATACCAAAATAACTCTCATATATCCAAGAAGGTGGGGGAGCAGGCAGGCAGGCAAGGTCAGATAGAGAGGGAGTGGAACAGACCCCGCACACGTATCATCACCTTTCCAGTGACTTCCTCATGTGGTTTTTTGGGATTCGTGGATGCTTCACCTATAAATTATGCTGGTAGTGCCTGCTCTTTTCTTGTTTTGAGTATAGTTTATAATTGTAACCATAGCCAATTTTTTTTGGCATCTGTGACAATTGGATTTTAAAAATGTTGAATTGTCATAAGAACAATAATGCTTAATTTCAGACATCTTTGATAACTATTATAGCTGTTTATTGTAGCCTAGGACTAAAGTACAGTAAATTACCAACATCCAGAAGTCCGTTTGTAACTAGGATACAGGTTTTATTGCGTTTTAATACATTTTCAAAAATTAAACGAATGTGTACGAAAAAGGAAAAAAAAATTTTGCCATCTTCTGATGCTAATAACTTTTTCATACTTGGGTGCACGGAGCTGTGTGATATGTCATTTTTGTGAAATGAGCTACCATTTTGAGGACTGTGCAACATTTTGATCATTTTTCATTACATTTTTTATGTCATGTAAAAAGGTGTAAAAGTTGCATTTCGGACATTTGGGTGCCATTTCCCGTTTCGGAGGTCACCGCTGGTTATAACCATTTTTATATTTTGATAGATCAGGCATTTTGGGAAGTGGCGATACCTAATGTGTTTGTGATTTTTACTGTTTATTATGTTTTATATCAGTTCTAGGGAAAGGGAGGTGATTTGAATTTTTAATATTTTATTATTTTTTTTACATTTTTTAAATTGTTTTTTTTTCCACAATTTCTTACACCCTCTAGAGTACATTAACCCTAGATGGTCAATCATTCCTACCATATACTGCAATACTACTGTATTGCAGTATATGGAGTTTTTGCATATCATTCGTTACAATGAGCTACTGGCTCATTGTAACAAATATATAGAAACCATGCAGCCTCGGCTCTGGCGAAGACCCGAGGCTGTCATGGCAACCAATGGCCGCCCCCCAATGACGTTTGGGGGAGCGACGATCGGAGGAAACATGGCGCCGCCCATGCACTTTAAGTGCCACTGGCGACTTTGCCGGCGGCAGGGAACAGGCAATATGCAGCAAAGCCCATCTCTATTATGAAGAGGGCTCAGCCTGTGAGCCCTCTTCATACACCCTTCATAGCTCTGCGGCGGATTAAGGAGGGGTTAAGGAGAGATTGCCAATTAAGGCCACCTTAAAGACATGTGGAGACTTTAAGCCATAGATGCTCCACTAGGGAATTCTGGGAAGTATGCAAATATGTTTTCCAAGGTGTTAAATGGAAAACAATGCCTCCTTTTGCTACCTTGAAAGGGAGCCACCTTAACATCAAGTATGACCTACAAGAAGTTTAAAAACAACTGAAGTCAGCACAACTGAAGCAAAGATGTTGATTTGAAGATAAAAAAGATGCCAAATAATAAATTTGAATGGAAACAACTGAATGCACTCCCTTCTCTCCTAGACAAATGGGCGGCCTCTTGATATGGCGTTGGATGTTGGCTGTGGGAGTGGACGTTCCACTTTACCTTTAGCTCCTCACTTCAATAAGGTCCTGGGAGTAGACATGAGTGATTCCCAAATAAATGTGGCTAAACAGTATAATACAGCAAGCAATGTGTCATTCATGTAAGTATAAGTAACACTGGATGTACCAGTATATAGATATATAGATTTATACAGAATGGCACGATTCTGCCTCTCTCCTATGTTTATAGGATGGCTTCAGCTGAAAACCTACCCCTGAAAGATGCCTCTGTAGATCTGATAAATGTCTGTCTTGCTGCTCACTGGTTCCAGCTAGACAAATTTTTCAATGAAGCTATTCGAGTACTGAAGAAGAAAGGATGCTTGGCTGTGCATGGAATTTATCCGGACACTGATTTTGAATACAAGGACTTTTCATATGACCTGAATGCAGCAATGTCAGAGGTAGGACAATTCTGATATGGATAGAACTCTCGGCAAAATGAAGACGAGTAAAATGACTATTACCTACACACCTCCTCCAGCATGTAATGTCAAGTTTTTAGTATGGACTGTTACCAAAGGTCCAATGTTTTTGTGGACTCTCTGTAAAGCCTCATGTACACAGCCGTATATGTGTGCCAAGAGCTAGCCGCACAAACTGCCGGTCTCTGTCCGTTGACATCGGCAAAGTGTGCTGCACTCAGATCAGAGATCAGAGAACAAATTCCCAACTTCTACCCAACTAATTTCTTCGCTTTGTGTAAACATATTTTATCAACACGGTATTTAGGCCCAAGGATAACAAGGAATTTATTTCAATCTAACAGTTCTGTTGTATCACAGCTAACCCTGTAGTTGTATTAAATTGAACACTGGCTATTCTCAAGTCTCTCTACCGATTTCAGTAAAGTAAAAAGAAGCTGCACTCACCAAAGTATGTGAAAACAACATAGCATGGCATTGGCGCATTTTGCACGTCTAGGCACTTTCTCAAGTCGTTAACGTTACTATGCCATGACGTGCAATCAGAGGCAAGTTTCGTCAAGGAGATCAATACACAAAACATGAACAAAAACCTGCTAGCGTGAGATAGCATAAATAAAAAGGTGAGTAAAGGAAAACATTTAAAACAATAGCTACTATATCCTATCTACAGGTAATCTAAAAGGAGTAGTTTTCTCATAAATTTCACAATTAGTACATAAACTTTATAATATATTAACTTTCTCAACAGAGCAGAATACGTGAACGGTCACCACTGATCTAAGGGATCAATATCTACCTTTTCAATGGCAGCAGATTTCCACTTGTCCGGATTGCCATTATGTGTGCATCCGATGTGTTCAATAAGCCTGGGACACCCAATACCTAATGTAATAGATTTTTTGTGTCCCCTGAAATGTGTAAATAATTATGTATTATTTTAACAATGTATAATCGCATGGACAAAATACCACATAAACCACTTAAGTAGATTTACAAAAGTTAAAAGATGTAACATGTTGGGATTGACCCTCAAAATGTATTACTTTTAATTGCCTATTTGTTTACAATGGTTGCAGGACCCTTATTTAAAATTCTCCTTTGGGATCCCTTTCTCCAAACATGTTTTCTGTGGAGTAAAAAATCTACTTTGCACCAGAGAATTCCTAATAGTGGCACTACGTCTAAAAGCAACTAAAGGACGTGTATTAGTAATTTATTCCAAGTGGGAATAAATTTTGAAGACATTCCAGTTCCTCTGAATAGCAGATAAATAGCTTTCACATGGACCATACTCAAAGCAAAAAGCAGATCTCAAATGAGCATTTTCAGTCTTATTCCAAATTTTTTTCCGGCTGTAACAAATCGCCCTGTGTATATATACGGATGCTCTTTGAAAAGCTTCTTCTAACAATTTTTTGGTGTAACCTCCAACTATTAATCTGTCCATCAATTCCTGTGATTGTAATCTAAACTATTGATTCTCATTGTTTAGTTTTCACAACTGGAGAAACTTACTATTTGGTAACTATTTTTGTTTGTATAAAAGCTTTTATAGTGCAAGAGGGAATTCGTAGCTGTGGGTTTTATAAAAGCTGATGTCAATAATACTTATTTTTCTCCTTTTATTTTTACATCTAGAAATTCTAGTTCTTTTCCCAAAAAAACAGCTGTTAAACACTTATTTATTTGGTTGGTAATATTGAGATGATCCCAAAATTCAAAAAGCAAAGACTCCATACCTTCCCATATAATAAAAATGTTGTCCACATAACAATAAAATACCATTGAAAAGAGAAAAGATGTAACAGCCTTAAAAACAGGCCGTACCCATGGCTGTGCCGGTTCTCTGGACTAACCATCTATCATCGAACAGGCATTATGGGACAAAACAAAATCAAGTCCTGTAAAGACAAAATCTATGTATAGGGATCCCTCTTAGCATTGATGAGAATGTCCCTAGCATACGCCACCACCAAATCTTGCAGGTAAAGAGACTCTCAACATCAATGGAGGCAAGATAAAAATTTACATTCCATTCAAAATCTTTAATAACCTGCAAGAAGGCAATAGTATATTTTAAATATGACAGTACCGAAAGCTAATGTGGAAGAAGAAGCCAATCTAAATACTGGAAAGGCGTTTCCGAAACTAAACTTATACCTGCCTCAATAGGGCAGTCTGGAGGCTTATCCTTCTTTTTCATCTCTTGTAAATCTACTTACATGGTTTATGTGATATTTTGTGACAGATTCTACATTGTTTACCATGAGTAAATTATTCACACGTTTCAGGGAACACAAAAAATCTATTAAATCCGGTATTGGGTGTTCCAGGCTTATTGAACATGTCCAATGTGCACATAATGATAATCCTGTGTTGAGATTTGCCGGCATTGAAAAAATAGATATCGATCCCAACTGTCTATGTACTAATTGTGAATTTTATAAGAAAACTAGTGCTTTTAGATTACCCGTGGATAGGATAGCTATAAAGTAGCTATAGTTCTCAAAGGGTGTAAAATCTACTTGGATTTGGGGTGCCAGTTAATATTAAATTAACAACAATATTCAATGGATCTTTATAGGGGATTTATTAAGGGTACAATACCGGGGAATATACATAGAGGGTAAACTAACTAAGGGACAGAGAGATGGTAGGGAAGGAAGTGCTCTGCCTCAGGATCTGTATACCATTTTATATACATACACACATAGCTTACACACATGCCCATCATCCCACCTCCACCACTGTCTTGGCCAATCCAATGATGATATAGAGTCAATATATTCCTATCACACAAACAGGACAAGTAACTTGAGTCTTTGTTTCCCACAAGATCTGGGAGAATCCCTAGGGGCAATGACAAGCAGCTGTCCTCAGTGTTGTCAGGAGGCCTTAGCCTCCAGGTATGATAGCACAGTCCATTGTAATCACATGCAGCTGTCTCTGCAATCTTCATTAGGGGCAATGTAGGCATTTATGGCTTAGTTCTTCCTCTGTCCACAAAGACCCTTAAATTGTCTCAAGCCACATCATGTCATATTTCCAACATTATGCCCCTTTGGGCCTGAAAGGGCCACACACCATTAGACCATGTTTAGAACAGAAAATAAAATCCATTTCTCCTTCATTATCTTCTTTGGGTGTGGAAATGATCTTTCTTCTTCTGTTTTTTCCTCAAGGCAAAGTAGTTGAAGGTTTTATGGGTAAGGAATAGGGCACCAATGGTCATCACACCATTCACTCACATTCATTCTCATATCCATTTCTTGAATGACATTTTTCCATCTATACCATTTATCCAACAAATATAGATCTCCATATATGCTAGTAACTGTCTGTGATATTTACAATATACATTATACTAACACTGTATATCATATACAAAGCAAGCTGGAAATCATTATAAAGCAGATATGAAATTACATCATTATAAAATAAACAAAAAGTCATAATAATAGAAACCAATAACAATAGTGAAGCAACAACTGATTCAAACAGATAGTCCATGGGGTAATCTAGGGGTTTCTAGATTAAGTTTATTTTAAATATAACTAGTTTCGTATGGATGAAAAATCAGTTGTATCTAGAGATGACCGAGCACTAAAATGCTCGAGTGCTCGTTATTCGAGACGAACTTTTCCAGATGCTCGAGTGCTCGTCTCGAATAACGAGCCCCATTGAAGTCAATGGGAGACTCGAGCATTTTTCAAAGGGACCATGGTTCGGGAATAAAATGTGTTAATTAATTGAAAAAGAATGTCTTCTGATAAGTTAGCGAATGTATGCAAACATCTGCAATCTATTCTTCACTGTTCCGCACGTATATTATCTCCCGACAAGTTAGCAGATGTGAAGAACAGTGAAGAATAGAATAAAAACAGTGAACACAGTGAACACAGGGTCATTTAAGTGAAAAACACAGTGAAGAACACAGTGAAGAATAGATTGCAGATGTTTGGCACATCTGCTTACTTGTCGGGAGATACGCGGTCCGGGATCTGCTCCTCTTCTTCCACTGAAGTCTCCCTGATCTCTCCGTGCTGCCCCATGTCTCCGTGCTGCTGCCGCTGCCCCATGTCTCCGTGCTGCTGCCCCTGCCCCTTGTCTCCGTGCTGCAGACGATGCCCCATGTCTCCGTGCTGCTGCCGATGCCCCATGTCTCCGTGCTGCTACCTCTGCCCCATGTCTCCGTGCTGCTGCAGATGCCCCCTATTCCCGTGCTGCTGCCGCTGCCCCTTGTCTCCGTGCTGCAGCCGATGCCCCATGTCTCCGTGCTGCTGCCGCTGCCCCATGTCTCCGTGCTGCTGCCGCTGTCCCATGTCTCCGTGCTGCTGCCGCTGCCCCATGTCTCCGTGCTGCTGCCGCTGCCCCATGTCTCCGTGCTGCTGCCGCTGCCCCATGTCTCCGTGCTGCCGCTGCCCCGGTGTCTCTGTGCTGCTCCCCGTTGTCTCTGTCCTGCTCACCGTGTTCTTCAATGTGTTCTTCACACATATATATTGTTCTTCACATACTATTTTATTCGCACCGTTCCGCGCGTATCTTCCGACAGGTAAGCAGATGTGCCAAACATCTGTAATCTATTCTTCACTGTGTTTTTCACTTAAATGATCCTGTGTTCACTGTGTTCACTGTTTTTATTCTATTCTTCACTGTTCTTCACTGTGTTTTTTTAATTAAATGCTCGATCTCGAGCAGGGGAAATACTCGTCTGAGCAACGAGCCGTTTCGAGTACCTTAATACTCGAACGAGCATCAAGCTCGGACGAGTATACACGCTCATCTCTAGTTGTATCACATTTACCCCATTAACAAATGTAATGTCTATTTTAACCAGGTTTTATATTTACACTCCACAAATACGTTTGCATTACATATCATATATGTCTTCTGTTGTCCAGAACTGTATAGATTTCCTAAAGGTATTCCATTGCATATGAATACATATCATGTAAATACAAATGTCAGCAGTCACTATACTAGTGGATTCAGAAAATGTCACTAACCACCCTCTAGAGTAGGTGTCCTTCATCTCATCTTACTTAGATGATAAAATGCAGTTATGTAGCTGAGACATTAATTACTATATGTTTAGGCATCCATGGAGATAGACACACATAGATTAAGAACATTAAAATTAAAAAAAATTCAAACTGAATGCTGCTTTTAATACCCTACTGGTATAATACCTTACTGGTATAAAGGAGCGTGCAGTTTGTTTGAAAAAAATTAAATTAAGTTACCAGTGAGATAAATGTATCAAAGGAAAACCTTAAATAAAAATATATATATATGCAAACATCTACATATCAGACTGTATCTCAGACTATTTTGTTTATAGTCAATCACATTCATAACTAGATGTGTCTGTACACAAAGCATTACAAATCACCACTAATATTTGTCTCACACCAGGAACAACTTGTCTTCTATTCAGCTGGTAATGTACGTTATTACTCCGCTACCAGTGCAGGTGTTTATACAAAGTAAAAACAACCAAAAATTATCACCTTGAAATTTATTTCACCTGATGGCACATTATTTAATATTAAAAGCTTCTCCTTAAAAATACAAAAATCTTGGAAGGTCCTCTGGTAAATGCCTAAATGGAAAAAATAAAGCTAAATATCAAATGATCCTCATCCACCTTATTTATTTATTTTTTTCCTTATAAAAAAACTAAAATATTTATGCAAATTCACTATAGTCTGCCCCTTTGGTACTGTATTACTTTCCTCTACAAACCATGCCCCTTTGGTACCACAAAATGGTACCAAACACCATAAAAAAAATAATACTTGAATCATGAAAAAACTGCTTCATTAAAAAATAAATAAATAAATTAAAAAAAAAAAAAAAATCCATCATTCCTAAGCACCAGGTACTTAAAAAAATGTGTATTGACACAGTTTACATACTACATTTAACAGAACACAAAACAGACAACATAAAACAATGAGAGCTAATTCAGCTTCTACACATCTTAGGGTGGGACAGCAGGCAGTTTCCAATCCATCTTCTGTCAATGATTAAGTAAGGTCATCTATGGGACAAGATAAAGAACAAAGACATAGCACAAAAAAACAACAAATACATTACACACAGGACCTACACATCACAATGGGATGTTACTTCATGTTTTTAATTGTTTGCAAAAAATTAACCCTCATAAATTTTGAGCTCATTACACCACGTGGTTTTATTTGTAAAAACATAAAACTTTTACCATTATTCATGATACAAACAATATCTTTCACATACTACCTTTTTTATGACCTGTAAACAAAAATGTCAATATTAATAACTTGTTTCTTCAGCCAACCACCTTGTTGCCTAAAACAAAAACATAATGACAGTTATCACACAAACAATACTCAAAATAGATATGTAAAACACGAGATCAAAGAATGGAACCTGTAGAAACAAAACAAAGTGTTAGTTTCTTTGTCCTGGAGTCATGTGACAAAAGAAATCCAGTCTACAAGAGAAAGAAAACATAGTTAGAAACCAAGTAATTCATACCATTAACACAATTCCAAATCTATTCATTCACAATGTGTATTGGTATATCCACACATTAAGGTCTCAGTCTCAATGGCATCAATTTCTGTATACAATGAATTATAATGTGTCCCATGGTTTGCATTATTTTCATTACAGAAACGTTTAATATGTCCTGGCCTCCCACATCCATAGCAATACCTGACATATCTTGTCCTCCTAGCTCTGTACTCTGTAGACAGATATCCTGATGGTTCACCCCTATTGTTAGACTCCTGACACCAGTCCCTGAGTATATTAATAAAGTTCTCTAGGGATGTAGCATTCCTCAGGGCAATTTTTGTGGTGTAATCCCCATTACACTGATTTGCCATTGAATAGAGGAAATCAGAGTCATCCTGAGACATATCCGGGCAGTTGTAAACACTCCTAAATAAGGTCAGGTACTTGTTACAGAAAATAAGGGGGTCATCACCTGTCCTGAACCTATATCTTCTCAGGGTATTCTCACCCCTTATGTCTCTCCCTCCCATGATACGCTGCAGTTCCTTCCTTCTTCAGTCCGCACCACTATCACCATCTCCCATGTGTGTAGATGACAATTGTGCTGCCAGAGGCCCAGGAAGCCATGCTCGGAGCATAGACCAGGCATCCTTATTACACAAGTTGTATTGCTTCACCACAGCTTCAAATTTATTGGATACAATTATTGGTGATTCATTTGTATCCCATTCTCCAATAACCTGACACAGATGTAGTCTATCCTGGATGGTGAGTGTTGGAGACTTATCTGCAGGTATTAGATTGTGTTCATCACTCCAACCCTCGGGTGTGACAATGCAGACATCTGCTGCTTTATGGCAGGTCTGGTTTTGTACTTGGAGGGACCGGATCTGCTGTTCTTGTTTACACAGTTGGGCCATTGTTTCAGACAATTGACCCTTTAGTGATGTAATTAACACATCCCTCTGATGTATCTCCCTTTCTAAGGACTGTATATGAGTTTCAGTAGATACAGAACTCAATCTACACTCATCGAGCTGCTTATCCAAATCTTCATTTCTTAAAGTCAACTCATCCACCTTTGCTTGTAAAATATCCATCTCACTAGTTGTTTTAGCAGAAATTTCAATCACAGAGTCACTGATTCTGTCTATACTTTCCTTACATTGGAGCCTTTGTATGCACCAATTTACTTCCTTTACCTCAGCCAATTCTTTCATCTTAATTAACATCATAATTTCATTGCCCAACCTTTCTTTCTTTCCTCTCTTACTGAGCACTTTCCTATCTAACTTCTCATTATGGGCCTTACATTGCATCAGCAGCTCCTTATATTGCTCCTCTAGTGAACCATCTGCACATGAATGGTAGCGAGCAGAGGAATACTTTTTCACAAACTTTTGAACAAGTTCCATCTC
This sequence comes from Engystomops pustulosus, assembly GCF_040894005.1. Lineage (NCBI taxonomy): Eukaryota > Metazoa > Chordata > Amphibia > Anura > Leptodactylidae > Engystomops > Engystomops pustulosus. The sequence goes on from NC_092418.1 coordinate 79,890,301, forward strand.
TGTTACCACAATACACACCGACAAACACACAAATGACAAACTAAGCAAACACAGTTTGTGTAATTATCTACTATACTAACGTTCCGAAAGGCTACTTTACACACTGCTTACACCTTTATACTCATTTAACCTAGGAAAATGTACAGCTATGTCCAGCAACAAACTTTTTCCTACAACTTTACCTCTGTACACTAAAACACAACCGCTCACACTTAACGTTAACCTACAATCTCAACAAGCGACTTCCTATACATTCACATAAAACAACCTGGCTTATCAAAGATAGTAATGTAATATGAAAACTTGTTACTTACCAGGATTTTCTTTGTACCAAAGATCCAAATTCAGTTCATAGATTGAAATAGCGCAGATATGTTGATGTGGATTCTCTGTAGAATTTAAATTACAGGTCCCATCTGGGATGCCAAATGTAAAATCTGCTTGGTTTTGGGGTGCCAGTTAATATTAAATTAACAACAATATTCAATGGATCTTTATAGGGGATTTATTAAGGGTACAATACCGGGGAATATACATAGAGGGTAAACTAACTAAGGGACAGAGAGATGGTAGGGAAGGAAGTGCTCTGCCTCAGGATCTGTATACCATTTTATAAACATACACACATAGCTCACACACATGCCCATCATCCCACCTCCACCACTGTCTTGGCCAATCCAATGATGATATAGAGTCAATATATTCTTATCACACAAACAGGACAAGTAACTTGAGTCTTTATTTCCCACAAGATCTGGGAGAATCCCTAGGGGCAATGACAAGCAGCTGTCCTCAGTGTTGTCAGGAGGCCTTAGCCTCCAGGTATGATAGCACAGTCCATTGTAATCACATGCAGCTGTCTCTGCAATCTTTATTAGGGGCAATGTAGGCATTTATGGCTTAGTTCTTCCTCTGTCCACAAAGAACCTTAACCCCTAGGCGCACCAGGACGTTATAGTACGTCCCCGGTGCTAGATGCTTAGCGCACGGGGACGTTCTATAACGTCCTGCTTCTGGCACCGGCTCACGAACGGAGCCGGTACCAGAAGCAGCGGCTGTCAGCTGTCTAGTACAGCTGACAGCCTGCGCTAACACCCGCGATCGGAGCCGGCTCCGATCGCGGGTGTTAACCCCTTACACGCCGCGGTGTGTAAGGGTGTTTGCGCTGTGGATCGGATCCCCCGTGCCGCTTACCGGGGGATCCGATCCACTTCTGGGCAGCTCCGAGGACTGGCATGTGCCCCGGAGCTGCCCGGTCTCCATGGCAGCCAGACCCCTTCCGGGTCTGGCTGTAAACTGTCTGAGCATGCGCAAGCTTGCTCAGACAGTTTACACTGCTCTACAATAAAATAGTATTGTAGAGCAGTGTATTGAACTTAAACCAGTGATCAGAGCATCACTGGTTTAAGTTCAAGTATGTATAAGTAAAAATATGCAAAAACACTTAACACTACACATTATAATAAATAAAAAATAAATACATAAAAATATAAGCCCCTAAAATGTCACTTTCCCATAAAAACACTTAATAAAGTATAAAAAACACAAAAACACAAAAAACCCCGCATATTTGGTATTGCCGTGTCCGTAACAATCTGTATAATAAAACAGAATCGTTACTGGACCCGCACGGTACACGCCGTAGAAAAAAAAACGCAAAAACGTTCCGAAAAAAGATAATTTTTAATTATACCCTATCAAAAAATGCTCTAAAAAGTAATTTAAAAAATGTTATGCACTCCAAAATAAGCCCACTAAAAAGAACAACTCTTCTCGCAAAAAATAAGCCCCTAACTAGATTTGTCAGCCGAAAAATAAAAAAGTTATGCATATGAAAAGATGGTGATGCTAAAATGAACAAGATTTTCTCCAAATTGGTTTTTATTCAGTACAATTGAATAAAATACACAAAACCCCACATATTTGGTATCCCTGCGTCCGTAACAATCTGCATAATAAAACAGAATCGTTATTAGATCCGCAAAGTGAACCCCGTAAAAAACAAAACAAAAAAAAGCTCCAGAAAAAAGATCATTTTCAATTAATACCCTATAAAAATGCTCTAAAAAGGGATTTAAAAAATGTTATGCACTCTAAAATAAGACCACTAAAAAGAACAATCCTTCTCGCAAAAAATAAGCCCTTAAACAGATTTGTGAGGCAAAAAATAAAAAAGTTATGCATATGAAAGACTGTGATGCTAAAATTAACAACATTTTTGCCAAATTACTTTTTATGCAGTAAAAATGGGAAAAAAATAAAAAATCTATATAAATGAGGTCTTTTTGTAATCGTGGCGACCCATAGAATAAAAATAATATACTATTTTTATGGTATGGTAAACGGGCAAAAAAAAAAAACCCATAAAAATCTTCCTGAAAAGTGATGATTTTCATTTCCTCCACCAACAAAGAGTTAATAAAATCTCACCAATTAGCCTATAGATTCCCCCAAATTATGTACCAGAAAAGTGCATCTCATGTGGCAAAAGAAATAAGCCCCTATAGGTCCACATAAAAAAAAAAGAAAAAAATTATAGCCTGTACAATGTGACAGAGCAAATCTGCTCTGGATGGCGCCTCCTTCCCTTCTATGCCCGGCCGTGCGCCCATACAGCAGGTCACCGCCACATATAGAGTATCCGTGTACTCGGGAGAAATTGGGTAACAAACTTTGTGGAGCCTTTATTCATTTAATCCATTGTAAATGTTTAATTTTCCACCCAAAATGGGTGTATTGTGAAAAAATATTACAATTTGCAGACTGCACCTCCATTTTGTTTTAACCCCTATAAAACACGTAAAGCATTAACAAACTTCTTAAAAGTGGTTTTTCATACGTTGAGGTGTGTAGTTTCCACAATGGGGTAATTTACGAGTCTCACTATTATTTAGGCCTCTCAGTGTCAATTAGAAGTTGAGCAGGTCCATCTAAATGCGGGTTTTGGTGATTTTACAAAAAATGTGAAAAATGATACCTAAATTCTGAGCCTCATAACATTCTAGTAAAATATGTGGAATCTTAAAAAACCATGCCAACATAAAGCAGACATTTGGGAAATGTAAGTTATGAATTTATTTGGGAGCTATGACTATCTGCATCAAAAGTAGAGAATTTAGAACGTTGAAAATAAAGAATTTTTCCAATTTTTTTCCAAATTTTGTTTTTTTTCATAACTAAACACAAAAGATATCATCCAAATTTTTAAACTAATTTGAAGTACAATGTGTCACGAGAAAACAATCTAAAAATCCCCTGGATATCTCATAGCGTTTCAAAGCTATAACCACTTATAGTGACACAGGTCAGATTTGAAGAATGGGGCCGCGTCCTTAAAGGGGTATTCTCGTCTGGGCATTAACATTCAGTTTGATTAATCTGCCATTAATAAACATTTCTTCAATTAGATGTTATTAAAAAAAATGTTCCTGTGTGAAGATAATTTCTCATAAATGTAGTGATATGGTCCCTTAGAAACAAGATAGCTTCCTCGGTTACGGCCCCCTCTGCTGGAGTGAGTGCACAAATAAACAAAAGGTTATTGTATATAAAATGTCCTGGAGTTGCTACATGTCGCACAGCCGTCCTGTGGTAATGATTGCTGAATCCTGGTAGTCCGGCAGGACCCTATAGCGCAAGTCTGCCCACCGCTGCCAGAGTGTGACGTGGCCGTATCCGAGGAAGCCATCTCGTTTCTAAGGGACAACATGACTACATTTATGAGAAATTATCTTCACACAGGATCATTTTTTTTAATAACATCCAATTGAAGAAATGTTTATATATGGCAAATTAATGAAACTGAATGTGAATGCCGAGACGAGAATACCCCTTTAAGGCCAAAATAGGCTGTGTCCCCTAGGGGTTAAATTGTCTCAAGCCACATCATGTCATATTTCCAACAAAGGGTTATTCCCACGAAGACAAGTTTCCTTAATGTACTAAGGATAACAAAATAACACATTCTCTAATTCACTGTTATTAACAAAAATGCAGCATTTCAAAGATATAAGTCCCCTAGACACGACCCAGTAACTTCTGACTTGGGGTCGGGCAGCCATCTTGGATGAGATTGTGCAGATGAGATTTCTGTCTGTCTCTGCTGTGTGGCTGTAGTCACACCCCCTGCACGGAGCTCAGAGACACTCACTGATTCACATCCTGTCAGCACATGGTGAGCAGAGAGAGGCTGCAATCTACAAGGAGATAAGTGATCACGGGGAAGCGGGAGGCAGGCACATATCTGTGAGATGTAGCAGAGCTCACAGTATAACAGTGTAATGGTCTATCACCACTGTGTAATGATCTCATGCATCACTGATGTGTCTCATCTCTCTTTCTTTGTGTCAAAGTGTTAGCACAATGCCAGAAGCCAGATGAAAGTGCATATATACCTTGTGTCCTGATAAGCTAACCACATTGTCACCCCACAAAACTAGATGGGTCATAAATAATTTATCTGCATAGAGAGGCCCCGCCCACACCCTGGGATTTTGCATCGACCAGCCGGGGGAGAGATAGGAGCTACATAGTTGCGACATAATCATCGGCTTGAGAAAGCTCCTACACACACAAAAAATGGCCCGTCGCCACGCTATGTTGTTTCCCTTGTGTTGCATCGTTTGCATAAAGAAAGTTTGCAGGGACATCGGTGAGTGCCGCTTCTTTTTAGAATACTGAATTTGGTTTTGGCTGAGCACCTTTCAATGGTGCAAACTACTCCAATCTTTCACTTTGCTCTCTCTATGCCTCCACTTGCTTCATCCGGAGATAGATAGTGCCGGTGCTTCTTCCTTGGACTGTTTATGGCCCTCTACTGATTTCATATGTTGGTGATCTACATATGGGGCTTGACAACTAAAATACTGAAAAAACTAAGTTGTACATTGCCTAATACTGAAGTTTCCACATTTATTGAATTGTCAGTAGAAAAAAATACTGTAATTTTCTATATTTTTTATTGAATGTCAGGTTTGGGATACTATGCATCAACATGACGATAAGACCACTACAGAATTTATGTTTAATCAATATCAAGATATATATGAGGCTGTGCCCCTGAAAGACAAGGAAAGGTGAGTAAGAGCAAGAACATGTTTTCTTTGACCATATCATATATTTCTTAGAAGGCTGCTGGTTCAGACAAACAGTATTTAACAATTCAGGCTCAGGGTGATTTGTGTCACGGTTCGTGAGGGACAACCGTCTGAGAGTCTCTTTGGGAAGAGTCTGTGGACCCTCTGGACTTCCTGCTGTCATCTACAACCTGAGATGACAGCAGGAAGGTAGAGGAGCACTGGTAACACTGATATGGAGTGAAGACACCACTGGAAATCTGAAAGGTGTGGCAGAAGCACAGGAAGGCAAGAGGTCACCACTGGGCTGGAACCCTGGACGGCACAGCGGGAGCACAGTCGTAAGGGAACGGACCACAGGATTTGGACCACAGGATTTGGACCACAGGATATGGACCACAGGACATGGACCACAGGACACGGACCACAGAATACAGACTACCGGACACAGACCACAGAATATGGACTACAGGACACGGACCACAGGATATGGACTACCGGACACAGACCACAGGATACAGACTGCTGGACACGGACCACAGAATATGGACCACAGGACACGGACCACAGGACATGAACCACAGGATACTGACCACCGGACACAGACCACAGGATATGGACCACAGGACACGGACCACAGGACACGGATCACAGGATACGGACTACTGGACACGGACCACAGGATACGGACCACCGGACAAGGACCACAGGATATGGACCACAGGACAAAGACCACAGGATACGGACCACATGATATGGGCCACTGGAAACGGACCGCCGGACACGGACCACAGGATATGGACCACCGGACGCAGACCACAGGATACGGACCACCGGACATGGACCACAGGATATAGACCTCAGGATACGGACCACCGGACATGGACCACAGAATATGGACCACAGGATACGGACCACCGGACATGGACCACAGGATACGGACCAACAGACATGGACCACAGGATATGGACCACAGGACACGGACCACAGGATATGGACCAACGGACACAGACCACAGGATATGGACCACAGGACACGGACCACGTCTTGAAATGCACAGGAACACGGAAACGGGACCTCGGGAAACATACAGGAATGGGAACTCAGGATACACACCCCAGGCTTTCACAGAGCTTATCTTTGTTTGAGTCCTATAATATTATTTCAATTTGTATCGTACCAACAGATCCTAGAAACACTAAGACCTCATACACACAAGCGGCCCGGACGAGCATCCAACTGGGTGCAGTAGAGAGGAGGGGTGAGGAATTCCCTCTCCATAAATAGACTAATGGCCGGAGCCGTAACATGGAAAAATATAAGACATGTGCTGTATGATCACTGATTATTTCTTTGCGGGGCTATATTGATAATAATATCTCCCTGCTTTATTTATGTTTCACTGTGGTTGGAGGTATTTAACAAAAAAAAAACGTAGCCTTTACTTTTCTATTTTTTTAAAATTTTTGCAGGACTGTAAAAACAGACATTCTGTGCTACTTTCTGCTGCTTTGTTTATTTATTTCTAAACACACTGGCTAATGGGTACTTCAGCGGGTTTCTTTCTACTATTGAATAACCCCTCATCCAGTGTTGATGTGCACTGCAGCCTTGTAATGCCACTGTCAGCGCTGAGACAGAAGCGACAGATAAGTGCAGTGTGAGTATGATATTGTTGTCAGCTATCACACACTATATCTTCAAAGCGAATCAGCTTATAAGTGATAACATGCCGCTGATCTATTAGTGCTGAGCAAAAGAAGAATTTCTATTTCTTGTATGGCTGCACTGCATTGATTCGATCGCGGCTGGCTACACTCAGCTGAAATGCTAGATCTTAGCCCTAGGACTCTATGCTTTTCTTCATTGTCAAAGATTCCTCAGGGGTCTAATTGTCAAGGCACAAGTTTTCTAGGGTATGACAAACATGACATCCGTGCTGTGTGCACACCCGGCATATACTGGCTGTGCACGCGCCGAGTCCTGTTTAAATAGCCCTCCCCCGGCTTGTCACCGCTGGCGAGCCTCCCTTCTTGTCCAATCAGCAGGCTGAGCATCACCCAGTGACGTGGTGTGGGAGCTAGACCCGAGTGACCAATCGCTGCCTTGGTGGGAGGATACAGACTGCTCTGGCGCCTCCCCCTGGTATGCGAGTGTCATCTTCACAGTGCTGGTGCCTTGGGTACCACGGCCGTGCTAGTATGTTCCACATCATCTGCCGAACGATCGCATGATCAGGTATGGTTCCACACCTCCTCATGAGACATTCGTCGGCTAGCTGGGGGACATGCGCTTAACTCAGACCACCAAAGGGCACATATCGGTGCGGACATTGTTCTGCGTGTAAATGGATAACTCCCTGTAAAAACATAAGAAGTGCATCCACAATGAACAGTTTTGAGATACGCGATTTCATAAACTGCTCTACAGCTGGATAAACTGCTAGCTTTATCAAAACCCTCTGATAAAGCTAGCAGACACTGTCGCGTAGTACAATAGGACTGCCGGACCGCGCTCAAAGCGGTCCTGCGTATTTATGAGGGGGGCAATCCGAGGTGCTGCTTCTCCCCCAGACCGCCCCACCCATACCATAGGCCTGTGGTGACTGCCGAGCTCCGTGCGGCAGTCACCACCTCCAAGTCCCGCCCCCTAATGAATATGCTGAACCACTTTGAGCACGGTCTGGCATTCCTACTGTACTTCGAGTCAGTGTCTGCTCGCTTTAACAGAGGGTAAAGGGTCAAGCTAGCAGTTTATCACTCCTAAGGAGCTGCTTACTTTAGTGCCTTTGTTATAGGTGACAGGTCCTCCTTAAGTCACTAAGTAATATGTAATTTTGTATTTTTATTTTAGGATTATTAATATCCCTGAGACAACTAAAATGACAATTTCAGATGTAATGGGAATCATCCGTTCAGCATATATGTACCAGACATTCCTGGAAAAAGATCCCATCAAAGCAAAAGAATTCTTCAGAAAGACCAAGGAAAGGTACAGTATAAATTTCAGTACAACAGGTGCATTCACCTTCATAGGTGATGCAATTCCCATTAAAATGATTTGAGTGTGTAATCATATAATATTCTTTGTATTCAAAAACTTGGCAAACAGAAAATGATGTTTCTGTCTTAATCAGACTTTCCTCAAACAGTTAATATATAGTATACAATGTATCAGTCAAGGTGAAGGACGAGGCTGCCTCGTCATGCGACTTTGGTGTGACTGTACGGGTTGATTTAGTCTACTCATATTTGCTCTCACCTTTTGCTCAGGACACAAATTGATCATAAATCACAAGTCATACAGATTCAGAATCTAATTTATCTTCTGCCACCACTTATTGCATTTACACTGGGACCAATATGTATCCCACTCTACATCCACTCTTGCTTCTCAAGCCGTCACCTTGTTACACCACTAGACATGCACACTCGGCACTCTAGCAGTCACACAGCTAACCACATTTTACATAGCTATGAGTTCACAGAGCATACAGGGACCAAAATTAAAGTGAAATCTTTAATTACAAAAGGTGTTCAGTGTACATAAGATGTTAAAACAAAAGAACTGCAAAATAAAATGACACAACATGGCAAAACAGTTATAAAATAAAAAGTGAGAAAAATAACAGAAAATTACAAATTAAAGAAATTCCTGATTCCTTGGAGGTGGGAGAAATATGGAACACCCCAGCTTGTCCGGCAGCCTCCATAGAGTGAACCATGTACACCTGCATCTCATAATGTTTTATACATTTTCTATTTGGTTCAGGTTTCAGATCCTCCCATTGATTAATTCATTACAATTGTTTCTCAGGATTGGAGAAAGTGATAATGAGGGGGGGAGTCCAGGAATATTCAAACAGTTTCTTTGTTTTCGAGTCCTGATACAGGGATGGGGGTAGGCAGTGGCGTAACTAGAGTCCACTGGGCCCCAGGACAAAATTCCTAATGGCCCCCCCCCCAATTATACCTAAAAAAAAACCTCAAAACCCTTTCTGCTAACCGACATTTCAGTGATTATTACATATTCTGCCCCCCACAATTAATTATTACATATTCTACCCCCCCCACAATGAATTATTACATATTCTGTCCCCTCACAATGAATTATTAAATATTCTGCCCCCTCCCACAATTAATTATTACATATTCTGCCCCCCCACAATTAATTATTACATATTCTGCCCCCTCCCACAATGAATTATTACATATTCTGCCCCCCACAATTAATTATCACATATTCTGCCCCCCCCACAATGAATTATTACATATTCTGTCCCCTCACAATGAATTATTAATTTACTCTGCTCCCTCCCACAATTAATTATTACATATTCTGCCCCCCACAATTAATTATTACATATTCTGCCCCTCCACAATTAATTATTACATATTCTGCCCCCCACAATGAATTATTAAATATTCTGCCCCCCACAATGTATTATTAAATATTCTGCCCCCCCACAATGAATTATTAAATATTCTGCCCCCCACAATCAATTAGCACATCAAATAAATGATTTTATACAATAAGCCCCTTTTACCTCAGATTTTAAAAAACCCTGTACTCACCACCGGCAGGGCCAGACAGAAGGGGTGCGCGGCCGCGTGATGACGTCATCACGCGGCCGCGCATCCTAGTTCCTGGAGCGATGTGCACCGTGTTTGTCTTCCGGCCACATCGCTCCAGTTATAGTGCTTGAGCGGCCGCTTCTGACCGCATCGAGCACTATTCAGTGACGGGCAGGAGCTTCCTGTCCGGACGGAGGCCCCTGCCCGACTGCCATTGGAGTACCGACCGCGGTCCGATGGGCCCGGTCTCAATGGCGACCGCTGCGACCGCGGTCGGTACGCCACTGGGGGTAGGTGTGTAGAAGAGATGACCAAATGTCTTTTGAAATCAGCACAGACAAGTCTTCAGGTCAGAACTTATCAAGCTGTAAAGACCTCCAGGATGTTGTAAAAGATTCCTGGATGCTTCAAGAGATGCCAAGTGTCATATTTCACCAAGTCTTTCCATGACAGTATCTGTGATAGAAATCAGAGAACACCAAGGTTCTTTGGTTCACACTGCGCATATGTGACATACATGAGTCTGGGGACACCATGGAGAAGGTATTGCTGCCTGCAGCATCCTTCAGGATGACTGATTTGGGAGTGGGTCAGTAATGGTGTGGGGAGGCATTTGTTTGTGCCTGCCAGAGGCACTCTGACTGCCTTTAGGTACTGAGATTAGATCCTTAGACCCAATGTGAGACCATATATATATATATATATATATATATATATATATATATACCTACTTAGTGCCCAGCTAAAAAAAAATATTTTATTTAGTGAATGTCCTTCAAATTAATATCTTAAATGCATGTCCACTATGACACCTGTTTTGGCCAATAGTCTCTTTTTATGAGACATCCCTTTCTAACACATGATCCAATTGTATGTCATCTTCCTGCATAAGACAAACTTTGACATTATGGTGAAGATGCCTGTTCAGTCGCTGCATCTGTGTCATTGATGTTAGCTTTAACCTAAAAGGACATCCTGCTGCATCACCCCCAGGTGTAGAACAACCCCCCCTAGATCTTGTAGTCCAGCATACTAGAGGTTTCATAAATTTGTATCTACCCTTTGTTCTCCCCTCTGTTACCTTCATGGATGCTAAATATCTCCATTGCGATATTATAATTTTTTAGCCTTCTCTTAAATAGAGTACATATGTTTTATATTCCAAAAATCAACAATACGGTCACAGTAAAAATGTAAAAATCACCCAGAAAAATGAACCTGTTATGTAATTGCAATAAAGTGTACCTATGAAGTGTAAATGATCTGTGAAGTTTATATTTCTTGAGCTATTGTATTTCTCAGACAACCATGTAGTCTTTCAAAATTTGGGTAATACAATACAATATCTAGATTGTTGATTTTCACAGTGGCACAGGGTGAGCATGGCATATTGGACAGAAGGTGAACTCTGGCGAACCTTGGTGGGGAAGCAACGGATACATGGTTAAGAATTTTTCAAAATCTCAATAAGCTACTGTGCTGGCCCTTATATACATAAATGATGTTGGTATTTCTATACTTCTGACACAACATAACTGATTTTTCCGGGTTGAACACAAAAACCAAAGATGTCAGCTGACAAATCTTTTAACCCCCTTAAGGACGCAGGGTTTTTCCGCTCATTTCTCGCTCTCCAACTTCAAAAATCCATAACTTTTTCGTTTTTACGTGTACAGACCTGTGTGAGGGCTTATTTTGTGCGTAACAAATTTTACTTTCCCGTAATGTTATTTATTTTAACATGCCGTGTACTGCGAAGCTGAAAAAAAATTACAAATGTGGAAAAATTGAAAAAAAAAAACGCACATGCGTCACGTTCTTGTGGGCTCAGTTTTTTCGACTTTGACTGTGCACTCAAAATAACACCTCAGCTTTATTCTTTGGTTCAGTGTGATCGCGGTGATACCAAATTTATACAGGTTTTATTGTGTTTTAATACATTTTCAAAAATTAAACGAATGTGTACAAAAAGAAAACATTTTTTTTGCCATCTTCTGACGCTAATAACTTTTTCATACTTTGGTGCACAGAGCTGTTTGAGGTGCAATTTTTTGCGAAATGAGCCGACGTTTTCATTGCTACCATTCTGAGGTCTGTGCAACATTTTGATCATTTTTTATTTCATTTTTTATGTGATGTAAAAAGGTGTAAAAGTCGCATATCGGACATTTGGCGCCATTTCCCGCCTCGGAGGTCACCGCCGGCCGTAACCGTTTTTATATTTTGATAGATCGGGCATTTTGGGCGATAGCTAATATGTTTGTGATTTTTTCTGTTTATTATGTTTTATATCAGTTCTAGGGAAAGGGTGGTGATTTGAATTTTTAATATTTTATAAATTTTTTTTATTTTTTAAACTTTTTTTTTTTCTTTTTTTTCCCACTATTTCTTAGACCATCTAAGGTACATTAACCCTAGATGGTCAGATCCCTTCTACCATATACTGCAATACTTCTGTATTGCAATATATGGCATTTACGCAGCACATTCATTACAATGAGCCACTGGCTCATTGTAACGAATCTGCAAAAGCCATGTAGCCTCGTGTCAAACGAAGACCCGAGGCTACCATGGCAACCGATCGCCGCCCCCCCGACCGCGGTTATTAGCGGTGACCGCGGTTATTAGCCGTGGGGGTTTTCTGCAATATGCAAAAACCCCCACCCTTGTATGAAGAGGACTCGTGACCCCTTGAGCCCTCTTCATACACTCCTTATACCTCTGCGCCGTAGAGCTACGGCGCAGAGCGTTAAGGGGTTAAAAAGAAATCCAGTGATACATGCTATTTATACCAAAATTTTGAAAACTATCTAGATCACATCATGTATCAAGTGGTGTTTGTCGCAGACTGCGATAAATTGAAAAAGTAATGCAACAGTCTACGTTCTTTTAAAACAGACAGAAGATCAATAGACTAGTACAGTGTCCATTTTAGTTGTTTGTTATGTAATTACTTATGAAAGTGTTTCCATGTGTCTAGCACATAATATCTATTTATGATTGAGGTGTGGTCCTCCTCTTATGTTTACACAGTGTCCATTTTAGGACATGGTCAGAAGTCAGAGTCAAAGATCATACAATGGTATATGTGACACCACTGGGCACATATACTTAAAACCCGAGCTCAGTCCGCATCAGCCACATTGTCTGACGGCATGCACCCCCCCCCCCCATTTCTGTTGCATGAAAGCCAGCGCAGCCGCGCCACAATCCAATTGCGTGCAACACAATCCCAGTGCAGACCCCTGTTAAATACCCGTCAAAGCTGCGCAAATCCCGAAAACGGCGAACTGACCGCCGAAAATAAGATCTGCAACCCTTAGTAAATAAGCCCCCATGTGTATATGTGTGCCCTGGCATCCCTGAGGATGCCAAAGAAGTGGCGAAACATGTTAGGGGGCTGTAGTGTGATGGATTATTTTAACCAGTAGTCATAGCGAGTGTGAGAAAGGACAGTCAGTGTATGTGAGCTAGTGTGTAGTCTCCTAGTATCTGCTCTGATGATACAGAAAGCACAGTTGTATGTAATCACATTTGTGCAAGTTGGGCATACAGTTATAGCACTTTAGGGATAACTGAATGAGATACAGAGCCAACTCGGCAGTGAGTGTTAACTGTGGCATACGATAACCTAAACTGTAACTACTGCTTAGTGATACAATGTTGCAACAGTGTTCTGAAAAACATTGAACAACAGTGACACCTACTGACAAAAAATTGACACTGCCAACATTGAACGTACTATACACTCAGGGGAGATTTATCATTAGGCCTATGTAGCTTCTTGGCATATAATTGTTGCAATTTTTTGCGCACACATTTTTGCAAGTTAAACGCAACTCTAAAGTCACGCAATGGTGGAAAAAAATACACAACAGAGTGTGCAACACCACATTTATCAACTGAGAATTTTCAAAAGAACGCAAATTTAATCGCAAAACTACACCACTTAGGAGGTGGTGTATGTGGGTCCATTGATACTACAGGGGAAAGTTTTTGCTCAATTTTATGTTTGAGGTATCTGAGAATTTCCTGTGCAAAAACATTGCAGAAAGGCAGAAGCAGATGTGAAACATACGTGCGACTGGTGCAGTCTATCCGCATACAGCACACACAGCTTCAATACTCCATGGCTGTAACGTTGTTTAGTGCATACGGCGTAGAAGAGATCTCACAATAGACTTTATCATTTTTAATTGTATGTTGAAGACTTTTCCACAAGTTATATTATAGCAAGCTCTTCTTTTTAAGCATAACTAATAAAAGTGATGTTTTATTACTAAATTGACCAATGGGTCTCAGTGAGGTCATTTAGACCTTTTTTGTAAATAATCTTCCAAGTGCATGGACCCAGCCATTAACTGTCCACATTTTTGGTACAGCCTCTATACATTAACATAGGCCAACAGTGCAGCACCAGCCTCTATATACTAATGGAGACCAACAGTGCAAGGGCCAGCCTCTATATACTAACATAGACTAACAGTGCAGAGCCAGCCTCTATACACTAACATAAACTAACAGTGCAGAGCCAGCCTCTATATACTAACATAGACCGACAGTGCAGCGCCAGCCTCTACAGTATATACTAACATAGACCAACAGTGAAGCGTCAGCCTCTATATACTAACAAAGACAAACAGTGCAGCGCCAGCCTCTATATACTAACATAGACTAACAGTGCAGCGCCAGCCTCTATATACTAACATAGACTAGCAGTGCAGTGCCAGCCTCTACAGTATATACTAACATAGACCAACAGTGCAGCGCCAGTCTCTACAGTATATACTAACATAGACCAACAGTGCAGCGTCAGCCTCTATATACTAACAGAGACTAACAGTGCAGGGCCAGCCTCTATATACTAACATAGACCAACAGTGCAGTGCCAGCCTCTATAGTATATACTAACATAGACCAACAGTGCAGTGCCAGCCTCTACAGTATATACTAACATAGACTAACAGTGCAGCGCCAGCCTCTATATACTAACATAGACCGACAGTGCAGCGCCAGCCTCTACAGTATATACTAACATAGACTAACAGTGCAGCGCCAGTCTCTATATACTAACATAGACTAACAGTGCAGCGCCAGTCTCTATATACTAACATAGACTAACAGTGCAGCGCCAGCCTCTATATACTAACATAGACCGACAGTGCAGCGCCAGCCTCTACAGTATATACTAACATAGACCAACAGTGTAGCGCCAGCCTCTATATACTAACATTGGCCAACAGTGCAGCGCCAGCCTCTATATACTAACATAGACCAACAGTGCAGAACCAGCCTCTATATACTAACATAGACCGACAGTGCAGCGCCAGCCTCTACAGTATATACTAACATAGACTAACAGTGCAGCACCAGTCTCTATATACTAACATAGACCAACAGTGTAGCGCCAGCCTCTATATACTAACATTGGACAACAGTGCAGCGCCAGCCTCTATATACTAACATAGACCAACAGTGCAGAACCAGCCTCTATATACTAACATAGACCAACAGTGCAGCGCCAGTCTCTATATACTAACATAGACTAACAGTGCAGCACCAGCCTCTATATACTAATGGACACCAACAGTGCAAGGGCAGCCTCTATATACTAACATAGACTAACAGTGCAGAACCAGCCTCTATATACTAACATAGACTAATAGTGCAGAGCCAGCCTCTATATACTAACAGAGACCAACAGCGCCAGCCTCTACAGTATATACTAACATAGACCGACAGTGCAGAGCCAGCCTCTACAGTATATACTAACATAGACCGACAGTGCAGAGCCAGCCTCTATATACTAACAGAGACCAACAGCGCCAGCCTCTACAGTATATACTAACATAGACTGATCAGAAAAAAAAAGAACTCCAAGTTGGCTTGATAATGCCTTTAAAGGGGTTATCCGGGTTTAAAAAATTTCTTATGGCCGGGCTGGGGAGGGCTATTTAAACACAATAAACATGTACTTACCTCCTCCGGTGCTGCCGATGTCCCGCGCCGCGGCCGGTCTTCTCTGTGCGCCGGCTGGAAGCTCCCATGCGCACCATCCCCCAGCGCTTACAACGCTGAGAGATAGGGACGGATGGGAGGAGCCGTCCACATCGCGGACCGGAAGCTCCCTGTGCGCGGCTTCTGTGCCCCTGTAAACTAACAGGGGCACGGATTGAAGGGACCACGGCGTGGGACATCAGCGGCGCCGGAGGAGGTAAGTCCATGTTTATTATGTTTAACTAGCACTCCCCAGCCCGGCCATAAGAAATTTTTTAAACCCGGATAACCCCTTTAAGGAAAAGGCGAAATGTTGTACATTAATGGTGGAATAAAGAACTCTTCATTTTTCTAACTTGGAGTGCTGCTTCTTCGCTGATTGCTGGATCTACTGGGGTTTTCGTCAGACCTTTTTGAAGACCTGCACCCAACTTTCCTCTACATGGTGCTGCTCCAAAATCCTTCCTGCTTACCTGTTACTAACATAGACCAACATACTAACATAAACTTGGCAGAGACGGCCAGCACAACAGCTCAGGGACACTCTGCATCATGTATAACCATTACCCTTGGAATCTTTTCTGGGTAAATGTTGGATCAGTGAAATCTTACACAGTCAATATCTCACAGACCTCAAAGATAAACCTACCTGTAAGATAATTCATACATTGTATCAAACTGAATGATTTTGTATGAAACACAACACTACAAAGCTCTACTGTACAGCTCAATATGTAATACAGTAGCTTATTACGCCTTTTAAATAATTAACAAAAATTCCCCTTTATAAACCATATATATGCTTGATTACATAGTAATAATATTCTGTGTAATATATACATTACTGGCATCACAAGTGTTATGTGCAGTGAACCAACTTACAGAGATTTCCATTGATAAGAGGTGTGTGGAAATGATAAACATATACAGTGGCTATAAGTCATTTATTAATTACCTGCCTTTAGCGATGAAGTTTCTAGATATCAGTGTTTGCAAGTGTGAAAACTAATACACCGGATGCTTGTTATTTTTCCCCTACGCCTGCTCTCTTCCTCAATGTTCTGTAAGTCAGAACATATGCTAAAATGGACACTACAGACTTAATTTATATTACTGAAAAAATCAGAAATTATAACTATGATATGAACATAATGGGGCACATTTACTAAGGGTCTGCTGCCGCAAATCCGTCGGGTTTTTCCCGAATATTTCCGCTTTGCGCTGTATTTCACGGGATTGTGGCGCACGCGATCGATTTTTGGCGCAATCGCGCCGACTTTCACGCGACAGAAATCGGGGGGCGTGGCCACCGGACAACCCAAAGGATTTGGAAAAACTGCGGAATTTAAAAAGCCATACACCAGAAAAAAGCAGGTGAACTCCAGCGGACCTTGGCGCAGCAGCGACACCTGGTGAATATCGGCACACGGACCTTAGTGAATCCCGGCAGAACCCGAATCAGCGTCGGAGAACCCGCCGCTGGATCGCGACTGGACAGGGTAAGTAAATGTGCCCCATTATGATCAAAACCCAAAATACCGAAAATCTGTTGATATTACATTTTTGATTAAATAGCTTTTCCATTTTTTACAGGTTTTCAAAGATTCTAGGTGAAGAAATGGATTCTGCTGTACTAAATGTACATTTTAAGTATTATTGTGTCCTGGCTTGCAAGCATTAAAAAGAAAGTTCACTAAAACACCTGGCCATGAAGATGTCTGAAATAAATATAAATATACCTGACAACCTTTGTCGACAGTCAACAGTCCCAGAATGTTTCAGTTGTCCCCCCCCCACTGTGTGTTCTACTGCCCATCCAATTCTCTCTCGGCACAGGACTGTTGACAGCATGTCCCCTTATATCAACTATAAAATTAATTTCCATTCCATTGCACATTCAAGGAAGTTGAACATGCTAAGTCATGTGAAGTTTTCCCCAACATACGTGTCGTCAATAATTATGTCACAGACATGGCTAAAATCGGTCACAGTTCTCTAGGCATGGTTCTTAAATCACTCCATCTTAAAACAACCCAAACAAGAGGAAACACTGGGGGGAATTTATGAAGATTAGCGTTTCCAACAAAATTTTAAAATTCCCCCAGCCGGTGTGCGGGTACCCCAGCCAGCTGTGACCTGGTGGAGGTTTCTGTTGACCTGGCAGTGTCTATAGTAAATCCAGGGGGCCGGGCGTTATCTGACTCCTCAAATGGATTTGACAGACACCAAAATCCAATCCTCAGAGAGCCAACTGGAAACTGGAAGCAGGAGGTGACAAAATAAAATTGTACAGCCTTTCTCTATGAAAATGTGTCTGATTATGTGATAAATAAACAATTATATCAATAATAATCCCATTAATGAGCACCATATCGGCTTTTTACAGCGGTCATCAAAGGTACTTCTTCTGATGTGTCGCCCTAGTACAGTACCGCATCAGAAAAAGATTGCAGGACACCGGGTTATCAAAGCCCAGGCGTTAACACCCAAGATTGGAAAGGCTCCATAGTCACCTCAGTCAACTGTGGACTGTGATGTCTAAGCTGGGGAAGGGGGAGTGAGCTCCGTATGCCACCCATCAGCACCCCATCATGGGATGCCAATGACAACACAGACAGCCCGGAGGTCTCCTGAAGGTCCCTTGGGCTAATAGATGCCTGGCAGTAGCTGACAATCAAATATAAACAAAACTACATTTCGGTCCAAGAAAAACCCATACAGCTATTTTGACCTGAGAAAAGTCATAGATTGAAGTTGGCAAAAAAACTGAAAAATAGTACGGGCATTAACATGGAAAATAGGTAAAGTGATAAGGGGTGAAAGGAAACAGTAAAGCGGGGTATAATAATACATTTACCATGATTTGGAATAAATGCCTGGGTTTCTGACATAACTCTAAAATCAAAAAGCACCGATCACTAAATTTGGCAAGCTCTGTGCAGCGCTGTGTAATTTGTTTGCACTACATAAAGAATTATTATTATGATTATATAAATATATCAAATCTTTAGCAACTTACATTTTTCCTCATACATGGTATATTAAAATTGCAAAACAGGTACTTATAGAACAGTTCTGTATAGCAAACCTTAGGATACAAATATGTCCTATTTACCATTTAAATAGATAGGAAAGACACAAAGAGTAAAGATGAAGGAGGGGAAAGTTTTCCTGCCGGGGTTGTAGCGATTACGAAGTTAAATGGATGAAAACTATCAGGCTACATGCACACTGCCGTTGCCCACTGTACCGTAGCACGGCGGGCACACGGCAGTGCCGGGGATCTGGAATATATGGCGCACAGCGCCGTACTCCGTTGAAAGATAGGACATGTCCTATCTTTCTACGGGGTATGGAGCAGCACCCCGTGCGCCCATTGCCGTCTATGGGGGATGAATTACGTCCGTATATATGCCCCCCATGCGGCAGTGTGAATGTAGCCTTAGTCTCTTCATGCAATCTTGCTCTCCTACATACCATCCCCCTCCTTCCTCTTTCTGCTCAATGAACATGGCGGGAAAGGGGAGGGATAGACTGTAAGTTCTTGCGAGCAGGGCCCTCACTCCTAAAATTCCATATGACTTTGTACTCTCTAGTATCATAGTATTTTTTATCCTCTGATTGGTAAAGTGCTACGGAATATGATGGTGCTATAGAAATAAAGATTATTATTTTTATGAGGGAGTTGGATGAGTATGGAGGAGACTTACACACAGGCTGCTGCTGCACCCAGGACTGCCCACCTCCCTACCTGAGACTCACCACAAGCAGCTGTCACGTAATGTAAAACAAACTATAAAATACTGAGATTATTCAGAATGTTGACAAAGCCTGGTTTGCTTTAATTCCACATCATGTCATTATGTGTTTTTTGTGTGCATGATGGGAGTCGACTCCCTGTAGTAAGCCAATGGCTCACTCAACACCGCCAATAATCAGGTAACACCTTTAACCTGATAAAATCGGGTTAAGGCCACATTCACGGCCGTATGGGGGACTTATGCACGGCGTATATACGTCCCCCATAGACTGCAATGAGCACATGGGCAATGGGCACCATATCGTTCCGTACCAGGGAGAAAGATGGACATGTCCTATCTTTCCCCGGAATACCGCATTGTGCGCTATATATCTCTATGGGGAGCGGCGCTCTCACCCCTTCCCCCTCTCCATGTGCTGACATGTGCCCGCTGTGCTATGGTACGGCAGGCACACGTGTCTGTGAATTTAGCTTAAAAGTAATGTGGAGGGGGGTGACTGGCTGGACTGAGATTCCCTATTATATATTTAATAGGGAGCTGTTCAGGAGCCAGAAGAGCTGTCTCTTTTCAGTGAGTGGAGCCTAATGATCCAGTTAACTAAGAAGAGCCGGACTGCCCATAACTAATGTGAATGTGACTTAAAATGAGATAACACCATGTTACATGTAATATTCAGTATAATAAATAGATGCTGCTATTACTTTTCCTGACAGCAGAGAGCACTATTGTGTCACATGTAAAATCTGCTTGTGTCTTATTCTACGTAAAAACTATAACCCAGTTTACATGACTTTTTGCAGAACGAGAAAACCAGTATTTAAATTGGGGGAGTGAAATGCTTTGAAGTACCACATTATAAATACCGTATATACTCGAGTATAAGCCGACCCGAGTATACCAAAACTGGGAAAAACTACTGACTCGACTCGAGTATAAGCCGAGGGTGGGAAATTTTATAGAGGCGGGGGCGTGCTGGACGAGCCGCGGGAGACACCGCTGGAACCCCGCGAGGTGAGTGAGGCAGTGGGGCAAACAGAGGAACACAGGTGCACCTGCGACCCGAGTCATGGGTTGCAGGGGCACCTGTGACAGCAGAGCTATAAGTGTACAGTTTCAGTGTGCACAGCAGAGTTTTATGTAGAGTATAGGGAGTAGAGTTGTATGTAGGTGGAGCATGGTGCAGGGCTGTATGTGTGCAGTGTATACAGAGTGTAACAAAAAGGTTGGTATATTGGAATATCTTGCGAAATACACATCAGATCCAAAAACTAAAAAGAAATGTAAAATATATTTTTTTAAAAATACCCTTAGGGGTGGGCAACTTTAAAATCTTTACAACTATTTTATTGCAGATTCAGATTCCCCTGGAAAAATGTCACTGATTTTACCTAGGTCCTTCTCGATTTTAGTGACAGATGGCGCTGTGTTTGCCATAAATGGAAATGTGTGCAAAGACATTGAAAAAGGGGTTATTTCGATAAATACAAACAGATCCAAGAATAAAAAATATTTTTCTAAATATTTCCAATTTTACCAAATTCAACAATCCACCTCCTCCTGTGCAGGGCCACACTTTGCTGTATCAGTTTGGCCATTTTGGATTAGAGGCGACACTGAATGACCAACTTGTTCTCCTGACAAAACAAAACCAATCACGCTCAATGATCTCCAGCAAAGGAAGCAGCTTTTTTTGATCGAAAGAGTATATTTGACTGTCCGATATTTGAAAACTTTGTTGGCAACGGGAAAAATAACCATCTTTAGAGGGGAGGAGACTTAAAGGGGTATTCCAGAAAAATTGCAGAGAGATAAGATAAGCCCATAACATTTTGTGAATCATAAGGCAAATTATTTAAGCTCCGTTTGGTGACAAATGACATTGACCTGCGCCTCAGTCGTGTCGTGCCCCTGTTTGTTTACAGGGCATGGAAGCTCCGCAGAGACATCACAGAGAGACTGTGGAGAGTAAAACCAGGAGGAACTGAAGAGGTAAGTACATGTTAATTTCTTTTATGTAGACCCCCACCCCCCTCGCTAATTTTTACAATTCTCGGACAACCCCTTTAATCAAGCTCTCCGATGTATGAGAGGCCGGGAACTCACATTACACCAGCCCCAGAAGAGAACAGAAAACTAGTACATCCACATTCCTGGGTTATGCTGAATGTAGTTTCTATATTAAAAAAATTACATTCCCCAAATCTCACCCCTGGGGTCGAAAATACAGGGTCAAATTAGTATTATAGGATAGATTTTGTAAGAAATATTTGTGGAAACCTTTTGGTGTTTTACCAATTTAGATTTTCAGTGATCACAGGGGCATCTTTCAAAAAATGACTAAATATTAGATTGTTCCAATGTAAATTTTTCTGGGGAATCTGAATTTAAAAATAAGGGTTCCCTTTGAAAATTCTAAAATCACCCCACCCTTAGAGGGTGGGGGTAGGAGGCAGAGTTTGGTATCATTGGGAAAAATATTTGCACATATATTTTTAATGCTTTATCTGATGTATTTTGAAAGATATTCATCCGTCCCAACCTTTTTGTTACACCCTGTATAGCAGGGCTGTATGTGTGAGGAGCATGGAGTACATTGTACATGTGCAATATACATAGCAGAGCTGTATGTGTGAGGAGCATGGAGTACATTGTACTTGTGCAATATACATAGCAGAGCTGTATGTGTGAGGAGCATGGGGTACATTGTACATGTGCAGTACACATAGCAGAGCTGTAAATGTAAGGAGCATATAATACATTGTACATGTGCAGTATGGATAGCATATCTGTATGTGTAATGAGCATGGTGTACATTGTACATGTGCAGTATGGATAGCAGTGCTGTGTATGTGAGAAGCATGGGGTACATTGTACATGTGCAGTAGAGATGAGCGAGTATACTCGTCCGAGCTTGATGCTCGTTCGAGTATTAAGGTACTCGAAACGGCTCGTTGCTCGGAAGAGTATTTCCCCTGCTCGAGATCGAGCATTTAATTAAAAAAACACAGTGAAGAACAGTGAAGAATAGAATAAAAATAGTGAACACAGGATCATTTAAGTTAAAAACACAGTGAAGAACACAGTGAAGAATAGATTACAGATGTTCGGCACATCTGCTTACCTGTCGGAAGATATGCACGGAACGGCAGCAGGGAGACATCAAGCAGCAGGGAGACATCAAGCAGCAGGGAGACATCAAGCAGCAGGGAGACAGACATCGGGCAGCACCACGGGGGACACAGACATCGGGCGGCAGCCCTGGGGACACAGACATCGGGCGGGAGCCCGGGGGACACAGACATCGGGCGGCAGCCCGGGGGACACAGACATCGGGCGGCAGCCCGGGGGACACAGACATCGGGCGGCAGCCCGGGGGACACAGACATCGGGCGGCAGCCCGGGGGACACAGACATCGGGCGGCAGCCCGGGGGGCACAGACATTTGCCAGCACGGGGGACACAGACATCGGGCAGCACGGGGGAGACTTCAGTGGAAGAAGAGGAGCGGATCCCGGGACAGCGTATCACCCCGACAAGTAAGCAGATGTGCAGAACATCTGTAATCTATTCTTCACTGCGTTTTTCACTTAAATGATCCTGTGTTCACTGTGTTCACTGTTTTTATTCTATTCTTCACTGTTCTTCACATCTGCTAACTTGTCGGGAGATAATATACGCACGGAACAGTGAAGAATAGATTGCAGATGTTTGCATACATCTGCTAACTTATCAGAAGACATTCTTTTTCAGTTAATTAACACATTTTATTCCCGAACCATGGTCCCTTTGAAAAATGCTCGAGTCTCCCATTGACTTCAATGGGGCTCGTTATTCGAGACGAGCACTCGAGCATCTGGAAAAGTTCGTCTCGAATAACGAGTACCCGAGCATTTTAGTGCTCGCTCATCTCTAATGTGCAGTATACATAGCAGGGCTGTATGTGTGAGGAGCATTGAGTACATTGTACATGTGCAGTATATATAGCAGATCTGTATGTGTGAGGAACCTGGAGAACATTGTACATGTGCAGTGTAAATAGCAGGGCTGTATGTGTGAGGAGCATGGAGTACATGTGCAGTATACATAGCAGGGCTGTCGGTGTTAGGAGCATGGAGTGCATTGTACATGTGCAGTACACATAGCAGAGCTGTATATGTGATGAGCATAGAGTACTGTACATGTGCAGTACACATAGCAGGGCTGTATATGTGATGAGCATAGAGTACATTGTACATGTGCAGTATACATAGCAGAGCTGTATGTGTGATGAGCATAGAGTACATTGTACATGTGCAGTACACATAGCAGGGCTGTATATGTGATGAGCATAGAGTACATTGTACATGTGCAGTATACATAGCAGAGCTGTATGTGTGATGAGCATAGAGTACATTGTACATGTGCAGTATACATAGCAGAGCTGTATGTGTGATGAGCATAGAGTACATTGTACATGTGCAGTATACATAGCACAGCTGTCGGTGTTAGGAGCATGGAGTGCATTTTACATGTGCAGTATGGATAGCAGAGCTGTATGTGTGAGGGGCATGGAGTACATTGTACATGTGCAGTAAACATAGCAGAGCTGTGAGTGTGAGGAGCATAGAGTACATTGTACATGTGCAGTATACATAGCAGAGCTGTATGTGTGAGGGGCATGGTGTAGTGTTGGATGTGTACAGTATACATAGCAGAGCTGTGTGTGTGAGGGGCATTGTGTAGTGTTGGACATGTACAGTATATATAGCAGAGCTGTGTGAGGGGCATGGTGTAGTGTTGGACGTGTACAGTATATATAGCAGAGCTGTGTGAGGGGCATGGTGTAGTGTTGGATGTGTACAGTATACATAGCAGGGCTGTATGTGGGGTATGGTGTAGTGTTGGATGTGTACAGTATACATTGCAGGGCTGTATGTGTGAGGGGCATGGTGTAGTGTTGGACGTGTACAGTATATATAGCAGTGCTGTATCTGGGAGGAGCATGGTTTAGTGTTGGACGTGTACAGTATATATAGCAGGGCTGTATGTGTGAGGAGCATTGAGTACATTTTACATGTGCAGTATGGATAGCAGAGCTGTGTGTGTGAAGCGCATGGAGTACATTGTACGTGTGCAGTATACATAGCAGAGCTGTGTGTGTGAGTAGCATGGAGTACATTGTACATGTGCAGTTTGCAAAGCAAAGCTGTATGTGTTAGGAGCATGGAGTACATTGTACATGTGCAGTATACATAGCAGAGCTGTCGAAGTTAGGAGCATGGAGTACATTGTACATGTGCAGTATACATAGCAGTGCTGTATGTGTGAGGAGCATGGAGTACATTGTACATGTGCAGTATGGATAGCAGAGATGTCGGTGTTAGGAGCATGAAGTACATTGTACATGTGCAGTATATATAGCAGTGCTGCATGTGTGATGAGCATAGAGGACATTCTACTTGTGCAGTACACATAGCAGTGCTGTATGTGTGATGAGCATAGAGTACATTGTACATGTGCTGCACACATAGCAGAGCTGTCGGTGTTAGGAGCATGGAATGCATTGTACATGTACAGTATGGATAGCAGGGCTGTATGTGTGAGGAACCTGGAGAACATTGTACATGTGCAGTGTAAATAGCAGAGCTGTATCTGTGAGGGGCATGGAGTACATTGCACATGTGCAGTAAACATAGCAGGGCTGTATGTGTGAGGGGCCTGGTGTAGTGTTGGAGGTGTACAGTATACACAGCAGAGCTGTATGTGTGACGGGCATGGTGTAGTGTTGGAGGTGTACAGTATACATAGCAGAGCTGTATGTATGAGGGGCATGGTGTAGTGTTGGATGTGTACAGTATACATAGCAGAGCTGTGTGTGTGAGGGGCATTGTGTAGTGTTGGACATGTACAGTTTATATCGCAGAGCTGTGTGCGGGGCATGGTGTAGTGTTGGACGTGTACAGTATATATAGCAGAGCTGTGTGAGGGGCATGGTGTAGTGTTGGATGTGTACAGTATACATAGCAGGGCTGTATGTGGGGTTTGGTGTAGTGTTGGATGTGTACAGTATACATTGCAGGGCTGTATGTGGGAGGAGCATGGTGTAGTGTTGGACGTGTACAGTATATATAGCAGTGCTGTATGTGTGAGGAGCATTGAGTACATTT
This sequence comes from Engystomops pustulosus, assembly GCF_040894005.1. NCBI lineage: Eukaryota > Metazoa > Chordata > Amphibia > Anura > Leptodactylidae > Engystomops > Engystomops pustulosus. The sequence goes on from NC_092418.1 coordinate 79,915,854, forward strand.
TACATGTGCAGTATGGATAGCAGAGCTGTGTGTGTGAAGCGCATGGAGTACATTGTACGTGTGCAGTTTGCAAAGCAAAGCTGTATGTGTTAGGAGCATGGAGAACATTGCACATGTGCAGTAAACATAGCAGAGCTGTATGTGTGAGGGGCCTGGTGTAGTGTTGGAGGTGTACAGTATACACAGCAGGGCTGTATGTGTGACGGGCATGGTGTAGTGTTGGAGGTGTACAGTATACAATGCAGAGCTGTATGTATGAGGGGCATGGTGTAGTGTTGGATGTGTACAGTATACATAGCAGGGCTGTGTGTGTGAGGGGCATTGTGTAGTGTTGGACATGTACAGTTTATATCGCAGAGCTGTGTGCGGGGCATGGTGTAGTGTTGGACGTGTACAGTATATATAGCAGGGCTGTGTGTGTGAGGGGCATTGTGTAGTGTTGGACATGTACAGTATATATAGCAGAGCTGTGTGAGGGGCATGGTGTAGTGTTGGACGTGTACAGTATATATAGCAGAGCTGTGTGAGGGGCATGATGTAGTGTTGGATGTGTACAGTATACATAGCAGAGCTGTATGTGGGGTATGGTGTAGTGTTGGATGTGTACAGTATACATAGCAGGGCTGTATGTGGGGTATGGTGTAGTGTTGGATGTGTACAGTATACATTGCAGGGCTGTATGTGGGAGGAGCATGGTGTAGTGTTGGACGTGTACAGTATATATAGCAGTGCTGTATGTGTGAGGAGCATTGAGTACATTTTACATGTGCAGTATGGATAGCAGAGCTGTGTGTGTGAAGCGCATGGAGTACATTGTACGTGTGCAGTATACATAGTAGAGCTGTGTGTGTGAGTAGCATGGAGTACATTGTACATGTGCAGTTTGCAAAGCAAAGCTGTATGTGTTAGGAGCATGGAGTACATTGTACATGTGCAGTATACATAGCAGTGCTGTATGTGTGAGGAGCATGGAGTACATTGTACATGTGCAGTATGGATAGCAGAGATGTCGGTGTTAGGAGCATGGAGTACATTGTACATGTGCAGTATGGATAGCAGTGCTGTATGTGTGATGAGCATAGAGGACATTCTACTTGTGCAGTACACATAGCAGTGCTGTATGTGTGATGAGCATAGAGTACATTGTACATGTGCTGCACACATAGCAGAGCTGTCGGTGTTAGGAGCATGGAATGCATTGTACATGTACAGTATGGATAGCAGGGCTGTATGTGTGAGGAACCTGAAGAACATTGTACATGTGCAGTGTAAATAGCAGGGCTGTATGTGTGAGGGGCTGTATGTGTGAGGGGCATGGAGTACATTGCACATGTGCAGTAAACATAGCAAAGCTGTATGTGTGAGGGGCATGGTGTAGTGTTGGAGGTGAACAGTATACACAGCAGAGCTGTATGTGTGAGAGGCATGGTGTAGTGTTGGAGGTGTACAGTATACATAGCAGAGCTGTATGTGTGAGGGGCATGGTGTAGTGTTGGAGGTGTACAGTATACACAGCAGAGCTGTATGTGTGAGGGGCATGGTGTAGTGTTGGATATGTACAGTATACACAGCAGATCTGTATGTCATGTGAGAGGGGCATGGTGTAGTGTTGGATGTGTACAGTATACACAGCAGTGCTGTATGTGTGAGGAGCATGGTGTAGTGTTAAAGGTGTACAGTATACATAGCAGAGCTGTATGTGTGATAGGCATGCTGTAGTGTTGGAATTGGAGGTGTACAGTATACACAGCAGAGCTGTATGTGTGAGGAGCATGGTGTAGTGTTGGAAGTGTACAGTATACACAGCAGAGCTGTATGTGTGAGGGGCATGGTGTAGTGCAGGTCCAGTTCTAGACAAAGTGGGGCCCTGGGCAAAACTAAAAGTGGGGCCCCAAAATAAAACTATTTTATGATGAGTCACAGTCAGCAAGAGGCTCAATTTAGTATGGTAAAACAAACTGTAATATGGGAGAAATTTATAGAAGATAGATAGATGATAGGGAGATTGATGGGCAGCACAGTGCCTCAGTGGTTAGCACTACAGTCTTGCAGCTCTGGTCAACATCTGTAAAGAGTTTGTGTGTTCTCTCTGTGTTTGCATGGGTTTCCTCTGGGTCCTCCGGTTTCCACCCACACTCCAAAAAATGATTGGTAGGTTGATTAGATTGTGAGCCCCATTTGGGACAGGGACTGACCTGGCAAGCTCTGTCCAGCGCTGCGTAATCTGTGTGTGCTATATAAATAAAGAATTATTAATTATAATGATTATGATAGAAGATAAAAATGAAAGATGCAGAACTGTAAAGTAGATGATATATACAGTAGATGGATATGAGAGATAAAGAGATACAGTAGAAGAGAAATAGAAGATTGATTAGTAAATAGATAGAGAAAAAGCAAGGTATATAAATGGTGAGATTATAATAGATAGATAACTAGACAGATATATATATATATATAGACAGAAGATAGATGCTAAGTATCTTCACTCAAGGGGTATTAACCATTTCACCGCCCGGTATTTCTGGATATTTTGTCACATTATTGATCAGAGCAATTTTTACAATTTTGACATTTAAAAATTTACTTGAAATTACAGCAGAAAGAATCAAAGTAAACCCAACAAACCACATATTTTCTGAAAGCAGACACTTGCCCCCTTTTTCAAAATTGCATTAAAGAGTTTATAGACATAGGCGCCTTCATGCAATTTTGATTCAAACTGAAACATTTTATAAAAAGGACTTAAAATTTAACTTTGATGGCAAAAAATATGCTCCAAACTGAAAATATTTACCTTCACATTTCCTAAATGTAATAGATGGACATGTGAAGAGTTCAGAAATGTCCCATAGTGATATGTTCACATAAATAAAGCCACATAATATCACTAAAACTGTAATAACTAAATATCTGCTGTTCAACTACAAATTTTAAGACAGTCACAACCTGCAAATTATAGCAATAAAACAGAATAAAACGTAGAGAAGCCTAAATAAAACCTATACATTTTTGAAAGCAGACAACCAGGCGATGCATTTGGCAATTAACATCAAAAATTTCCTCTAAAATATGTACAAATCCAGATACTTATATAAAGAAATTATACTTTCCTAAAACAGTAAGATGTGAGGCGATCATATAGACCCCACATGTGTATATTCACCAAAATATGCAGCAAAGGGAACGTTAAATCCACAGGGGACACCAAACAATTTTTGCAGAAAATTGCACTGAGCTACACACAGATTTATCATTGTATGCTCCCTTATACAAAGGTAACCCAATTAATAACTATATATCCATAACCCAAGCTAATGAGATAATAAAAGTCACTTTTAGCTGTGAGCTATTGTATTATACACACAATAACAGAACCCTCCGCGCTTCACAAGAATTTGAGTGAGAACGTCATAACATGGGTGTAAATAATGAGGATGGTGTAAAATAAAAACTTTATTCCAGAACATGTGTGTGTTTTTGGTGTTACATATGGCTTTATGGACATGTTCTGGGTCGCGGTGTTAATATATTATAGGGACATTAGGCAAAGACGATCAAATGTTCATGGTATTAATCAATTTACGCTAAAAAAAATAAAAGAGAGAAAGTGTGTTCTTAGATAGTTCTGCATAGAGAAGGGTTAAAAACATGAATATTAGTTGATATTATCCCTTCTCAAAATGTAGTAACTAGAGATGAGCGAACATGCTCGTCCGAGCTTGATGCTCGGTCGAGCATTAGGGTACTCGAAACTGCTCGTTGCTCGGACGAATACTTCGCCCGCTCGAGAAAATGGCAGCTCCCGCTGTTTTGCTTTTTGGCGGCCAGAAACAGAGCCAATCACAAGCCAGGAGACTCTGCACTCCACCCAGCATGACGTGGTACCCTTACACGTCGATAGCAGTGGTTGGCTGGCCAGATCAGGTGACCCTGGGATAGACTAGCCGCTGCCCGCGCTGCTCGGATCATTCTGTGTCTGGATGCCGCTAGGGAGAGAGCTGCTGCTGGTCAGGGAAAGCGTTAGGGTGTTCTATTAGCTTACTGTTAGGCAGGAGTGATTCTCAAAGAACCCAACAGCCCTTCTTAGGGCTACAATAACGTTCTACTTTTTTTATTTTAATTTGCATCTAGTACCATTTTGTGAGGAATTAGCAGGGGGACTTGCTACCGTTGTGTTTAGCTCTTAGTGGCACACATATCCATAGCAAAGACCGAAGTGGGAAAATTTAGTAGGGGTTGGATTTCAATTAGGCACTAACTCAGTGTCATCTCATCTGACAGTAGTGTGCTTTGATACTTGGCTAGAAAATAGCCATAGGAGAATACAAAGAGCTTACTTACGCATACAGTAGCGTTCTATATATTTGATTTCTGGTTGATCTGCTGGTGGCTGTACTTTCTGCAGTGCATGTACTAGCCAATTCTGAGCAATTTGTAGTGAGACTTGCGACCGCTGTGTTCTGCGCTTAGTGACGCACATATCCATAGCAAAGACCGAAGTGGGAAAATTTAGTAGGGGTTGGATTTCAATTAGGCACTAACTCAGTGTCATCTCATCTGACAGTAGTGTGCTTTGATACTTGGCTAGAAAATAGCCATAGGAGAATACAAAGAGCTTACTTACGCATACAGTAGCGTTCTATATATTTGATTTCTGGTTGATCTGCTGGTGGCTGTACTTTCTGCAGTGCATGTACTAGCCAATTCTGAGCAATTTGTAGTGAGACTTGCGACCGCTGTGTTCTGCGCTTAGTGACGCACATATCCATAGCAAAGACCGAAGTGGGAAAATTTAGTAGGGGTTGGATTTCAATTAGGCACTAACTCAGTGTCATCTCATCTGACAGTAGTGTGCTTTGATACTTGGCTAGAAAATAGCCATAGGAGAATACAAAGAGCTTACTTACGCATACAGTAGCGTTCTATATATTTGATTTCTGGTTGATCTGCTGGTGGCTGTACTTTCTGCAGTGCATGTACTAGCCAATTCTGAGCAATTTGTAGTGAGACTTGCGACCGCTGTGTTCTGCGCTTAGTGACGCACATATCCATAGCAAAGACCGAAGTGGGAAAATTTAGTAGGGGTTGGATTTCAATTAGGCACTAACTCAGTGTCATCTCATCTGACAGTAGTGTGCTTTGATACTTGGCTAGAAAATAGCCATAGGAGAATACAAAGAGCTTACTTACGCATACAGTAGCGTTCTATATATTTGATTTCTGGTTGATCTGCTGGTGGCTGTACTTTCTGCAGTGCATGTACTAGCCAATTCTGAGCAATTTGTAGTGAGACTTGCGACCGCTGTGTTCTGCGCTTAGTGACGCACATATCCATAGCAAAGACCGAAGTGGGAAAATTTAGTAGGGGTTGGATTTCAATTAGGCACTAACTCAGTGTCATCTCATCTGACAGTAGTGTGCTTTGATACTTGGCTAGAAAATAGCCATAGGAGAATACAAAGAGCTTACTTACGCATACAGTAGCGTTCTATATATTTGATTTCTGGTTGATCTGCTGGTGGCTGTACTTTCTGCAGTGCATGTACTAGCCAATTCTGAGCAATTTGTAGTGAGACTTGCGACCGCTGTGTTCTGCGCTTAGTGACGCACATATCCATAGCAAAGACCGAAGTGGGAAAATTTAGTAGGGGTTGGATTTCAATTAGGCACTAACTCAGTGTCATCTCATCTGACAGTAGTGTGCTTTGATACTTGGCTAGAAAATAGCCATAGGAGAATACAAAGAGCTTACTTACGCATACAGTAGCGTTCTATATATTTGATTTCTGGTTGATCTGCTGGTGGCTGTACTTTCTGCAGTGCATGTACTAGCCAATTCTGAGCAATTTGTAGTGAGACTTGCGACCGCTGTGTTCTGCGCTTAGTGACGCACATATCCATAGCAAAGACCGAAGTGGGAAAATTTAGTAGGGGTTGGATTTCAATTAGGCACTAACTCAGTGTCATCTCATCTGACAGTAGTGTGCTTTGATACTTGGCTAGAAAATAGCCATAGGAGAATACAAAGAGCTTACTTACGCATACAGTAGCGTTCTATATATTTGATTTCTGGTTGATCTGCTGGTGGCTGTACTTTCTGCAGTGCATGTACTAGCCAATTCTGAGCAATTTGTAGTGAGACTTGCGACCGCTGTGTTCTGCGCTTAGTGACGCACATATCCATAGCAAAGACCGAAGTGGGAAAATTTAGTAGGGGTTGGATTTCAATTAGGCACTAACTCAGTGTCATCTCATCTGGCATAGTAGTGTGCTTTGATACTTGGCTAGAAAATAGCCATAGCAATAGGATAGCATTGTTTGGTTTTAAAAACTCAAAAAAAAACAAAAAACACAAAAAAAAAAAAAACACACAAAAAAAAACAAAAAAAAGTAAAAAAAAAAATAAAGTTATAACTCTCATTTTAAAAATGTTTAACCCGAGGGCTAGGGGTAGAGGACGAGGGCGGGGACGTGGGCGTCCAACTACTGCAGGGGTCAGAGGCCGTGGTCCTGGGCGGGGTGAGACACCACCTGCTGATGAGGGAGCAGGGGAACGCCGCAGAGCTACACTCCCTAGGTTCATGTCTGAAGTTACTGGGACTCGTGGTAGAGCACTGTTGAGGCCAGAACAGTGCGAACAGGTGATGTCGTGGATTGCTGACAATGCTTCGAGCAATTTGTCCACCACCAGTCAGTCTTCCACGCAGTCCACCCATGTCACCGAAATCGCCACTCCTCCAGCTCCTGCACCTCAGCCTCCTCCCCCCCAGTCTGCCCCCTCCCAGGAAAATTTGGCATTTGAACCGGCATACTCTGAGGAACTGTTTTCTGGACCCTTCCCACAGTCACAAACCACTTGTCCGGTTGCTGCTGAGCAATTTTCCGATGCCCAGGTTTTCCAACAGTCACAGTCTGTGGGTGATGATGACCTTCTTGACGTAGTGGAAGTGTGTAAAGAGGTGTCCGACGATGAGGAGACACGGTTGTCAGACAGTGGGGAAGTTGTTGTCAGGGCAGGAAGTCCGAGGGGGGAGCAGACTGAGGGATCGGAGGATGATGAGGTGACAGACCCAAGCTGGGTTGAGAGGCCGGGTGAACACAGTGCTTCTGAGACGGAGGAGAGTCCTCGACCAGAACAGGTTGGAAGAGGCAGTGGTGGGGCCAGACGGAGAGGCAGGGCCAGAGCTGGTGCATCAGCGCCAAATGTGTCAACTAGTGAAGCTCCCGTGGCGAGGGCTCCTGCGGCGAGGGCTAGATCTTCAGAAGTCTGGAGGTTCTTTAAGGAAACACCGGATGACCGACGGACTGTGGTGTGCAACATTTGCCAAACCAGGCTCAGCAGGGGTTCCACCACTACTAGCTTAACTACCACCAGTATGCGCAGGCATATGAATGCTAAACACCCCACTCAGTGGCAACAAGCCCGTTCACCTCCGGCCGTGCACACCACTGCTCCTTCCCCTGTGTCAGCTGCTAGTCAGCCCCCTGCCCAGGACCCTGCCACAAAAACCCCATCGTCGCCTCCACGATCCTCCACAGCATCCACCAGCGTTCAGCTCTCCATACCCCAGACGCTGGAGCGGAAACGCAAATATAGTGCAACCCACCCGCACGCCCAAGCCCTTAATGTGCACATCTCCAGATTGCTTAGCCTGGAGATGCTGCCCTATAGGCTAGTAGAGACCGAGGCCTTTCGCAACCTCATGGCGGCGGCCGCCCCTCGGTATTCGGTCCCCAGCCGCCACTACTTTTCCCGATGTGCCGTCCCAGCCCTGCACCAGCACGTGTCAGACAACATCATCCGTGCCCTGACCAACGCCGTTTCTGACAAGGTCCACCTGACCACGGACACGTGGACGAGTGCTGCCGGGCAGGGCCACTATATATCGCTGACGGCACATTGGGTTAACTTGGTGGAGGCTGGGACCGAGCCTGACACTGGGGCTGCTCATATACTGCCGACGCCGAGGATTGCGGGGCCTACCTCGGTCCAGGTGTTTCAGGCCTACTATGCCTCCTCCTCCTCCCACCCCTCCTCCACCTCCTCCTCCGAACTACCATCCGTGGGCACGGCGCCATCAGTCGGTAGCTCTAGGCACAGCAGCAGTGCCGTCGCTAAGCGACAGCAGGCGGTGCTCAAACTGCTGAGCCTAGGCGACAAAAGGCACACCGCCCAAGAGCTATTACAGGGCATCACGGCGCAGACTGATCTGTGGCTGGCACCGCTGAACCTCAAGCCGGGAATGGTTGTGTGTGACAACGGCCGTAACCTGGTGGCGGCTCTGCAACTCGGCAGACTGACACATGTGCCATGCCTGGCCCATGTGTTAAATCTGATAGTTCAGCGTTTCCTCAAGACATACCCCAATCTGTCTGATTTGCTCACGAAGGTGCGCTGCATCTGTGCGCATTTCAGGAAGTCCAGCCCAGATGCTGCCACTCTCAGGGCAGCGCAGCGCCGCCTCCAACTGCCCGCTCACCGACTGTTGTGCGACGTGCCCACGAGGTGGAATTCAACACTGACCATGTTATCCAGAGTTTACCAGCAGCGCAGAGCGATTGTAGACTGCCAGATGTCAACTTCCACCAGAACTGGTAGTCAGGTCAGTCAGCTTCCTCAAGTCTACAATGAGGAGTGGACGTGGATGTCTGATATCTGTCAGGTGCTGAGTAACTTTGAGGAGTCAACACAGATGGTCAGTGGCGATGCCGCCATCATCAGCCTCACCATCCCGCTGCTTGGCCTGTTGAAAAACTCTCTGGTCAGCATGAAGTCGGAAGCTTTGCGCTCGTCACAAGAGACAGGGGAAGAATATTCCCTTGTTGATAGCCAAAGCACCCTCAGGTCTGTTTCTCAGCGCATATCGGAGGAGGTGGAGGTGGAGGAGGATGAGGAGGAAGAGGAGGAGAATGTTGGTGAGACACAAGAGGGGACCATTGTTGAGTCCTTTACTGTTCAGCGTGTATGGGCAGAAGAAGAGGAGTTGGAGGAGTTGGAGGAGGAGGAAATGGACAGTCAGGCCAGTGAGGGGAGTGAATTCTTACGCGTTGGTACTCTGGCGCATATGGCAGATTTCATGCTAGGCTGCCTATCCCGTGACCCTCGCGTTCAAAGAATTTATTCCAGCACCGATTACTGGGTGTTCACTCTCCTGGACCCACGGTACAAGCAAAATCTTTTCACTCTCATCCCTGCAGAGGAAAGGAGTGTGAGAATGCATGAATACCAGCAGGCCCTGGTGCACAAGCTGAAACAGTATTTCCCTTCTGACAGCGCTAGCGGCAGAGTGCGTAGTTCTGCGGGACAAGTAGCGAGGGAGAGTAGGCGCTGGCAGCACTGGCAAGGGTACGCTTTACAAGGCTTTTGCCAGCTTTATGTCACCCCAGCAAGACACTGTCACCTGTCCCCAGTCTCGGCAGAGTAGGGCTGATCTTTACAGAAAGATGGTGAGGGAGTACGTAGCTGACCATACCATCGTCCTAAATGATCACACAGCTCCCTACAACTACTGGGTTTCAAAGCTGGACATGTGGCACGAACTGGCGCTGTACGCCTTGGAGGTTCTTGCCTACCCTGCCGCTAGCGTCTTGTCCGAGCGGGTTTTCAGTGCAGCTGGTGGCATCATCACCGATAAGCGTACACGCCTGTCGACTGACAGCGCTGACAGGCTGACGCTTATTAAAATGAATAAAGGCTGGATTTCTCAGAATTTCCAATCTCCACCAGGTGAAGGAAGCTCAACCTGAATAATTGATCCACTCCTCCTCCTCCTCATTTTCCTCCTTCTCCTCCTCTTTGTACAGTAAAGCAGAGGAAAATGGCTATTTTTTGACAGGGCCCACTGGCTCTTGCTATAGTACTTCATGCATTTAATTTTTCTGGAGGGCCACCTACCCGGTCCTCTGTTTGAAACAATTTTTGTGAGTGCCACATACAGGCACTCAATCTATTCCATTTTACTGCAGGGCCACCTACCTGCTCCTCTGGTTTGAAACATTTTTGGGACTGCCACATACAGGCACTCAATCTATTCCATTTTACTGGAGGGCCACCTACCTGCTCCTCTGGTTTGAAAAATTTTTGGGACTGCCACATACAGGCACTCAATCTATTCCATTTTACTGCAGGGCCACCTACCTGCTCCTCTGGTTTGAAACATTTTTGGGACTGCCACATACAGGCACTCAATCTATTCCATTTTACTGGAGGGCCACCTACCTGCTCCTCTGGTTTGAAAAATTTTTGGGACTGCCACATACAAGCACTCAATCTATTCCATTTTACTGCAGGGCCACCTACCTGCTCCTCTGGTTTGAAACATTTTTGGGACTGCCACATACAGGCACTCAATCTATTCCATTTTACTGCAGGGCCACCTACCTGCTCCTCTGGTTTGAAACATTTTTGGGACTGCCACATACAGGCACTCAATCTATTCCATTTTACTGGAGGGCCACCTACCTGCTCCTCTGGTTTGAAACATTTTTGGGACTGCCACATACAGGCACTCAATCTATTCCATTTTACTGCAGGGCCACCTACCTGCTCCTCTGGTTTGAAACATTTTTGGGACTGCCACATACAGGCACTCAATCTATTCCATTTTACTGCAGGGCCACCTACCTGCTCCTCTGGTTTGAAACATTTTTGGGACTGCCACATACAGGCACTCAATCTATTCCATTTTACTGGAGGGCCACCTACCTGCTCCTCTGGTTTGAAACATTTTTGGGACTGCCACATACAGGCACTCAATCTATTCCATTTTACTGGAGGGCCACCTACCTGCTCCTCTGGTTTGAAAAATTTTTGGGACTGCCACATACAGGCACTCAATCTGTTCCATTTTACTGGAGGGCCACCTACCTGCTCCTCTGGTTTGAAACATTTTTGGGACTGCCACATACAGGCACTCAATCTATTCCATTTTACTGCAGGGCCACCTACCTGCTCCTCTGGTTTGAAACATTTTTGGGACTGCCACATACAGGCACTCAATCTATTCCATTTTACTGGAGGGCCACCTACCTGCTCCTCTGGTTTGAAAAATGTTTGGGACTGCCACATACAGGCACTATCCAAATTAAATTGTCTCCATAGCAGCCTCCACACGTTGTCTCCATTGCTACCTCCAAAAGTCGTCCATATAGCTGCCTCCATACATCGTCCCTTTATCAAACGAGGTGTGTCAGGCAGAAATTTGGGTTGTTTTCATGGATTACACATCAAAGTTGTTAACTTTGTCGCCACCCTGCTGTGTTATCCACAAAATATACTGGCAAACTTTTACCATTTAGGGATATTATTTCAGCGCTTCTTGCGCATCTGTTTACATTCCCCTCACCCGCCATATCCTAAACTTATAAGAACGCTACTACACTTGATCTTATACAAAAGGTTCTTAGAAGTGCTGTTTGGGGAGTAGCCTAGAGACAGGGGCTTGAATTGGCGAAAGCTCGCCTGGCTGCAGAGCGCCAGCTCCATCCCAAGATCCAACTAACATAGTTGCAGCACCTTTAATCTACTACTAGTTCACTGCCTCCATAATAATAATAATAATAATCTTTATTTATATAGCGCCATCATATTCCGTAGCGCTTTACAAATCATAGGAAACAAATACAAATGTATTGTAACAGAGCACAACATTTGTATGGAACAACAGGAGTGAGGTCCCTGCTCGCCAGAGCTTACGGTTTATGAAGATGATGGGGTAACACGAGGTAAAAGAATATTTAACGGTCAAGCCATTCTTCTTAGGGAATAGAACAAAATATAATAAATGGAATTGCTGTCGCTTGAACCACTCAGCCGTCATCTTATATACCAGGTCCAGGGTGAATGGGACTGCAGAGAAGTCTGGTGCCTGTTGGTTGCTGGATAACAGATGGGAGGACGACACAGGACGGGTTAGTAGAAGAGTTAAAACTTCATGCAGTTAATGAGTGTTATAGGCTTGCCTAAAGAAATGGGTTTTAAGAGCACGTTTGAAACTTTGGAGGTTAGGTATTAGTCTGATAGTCCAGGGCAGAGCATTCCATAGAATTGGTGCAGCTCTAGAGAAGTCTTGGAGACGCGAGTGGGAGGTCCGCACTAGGGTAGAGGTTAATCTAAGATCACTGGCGGATCTAAGAGCACGGGTTGGGCGATAGACTGAGATAAGAGAGGAGAGGTAGGGGGGTGCAGCATTATACAGAGCTTTATGGATGAGGGTTATTATTATTTTAAACTGTATTCGAAAGGAGACTGGCAGCCAGTGCAGCGACTGGCATGAACTGTAAGCATACATGGTCCCCTTATCAAACGAGCTGTGTCAGGCAGAATTTTGGGTTGTTTTCATGGCTTCCATGTTAACTTTGTCGCCACCCTGCTGTGTAATCCACAAAATATACTGGCAAACTTTTATCATGTACCGATATTATTTGAGCGCTTCTTGCTCACCTCCTTTGGTTCCTCTCTGACACCCATTGGTTTGAAGCCTGAGTCCAATTAGGGTATGTCGCCATGCCACTCTCTAGCCTGCTGCCGCTGCCTCTGCCTCTGCATGCCGTCCCCTATAGTGTCAGGGTCAATTATTGGATGTTTTACATGCTATCTAGCTTCATTCTGTCACTCTGTCATGGCCATGCTGTTGCCCATAATTTCGGCATAATGGTGCGATTAAGCAGCCTCAGAGGCATCCATGCATGCTGCCCCTGCTGTTTCCTGTCCATTTCCGTGGTGTTTCCATCCTTTTCTGAGGTTCCCAGGTGTTTGGCCAAGCTTCCCTGTGCAGAGCCTTGGTCCCCTTGAAAAATGCTCGAGTCTCCCATTGACTTCAATGGGGTTCGTTATTCGAGACGAGCACTCGAGCATCGGGAAAAGTTCGTCTCGAATAACGAGTACCCGAGCATTTTAGTGTTCGCTCATCTCTAGTAGTAACATATAAAGTGATTATTTCCATTATCTGTGAGGTGCAGCAGCTCCTGTGTGCAGCAAATGCTCCCTGCAGCCTGATGACTAAGAATCTGGAGGGGGCTACACTGCAGGGGGCTGTATCTCTGGCTCTGTGACACATAGAACCTCACTTCTTTTTTCCTATGAAAGAATCTCCTCTTTTATATGAATCTAAATTTCTAAGTGCCAGGAAAACGGAGATATTAACTGTTAAACGGGTGTCGGGAGTGATTTTTATATATAAAAATGGCACTTGATATTCTCACTTTAAACCTGAATATCTCTGGATCCCTGGCACCTAGAAACACAATTCAAGATTCATTTGAAAGAAGAGATTCTCCCCCTTCAGTGGGCCCTGGGCATAGCGCCGGCCCTGGTGTAGTGTTAAAGGTGTACAGTATACATAGCAGAGCTGTATGTGTGAGGGGCATGGTGTAGTGTTGGAGGTGTGCAATATATATAGCAGAGCTGTATGTGTGAGGGGCATGGTGTAGTGTTGGAGGTGTACAGTATACACAGCAGAGCTGTATGTGTGAGGGGCATGGTGTAGTGTTGGAGGTGTACAGTATACACAGCAGAGCTGTATGTGTGAGGGGCATGGTGTAGTGTTGGAGGTGTACAGTATACACAGCAGAGCTGTATGTGTGAGGGGCATGGTGTAGTGTTAGAGGTGTACAGTATACATAGCAGAGCTGTATGTGTGAGGTGCATGGTGTAGTGTTGGATGTGTACAGTATACACAGCAGATCTGTATGTGTGAGGGGCATGGTGTAGTGTTGGATGTGTGCAATATATATAGCAGAGCTGTATGTGTGAGGGGCATGGTGTAGTGTTGGAGGTGTACAGTATACACAGCAGAGCTGTATGTGTGAGGGGCATGGTGTAGTGTTAGAGGTGTACAGTATACATAGCAGAGCTGTATGTGTGAGGTGCATGATGTAGTGTTGGAGGTGTACAGTATACATAGCAGAGCTGTATGTGTGAGGTGCATGGTGTAGTGTTGGAGGTGTACAGTATACACAGCAGATCTGTATGTGTGAGGGGCATGGTGTAGTGTTGGAGGTGTACAGTATACATAGCAGAGCTGTATGTGTGAGGTGCATGGTGTAGTGTTGGAGGTGTACAGTATACACAGCAGATCTGTATGTGTGAGGGGCATGGTGTAGTGTTGGATGTGTGCAATATATATAGCAGAGCTGTATGTGTGAGGGGCATGGTGTAGTGTTGGACGTGTGCAGTATATATAGCAGGGCTGTATGTGTGAGGGGCATGGTGTAGTGTTAGAGGTGTACAGTATACATAGCAGAGCTGTATGTGTGAGGGGCATGGTGTAGTGTTGGAGGTGTACAGTATACACAGCAGATCTGTATGTGTGAGGGGCATGGTGTAGTGTTGGATGTGTGCAATATATATAGCAGAGCTGTATGTGTGAGGGGCATGGTGTAGTGTTGGAGGTGTACAGTATACACAGCAGATCTGTATGTGTGAGGGGCATGGTGTAGTGTTGGATGTGTGCAATATATATAGCAGAGCTGTATGTGTGAGGTGCATGGTGTAGTGTTGGAGGTGTACAGTATACACAGCAGATCTGTATGTGTGAGGGGCATGGTGTAGTGTTGGATGTGTGCAATATATATAGCAGAGCTGTATGTGTGAGGGGCATGGTGTAGTGTTGGACGTGTGCAGTATATATAGCAGAGCTGTATGTGTAGTAATTGAACACTCAGTGAAGTATAAGGAGACATATATAGACAGACAGCCCAAAGCTCTCTGTTACACTGTCCCGGCAATCACTTTCCAGGCTCTGCTCTGGCCCCTCCCACCCATGTGACTGATCACATGGCGATGACATCATTAGAGTGCCTTAGACCAGTAGGATTTTAGCATCTACGGGAAGAAGATGGCGTCCTTGCTGGAGAAGTGAGGGTCGGGCCGGCTTCCCTGAGACTAAACTAAGCCGAGCTGCTGTAGTGGAGAGTGACGTGCCCGGAGCAGCGGCGGCTGAGGGCAGGTGACCGGCACATACACACTGTCCCTGTCTGCCAGCAGTGCTGAGCCCCTGAGTACTGCTCGCAGCCCCGCACCTGGAGAGGGGCACTTAGGGCAACTGCTGTCACGTAGCCTTGTTGGGGCTGATAATCGCGGGCGGACACTTCCCTGGTGCCCCCTCAGGCTCTTTACCTTGGGGGCAGGCACCAGCAAGGGCATAGTGCCCACTGCCACAGTTCACAAATATCTGTTTAAGAGACATGATCCAATGGTGCCGCAGGTCCCACACATGACCCAAAAGTGCCACAGATCCCACACATGATCCAATGGTGCCGCAGGTCCCACACATGACCCAAAAGTGCCACAGATCCCACACATGACCCAAAAGTGCCACAGATCCCACACATGACCCAAAAGTGCCACAGATCCCACACATGACCCAAAAGTGCCACAGATCCCACACATGACCCAAAAGTGCCACAGATCCCACACATGCCCCAAAAGTGCCGCAGATCCCACACATGCCCCAAAAGTGCCGCAGATCCCACACATGCCCCAAAAGTGCCGCAGATCCCACACATGACCCAAAAGTGCCGCAGATCCCACACATGACCCAAAAGTGCCGCAGATCCCACACATGACCCAAAAGTGCCGCAGATCCCACACATGACCCAAAAGTGCCGCAGATCCCACACATGACCCAAAAGTGCCGCAGATCCCACACATGACCCAAAAGTGCCGCAGATCCCACACATGACCCAAAAGTGCCGCAGATCCCACACATGACCCAAAAGTGCCGCAGATCCCACACATGACCCAAAAGTGCCGCAGATCCCACACATGACCCAAAAGTGCCACAGAAACCCCAAATGATGTGATGATGCCAGAGATCTCCCAAATGACACCATATTGTCACAGATCCCATGCACGTAACACTCTACTTTCACAGATGCTGCACACATAAGACACTTTACTATCCGCAGATGCCACGCACGTGACACTTGGTGCCTATTCTAAAGTAGGTTCCTAAAGGGCATTTACCAAAGTTCCAAGTTCTCGGCTATTCGTGGCAGATAACAAGCTTTTGGCTGCTGTCAGAGAACTAGGATATAGAATAATTTAATTTTAACTTTGACTGAAACAGCAATTTAGGCCCATATATTAGATATGTGCAGGTTTTTAAACATTGAGGGTGGGAATATTTCTTAATGTGGATTTAAAATACAGAAAAGAAATAAAAATATTGAGTTTATTTTTACTCCATTATTAGGTCCTATCTAACAAGGGGTCACGATCACATGATCTGTAGCATAAACTATTGTGCTGCTTGTGTATACTGAAACCAGGGGCATTGCCCCCTTAGGCATAAATTACAGGCAGACCCTGGAGGCCTTTATTAGACCATTTTCTTAAGAAAACCAATATTCAGCGCCAATGTCAGTAGTTATCATCCATCCGCTGAGAACAGTAGTGGTTTTACTCTTAGATTGTACCAATCACCTTCTTAAAGGGGCCATGACTCTCCATTAAGCGCTACAGCTTTTTACATTGTTTGCACGCCTCAAAAAAAGGACAATGCTTTATGTTTAGCTGAAAAGGGGGTGATGACTTCTTTCTTATGATTTTGATGTCTGAGCTGTTTTCTGGCATGTCATATACAGCACCAAGAGAGTGGTGATTGTGATTATTTTAACCCATGACAGGAAAAATATGGCATCTTTAAAGGGGTTCACCAGTGACATAACACATATACTCGAGTATAAGTTGACCTGAGTATAAGCCGAGGCCCTTAAATTTGCCACAAATAACTGGAAAACCTTATTGACTTGCGTATAAGCCTAGGGTGGGGAATGCATTAATCACAGCCTCCCCGAGTAATGAAGTGCCAACAGCATAAAATGCCTCATGCAGCCCATCCCCTAGTAATGAAACGCCCTTTAGACAGCCCCCGTGTTAATGAAATGCCCAGACTTTACATTGTGTTAGCACGTGTTTATTAACACAATGTTAACATATGAATTAACATTTGCGTTTAATTAGGCTAACCTCTCTTCAGCTGTTGCAATGCATTTTTTAAATGCATGCTTTAGATGCAACATGTGACTGCACCCTGTGCCACACATGGCGTTTTTGATCCATTTTTAAGCACGTGTTTTCCATCCGTTTAAAAATGCATCCGTTTTTTGACCGTTTACTATGCGTTTGGCTGAAAATGCATGCTTAAAAATGGACCTAAGGCCGGCGGCACACGTGGCGTTTTGAACCCGTTTTTGGAAACGCATCAGTTTTTGACCGGTTTTACCGACTTCCTTAATTAAAAAGGGTCAAAAACGGATGCATTTTCAAAAAACGCATGCGTTTTTCAAAAGCACATGCATTTTTTTACGGACTGCTTAAAGGAAACCTACCACTTGTAGTGGCAGGTTTCCGATGGCAATACCGAGCACCAGCTCAGGGTGAGCTGGTGCCGGAGCTTATTTTAGTTAGTGTTTTAAACCGCGGTATCGCGGTTTAAAACACTTTTTAAACTTTATAGCCGGCGCAGGCAGGTACGCGCTCGGCGCTTACCGTGCGCGCTGCTACATAGGAAGTGAATGAGAGCCGCGTGCATGGTAAGCGCCGAGCGCGTACCTCCATGCGCCGGCTATAAAGTTTAAAAAGTGTTTTAAACCGCGATACCGTGGTTTAAAACACTAACTAAAATAAGCTCCGGCACCAGCTCACCCTGAGCTGGTGCTCGGTATTGCCATCGGAAACCTGCCACTTCAAGTGGTAGGTTTCCTTTAAAAACGGGTTCAAAACGTTTGGAACCCGTTTTTGGCCCGTTTTTAAGCAGTCTGTTAAAAAACGCATGGTTTTAAACTAGGTAATTTGGAAAACTGGTCATGCCCTTTTAACGGACTGCTTAAAAACGGTCCAAAAACAGGTTAAAAACGGCACGTGTGACCGCAGCCTTAGGCCGGCGCCACACGTGGCGCTTTTGTCTGCGCTTGCAAACGCAGACAAAGTCGCGCCCACCGGGGCGGGCCTCGGCCCGATCGCATCAGTGTTTCTATGGAAACGCCTGCGATCGGGAACGAGCCGCCGGTGTTTCGCGTTAAATTAACGCAAAACACCGGCGTCTCGTTCCCGATCGCAGGCGTTTCCATAGAAACGCCGATGCGATTGGGCCGAGGCCCGCCCCGGTGGGCGCGACTTTGTCTGCGTTTGCAAGCGCAGACAAAAGCGCCACGTGTGGCGCCGGCCTTAGGTTGATTGGAGAGGATTCATGGGTTGTGTCCTCTCCGTAAGTGGCAGGTGTTATCTAGGATTGGACTTAAATGGTTATGATCGACCCCCCTTGTAACATCATTGTGGCTGCCATCAAGTTGCTGTATTAGCCAGGACCTTCACAGAGAGTTCCAGACCTGTCATTGTCAGACCCTGCTGAAGGCACTTGCAAACAAATGTTTTTTTCACAGCCGGCTGTATGCTCCGCCTAGCTACTGCACCAGTGAGGGCTTGGCCATGTGTTAAAATTATCCCCCTTTATAAAGATAAAGAAACACAATCATAACCAGGTATTGCTGCCTCCTAAATGATTATTTCCGGGTCTGAATATGGTAATATGGTAAAGTAGCATCCAAATGACACATTTTCGCCATGTTAAAACATTTAAATTAAAAGAACTTGTTCATCGATCTTATTTCGGGCAATTTTAGTAGTGCCCTCATTTTGGTGTCGGTGTGAACCATCTCTCTTCCATTGTAGGTAAAGTAAAGCGGGATGTTGACGCTGGCAAGCAAGCTAAAGCGGGATGATGGTGTGAAAGGGAGCCGGGCAGCAAGCGCACCTTCTGACTCCAGTCGCAGAGTATCCATCCGGGACAGATTACTTGTGAAAGGTAATTTATGTGCATTCTCTTCATTTGGAGATTTAAAGGACATCTACCACCAGGATGAAATATTATATGCAAATGAGCCTGTGGGTTCTCCAGCCTATATTGACACCTATAGAGACCCTCAGGCTCATTTGCATACAGTCCATTATGCTGGTGGTAGATTTTCTACTTGCCATCCTTGTATAGGAAGCTTCATTGTTTGCTTCCTGTGGATAGAAAATAATTAATATCACACAGGTGCATGGCTCATTATATCATACAGCTCTGATTACTGTAACGAGCGGTGCACCAGGGTGATCTCACATGTCCATGGACTGGTGTATATCCACAGGAAGTAACAATGGACCTAACAATTGCATTGAAGGGATTTTCCCATGAACAAAAGTTAGGCCCTATCCACAGGATAAAACTTGCTGATCAGTGGAAGTCTCAGTGATGAGACCCCCACAGATCACGATAACACGGGTCTGATGGTCCGTCGGACCCCTCGTCACTCTGTCAGAATGGCAGAATCCACTCTGTGGATAGGGCCTAACTTTTGATCGTAGGAAAACCCCATTAACAATGCATTTAGGTTTGCATTTAGTTATCAAATTGTTAACATGTGTTAACATTGCATTTACACTGCGTTTTGTAATTGCAAATGTTGTAATGTGTTGTAATGTGTTTTAAAACTTAATGAAAACGCATCCAAAAAGCACCGTGTGACCGCGCCCTAAGGAGGTTCCTTTAGAAGGCCAGCAAGCAAAAATCTAGAAAACTACAAAAACAATATCAGTTATTTGCTGAAAGTGGACAATACCTTTTGAGTCAGACTTGCTGGATGTGCCTGGCCTGAAGGACCGACCAGACAGCAGTGCTAAGGGCTTTAGTTTACCGACTTTCAGGACGGGAATTCTAGCACATACACACATTGAATAGTTTGACTAAACAAAATCACTCATGTAAAGCTGACTTGCGGGTACTTTTTGTTCCAGAATCCATTGTGGGGGTATAATAAATGTATCGGGATAGCACACGCCCATATGTATAGGGGATCATACACATGGCTGTGGTTTCCAACTGCAGAGCTGCAAATTATAAAGCAGGGCCTATTCCTGCATAAGATTTTCGATTGACGTGTAAGTGGAGCTTTCACACAGATAACACACTGGTCACTAATGCTGGACCACGGATTTGCGTCCGTTTCCGTGTGTGGGACTATCTGCATCAGATCCGCAGCATGATATCTGTGGTTTTCACATGGTTGAAATTCTGCAGAAAAAATGTACATGCTATGGCTTTATAGTCTGCACAACATGTCACTTTATATGTGTAAATGTAATTGTGAGCGAATGAGATTTGTTAAACGGGCAAAATTATTACACAATCCTGATTGTCTGTTTCAAAAATCCGTAACCACAGCAAAATTTGCAAACCTCTTGGATTAGGCTAGTTTTACACCTATGAATAAGATTAATAGCAGAAAAAAATGTGCAGCAGTTTCTGTGTTTTTTTTTCCAAACTTTTTTGTTTTTCTTAGCTCTTCTAACTCCAAGCAGGTGTGACCTGGTCCTTACATGCAGATTTGGCAGTGGATTTTGGAGGGCAGTTGAATCTGCAATGGACATTAATGGCAATATGGACGGATCTGAAGCAGAAAATGAAAGTGCTGCATATCTTAAAATCTGCACCATTTGTCAATTTCATGCAGAAAAAAAATCTTCTCATACAGTAATTTGGAATATGTGCATTATCCCTCAGATCTGCTGTGATCTCCCCTGCATATCCAGGTGGAAAAAATCTTCTGAGTACTCTGTACTTGAGTATGCAATTTTGGAGAGTAATTAAATGCTTCTGCTTTCCCCTCCTGCCCATTTTCTTTGTCTACTGTTTGCTATATAAGGGCTAGTTCTATATATTTATTTTTTTTTGCATTGGTTTATTGAGAGCCAAAACCAGTTGTGGAGACTACACGCTGCGGCATAGTGTAATAGGATTTAAAGGTTGTCCAGTTAGGGTAAATACATTTTACCCTCTATATAATGAAATGTTATCCAATTGTCCTATTTACAGGCAGTCCCCAGGTTACATACAAGATAGGGTCTGTAGGTTTGTTCTTAAAGGAAACCTACCACTTGTAGTGGCAGGTTTCTGATGGAAAGACCGGGCACCAGCTCAGGGTGAGCTGGTGCCGGAGCTTATTTTTGTTAGTGTTTTAAACCGCAGTACCGCGGTTTAAAACCCTTTTTAAACTGTATAGCCGGCGCAGGGAGGTACGCGCTCGGCACTTACCATGCGCGCGGCTCTCCTCACTTCCTATGTAGCCGCGCGCACGGTATAAAGTTTAAAAAGTGTTTTAAACCGCGATACCGCGGTTTAAAACACTAACAAAAATAAGCTCCGGCACCATCTCACCCTGAGCTGGTGCCCGGTCTTTCCATCAGAAACCTGCCACTACAAGTGGTAGGTTTCCTTTAAGTTGAATTTGTATGTAAGTCGTATATGTATATTTTATTGTAATCCCAGCCAGAACTTTTTTGGTCTCTGTGACAATTGGATTTTAAAAATGTTGGGTTGCCTTGAGAACCAGGATAAACAATAAAGCTTCATTACAGACACCTGTGATAACTGTTACAGTTGTTTATTGTAGCCTAAGGCTAAAGTACAATAAATTAACAATATCCAGTGGTCCGTTTATAACTAAGGGTCGTATGGCCATCTGGGCATTTACACTTAAATTCATTTGCCATTTGTAAACATTTCTTCAATTGGATGTTATTGAAAAAAATGTTTCTGTGTGAAGATAATTTCTCATAAGTGCAGCCATTTTGTCCCTTAGAAACGAGATCTGCTTCCTCGGATACGACCACCTCATATTTTTGCAGCGGTGGCCAGACATGAGCTATTGAGTCCTGCCTGATCCCCTGGATTCAGCGATCATTACCACAGGGTGGCTGTGGGACCTGCAGTAACTCCCAGACATTTCATATACAACTTTTTGTTTCTTTGTGCAATCCCTCCAGAATAGATGGCCGTATCCAAGGACACAGTCTTGGACCATACGGCTACATTTTATGAGAAATTTTCTTCACACAGGAACATTTTTTAATAACATCTAATTGAAGAAATGTATAAATATGGCAGATTAATCAAACTGAATGTGAATGCCCAGATGAGAATACCCCTTTAATGATTTGCTGTATAAAAAAACACAAGACAAAATGGATATTGCCACCTGTTACATGAAGGGCATAAAAAAATAACTATGCCAAATAGTTA
The DNA here is from genome assembly GCF_040894005.1 of Engystomops pustulosus. NCBI lineage: Eukaryota > Metazoa > Chordata > Amphibia > Anura > Leptodactylidae > Engystomops > Engystomops pustulosus. The sequence goes on from NC_092418.1 coordinate 79,937,924, forward strand.
TTATACAAATTAAAGTGTTCTCTCATCCCGCAAATATCTCTAATAGTCGCATATAAAACAGTTTTCAGAATGGCGACAATTTCTTTTACTTTTTTTTTTTTTTTACTTATTTCTGCCTATTTTCTTGTTGTGTTTGGCTTGCTGGCAGCTATCTACGCAGTGGGGGAGGGGGGTGGATTCATCGTGGCTTGTATGCAGGGCTGTCTTTTCTATTTCTGATATAAAAATTTAGGCTTTTAGTTGAGATGAATGTGGATGCACTTTTTGCTTAGTAGTGAAGCTCCTTCCCTACAGATCAGGGGGAAGGAATGTTGCACTTCTTCAGAGCGCAACAACGAGGAACTGCGCACCCTTGTCCGCAAAGCATGCACTCTAGCTATGGCTTCGTAGCCAAGACCAAGCAGCCCCGGATCTGCGTTCTGCCCATGCGCAGAACTCCGGCTTTGCAGACAAGGAGCTGCACGCTGATGATATCTGGGTAGGAGGATGAAGGAGGCTACTGGGACCTCAGCTCCGGCTACTCTATTTGGTAAATTAGCATATTATCTTTTTTAATCTTTAATTGTGGTAAAGGGATGATACAGTAGCTGGCTATGTATTATACCAAACTCTCTGAATTCCCCCTTGAGGGATATATGTTTTGCCGTGACCTATTGTAAGACACCATTTTGTTTTTCTTCAATAAAATTTTGTTGAAACTAAAAAAGATAAAGGGGACTAAAGGATTAGCCCAAAAATTGTGTTGCAGAGTTTAGACCACTTTAAAGTTGGTCTAAACTGGAAACCGACAGTCTTATCCTGCACCAGATTCATTAACGCAGTGATAAATCTGGCGCAGAAAATGACTAGGGTTTTCCTCCACTAAAGGAAATGCGCTGGCAGGGTGGGACGTCTAGTGGTGCATGATGCACCAGCTCTTAATAAATACCTCCCATTGACTTTGATTTGTGGAACTAATGGGTTAAAATGATATCTTGCGAGAGAATTAACATGGTAAAAGTAGAAACTGTGGTGTGATTACAGGAAACCTCACATGAATACACAAAATTGGGTCTAAGGTTCACTAGAACGAATACTGGCATCCCACAATTAGACTTAAATTCCAACACAAAAAGACAGGAACCTTGTATATAGCATTCAGCATCATCTGCAGCTCCCACGCTGGGGCTAATGGTGGGAGTAATGTGCAAGGAGGATAAGGCAATGAATCTTTGCCCATTGTTATAACAGGTCAGAATTGTGTCACATCACTTTCCTTGTAATTGTGTGTTTGAGGCCAGTGTTACATTTTATTATTGAAGCTCTTTTTTTTTTTCTCTCTGAAACCTCTCAATGAGTTATTAGTCTTCATGCTAAATGTTTCAAGCTTTCCTTGTGTGCTCAAAGTTGAATTATTAAAGTTTGAGAGCGCCCAGATCCAGTTTCCATCTATGAGTCGGATGACCTCGTTCAGAAGTATCCACTTTACATCTCCGCAATAAATAATATACACAACTCTGCAGAACCGCATGTCTTACATTGTGCCAGCTCCGTCCCCAGCGTACAGCTCCTTTAATATTGCATGCTCAAATTGTGCCATTCATCCTCAGTCCGTATTTTTCTATATTCACCTTGAATTTATAGGGCAGATTACAAAGCATAAGTAAGTCCTGGAGAGGTAATAAATTGTAAGCCCCAGTGCATTCCTCTAATTTTTAATATCATCTTGAAACAGAAACAAGTCTCCTGTGAATGATGAAATTACATGAAATGTTAATGTCGTAAAATGTGTTTGTATATGTGTGATTATTAAAAAGATACTTGCAGTTATCCATGATGGGCATGCTCATAATTATTAAACCCAAAGCTGCCTCTGCATATGGTGAAAATTTGATGTGCTATCCATTAGCAAACAGCCATCTTATATGAAGCGCCCTACAGGAGCAGTATGGTGCAGTACATGTGCGGCACCGTACTGCTCCGTACCCCGGAAAAAGATAGGACATGTCCTATCCTTCTCCATAGTACGGCGCCGTGCGCCATAACTTCCTATGGAGAGGGGCGGGGGTGAGCTGCGCTCACCTCCTCCTCCTCTCCCCGTGCACTGCCGTTGCCCGCTACGGTACGGCGGGCAACGGCAGTGTGAATGTAGCCTTAATGATAATAGCAGGTGATAATAAACTTATGTGCAATAATGCTGGGTTAAAGGTTTAAGACTGTGGTCACACGTTGCGTTTTGTGTTTAACGCACGTGTTTTCAAACAGCTGAAGAGGAGATTTGCCTAATTACATTGTTGTCAACCTTGCGTTTACAAAACCCATACATTAATGTGATGTTAATGCATGCATTTAACACTTTGTTAACATTGCGTTAATGCATGCATTTTGTAAACACCGTGTTGACAACAATGTAATTAGGCAAATTTCTTCAGCTGTTTGAAAACACATACGTTCTGGCATCTTGTACGTAACCCGGGGACTGCCTGTACCGTCACTATGCAATTTGTTATGCAAAAAACAAGCCATCACAGAGCTCTTTACGTGTAAAAAAAAGTTATAGATTTTTGATGGTGGGGAGTGAAAAATGAAAAAATAAAAAAGGGCCAGGTCTTTAAAAGGTTAGGGAGACTCTTATACAAAGAATTTTTCCAAGATGCCTCTTAGGTACCTTGTGAAGCAGCCCCCGTAACAAATTAAACATGACTTATTTGATAAGCCTAATGACTAGTCAAGAGCCAATTTATCTTTTCCCCAGAATCCCCCAATGGAGTATCAATGGCTTTATCCACATGTGTGCAGAGGCTGCCTCTAATAGCAACTCCTTTACTACTTACCTGCACATAACATAGTGCCTTTGGATGTTTGAAGAGGGTTCGCTGTCACGTTTAACAGATCTTCAGAGGATCTTCAGCAAACGCACACTGGAAATGCCATCGATGGTGAAATGTCCACCCAGCAAATGTCCACCCACCCACCCAGTGTGTTTGCTGAACATCTGTTACAATGTGACAGTGGCACACTGTAACAGATCAGCAGTAAAAACACCATATACTACTATACAGCTGTATTGCAGCACCTAGGCTTAAAGTATAAAAACAGTTATTGCCGGGGGTGAACCCTGTAATGGAAAATGGTGTCCAAATGTCCGAATTAAAATTTTTTATTTCATAAGTCATAATATGCAACATGTGCAGATAGGATTATGTCACGAATTTAGAGAATTCCCTGAAGATGGACAGTAAGAAATTTGCTTGTAAAGAATAATCCTAACTAGAACAAAACAGCCAGTTTTATATGCAAGTCTTTGAGTTGTCACTTTCTATTTATCTATTATAAATATATTTTTAGCTGCTTGCTGTTTTATAGTCAATTACACAAAATTGCTACCAGACCAACTTCTGTGAAGGAAGGCATTGATGGTTCCCACACTCTGACTAGCTATGTAGGGCCTCGCATGGCAGTAATGGAGTCACTACTTTGTATTTATATGCTGCATCTAGCAATGGAATTTACAGGAGGAAAGCATTCAGACATTTTGCATCCCTTCAGTTTTCTGGACCCACTCCAGGTCCTTTGCATTAATAATGAAACATATTGACCTGGAATGGGCACAGAATTGAAGAGGTGAGTATAATTACTTTAAAGGAAATCTACCATTTGTTTTTATGCAATGTGAACCAAACATACCTTGAGAATGCTGTAGCTACGCTCATGCAGAAACATATCTTTTTTTAATTCCTGATCCAAGTGGTTTTGCTAAAAAAAAACAATTATAAAATTCAGGGGCTTTGGAAAGCTGGGTACGTACTGACTGTTGTGTTCACTGAGCTTTCTGAACTGTCCAGACAGGACTAATCAACCTGAGCTGGGTGACTCATACACAGCAGCTGGGGGATCGTGCAGCGATTGATTACTTCTGCCTGTCAGGGACAACAGAGTGATTACATCAGTCTCTGGAGCAGTGCATAATAAGGGTAAGAGGAGAAGCACTGGAGCTGCCACAGGAGCGACAGATCCTCTTTTTATCATATTTTATAATGACCTGTTGGTGGGGGCGTTGGGAGGTGACTACACATTTTTTTTTTTTTTTTTTTTTTTTTTTTTATAGATTTGAGTATAAGTCGAGTATGGTTTTTTCAGCCCATTTTTTGTTGAAAAACTCGGCTTACACTAGAGTATATACAGTAGTCTGTATTTCAGTTCTAAAAATAAACTCTTACCCACTTCAATTCTACCATCTAAAATTCGTCCACTTAAAGGGAACCTATCGAGGCTATTTGGAACACCCACAGGTCCTTATGAAAGGGTAGGTCACTGTCCTAAAATTGCCTTCAATTCAACAAAACTGGGATAGTACACACTGGCTTCAGTGCACCAATGGCACATGCATAGTAAAGCCAGGGCGGACATGTGGATTCATTGAGGCAATGTACAAGCATCAGTCCAATGAAGATTCTTGGACGCTTCTCTAGAATTTAAAGTTTGATTTTTGAAGTGCTTTTAACTTTGGCCGCTTTGTAAATTTCCCATGAATGAGACTTGCATCTTTAAATCTGGAATGTATTAAAGCACATATTTTGTGTGTACATGGTGGAGAGGAGATGAGAATGTCAAAAACCATGACAAGTAAATGTCTTCCAGATTAAAGAAGCATTGAAGGGATATAATGTACATCCACGTGGGATTGAAGTTGCAGTGAGTTTTCTACCATATGGTGTTATATATAGCAGTGTAAGCTGCAGGGGTCTCTAACCCTTACAGTGCAAAGGTTGACAGTAGCAGACTGCCTTTCCACTGCAAAAACTCTCATCTTTCAGGGACCCTTCTCACATATATAAAGACAAAAGAAGACAAGAGATAGCGGCACTCACCCAGGATTCTTCTTTATTCAACTTAGTGCATAAGACAGGGAGGAGCAGCACAAGAGAGACTTCGGCGACGGGCCGTTTCGCGCACTCCTGCGCTTCGTCATGCTGAGCACCATCTACATGCATTGAACCAGACCATACCTGCAACACAAAAAATAGAAAAAATCGGATGGCTCACCCAATCACCTAGATGACCTCCTGTACCCGATGCCTGTGGTGGTGCACGCCACCAGATCCTCGACTGTAGAGATCCCAAAACGTGCAAAAACTTTGTGGTAGGCAGCACTTAAACATCGAAACGCGTCGATCCTACGCGTTCTTTTTATCCATGTACCCATGCACGGCTAAAGCCTAATAAAGAGAACATGTTTGCACCTATTCCGATGTGGTTTTCCTGAGTGCTGCCTACCACAAAGTTTTTGCACATACCTGCAACACGGTGCCCTTGCCATCAACCTACTCTTATTATTGGTCGGGCAGTGCCGACATCCTGCCAGGTGACCTGCCAGTCACCGGCATTCTCTACTCTATTGACCTTCTCACATACATAGTACCTTCATACTGTGCAGTTTTGGAAAAAGTTCTTTGTCGGATCCCCCAAATGTAAATTTAGTTAAATTAAAAAAAAAAAATAGATTTGCCATTTAAGGAAATTATGTAAAATCTGTAAACTAGCAGCAGTTGGGCATCACAGAGGTGTACGGGAATACTTGGGTCCAGATAAGCCGACTGGTGCTGTGGATGAATGTGTAGATTGTTTATCGATAGGCACAATGGGGGACATGTATCAGGGTTTGCATTCTAGTTTTGTGGCCTACAAATCCAAGGAAAGCATAGAAATTATCTGTTCTGATTGTTCTTAGAACTTGTGCAATTGTCCGGTATAGATGGCCCCTCACTGGCCTCAGCAGCCTTGTACATTACATTAACATCAACACTGAGAGCAGGGAGAAGCCAGCAAAGACGTTGGGTCATTGGTACCTGAACCTCCAGGCAACAATATGGAGTCTGTAAGCCAAACCTCCGACTCCTCAATTTCCTGAACTTCAACCCCGACTCCATCTCCACCAAAATGATCTCAGACTCCAACTCCACAGTCCTGTTTTCCTGGTCACTCTAGCAGTGCTTGAGATAAGTGAACCCAGTGCCTTATTCCTCTAATTTACGGCAGAGGAGCTTCACTACTGAGCACGAACATAAAGTGCAGCACAAATTCATCTCAACTTAAAGGGGCATCAAGGGTGCAGAAACCGCACAGACATGCCACAGGCAGCTTGTCAAACCATGTGTTGCCATCCACACCCTGCTGTCCCATAACTGATGGAAGCTTTCATTGGTGCAGGAGTCCGGGTAGCGGTGAGTGCAGCTGCGAAGTTCTCTCTGCTACTGTGTCCTCTCCTGCCCCCTCTCCTGAGACATATTGTATGCGTCGAGGTCAGGAGCCAGAGCGGAGTTGTAAGTTCTTGTCAGCTGTACTGTACTGCTCCAGGGGCCCTCTCCTGGTGCAGTTCTGCACTGGTCATGATGCTGCCACATACAACCAGTATGGGTTTTTGTCTGCTCTGAGGTCTCCAATACTATTAGTTTTATGCTCTAGGGATCTCCAGTATTGTCTTCTATGGGATCTCCAATATTTGTATGCAATCGGGGTCTCCGGGATTATTAGTTTTATGCTCTGGGAGTCTCCAGAATTATTGTCTGCTATGAGGTCTTCAATGTTTGTCTGCTATTTGGGTATTCGGTATAAGTATTTGTCTGCTCTCGGGGTCTCCGGTATTATTGTCTGCTCTGGGGTGGTATTTATTGTTGGACTGTGGTATACATCATTTCTGGGTTGGCATTTTGTGCTGTACTGGGGCTGTTGGGGCATCCAGGGTGCTGGGCACTGATGTGGCCCCTTAAAGTTGAACAGGATGACAGTATGGCTCTTGGGCCAATAAATGATGCAGCTTGTGGCCGTGTATAATTATGGTAGCAGCGGATCGCTGAGCGACCTGTGTTCTGAGGACTCATTAGCATAATTTGTTAAACATTTTTTACATCGAAACTTCTTGAAACTTCTCACTTCCAGACCTTCACAAGACCTGAACCGGCATCAGCTTTACAAAACCTGCCTAAGAGTACATTCACACATGGTATGCCCGCCGTGTGCTGGAGAGGAGGAAGGGGGGACCCCTCCATAGAAAATAGCGGCGCATGGTCGCATACACGCCGAAAGATAGAGCATGCTCTATCTTTTTGCGGTGTGCGGCCCGGATCTGTGCCACACGTGTGGCAGCATATCTGCACCGTGCTGCTATTGCCGTCTATGGGGACGTCCCCGCAGACGGCCATGTGAATGAGCCCTAAGAGTATGTTTGACCGGTTCGGAAGTGGTAGATTTCCTATAACTTGATTATGGTATTTTGTACATAACATTTTTTTAAATAGAAAAATGTAACTTGATAATTTTCTAAATAACTTTTTTATAAAATAGCAGACAAATTAATACATTTTTTTTTAAAGCAGAAAAAAAATGTGTAAACCTTTATCAAAATATTTTATACATAAGTAGTGTCAATCCATCGCCATTATCCACGATAAGAGGCAGAATACATGTATTGTAAGGTGCGGATACTTTTGCTAAGTGCTTTCTCCATCGCTGTTTTCATTCTGCATTCAGCTGAGATCTGTATTTAAAAACAGTGGATATCACCGATTCTGTTTCACCTAGAAACGCCTGGTATAACATAACAATCCTCTGTTAGAGGACACAAGAATTGCTTTTCTAGGTGCCACAATTCAGGTTCTTGTCAAATATTGTTTGGCCCCCTAAAGTTAATACTTTGTAGCGTCACCTTTTGCTGCGAGTACAGCTGCAAGTCGCTTGGGGTATCAGATCTCTATCAGTTTGGCACATAAAGAGACTGAAATCCTTGCCCACTCTTCCTTGCAAAACAGCTGGAGCTCCGTGATATTAGATGGAGAGAGTTTGTGAACAGCAGTTTTCAGCTCTTTCCACAGATTCTCGATAGGATTCAGCTCTGGACTGTGACTTGTCCATTCTAACACCTGGATACGTTTATTTGTGAACCACTGGATTGTAGATTCTGATATATGTTTGGGATCATTGTCTTGTAAGACAAATCTCAACTGAGGGTGATGCCACACATGGCGTTTTGAACCCTTTTTTGATCCATCTTTAAGCAGTCTGTTAAAAAATGCATTCGTTTTTTTACAGGTTTTACCAATTATCTTAATTAAAACTGATCAAAAACGGATACATTTTCAAAAAATGCATGTGTTCTTCAAAAATGCATGCTTTTTTAACGGACTGCTTAAAAGCGGACCAAATACCGATTCAAAACGCCATGTGTGGCATCACCCTTAGACTCAGAACCCTGAGACTATGACAGCGGTGGCGAACCTATGGCACGGGTGCCAGAGGCGGTACTCTGAGCCCTTTCTGTGGGCACCCGGGCCATCGCCCCAGCACACCAGACAGAACTCAAACAATCTTTCTGCAGTTCCAAGCCACTTAAAAGATGCTCCTTTCAGACATATTTTGATACTTGCTTCTTGACTTAGAACTGTAGGAACAGGGAGAATGAGTAGACAGGGCCGAATTATCTTTGGAGGATCTTTAGCTGGCCCCACAATTCTCTGTGTACAGAGGGACACTAGAAAGAAGCTAAAATTATGCAAATTTTTCATCTTTCTACTTTTTTGCTGTCCTCTGGAGGCCAAAATGATTAAAAGTTGTTGAAGAACAGGGAGCAATAACTTACTGCTTTAATTTTTGGTTGGCACCTTGCGATAAATAAGGAGGGTCTGCGTTGCAGTTTGGGCACTCGGTCGCTAAAAGGTTCGCCATCACTGGACTATGACATAGCAGGGGGATTTATACAAAGACTGGATTACACACAAGTGGATTATATTTATCATCGTCAGTCATTTAGGACAACATAGGATCATTCAGAGATCAGAGACTGCACTTCTGGGGGGAGATTTATCATAAGTTTCTTAGTGCAGAACTGTTCTAGTTGCCTATGGGCGCCAATCGGAGCTCAGCTTTCATTTTCCCACAGCTATTTGTAAAATAAAGCTGATCTCTGATTGGTTTATATGGGCAACTAGAACAGTTTTACCTCTGAAACTTCATGATAAATCTACCCCCCCCCCTGGAGTGAGTTTACTGCACTGAAAGTAAATGGGCCGAATAATAGTGGATGCCCAACTTTTCAGTTAATTTATTGGCTATTTTAAACTTTTGTAAAAAATAATAGTGTCCCACTTTTTCAAGGCACTGTATTTGCTAGGAGAATCCTAATCTGCTGGGAGCCCAGTGCCCATGTGCTGCAGCAGCTTGGATATTGGATAACTAGTGTTAAATGAAAATTGATTGCTCGGTGTCACTTTCCTCACGTTGTTATGGCACTGGGTGACCAGACTGGAGCAGCGGCCACTTTGTATGCAGCTCTGCTGTGCGGTGGCGGCTCCGCCAGCACATATAGCAAGATGAAATATTGTTGATCGTGCAGCTTCCAGGTTGCGAGGTCGAGGTAGTGGAAATTGGAAAAGCTCTTTGTGTGCTGGCCTTCTAGCATTGCACTTATTACACATTTCCTGGAGCTCACTTGGTTTGTAGCTGAGCATTATCTGACTATCGCTGTGTTTGAGGTCTAGCTATAGTTCACATTAAAGAACAAGATGTATAAAGCAAACAGATGCAAATGTATCTGTAAAACCTGTGCTATTAGGGCTCTGTATGAGGACGGCATGGGATATTAGTGCCCTGCCTACAGGAGTTCTGCCCCTTATTACAGAGGCAGATGACACATTAATGACTTCATATTCGCCAAATCAGAATATCCGTATTTGCAAGGGTCTAGTTTTTATTTTAAAGGCTTTATTGTTTTAAAAGCATTGATTATGTATTATCATGTGGTGTCACACATGGCGTTTTGAACCCGTTTTTAGTTCATTTTAAGTGTTTTTGAAAACTCGTCCGTTTTTGTCCGGTTTTTCCGATTATCTTAATTAAAAACTGATGTGTTTTTTAAAACGCATGCTTTTAATGGACTGAAAACGCATGCTTAAAAACGGACTAAAGACGGGTTCAAAATGCCACGTGTGACACCACCCTAAGGCATCTTGCACACGAACTGGCGAGCATACAGCTGGAGAGAGGAGGGTTGATCGTTCCTCATTTGTGTGCAAGGGGCCTAAAAGTGAAGAAAGTTGTTTTATTTTTTTGTTTTGGCACTTTTTAAATTTTGTAATAGAAAATGTGTTTCTTGTAGTATTTTGCCGGTTTAAACATAACGTAGGATAAAAAAGGTAGCATCTGCATTTTTCTTTAATTATTATCATCTATAGAGCTCCATTCATTCCATGATGCTGTAAAATCAATAAAGGGTTCACATTACATTAAAGGGCATCTACCACCAGGATGAAGGACTGTATGCAAATGAGCCCGAGGGACTCCAGGATCCATTGGCTTTCTTGGAGCCTGGAGCCCCTCGGGCACAAATGCAAGTACAAATACAATCACTACATTGATCAGGAAACAAATAGAAAGAGGACGCTATCTGCAGGACTTATGTTATAGAGCAGTAGGAGCTGAGCAGATTGTACATAGTGTCCAACCTGCAGGCAGCATGTTATAGAGCAAGAGGCAGCAATTGCTAGCCAGCCTCCCTTCTATGATTGTACACATGGTTACAGCCGTCGGTCACTTTGGTCTCCAATGATGAAGCAGACATGTAAATAGATCTCAAGTTTTTTTTTCCAGATCCTATGTATATATCTGCCAATGTTTTTTCCTGCTTGTAAACACCTTATGTACAATCTGCACAACTCTATAACATACTGCATTTCTTATGTGCTCAGTCTATGAAATGTTTTAGCCAGGCAGCACTTTATAATCGTGTAATAACCTGAATGCCAGCGAGCCTGGTACCCACACACTTGTGGGGTTGACCCAGCTGTCGCTTCACTTAAGCAGATGCTGTAAATTATAATCTATTTCTATAGTATGTTTATCGGTGGTCATTTGTTTTTCTTTGTGCAAAGATGAGCTGTAGAACACCAACTATATTGCTGCCTCACCTCCTCTTGTTTTCTTTTGCAGAGGTGGCAGAACTTGAAGCAAACCTGCCATGTAAGTACCTCTCCTATGTCTTCCTAGCCATATGTGTATAGAAAATAGCATAATGTGGATTATTATAGCTAGCAGGCAGCTCCGCAGGGGTGTTACTGGGTCTGTACTGTATTTTTCGGACTATAAGGCGCACCTGATTATAAGGCGCACCATCAAAAAAAATGCCTGCTAAATCGTCTAGGTTCATATATAAGGCGCATCAGATTATGAGGCGCACCTGATTTTAATGGTGAATGACCAGTAGGTGGCAGACCTGTGCACAGTTCAAGGCAGCTGTTCATATATAAGGTGCACTGGACTATAAGGCTCACCTTTGATTTCTGAGAAAATTAAAGGATTTTTTGTGCACCTTATAGTCCGAAAAATACGGTATATAGATTTGTTTTGCTGTTGTTTAACTATATGAGTAAAATTTAAAAAAAACATGGATGTCAGTGAATCCTTTCTACTAACATCCGGCCAAGATGCGCGATCTCGGGAACGAGGCCGGAGTTACTGCGCATGCGCAGAACTCCGGCTTCTCGGACGAGGGCGCGCAGCTGCCAGGAGCTGCGCGCCGAAGATCACAGGGTAGGCGGGGGAAAGCAGCTACTGGGGCGTGGAGTAGCCGCGCCGTGTAGCCTCGTGTCCGGCTACTCCACGCCCCGGTAGCCGCTTAATTAAATTAACATATTAGGGCAATAAAGTTTATGCTAGGCTAGCGGGGACGTGAGGATTAGCTCTAAAAAGGGCTATCCTCACGTCCCATACATCCACCTACCACCCGATCTACCTTTATAGGTAGATTCGTGGTGGTAGGTGCCCTTTAACATTTAACATTTTCAGGACAAACATAAAAATGTTATAGCTTGGAGAAGTTGGTGGAGTAAAAATCTTGTTTCAGTTCTGTTCTCCTCTGTGTCATTGATACCTTTACATTAGAATCCAAAGAATTATTCTGGATTACTTGGTAACCTGGCAACACCAGACTGACCAAAACGTGTAGATTGGGGTCAGGTGGTATTTACTTGTCACGTCCATTGCTCTGACAACAGGAATAAGGCTGATCCACTGATTATAGAACCGACCTGATATCCGTATTTTTAGCATTTCATCAGTTCAGTGTTTTCATACACACTATTAGTACGTGTGGAAAGACTGACGCTAATTTTGTTAGTATAATTATGCAGTTCTTCTAACCGATTGTATAATATCTGTGCAAGTCATCTTCACTGTATGTATAATAATTACATTACTATTCCTGTATAAATTATATTATTATCCTATTAGGTACCTGCAAAGTGAATTTCCCTGACCCCAACAAACTGCATTACTTCCAGCTGACTGTGAGCCCAGGTAATCTTCTCTCCTGACACGGGTGATTCTGGGGATAAATACTAAAGCACTTGATGAATTACAGCCGCTATGTTAACAGAATAAGAAAGCGTTTCCTTGAAGTGTGTTTTTGATTTGACTATTATACCATAAAATGTTTGTATTTCTAGGAACAATGTAATTTATTATCTGGTAAAATTACTGTGTAATATATATTTATTTTTATTTATTTTTATTTTAATTCCCTTAAAGGGGTTGTTCATGACCAAGTAAAAATAGTGAGGTGGCTTTGGAGGCGGAGGGGGCTGCATAAAAAATAAACATGTACTTACCTCCAAGGCCCCTCCCAGAGTCCTGCTGCGCGGTCTCGTCCCTGTTTGTTTACAGGGTCATAGAAATTCCCCACTTGCAGCTTTAGGCAAGCCAACCAACACCATTCCCAGAAGCTGAAGAGCTGGATGAGCATGTGTCCTGCTGCTCCATTCAATGCTTTGGAAGCATCAGAAACTGCTGAGCACATCCCTCGGTTATCTTCACCAAAAGACTGCGAATGGGAGTGCCACATACTGTATATCCGAGTGCTATGCTCTGCAATTTATTATGCCCACATAGTATTGAATGAAGGACATGCTCTACCTTCTGCTTTCATTCTTTTACTAAGACCCAGACCTCAATTCTTGCGATCGGTGGCTGGACTCTAGCTGATCAGATTCAATCCTGCGGATAAGGGGATGACAATAGTGATTGTTACCCCTCCTTTAAGGCAACACTACACAAGCTTAATAATCAAAATGCCTTACAGGATCTCAGCCATGTCTCTCTCCCCTAGACTGTCCATTCTATGACTGTAAGACATCTGACAGGAGTCGCACCTCTCTGCCCTCTTTGCAGTATTGCCAAAATTAAGTAATGCCTCTGTAGTAGGTCATCAACAAAAAGTGGAATTTGTTTGCAGACCGTTGACCTATTTTGTTTTCTGTAGTTTTTTTACACAACCTTTAATGCAGCTATATTTAATTTATAGGTTCAGTGTTTTTAACAATAATCTTTTATTTATATAGTGGCAGCAAATTCCACTGCGCTTTACAAATCATAGGGGACCTATACAAATATAATATTACATTACAGAGTACAAACAGTCATAGGGAACAATATTAGTGAGGGCCCTGATCATAAGAGCTTACAGTCTAGGAGGATGAGGGGGTGACACAAGACCTTACTGTCTATGAGGATGTGACACAAGAGGTATAAAAGCTTGTATAATGGTCCAGCCATTATTTATAAGGGAACAGTTTAAAATTAATAAAAATTCGACTGCTTGAACCATCAGCTGCCATCCAATTTACAAGGTCCAAGGTGAAAGTGAGTGCATAGAAGCCTAGAGCTTGGTATACACTAACCGGCCACTTTATTAGGTACACCTGTCCAACTGCTCGTGAACACTTAATTTCTAAGCAGCCAATCACATGGCGGCAACTCAGTGCATTTAGGCATGTAGACATGGTCAAGACAATCTCCTGCAGTTCAAACCGAGCATCAGTATGGGGAAGAAAGGTGATTTGAGTGCCTTTGAACGTGGCATAGTTGTTGGTGCCAGAACGGCTGGTCTGAGTATTTCAGAAACTGCTGATCTACTGAGATTTTCACGTACAACCATCTCTAGGGTTCACAGAGAATGGTCCGAAAAAGAAAAAACATCCAGTGAGCGGTAGTTCTGTGGGCGGAAATGCCTTGTTGATGCCAGAGGTCAGAGGAGAATGGGCAGACTGGTTCGAGCTGATAGAAAGGCAACAGTGACTCAAATCGCCACCCGTTACAACCAAGGTAGGCAGAAGAGCATCTCTGAACGCACAGTACGTCGAACTTTGAGGCAGGTGGGCTACAGCAACAGAAGACCACACTGGGTGCCACTCCTTTCAGCTAAGAACAGGAAACTGCAGCTACAATTTGCACAAGCTCATCGAAATTGGACAGTAGAAGATTGGAAAAACGTTGCCTGGTCTGATGAGTCTCGATTTCTGCTGCGACATTCGGATGGTAGGGTCAGAATTTGGCGTCAACAACATGAAAGCATGGATCCATCCTGCCTTGTATCAACGGTTCAGGCTGGTGGTGGTGGTGTCATGGTGTGGGGAATATTTTCTTGGCACTCTTTGGGCCCCTTGGTACAACGCCACAGCCTACCTGAGTATTGTTGCTGACCATGTCCATCCCTTTCTGACCACAATGTACCCAACATCTGATGGCTACTTTCAGCAGGATAATGCGCCATGTCATAAAGCTGGAATCATCTCAGACTGGTTTCTTGAACATGACAATGAGTTCACTGTACTCAAATGGCCTCCACAGTCACCAGATCTCAATCCAATAGAGCATCTTTGGGATGTGGTGGAACGGGAGATTCGCATCATGGATGTGCGGCCGACAAATCTGCGGCAACTGTGTGATGCCATCATGTCAATATGGACCAAAATCTCTGAGGAATGCTTCCAGCACCTTGTTGAATCTATGCCCACGAAGAATTGAGGCAGTTCTGAAGGCAAAAGGGGGTCCAACCCGTTACTAGCATGGTGTACCTAATAAAGTGGCCGGTGAGTGTATATCTGGTGTTTGCCGGATAACAGTAAAAAGAGAGCTGACATTTGATGCAGTTAGTGAGTGTGATAGGCTTGCTTAAAAAGATGGGTTTTAAGAACACAGCCTGGGAGAAGTCCTGGAGACCTGCATGAGAGGTTCTAATTAAGATAGACAATTTTCCTGCAATGGAGGTATCTCAAATTTTTGAAGTGTGCTATTTACATAGCCTAGAATTTTGCAATGCATCCTGGTTATAAATCATGATGGGCTAGCATCTAGGGCACCTACAACCACGGTGGAGCTGTACATGAACCTCTCCCATCTGTGATTTTCACTGGTGAGACATAAAAGCACAATCGTAATTTGGGTTATTTAACTTGCAATAAGAATGATAGTACATTATCCTTCTTGAATAAGCTATTTGGTAATGGGTACATGGGTACCACTTATATTATATAGCAAATGGATGGGAGCATATTGCAGTAACCTGATGTGACCACTTCACTGAGACTGGAGCTGTTTGCTTTATCTCTGTTTATCATCTAAGAACAGCTGATCTGTTACATGTTTTTTATACTAACCTCACTATGAGCACAAGGATTGGATGCCAACAAGTTGTGGTGTCTGTCACCAAGTTCTAGATTGACCCGTCTGTACAAATTGTGTTTCTGCATCGGAAATCTGATAGACGGCTGTGTGCACTGGAGCATACCCCGGGCATCTGCTGTATCATTGCCCTTTCATTGATATTTACAACATCAGGTCTTCTACTAAACATTTTCTCTATGAATCCTAAATATATATCTGGCAATGCCTGCTTAATATGTAGTTACCATTGCTTATTACAGTACTTGTATATGATGTATTTGTTTCCTGTTAGTTTTTTTAAATTAATAAATTTTTTACAATATTGCATTTTTGTCCTTAAGATTTCCAGAAATTGGTAATTGTAGTTTTCTTAAGATAATTATGTATAGGAATGGGAAACAAAAATGAATGGCTCAAACAGCCATTTGCCGGGGTGCTTAGCCTAATCAAATTGAGATGGCCCATCTTAAGGATAGACAATATATTTTAAAGAACTGGAAATCCTTAAAATACATTTTAAGGCCTCATTCACATGAATGTGATGGGGACTGTGATCCGATCATGGTCCACACATCTCTTTTCTAAAATATTTTTTTTAAATAATAAATAAATAAGCAAATGAGCCTGAAGGGTTACAAGAGTGCATCCGTGCTGTAGCTCCACAGACCGTTACACTGCCTCTCCTCCCCCTCCTCTCTGTTAGGCTGTATAGAAGCACTTCCCTCCCTCCCCACTGTGTGCTGAAACTTTCTCTGCTGTAATGAGATCACATCAGGCGCGGGGGGATGTGGAGGTAGAAGGGTGAGACAGTGTAACAGCTTGTGAAGCTACAGCAAGGAAGGGCTCTGGTAACACCCCACAGAACCCTTCTCACTCATTAGCATGATTTAAAAAGGTTGATTTAAATAGTAATAAAATCAACTATACTGTGGTAAATCAAAATAATTTTAAAAGGAAGGAGACCATGGATATCACAATGGATTTTGATAGATTTTTTTAAATTTTTCTATTTGCTTGTTTCATGTATTTTCCACTGACCTATCTCCGAGGTAGGTTAATAGATTGGTAAAGTGGTGCAGGTGCTACATTTATATCCTGTCCAGCAGCCAAGGCTTTGATTTGCCAAAGCGATACTTGAGATAACTGGAATATGCAAAGAGGTGATGAGTTTCAATATTAATGTTCCAGACACCTGATATTTAGTTGAGTAAGTCTCGGTTGTGATTTTTTGGTCCAGGGATTATATGTAATGATGTTCCATCTCCTGTAGGAGGCGTTGTAAACACATCTATATGAGTGATGCAGCTTCTTATCCAGAGAAAGGAACACGGTTTACAGCAAACCCTCATTTATAAATTCAGCTTTGCATGCTGATTTACATGAAATACATTTTGTAAGTTTTGTTCTATTTTTACTGCTAGTTTTAATTTTTTTTTCACATGTACATATAAAAAGGATTGCTGGAGTATAAGTTCTGGGAGCATGTACAAATAATTTATAAGAAGTTCTTCTATTCTAAGATCTTGAATATTGAGTGTGGATAGCATCCTCCATAGCTCATAGTTACATTTAGTGCACAGCTTTAACTAGAGACCATGCAAGCCTCAGGTGGGACATTTCCGATCATAGATTGTTCTTTAGTGGCTAGGTGATAGCCATCTGATGAATGGAAGTCTGACTACTGGGACCCTCGCCGATCACAAGAGTGACACCCTGCCCCTCAATTCAATGTCTATTATAGACTAAAGTAGACTATAGACCTTGATCGGAGTGGGGTGATACCTACCCATCAATTAGTTAAATCTGAGAAGATTGAGAGGGAAAGTGATGTTACTTCTGTTACCCCTCACCTCTCCTTGTGTGTAATATATAGTAAAGCCTTGTTTGTGTTTGTGCTTCATCTGCTGCCTGTGAGAGAGACACTACTTGTGTAGCTGATGTCTGTATATGAGTAACAGCATGCCAGGCTGTTACTCCCATACACATGGCTACATCCTGTAGCAGTTGTATCTCATACACACAGCTAGCAGGGGCCGTGGCTGCCAGCACCAGGAAGCACATAAAGGAGCCAGCACCAGCAGTGTCTCATCATTATACAGGCTGTCAGTCATGTGTATTGGAGTATCTCGTACACACAGGCTTCAGGGGGAACCAGCACCAGGAAGCACATAGAGGAGCCAGCAACAGGAGTGTCACATCATTTTACAGGCTGTCAGTCATATGTATAGGAGTATCTCATATACACACACAGGCACAGGGAAGGACATAGAGGAGCCAGCACCAGAAGTGTCAAATCATTATACAGGCTGTCAGTCATGTGCATAGAAGTATCTCATACACACACACAGGCACAGGGAAGCAAATAGAGGAGCCAGCACCAGGAGTGTCACATCATTATACAAGCTGTCAGTCATGTGTATAGAAGTATCTCATACACACACACAGGCACAGGGAAGCAAATAGAGGAGCCAGCACCAGGAGTGTCACATCATTATACAAGCTGTCAGTCATGTGTATAGAAGTATCTCATACACACACACAGGCACAGGGAAGCAAATAGAGGAGCCAGCACCAGGAGTGTCACATCATTATACAGGCTGTCAGTCAAACCTGGGGGTGGGGCCTGACACTCAAGATGAGCTTGACTGCTCAATATGATAATGACTCATTGGACTCATTTAGGACCTCATAGATTAGGTTTACAGGCATGTAGAGGGACAATGTAGGGATAGAGACCATTCTTTCTAATGGCAGTTTATAAAAATATATAGTTTTGGGTGGTTAATTTGCCTGACAGGTTCTTTTTAAAGAACTCAATAGGGGAATTTATCATGAGGCAACACATCGGACACCAGCTTTTGGTGTTCCAACCACCACGCGCATTGTGCTGGATATACTAATAGGCTCCGTCCTTGATTCGATCGACACCATTTCCTGTCTGGAGTGAATGTACCTGGGCTGGCCTGGACTGGTGGTGAGGTGACGTAGTCTGAGGGGAGGAGGCATACAAGCACTGATACATGATACATGTTAAGGATAACCTGTAGCAATAGGGCTTCATGTTTGTGTCAGTCTTATAACTCTTCTCCTGGTATTACAATCTGTACTGCAGGCTTTTTTCCCCCATATGAAACATATTCACAAAGTGTGGATGACATTTGTTGAAATCTCATCCAACATCTCATAAATACAGATGTTTCTCTATGTGAAGTGGTTCCTGCCTTTGGATGATTTTGCAAAGAATTATTTTAGCTTATGTCTAAGATAAAATATAAATGTTATTCTAAATTGGCTCCTTCTGGAGGTTTTACACCAACAGACCATCAACCAGAGGTCGCATTAACGCCTCACCACGCGTCATAGACGCGTGATGAGGCGCCATTACCCCCCAAAATAATTGCCATGCGTAAAGTTACGCTTGGCAATTATTCCCTGTAGCGCGCAGGCTGAGCGGTTCAGCGCGCGCCGCAAAGGAGAGAAATATCAGTAGCGCGATCACAGCGCGCGCTGGACCGCTCAGCGGGACACATGACTAGGGGCGGGCCGGAGTGAGAGCACCCGCCCCAGGGGAGACGTGTGGGCAGTGGCGTACCGTCCGCGGTCGCCATTGAGACGGCCCATCAGAAGGGGGGGGGCGGGGCTGTCGCTAATGCCGCTCTTCCCTGACACCCTCCCCCCTCGTCCGCTGCTCGACTCCTCTGCTCCTCCGCTCCCCTCGACTGTAAGTCCCTCTGTGCGTGTGTCTGTGTGTGTGTGCGTGTGTCTGTGTGTGCTGTGGTGTGTCTGTGTGTGCTGTGCTGTTGTGTGTTTATGGGGTGTGTGTGCACTGTGAGTGTATGAATATGCTGTGTGAGTGTATGGTGTGTGTGTGCACTGTGAGTGTATGAATATGCTGTGTGAGTGTATGGTGTGTGCGGGTGTGTGTGCACTGTGAGTGTATGAATATGCTGTGTGAGTGTATGGTGTGTGCCGGTGTGTGTGCACTGTGAGTGTATGGTGTGTGCCGGTGTGTGCACTGTGAGTGTATGAATATGCTGTGTGAGTGTATGGTGTGTGCCGGTGTGTGTGCACTGTGAGTGTATGAATATGCTGTGTGAGTGTATGGTGTGTGCCGGTGTGTGTGCACTGTGAGTGTATGAATATGCTGCGTGAGTGTATGGTGTGTGCACTGTGAGTGTATGAATATGCTGTGTGAGTGTATGGTGTGTGCACTGTGAGTGTATGAATATGCTGTGTGAGTGTATGAATATGCTGTATGAGTGTATGGTGTGTGCCGGTGTGTGCACTGTGAGTGTATGAATATGCTGTGTGAGTGTATGGTGTGTGTGCACTGTGAGTGTATGAATATGCTGTGTGAGTGTATGAATATGCTGTGTGAGTGTATGGTGTGTGCCGGTGTGTGTGCACTGTGAGTGTATGAATATGCTGTGTGAGTGTATGAATATGCTGTATGAGTGTATGGTGTGTGCCGGTGTGTGTGCACTGTGAGTGTATGAATATGCTGTGTGAGTGAGTGCTGTTTGTGTATGGTGTGTGCGGTTGCGCTGTGAGTGTATATGGTGTGTGTACATTGTGAGTGTATGAATATGCTGTGTTGGTGTATGTGCTGTGTGTGTTTATGCTGTACGTATTCGTATTTGTTTTGTGTATGCAGCATGTCTGTATATACTGTATGTGTGTACATGCTGTATGTATGAGGGCGTAAGCAGCGCTCACCCCCTCCTCCTGTCCCGTGTGGAGTGTGTGCGGTGCTGTGAGTGTGGAGTGTGTGCGGTGCTGTGAGTGTGGAGTGTGTGCGGTGCTGTGAGTGTGGAGTGTGTGCGGTGCTGTGAGTGTGGAGTGTGTGCGGTGCTGTGTGTGTGGAGTGTGTGCGGTGCTGTGAGTGTGGAGTGTGTGCGGTGCTGTGTGTGTGGAGTGTGTGCGTGTGCTGTGAGTGTGGAGTGTGTGCGGTGCTGTGAGTGTGGAGTGTGTGCGGTGCTGTGAGTGTGGAGTGTGTGCGGTGCTGTGAGTGTGGAGTGTGTGGAGTGTGTGCGGTGCTGTGAGTGTGGAGTGTGTGCGGTGCTGTGTGTGTGGAGTGTGTGCGGTGCTGTGAGTGTGGAGTGTGTGCGGTGCTGTGAGTGTGGAGTGTGTGCGGTGCTGTGAGTGTGGAGTGTGTGCGGTGCTGTGAGTGTGGAGTGTGTGCGGTGCTGTGTGTGTGGAGTGTGTGCGGTGCTGTGAGTGTGGAGTGTGTGCGGTGCTGTGTGTGTGGAGTGTGTGCGGTGCTGTGAGTGTGGAGTGTGTGCGGTGCTGTGTGTGTGGAGTGTGTGCGGTGCTGTGAGTGTGGAGTGTGTGCGGTGCTGTGTGTGTGGAGTGTGTGCGTGTGCTGTGAGTGTGGAGTGTGTGGAGTGTGTGCGTGTGCTGTGAGTGTGGAGTGTGTGCGTGTGCTGTGAGTGTGTGCGTGTGCTGTGAGTGTGGAGTGTGTGCGTGTGCTGTGTGTGTGGAGTGTGTGCGTGTGCTGTGTGTGTGGAGTGTGTGCGTGTGCTGTGAGTGTGGAGTGTGTGGAGTGTGTGCGTGTGCTGTGAGTGTGGAGTGTGTGCGTGTGCTGTGAGTGTGTGCGTGTGCTGTGAGTGTGGAGTGTGTGCGTGTGCTGTGAGTGTGGAGTGTGTGCGTGTGCTGTGAGTGTGGAGTGTGTGCGTGTGCTGTGTGTGTGGAGTGTGTGAGTGTGTGTGGAGTGTGTGTGGAGTGTGTGTGGAGTGTGTGTGGAGTGTGTGTGGAGTGTGTGTGGAGTGTGTGTGGAGTGTGTGTGGAGTGTGTGTGGAGTGTGTGTGGAGTGTGTGTGGAGTGTGTGTGGAGTGTGTGTGGAGTGTGTGTGGAGTGTGTGTGGAGTGTGTGTGGAGTGTGTGTGGAGTGTGTGTGGAGTGTGTGTGGAGTGTGTGTGGAGTGTGTGTGGAGTGTGTGTGGAGTGTGTGTGGAGTGTGTGTGGAGTGTGTGTGGAGTGTGTGTGGAGTGTGTGTGGAGTGTGTGTGGAGTGTGTGTGGAGTGTGTGTGGAGTGTGTGTGGAGTGTGTGTGGAGTGTGTGTGGAGTGTGTGTGGAGTGTGTGTGGAGTGTGTGTGGAGTGTGTGTGGAGTGTGTGTGGAGTGTGTGTGGAGTGTGTGTGGAGTGTGTGCGTGTGCTGTGAGTGGAGTGTGTGCTGTGAGTGTGGAGTGTGTGCGTGTGCTGTGAGTGTGTGCGTGTGCTGTGAGTGTGGAGTGTGTGCTGTGAGTGTGGAGTGTGTGCTGTGAGTGTGGAGTGTGTGCGTGTGCTGTGAGTGTGGAGTGTGTGCGTGTGCTGTGAGTGTGGAGTGTGTGCGTGTGCTGTGAGTGTGGAGTGTGTGCGTGTGCTGTGAGTGTGGAGTGTGTGCGTGTGCTGTGAGTGTGGAGTGTGTGCGTGTGCTGTGCGTGTGCTGTGAGTGTGCTGTGAGTGTGGAGTGTGTGTGGAGTGTGGAGTGTGTGCGTGTGCTGTGAGTGTGCTGTGAGTGTGGAGTGTGTGTGTGTGTGGAGTGTGTGTGTGTGTGGAGTGTGTGTGTGTGGAGTGTGTGTGTGTGTGGAGTGTGTGTGTGTGTGGAGTGTGTGTGTGTGTGGAGTGTGTGTGTGTGTGGAGTGTGTGTGTGTGTGGAGTGTGTGTGTGTGTGTGGAGTGTGTGTGTGTGTGTGGAGTGTGTGTGTGGAGTGTGTGCGTGTGCTGTGTGTGTGGAGTGTGTGCGTGTGCTGTGTGTGCGGAGTGTGTGCGTGTGCTGTGTGTGCGGAGTGTGTGCGTGTGCTGTGAGTGCGGAGTGTGTGCTGTGAGTGCGGAGTGTGTGCGTGTGCTGTGAGTGCGGAGTGTGTGCGTGTGCTGTGAGTGCGGAGTGTGTGCGTGTGCTGTGAGTGCGGAGTGTGTGCGTGTGCTGTGAGTGCGGAGTGTGTGCGTGTGCTGTGAGTGCGGAGTGTGTGCGTGTGCTGTGAGTGCGGAGTGTGTGCGTGTGCTGTGAGTGCGGAGTGTGTGCGTGTGCTGTGAGTGCGGAGTGTGTGCGTGTGCTGTGAGTGCGGAGTGTGTGCGTGTGCTGTGAGTGCGTGTGGAGTGTGTGCGTGTGGAGTGTGTGCGTGTGGAGTGTGTGCGTGTGGAGTGTGTGCGTGTGGAGTGTGTGCGTGTGGAGTGTGTGCGTGTGGAGTGTGTGCGTGTGGAGTGTGTGCGTGTGCTGTGTGAGTGTGCTATGTGTATTACCGAAATTTTCATACTCCTCCTCGGGTAAAAATACTCCTCAAAAATGGTGAGAGGAGTATTTTTACCCTTCTGGAAAAATGTTAGTGCGACCTCTGCCATCAACTGAAGTGCTTGGAAAACTTTTACAGCATCCGTTTTTCATTCTGCATAAACTGCACATGATCTTCCTCCTAATGTTTTTAGCTGCTTGACATGGTTCATCGTACCTGTTGTTCTATTCTTCTAATGATTGTGATGAAGGGGGAGGGGTTTGACCACTGAAATATAAATATAATCCAGCGGCCTAAAAAGTGGGGGAAAAATAAGGTTAAAAAAAACCTGCTCCTTATGTTCAGGATGTCGCCTCTGGCCAACAGTGGGACTCGGTTCCGTACTTCCTTCTATCCAAACTGTGATTGAAGACCTACTCAAGTCATTATTATCCATCACAGTGACCTCTACGTTAAGTGCATGTGATAAATGGCCTCAATGTGCCATCTGTGTGCATTTTACTACTCTGTTGTCACTTTTGCTTTTTTTCCTTTACTTATAATGGAAAAAACAACTTGGACATAAGTGCTATTTTACCTGTGGTCTATGGGGAGCCGATGGTGAATGGAGGGGCTTCTGTCTACCATTAGTACAGTATTAGGTGTCCTTAAATCTACCATCAAAATCAAGCACGATAAACCAGGGACACTTACTCATTGATCCAGGCACCATATATTTGTTATGTACAATTCTGGTAATGAGCCTGAAGGGCTTTGGGGTTACTGTGCTGTTGCTACACAGGCTGCTAAACTGTGCCGGAGCGCTTTTTACCTACATCTGATTGAGATTACATCAGGCAGAGGGAAGGGGAAGTGCTGAGGGAGCAGAGGGTGATGCAGTGTAACAGCCTGCGAAACCACAGCATGGAGGGGCTCTGGTAAAACCCCCAGGAACCCTTCAGGACCATTATTTTAAAGATTAATAAATATAATAGAAACTATAACCACAGTCACAGTGCCTGGATCTATGACTAAGTGCCCCTGCCTTATCATGATGGATTTTATTAGTAGATTTCCTTAAATCTGCTTTCATAATGGAATACAGTAACGACCACTGCTAGTGGTGATGTGTTCGCAGCCTCACTAGTGCAGTGTGAAAGATAAGTGTGTCTTGAATACTTGATATCTGACCAGGACTAGATATGATTCTTTTACTATCAGACCAGTTGTTACAGACATGTACAGTAACATATAGAGGATGACAGACACACAAGTGACCCTCCTATGATTTCAAAATGACCAACTCTATACATAGAATAACAAAACCAAAAAGCAAAGAGTATTAAGGTCTTAAACAGTTAATTCTTTATTATAGAGAACACAATAAAAATATTTACAACCTCTACAATTTTATAAAAACATCAAGAATAGGACTCCAAAAATATGTATTGCCATCATGCCAGAAATAACCCAAGGGTACAGTTCAACAATTCTAAGTGCATAGTGCATGCCAATATTTACTGGTGGGCATGATCAGGGATAGTCAGTGTAACACATATACACTACGACACAAGGTAAGTGTTAGTAACTATCCTTGTTATCTAAAGTCATATGGTAACTATTCATGCATACCCATTCGTAAGTCTCCAGGGGTTCCAGATCGTGGTCAATAGAGTCTTATGAATATAGTGTTCTCTATAATAAAGACTTAACTGTTTAAGACCTTAATACTCTTTGCTTTTTGGTTTTATGATTCTTCCACTGTAGTAAATGGGTATAGAGTAGTAATATTTTTATTGATTTAATACAGAGAATCTACCAGCAGTTTTGACCATACATAGCTGTGGACAGTGTAGGGTATTGGCCCTGGAGAGTTTCGTATCCATACCTTTTGTGTGTGTTGGTAGTAGCAGCATGACTGTTGAATGCTCCAGGATTGTAGCTGAAATTGTAACACTGCTGTGTTCTTAGATTCCATTCAAAGTACTCCGATTGCAATCACCTCTTCTGTAATATCTTAGCAGAAGCCTGCTACAGCTGTGACTCAAAGGAAGGTTGTGCTGTTAGATTTCACACATGAGTGCACCACAGTACACAAAGTCCAGCTACAACCATGGTATATACTACATGGCTACTTTTACGCCCACAAAGCTCTCCAGGGCTTGTAGATCTTTCCACATGTTTATGCCATCTCTGTATGCATGATATGGTTTTCAATGGATTTAGACAAGATGAAATGACCCACTATGCATCACTGATCCACAGATAGACATGCTGGGATCCAGTGTTTCTCAATTGTTACTCCTGGTCCACACTGTCTAATAAGATAAAAACATGTGTACCTTTGGTTTTTGGCCATACAGGCAGTCCCCGGGTTACGTACAAGATAGGGTCCGGAGGTTTGTTCTTAAGTTGAATTTGTATGTAAGTCGAAACTGTATATTTTATAATTGTAGATCCAGATAAAAAAATTTTTGGTCCCAGTGACAATTGGAGTTTAAACATTTTTTGCTGTAATGGGACCAAGGATTATCAATACAGCTTCATTATAGACACCTTACAACTGATTATTGTAATCTGGGACTATTGTAAAGCATCCAGAGAGTTTCACCAGAGGTCAGAGGGGTCTGTCTGTAACTGTGGGTTGTCTGTAAGTCGGGTGTCCTTAAGTAGGGGACCGCCTGTACTTTGAGATGATGTTGATCTGGGGCTTTGGAGCAAAACAACTTATTAAATCCATATGGGGGGCATTTACTTTCAGTTGTGTAATGTATCTGAAGTCTGGGAGATCCCTTTAAAAACAATTAAGAAAAATTAAGTGATCTGGGCTCCACAATGTCACATCTCCTCCTACAAGTCCTTGTAACTTCACACCAGATGGATCTTTTTTCACCAGATGCCGGATGCAGATACAAGTGTTAGGGCTTACGGCACATGCTGTGTCAGATATGTTTGTCCCGTTTGCTAATTTTACCCTCGGTATCGTTTCGCAGATTAAATTTTGTGTATGGAGGACACTGTCTTTTTTTTTTTCTTCTAGACTTCCAGCACTTGGTTTGACTGATTGTAAAGGTAATACATTTACCATCCTGTATGGTCTGTGTTGTGTTCAGTCGCCCTTTGATGTTGCTGAAGGATAGAACAGGATATCAAGAGATTTCCCAGGAAACCTGACAACCTGTTTCTACGAAGTCTTTATTATGGGGTTCCAGAATAATGCCTTCTATATGATGTGTTACAGTTTAGTTAAAACCAAAAATATAAACCGTGACAAGATATTCTGCAGGTTTTAAAAGATTATCTCAAAAAATTGAGGATCCTCCTGTGAGAACTAGACTGCAAAATTGTGTGGCAGTTGCCCAAAGAGGTGTTTGTCCTCACGTCGTTGCTGGAAAGCGAGTCTATCCTGATGCCTTAGGGGATTCGTTCCACCAATACTGTTATATTACAGCAAATTACAGATGATAACAGTTGTGATTGGACCAAAAAATGCATAATTTTTGCCAAGATTTTTTTGGTATGCGTTGCCAAAATCACACATGGCTGAAGTATGAAAAACCACAGATGGGATGCTAAGGTCCTGAAAACAATTAGCTGAATTTGCAGTGCACATAGAAATACACTTACAATTACATGTCATTTCATGCACTGTATATTTCTGTATGTATCTTTATTTATTTTTCCATTTATGCTGTCCTTTTTCATGGAGGGCCACCGCTAATGTTCATTCTGCTTCATTTTAAGAGGTTTTCCCACAAAATAGTTAGGTCCTGTCCACAGGATCACAAGTACAGGGGTTCAATGTTGCCACATCTGGACCGGTCTTCGCTCTTTGGGATCAGCTAAAGCATGGTCAAACTGTTCCATTTATCCCTATGGAACTGATGGAGATTGCCGAGTGCAGCTCTTGCAAATCTCTGTCTGCTCCATAAAGGTCAGATAGTAGGTGTTCTCCTTAAGGAGACAATGCCAATTAAGGCCACCTTAAAGGCATGTGGAGACTTCTTGTAGGTCATACTTGGTGGTAAGGGGGCTGCCTTTCAAGGTAGCAAAAGGAGGTATTGTTTTCCTTTTAACACCTTGGAAAACTTATTTGCATTCTTCCCAGAATTCCCTAGTGGAGCATCTATGGCTTTAAGTCTCCACATGCCTTTAAGGTGGCCTTAATTGGCATTGTCTCCTTAAGGAGAACACCTACTATCTGACCCTAGTCAATAGCCTCTCACGTAGCCAAATCAGTTCCCTACGCTGTACTGAGAAGACCCAATCAGGTCAAAACAGTACTGTCTACAGTTGGGAGTCTGTTCCTTCTGGAATAGATATATTGGTTTGGCTTAATCCCACATCATGGTTTTAGACTTCTTGTAGGTCATACTTGGTGGTAAGGGGCCTGCCTTTCAAGGTAGCAAAAGGAGGTATTGTTTTCCATTTAACACCTTGGAAAACTTATTTGCATTCTTCTCTGCTCCATAAAGACAGTCTGACCATGCACGACCTGCTACTCCTGTCATCTCTGTCAGGGCTGATCTCATGATCTATGGAGATCCCATCACTGAGGCCCCCACCAATAAGCAATTTAGGCAGCATAGGTTATGTGACTGTGGGAGTCTAAGTAAAATTGTACATGTAGGATTTCTTTCAGCATTTATAAGATAATTGGGCATTGACTACAATCATTCATCCCCCCCCCCCTTCCTACTGATGGGCACATTGGACACATTCATTTCCCTGGACCAATGCACATGAACACTTCTTTTACAGATGTGTTTAAAAACTGTAGAAAACTCAGAGCAGCTTGTATTTCTGCCCTTGTTTGCAGCTCAGGCCTTCCCATAGAAGTCTATGTAAATGTGAAAAATTTGGTTGACACAAGGGTGTCATCCGTTTGCCAGCCATATTTGTGGATCAGTTCCAAATGTTAAGACAAGCTAGTGACATAATTTGCCAAGCTTAGATTTTTTTTTCCCCTACAACAAACAAATGCATGACACATGGGTTGTTGTGGACATATGGTTCATCACCGATTTATACAGTGATTTACAAATTAAACATAGAAACGGCCCAAGGATGCAGGGAACAGAACAGCTAGCCTAAGGGGCAGTTTTGTCCTCCACGATTAGTTTTGCTTTTTATGCACGTTCTTCCTCAAGAGCATTATATGACCTATTACACTTCCCACTCCAAGTAGAAAGCCCTCCATCCACCCCACATATATACTGTATATTAGGGAGTTCACCTTCCATTTTTTCGTCTTGTTCTATCCAGGTCACGGCTCCATATTGTTGAACTCATTGGTGAACTCATGTTGATGGTTCTTTGTGTTTTTGTATCTGTCGCGTTTCATTGCAGGAACTTTATTAGAAAAATATTCAACTGAAACATTTTAATGAGGATCATATTAGTTTCCTGTGTTCTGCTTTTAAATGGTTGGGTCAAAGCCTCAGAATATTTTCTATAGAGCAATCCTTGTATTAAAGTAATTAAAGCTCTCCATCCTCAAGACAACAGAAAACCGCTTTAATGCTTTTAATGTGTGCAGTAGTAAAATGGCTTATTTTTTCCACATTGTCGGAGCCTATTGCTGCGGTAAGTAAACTTGTGGCGCTGCGACACATGCTGCAGAATTATTTTCCCTGAAACACAGATGTTCAACTGATGGAGAAAATGATATTAGAGCCATGAACAAATATTTAACCCAAGTGAATTACCCCTCATTTGTGTCGCTTGCAATTACAGTTCTTAATCTACGATTCATAGCAGTGTTAAGTGGTTTCTGTATCGCTCCCTAAAATGAATGTCCAAAATATGTCATGTAACGTTCAAAATCATGTGCTGGTGCAGTTCTATAGTCATCTTAATATCAGTCAGAGCTCCTTTTTCTGTTAAAGCGCCAAATCCACAGGTTATACATACAAAGTACATTGAAAGGTGCTTAAAGACAACCAATTCTGAAAATGGGTCCTCCTGAATAGTGGGTGCTCAGCACCCAATCCAATCAGCTGCTTTCAGAAGCTGACACATAGAGAATGGTGAACGAAGTAAACGGCTCTGTTTTGTTTGCTACCTATTGCATTCTTGCAAAAGAGGGCAACATTGTATCCCACTGTATCCTTATACATTGGAATATGTCCTCTAATATGGCGCCAGGATTGGATGTCATACAGTTGCATCCATGCCCCATAGTTTATTATGGTCTCTGCTGAGTGTATCATCCTCTCTCCAGCAGGAAGCAGAATGGTTAAGGTTCTGATCCTAAGGTCTCCATCTGTGGGGTTTTGTATCTTGGGTACCTCTAAGCAGAGGTAAATGTTTAGTGACCTCTATGTGACTTCTCTCGTCTCTCCTATGATCATCTCCCCAGAATTCCTTTGTGCCTTACGGGTAATGTGACCGGTTATTGTACACGGGATGCTGGTTACCAATGTTTGTTTGAAAAGCCATTTCTAAGAAACTGTCCTGCACAGAAATCTGGTTGGGTTTACGGAAGGTAAAAATAGAGATGGCAAGCGGCTTGTCTGCAGAGTTATGTTACATACCCCGGGCGGGGGGTAAGCTGGCACATACACTATGGGAATTATGAATAATCTCTTGTATGCAAAGTCATTCTGGCGCCCAGAGAGTTAAGCTACAGCTGACTCCAGCACATATTTAGTAACGCCATTGGAGTAGTCTAGTCTGGATCTGGAAATTTTTGATCCACGAATTGCTGAATGTCCTGGGAATGATTTTTCTTTACAATTCTCTGTCAAACATTAATCCCATCTTGGTATGAGGCTGAGCTTGTGTGCATTTGGGAAACCAAAGGAATTTGTCAACTCTAACCTTGTTCCTATAAAAATTTTTTATAGTGTTGGCATAAAAGCTCATTTTATTGAGCAATGTAATGTCTGTTCTTCTATGTAAATATATAGTGCCGTAAACTTCAGTACAATTTTATTAGAGCTTCTGTGAGATCTTTGATACTTACCTGTCATGTTTAAAAGGCCATTGACAACCCATGCGTCATATATTTGCTTTATGTTGGGGATTTTAATTTGAGTCATTTTTCAAATTTTTTTTTTTTGTGTCCACACTAAAAACTGCTTGCAAGAATATGTCATCTTATTGCCAGCATGTACATGTTAATGCTGTCTATAGAGCTGTGGCTGGAGGTTAGTGTTTTTTGTACAATGACAGGTCTACAAATGTCTGAATAGTATTTAAGCCAGTAAAGAGGATGTTTTGGGGGCCATCAGAACTGGACTCAAGTGATTATCAAGGCATTCTGGAAAACTCTTTGGTGGTCGGAACAGGGGTGCATTGCTTTAGTACTTCTGATCTTTAGCACCAGCCTCTCAGCCTTTGACCTCACAGAAAAGAGGAACTGAAGGTCAAGTGGTCCAAGATGATTCGCTGAAGCAGGTCCCGTGACCCCCGGCTTGATGAAGGTGCTGATGACTAGCACCAGGGTAAGTACAGGTTCTTTTATTTGTTCTCATGTCACTGCACCACAGGGATTTTCAGAATGCCTTTATAGAGAACCTGTCACATCAGAAACCCCCCACAAACCCCAAGCATTACCTTACAGATTAGTATGTCAAAGTATGCACTACAGCACATCTTTCAAAATGACAGTTATTAATGTCCTGTCTCTTTTAAGATTTAGTCGAGGAGGCAGGGAAGCTCAATCCTACAGTCAAGAGCTACCCTGCCTCCACCCAACTATTTAAACTCGTAACCCTGCCCCCTTCCTGGGCGGCATGATCCTCACAAGGCACAGTGTGCATGGGAGATGAGCGCTGGTCCTGCACGTACCCTCCTGGCGCTGGACGGCTACATAGTCCTGCTGCGCATGGTGCATCTTCCGCGCACACTGCAAGAGCCAAGGTTGGTGTATGCGCGGTGTGTCTGTAAAGCTGACCAGCGCTGAACTCGCATGCACACTGTGCCTGTGCGAGGATCAAGCGGAGGAGGTCCGTGATGTCCAGGAAGGGGGCGGGGTTATGAGTTTAAACAGACGGGTGGAGGTGGGGTAGATCTATACTGCAGGGTTGAGTCCTCCGCCGCCTTGACTGGATCGCAAAAGAGACAGGACTTTAATAAAGGTCATTTTGAAAGAAATATTTTGGTGCATACACGATATGAAAACACCTAAGGCATGCTTGGATATTAGTCCATAAGGTACTGTTTGGGGTTTGTGGGGGGTTTCTGATGTGTCAGGTTACCTCTAAAGCCCCTTTAAGGTAGAGAATAAAATTTATGAATACTTTCTTCCAAAAACAGTGCCTCCCATGACCATAGGTGGTGCTCGGTATTGCAACTAAGCTCCATTCATCCTTCTAAAGCTGAGCTGCAATACAAACCATGATCAGGTGGGGTTCAGTTATTGGAAGAAAGCAGCCATATTTCACCTCCAGACAACCAGTGGTGAAAAAGCCTAAACACACTGCTGACAGCCAGAATACACTACAATACAGAAAAAAAGGAAAAATTTTCAAAATATGAAAATAATAAACCAAAATCTCCCAATACCTCAAAAATATTACATTTAGCATTTAAATACAATTTTACATTTTGTATTTACAGTACATATTTTGTATTGACAACACATTTAATCCATTATCCTGTTTGGGTAAAACATTTCAATGGCTTTTGTGTTTTCTTGTGGATGAATTGGGTTTTAAAAATTAGATTTCTGATTTTCTCTGGTTTGAGCTCTTCTCACAAGATGGCAAAAGCATCAGCTTAGCGATGGGGGCTTGGAGGAAGTACAAGCTTCTGGCTGTAGTATGTATTTGGAGGGGAGAGGGGTTTGTAGAAGAATACTAATAAATGATAAATGTGAGTCTCTGTGTTGAGAACCGGAAATGTTATCGTATGTTTCTAAAAATGCTTCCAATCTGATGTCAGAGACTAGTCTGGAAACCTCAGTCTGAGCAGGATAAGACTTTTTGCTGTCAAGGATTTTGCCCCTCGGTGTACAGCCCAGTACTAGTAGATGTCTATGTGCGCCATTATTAGATTATCAGAGTAATATCTGGAATATGATGGGCTGGTGAGCGGTAATGCTTGTCTCCTCTAGAGCAGCTATAACTCAGTGATGGTATTGATAGGCTGTCCAGGGATCAATAACTCATCAAGTTATCTTTCAGAAGCCATGTACTGTCCTGGGATGAACATTATTGTTCTGGGACAGCCTGAAAGTGAACCTGTCATGTGGGACAAATAGTCTGCTCTTCTAGAGGTGGAAGAGCAAAGCAGATTGATCTATAGGTTTGGAAAGAATTAAGAACAATTTATCATTTTTTCATTACATTTTCTGCCGTACTTGGCTTAGGGGTCCAGTGGGCGGTCCTATTTGGTAATTGCAGGCTAATTTTGTATGCGTGGTCATGTCAGGAAGTAGCAAAAACCTTCCATGGGTCTGAACTGTAGACAACTGTTTCTTTATTGAGTAATTGTTGCAAAATCCATAGTGACAATTATCTCCAACGCGTTTCAAACAAGTAAATTGTTCTTTGTCCGGGGCGGGGAGTCCCTGAGGTGTTATCCTTTCATGAGTAATCTTTTACCACTGCCTGGCTGCATCATAGAACCATCTATTTCTAGTAGTGTAAATGGACTAAAAAAACTGAATACGTGGAATAGTGATGGTAATTGGTAATTAATTCTGTGCCATCTCTGGTTTTTAAGAAAGAATTATTGCTATCGTTGTGCACACATTAATATATGTTAGGCCATCCCTTTTCCCATTGACTTGCTTAGTTAGTTTTGCCGTTTCCTGTGTAATAAAGAAAAGGTTTAATTTCTTTTTATTTCCACCACCAGCTTGTTGTTAACCATTTAAAAACCTTCCAGATCATGTTTTTCTTAGCCCAGCGTGGTGACGTCATCCAGAAGATCCCACCTCTGCTGTGATAGACTTCATTGACCAGACTTCCATGGAGCGGGTTAGTTAAGAACCTTGGATATTATGCCATCAGTTACAGCAAAGGGGATATTCTGAGGTGGGAAGAACTTGACTTGACAGTTTGTGCTAAACTGAATTGAGTGACTTTTTAGAACCCATCTACACCTCACTACAGAGTTGATTTTCTGTGTGACGCCTCTGTCCTGCGCCATGAAAGAGACATGATCAGGAAGTTGATTCACAACACACTGGTCGTAGTTTATAAGGTCAGTTTCTGCTGACAGTTTCCCTTTTAACCTACAGGGTGCAGTCACATGTTGAAGTCAAAACTGAAGGGGAAACCTATTCCACAAATGTCTTTCACCTGTTAAATTAACCAAATTTTACCTAAAACCACCTCAAAGCTGATTGCAATGCAAAATCAAATTCACCCGTTCAGTTCATGTCTTCACCTATTAAAGTATCTGCACCTTTAGGGGTTATCCGGCTGTTAAAAATTACTGAGGGCCGGGCTGGGGCGGGCTAGTTAAACATAATAAACATGTACTTGCCACCTCCGGCACCACCGATGTCCCGCACCGCGGTCCCTTCGATCCGTGCCACTGTTTGTTTACAGGGGCGCAGAAGCCGCGCACAGGGAACTTCCAGTCCGTGATGTGGCCGGCTCCTCCCATCCGTCCCTATCTCTCAGCGTTGTAAGCGCCGCGGCGTGGGACATCTGCAGTGCCGGAGGAGGTAAGTACATGTTTATTATGTTTAACTAGCCCACCCCAGCCCGGCCCTAAGTATTTTTTAACACCCAGATAACCCCTTTAAACCACCTCAAAACTGATTGAGATGCAGTTGTAACTACAACAGACATTCTATAAACACTTTTATTCAGTTGTTTGGATTCCTGGTGTTTAATGATCACTTACTGTCTTACAAATTGTGCATAAATTAATCCTACTCTATGTGAGTACTAGAAACCTTGAAATATGCAATACTAAACAAAGTGACTCTTTTTTTTTCTTTGACTTTTATTATCTTCCCTCCTTTCTTTCTTCCTGATCTGATTTTTTTCCCCTGAATTCTTAAAATTCTGTCCTCAAAGCAAGAGACGTAGATGCTCCCAATGACCTCTGCTCCCCCTCCATATAGCTTCTTGTAATCAATGAGTCACGGCAGCTTGGTCTCCACCTAGCAGCTTAGAGGGGACTGCAACGAGAAAATCGGATAGAAAACAAATATTACATCATGATCAGAAACAACCTCTTGTTAGAATGGAGCTGTATAGCGATCCGGAGACCCTGTGGTGAGGTTATGATTAGCCCAATAGTGTTGTCCACCAGAGCCTCATTCATTTAGAACAGTGGAATTTGGTGTAAACTTGTGAACTGAACTTTATAGAGGCTGCTTTATTTTTACTCTTTATTGCCTACATTTATCAGAAGTGAGCCAGAAAAATCTGAAAGTATTTGTAGCGTTTTCAGAGGGTTAACGCTGTAATTACATAGATTTAATGTAATTCTAGTAGTATTCATGCCATTAGATACTTGAGTATTTGGAGTGTACTCCTCCATGTCCTTACACCGGGATTGTAAGGGCCGTGTTTTGTAATGAGGTGCTATTTTAGTGTAGTATGAAGAGCAGAATAAGTGAATAGCTCTCAAATGAAAGTGCTGTAATTTTTGTGCATGTGGATTGAATAGCTTGAAACAACATGTCCTTCATTAATTTTTTTTCCACTAATTACTTGATATAAGCCTTTCATCATTAATTATGTCCGCTTTCTTTGTGACTGATAACCTATATTCTGCTTTAAAGATGTAAAATATGAATGACTTATCTGCATCTCTACTGGTCACCGTTTACAGGAACAAACTCTATACAATGTTTAGTGACCTAAAAATGCATTGCAAGCGAAGACTCTCTAAGTTAAATTCCAGTCCATGGGTCTCATTTTAAATGCTGTATATTAGGCAGAAGCAGCTAAACAGAAAGATATATGAGGGGAAGAGCTGAGATATAAATGAATATAAACAAACAACTTAAAGGGAACCTGTCACCAGGGACCTCATTTTCACTAAAGACAGGTTGCAAAAACCCATCACACCTGCATTGCAAATCTGCCTTTCTGACTTCTTTAAGCATTTGCATTACAATATAGTTGTGTGTTATAACTTACCTTTCACCCTGACAGAATCCTCTGTGTAGTCCCAGGGGTTGGGTTTTGATTTGGATGCATTTCAAAAACATGTGACTTGTCTGTGCTGCAGACTGCTCAGCTCTCAGCCCCCACCTTTGTGCTCCTGTACAGCTCCTGCTCCTCCTTCACAGAGGTCACAGCCTGGTGAGCTTTCATCAGTGGAGGGTGGAGAAGCTGTGGAGGAGCACAAAGTTGGAGTACAAAGAGCTGAGCTAGGACTAAACAGAGGACTCTGTCAGGGTGCAAGGTAAGTCATAACACACAGAAAGACCTATTTGCAATGCAGCTGTAATGAGCTTCTGCGACCTGTCTTTAGTGAAAATTAGATCTCTGGTGGTTGGTTCCCTTTAATTCTTAATTTGCTCAGTAACTTCTCCTTTATGACATGCTGCCTGCAGATAGGACACTGTAATATTTGCTCAGCTCCTTCTGCTCTATGATCTTTTGCCCGCAGATGGGACACTACATACAATCTGTTCTGCTCCTCTTGCTGTATATCATGCTGCCTGGAGATAGGACTTTATGTACAATCTGCACAGCTCCTGCTGCTCTATAACCTTGTCAGCAGGAGACACTGCTGTATGGACACTATAGGACACTGTTTGCAATCTCTTCAACTCCTCTTGCTCTATAGCCTGCTACCTGCAGATAGGACACTATGTATAAACTATTAAGCTCCTACTATTCTTTATCCTGCTGCCTGCAGATAGGTCACTGTATGCAAATTTTTAAGCTCCTCCTGCTCTATAGCTCGCTTCCTGTAGATGGGACGCTATGTATAAACTACACAGCTCTACTACTACTACAGATACTCCTGCTCTATAACATGCCGAGTTGATCACATTTTCAAAGTGACAGGTTTGCTGTAATTTTTAGTTTGCTGCATTACAGGACTTTCTCCTGTAAAATGACATCCTTTTCTCATTTATTTTAATCCGCAGCCCTCCCAGCTTGATTCTGTCAAATGATGTCTATACACATAACAGATTATTGCATCCTTGTTTATTAGTTTATCCAACCTTGCACATTTGTGTTGAGTGTTTTTTTACTCCGAAGTGACAGGAGTTCTACTTAGAAACCCATAACAATGCAGAAGGCTGAACAAAAGCAATGACTTCCAGGAACAGCACATTGCCCTCCAAACTGCGGCTTCTGAGTGGCTGAATATACACAAAGATGGTGGTAGATGTCCTTCAACTTGACTCCTCTCATCCTAACGTGACTTTTCTCTGCTTGTTTTCACATGACTTTGGAGGAGATTTTTAATAGATAAACAGAAGAGATTTCATGCAAAAGAGAGAATTCTAGAAAAGCGTTTCATACCTTACCTAAGGGTAGGTGTAGTGTCTTATACAGTAATATATAAATACATTTTATATACGCCTCTATAGGCAGTCTGCAGGGCCAGAGAATATTTTGCTTTGTCTCTCTTGTTGAACCTATAGACCCCTTATGTCAATGCATCTTACATGCACCTTCTGAGTATTGAGACAGATGGCATTTCTCACTTTTATTACCCCTGAGGTTTAGTTTTCTCAATAGATACTTGCTCTGGGCAAATATTAGATATTGAGGACATGTTCACATTAGCATTTTACAGATGTTGTGTACAAGTCAATAGAAGCTTATTAATCACCGTCCCTACCCTGCGGTAAGAACCTCTAGTGTGTTGCTGGTTTCTGCACGCTTAATGGAAGAGACCTTTTGTTATAGAGGTTGTCCAGAAAGCTGCTATATTTAAGCTTGTCTACCACCCTAGTCTTATGACTTTCTATGTGTGACCTGTTACAGCTTATATAACAGTGATGGACTGTGCAATTTTAAAGGGGTATTCCCATGAAGACAGGATTCTTAAATATACTCAGGATAACAAAATAACACATTCTCTAATTCACTGTTTAACAAAAATGCAGCATCTCAAAGATATTATTCCAACCTGTCTCTATCAGTCCTGGTGTACACAATTTTGGTTGTCCCTGTACACGACCCTAAATCTAATGGTCGGATTCTTCTCATGAATAGCTTCTCTTCTCTGCACACTGCGGTGCTCTCTGCCTCCGGCCTCTCCCCCTTGCATAGAAATTATAAAGGGGAATCCTGAAGTGTCTTTTTAGAGAGTCCCAGCCCACACCCTGGAATCTTACACTAACCATCACTGAGTTATAGGCGGCAAAACAGCAGAAAAAAACGGGGTAAAATTGTGAAGTAAGGGGTTTAAACATCACTAAGGGATTGAGATTTCAGAGCTTTCTTTCACAGGCAAATCCCTTCTTATGTTTTACTACTGCAGCAAATAATGCATTTTTTAGCATACACTCATATATGTTTATATTTCTCCATATTCTAAGTTCTATAACTTTTTAATTCCTCATAGCAAAAAGCATTATAATGGCTTGTTTATTACGGGGTAAGATAACAGATTTTTAGTTTTATTACTGCACATACTCGAGTATAAGCCGACCAGAGTATAAGATGAGGTACCTAGTTTTAACATAAAACTGGGAAAACCTATTGACTAGAGTATAAGTCAAGGGTGGGAAATGCATTGGTCACAGCCTTCACCCAGTATATAGCCAGCACATGCCCCCTGGTATATAGCCAGTGCCTGAGGTCTGGCTATGTACTAGGGGGGGCTGGACGGCTCAGCGGCTGAGGTCATGGGGTGTGAAACGCAGCCGCGGGGAACCGAAGACGGAGCTGGAGCTGAAGACCAAAGAGAACATGTGGGGGGCAAAGGAAAGGTGGGTGAAGGGTTTTTCTTTTTCATTGAATATATAAACCATTTTTGTGTTTCTCCTTAAGTTGGGAACTGCCTGTACTCCCAAATAAGATAGAACTGGCCACAAAAACTGTTTTGCATCATCTCTTTTTTTTTTTTTTTCCTCTTTTACAGCTAGAATGGATATTTTATACCCTAACTGAGGGGGCTAGTAGTTCAATACGGTAAAATCTGGTGACATTGTCCCTTCAGTGTACAGACGGTCCCCTACTTAAGAACACCCGACTTACAAACAACCCCTGGATGTTGTCAATTTAGCCCCAAGCGAAGTCTCCAATTAAGCTTTATTGTTAGTCCTGGTTCTTTTGACAATTCAACATTTTTTAAAATCCAATTGTTATAGAGACCAAAAACAATTTTGTCTGGGGTTACAATTATAAAGTATACAGAACAAACCTACAGACCCTGTCTGTACTAACAATATTCAGTATCCAACAGGCGCGTTTAGAAAAATAAAAAATCACTCTTTTGCACAATCTTTCCCCATACAGGCCCCTCTATAACTTGAAATAAAACTGCAGTCTACAGGAAGTATGTTACAGGGCAGCAGTAATGAACAGAGCGGTATATGTTTTCTCCTTTTATAATTTTTCTTTTAGTAAGTGGTCCATCCCACTAAATGGAGACTTGGACAAAGGTGATCATCAGTGTCCAAATCTGACATCCCACTGGACGCAGTCCAGAATTGTATTTACTGTATGTTGATATATGATCATTTACACTGGAACTTTTCAAATAAAGCTATATATCAATACGCCCGGATCCTCCTGCTCTATAACAGGCTACCTGTAGATTAGATGTGACTTGTGCCCTTGAAGGCTGTGTTATTACATCCTCTTTACATGTGCTCATGGAGCAGTAAAACTTGATGCGCTTCATATCTACCTTCATTTCCTTGGATTTGGCCCTGTGTCTGGGGGCAGATGTTCTCGAGAACTATTGTACTGATGTAATTTCTGCAGATGATTGCTACACTGCTCATACTAATGTGCATACACAGTAATGACATCCCAGCCCGTGACCAGATCCTCTGGAATACTTGAGCTGTCTTCAAGATACATTTCCAAGCCTCCTCTACGTCTTCCGTGATTAACAGAATAGGACACAGCTTTTCTTTCCCTTGGTCTATTGAACTTGCTGGCTTTGCATCAAAAAATTACCCGCTTTTTTAAAAACAATGGATGGATTTATGGGGTGAGGGAACGTTTTTTGTGATTCTTTAAAGAATAACTCAAAACACATTTTCTCCAATCCTGCATTATTTCGGAAGACGTAAGAGTGAGGATGTATGTTGTGTAAAGTATTCCCAGATATGGCTGCAGGGTTCTCTTTAGACACCTGTGTCGCTTTGTGGAAGATGTTGTATATGTTGTGTTGCTATGTGTTATAATTTCTGGCAGCTGCACTTGGAGTGTTTTTCCAAAACTCTAGAAAAACTTGGATAAGACGGAAGTCATGAAACTGGCACTGTCCTCACACATTCCTCCGACGTTTCCCAAGGGGCTATACACCCCCCCACGCACACACACAAAAAAAAATCATTGCTTTGTTAGTAAATTGCAGAGTGTAACATATTGGAACTTAACCAGGTTACAGCTTTTCCAAGAATCTTACCTGAAATGCCTCACGGTATTGTAGAAGTAAAGCAAACTAGACATCCTGTACTTATAGCCATTTACTTATGGCACATTTACTTACCTGCCCGATGGAGCCTACCAAAAGTACATTGTCCGACGATAATGCACTCTGCCGCGATTCACTGAGATTGTGCGCCCAATATTGTGCATGTGTCGCTTCCCCGCCCAGTACATTGGATTCCGACACAATTTGAAAGTTTTGCAGCATGGAAGCAAGCGCAGCTGCACCAAAAAACGATTGCGTGCACAAAAATCCCAAAGCAGTCACCTATTAAATACCTTTCAAAGCTGTGCGATATGCGACCCTTAGTAAATGAGTCCCAACGTTTAATCGAAAAAGCCGAAAGAGGGCAAAGTAATCCTTTGTTTTATGCTGGGCAATATTATAATGTAACCAGTCTACTGGATTGGGACAACCTCTGGTACAACATCTGTCCCACATTGTTGGACACTGGAATGTTTATTCAGCCACCGGTTAAAGGGAACCTGTCTTTAAAAAATGGATCTAATTAACCAATAGCTATATCTTGTTAAACAGCTTAAAGGGGACCTTTAGGATCACATATTTTCACCAAATGACAGGTTCCCATGGACTTTTTTAATGCTAATACCCAATCTGCTTTTTCCATTAACATTGCAGGTTCCACTCTTTTAAAGGTATATAAATGTTAGATGTTAGCTAACCCAATGCTCCAAGCAAATCTCTGTCAGCAGGAGGGAGAAGGGAAGAAAGGAGGAGGGTAGAGCAGAGAGGAGATAATGAGGATGATTACACCAGGGACTCCCCATATCTTATGTGACTCAATGCAGTGAAATATAAAAGCGGCTTGGGAAATGGTATTAAATAGGCTTTGGAAACCTCTCAGGTGAAAGTGTGTCTTCTGACGACAGGTTCCCTTTAACACCTTCCAGATCACGTGTCTTTAATGGGCCACAAAGATGGCAACTTCTAGAAAATCAACATTTGAAGTGAAATATAAATTGGTATAAAGTTATGGAGAGTATAGCCCTGAATTCAATCTTTCCCCATCCCGGAAGCCCCCTCTTCTGTTATTGACTTCATCCACCAGACTTAATGACAGATGGGTAGTGATGTCCTTGGACCGTCAGTAACATTGAAGGGAGGCATTCTTAAGTGAGGAGAACTTGCCTTTTTTTGCAGAACTCTCCGCCTCCATGACTTTATACAACTATTTTACATCTTACTTTTAAGTAGATTTTCTAGAAGATGCCACCATGCTGGACCCCAAAAGAAACATAATGGTGATTGTTTATTAAAGGGGTTGTCCACTTTCAGCAAATAATTGATATTGTTTGAATAATGAAAAGTTATACAATTTCCCAATATACTTTCTGTATCAATTCCTCATGGTTTTCTAGAACTCTGCTTGCTGTCCTGCTAGGGAAAGCTTTTATGTTTACTTCCAAATATTACCCTCTCCTGAAATACAGATTTATTCTATCTTAAATTAACTCCATAAGTTTGTACAACAGCCGTGCTGCCAA
Organism: Engystomops pustulosus; assembly: GCF_040894005.1. NCBI lineage: Eukaryota > Metazoa > Chordata > Amphibia > Anura > Leptodactylidae > Engystomops > Engystomops pustulosus. The sequence continues at coordinate 79,978,578 of NC_092418.1, forward strand.
GTTACATTGTCAGATATAAGAGATGGAGATAAAATGTGCTTCTTTCTTTGTGAAGTACTGCTACAGTACAGCTTCAATTTATAGCCGGGTCTTTACACAGACCAAAACAAGCAGTGGGTACTGTCTTCCACACATTTTTCTAAATTGGTATTTAAATAAGTGAAATTAAAAAGAGAGAAAACAATGGGCCAAATTTACTTTACCTGCTCCAGTCGCAATCCCCGATTCTGTCGGTCCGACGCGATTCATGAAGATCGTGCGCCTGAATTCCTGGATCTGTCGCTTCCCTGCCAAGGTCCGCCGGAGTTCACCTTCTTCTTCCCGGTGCTTGTAAGTGCATGTCTTGCAACGCAATTCTAAATCGTAAATCCTGCGCATTGTCCGACAGCACGCCCCCCGATTTCTGACGCATGCAAGCCGGCGCCGATGCGCCAAAATCCGATCACATGCGACACAATCCCCAACGCGATGCGGCGCAAAACGCAAGTCGGCGGGAAACCTGTCGAAAATGTGCTCCGCGGACCCTTAGTAAATGAGCCCCAATGTGTCTATGATCTAGTTTATTAGATGGGATTGTAGTTATAAATACGCATGTCTGATCTGTGCCAAACGCACATGGAGGAAGGAGGGTTAAAGGGAACCTGTCCCCAGGAATGTCATATTTAGCTGGTGACAGGTTTCGGTACCCTTGACAAAGCGACTACGCGAAATGTGTCGGGAATCGGTTCCTTTGGTTTCATACAGATACATCCATACTTTCCTCTTGTTCAGCCTTTTTTGATTTGGTTTACCTAGCAGTATTTCTGCTGAAATATACCAGGATTTATTGGATTCAGTGTAGTAGGAGTGCGTCTCCACATATATTTGGTGAGTATAAATTGTGACCTTATGTGGGCCCTTAATTTTCTGTGTGGTGTTCCTCATAATTTTGTGTTATTAGAACATATGCTTTTACTGACAATGTATCTGTGTGCTGTCTATATAATGAGTAGAATACAGGTTATATATTTCAGCACAATTTATGTTGGTTCTCTATAGTTAGTGAGAAATGTACAGACTTAAAAATGTGTAATACACTGTCACAGTTCACTGCAGTATGTGCTGAATATTCATTTCATCAGAATTTGTGGATATTATGGAATGTCCTCCTTCCCTGCAGATCAGAGGTAAAGGAATGTTTGCTCCCCTTCCCTCTACTATGGCGTAGAGTCCCGCTATTAGCACTTAGCGGCATATTAGTAGAGATTCCCTGCTCGGTGTCCTCTGCAGTGTTTTCGGGTAGGGTTAGGGTGCCAATAGTTGCTATGGCAACCCTGGGATCTGAGATAAGAACCCAGGGCTGTCCATAGTAAATGCCTGTAAGGTCCTGTATGTCAGCCTATATATCAGCGTAGGCTGACAGTGCTAATGCCCTGCAATACATATTGCAGGACATTATAATGAACAATAAATCAAACCTTTGCTTGTTCATGTCCCATAGTTGAACAAGTAAAAAAGTGAGAAAATAAAAAAGGTTTAAATAAATATAAACTAACAAAGGGCCCCCAAAGCCCTGTTATGCATTACACCTACATATACAATAAAAAAAGGGAAAACCACCATACAAACCCCACATACGTAGAATCACCACGTCTGTAATGACCCGTACAGTAAAACAAAGCCATTATTATACCGCATGATGAACACCGTACAAAAAAAAAAATTGTAAAAATCCACCAAAAATTATGATTTAAACCTACTTTGTCCCACATAAAATGCAATAAAAAGTTATCAAAGAAGTATCAATACAAAAATGGTACTGTTTTAAAGCACAGCATGTCCCACAAAAGACAAGGTCTCATAATACATTTTCAGCTTTAGGGCATTGCTACCCCAAAATAGCACCACTGAAAAATGCATCTCATCCTGCAAATAATAAGCCCTCGCAGGGCAATAGTAATGGAAAATCAAATAGTTTATAGCTTTTATGGCTAATACATAGCCCTACTTCCCGCATGGGTGCCCAGGAGAACCTCGGCAGAGAGAAGCTATCCATTTATGCAGAGGGCAACATGTAGAGTACATGGAAAGCTGCATGTTCAATAGAACATTTATGGAAATGTAGCCAACCCCTTTAATGGTATCTGCCATTCAATGTATTATTACCTCCATGTTTTAAAGTTATAATTGTCTCTTAAAATGACGGACACTTTGTTTCTAGTGGGTGTTAAACTGAAATAAAAATGCATTTTTGAATAAAATAAAATTTTTTATTTGACAAGGCATGTGTGAATGTAGCTTTTCTTCCATGGGTTTTAATGGTGAGACCACTTGCAGTGTGACTGTAAGATTCCTGTACTGTGGGATAGCTAAGTACTTACTGTAGACTGGAGGATCCTGTAATATTCATGTACTTGATCATGGCAGGTGGCATCTTCCTCAACCAACAAGACACAGATACCGGTTTGTTCTGTCATGTGTATATTTATCTTAGTAAAAGGGGGCGACATGCTTAATATTAAGCAATGTGACGTCTTGTCATTGACAAGTCCTTCATGGCTGACAGCTCTGTAATGTTTTTTTCCATGGCTGTATTTAATCTGTAATGAGTGTGTCCACAGCAGATGCCCACAGCTGTCAAGAGCTTCTTCCTTCTCTCATCTGTTCTGAGATCACCTCTTGTACTCAAGCATGTTGTTATGGTACATGACTGGTGTACACATGGTTTGGCGCTGATATAAAGGTTTGTTTTCTTCAGGACTGTATTGTGTAAGCCGGTAACATCTCATTTAATAAAATTATGCATTGTCCATAGACAATTCCGGAGCATATTTTCATAGAATTCTATGATGTACCTTTATTTTTGTATACCTAAACAAACTTAAATCATATAAAGATGGGTGCTTCCATTCTTCCTAGCATTGTCAATCGGGTGGGCCCGCCACTGTCTGGTAACACTGAGCTTTCATTTTTATCATTCCAATTCTTCCCAAAACCCTCCCCTCATTATCCATACTTACTGTCCCTCTTGATATTCAGGAAATGACTGCAATATGACTCCCATATGCTGGAACCAGGACTTCAAAGGACATGGGAAGCATGAGTAGGCAAGCAATATTGGAATGATGAGGTTAAAGGAAATCTACCATTTAAAAAACATCTACAAATACTTACCTGCGATCCTCTTCATCTTTATCCCAGAGCTTGTCTTCTCTAAGCTTGACACGACGGGATCACGTAGCAAAGAGAGTTGTCAAAAGCAGCACTGAGCGCAAGGACAAGATGTCCAGTGCTCCGGGCTGCTAATTATTCACACCCCCGCACCTCCCTCTCCCATGCTGTTAATCCCATAACAGTCCCTAACCTTATCTAAACTTTAACTAACATTCATGTGCAGCAGACCCTTCAGTACCGGCAGCTGTCGCGATATGGGCTAATAGCGTGAGCACATGCTATGTATCAAGAGCGTACTGACGTGGTAGGAGGCGAGACAGCATGGGCTACTGGGGTGTGGAGTAGTCTTTGCTCCCACTGACCGGAGAGGCTACTCCATGTCCCAGTAACCACTGCCGAAAATGTATATATCGGTTAGAAAAAATTTAGATAAGGCTAGGAAGTGTTATAGGATTGTAGGCCTCATGCACACAGCCGTATGTTTTTTCCTGTTTTGTATATACAGTTGTATTTTGGTCGTAAATACAGCACACTTTTCACCTGTATGACGTACAGTGGGCTGGATGACTATTGGCTGGCTGACAGTAGCATCTCCCCATGGTTCTGGATACTGCACATATATCGGCTGTACAACTGTATGCAGCATGTATGCAACCCGTATATTATATGTTCCCATAGACTTCTATGGGGCATACGGAAAAGAAATAAATGAAAAAATAGCACATGCTCTATACTGAAAATGATACGGTACGGTGCACAATACGACTATTGAAGTGGATGGCCGTATTGCCCAGTGAAATGAATGGAGCCATATGCTGAATGTATATACGTTTGTGTGCATGAGGCCTTAGAGCATTGATAGGAACCTACAGATCTACCTTAATCGAAAGATTCCTGATGGTAGGTTTCCCTTAACTCATTCTGCCCCTTAACTTTAATCTACCATCAAAATGAAGCATGATCAACCAGAGACACTCATAGTTCCAGTCACTTTGACTGTAGTCATTTTATATTTGTCATCTATGGCCTCTCTCCTTCTAAAATTAACTTTTAAAATTATGCTGTTGACCCCGTGGGCCTTACCAGAGCCCTTCCGTGTTGCTTCTTATGCTATTACACTGTCTCCCCTTTCAGTAGATGAAGTTCCACCTAGTGGAAGGACTGAAGTGCTCATGCAGAACATGTAAAGCTAAAGAAGGCTCAGATAAAGCCGCCTACAGTCCTAGGGACTCATTAGCATAATTAGAAAAATTGATTTTAGAAGGAAGGAAGCCATGGATAAAACATAAGATTACCACAGTCACAGGGCCTGGATCTATGAGTATGTGCCTCTGGTTTATCATGATGGATTTTGATGGTAGATTTCCTTTAAAGAAAAATTCCAAATGTCTAGACATCAGCTTTTAAATGAAAAAGTGTAGACGAGACCCGACTATTTTATAATTTTCTATTGAGGAGTTTACAAAATAAAAATTGCTAATGTACAAAATCTTTTTGGGAGACCTGGTTTTGATACATGCATTACATACAACCCATTACGTAAAGCTCTTTGTGTCCCATCTGTCCTTGGTATTCCATCTATGCTGCACATCTACACGTTTATCTATACATATACGAGTTCTCAGAACACACATGGTGTAAAGCGACAATTTATAAACATTTATTGCTGATAGTTGGAAAGGCATTCCGAATTTTACCAAATATTTAAGATCGTAACTGTAAAAGAATAACAGAAGTCGTCTCAGTGCCTTGTGTTTGTCTTGGCCCGACACAGAGAAGTAGCCTGCGATATCATAAATCAGCTCTATTATGCTATCCTCGTATTTCCTTCTAACAGATAAAGAATGGTAATGATTTCTCATTGGGCCTGCTTCCAAATAATTGCTAATTGTCCTCATTAGAGATTATTAATTTTTAAAAAATGAATAATTGCTGGAAGGAGGCCTAAAGCTGAAGGATGTTGCTTACTACTTTTTGCCACTTTTCTTTATTTTTTTAAAGTTCAATTTTCTAACGACTTCTAAAGTTCCGTATATTTCCAGAGTTGGATGAATCCTTTGTTTACAATACAGGGAGTTACATACATGATAGGTTCTGTAGGTTTGTTCTTAAGTTGAATTTGTATGTAAGCCGGAACTGTATATTTTATAATTGTAACCCCTGCCAATTTTCTTTTGGTCCCTGTGACAAATGAATTTTAAAAATATTGGATTGTTATAAGAGCGAGGATTAATAATACATCTTCATTGCAAACACATTTGATAACTGTCAGTTGTTTATTGTAGCCTAAGGCGAAATTACAGTAAACTACCAACATCCTGAGGTCCGTTTGTAACCACGGGTCGTCTGTCGAGTGTTCTTAAGTAGGGGACTGCCTGTACAATAATTTTCTGTCCCCGATAAGGAGAAACAAATGAAAAACATCCTAAGTAAATCCCTGCATGTTGCTTACACAACAAAATATCTTGCGTGCTTAAAGAGCAACTCCGCGTATAAATTCTAAGAGTCTTCTTGTTACCAGTAAACATCCTTCATTTAAAAATAGATCTAAGTAAATATTATTATATCTCTATTTGACGAGGATTAGGACGCTAATTTACATTTGCTCTACAAAAGGTTACATGGGATTTATTACTTGGTGTTTGTTGCCGTGAACTTTGTTTGTTAGTCTGATTTCTAGTACATTTTGAGTTTTTCCGTTTTTTTTTTTTTACCCAGACATCCAGCCTTCCACTTACAAACATAATTTTTAACAGTTTTACCTAAGACATAAGCCTAAATAAAGTGGCGTCCCATCGATCTGTCTGGTAAGGTTTTCTGCAAATATGTAAAACCCCCCTCAGCGTTGGAGTAAGGAGTCACAACTTAGTAGAACCGCAGTATTCTGCCGTTTCTCGAACTTCTGAATACTTCATGGAGGAGGAATCAGGGCTAATACTCATTACTGTCATGAAATGTCGAGGTGGGTAGAATAACTTTTTTAATCACAAAATAAAATCCAAAAATCTTTCCCTGTTAAAGTGGAACTTTCACCACCTCACATCTGGAGTGATGAACATACCATTCTGTATGGCCTGCTTCACAGATTCAGGAGCAGCAACATTTCTCCTCTCTGCCAGTGGAGAAGATTACAAAAATGAGATACCGGTTCTGATATCTCGACAACCCTTGGAGGCCCGAAAGAAAATTCAAAATATTTATGAATCCTTATGGCAGCCCCTACAGAAAAGAAAAGATTAAAGAGCTTATACTTACCTAGCTTGCGCTCTCATTATCATGACAATTATTCCAAGCTCTGTGCAGCGCTGCGTAATCTGTGTGCACTATATAAATAAAGGAATTATTATTATCATACACCGCCTCCCGTCAGTGCTGCGCCTTAACACGCTGACAGACAACTTCTGGTCTCCGGCATTGAATCTAATGCTGTGTCCGGCATGTATTTTATTTTAAATTTTAATAAAGCAGCTTTGTGTACTATGTCCCTGTGAGGGCAAATAGAAATGCCCATACATCCCCCTGCCCCTTAGAAGACAAGGATGGGATGGGTGTTGCTGCCCTGCACACTGCCTATAGCCTGCATCTGCTCAGGTCAGACCTCAGGTGGAAGTGCAAGCGCTGCACTGCTGGCTGCCAGGATTTGTCACGTGTCAGGCGGCGGGGGCACCAGCCTATGATTAATGTGACCTACAGTGTGTAAATTGCTGAGACTGTCTACCCATAAATTAACTGGATGACCATTCAATATCTGAATTTCCCCTTGGTGGAAATACATGACGGATTACAACTTTCCTGGAGATAATAGTTGATCTAGCCCAAGTGGTTGGACATAGAGCAGCAGAAACTATATTGGCCTTATTTTACTCCTTCCCTCACCTTGACGTAACTGTATGACATAAATGCGGTGTTTTTGATGACACAAGCCTTTTGCCCAATCTTACAGCCCCTAAATAGAAATTGACACCCTTTTAACAGATCTCAGGGGGCATTCACTTCATTCTCCATGTAACCGCTTTTGTGGACAAGATATGAATAGTTCCTGTATAATTCCATAAGTGGATTCACATATAATCACTGAACATGCAGATATAAATAGGATGCGTATCCTAGGTGCCAGGTGCCTTTATGAAAACATTGAAGGGCAAGGGTTACCTTTGCATCAGTAGAAATCCAATGAAGTGTGCTTTCCACTTGGCGTGATGGTAATGCGTCTTATATCTCCCGTTACTGGAGTCCTATTCATTGCTTCACAAGTGTTTGGCCTCTTTTGATGTGTTTGTCATGCATAAGACATTTTGAGAATGGCAATGTAAAGGGACATAGTGGAGAATCTAGGCCGTTGATTTATTTATAGGCCTGCCTTTCCCATGAAAGCAGTGTATGTGAAAGCGGCTGTTCTAAGGTTAGGTTTTTTTTTTCCCCTTCAATGTTTTTGCATATTGATGGGCAAAAAAACCTAAATTACGTTAACATTGTGTTTTGGGAATGCAAATGTTAATGCAATGTAATTAGGGAAACACAATGTTAAAGCCAAGTGTGAACACTGTCCTCGTGGTGTTAAATCCTATAAATCTAAAGCCAACTTTCGTTTCGGATTTTGGTTCCTTTCTAAGGCCTGCCTTTAAAAAGCCGTAAATCTTTTTCTTTCTATTTTTTTTCTGGTGGTCAAATTGTACTTTCTAATGGCACCATTTAATAATCTGTGTACTGAAAAGCTGGAAAATGCTGAAACCGAAAGAATTCAAAATGATTTTTATTGCTTTCGCTGTTCGGTCAAAATGACATACAGTTCTTTTGTCCTGTGGGTCAGCTTGATCGTAGATACCACCTTTTTTTTTTTTTTTTGCGTATTTCAACATAAAAACTAGTCAGGAAAAGAATGTTCTTGCATTCGTATTTTTTCAATCCATGGTATACAGTATGTAGCATAGAGCAGGAGGAGCATGGCTACTGATGAAACAGTAGATATGTCATTAAGGACAATCCGTGATTGATCGTTTTATCTCGCTATAGTATAAATGGAAGTTGTATTGAATCTTTTCCCAAAAAAATTATATTAACCTTTATATTTTGGGCAACTTTTAAAAATCTTTACGTTATTTGCAGATAATTTTGCAGATAGTTTTCTACACAGCCATACACAGAAACACAGTGAGGGTGATTTATCATATGCCTGGGCTTTGTGCGCTGCCGTATGATGAAACATAACCACTTTGGCGCAACCAGATACCTCAGGGGTCTGGGTTGCACAGCTTACATTTATCAGCAACTGTTCAACATGGGCGGCCACAGACTATAGGTGATGACATCCTCCTTCATGCCCCTCCATGACCACTTGATATGGAGGTTGTGTTAAGAGGAAAATCATCTACGGTAAATATCCGATGGTTTGCAAGGCATTACAATTATGTCTGGGCTTGTACGCTAAAAAATTGGCATACAAGCCCTGATAAAATCTCAATCACAAGCACTCTTTTGCTTGCAGTTTTATTTCACAGTTTAACTCTTTTATCGCCAGCAACGCTACTAGTGTCCTCACAGGGTGGCACCTCTATAGCCGAGAACGTATGAGATCCATCCTGAATCCTTTGGATACCTGACACTTTGAATCAGTTTTTTTCCCCTATAAAAGAGAGGTGTCAGGCATTCTCGGTGCCAGGGGTCTGGCTAAAAATACTCCCCAAAAATAGTTAGAGGAGTATTATTACCATTCAGGAAAAATGTTAGTGGGCTTTTACTCTCTCTCCTTCCATCTGAGGAATGTGCTTATCACTATTATAATACATGTTATCTAATATATGTGTCATCTGTTCCCTTTTTCATATTAAGTTTACCTCTTTTTTTCCCCAGTGTGTATTATGTACATACAAAGCATTTCATTCAATGTTTAATCACTGGGGAGGAGTTTTCTGTTCTGTAAAAGAGAGAAAAGAATCCTTACAATCACTGAACGTTATTCTCTGCTAGACGGCTATTCTGCTCTTATATTTGTAGCCTTGAAGGCCGTACAATGGCATGCGGAGGGATTGCATTCTGCCTTTTCAGATGATTGAACGCACTTACTGTTCCTGATTGATGATCACACAGATAGGAGTGATGTAGGTGTATGTATGATTCATCCTGAGCAGCAGAACAATATGCCCTAATATAATGGCATGTTGTCTCTATTGGGCAGAATTTAATTTTATCTGGATGTTTTGCTTAAAGGGAACCTGTCATCAGAAATTGGTATAATAAACCATTAGCAGTATGTTGCTGAGCAGCTTCTAGATTGTTTCTTTGATGGTCAGGAGTGGTGGCATCATCCAGAAAATCAGCTTTGAAGTGAGATGTAAATTGGTTTTATGAAGTCAAGGAGACAGAGTTTAACGCTGAAGTGGAGCTCTCCCTGCTTTATAACACCCTCTTTACTGTAATTAATGGTCTTGCGTCCAGGGACATCAGATCTCCTGAAGTTCAGCGCATGATGTCAATCACATGGGAGGAGGTGTTTAGAGGCAGGGAGAGCTGGACTTAAACTGTTAAACTCTCCACCTCCATGACTTTATACATCTAACTTACGATGGACTTCAAAGTTGATTGCCTGGATGAAGCCACCAAGCTGGGCCGTGAAAGAAACCTGATCTAGAGGCTTTTCAACTGCATGACCGCATACTGGTATACTGTAGTTTATTGGGCCAAATTCTGCTGACGGGTTCCCATTTAAAGTAAATCTTTCAACAGTTTTGACGAAACAGAACTACAAATAGTCATGCCTTTATGAATGTTGTTCAGTAGCAGGATAATTGTGAAGAGTGAAGTTATCATTCAGATTTGTAGCTCTTGCAAGGGCTTAGGGTGGGTCTTTAAACTCGAAGAACCTTCTACACTGCACTTCTGCAACAGGTATCAGGCAGTTCATTGCAAAGAGAAGAAAGCTCTTCAGGCTCAAAAACCTGCCAGCACTTATAGGAGCTGTAAACCTGGATTAAAAGTTACATTTTCACACACATAGGTATGATTACACAGCTCTCCAGGGCCTATACCTAGCACTGCCTACAGGAATGACAATGGATTGCTTTTTAAATGAGTTTTTCACATACAAACCTTTTTTATATGCATTTTAGGGAAGACCACTTCTCAGGACTATCATAATAATTTTTATTTATATAGCCCCATCATATTCTGTACTGCTCTACAGATCATAGGGGACAAACAGGTTAAAACAATCAAATGGAACAATAGGAGTGAGGGCCCTACTCACAAGAGCTTACAGTCTATGGGGCTGACACAAGAGGTATAAGAGCTTGTATAATGGTCCGACCATTCTTTATAAGGGAATAAAGCAAATGTATTGGTGAGTAACGTAAATTATAGTCACATTTTGATTCCTATCTTATTTACTGTTTCTGCCATATCTATAATCATGCATTTCTAAAATATTACTTCCATATTTAGAGCTTGGATTGACATTTTTTTTTAATTCAATTTGTGATCTAGCTTCGCTGTGATTGCACAATTCTACTAACACAGACAGCCTGATACACTGTTTGAAGTTTTTTTTTTTTTTTAACGAAAATTTATTTTAAAAATATTATTCAGTAATCATCTCCTGCAGCTTTCCCCTCTCCATACTCCGTCATCTCCCCCATCCCACCCCTAATATTGTGTTCCAAAATTAGGTTTTCTTCTAACTTTACCGGTTTCTTTTTGACAACTTTGCTCACTCTTCACAAAATAGAAAAAAAGCTAAAGAAAAAAAGGGAGAATAAATAAAGCAACCCCCTCCGCACACCCACCACATAGCCTTCCAAGAGTAGATCCAGCAAACATCTAAATGAAAACCTTATTTCCAAATTGCCCCATCCCTTTGAATACACATCTCTGTCCTCCCTGTTACAAGTCTTGACCTCTACAACATAGGCCCTGTTCACACCTGGGTCTCTTTTTTCCGATAAGGAGAGTGTAATGGGGAAAAAACCCCAACATAACTGAAACTGATGGAGATGGACAAGCTGCCTATATATCATCAAAATACAGGGAGACTGTAAGATTTAAGTAGATTAGAGCAGTGCAGAGATTTTCATTATATGGGGATTATTGGGGTTGTGTTTATCATGCCTTATGGCTTAAAAAATATGAAACTTTGTAACATTCTAACCTTATTGATTCTGCTATATTCTCATGCTGCTGCTCTCAAGAGTTTTGGTAAATTTTGCTTTCAGTGCAGTGAACAGTTTTGAGGCAATGCAGTAGCAGGACTTGCAGGACCAGGCTTGGTACATAGTACATTTTGTAATTTATCTTTCCTTACATTCTTATATAAAGTTCCATGATCCTTATATAAAGCATATAAGTGCTTGTTCTCATGATTGTCACTCACATCATTGGAGGTGCATTGTTCTAAACTGAGAAATACTGTAGGTAGACTCACTATAGAAGTAACATCGCTATAACTGCATGACTATCCTTCAGCTACAAAGTTGTGTTATTCGGAATTTAAAGGGCATTTCCAGCCAAAATAATTGATTGCATATTCTTATTATACTGGTGATCCCAATCGGAAAGACAGGAGTAGATCCGGCGCTTGGGGAGTATGATGCAAAACCTCTAGGAACCAGCATGTGTTCCAAAAAATTAAGGTTTATTATATCATAAAAGGAGTTTAAAAAGGTTAATAAAATTACAAATACAACGCGTTTCGGCTCAGTACATGAGCCTTCGTCAGGTATGGGGTTACATGGTGTATGACAGGTTTATATACAAAGACTGCTGAGAGATAATGAGAGATAATGGGTACACCGGGATTATCCCGGGCAAAAGCACGAACAGTTACGTCACAGGTTTATCTAACAAGCTTTATACAAAAAGATAAAAAATATAAAAAAAATACATAACCAACAGAGGGGATATATATATATATATATATATATATATATATATATATATATATATATATATATATATATATATATATATATATATATAATATTGAGATGAATGTGAGTATGGTGGTAATAAAACTAAAATGCGGGATCTCACCGGGAACTCAAAACGAGGACCGATGTCACCGGAAGTTGATCTGTCAAAGGTACATAGTTGTGCTTGACAGCGGGTTGCTTAGACGCTTACTCTGCCGTGGGGGATTTGAAAATCCAGTAGGACTCTTGTCTGTTGAGAGTTTTTACTCTGTTGTTACATTCTGTAGGTATTTGTTCAATGGGGGTAAGGGTTAGTTTTTCAAAGGTACAGTCACTTGCCATTGGCATTGGTCCTACTGGATTTTCAAATTAGGGACACTACACCCAAACGGTTTAAATGCCATAATAGAATCCACCAGAATTATACTTTATTTTCACCACCTTATCCTTACGGTCTCTTTTCTTTATATTGTCACATTACCACTTACCGGTCCCGTTCTCCTGTTCTTGACGAAAACTGATAACACCACCGGTTTTATCGCGCTGTATAAGCTCCTTCTTAATTTTGGCCCCTTTAGGCTTCCGTAGAACTCCGCGTCATAGCAAGCTCTCTGGGTATCCTAGCAAACCCCACACCAGAGTAAGCGTCTAAGGTACCACGGCAACCCGCTGTCAAGCACAACTATGTACCTTTGACAGATCAACTTCCGGTGACATCGGTCCTCGTTTTGAGTTCCCGGTGAGATCCCGCATTTTAGTTTTATTAACACCATACTCACATTCATCTCATTCATTCATCACATTGTCTATACAACCCCGTACTCTGGACCGGGGATTGCATACCACCAGGAGACCGTCGGCTGCTACAATGGATTACCTATGCCTTTTTTACCTACCACAAGGTGAGCAACTTTTCATCATCATTATCCAGTCTCATTAAGTATTTCACAAGGTCAGCGCCTCTTGTCTCTCCCTCTGCTTTCTCTATATCCAGCTGGCTCAGCTGATGAACTTTGACAGATCAGTGATATAGAGTTGCTCCAGATTCCTGCTGTATATTCTAATTATATTAATCAGATTAATGGTATTAACCCCTGCAGGTCAGTGCTTCTCAGCCGCTTGGCTCCAATTTAGATAAATGCATTTGATATGCAGGAACCTGGTTTGACCACTACACTAAGCAGGCAACTAGCTGCTTCCTGTATCGTTCTCTGTTTTTCATCTTAGAACAGCTAGTCTCCCAGGATTCTGGATCCCCCACCTATCTGATATTCAGGACCTATAGATGTTTTCTCAATTTTAGCCCAGAGAACACCTCTAACACTAACCCTAGTCATCATCTTTCTATATGACAGTATGTAGAGGCAAGCACCGATTGCTCGACCTAAATACTGACTGGTCTACTCATAAATAGTTAAGAGGTATAACATTTAGTTTAGATTACCACATCAAGTGTTAAGTAGTTTAGTGTTTAGCAGGTGATATAAATCCCATTGGCCAACAAATTATATTATAACAAATATAATTAATCCCCTACATATTTCAATGTACTGATGAGTTCCAGATCTGTAACGCACAAGCCATAGATTTGTAGAATAAAGTTGTGACTGGTTTGTAAACCATTAGATATCCATCTACTTTGCTGTGACAAAACTCCCACCCTCAAATTGCGTACCAAGGTGCATGTACACTAGAGAGCCTCCAATATAGCAGATATAAGTACACCCACCGACGTAAGATGGCACTTTTACTTTTAGCCCTGGTACTTGAAGTGGTATACTCCTGAAGACAAGTTTCTTATATGTACTCAGGATAACAAAATTCTAATTCACTGTTTTCAACAAAAATGCAGCATTTCACAGATATAATTCCAACCTGTCTCTATCACGTCCTGCTGTACACAATGTCATTTGCCCCTAGACACGACCCAGTAACTTCTGACTTGGGGTTGTGCTGATTACTTCCTTCCTCACATGGTGAGCAGAGAAATGTGAGAATTTTCTTTCGTGGGAAACCCCTTTAATCCAGTCCCATTGCCAGCACCTATATTTATATTAATATTAATAAAGCACAAAGGTACCTCTCTACACAAGTCCCTCAAAAATGAAAACCTAAATTACAGATGTACAAATATGCACTCATCTGTACTATTGCTAAAATATGGATTCTTGAAGACTACAAGCAGAGGCTTAAGTTTTAAAATTTAATATATGAAAGGAGAGTGCATACATAAAATATACAAATGATAGGAAAAAAATTATTAAACGGTTAAAGAAAAATAGTTATGAAAATAAAGGGGATAAAAGCGAATCACCTTTTTCATGAATAATACCACATAGCTGCACTGTGAGTCCTCCGCTAGGAATTCTTTTGGTCAGTCTCCCCGGGGATATTTAGAGTCTCAAGATAACTGACCAAGATGGTTTCTTGGGCTTGCTAATTTAAACCTACTGGGTTTGTGTTCCCACTCCCCAGGTTGTGAGGTTACTGAGAATGGGATGTTCACATGCTAATGAAATGCACCCCCCCCCCCCTTTCCTCAGTGCGACACATTTTTTAGGCGAGTTGTTAAGAAAACTCGGAATTCTTTTCAGAAAATTATTATAGTGATGCAACCATCTTTAATTTACTTGGGTGCCTTCTATCACCCCATGCCAAACTTGGGATAGCAAGGCTTAAAATTGGGGCTTTTATGTGGATGCCCTCAACACCACGCTATTGTGGCGCCTCACAACTAAAAATTATGTTGAGTTATTTGATAAATATGTGATATCTTTGTTCTCGTTTCTCTACTTTTGAAGGGAACTAAGCTTTCTACTTTGATCCTAGGGACAGTATATGAGCTCGGGCATAATGCATTGCCTGACGTGCTATTCACATTGCTGTAAAGAAGCAAAGATAGAGATGGAAATGCCATCAGTATGAAAGAACATAATAGTTATGTGTTCTTTCCCTGTTCTTTATATGATTGGAGATCCTGTCAATCCACGTTTTCATTATCCTTTCTATACAAGTGTGTTACTTTGTAAAAGGAAATTATAACTTCAGTTGTACATTGTATTTTACTCCTGAAAAGAGAAATGCAAACCCGAGCTGAGAACAGCAAAATGTAAAGTTTTTGTGTTTGTTGTGTTGAAGTCCTCACTAGCAAGTTTATGACGGCTAGTCTCCAACCCAGGCCAGCGGGGCACAGTGGTGCAGTTTTAACACAAAGTAAAAACTTTG
The DNA here is from genome assembly GCF_040894005.1 of Engystomops pustulosus. NCBI lineage: Eukaryota > Metazoa > Chordata > Amphibia > Anura > Leptodactylidae > Engystomops > Engystomops pustulosus. The sequence continues at coordinate 79,993,856 of NC_092418.1, forward strand.
TATCGGTCTCTGTTCCATGATTGCTGAACTTCTTCATCCAGTGTTATCTGCCTGTAAAAGTCTGGAATCTTTCTTGGTCTACATGCTAAACCTAGGCTACATTCACATCTCATCATTTGGCCATTAAGCTGCTAAAAAATATCTAACAATGTAGTAATAGTTTTTGGGGGTTTTTTTTGGTCAATTTACATTTCCAACAGAAAGTTAGGTGTACTGAATACTGGTGGCAAGAAGAACTACATCTGGCCTCACCAAAAAGAAAAAAGGGCCTTCAGACTGCTCATTTAACCAAAATAAACAAAAGTCCATGTTCTGTTTTAGACCAGAATGTTAGAATATTTTTACAAGCGCGCCGTGCTGTGTAAAGGATGAGTGTTATTATTATTTGTGAGTTACAATCTTTAATCAGTTAGGAAAAATCTGCTTTCCTAAATAACAGTTCCCTTGGGCTTTTACATAACACATAAAATGTGTCCAAATGTAGCCGTCGTGTGATGTTGGCTTCAATGTGAATCCTCCCAGCACTCAGCTTGTTTACTATGGTACAATGTGTCCTGTCTGATGTTCCATGCCCATAACTCTATTTTCTAAGTAAAGAGGTTGAGCTTGTCTCCTGCATCTATTTTCAATGTGTTTTGTCTTCCACCCGGCTGCATGATTCTTCCCTCCGCCGTGTCCTAGAGATGCTCACTTGGCTGTGAATGATGTGTCCCAACACAAAGCCAGCGCGCATGTAAATGAGCCAAACACTCTATTGAGAACATGCTGTTGCACATTTCCATATCATTGTTGGTATATTAACTTCTCCTCCTTCTCCACACAAAGAAGGGGCTCCACTTACAAGAGCGGGATCTCGTTTCGTGCCGAGCTCTCTCGCATTGACTCCGCTGCTTTTTTATTTATATCTCTAGGTGTTAAATATTAATGAAGAGAGGGTAAGGAAGCTCTGGGATGGCAAGTGGGGTTTCTATGGTACAAGTCACTCTGAATCTTGGATTAAACAAGTACACGTGTTCTTGTATGACGCTACACACATCGTATTGGAGAGGTTGTTGAGCAGATGGCTTTGTAGCTGTCTTCTCCTCAAGCCTGACATAACCTCATTTGTTTTTCCACAATACAATCTGCTCCTGATATATTTTCTGCAGATGTGCTCCTGGTAAAGATCATTCGCCTACCTCTGTATAAAACTATGAAGTACAATTATGTGTGTGCACACATGCTTGTATGCAGTGGTTGAGTGGTGAGCACTTGGGGCCATGGGTTCATATCCTGCCAGAACCACCATCTGTTTATTTTCCTTGTGTTTGCTTGGATTTCCTCTAAGCATTTCAGCGTCTACTTGATAATGTACTGTATGAACTACCGTTCACTTACATCAGACTGATAAGTTTGTTACGCGATCCAACAGTTTCCATGTTATTCTCCAGGGGATGTTTCCTTTTTGCATCAAGCTCATTTTTGTATATTGTTTGCCTTAAAGGGAATCTTCAACTAGACAATATACATTCACTTCCTAATCAGTGGGTACCCCAATGCGTTCACTGCACATTGCAGTTTGAGGCCACTAAAGCCAACAGGTTCCAGTTGATTGAAATGTGTTGCATTGGGCGCCATCAATTTGATCTGGAACGCAATGGGAATAAAAAGTGAAAGTTTTATCAAAAGGTTCTAAATTTCCCGAAATTGTCTCAATGATAACATCCCATGCATGTGTCACGTGGACAGCAATTTTTTACATTCATTTCTCTTTATTTGGATATTTTTCAGCTTAGGAGTACATTGCCATGGGTATTACAATATGCCACCCACAAAACAAGTCTTCATATGGTTCTGTTCAATGAAAAAACTCTAAAATTATTACTTTAGTGAGTTGAGGAATAAAAAATGGATATGCAAAAAAGGAAAAGGGCAAGGGGTCAATGGCAACCTGTAACCACTGATCCAACACAAACCCCACACTGTACCTTTTACTTCACTTCAGATGTGTTCCATTGTTCTTTATACATTAAATTCCAGCCTCTGTTCCTCTAAAGATTGTTTTTAAAGATAAAGTCAAGAAGGTAGGGGAAGCTATAGCTCCATTATTCAATAAGCAACAAAGCCTCAATGGGCCCCTTTGCAATGAGCTTAGAAACCGTTAAAAATTCAGAAACTAAAATAGTCCCCTATTCCCTAAAATATTCCTTAGTTTATCATCCCAAAGAGCCCCCTCATGGGTTATTTTATATTAAGCCTCCACATAGGCTGTCTGGGAATGAGATTGCGCCATGTGGGCCAACCCTGCACATCATCAGTCAACTTCACATGAACCCCATGCATGCGCCATTAGTGTGCTCTCATTAGCTTGCTGGAAGGGTTCCCTTAAAGTTTATTATATTGGTAAACTTGTATGAGACATTGTTAGGGCTGCCTCAGGGAAGCATGTATCTATATGATGTAAGGAGTTCCATCCCCTTCAGTGTGGTCAGACCGTGACATGACAATCTTCGCGATCCGTGATCACGGGTAATGTGTGGCAGAGTTTTGGCCATAAAAGTATTAACGAATATATATGAAAGTGGAGGGGTGGACGGCACAGGTTTTGGGAGTGAAATCCAATTGCCTTTTGCTCTAGGTCTGCCTGGAACAACCACTGTGTTAATCTGGCATTTTTCCCATTTCTTTCTTGCTTGAGTATTAGAGAACGGTGCAAATCCTCTTAACCGCCGGGTACGCTCTGCTCCTAAAAAGTGTGTTGCAGAGGCCTCTTATCTGTAAGTGCATGCAGCTCCCGCTACCTCGTGTGTATCAGCTATGAAACCTCACTAGTTTTCAGGTCTAGAGATTTAATAAGAGAATGCCACACGTGCTAAGCTGTGTAATAATATCTGAATCCAGGATTTTTTCCGCCTGGATACAGCAATTAATTGAAGCGGCGATGAGTGCTGCGGCTCGGGAGCTGGATGTCACTCACTGTTTAATTACTTCTGAGGGGAACAAAAAGTGGAATGAGTTGTACATGATGTGATCTGCACATTAGAGGAAGGCTCCTATTAGACGGTGTTATATGGATGAATGCGCTTTTTCTGACCGATTTTTACATAATCCGAGCATCCACTAAACCCTGTTTATTCTGCCTTACAGATGAAAGCTACTACCAAGGTGGGAAGTTCCTGTTTGAAGTTGAGGTACCAGAAGCCTATAACATGGTGGTAAGTGGGTCCTCATCTATCGCTTGTGTACTAGAATAGAGGAATCTGATCCCTGGCGTGTAATGCCAGCTCTTTTCTATTCCCACAGTTTTTTCTCATGGTGCCCCTCCGCTGCGTAACCTTGTGTGCGCTAGAAAGGTTAGAGAAACAAAACACAAATAGAAAGGACCATGTAGCTCGGCATGTCAATAATTACTTGGGAATTAGATCATCCGGGCTATTTGTGGAGCTACAAAATACTCCGGAGTATGAGGATGCTGTTTCTGCATCGAAAACATTGTTGGTATTACAACAGTTGTATTTAATACTTTATTTCACTACTTATATTACTTTCATTTCTTACTATGATAATAGGAATTGCCAGTGCAAACTATTGATAAATATGGGCTGGACAAGTATATCTTGTCTGTCAACTACAGTAGCAGGTGCTCTCTGGTTTCATCTCCTCCTAAAGTGTGTGATATTGTCTGTAAAAAAAAAAAAAAAAAAAATATTAAGAACAAAAATGATGCAGTCCCTTTTCCAAAGCTTTTGGTTTGGCAGGTTACAAAAATAACTTTTGGGCCTGCAGATCAAGTGGATTTATAGGTCAAGAATAAGGCTACTTGCATACAAACATGCTTGACTGCTATGACTATTATGACTGTAACCTGTGACTCCTTGCTTTCTGTATGATGCAAGGACTCCCATCCACTGCACCATGTTCGATCCATGGGATCTAACTCTATAATGGAGGTACCTGCTAGCTCATTAAATTAAACTATATCCATAGATGGAATAGATATTTGCCTTGCTCTTCATATACTCAGGAACACAGTGGTGAATCCTATACCAGCTCTTCTGACCTCCGCTCTTCCATTATGTGTATGTTAACAGTGGGCACACTGAGTGGGTGAAAGACTTCCTCTCCAAGAAGACACTGAAGCACAAAAAAGATTAGGGGACCAAAAAGGAGCATAATGCACATCAATGATTAAATGCAGAAACATAAATACAAATCTTTATGCCAGGAAATAGTCCCAAAAAGATGACCTTTAACCTGGGGTCACTACCCAAGAGATCCATACATTACAGTGGAGCTCTAATGAAGGACAAGTATCATAGAAAGTTCAATTTAAAATATACTTCATTTGTAAACTCACACAGTAGTTACCAATGTATTCCAAACGGCGTCCAAGCAATCCCGTGGGGGGACCCCAAAGGAGTTAATATTGAGAGTTAAAGGGGTTTTCTCATTATAGCAAATTAATGTTTCTGTTTGTATGATAAAAAGTCCTCCAACTTTCTATATACTTTCTGTATCAATTCCTCATGGTTTTCTAGATCTCTGCTTGCTGTCATTCTATAGAAAGCTTCTATGTTTACTTCCAGTGGACAGAAATCTGACCATGGTCACACAGGTGCACAGCCCGTTATATCACACAGATCTGATTACTCCCTGTGATATAACGATCCGTGCACCTGTGCGACCATGGTCAGATTTCTGTTCACTGGAATCTTTCTATAGAATAGCAGCAGGCAGAGTGATAGAAAACTGTGAGGAATCAATACAGGTATTGGAAAATTGGACAACTTTTCATGATTAAAACATGAACATTAATTTGCTGAAATGGGAACACCCCTTTAAAGGGAGTGAATAGATCACAGGTGTACATAATGTTGGATCATTATGGGGTTGGTTTTCAAAGTAAGATGAGAACACGAATATGGTGGAAGTTTCATGACTAGTATTAAAGACATGAATTTAGGAGAAATTAAACTACTCTCTAAGGTTTTGGCTACATAATGCACAACATCACAGCATTAGTGCGACTTTGTAGTTTCTTTCTTGGATTAATTTTCCCATAAACATAAAAACCCAAGAACGTGAGATCAGAGTGCAAGATTTCTTGTAAGATGTGAGTGTAAGCAATGCCCTGGTAACACAGCAAATCGTAGGCCGTTCCATGAAGCCCTGGATTTTATTTGTTCCAAACATGTTTGGAGAAAAGTCCATAAACTGTAATGATTTATAATGTTATAAAAATATTCATAAAAATCCATGAAATTATTGCAGCTCTTATCGCTCTAGTCACTAGTGTTATGTTACTGCTGATAGCATGAAGTGAAGTTGAAACTGATGTTATAAGGATTCCGATCTAATGATCTAAAAATGATAGGGAAAGGTTTGCTTCTTGGCTGCAAGTGTTCTATGTGACTAGTGGATGTGAGTCTCTTGCAGTTATATCCACTTTGAGAAGGGATTTGGGCTGAAATATCCGCTGCAATAATGAAAAGTAAAGTGTTTCCTGCAGCTCATTCTATATACTGATGTCATTAAACAGGAGAGTTTCCCCTTTCATATAAAATATGGATTGTGCCTCTGCCTCTTATGTAATTAGAGCTGAGCCGGCGTCTCAGAACATGGGGTGTCCACTGTAACTAACATCTGACACCCCAGTGTAACAACCGTGGTTGGAGTGAGTGCGATCAACGCATTTAAAAGAGTTGGCCACTTCTGAATAAATCTGAGCCTCGGCCTTTCCCTGTTATCCACATGCTGCACTTTGCATCTCTACACAACTTCCTGTTTCTCACTCCTTCAGCCCATCTGTCATGGCAGCCTCCAGTGTGTCCTCCGGGGGGGAGGGGGAGGGGACGAGGAGGAGGATGAGTCATCATCTCCTGGTAGAGGTCCCTCCTATTTACCAGTGTAGGCTCTTTGTGTACTTGTCTATGCAGAGTACACAAAGAGTCTACACATAGCAATAAAGCAAGCATCAGGGATGATGAATCAATTGGTGAGCATACAGGGAATATTATTAAGGCAGTAACGGCACATGGGCAATTAATGTTAAATTGTGGCCAACCCCTTAAACTTGCCTGCCACAGGTCTCTCCCCTGCGATGGGGGACAGATTTTAAAAAAAAAAATTAAAACCCCACCAAAAATTAGGATTTTTACATATTTCATCCCAATAAAAATTGATAAAAACACACATCTACTCCAAAATGATACTGGTGCAAAGTACAAAATGTCATGTAAAAAAAACAAGCCATCAACCAGCTTGTTTAAAAAAAAAAAAAAGTGTTATGCTACTTTGTAGACGGCGATGCAAAAACGCCATACTTTCCCCAAATTAGGTTTTATTGTGAGAAACTTTGTAAAACGAAAGTAAAAGTATCTAAGTATGGTATCCACATCATTGTACTGACCCATGGAATAAAAATAAGATGTTTATTAGGCTATTAGGGGAACACCCCCCAAAAAATAAGTTTAAAATCAGTTACATAATTAATGCTTTTCTCCTCCTCCACCCCCAAAAGAGTTAATACATTTTCTACAGTAGCTGTTTTTAATAGCTTGAAGGGTGTACTTTTGAAAAGGGTGGGATTCTAATAATTTTATATTTCAAACTCTTTTAAAACAAAAATGATCCCAAAAATTTCAATGTAGAAATTTTGGGGGAAAAAATTGATAAACTCTGCTCTATTTGTAAGGTAGCATACTAGAAGAATAATAGGACTTTTAACCCCTAGGCGCACCAGGACGTTATAGTACGTCCCCGGGGCTAGATGCTTAGCGCACGGGGACGTTCTATAACGTCCTGCTTCTGGCACCGGCTCACGAACGGAGCCGGTACCAGAAGCAGCGGCTGTCAGCTGTCTAGTACAGCTGACAGCCTGCGCTAACACCCGCGATCGGAGCCGGCTCCGATCGCGGGTGTTAACCCCTTACTCGCCGCGGTCAAACATGACCGCGGCGTGTAAGGGTGTTTGGGCTGTGGATCGGATCCCCCGTGCCGCTTACCGGGGGATCCGATCCACTTCTGGGCAGCTCCGAGGACTGGCATGTGCCCCGGAGCTGCCCAGTCTCCATGGCAGCCAGACCCCTTCCGGGTCTGGCTGTAAACTGTCTGAGCATGCGCAAGCTTGCTCAGACAGTTTACACTGCTCTACAATAAAATAGTATTGTAGAGCAGTGTATTGAACTTAAACCAGTGATCAGAGCATCACTGGTTTAAGTTCAAGTATGTAGAAGTAAAAATATGCAAAAACACTTAACACTACACATTATAATAAATAAAAAATAAATACATAAAAATATAAGCCCCTAAAATGTCACTTTCCCATAAAAACACTTAATAAAGTATAAAAAACACAAAAACACAAAAAACCCCGCATATTTGGTATTGCCGCGTCCGTAACAATCTGTATAATAAAACAGAATCGTTACTGGACCCGCACGGTACACGCCGTAGAAAAAAAACGCAAAAACGTTCCGAAAAAAGATAATTTTTAATTAATACCTTATCAAAAAATGCTCTAAAAAGTAATTTAAAAAATGTTATGCACTCCAAAATAAGCACACTAAAAAGAACAACTCTTCTCGCAAAAAATAAGCCCCTAACCAGATTTGTCAGCCGAAAAATAAAAAAGTTATGCATATGAAAAGATGGTGATGCTAAAATGAACAAGATTTTCTCCAAATTAGTTTTTATTCAGTACAATTGAATAAAATGCACAAAACCCCCACATATTTGGTATCCCTGCGTCCGTAACAATCTGCATAATAAAACAGAATCGTTATTAGTTCCGCAAAGTGAACCCCGTAAAAAAACAAAACAAAAAAAAGCTCCATAAAAAAGATCATTTTCAATTAATACCCTATAAAAATGCTCTAAAAAGGGATTTAAAAAAATGTTATGCACTCTAAAATAAGACCACTAAAAAGAACAATCCTTCTTGCAAAAAATAAGCCCTTAAACAGATTTGTGAGGCAAAAAATAAAAAAGTTATGCATATGAAAGACGGTGATGCTAAAATTAACAACATTTTTGCCAAATTACTTTTTATGCAGTAAAAATGGGAAAAAAATAAAAAATCTATATAAATGAGGTCTTTTTGTAATCGTGGCGACCCATAGAATAAAAATAATATACTATTTTTATGGTATGGTAAACGGGCAAAAAAAAAACCCCATAAAAATCTTCCTGAAAAGTGATGATTTTCATTTCCTCCACCAACAAAGAGTTAATAAAATCTCACCAATTAGCCTATAGATTCCCCTAAATTACGTACCAGAAAAGTGCATCTCATGTGGCAAAAGAAATAAGCCCCTATAGGTCCACATTAAAAAAAAGAAAAAAATTATAGCCTGTACAATGTGACATAGAAAATCTGATCTGGATGGCGCCTCCTTCCCTTCTATGCCCGGCCGTGCGCCCATACAACAGGTTACCACCACATATGGGGTATCGGTGCATTCGGGAGGAATTGGGTATCAAACTTTGTGGAGCCTTTTTTTATTTAATCCATTGTAAATGTTTAATTTTCCACCCAAAATGGGTGTATTGTGAAAAAATATTACAATTTGCAGACTGCACCTCCATTTTGTTTTAACCCCTATAAAACACGTAAAGCGTTAACAAACTTCTTAAAAGTGGTTTTTCATACGTTGAGGTGTGTAGTTTCCACAATGGGGTAATTTACGAGTCTCGCTATTATTTAGGCCTCTCAGTGTCAATTAGAAGTTGAGCAGGTCCATCTAATACAGGTTTTGGTGATTTTACAAAAAATGTGAAAAATGATACCTAAATTCTGAGCCTCATAACATTCTAGTAAAATATGTGGAATCTTAAAAAACCATGCCAACATAAAGCAGACATTTGGGAAATGTAAGTTATGAATTTATTTGGGTGCTATGACTATCTGCATCAAAAGTAGAGAATTTAGAACGTTGAAAATAAAGAATTTTTCCAAATTTTTTCCAAATTTTGTTTTTTTTCATAACTAAACACAAAAGATATCATCCAAATTTTTAAACTAATTTGAAGTACAATGTGTCACGAGAAAACAATCTAAAAATCCCATGGATATCTCATAGCGTTCCAAAACTATAACCACTTATAGTGACACAGGTCAGATTTGAAGAATGGGGCCGCGTCCTTAAGGCCAAAATAGGCTGTGTCCCCTAGGGGTTAAAAAACAGAAATGTTAGAAAATTTCTCAAAAAACTTAGCAATTTTTTTTTTAAATAAATAAACGCAAAACATATCAACCAAAATTTACTACAAACACTAATACAATGCGCCACAAAAAACAAATCTCAAAATCATTTTGGTAGGTTAAAGTGTTCAAAAGTTATAACCATATAAAGCGACACATGCCAGATCAGAACAAAAAGAGGCCGAGCCTTAACATACAAGCTGACTGCGTCTAAAAGGGGTTAATAAATAAGCTGTTTTGGACAAAGGATAAGTTGAAAAGGCTAACATATAATTTAACATTTTTTTTCATTTGGGACCCTTCCAAGCAGTTTCGCTTGGATGTGTCATACTTTTTCGATTGGGTCATAATTTATCATGTAATTAGTTGATATCAGACCAGACAGAACCTTCAGGCTTTTTGCACTGCAGGACCCCAGGTAGGTGGTTTGGTGATTATTATATTCCAGCTTTAGGTAAATGAGACTGGTAAGCTGGCATTGCCATCTGGTACCAGTCAGGCTCACTGGTTTCATCTGTGTTGATTCCCTTTTAAGAGTTGATAATTATTTGCTCTGAGCATCGGAGCCAAGTATTCTCTGCCACTCAAAATGGTATTATGTGCTCACGGATCTCAACTTCATGAGATTTTTATTTGTATTATGTTGCGTTTTATTGCTGTAAATGTAGCATATGCCATGCCAGCTTGTATTCTGTGCAACCTAATGCATCTGCCAGCTCGGAAAGAGGTGGAATTCACGCTCATTATGATACGTCGAAAACAATTTGTGTAGTTAGGAAAATTATGTACTTACTTGTCTCTCGGACTTAGCGTCACAATGTAATTGGGTTAAAGTATACAGTAAAAAACTCTAATTCGTGGTAGAAAATCACATAGATTACGCCTAGAGAAATGTGGGGTCAGGCCGAAGGAGTGTGTTGTTTTGTTGATTTTTGTGCTTGTTTGGTAGTAAATACATATAATTATTGCAGTATGCTAAAAGCATGTGTGAACGAATGCATTAGAATACCATTTAGTTGCTTTGTCCGATATTTTGTTGTGAGCAATGTCACCTTGGATATAATCCCTTCCATCCCACTAACTCAATTTAGTATCTATAGAAGCAGAAAAGGATAAAGAGTCCTCTGTGCAGGACCTAGCGACCAGCTTATATGTAAAGAGCCTGAGAAAGTAAATCCCACTTCTAAACCTTCCACGAAATCACATCAACTATAAAAACAAAACCATAAATCCCGGATCATGACGTCACTTAGTAGAGATGGGAAGATTTATTCAGCAGTGTCATTGTCATGGATGGTAAGAATGACCAGCGCTGCTCTTGAACTGGAGCAGGGTCCGGTACATGGCTAAGCCCTTGGCCCTTGGAATGTTTAAGGGAACCTGTCACCAGTGACCCCTCCCCCCCGAAACCATACACCCCCTTTTAACTGTCTTTAAACATGACTCTATCCATGGGATCCACTATTCTTTTTCTTATATATTGATGCCCTCTGTTACTAAAGACCCAGTCATAAAGCCCAGCTATCCAGCTTTCTAACACCAGGGGTAATGCCCTTTGGGCTCATTATCATAATTTTAAATGTTGATTTTAGACGGAAGAAGGACATTTTTAACAAATATAAGATTACCCCAGTGACAATTCCTGGGTCTATGAGTAAGTGTCCCTGGTTTATCATGATGGAAATCTCTGTCACTAAGGATCACTTTCTTGACTGCTTGACACTGGCAGAGGACAGGCCTCAGCCTTTGGATGTGCATGGCAATGATGATCTGCAGCAAACCGCTATATTGATAGAAATGGGATGAGGGATTTTCTTACTTAAATGGAGAAGCACACGCCAAGGTCAGCTTTATATTGCCGGTTTCAGTCATAGGAATTTTTTTCTTGGAAGTGTGTGTGCATGGGGGGGGGGGCTTATTGTTGTAGTTATGTCAGTTTTCATTTATGAATTTGAGATTTTCTTTATTGGGCAACATTTGCCAACCTACTCCACTATCTCTTTAGCCTACTTACACCAGATTTAACTACTGAATCCAGATGTGATAGACAGACTTATAAAGTGCATGTTTTCAAAAATTTGCAAATTGAGGCTTTAACCCTTTAGTGCACCACAGCATACTATTATGTCTTGGTGCTGCGGTGGGTGTATGGAGATAGCTCACATGCCAAGCTCTCTCCGTACACATTGGGGCTCATATACTAAGGGTCCCGCAGACCGCACTTTCGTCTGATATCCTGAAGTTTTCAGATTTGCACCACTATGACAGGGATTTGGAAGGGGATTGTGTCGCACGCGAACTGATTTTGGCACAATCACCCCGGCTTTCATGCGACAAACTGCGGGATTTAACTTTAAAATTGTGTCGCAAGACAATGCACTTACATGCACCGGGAGGAAGATGTTGAAATCCGGTGGATCTGATCGGGGAAGCGTCACATTCGGGAGATCGGGCACACGATCTTATTGAATCGCGGCACAGTGCGTTGTTGTCGGCCAATGTACTTTTGGGAACTCCTCCGGACCGGGTAAGTTAAGTGCCCCATTGTGCGTTAGCTGAAAAACACAGCTGATGCACGCCTATAACTGCCATGGCACCTAAAAGTGTTGCCAGTGGGTGTTAGCCGATCCTCACCCCTCCTACTGTGTCGTCAGTGAAAGGTACCAATCGCTTGCCATTTCATCCTACTGTCTCAATGTTATTAGAGATCAGCAGGAAAATTACTGTAGTAGTAGTATTGCAGTATATTGTATGAGCAATCCCACCCTCCAGTATTGTTTGAGCGATCACACCATTCAAGTACCATGGAAGGCCTAAAATAGTAATAATTTTTTTTTTTTTTAAATGAAAAATAGTTAGTTTAAATCACCCGCCTTCCCCCACGTATAAAAATAAACAGTAAAAATAATAAACATAAACAGGGATGTAGCAATAACCTAGCAAAATATAAAAAAAGATTATTCCCGGACGTGAACACTATAACAGAAAATGTCAGCCAAATTTCCAAACCAACAATTTTTGCCATTTTTCCATCCATAAACATTTTAATTAAAAGTGATCAAAGGTCCAAAATTGATGTAAAGGAAAACGTCAGCGCATACCACAAAAAAATGACACTTCACACAGGTTCGTACACCGAAGTATGAAGAAGTGATTGGCCTCAAAATATGGGTAAATCTCTTATACAATAGATTACTTTTTCTTAAACTTCTAAAACCTTTATAAATTTGGTATCCTCGTCATCTTACCAACCTGAAGAATAAAGTGAAAGTGTCAGTTGGAACACACAAAGAAAGCCATAAAAACAGGACCCACGAGAAAATGTCACAAATGTGGTTTTTGTCACTTTCTCTTGCAGCTTTCCAGCACATTGCACGGAATATTAAATGGCGCCACTAAAACGTTCACTTCGTCCCGCAGGTAACGAGCCCTCGCTCATCTCTGTAAATGGAAAAGGTTTATGGCTTTTGGAATGGCAGGAATAAAAAACTGAAAATGAAAAACAAGTCCTATAAGGGTTAAATGAACTCCAGTCCCTTCTTTGTGTAGGAATTAGTTGCGCAAATGTATGAAACTTTTCTTCAATAAAAGTCCCAAATCCAACACAGATATTAACACCTCATATGCCACATTTATCAAGCTGTCTGAGCCACTATGATAAATACTCCACATAGACTGTACTGGATGCTGGGCGGTTTTTGCTTCTGTCCTGTCCTGAAAACATGATTCCTGAATCGCCTTACACCTTACTTACTTACTGCAGGTCTCCTTTTAAATGTCATTGTCACTCAAAGCAGAATAAAAAGCAGCCTGATGCTTCACAATACCATTGAGCTTCCTCTGGAAACTGATGTGGTGTCAATGCTGCCACATAACCTACATATAAGGTCTGGTATTCTCCCCGCAGCAGGCAGGATCTGGTTCATTGGCCGCTATAGCTGAGCAAAATGTTTATGCTGCTGTTATTGAACATTAGAAAGAGTTAATGTACTGTTATTTTATTGCCTTAAAGGGAACCTGTCATCTCTGATCAGCTAAATAAACCCCAGTCAGTACCTTAGAGCACACTATAGAGTCATCTCAATGCTTCTAGTCCTGTTACTCTGCATTGCTCTTGTGTGATAACAGCATCTTTTATTCTTCTTGTCCTTGTCCATTTATGCAGTCAGGAAGGCGGAGCAGCATTCCGAGCCACTCAAGCTCTGCCCGCCTCCTCATGACTGCTCTCACTTGAACCCACAAATCAAAACCCTGTCCCCAGCTCTATGTTACTACACTGCATTTCAAACTTCCTCGCAGTCCGCCTGTTGGTCTGACATCGGCGTCCGTGGGCGACCCTACAGGTGCACCGCGCATGTGCCAGTGAACGGCTGGCTAGCTCTCAATCACACCAGCGCCATCCACATTACAGACGCATGTGCGGTGCACCTGTAGGTCCAGATGCGCATGCCGATGCCAGATTTACAGGCGGACTCAACATGCAGGGAAGTTTGCAATGGAGTGTAGTGACGTAGAGCTGACGGCAGTGTTTTGATTCGTGGGTTCAAGCGAGAGCAGCCGTGAGGAGGCGGGAATAGCTTGGGTGGCTCGGAAAGCTGTCCCACCTCCCTGACTGCATAAATGAACAAGGACAAGAAGAATAAAAGTTGTTTTTATCACAGCAACCCAGAGTAACAGGATTAGAAGCATTGAGAGGACTCTACAGTGTGCTCTAAGCTACTGACCAGGGTTTATTTAGCTGATCAGAGGGGACAGGTTCCTTTTAAATTATTAACAATGCATTCATGACTCAGTCTTTGGCTCCATGTTTTTGTTCTCTAAAAATGAGATGTAATGTGAGTAAGAGGAGCATAAAAAGCGATGGGGGAGATTTATCAGAAGTTTCTGAGGTAAAACTATTCTAGTTGCTCATGGAAACCAATCAGAGCTCAGCTTTAAAGCGAAACTACCGGTAGTCAATAACCAAACGGCTGGTCAACCCACAAACATTCCTTGTAAGGGCTATTAAATGTTGTCCAGGCATGACATTATAATTCATCAAAGCTGGTTTTATGCTGAAATATAAACTGGTATTCACTGACAGGTACTAGTCAGGGGGGTGGGGTTAAGGGTTGATGTCAAACACTCACCCACCCGCCAAACTGCTGCGTCATGAAAACCCCACCTCTTTCCCTCCGTTGTGCTGATACCTGCCCTGCCTCCTGTATCTCCTGCGCTTCCCCGTCCTCCGGCACTCCTGTTTGAAATCTTGTGCATGCGCAGCGCGCTTCTTGATATTGATTCATATTGTTTGTATAACTTAACAATTTGCTATTTACTTCCCGTGGTTAGATATCTGTTCTTGATCGTGTAATGTCACACAGATGCATGGCTCGTTATAACACGCAGCTCTGATTACTGTAACGACATCACATGGACATCACATGGACCGATGTTTATCCACAGGAAGTAAAAAATGAAACTTCCTGTTGGATGACGGCGGAGATCTAGGAAACTGCGAGGAATTGATACAGAAATCAAATTGGAAACTTTATAACTTCTCATGGACAAACCCTTTAAATTATATCGAGAGTGAAGTTCACAATGCCTGTAACAAAGCTACTCTGTTGGAGCTGCCTTTCGGACTACTGCAGTAGGACACTTTCAGGCATTAGTAACCTTATGTCTTGTAGGCTTATGTTTCTGTATTATTAAATTATATAAATCACATTATACAGTAAAAATCATAATGACGATTGTTTTTAGACTACATATTTCTTTACATTTTTAGACTATATATTTATTTCCTCTGGGCTTTGCATTATCCCCATGGAACTTCAATGCATCTTCTATTCCGCTTCTATTGTGTATTTTTCTGCTATTTAATAAGAGAACCGTGAATGGAACCTGCCAAATGCACGTGTGGACTTGAGGAAATAGACAGTGATGTATTGTAACTATTTCATCCAGATTGTGAGCTACATCATTGTACCTACTGTGGAAGGTCACAAGTCAGGGTCTCCGTCCTTCTTTGGACTGCCTGGGTCTCCTTGACGCGTCTCCATAATATAGTCTTTCCACCAGATAAACAAGCAGATTCGTGACCTAACGATTGATTAGGAAAGATCCTATTGACTGGCCACGAACACACAGGCACCAGTAATGGTGTCTCATTTTTTTTTGATGGTGACAGGGCTGCAGTAACTTTGTGCGGACATCTACTTCTATATAGTGATGGCCCGGTGTCAGTCCCGCACAGCTGAGCAGTAGAAGAGCTGGGTGTCAGGTCCCCAATGATTTCACATTGAGATCCTGTCTTTTGGATCGGCCTTTAAACATAGTTGCGAAGTTTGTCAGTGTATATGCCCTTAAAGGGGGTTTCCATTCTGCATGTTCTACACCCTTTCGTTAAGAAATTACCACCGGTTTCAGTTTCCAATTAACTGCAAGAGGAATTTGGTGACACATTTATCAGTCATGTTTTTTATATTACATATCATTAATGGGAAAACCCCTTCAATTAATTTGGTGCCTTTTGAACTGTCCTAAAGACAGAAAAAGAAATCTGTACCAACTATGCAGAAAAGGATTTTCACTCTAGTTTTTTTTCTAGTTTTGGCAAGTGAAAAAGCAGAGTGTTTGCCCGGTCTCCAAATAACCCGGCCTACTTTACAATAGTAACTGGAAGAGAGAAAAACCACAACTAAAACTTGTGCCCACACTACTGTTCTACTATTTATTACTGCCACAAGATTGGTGCAGCTCTTTTGTTTCTGTACATGTAGCAGACATTAGACAAAATTAGAAAACAAAATTGGACGTGATTTTATAATCCATGGGGTAAAAAACAAATCTGTGGCTTTCCAATTGGCTTTTTAACATAACAAAACTGTAAAAAACAAACGTTCACCTTTTACTTCCTAAAAAGCAATAAACAATGGAAAGCAAAAGGTTCTGAAATCTTTGTCGCCTGTTCAGGATAGAAACCTGCTGTAATACCATGCAGTCTCTTCTGAGTATGTTCATAGGACACAATTCACACTCCAGACAAGGTGGCTTTTCCAGTTGGCCCTTCCCTGTGCGACACCCCACCTTGTTTGGAGCGCATTCTGTCTCAGGAGTTACACGAAGAGTAACAATTGGAACAAGCGACGGAGATAGGACAAGCAGTTCCATTTTTCTGTATGAATTATGTCTTATGGACATACTCTGCATGTTGTGAGAACTGAAGCATTGCTCGAGGTTTTTTATCTGGAAGGATTTCAGAGTTTCTGCTTTCCATTGTTTTTTCATTATTAGGATACAGAGGTAAATTATTATTTTTTTTGTTTGTTTTGTCAGGACTTTAATCTTGAAATTCATTCTGCACCTTTGTAGGATTTTTTACTCGAGTGTAAGCAGAGTTTTTCAGCACAAAAAATGTGCTGAAAACCCCAAACACGGTTTATACCCGAGTAAAAAATAATTACAATCAAAACTCACCTTTCTGGCATTCCCATAGGTCTTCTGTGCGATTCGTCGGTCAGCGAAAGGTCTGTGTGACATCACAGGCTCTGACGTCAGCCGCCGCAATTATATTGTGTGTGCCGGCAGCCTGCACACCATCCGATGTCAGCAGCGGACAGATCGCACAGAGGACCTGAGGGGGCAGCCGGAAAGGTGAGTTTTGATTTATTTATTTTTTTATAAGCAACTGTATAACGGGTTGGGGGGGCGACTGTCTAACAGGATGGGGGCCGCCCACATAACGGGGTAGAGGGGCTGCTGCTAAAAAACCCGGGCATAGGGGCTGGCAGGATATATACTCGGGCACATGGGCTGGCAGGCTATATACTTGGGCACATGGGCTGGCAGCCTATATACTCGGGCACATGGGCTGGCAGCCTATATACTCGGGCACAGGGGATGGCAGGCTATATACTCTGGCACAGGGGATGGCAGGCTATATACTCTGGCACAGGGGATGGCAGGCTATATACTCTGGCACAGGGGCTGGCAGGTTATATTCTGGGGCAAGGGCTGGCAGGCTTTATACTGGAGCAGGGGCTGGCTGGCTGGCTAGATACTGGGGAGCAGGGGCTGGCTGGCTAGATACTGGGGGGCAGGGTCTGGCTGGCTATATACCAGGGGGCAGGCTCTGGCTGGCTAGATCCTGGGGGGTAGGCTCTGGCTGGCTAGATACTGGGGGGCAGGGGCTGGCTGGCTAGATACTGGGGGCAGGGGCTATATAATACCATCCATTGCACCACATGGTAGCATATGGAGTGCCCACTATGCCATGGTACAGAGCTACCACCTCTCCATTGGCTCATTAGCATAATTTTAAAAGTTGATTTTGAGAAGGAAGGAGGCCATGGGTAACAAATATAAGAAGATTACCACAGTCGCGTTGTCTGGATCTATGAGTAAGTGTCCCCAGTTTATCAGGATGGATTTCCATGGTAGATTTATTTGAACTTCCTTTGTTTTGTCAGCGCCAGCCCAATTATTATCTACAAATATACATTGTTGCATATTTTTCTCACAGTCTGTTACCAGTGAATTCTGCATGTTGTTGTCCGTATTGTGATGCTTAATGGGTTCCCATGGGCTTTGTTTTATCCCCTCGATATGATGGTAAGCAGACCGTGCCACTCATGATGCCACATAATTGGTAAATAAGGTTGGGAAGTCAAGAGATTTGATTCATTAAGCTGCACATTCGCTCATATCTTGTCAAGGAAGGGCAAGGTTATCTAGCAGTGGAGAGATGTGCGCACCCACCTGCTCGCTGCCTGTGATGCATACAGTAGGTCGACAGCTTGAATATTTAGCAGCCTAAACATGGGCTAGGAAGAGTTTTTCACTGTCAGATGTGCTAGCCTTTTAACCATTTAGTACTTTTAATTGTATGCCAGTTACATTATCTTATGGCTGACCGCCATATGTTGTGAATGGAAGACTTACTCTACAAGCTACAGATAAGATCTTTATAGCAAGGGAAGGAGTTTATAGCTGTGTGTGTTATAGCTGAGATAAAGCAGAGATGTAGCAGGGCTAGAGTGTGTCATTGTGTTTTATATCCATATCATCTCTAATCTGTCTCATCTCTCTCATCTCTCTCTCTTTCGGTGTCAGATACTTGTAGAACATTCAAAAGCTTAATGAAAGTGTAGCTAAACCTGGGCACTGATAATCTAAGCACATTGTCAACACATTGCATCTCATAGGAGCTAAAATAGCAATAAAACATATTTTAAAATAAGGGGGTGAAATCCCATTTAAGAAACCTATCATCAGATTTTCGTCACCATGTAAACTACAAGCCCCTTCAGGTAGTAAATGTCCTTTCTAGAATTAGCTCTTGTTAAATCTTGCCCATTTAACAGAAATTTCTTCCAAAGTCATGAGCAGAGTCATATTTTATGTGAGACAAGTCAAGTTTAGAGAATGCAGGGGGAGTGACGCTACAATTGTCTTTATTTTTAGTTCTGTCGTACCTAGAAACTTGCTTTTGGTGTCATATTAAAGATAAGAATCTCATCTTATAGGTCGCATTGGGGTTGAGTATTTTTGGACTAATTGATGGATAAGCAAGTGAACATTCAATACAATACTATGAGAGTGTGGGAAATTTAAGAGCCCAGGCTTCGGCTATTTACGGCACTCCTATTTGGTATCTATGAGATTGTTTGAGCTGAACCCTGTGCTCTGCAATTATTTTAAAAATGTTCTCACCAATTTCTGATGTTTACCTGCTGCTCCATCAATTAGTGATAAATGGACCTCCCCTTCTCATGATCGGTAGGGGTCCCAGGGGTCTAACATCCCATCAGATTGTGAATAGGGGATAACAATTAATCTTCATACATGCCTTTTTAAACACTTGGCCAAAGGGTTTCTGCTTAGTCCATAGTGTATATGTGGAGAGCCAGTATGGGCTCATTGGAGAAAAGCAGCTACCAAACCTCCCTAGTGGTGGCTTCTTTCTCCAGAACAAAGAAGTATTAGACATGCATAACTATATATACTATATATAGTATATAGCCAGCCCCCTGTAGAATATAGCTAGCCCCCTGTAGTATATAGCTAGCCCCCTGTAGTATATAGCTAGCCCCCTGTAGTATATTGCCAGCCCCCTGTAGTATATTGCCAGCCCCCTGTAGTATATTGCCAGCCCCCTGTAGTATATTGCCAGCCCCCTGTAGTATATTGCCAGCCCCCTGTAGTATATTGCCAGCCCCCTGTAGTATATAGCCAGCCCCCTGTAGTATATAGCCAGCCCCCTGTAGTATATAGCCAGCCCCCTGTAGTATATAGCCTGCCGCCCCCTGTAGTATATAGCCTGCCGCCCCCTGTAGTATATAGCCTGCCGCCCCCTGTAGTATATAGCCTGCCGCCCCCTGTAGTATATAGCCTGCCGCCCCCTGTAGTATATAGCCTGCCGCCCCCTGTAGTATATAGCCTGCCGCCCCCTGTAGTATATAGCCTGCCGCCCCCTGTAGTATATAGCCAGCCAGCCCCCTGTAGTTTATTGCCAGCCAGCCCCCTGTAGTTTATTGCCAGCCAGCCCCCTGTAGTATATAGCCAGCCAGCCCCCTGTAGTATATAGCCAGCCAGCCCCCTGTAGTATATAGCCAGCCAGCCCCCTGTAGGACCTCTTCTGCTTCCGATGCCACCTCGGGTTTTCACACTCGGTCGTTACACAAAATGACGTCAGCCACTTGCCGACTTCGTTGTTTGTGAGCCGCCGGCATTGCGAGGAGCGGAACTTCCCGAAGACAATTGGAAGAACCAAAAGAGGATCCGAATTACCTGAGGCGGCATCGGAAGCAGAAGAGGACCTACGGGGGACATCGGAAAGGTGAGTACAGTGTTAAAATTTTTATATACTCGAGTATAAGCCTAGTTAGGGATTTTCAGCACAAATTTTGTGCTGAAAAACCTGACTTGTGCTCGAGTATATACGGTACCTCATACTCTTCTCACTGACATAAGTCATGTAGACCAACATACTCATTAGGTTGTTGGTCAATAAATTGATTAAACTGACATTAAACTAATGTGTACATCGGATTGAGGGATGAAAAGATCATTTGTCTTTAATCGACTCCATGATAACAATAGAAAATGTTATAGAAGTTATCTAGAATGAATAATACTTCAAATACTCCACAGATGAAAACCATGTGGGGGGGGGGGGGCAGCTTACAGCGAGGGGCCTCATAAGTTTTTCTTTTTATTACTTTTATGGTTTAGGCTTTTAAATCTGTCAGATAATTAACATTGGTTTTACAAAAGACAAATTTGACTCATGTCCTTGAAGGCTGTGGACGTGTGAAGCTCCCAGCTGAGCCTTTGCCGGTAATATCACATTGTGTCCTGGCCTCTGCCAGCCCTCACAGACGCGGCTGAGGTAATTCCCTTGTTACCTGTGCAGATAAGGCCGCTCGCTGCTTCTCACAGGAAATAAATGAGCCGTCGCTTCTTCTTTGTGGTTGTGTGATATGCGCAGCCAAGGTCTTTTTCATTTCCTCACTGACGTACGTTTCGGAGATGCTGTCACTGCACTTCCTGCCCCACTATCAGGGATGGGGGCATCTCATTTAGCAATGTGATGGGGAGAGCATTAGGACGGATGGTAATGACTTCACCCACCGCTCCATTAGCCTTCATTATGTAGCAGCCACTAACTTATTCCAAAGGTGGGGGATTGCTCCGGGTTACACTACATAAGCTGCATTTATATGTTTTTTTTCTTTATTTTGCATGTTGCCAATACACGTTTTTCACCCAAAAAAATTATCTGTAAGTGTTCTCTACGCAGAACTAAAAATACAACTTTCTTTTTTGCAAATCTATGATGGAGATGTTGCAGTATGCACCTTATTTCTGCTAAAAACTGGATGTGAATGTACCCTTAAACTTTTTGGGACTGCCTATAGTACATGTATGTATTTTAGAGGTACTAGATGTATGGGGAAGGCTAAAGGGCTTAATCCTCTCCATGCAGAGCAGAAACCTGACGCTAACTGCTGTGGTAGTGGCAATTGCGTCCGGTAACCTGAATAGCTTCACATGGGCGCCACCATATTGCTGCCAATTAGAACCCCCCGTGACGTTTTCAGTGGTCGCTAATTGGTTGCCATGACACCTGGGAGACTCCTATGGCTGCCAATTAACACTGTCTATCACAGCCTTGACAATAAAAGAGCTGTTTATTCACAATATACTGCAATACATCCGCATTGCAGTATATTGCATAAGCAATAAGACCCCTAGGGTTCAACACCATAGGGGAGCTAACAAAATAGTAAATTAAAAAAAATGGAAAAACTATTAGAAAAATGTAAAATTTCCAATCTACCCCTTTTCCCTAAAAAGCATGTCCAAAACTCAGTTTTCTTTCACCATTTTGTGACCCATAAAAATTCTAAATGAAAAGTGATATAAAGGTCATACAGTTCTGAAAATGGGATCAATGAAAAAAAAACCAAATTTTAAATTGCCCAGGTCTTTAAGGGGTTAATGCTATATGTGTATACATTCCAAGATGCCCAAGGGCCCACCAATTCAATGCACTTTAAGGGGTTTATTGGGCTAAAAATATTGATTACATATTTATAGAATTTGTCCTTAGTATGAGATTGGTTGAGGTCCAACATCCACTACCCCCACAGATTAGGGTGATGCCACACGTGGGGTTTTGAACGCATTCTTAGGCCATTTTTAAGCAGTCAGTCAAAAAATGCATGCGTTTTTGAAAACACTTTAGTTTTTGACAGATTCGACCAATAATCTTAATTCAAACTGGTCAAAAACTGATGCGTTTTTCAGAAACGCATGCGGTTTTTGACGGACTGCTTAAAAATGGCCAAAAAATGCATTCAAAACACCACGTGTGCCATCACCCTAAGCAGTTCTCAGCAGCTAGATCTGTATGGATTATAGATCTGATGCAATGCATCCAACAGACACAATAAGGCTCCGTTCATACCTGCCTTTGGCACGTCCCGTTCCCCCTTCCATTATCAGAAGGTGAAGGTTGCAGGGGGTAGAGCGTCTGTCGGATGGTATGAGGATTGCAATCAGGAATCATTTCTCTACACATATTCCCAGGAGTTGCAGTTCACTGCTCATCTTCTCTAGAGCTCAATCACAAGTGGTTTTTACTATTCATCATGAATTGTGTGTAAGGTTTATGGCTTTTTCATTATCTCTAATGAAACATATTGTTACTGTGGCTTGGCGGTTAGCAGTAGGCTTGATGTAATGGGGTCCTAGGATCAGATATAACCTAGACTTGCATCTGAATGGAGTTAGTTATTTTAATGTTTGAGTATTTTAATCAAGTTCTCTGTTTTGCTCGGGGTGCATTCACACGTGGCATATAACGTTTCAGAATGCTCTGCAATAGAGGAAGAGAGATTTGCCTAATTAAGTTGATAATATTTGCATCTACATAAGCATTAACGCGTGTGTTAACATTGTGTGGTGCGTTTTGTAAACGCAAATGTTATCAGTTTGATTAGGAAAATCTCACTTCAGCTTTAGCCGTGCGTTTTGAAATGCATGTGTTAAACGCTATGTATGAATTCAGCCGCAAACACCCCAAAAATATAAGTGAATTCCATTTTGTGAGTTAAAATATTATTTTGAGAAGTATAACATGACAACTAAATAATGAGAGGACTAACACAATGCTTGCAGTGTACAAAATTATACGATTTCCCACCTATGAAATCCCTAAAATCTCTTCTTAGTTCTGATACCTACTCCATGGCTTGGGATTTTTGTCACAATTAGAGCTAAAACAAGGCTAAATTCAGGTGAAGGTGTGATTGTAGCATGACAGTCACACGTCGGCACTGAGGAGAGGAGAAGGGGGTGAGCGCTTCTCATCCCTGCCCCTCTCAACAGAGAAACCTAGCACTGTATTCCAGGAAAAGAGAGGACATGTCCCATCTTTCTCCCGGGTACGGAACGGTACGGTGCCACACGAGTGCTGTGCGCCCATTGCCGGCCTATGGCAATGTATATGTATACGCCCCCCAACAGTCTAACATTGTAAAGTAAGGGGGTTAAAGTGATCTTTATTGTGTAAAGATCACTAAGGAATTTAAATCTGAAAACTTTTTTAGGAAAACCCCAGTAATTTTTTGCACTAATGAATTTAAATCTCAAAGTATTTAGTGCCCGACATATGTAAAACACAAGCAATAGGGTTAAAGTCTTGTGTACCTTCTGATTCCTAGACTTATGGATCTAGAAGAACACAAGGTAGTTTCTCTCCAGGTCACTTCTCACAAATTAAAGTCATGTGGAATTGTTTAAAGGGGTATTCTCGTCTGAGCATTCACATTCAGTTTCATTAATCTGCCATATATAAACATTTCCCCTTCACCACGACGGCACCAACCAGAGAGAGGGATCCGCCCCCAGGGACAGGAAACCTGAGCATAAAAACATGCTCCTCCTATTCTGCCTCAGTGGTTTCCTGTCCCTGGAAGGGACCTGAGCGTGGGCTGAGGGAACCTCTGGTTGGTTCCGTCGGGTGCCCGCAGTTCTGACTTACCGGGGGGGCGCGTCGCGTCTCTCTGGAGAAGGCTGGCTCCACGTGGTCCTTCTCCTCCTGTGTTGCGCCTCGCTGTGGTGGCTGATGCGCGCGACCGGAAGCGCTTGCTCTTCACTTCCGGGTCGCATCGGCGCTGCCTGGAACGGAGTGGGCAGCGTGAAGACAGGAGGAAAAGAAGAGAAAACCCACCGGTGAGATATCCACCGGGGTATTTGTGGAGCTGGCTGGGCTCGTTCTGTGCATATGTGTATATGCAATAGAAGAACGAGCCGGCAAAGCTGGAACCGGAAGGGGGCGTGGCCTGGCTGGATTCTCTTCACATTTAAGCGCCATGCAGGAGTAAGCATTTGGTGCTTTGCAGCTCAGGCCAGGAGAATGGCGGATAAGCGTGAGCTCCCTGAACCCCTGAAGAACCCAACTCCGGTAATGAAGGTGTGGTGAGTTACCCGATGGGGCATTTTTACTTACACACACTAATGTTCTGATTCTTAATGGTTTTAGGGAGAAGAAACTCCCAAGAAAGCCACTAGGAAAACACACCACAGGGAATGTAGGATGTGCGGTAGGAAGTTGCCGTCTGGTTATGAAAAAAATACGTGTGCTTCCTGTATTGGAAAGATTATCTCAGAGGAATCCTCCTCATGGCTGGAGACCCTTCGTTCGGTAATTAGAGAAGAGGTCCAATTGACAGTAAAAGAAACGATTAATCCGGCACCTATATTACCGGATAAAAATTTTCCGGGTCCTTCCACTGTAACAGCCCCGGAAGACCCTTCAAACTCTGAAGAAGAGGGTATTATTCAGGATGAAACAACCTCTTCGCTCTCTGAGGAGGAATTGACGGGGCGTCCTTTATTCCTAACGGAGGACACTGATCAATTGTTAAAAATGATTAGAGCCACTATGGACATTGAGGAAAAGAGAGAGCCAAAGTCAGTCCAGGACATTATGTTTGAAAGTTTAGCGGAAAAGAAAAAACGCACTTTTCCCATTCATAACACTATTTCCACATTAATTTCAAAGGAGTGGGAAAACCCTGACAAGAAATCCTTTATTTCCAGAGCAATTAAAAGGAAATACCCTTTTGATTTGGATAATACTTCATCCTGGGGCCCTCCACCTAAAGTGGATGCTTCGATCATAAAAATGGGCCGTGGGGCTTTCCTACCCTTTGAAGATATTAGTTCCCTAAAGGATCCTTTAGATAGGAAAGCGGATGGATACCTTAAAAAAACTTGGGAATCTTCGACAAATGCGTTCAAACCAGCTGTGGCAGCCGCTTGCACGGCCCGAGCAGTATTGATGTGGTTAGGCCAATTGGGGAATGATATACAAAATAAAGTCCCTAGAGAAAGTCTGCAGTCCTCTATTGCAAATATACAGAAAGGAGCGGCTCTTTTAGCAGACGCCTCGATTGATAGTCTGAGACTATCAGCAAGATCTGCGGCACTATCAAACTCTGCAAGAAGAGCCCTCTGGCTAAAAGACTGGTCGGGTGATTTGGCCTCTAGGAGCAGACTGTGTAATATACCCTGTAATGGAGATTTTTTATTCGGTCCCGTCCTGGATGATTTGCTAGAAAAAGCGGGGGATAAGAGGAAGGGATTCCCTTCCCCTTATGTTCCTTATAAATCAAGATCCTTTCGGTCCTTTCGTAGGGCAAGGTTTGAAAGGAGAGAGAAAGACTCCAGACCAAATTCCTCCAGACCACAGAGGAATAGAGGGTTCTTATTTAACCAGTCTAGGAATCAGTCCAAACCGGCCCGTTCCCATCCACAATGACATAAGGCCCCAGGTAGGAGGAAGACTTTCCTTTTTCCTCCCGGCCTGGAAAACAATATCAGACAGCAACTGGATCCTAAGTACCATCTCACAAGGCATAACCTGGGACTTTACAACGCTCCCTCCTCAGAGATTCAGAATTACAAAAGTCCCGTCCGGAAAAGGTGGACTAGCAATGATGTCAGAAATTGCTACTCTTCTTTCCAAAAAGGTACTGTGTCAGGTACCATCGGGGGAAAAGGGTCAAGGTTTTTATTCAACTCTTTTCTGGGTGAAAAAACCCAACGGGTCATTAAGAGCTATAATAAACTTAAAAGGTTTAAATTCACATCTTCAGATCCCAAGTTTCAAAATGGAAACTTTAAAGTCTGCGGTAAATCTGCTATTCCCAGGATGTTTCATGGCGTCAATAGACCTGGCAGACGCTTATTACCATATTCCAATTCATCCGGAATACCAGAAGTACCTAAGACTTGCGGTTCAAGTAGGTCAAAGGATCTTGCATTTCCAATTCAGAGCACTTCCCTTTGGCATAGCCATCGCACCAAGGGTTTTTACAAAGGTTATTTCAGAAATGGCAACCTTTATAAGAAAAGAGCCAGGTCTTTTCATCCCGTACTTAGACGATTTCCTACTAGTTGGCGCCTCAGAACATGCAGTAAGGAACCAGGTAGACAGGGTATGCAAAATCCTAGATTTCTTGGGTTGGGTCAGAAACCTAGAAAAGTCTTGTACAACCCCGTCAACACAAAAAAGTTTCCTGGGGGTGCTGCTGGATTCCCAGTGTCAAAAAACTTTCCTTCCTCTAGAAAAGCAAGAGAAAATTACAAAAGGAGTAACCGACCTAATCTCCACTCCCGAAATCTCCATCAGAGGGGCCATGTCTCTTCTGGGTTGTTTAGTGGCAAGCATTCAGGCGGTCCCCTGGGCTCAGTATCATACAAGGGAACTCCAAAAATTTTCTCCTCATCACATGGGACAAGCGTCCAACATCCCTAGACAAGAAAATAAGAATTCCCGACATAGTACTAAAATCTCTAGACTGGTGGTTAGTTCCCCAAAACTTAACACAAGGTCTCCCATGGGTGTTAGACTGGGAAGGAATAATTACTACAGATGCCAGCCCCTGGGGATGGGGGGCTCAAGTAGTAGATCAGTCTTTTCAAGGCAACTGGGAACCACAAGAAGACGGCCTATCTTCCAATGCAAAAGAGTTATTGGCAGTACTAAAAGGGCTAAAAGCAGCACTTCCACTCTTACGGGAACAGAGGGTGTTAGTAAGGTCAGACAACACCACTACTGTGGCCTACATAAACAAACAGGGAGGCACAAGAGGGTTACACCTAATGCAAATTACTTCCCAGATCTTTCAGTTGGCAGAAGTTCACTTCAAATCCCTAAGTGCAGTACATATAAGGGGTACAGAAAATGTCCAGGCAGACTTTCTGAGCCGAAATTTCATCTCCCAGGGAGATTGGGCTCTGAACGAAAAAATTTTCCACATGATAACAAAATTGTGGGGGTATCCAGAAGTGGACCTCTTCGCCAACAAAGGGAATCGAAAAGTAAAAAACTTCTTTTCCCTGAATCGCAGAGACCATCCCCTGGCCATAGATGCATTCTCCCAAAATTGGGGACACTACCATCTACTCTATGCCTTCCCTCCCATGGTGTTAATACCAAGAACGGTGGGGAAGATAAAACGGGACAAAGCAAGAGTGATTCTCATTGCCCCGTTTTGGCCACGCCGTGCTTGGTTTTCAAGTCTCAGGGATATGTCAATCGCAGACCCGTGGATACTGCCCGACAGGAAAGACTTGTTATTCCAGGGTCCTATCTATCATCCTCAAGTGAAAGGGCTTCATTTAACGGCATGGCTCTTGAAAGGTTAATCTTACAAAAGAGGGGACTTTCTTCTCGGGTAATATCCACTCTGCAGAATAGCAGGAAGCCTATCACCTACAAAATTTATTTTAGAACATGGAAGGCTTTCTTTTCATTTGTAGGAAATCATGACATACACATAGATCACCCAGACTTTAAGCTTATTCTAGGCTTCTTACAGTTGGGGCTTGAAAAAGGGTTAAAACCAGCAACTTTGAAGGTTCAGGTGTCAGCCCTAGCAGCTCTTTATGACCAGGATATAGCTAGTCATCCCTGGATATCTAGATTTATTAAGGCCTCAGTGAAACTTCGTCCTTCTATTAGATCTAGACTCCCCCCTTGGGACCTGTCTTTGGTCCTGAAATCATTATCTGGTCCCCCATTTGAGCCTTTAGAAAGTATCCCAATTAAGCTTCTTACATTAAAATCAGTATTTTTAACAGCCATCACCTCGGCAAAGAGGGTAGGTGAAGTAGCAGCATTGTCATGTAGACCCCCCTACTTTTCTGTCCTACATGATAGGATTATTCTAAGACCCGACCCTGAGTTTCTTCCAAAAGTGGTCTCTAATTTTCATAGGTCCCAAGAGGTAATTCTTCCATCATTTTGCACAAATCCTAGGTCAGAAGGTGAAAAATCTTTTCATAACCTTGATGTTAGACGCAGTATTCTCCAATACTTAGAGGTTTCAAAATCCTGGAGAAAATCAGATAGTTTATTTGTTCTCTTTTCAGGAAGAAACAAAGGCTCCAAGGCTTCATCTGCAACCATCGCCAGATGGATTAGAGTCACTATACAATTGGCTTACGAACTGGCTGAGAAATCTGCCCCAGAGAATATTCACGCCCATTCTGTCCGGGCACTAGCCACCTCTTGGGCAGAATTCAGACATGCCTCCTTGGACCAAATTTGTCAGGCTGCATGTTGGACTACCCCCCACACCTTCTTCAAACATTATCGGGTGAATGTGGCGGGGTCATCTGAACTTTCTTTTGGGAGGAAGGTTCTCTCCTCTGTTATCCCTCCCTAATACTTTTTCTCTGAAAATCTCTCTGGTTGGTGCCGTCGTGGTGAAGGGGAAAACAGTAGTTACTTACCGGTAATGATGTTTCCTCGAACCACGACGGCACCTGGTATATTCCCACCCAGGGTGTTCTTTCCTAAAATCTATGTTTCTATAGGATAATTCACGGGTGTTGCATACAAAAAAAAAAAAAAAAAAAAACACATATATATATTATATATATATAAATTACGCATACATGGAAAACGATATATAGATTATATGTTTCTGATGTACTAATGATATGGCTCTTCCAAGTCTCTGTAAACACTGAGGCAGAATAGGAGGAGCATGTTTTTATGCTCAGGTTTCCTGTCCCTGGGGGCGGATCCCTCTCTCTGGTTGGTGCCGTCGTGGTTCGAGGAAACATCATTACCGGTAAGTAACTACTGTTTTCTTCAATTAGATGTTATTAAAAAAATTGTTCCTGTGTGAAGATAATTTCTCATAAATGTAGTCATGCTGGCCCTTAGAAACGAGATGGCTTCCTCATATACGGCCACCTCTGCTGGAGGGATTGCACAAAGAAACAAATTGCTTTTGTATATGAAATGTCCGGGAGTTACTGTATGTCCTACAGCCGTCCTGTGGTAATGATTGCTGAATCCTGGTGGTCCGGCAGGACTCTATAGCCCAAGTCTGGCCACCGCTGCCAGCGTGAGACGTGGTCGTATCCGAGGAAGCTATCTGGTTTCTAAGAGACAACATGACTACATTCATGAGAAATTATCTTCACACAGGAACATTTTTTTTCTTAACATCCAATTGAAGAAATGTTTACATAAGGCAAATGAATTTAATTAAATGTAAATGCCCAGATGGGAATACCCCTTTAAGCTTTATTGGCAGGAAATGTGAATTTCACGCACCTCAGCGTTACCTACAACTGTGTCATTTCTCAGCAATTGCCAGACATCATCCATAACAGAACCATTACCAGAAAGCTGTCAGGAGGAAGCGGAGAATGTCTGAAATCATTCTTTTCCAGTTGGATTATTGGCATTGAAATATAGCTGCAGCTCCACACCGAGCAGCCGCCGTGTGATGGATTACTTGTCACTCTCCAGTCCTAACGTTGTGGCATGTCTCTCTTCTTTCTGTGCAGCCTCCAAAAGTGAAATGCTTAACACGGATCTGGCATCCGAACATCACAGAGACAGGGGAAATATGTTTAAGGTAAAAGCCTCTATTTATCCTGCTGGTTCCTTATCTTTTTTTTTTTTTTTTTTTTTTACTATTTACGCTGACTCAGGTTTTGATGCTCGAAATACCATATAAAATAAGCAAAGGTCCTAACCTATTGATTGTCCATCCTCCACATTCTCTCCTGACTCTAGCAATTTGGAAAAACCTCTGACCAGGATCTGTGCAAATACAATTAGTTTTCTGAAACTGATACTATAGCTGTTCCTCTGCAGTTCAAAAAAAGACTGCCGAAGAGAACACTACATGATTTCTGATTATTTGTCATATAAAATACTTACCGTATTTCATAAGTTTTATACGATATATAAAAAATTACAAATGTGTGCTATCAAATGGCCCTGTGTTGCCTCTAAAGGTAAATACCCACAGAACCCTAGTAGAAATATTGCCCACCAAACCTGGCATGTCTCAGCAGAGCCTAAGTTATAACTTTAGAGATCAAGCGATTAATCACGACTTGGGTTCCCCATTAATATATCTGCTTTGTTCTCATTTTTCAGTTTACTACGAGAACACTCAATAGATGGGACGGGCTGGGCCCCAACACGAACTTTAAAGGTAAGGAACAGTGTGATTATCAACGCTTTTGGAGACATATATTTCTATAGTTTTACTGCTCTTACAGTAAAGAACCCACTTGTTGAAGGAAGCTCTTGGTGGAAGTAAATATATCATGGAATTGTTTTCATTTTTGCATCTTCGTCTGTTTTTGAATGAAAAAAATAGCTGAAACTAATGACTTGTGGCACATGCTCAATGTTTTTTAGTTCAATGGAGAAATAGGTAGCAGGCACCAAATATGGTGTGGTTATTTTAATCCAAAAGAAGGGAAGAACATTTTTAGGACAAACAAAAGTGCATTAAAGGGAACCTGTCAGCAGGGACCTAATTTTCACTAGACACACCTGCATTGAAAATATGCCTTTCTGCCTTTTTTAAGCTTGTGCTTTACAAAATAATTGTGTGATTTAACTTGCCTGGCTTCCTGACATGATCCTCTGTTAAGTCCCTGGAGTTGGCTTTGGTTTGGTTGCATTTCAAAACATAACATGTGGCTTGTTTGTGCTGTGCTCCCCTCAGCTCTCAGCCTCCACCTTTGTGCTCCTGTACAGCTCCTCCCTCCTGCTCCTTCACTGAGGTCACAGCCTGGTGAGCTGACATCAGTAGGAGAGGGTGGAGCTGTACAGGAGCATAAAGGTGGGGGCTGAGAGCTGAGGAGTAAGCAGCACAGATGTATTGTTTTAAAATGCAGCCAAACAAAAGGCAACCCCTGGGACTACACAGATGATTTTGTCAAGGTGCAAGGTAAGTTATAACACACAATTATATTGTAATGCAAATGCTTAGAGAAAGCAGAAAGGCAGATTTGCACAGCGGGTGTGATGGGCTTCTGTAACTTGTCATTAGTGATAATTAGGTTCCTGGTGACAGGTTCCCTTTAAGAACTGAACAGCAGTATTTTTAGTGCACCAGAGTGTATCTGTTGTACATACGAGGTATGTTTAGAAAGCACGAGACCCCTTTAAGTTCTATACTTTATTTAATCCACTGTGAAAACAGAGATGAGAAGCTAAAAAAAAGTTTGTGTTCCTAATCTTGGAAGTAAAATGTTCCCATGACACGGTTGCTATACAACGTGTTACATTTTCTTCCTGGCATACAGTGCTGTCGGCATGACAACTATCACACATCATCCACGTCCATATTCACGTCGACCTGAGATATTACATGTGCGGTGGCAGCTGAATCATAATTTACATCTCTTACTGCTCCACACATGTGACATCACCACATTGTCCTATATAATGCATTGCAGCAGTTTCTTCCCACATAACGAGACAATTATTTATCATTTCTATTGCAAACACAATTAAATGATTGGCGCCACTTGGGGATTTCATCCAGCACCCACCACCGTAATCCCGTTTTTTTCTTTTCCTTTTTGTCTTTTTCTCCTGCTTCTTGACTGAGTTAACCCAATGAAAATTATGTTTTAACATATGTCCTGCAAGCTGTGCCCCTGCCAACCTCCGCTGCTTCTCAACCCAGAGGTTTTTTTGTCTAACCACTCTAAGGATGCAACGCACAGAATCATTTTGGGGTAAAAAAGAATTTCAGACGACTTTGCCAGAAGCTTTCCATTGGCTTGTTGTATCGTTCTTGTTGTAATGTATGTGGCGGTTTCTCATCTGTGGCTTACCCTCTTTTTTTTTTTATTATTATTATCAGACTTTGTAACTCATTTCAAGTTTTTTAGTGTTACGTTAACGACATGTTATTGATAATCGGTGCAATAAGAATTTCTTAGGTGGGATTTATCGGTCGTGATAACAGACACACAATTCGCCTTTAACCCCTTGGTATATCGGGCGCTCATTATTGTACCTGTCCTGACTGGCGTGGACTTCTGCTACAGCCTATTCCAGGATTATGGCTCAAGCTTTAGCAAAAGCGTCAGGCCGGGTGCCGTGATTAATTCTATTCATTCAGCACAATCATTTTCTACTTTTAGATGCAGAAACTGGTTATAGCCCAGTTTGACAGTATACTTGCCTGTCTTATCATTGTCCTTTCCTATAACTATGCCCCGAACTATTCCTGTTATTCCTGCTAGGGATGACCTTGTTACCATCTGGGTGTTTCCCATTATACAGTCAGATCTGCCCTTGTCAGGCTCTATAGCAGTGGTGGCGAACCTATGGCACGGGTGCCAGAGGCGGCACTCAGAGCCCTTTCTGTGGGCACCCGGGCCATCACCCCAGCACACCAGACAGAACTCAAAGAATCTTCCTGCAGTTGCAAGCAACTTAAAAGATGCTGTTTTAAGATATATTTTGATACTTGCTTCTCTGCTTCAAACTGTAGGAATAGGGAGAGTGAGTAGACAGGGCCGAATTATCTTTGGAGGATTCTCTGTGTACAGTGGGACACTGGAAAGAAGCTAAACTGATGCAAATTTTCCATCTTTCTACTGTGTTGCTGTCCTCAGGAGGCCAATCTGATTGAAAGTTGTTGAAGAACAGGGAGCAGTAACTTACTACTTTAATTTTTGGTTGGCACCTCGCAATAAATAAGGGGGGTTTGGGTTGCAGTTTGGGCACTCGGTCGCTGAAAGGTTCGCCATCACTGCTCTATAGGGACACACATTTTTGACAATGAGAACTTTTTTATTGATGGATTTCCTTGAGGAAGTAAGGTGATGCTGGGTTCAGTGGAAGATCCTACAGATTTGTTACACAATTTAAATTTATAAGCATATTTAACATTGTATAATAAAAGTTTAGATACAGCGGTTTTTGCACAAAGCCCCATGTTTTATGAAATTGTGGTGAAATTTACATTAAATTGGTACCGAAATCTGCCATAGATCCTAGTTTTTCAGCAAAATGATTTATTCCCGAGAATATGGATAAAAGGGTCACTTAATGGGGTCATCCAGTCAATATAGTGAAAATGTAAGTTTTCTCTTATTGGCAGGATAGTGGAAAACTTGCTGTTTGGTCGGAGTTTTACATATCACATAAACTGGGGTCTATTAACACAAATAAGCAGAGAAACAGGTCGCACAGGCGCGCTGGTGATGTATTCATCTCTGTAAGGCTCCTTGCACACAATGTTTGCTACACCCAAGCAGGGACCTGGGCATAGCATACATTCGGCTGGAGAAGGAGAGAAGGCATCTCTCCCCTCTCCATAGGGAGGAGTGCAGCACGGCTTTACATACGAAAAAAGTTAGAGCAAGATCTGTCTTTTTCAGTACGGTGGGCAATGCGCTCATTCACATGGATGGACATGTTACCCAATGAAATGAATGTGAGTGCATGCTACACGTACTGAAACGCTACGGATAGAGTACACCCGGAAAAATCCAGTCGTTTGCAAGGGGCATAATGCTGGTGCGGCTCAGTTCTGAGCTGCTTCTATATTCATTTGGGGTGCAACTGTTCTGCGGACAACCCCATTAAGCAACCCCTTATCCGTAGGCTAGGGGATAAGTTTGTTTTTGTGAGGTAACCCCTTAAATGGATAAGGTGCATCTCATTCGTCAAAAAACTGAGACCGATGCCAGATACATTCTGGTAGGGGATAAATTATGACTGGACAACCTGTTTAAGGATCTTCTCCATAGCCCCGCTTTGGAGGAGTATTGGTGTCTTTTGGTGCTGCACAGGACGGGCACTGGTGGCACCTGAACCGCCCCACTCAGTTCTCAGGGGCATTGCTTTGGGGGGGGGGGGCAACTGTCTTCCAGCAATCTTTAATAGAGAATAAATATGATCAGATAATATGCAATGTATGACATCTGTGCATTGGTTAGACAAATAAGACCATTTTTTTAATAAAGTAGTTTCTGAACTTCCAGTACGTTTCCTCCAACCAGAAAATGGCAGTACAGATTACATACCTTAATTTACCTCAACAGATGTATGTGCAGAAAGCCTATCTCTGCATTTCTAGTGTGGAGATTGCCTGCGGGGTACGGTTTGCTGCGAAAAATAGTCGGAAGTGAGGGATGCACATACGGAATGAATCAGCTTGACAAAGAGCTATAGTGACAGAGGCATTGGACACATAAGCCGGGGCCCTGCATTCTTTCCAAGTCTCATTATCAAATCCTCCAATATTATACTGGATGCATGTTCTCAGATGTCTTTGCTTTCACACGATGTTTAGCAGCGTCTGTTTTCTGTGTGTGACAGTAAAGCTCCAGAGACTTTTATCCAAATTTATCAGCTGAAGCGATATCAAGTAGAACACAATGGGAGCAAGATTTTACCTACATTTAGATGGCAGACTCTGTGGAATTAGTGGGATTGTGCATAAGCTTAAGTGCAGCAGTTTTCCAACACAGAGAGCAAGAAATTGACATTAACTGGTGTGGTCCCTCAAGTTACTGATGCAGGCAGTGGGCAGTATACAATACAATAGGACTTTATTGGTCCCCTGAGGGGGAAGTTCTTTGTGTCCCGGCAAATGGTACACACAGATAATGATGGGCTTTACATTACAGTTACATACATACACTATGAGAAGCACGCTCTTACATGTTGCTAGATTCTTAGTTGCAAACAAACAGAACAGGTTCTGTAGGTTAACATGACCATATTGCATGACATTTGGGGAAATGATTACAGTATGAAATACTCTAGTGACAATGACAAATAGACAAAGGGCAGACAGACATGCTTACTGGTTACTACAATGTTATCCACGGCCCCTCCCTTCTAACAATCAACTTATATAGCTTCACAAGCTGTTACACTGTTCAGGAACACCTCATCCCACTTATTCTACTGCAGTAAGATTACACCAGGAAGTGGGAGGGGGTTGGGCGTTGGGTATAGGGAATACTTAGCTACCTAGTGAGTGGACTATACTATCCCCATCTCGCTTCTTCTCTTCTCCCACTGTCTATTCCCTTTCTGTGTGATATACCTTGGATATTGTGTGTTTTATATTATTGGCTTGATATTTGTGTTGGGGTTATTGATAATAACTTGCTATGTCGCGCTCAGTATAAGTATACAGCGGGGCATTGTTTCCCCACTCATTGGATTGATTCCCATTTGTCCGTTTTTTGAGCGTGGCACCTCCTGGGCTTCCTTGGACTGCAGCAGTAGGCCTTGTCTGGCAAAGGCTATGCTGGGGCGATGGCCTAGGAAACCCACATAGATGGTTCTGAGTGCCACCTCTAGCATTTTTCTGACTAGAGCGTCCATAGAAAAACACAAGCTCAATGCACTGGTATATAAGAGATCTCTCTATCTTTTTTATAGTTAAACTGAATTAATTAAAATGCATAAGACACAAAATAAATTGTACATTTTATCTTTATTTATCGTACTAGGACAGCCATTACATTACATATTATAAACTGTCATAAAAAACTAAAGCTCTCCTCGCAAATCGCTGGTTGATCATTACTGATCGCATGCGTTACATTGGAAACTCATATGCAATTTGGCTGAGCCCCACCCCCAGGCGTTTGGATAGGGTTTCTAAACGCAATGTAAACCACCCATGTGACCGCACACTTAACATTCAGTTAATACTTAATTCATTTTTTGAAAGTTTTATGATATTTTTCTGGGTATCGTATCACACTCAAAATTGTGGTTGCGGTGCCACCCTACTTTATACTAGCAATTATTCACAAGCTCTAGTGCTTTATTCCTCAGTATTAGTATGATATAAGA
Organism: Engystomops pustulosus; assembly: GCF_040894005.1. Taxonomy (NCBI): domain Eukaryota; kingdom Metazoa; phylum Chordata; class Amphibia; order Anura; family Leptodactylidae; genus Engystomops; species Engystomops pustulosus. The sequence goes on from NC_092418.1 coordinate 80,029,702, forward strand.
CAGTGATGGCAAACCTTTTAGATACGGAGTGCCCAAACTACAACAAAGACCCGCTTATTTATCTCAGAGTGCCAACACAGAAATTTAATTTGTGATTTATCTGTTCTCTGTCACAGTTTTCATTGATACCAGCCCCTGAGGACACCAATAAAGCAGGAAATAGTCCCAGGTACAGCTGTCACTTTAAAATACATCTGTGTACAGCAAGTCCTGGGCTGTCTGGGACTGCAGGAAGATACCTGGAGTCATCTCTGGTGATGGCCTGGGTGCCCACAGAAAGGGCTCTGAGTGCCACCTCTGGCACCAGTGACATAGGTTAGCCATCACTGATATAAGATGTTCTTGGTGATTAGGATATGTTGATACTCTCCATCCTCTGGATCACTCAGCCATAATTCTTTACATTCTGTACTTCTGAAGAAACTTATGTGACAAAGCACTTTATCATCACTTGTCTGTATAGGTTTTTGTCTGTTATCCTTTTTGTGTGCTTTCTTTATATGTGTACATGAACCTTAGCCCTGATGACCATGCTATACAATGTGTGACTTCGGGGGTGAAACTACAGCAGTAGCAGCCATAGCCGTGTTAGGAAGCCCCATCATCCGACCAGACACACTAAAGAGTAGAGGATGTGTACCATTATATACATACTATGCTTCTGATTGTACAGCATACTATGCATATAACATATATGTGATGTATTTATGCTATATGTGTATATGGTGTCTGTATATACTGTATGTGTGTATATATGCTGTACATTTGTATATGACACTGTATGTGTGTATGTACTCGATATGTGTGCCCATGAATATGTAAATGTGTGATTGTAACTTGCATGTGTAAGTATATGAATATGCATATTTGTTAGGTGGGAAGGGGACCTATGCAGAAGCCTGCTATGGGGCCTGCCTCTACTAGTTACACCACTGTGTATCCTGTTTCTGTCCCCAAGTGAACATTTTCCTAACACTCAAGATTTGTAACCTAAGAAATCTGTGGGCAGTATTCCTCTGTAACATCAAGGTAAACTATAAATTCTTCATTGCCCCCTCAGAATGAGGCCTGATCCTGACACTGACACATGGCAGCTGCACAGAGAAACTCTACCCTGCAAACTAGGATAGTTTGGAAAGTATTTGCCGGCTTCTGAGGCCCCAGTGCAAGGGTGTGAAGAAGACAAGTCTGGCTTCCCATTACATTCACTTTTGTTGGAGACGGGGGAGGAAAACTAGTTTCACCTCTCCAGAGGGGGGGTTACATAGAGAATGACCATAACTTGTGCATATCCTCATAGCTGTCCAATACTGGCCAGTCACTCATCGTAAAATTTATCATTTTGTCTTGTTCTCAAGTGTAAATCTAGACGTTAAATTCTTCTGACATGTTGTAATGACTGGTTGGAACACCCAAAGTCGTTTATCTTGCTAAGAAAAAAATTGGGGTCATTCTTCGTTCACTGGATGATTCTAGATGTGGGCTTTTTTTTTTTATATAGGTTCACTTTTATAGTTTCTTGTTAATTGGCAATCAATAACCAATTCTTTCTTTATGTTTGTCTGCAGTTCACATGAGTCGCAGGTCATGTGATGTGCCAGCAGGAAGACTCGGGACTTCCTGTGATATCCTGTGTCCTGCTGACTCCCAGTGGGTGAGGGGGTTGTACAGTCATTTTTGAATGCAGGCCTTCTCTGCCATATTACTCCCATATTAGTGGTTAAGGGGGTTGTGGGGATATCCTTGGCATGCTCCTCCAACAGTGACTGGATGGCCCACTTCATCCTCCTGTAGTCATGAGTCCTACTGCCAGGGGGTTACATGACCTTTACTGTTACTTACCTTTACCTGTACAGTGTGTTATTAGGGGCCATCCCCTTTAATACTTGTCTTCTCTGTTACTCCCTGTTTGCCCTGTCTGCAGTTGGAGTATTCGTACCAGATCCTTTGTGTGTTATGTCGGGTCACATCCGGACTAAGATCAGATCAAACGGACACAATTTCTGTCCTTGGCTAGCACCTACTTTTTATATATATATAGTCCTTGAATTGTTGGCTCATGGCACATCTGTCACTTTCAACTGAGCAAACTGATAACGCTTTAAATAGCTGGCAACCCGAGCGCAGCTTGTAATTTAAGGTCCAGTAAATATTGCATCAGTGCCTCCAACCATGGAATTTAAAGGACCAACCGGACTGTTATCACAGAGCGCAGCTATAGACTGAGGCCGCCTCATATTCATTATTACTACCCGTAAATCGGGAAGAAGCTGAAAGGGGGAGATTTGTGTCTCTAAAACAGACATTTCTGTCAGATAAGGTCAACTTCCTTAGCTTTCTATGTGCTTCTATAATGTATAAGATGATGTGTTTGATAATCAAGTGACAGCGGAGTAGAATGTGCAGAAAGCTAATTACTTGTTGCTGCTTTTCATCCCCCTGTCATAGAGCATCATGTCATAGCACCATTATCCAACATCTTATTTTGATAATATTGTTTGCCGGTTGGAAAAGCTGAGCCATTAGGACGAGCTTGAATATGTCAAGGTATTTAGTTTTTTAGAATATATCTGGAAAATCTCTGTTGCGTTTTTACGAGCGTTTTAGAATTAAATTGTTGCTGACTCTTTAACAAATTTTGCATAAATAAATAGTACGGGTGAATGCAAGAAACTAAATAATAGATCTTACCAGAGTAAAAGTGCTTCTTTCTCCACTTACCTGTATTTCGGACTATAAGGTGCACCGGATTAGAAGGCGCACCATCAATAAATGCCTGCTAAAACGTCTAGGTGCATATATAAGGCGCACCTGATTATAATGATGAATGACCAGCAGGTGGCAGACCTGTGCACAGTTCAAGGCAGCTGTTGTCTGTAAATACAATTCATATATTAAAAAAAAAAAAAAAAATCCGAAAGGGGGCATCAATCAACCCAAAGGCACCATAGCCAGGAGATCAAAATTTAACTTTTATTAGTAATATATTAATAGAGTGACAAACAAAAAAGGATAATGTGCAGACCTAAATACACAGGAAAGCCCCCAATGTAGTGTAATGATTCAGCTAGAACTGGTCTTCCCGGGTAGCCAGACTAGCAACCGAATCTGGACAAATATAGTGGTGGACCTGCAAAGTGCAGTAACTCAAAATTGAGTAGGGAAGATTGCGGTGGGAGATGTGCGTGTGCTGTGGCTATTGCGAGAGAGATCCCTCTCCCCTCTTCTTTGGTAAATACAATTCATTTATAAGGCGCACTAGACTATTTTTCCCTTCTTCCCTCCTAATCAACTTCTGCTGAATTTTGTCTTGCTAACAAGACTGTCCGAGGCTCATCGAGGTGTCACATTACATAGAAACTGTATGTGATGAAGAATATGCAAATACATTTTTAAATACAGGGGAAATAAGAAATATGCCTCTAGTATGCTTGCTACCACATTAGGTATGGATGCCTAAATAATAGTCACCACCTTAAAAGTCTTCCTTTTTTTTCGCCAAACAGATACAATTTGCTTAACCACAGTACAAAATAACATTCAAAAATTGTTTCATAATTGTACAAATAATAACTTCAGTTTGTTTTGCAAAAAACAAGATCAAACACACCAAATTAATGACATGAAGCATTTTTTTTGTATAGTTGCAAAAGTCAGAAAGAATCTTCAAATTTAATTTCTCCAGAATATTATTTGCCCGAAAACCATAAAAACCAAAAACAAACAAAAAGCCAAAAAAAAAAAAGCATCAGCAGTGATCAGCATTTCTGCTCAAAGGGGTAATAAATCTTCATCAATAGATTTTAGGTGCCCCAAAATGGTGCCATAAAAAAAATCAACACAACCTGCAAACAAACAAGTCCTTGTGTGGCTGTGAAAATGCCAATGAGAGGTCAAAAAGAACGCATGCTATAAATCAATGCCCAACTTTTAGGAAGTTTGGTGACAGGACTTTCATGCAGTCTCTTCCAAAAGGAATGGACATCCATTTGCAGATTATGTCGTCACTGAATCTGGTCAGTACATTGGAAGGAACTGGTTTGGCTGTGTAAGAAATTATTCTCCTTTTGGAGATTTTGCCTTTGCAGGCGTGCAAAGTCTTTAAGGCCATGCACGTTCTAAGGCGCTGCTCACCCCCGCCCCTCTCCATAGGAAGATACAGCGCACGGCACCGTATCACGGGAAAAGATAGGACATGTCCTATCTTTTCCCGGGCTACGGAGCGGTACGGTGCCGCACGTGTGCTGCACCGTACCGCTCCCGTACAGGGCTGTGAGCCCATAGAAGTGTATGGGGGACGTATATCGGCCGTATATACGTCCCCCATACATGTGTGTGAATGTAGCCTAAGATTGGTGAAAATATCTTTTGCAGGATCGGAAAAGGAAAAAATATACCTCCAGTTCTAAGGCAGCTCCTTTATAAATCAATAATTATTAAGAATGAGATTCATGTTCATGACTTTGAAAATAACATTACCCCACCTAGGTTGAGGCTATGGGTGCTACCAAATCCCACACCATTACGTTATCGTAAGAGATCCATGCATCCTCCAATTTTCTTGAAATTCAGGAAAACAAAGAGCCATGGAAGCATGGTCTCTCTTGGTCTCTCCATTGGAGGTAAAGGCCATTGGATCGTTCTTCATCTATCTAGTAGATCACCATATGTTGCTTTCTTCTGCTTCTGAGAGTCCCTGATCTCATTAACTGTCTATGGATGTCCATCAACCAACAGCTAGTGCACGTGCACAAAATGTAGGTCCCTTGCACACTTTCATATGTTCAACCGGACCGGATCCCAGAGGGAGCACAAGGCCGGATGGGGAACGGAGGGGTAGTGATCCTTCCTTAGACTCCCCTCTTTATTGAAAGATGAGTGGCCATCCAGCTGGGTCACAACACCATCTCACTGTGACCTAGTGCCATAGACCTACCTTTGGGCCGTGATACAGCCGAAAAATTGTGCGGCCGTATTACAGGCCCCCAAATGGTCATGGAGCCTCAGAATAAGAGATTATGTCATTAGATAGGGAAAACTACAGAGAAGACATTGGGGCATAGTAGAAGTGCTGAGGGTGTATGGCCAAGGCAATGAGGTCATAATTTGGATAAATATAAAAATCATTAAAAATATCTACATAGAAAATATCTGTGATAGCTTCCCTGTTACACTGTAAATGATGGAATATACAGTTGTATGATGTCTAGCGAGTGTTAAGTGGGTCCATGGCTCTAAAGAGCTCTTTTTCTGTCTGATTGAAGAACGCTGAGACATAAAGCAGAGATTTGCATCGCTTCTTAGCAGATGAGGCTGTGAATCCCACTCCCACCTATGATTAATCAAGGACCGAGAAAAAGCTTCAAATGAGCAAAAGGAAAGTGAACAAAAGATGCAAATAACTAACTCCTGCTTACTTCTTCCATTCAATGTATCCCGAGTCTCATTCAGCAACAAAAGAGCAAGTGATTCATGTCATTACACAACAGCACTGCTACACGCTCAGGGTCTCTACCTACAAGGACAATATATAGCTCTGTGCTAGAGCGGCTATTAGGGTTCCCTTTAGGCTCTAGTAGTGACAGCTACCTCTACATTCCCATAGTAATCCCCTGGTGATCTACATTTTAATGCAGGTAATTCCCTGCTTTACCAAAGACTGAAAAAAACTCACCTTTTTTTTTTTTTTGCATTTCCATTATTTTCTCCCCTCCTTTAAAAATCCATAACTTTTTCATGTACAGAGCTGTATGAGGGCTTGTTTTCTGCGTAACAAGTTGTAGTACCTGGTGGCTGTATTTAACCCCATACCAAGGTGTGACACATCTGTACATCACACGTTAACTACGGGTTTATGAAGAGGGCTCGCGGGCTGAGCCTTCTCCTTAAAAGCTGGGAATTTGCTGCTTATGGTAGCAAACATCCACCGGTGCTACCATGATCGGTGCTAGGGTGTTAGCCCTGCCAACCAAAAACCGGCATCACATGGCCGCAGCCATCTTGGCTGAGATTGGTGCCCCCCATGATGTGACAGATCCAAGGCTTTATAATTTAAGAAAAAATTATAGCATATCGTAACAGATTATGTGTAATATCCCCATATACTGCAATACTGTAGTATAGCAGTATATGGTAGGAGCAATCAGACAACCTAGGGTTAAAGTACCCTAGGGGGACTAGAAAATGGTTAAAAAAAAAAGTTCAAATCTTCCCCTTTCCCTAGAACGGATATAAAAATAAAAACGAAAAATCATAAACATGTTTGATATTACCGTGTCTCAAAATGTGTGATCTATCAAAATATAATACAGGCAGTCCCCTACTTAAGAATACCTGACTTACATACGACCCCTAGTTACAAGCGGACCTCTGGATGTTGGTAATTTATTGTACTTTAGCCCTAGACTACAATAAACAGCTATAACAGTTATCACAGGTGTCTGTAATGAAGGTTTATTTTTAAACTCGGTTCTTAAGACAACCCAACATTTTTAAAATCCAATTGTCACAGAGACCAAAAAGATTTCGGCTGGGGTTACAATTCTAAAATATACAGTTCCGACTTACATACAAATTCAACTTAAGAACAAACCTACCGAACCTATGTTGTATATAACCTGGGGACTGCCTGTATATGGATATTCCTACCGTTGAACCCTGTAACAGAAAACGGCGCCAGAGGCCTGAAAGGCCACTTTTTGCCAATTTGCAACATATAAAAAATGTTGATAAAACGTGATCAAAATGTCATACAGTCCCCAAAATGTTATTAAAGAAAACGTCCCACTAGCTCTGCACACTGATGTATGAAAATGTTATTAGTGGCAGAAGATGGTGAAATGAAGACATTTTTTTTTTAACAGAAGGTTTTAATTTTTTTTTTTTTTATTTGCTAAAACAATAAAACCTGTGTAATTGGTATGCTCATGATCATACCGACCCAAAGAATAAAGGAAACCTGTCATGTGGGGTGCACAATGAAATCCGTTAAAAAAAAAAAAAAAAAAAACTCAAGAAAATGGTGCAAATGCGTTCAGAATTTTTTTTTTCCACAGTACACGGCATGGAATATTAAATAACATCACTTTGAAGTACAATTTTTTACTCAGAAAAAACAAGACCTCACACAGATTATTGATTTTTGAAGGTGGGGAGTGAAAAATGGAAATTCAAAAATAAAAATTAGGCAAGTCATTAGTGGTTAATATTCCATGCTGTGCACTGAGAAGCGGAGAAAAAATCCAAATGCGCTGAAATTGACCCAAAAAAAAGCGCGTTTGCAACATTTTCTTGTGGGCATTTTTTTTCTGCAGCTTTCATTAAGTGCTTCATATGACATGTTCCCTTTTTTCTTATTGGTCGGTACAATCACTGAGAGATTTATACATTTAAATATATACTGTAATTTATAGATTTCCAGAAATGTAAATCATTTGTACAAAAAACACATTTTGCCATTTTTTGAGGCCTATATTTTTTTTCATTCTATGGCGTACAGACCTGTGTAAGGTTTCATTTTTAGTGGAGCAACTTGGCATTTTTGTTACCATTTTGGGGTTTGTAATAAGATTATGTTGTACATTTTTTGCAAAATGGCGAAAAAGTGTCGATAGATATGGCAACTTTTAAATGGTACTGAAGCTTTGCCTGCAGCACAGGGTAACACCCATTATCGCTACCAGATGTTACTGGTGGATGTTTTCTGCGATATATTTACTGTGACGGCAGTTTGCGGCAAGGGGTTAAAATCTAGTATTTTTCTGTGTGAACATATCCGAAAGAGGAAATATCACTTCTATCCCTTCTACATATTTCAAATTGAGCTTTGAAACATAATAGACCTGATTTACTATGGAAGGTGCAATTTGGTTCAATTTGGACCTATTTGTTGAATACATTATATATTACGCTTTATGACTCATCCAAAAAGGGCTGTAATTTCATGACGAGGGATGTGGCTTTAGATGCTATTCTTTTTTCTGGCATGACAAATCAGTGATGGAAAGTTAAGCTCACTAAACTAATGCTAGAGGTGATACAGTCCGAAAGTACCACTAAGTGTCCCCAAGTTGTCTTTCTAATATATGTTTTTTATTTTCTTACTGTAGATGCTTTACTTTCTGAACATGGGTATGGGAGTTGTCATATTACTTGAGCTGCAAACATAGGGGTTTGTCCTAATCGTGTATAAAATAGTTATTTTTGCTGCAATTAAGGGGGAACAAAAACGTTTTTAAAAAGTGCACTTGTCTGCCCCTGCGCCTGTGTTTCCAGTGCTGGCTGCTCTCAAGGCATCCTCTGGCGTCAGCAGGGACATCCCATTAGACCAAGTGACTAATGCAGCCAATTACAGGACTCTTTAGTGGGGTCTTCCAAAAATCGGAAATAACCTCCACAATGTGGAGGAAAAAGAACAAATGCTTGCTCTGCATCACTCTGACGCTTCTGGTTTTGGGCCTGTGTCCAACCAAAAGTACCAGACGGTTGTCTAGGATGCACGTCATTCAATGAATGGCCTACTTGGAGCAAGTGAAGTGAAGTCCCCTCTAAAACCGAAGTGAATTCCTGTGTCCCTTGAGGCAACTTGCTAGATGAAACTTGTGCCATGACCGCTTGGAACTTCCATTTGGATGCAGGATCAGAACCAGGTAAGGTAAGTAGCAAGGTAAGCTGTAAGTAGGGGGGGGGCTGTAATTTTTTTTTTTTTTTTTTTTTTTTTTTTTACACCAGGCCCCTAAGGGTTTTCCATGAATATGAAACCAGCACAGATGCCTACACTTATCTTCATAGCACCCATGTAATGATGTATTATAGTCACCAACTAAAACATGGCTGATCAAATAACTCTTTGGTGATCAAAATCTCTAAGGTTTCTGGCTACTTTTTAAGGCGGTTGTTATCCTATCTCCGGGATGTTACACTTCTCTAAAGTTGTTGTGGATGCTGTATACACCAATCAGGGAGCTTAAAAATGATCTTCTGTAAAGCCTTGTAGTGGGAACTTTCCTTTTGTGTGTGTAACAAAGAAGGGGCTGTAAGCTTTATGTACAATGACATCCTGGATGTTCTCTTCTCCATTCCCTGCAGGCTTTCCTCTGCCATTCACAGAACTCTTCCTTAGTTGATTTAAACATTTCTGCTGCCCAAACACTTGACTTTGAGCTTTCTAAGCAGAATTGTTTTGTTGTCTCTGCCCATTGGGGAAGTGAAGTGGCTCCTTGAGGGTTTTCTCTCGTCAAATTCGTTTAGTTGTTGTGAGCAAAAAGTCAAGTAGTGAAGTAATCTGCGATTCAGATAAATGCCTTTTTCCAACAGGGGGAGCGGAGTCTTTGTTATATGTAAAGCTGCTAATATGGGAGCAGAATGCAATTTCAGCTAAACAAAAATATCTCTCGTCTACAACTCCTCATCTCGGCATCGAGGGTAAAGTCCAGATTGCGGTTTTTCTCCATCATAGTCCTACACCTGGAACCAGATGCTGATTTCATTATTATTATTTTCTTGGCTTTATTATACAAACATTTCCAAAACTGTAGCCAAAATGACACAGCTTGATGTGTATGTACACTCCATTTCTTTATGGACCCTAATAATTGGCAAAGCCAATAAGTACATAATGTTCCATTATTATTATTAGAAGGTTAGGGTTCCAATATTTACTTTTATCCACAGAGCAGACAATTATTACCTATCCTAAGGGTAGAATGTGTCTGATGTATAGGGGTCCAACTGAAGAGATTCTGATCAATCATAACAACTGTGGGTCATCTTTCTGGAACAGTACTCAATATCGCTATGGCACTACTGAAGTGAAGAGGAGGGCAACACTCTTCTCTTTCAGTCCCATTGAGTTAATTGAAGTGATAAATTAGTATATTCCAGGATTGTAGCTGGACTTGGGTGCACTCTGATGCACTTCTATGTGAGATCTCACAGCACACCCCCTTTGCTCTGTGCTGAGTAAGAGCTGAAGGCTCATGGATAGATATTACTGTACAAGGGAGCAGCTGGAAAACAATATGAATGCAGAGATCAAAGAACACAGCAGTGTGAGGGCACACCCCAGTACTCAAAGTCCAGCTACAATTCTGGAATGTAAATGCATTTTTTACAATCTTGCTTTTATGAACATACCCAAAGGTGTTTTCGTAGGCTCATACCGAACACTAACTGCAGCTTTTCTATGATCAAAACTTCAGGTACACACCCTTAAAAGGGAGGCAAGAGACTTTGTTGGGCAGTTCCTCATGCCCCTGGGCAATTGAAGTTGGTTACCATTAGCTAGAGGACCCATAAACAAGTTTTCAACCTAAAGCTACCTTTTCCAACACAATTGCATTTAAGCCCAATAGAAGAGAAAACCACATCCAGAAGCTGCTCATCTCTGAAGAATAAACACATTGAAACCCAACTTCTCCAATACTTAAACCCCTCACCACCACAACCACACACACACATCTGCAGAGAAACCCCATATACATTAGATGGTTAATGATTTTCAGTTGATGTGTTTTGAGGGGCTTCAGAGAAGGAGGGAAGTTGTGTTTAATGGGGAGCTATCTTTGTCTGACCCCCCTTTTACAGTCAGTATGGATCTGTAAGGCCTGTTTTGATTTCGTATTCATTAAACGTATCTAAAACAAAGAATCATAAAGCACTTTTCATATTTGAAGGAAACCAACCAGAAGTAGATCTAATTGTAGATTCCTGCGGCCAACCTCTGCACTAATCAGTAATTTAATAATCCTGGAGCCCAGCCTAACTTGTTAAAACTTGCTATTTTTGTAATATGTAAATTACTTGCAGAGACTACTGGGGTGTGTACTAGCCTTAGCTCCCAGTGCCTGGCCAAGTTAGTACATACCCCAGTAGCCTCTGCAGGTAATTTACATGTTAAAAATATTATTTAAGTAATAAGTTGGGTTAGGTTCCGTAATTATTACATTACAGATTAGGGCAGAGGCAGGCCGGAGGAATCTAGCATAAGATCTACTTTTGATAGTAGTTTCCTCACGGTAGGTTTCCTTTAGGGCTTACACAAGGAAATAAAATTTAAATATTTATAATAAATGATCATTAAAAATTAATGATGTATCCATATCACTAGATATATATGACCTATTAAACGCACTTGATAGTCTACTATGGAAAAAATGAGAGAGGGAGGATGTCATAAAACACAGATCATCTCCACATGTTATTGGCAGGTTGACACCGCAATGAAATTAAATCTGAAGTGGATCCAGAGTGATGGACCTCAAGGAATTATTTGGATAAGAGATATTTTTTGCAAGGTATAAATCCCACGTTACCTTACATGGTTACACAAATATTTATTCGTGCTCCGTCTCCACAACTGTCGTGCTGATATCATTGGGTTATGACCAGGTTTCTAATGTTAGTCATATCATACGGGTTCAGCAGAAACCAGGCCTGTTATATAAATACTTCATATTAAACATAATTCATAGCCAAGTTATTAAAAACGAGAATATTCTTGTGATTTACTTTAGTTAAATACCAAAAATATTGTCTCTTGTTGCACATTAGTAGTAACTATATCCCCCTCCATCTGCCTGCTGGAGACGTGCTCCTGCACAGTATAACTACAGCTACAGCACAGAGGGGCCCTGGTAACACCTCCCAGAGCGCATCTGGCTCTTTAGGATAATTTTAAAAATTAGAAGGAGGCCATGGATAATGAGTATCTGTGAGCGCTATATAAATAAATTATTAGTAGTAGTATGCGAAGATTACCTGGATCTATGAGGAATGATTTATCATGCTTGATTTTAATTTAAAAGCCAAGTTGTACCAGAAAAAGCGCTCCCAAACCACCAGAACCTTCCAGCCTTTGCAAAAAGTGTAACCAGCCTTATACATAAAATACAAATGTATATATGGCTAAACAGTGAAGTAATGCAAAGCATATAGTCCTTCAAAAAAATGTGATACCAGACCCTAAATAAATGCGTAGTGGGGGTAGCATTTACCGTGTTCCTTCATAGACAGTGAGTACGTGTAGAGGTGCAGTGTGTGCCGAAAGGGGTCCCTTACCACCGTCTACAGTCAGAGGACAGTCCTATGTCAAACATGGAGGATGCGTGCGGCCACATAATCACTGAATACTAAGGGGGACTCTGGGCGCTGGCATAATAAGTGCAAAATGTTACTGCACGTAATGGAAATGAAGTCAGACGATGTAGAGAGGGAAGATGACGCCACGGTCAGACACCATGTGCTCACCACTCTGTGATCGGGTGCCATAGACCCATATGGGGGCCGTGACCATAAATTGTGCAACCGCATCATCGACCTCTATGTGCATGGGGTTTTACCATCATTTACAGAAATTATAGCTCAAATCTAAGTAAACTATGTACCGTATATACTCGAGTATAAGCCGACCCGAGTATAAGCCGAGACCCCTAATTTTACCACAAAAAAATGGGAAAACCTATTGACTCGAGTATAAGCCGAGGGTGTAGTATACAGCCAGCTAGCCCCCTGTAGTATACAGCCTGTCCCAAGTAGTATACAATCAGCCTGCCCCCATGAAGTATACAGCCTGCCCCCATGAAGTATACAGCCTGCCCCCATGAAGTATACAGCCTGCCCCCATGAAGTATACAGCCTGCCCCCATGAAGTATACAGCCTGCCCCCATGAAGTATACAGCCTGCCCCCATGAAGTATACAGCCTGCCCCCAAAAAGTATACAGCCTGCCCCAAAAAGTATACAGCCTGCCCCAAAAAGTATACAGCCTGCCCTCAGTATAATAAAAAAATAAACTTAATACTCACCGTCCGACGATACTCACCTTTGATTTGAAGTGGCGGCTCCCGGTCCTGGGCGGCGGCTCCCGGTCCTCGGCGGCAGCTCCCGATCCATTGTGGCGGCTTCTCTCTTCGATCTTCACGTGCCGGCAGTCGCGTCCATGCGACTTGCCAGCGGGCGCACAGTGCGATGCGGCGGTGTCGCCGCTGATGACGTCATCAGCGGCGACACCGCTACATCATATTGTGCGCCCGCCGGCAAGTCGCATAGACGCGACTGCTGGCATGTGAAGATTGAAGAGAGAAGCCGCCGCAGAGGATCGGGAGCTGCCGCCGAGGACCGGGAGCCGGATTAATTATTTTTTTAATTAACTCGTGTATAAGCCGAGATTAGGTTTTTCAGCACATTTTTTGTGCTGAAAAACTCGGCTTATACACGAGTATATACGGTAGTTAGAATCATGTCTAACTTTACAATTTGCTGCACAATATGTTTGCATTAAACCCTATATATGTGACATCTTGTTTTCTTGTAACACTTGCACCTTTTGGACGTCTCGGCTCTATGGCAGTGTCTGACTCGGTGGGGCTGTGAGCATGCCTGGATCTCCAGGGGAATTTCTTGCCTTGTACTTTACTTTCATCTATGTACTTCACTTCACAAACACATCACACCTGCATGTACTAGATCAGTGGTTCTCAACCTGTGGGTCGCAACCCCAGCGGGGGGTCGCCTAAAGCCATCGGAGCCGCAATTTTATAGCGTTTTTACTGCAAATCGCATGGTTTGGGGTCACCGCAACATGAGGAACTGTATTGCAGGGTCACAGCATTAGAAAGCTTGAGAACCACTGTACTAGATGATGAACAGGGAGGGCTCCAGGTATGAGTAGGCCCCAGGGGGCCTATTTGCAGTGAACTCAAGTGGTGGCTCTCCTGTTCACAAAAATATTCCTTAGTTTATCATCCTAAACATGGTTATTTTGTATACAGACTCCTCATTTTTATTTTATATTCAGCCCCCTCAAAGGTATTTTATACAGCCCCTCATGGTTATTTTGTATACAGCTCCCCTCCCCCTCCACGGATTTCTTATGTACAGTCTTATGTGGTTACCCCCAGCAGCGCTGGTGCCTAGCACTTGCCCAGGTATGCCCAGTACTGGTGCCGGCCCTTATTTTGAATTTATTTATGAAAAAATGTGAATTTGCTAAACATTTTGAAAAAAATTTCTATTTTCAAACTTCACAATGTTCTGTTTTTCAAACTGATAGTCTTTCTACCCAAATTAGTTACTAACTCACATTTACCATATCAGAGTTTTGTGTTGGCGTCATTTTAGAAGTGTCCTTTTGTTTTATCATGATGCTAGAAAGATCACTAATCAAGCAGCATTCTCTCAAATTTTTAAGAAACTTTTAGAATAAATTATTTTAGGAAACCTTTAATTTCTATAGGTATTTTGAAAGTTCTGTTAATAGAAACCCCCTACATATTGCCCTGCCAGCACTTATGATAGTATTCTTGAATATAAGATTAATGTCCTGGCAGGACGATTGTTCATGGACATTAGAGATTACATGACCCTCCACCTGCGGTCACTTTCTCATCTTATCAATAAAGTGGTATCCTTAGTATGCCCGATAACTATATGCTGCATAAATTGTTTAATTTTCTGTTCTCACACTACCCCTCTGAGCTACGTAAACCAAATCAACTTCCGGGATGGAGGCAGGACCCTGCACTAGCCATAGACAGCTAGTACATGTCTAAAATAGACGGTAATACGAGGGTAGACTTAGCTTAGCTTGTCGACAGTCACATGGCTGCAAATGCTCTTGTCTGACTAATGTCACCCCAACTGAAGATGAAGACACAGCCCTTACTACAATGTCATGTAGTGAGACTTTTATTTATGAATTATGTGTCTACACATGATCCATGCATTAAATGTTGTTCATGTCCCACTGATAACTCCTGTAAAGGACATCTATCACCAGACTACTGATGGTAGAGTGTCCTAACTAGGCTGCTCGTTCCGTCTAGGGGATGGGGGGGGACTGTTTTTTTTAGTTGACTGGTATTTTTATTAACAAAATATTTACTTTGTAAAACCTCTTGTCTTCTCCTGCTTTTAATTTATACCCCCTGCTGCAAGACGCCCCTGCTGCCAACCGGGGTAACTAGGAGGGAGCACACGCCCCGGCTCTGACATCCCGGCCAGGAGCGGGAGGAAGCTAGCAGCGGGAGTGGGGGGGGGGGGTGAAACCGAGAGGCGCCAAGTTAATATTTTGTTATTAAAGATCCCAGAAGACTTGTAAAAAATATTCCCACCATCCCCTAGACCAGTGATGGCGAACCTTTTAGAGCCTGAGTGCCCAAACTTCAACCAAAAGCCGCTTATTTATAGCAAAGTGCCAGTGCAGCAATTTAAGCAATTTAATAATTTATTTCTCCTTGTTCTTTGACAACTTTCAATCGTTCATCCTCCTTAAGACACCAACGCAGTTGAAAGGAGGAGGGCAAATCCGCCTATCATTGTAGGAAGATTCTGTAGGAAGATTCTTTGAGTCCTGTCTGGTGAACTTCATGCTGGGGTGATGGCCCGGGTGCCCACAGAGAGGGCTCCGAGTGCCGCCTCTGGCACCAGGGCCATAGGTTCGCCACCACTGCCCTAGAGGGAACCTGCAGCCTAATTAAGACACTCTACCAGAAGTAATCTGCTGGTAGATGTCCTTTAAAACTCACATCTGCCTCTGCCAATGGGCATCATTTTTGGTTACAACACAAATTTGTATCTGTTTCTGTACCTGAAACCATAAAGAAGGTACCAATATAAAAAAATAAAGTTTACTTACCGCGCTGCAGCTGCTGGTTCCCTTGTCGCTCTAGTACTTCTGGAGTTCTTAAAATCCCAGTCAGGACTATGGAAGGTAATTTACTTACCCTGCTCCAATGCTGCATCTCTCCAATCCACCCAATCTTCAACGCCTCCACTCATAGGATCCTCTTTGTTCAATTAGTAGCCTCTTAGTAGACCCTGGACATTAGAGGAAGTGGCGTATCATGGTCTACAGAGGCAAATGATTGGGCAAAATGGGTCCCATGACACCCAGGACTTCTCGCAGGGGTGCTGAAAACTGTGACTCCTGGAGTAATAAGGATCATCTCTTTTCTTTTTTTTTTTTTTCTTATTTGCTTTTTTATCTTCTCAATAAACATCTCACACGGTGATTTAGCCTTGACTAGACTGTAAATACCAGGCATTGGACGAATACATGACATTTTTTCTTCTATTAGCAGAGAGAAAGGCTTGGTTGAAGTTATATTTCCTAAGGATGCGGCTAGTTTTTTTTTCTATTGTGCCTCGGGTCCTTCGGTCCTCTTCGGATTTTTCCGCTCCTCTTCGAGTCTTCGCACTCGGCCAGCACACAGAATTACGTCAGCTGCTTGCCGACGTCATGGTTTGTGAGCTGCCGGCATCGCGAGGGGACCAGAGGAGGAGCCGAAGGACCCGCGGCAGCCCCAGAGCATCGAAACAAGCATAGGAACTACGGGTGACGTCGGAAAGGTGGGTTTTGACTATTTTTTCTTTTCTTGACTAAGCCGAGTTAGGGTTTTTGAGAACAAATTTTGTGCTGAAAAACTAGGTTTATACTCGAGTATATATGGTAAACATTTCTCCAAATATCCTTTAATCTCGTTCTCTACAGAGGTTTATCATGGAGCTGCAGGGTCCATCCTAAGTAACTCATTTATGATCATGTTTGTTTTGGCCCATTTGTATGTCCTAGTACACGGTATACCTGCTATATCAGCGAGTGCTAGGACCGCTCTCCCGCTGACAGGAGTGATGGATTCCTAAATAAGGAAGCAGCTTCTGCCACTAAACACAATCATCATGCTTAATTTCATCAATTCCTCTCATTCCCCTTGTGACCTTTTCCTCTCATTTAATTATTTCTCAGCAAACTGATTACTAAACCACAAAAATGTTTAAGTTGATCGCCTGGTGCAGATTTTCTGTGACATTTGATGTTGCTGTACCCTATACCTGACAGGTAGATTGTGTTATGAAAAAAAGTTGCATTATCAGGATTATCAGAGCATGGAGTAAGAATGAATTAATATTTAATGCAGTTTTTGATTATGTTTGTGTTCACCTTTTGTGTTTTCACTTTTATTTCATACGACTGAAGCGGCGACTCTTTGCCAAATCATTGCATTGCATTGGATGCCACTCTACTACACATCCCATCATATTTAATAATAATAATAATAATAATTCTTTATTTATATAGCGCACACAGATTACGCAGCGCTGCACAGGCATGTCAAATTGGTCCCTGTCCCCATGGGGCTCACCATCTAAACAACCTAACAGTATGTTTTTGAAGTGTGGGAGGAAACCGGAGTACCCGGAGGAAACCCACGCAAACACGGAGAGAACATACAAACTCTTTGCAGATGTTGACCTGGGTGGGATTCGAACCCAGGACCCCAGTGCTGCAAGGCAGATGTGCTACTCACTCAGCCACCATGCCGCCCCATATTTGACCACATCAGGGACAGTAGAGGTCACATGACTAGCCAGACCAACAGGATTGGCAGATTACACAATACAATACAATAGTACTGCACATACACACATTTTAATTTGTTATGGAAAACTACCTTTAAGTTGCTGGAGGAATGAGCTGCATACATGACCCCTGTTCATCGCTTCTTCTTGCCCACAATTGTTCAGGGAGACGCAGGGCCCTATAGCAAACTCCTGAATATACATATTTGTTTACTCACAGATGTGAGTTATAATCCCACACCTTTATATACTTATGGATACACATATTTATGTAGTATTTACTAGTATATACATACAGTATATATCAACAATCTATACATAAAGCATATGCAGACAAACTACACCATACACACCAAGGCTACATGCACACTGCCGTTGCCCGCTGTACCATAGCACGGCGGGCACACGGCAGCGCAGGGAGAGGAGGAGGAGGTGTGCGCTGCTCACCCCCACCCCTCTCCATAGGAATACATGTCCTATCTTTTCCCGGGCTACAGAGCGGTACGGTACCGCACGTGTGGTGCACCGTACCGCTCCGGTAGAGTGCCATGAGCCCATAGAAGTGAAGGGGGGACATATATCGGCCGTATATATATACGGCCCCCATACATGTGTGTGAATGTAGCCCAATGCAGCATATACACGTACATACAGCTTATACACATCACCATATACAGATGACATATACACACACATGCTGCATATACGCACCCAATACCCCAAATGCTGGGACCCCCTGACACAGTGGGCCCCATAGCAACTGCTATGACTGCTACCCCTGTAGTGTAGCCCTTGCATATGTGCTATTTGGGGGCTGTCAACTTTGTAGACCCAGATAAGTAAGGACTCCGTGTAGAGTGGCAATGTGTCTCCTCCTGCCTGTCTCTTCCGCAGGTAGTCTACAGCACCTGCACATCAAGGCTTGTACGCTATTCTGTACTGATAAAGTGTATTATGATGAATGAAGTACAGCTCTGAGACTGCTCTTTATTTACTTCCACCTCAGATAATGGAAGACAAGAATCAGTGGCACTTTTTGCAGTCTTGTTTATCCCCCTGTGCCAGATGACAGGCGGCGTCTGCTGCAGCCTTCTCATTGTATGGCCGCAGACCGGATCCATATCTGTTATTGGCGTCTTTCATTCTCTGATGCCCTTTGTGATCATCACCACCTTCTGACTGTAAAATCCGATAATAATCTGTTATTCCCCGCAGTCTCTCCACACAGGCTTTAATTTGTATTTCATTTACACGCTGCTTATCCCATTGCCCGGTACTCTGCAGCTTGTCATGTTCTCCCCCACTACACGTGTGTGTCCTGGGGCTCTGCTGCTGATAAGTAAACCACGTTACCAGCTAATAAATGACTTCAACATCATCCGCTCACATCTATCTGCTGTCTGATGGTTCTCTTTTTCTGATTTTATTTGCAGGATGTTGTATGGGGATTGAACTCCTTGTTTACAGTAAGTACTGATGTAATGTGATAAAAGTCATATTTCTATGTTAATAGTGGAGAGCAGGAGCAGCTATATCCATGCACTGCTGATAAGGTGTATGGCCGGAGAGAACCTCTTGCTGAAACTACATAATAGTGGCAATAATATTTATTCATATACACTGCTTCATAGTATAGTCAAGTATATAGTTTTCAAAACCCTCATACAGTGCTTCTTGTCTATCTGTAGATTGCTATTATGCTGCAGACGATAGGGTTATGTTAAAGGTGGTATTTCCTTTGGTCAAGGGAAATTGACAGCACCTTCTCATAAAGGGAATGTACAAGCACATACTTGCTCTTGGCCCCTCGTTCAGTTTCTGCTTATATAATTCCTTACTATGGGCTGGTTTTCCTAAAAATTTACTTTTAGAAATATGCTAATGATCCCCAAGGGGCTCTGGGGAGCAGCACCAGAGCCCCTCCAGGCTCCGTCATTTCCTAATATTTCACTCCCCCAGAAAACTTACTGCTCGTCTGTTTACTCCTCTGTGCCAGCCAGTGATCTAGTTTCGTCACTGGTTCTCGGCAATTCCAGGCTACATAGTGAAGGCACGACCGCACATGTGATGTCACCGGAGGGCGGTAAGCTTTTCTTGAGAGCGTGAATAATTAGGAGACACACACACAGTCCACAGGGCTTATTAGCACATTTGTGAATGTACATTTTTATCAAAAACAGACCATGAAAAGAAATTATATGAACGGATGAAAAATGAAATGACGGCCCCAGGATCATTATTGTATTTTTAGGAAAGGAATTTTATGAACAGATACAGAGGGAGGGAGCCACGAGCAGCATGTAAGTGATGCCACTTTACATTACAGCAAATCTACCAGCACATTCCTGTAATATAAAAGATTGTTTCTTTCATCCAACTAATGCTATTTTGAGGTTAATCACAGTAAAATAATTTTTAAAGCCAACTTTCCTACAATAGTTCAAGAACAGTTGGCACATGCTATATGACAGTGGTGGCGAACCTTTTAGCGACCAAGTGCCCAAACTGCAACCCAAAGCCCCCCCTTATTTATCCCAAGGTGCCAACCAAAAATTAAATAATTAAAGAGTACCTGTCACCCATAATTTCGGCACTACTAAAGTAAGCAGCTCCTGGTGTTTAAACAAACGTTGCAGTGTTAGAAGGATAGCGTTACTGGAAACCTCCGGTAATGCTATCTAACACTGCGGCAGGGTACAGTGTAATCATCGGACCATCATCATGAGGGGGCGTCATGTATTCATGACGTGCGGCGAGCGGTCCAACGATTACACTGTACCCCGCCGCAGAGTTAGATAGCATTACCGGAGGTTTCCTGTAACGCTATCCTTCTAACACTGCGCATTTGTTCAAGCACTAGAAACTGCTGACTTTAGTAAGCAGTTCCTAGTGCTGAAATTATGGGTGACAGGTCCTCTTTAAGTACTGTCTGATGTGCTGGGGTGGTGGCCCGGGTGCCCACAGCAAGGGCTTTGAGTGCCATCTCTGGCACCCGAGCCATAGTTTCGCCACCACTGCTATATGATATAGGGGAACACTTTACAGCAGTTACCTCCTGCACATCACAAACTAGACAGGCAGAATTGCAATATATATAGAGAGATTCTGAGAGATCGTTGCTAGGATTACTGATAATAGCTGATAGCAGGGCTTATTTGCATTCCCTCCATGGACTGAGCATGTCCAGAAGACCCCCCATAGACCTCAGTGAGTCATCTCCAGGCCATTGTCCCCTGTGGCCATGAGACTGCAGTAAAGCATAGCACTAAATGCTGTTAGAGCGCAAGTAAAATGAGGGCTCTTGATTAAAAAAAAAAGTAATCTGAAAATAAAGTATATTAGAAATAAGTTATAGCCTTTGCTATTTACTTTTAATTGGTAAGAAAAAAAAATTGGTGACGCATTCACCAAAAAAAACCCGCAGTCACGCGTGCCAGAGGCGGCACTCAGAGCCCTTTCTGTGGGCACCCAGGCCATCACCCCAACACACCAGACAGGACATATTTTAAAGTGAAACTTACTTCGCTACTTGGGACTGTAAGAAGAGGGAGAAGGAGTAGACAGGGCCGAATTATCTTTGGAGATCCTCCTGCTGCCCCCATCATTCTCTGTGTACAGAGGGACACTTAAAGAAGCTAAAATGATGCAAATTTTCCATCTTGTTCTCAGGAGGCCAGTATGACCGAAAGTTGTTGAAAAACAGGGAGCAATAAGTTACTGCTTTAATTTTTGGTTGGCACCTCGCTGTAAATAAGAGGGGCTTGGGGTTGCAATTTGGGCACTCAGCTGCAAAAAGGTTCGCCATCACTGGTATAGTGTATCGCTTCAAGAAGAACAGAGGAGTGTGTGGTACTTGTGTCACATTCAATACTAAAGACCTACCAGCCAACCCCTTTAACACCCCCCCCCCCCCCCCCACGACCGCCCACCCACCCACTTATATTTGAGGTGGGGATAGTTTTGCCCCGAATCTGAGCAAGAGCCCTTAGGGTAATTTCTCACTGAACCCATTTTGGCCTTTGACACATACATTCCTGGCTTCATTAATTTTTCACTGATGACTTACTGACCCATTCTTTTCAATGGGCATTTTTCACACTACAGTTTTTTTCCACTGATCCACTGTTGTCAGTGAACACACAAAGAACAGGTTCTAAACTGCTCAGTGAAAAAAGAAAGTGTGAAAAAATCCATTGAAAAGAATGGGTCAGTAAGGCATCAGTAACAAATCACCGTAGCCAGGAAGCGAAAAACAGTCTGTGTCCATAGGTCAAAATGGATTCAGTGAATTTGAAAGCACCCTTCGGAGGATAACTCCCAGCATCATGTCCTGTGTTACTGATACATGTGCTGCCCTGTGTCTCTGCACCTTGTTGGGCTGGATGCAGAGTATTCTGGATGTGATCTTCCTGCTGTCTGGCATGTGTGTATAATAAGTACAGCTCTTCTGCCTTCCATAAAGTGCAGCCCTATGTTTATGAGACGGGCGATGATGACGTTCCATGCAGCCACATATTGTTATGATCTCATGACATAACAAAGTGGTAATGGGCATCTCTGCATAACCATCTTCAGACAAGTTTACAGAAAGCCCAATTTGCCGGGTGAAATCTGACCTTTGATTGAAGGTTTAGCTGAAGCCTTTGCCAAAAGTGGAGAGCGTGTCCATGGATGAGCGATTTACAGTTTTATTTAGTGTGAAATCTCTTCCTCTCTCCCTTTAGGATCTATTAAATTTTGATGATCCTTTGAACATTGAAGCAGCAGAACACCATTTGAGAGATAAGGTAAGGGTCCCGGCTCCCACTAAAGTGTGTGCTCGCTGTCTCCTCTTCATCCCCCACCCACTTTTACTATGTTTTTATTTTTTTGCTTTAATAAATGAGATAGAACTCACCATGTGCATGTGTATATGTCTGCTGCTAAAAGACTTGCACTGCTAGAGAAAACTGCCTTGTTTTTGGAGATTCCCTTGTATCTTGCTTTATTTAAGAAGGACAATGAAATGTGATACATGTGCTGTACAATGTGCCACACAGGATATCGTGACTATCCTGATTATACGGATACCTACCCCCGGACTACAGATGATTCCTAGTTCTAGATGGACCTCTGGATGCTGGTTATTTCCTGTACTTTACCTCGGGCTGCAATAATCAACTTTAAGAGTTATCAAAGGTGTCTGCAATGAAGCTTTCTTGTTAATTCTTCTTCCCATGGCTGCCCAAAATGTATAAAATACAATTGTCCCCGGGACCAAAAAAAATTATTTTCTGGAGTTACACTTTTGAGAAAATGCTCTATCCTTTCCACCTTGTACGGTGAAATTTTCTTGTGCATCTTTTCCTCGTGTAGACATCGCCATCTATGGGGACGTATATACAGTCCCCCAGACGACCATCTGAATGTACCCTTAATGTGATGGCTTGTTACAGTAATCAGAGCTGTGTGTTATAAGGAGCCGTGCACCTGTGTGACATCACATGACCATGGGCAGTCTTATTCCACAGGAAGTAAAAGAATTAATACAGAACGTAAATACAATACAATACAATTTTATTAATCCCCTGGTGGGGAAATTCAATTTGTGCATAGGGCTCAGGTCTAGTGGTACATGCAGTTAAGGATAGGTTGCATACAGACTATACAGATACATGCGATTACAGTCAAATACAGTACAAACAGACAATACAATATAAGCTTTTCATTACACCAATATTAATAAATTGCTCAAAGTGGACAACCCCTTTATGGGTTACCCTTTTGTGTTTACCCTGCACACTTTTTAGTGTAGTGGTAGTCTAACACACTTCTCCGTTCTCTCAGCTGGTGGAGGGAAGTCTTAGGCTTTCTACACATAAACATGCCAATTCTGAACCTTGAAAACTTCACATTTTCTTCAAGTTTTTCATGGATCCACATAAACTATATTCTGTGATCAGTGAAAAAAGGGTTCAGTCTAGGACATGCTCTACTTTTCAACTGCTCGGTTGTACAGTCAAAATAATGCCCGCGGCACTGATCAGTCAAAGTTATTGTATTTAGTGCACTGACTGCACTGTCATGTGACAACTTACATTGTTTCACATATTTAGTTCACTAATTTATTGTGAAATATTTACTGTAAAACGGAGGCACACATTAAGACAACATTACAGGGATGTGCTTTTTTGTTACTGATGACCACCATCAACTCTTTGCATTGTTGAATAGGTGTCCCAGTACTAGCTCTGGTGCATTTTGGAATTTTATTCCTCTAAGGCTGCATTCACACTACCGCAAGGGGGACGTATATACGGCCGATATACGTCCCCCATAGACGGCAATGGGCGCACAGCGCCCTACGGGAGCGGTAGGTTGCAGCACAATTGCGGCACCATACTGCTCCGTGCCCCGTGAAAAAATAGGACATGTCCTATTTTTTCAGGGCATACAGCGCCTTGCGCCATATATCCCTATTGAGAGGGGCGGGGGTGAGCTGCCGTGTGCCCACCGTGCTACGGTACGGCAGGCACCGGTCGTGTGAATCCAGCCTAACTCGCACTGTTTCCAAGCAGTCAATGCTATTAGTTTTGCTACTTAATGTGGTAATAAAGCTCTTTAAATGGGTATTCACACAAAGACAAGATTCTTAAAGGGAACCTGTCACCAGGAGACCCATTTTTAGCACTCCCCCAGTCCCCACAGAGCATAGTGCATACACTGCCAAAGTGTTTTTGTATAAAAAATTGGTTTTACAGAAACAAAGATATGTTATATTGTACCTTTCATTAGCATTTTCTGTGTGACTAGGCAATTGGGAGGGGCTGGAAAGGAGCAGTTCTCCCCCCCCCCCCCACCACCCTTGGGAAACATGTGACCTTTTCAAATATATGAATAACTCCCCACACTCGGGATTGGCTGTAGTGGAGCAGGGGGCGTCGCTAAGCCAAGTGATGGGTGTTTTCATATATTTGAAAAGGTCACATGGAGTAGGTGTTTCCCAAGGGTGGGGGGGAAACTGCTCCTTTCCAGCTCCTCCCAAAAGGCAACTGCCTAGTCACACAGCAGATGCTAATGAAAGGTACAATATAACATATCTTTTTTTCTGTAAAACCAATTTTTTATACAAAAACACTTTGGCAGTGTATGTACTATGCTCTGTGGGGACTTGGGGAGTGCTAAAGATGGGTCTCCTGGGGACAGGTTCCCTTTAAATATATTCAGGATAAAAAAACACATTCTCTAATTCAGTGTTATTAACAAAAATGCAGCATTTCAAAGATATAATTCCATCCTGTCTCCATCAGTCCTGGTGTACACAATTTCGGTTGCCCTGGGTTCCAACTGTAAATCTTCTATCTTTGGGGTAGGGCAGGACAGATTCTACTCATGAATAGCTTCTCCTCCAGCCCCTCTCACTCCATTACAAGAGCAGCTCACACACAAACACTTCCTGCCAGCAAGCAGCATCGTGCAGAGACTTACTCTACAAGCTACAGATTTGTACAGTATTTGTCCAGGGAGGAGGCACTCTGTGTATGTTATAGTTTAGATGAAGCAGAGTAGAAGTGTGTTATATCCATCTCATGGATCTCATAGTCTCTGATCTGTCTCATCTCTCTTTTTCTGTGTCAGATACTAGTACTATGTTCAGGAGCTAAATGAAAGTGTATATAAACCTGGACCCTGATTATGTCACCTTATTTGTCAGCACCTCAGGGATAATGAAGTGTCTGCTTAGAGAGTCCCCGCTCACACTCTGGAATCTTCCTCTGACCATCAATGAGTGATAGGAGCTTAAACAGCAATAAACCTGAGAAAAATTTGAAAGTAAGGGGTTAAAATTGAGTTTTGTGTAAACATCACTTTGGGATTAAAATGTGAGAACTTTCTTTCATGGGCAAACCCCTTTAACAACAGAAGGCCAAGGTCTACCTCCCACCTGTCAGTACAGCCTAATTAGCATATTAGGTACCAAAACCAGTGGCCGATTGCTTAGAAACAGTCTTGGTTATAAAAAAAAAATAATAATAATAATCCATGCACACAAATTCTCCTGTATCCTGACAATGGTCTAACTTGACAGCTCCCCATAGGGGATCTGTGAATAGAGGTGGAGAGGTGTTATTAAGCAAATGCCATCTCGCCCATTCTGCGTATCGATTGCACGTTTGTATATTCACCCATTGGCCTTTAGTTGACATGAACCTTTATTGAAAGGCGCATGAAAAAGTCAGGTCATATAATTAAAGTGGCAGCTCCTATTCGGGTTAAATGATTCTACGCATGTCGTATTTTGGAACATTGGTTTGGGATTCATACATATTCTGGTTGTAATAATAATAATTCCTTTATTTATATAGCGCACACAGATTACGCAGCGCTGCACAGAGCTTGCCAGATCAGTCCCTGTCCCTAATGGGGCTCGCAAGGCAACCCTCCCGAGGCAAAGCCAGACTTGAGCAGTGCACATTATAAGCTTTCCAGAAATGCGTTTCCCATCTTGTGGATGTTTTTTTAATAAACGACAGGTTCCTGTTATATAGAAGGAGCCCTCCCTTACTTGATGTTCTGATGTGGAGGATGAAGATGGAGAGGATATCCCCGGTGTGCTCCCAACTAGCAGAGAGGGTTCTGTCTATGCCGTTATGAGGCTCCATTCGATAACTGTGAACCATAGGAAAAGAAATAGCAGGGGAAATGTAAGAATGAATATGGAGTCTCTCTGTAAGTAGCTAATCTGAACAAGTCCATGACCCCAGATATGATACGAGAAAAATAAACTTCCTTTGTTTTTCACATGTTGAAATCTTGCAGAGCATGGACTAACAGATAAAGCAACTTGCGCGTTTAAGCTCCTCTATTATTTATAGTCTATGAATAAGATATAAGCCGAAACACGTAAGTCGCTTCATCTGTTTGTCCATCACCTGCAAGATTTTATCTTTATTTTTCTTCTCTGGGCTACTGGACCACTTTTACACAACAAAAGAATATAGACTTTTAGGGAAAAATTGTGCAAATGCACCTACATTGTGACAAAGTTTTATGGTGTAAACTAAGCAGAGGTGCAAAGTCAGATTTATCATCCAGCATCAGACACTTTAATAAATCTGATTCAGTCTAACTTTCCACACATTTTTTTTTATTTTTTATATCTGCCTCAGTATGTATCAAAGTAGCGCAGATTGCAATATACGGTCAGGATGGCGGTACGGTGATGGAAAGATTGTATTTCCAGTTGAAGTCACGTAAACATTTTTCGCCTACTGGAAAGCTCCTTTTAAATAGTCAAACATGTACAGAATACTAAGTCAGAGAGAGGAAAAAAAACTGGGGGGCACTATCACTTCTTCTCCTATTTATCTTCTGTCATGATGCGTTTTAAGCAGTAACCGTGACCAAACAGCAGAACAATCAGTGGTGACCAGCAGCACAAGACTCTCGACAAAACTTGACGAAGAAAACAGGTACGATCCTCACCGATAAAAGCAGGCGGGAAACCCCCTGTCGTGCCGATGATTTTTACTGATGAATAAAAAAAATGTACTGCTTTTATCGGTGAGTGCCGTACCTTTTTCTCTTCTCTGTCAAGTTGTACAGAATACTACTGCTACATCCCTTTAAGGCTACATTCACAACTCTGTTGTCAGGTGGATTATTAACGTATCCTTACAATACCATACTGTACACTCAGCAGAGGCCAGTGATGGATGCAGTGCTGTTGCATCCGTCTCCCATAGCCTATTATGGCCTCCACTGAGCATATCTATCAATAAGCAGGAGGAAGGTGGATGCAGGGCGCAAAGAATACTGTGCAGGCGGAGGGAAGAAGCATGCCTCCATCCGCCTATACAAGTCTATGAATAGCATAAAATCTAATGTGAATGTAGCCTGAGCTTGTTAGGATTGTTAGGAGTTTAGTACTTTTCATGTTATATTGAAGCTTGTTTAGCTTTCCTATAGGTGAATAAATATATGCATGTCTGGTATATTTAAATTCAGTTCTTGTATAATTTAAACCGTATTATGTTATGAAGAAGTAAGTTTCCTTCAATTAGCTTTTGCTTTTTTTATAAACAGACTACACCCATAAAGCAGAATGACCCCCAGTGACAGCTCTTGGTAATATAGTAGTAAAAATATAGCAGCTTGAGAAACTCAGATGAGCTCACTCAAGCAGGATGACAAAATTAATGGCTGCAGGTTGAATATATGGCAAGAAAACATTGTCTTGTTTTTATTGGCTTTGCTCTTACTATGAAGACAAATCCCATAAGCCGGAGCTCGTGTTACCTTCTGTATGCAAGATTTCTTGTGATTTATGGGATTTGGTAATAAAAAGTAGATTAGTAGGTCACTGACTTTCTCTTTTAGTGTCATTAAAAAGTCTTTGTGATGCATTTTCTCTCCTGAACATATGATGTAAATCATGATTGAGACCTATAATGTTACATTTACTGATGTGGCAAGAAGAAAGAACTGCATTCAGCCATATTTTTTTCTCTGTAATTACTTTTCCTTTTATACAATTTTGGATATACCGTATATTCCGGCGTATAAGACGACCTGGTGTATAAGACGACCCCCCTACTTTCCTGTTAAAAATATAGAGTTTAAGATATATTCGCCGTATAAGACTACCCCTTTTCCAACAGCCAGCTCCCCCTGTATATTGCCAGCCTGTACCCCCAGTATACAGCCAGCCCCCCTGTATATAGCCAAACTGCCCCCCCTAGTATACTGCCAGCCTGTACCCCCAGTATACAGCCAGCTATTATACAGCCTGATGGCCCCCCAATTGTGCAGAATGCCGGCCCCCCAGTTTGCATCCTGCCGCCTCCCCCTCTATATAGCCAGCCTGCTTGGCACATTAATAATACAACAGCTTCTCACCTTTCCCGCGATCCACCGAAGCTCCGCTGCTACACTCCGGCCGGCGGTGACGACGTCATATTCTCTGCGACGCCGGCACCCACGGAGCTGTCACCGGCGGCCGGAGCGTAGCAGCGGAGCTTCGGTGGATCGCGGGAAAGGTGAGACGAAACATTACCGGCGTATAAGACGACCCCAGACCAGACGGAAGATTTTTCAGTCTTCAAAAGTCGTCTTATACGCCGGTATATACGGTAGATGTATGTATAGATTAGGTAATTATTCATTGATAAGCCTAAATGTAGAGCTGAGAAAGTGCTATCTGTTGTGACAAAAAAAAAATTAGTGTCCTGTAGTAGTAACTTCTGTGGGTGAAATTAAGCTTTGAAGGAAATCTACCATCAATATCAAACATGATAAACCAGAGGCACCCACTCATAGATCCAGGCCCTGTGACTGTGGTAATCTTCTTACATCTGTTATCCATGGCCTTCTTCCTTCTAAAACCACCTTTTATAATTATACTAAAGAGCCAGAAGGGCTCTATTAATTGAAATTGACCCAATAACCCACTAGCGATATATGTTGTGAAGCCAATTAACACATTCTATGTAATGTTTTTTATGGCCAGTGTTCTAACATCATCCAAAAAATCAACTCGGAAGTGAGATGTCAATTTGTTGTATAACAAATGGAGAAGATTTGCAGAGGGTTTAGTGCTGAAGTCAAGCTCAACATCGCATATGGTTATTGATGTTTCCGAACCATCACCATCATTTACAGTTGAGGTGTTCTGAGTTTGTGGAGAGCTTGACTTCAGTGCTAAACTCTCCTTGATCATCAATCATATTGATTTTCTGTGTGACAATATCAATATCTGCTGACAGGTTTCCTGGATAAAGTCTGTCTTGTAAACTTAAAGTGTAACCATCATTCGGAGCAAAAAAAAACTAAAATACATAATTCTGCTCCAGGTGTCCCTCAGAATTTTTGCCTCTCGGTCCTCATTTAGTACCTTTTTTGGCCCAGAGCAACCATGGTTTTCAGCGCTAAAAAGAACTACAATCAGCAAGATGGAGGGGCGGGATCTTTTATCTAGTCATATACATCTATCTATCTCATATCTACATATCTATCTATTATCTAGTCCTGTCTTTCTATATATGTATATACTATCTATCTATGTACCTACCTCTCTAAGTAAAACTTCAGCACAGCACATGAGGGGACAACTTGAAGACTTGGAGAGTCTCTCCTGCCATTTCCTGCTGTGGAGTGTGAGGGAATGGGGGAGGGTGGAGCTGCATCTTGTGTCTGTGTGGATTATTTGTTTATATACAAGTGTAGGGAAAGCTAAGGGAGAGATAAGTGTAGGTGTTTGGTCACTACATTAGTTAGGACTCCTGTCGGCACATGACTGCTGGAGCAGTGATACATGAGGTAAACAGCTGATTGCAGAGAGAAGACAGGTGGGCGTGTCTCTATAGGCTCCATAGTCAGCTCCTCTGTGAAGATGGAATGTGCCTATCAACAGCTATATGAGGAGTAACTGACAACTAGGGGAAGTCTGCAGAATACAAGAGAAAGGAGCAAGATTCGGGTAACTAATCTAATTGCAAAAGGGCTTACAATTACCTGCCCTACAACATATTAAAAGTTTTTTGAAATGACGGTTACTCTTTAATATTGGAATAAAAATCACTGTATAAGCTATAAAAAAAGGTACATTTAAATGAAGTAGCTTTATTACCGGTTCATGAAACATACTGGTAGGTTGACTACATTGTGAGCCCAATTGGGGACAGGGACCGATTTGGCAAACACTGTGCAGCGCTGTGTAATATGGGTACGCTATATAAATAAAGGAATTATTATTATTATTTTGAAAAAGTAAAGACAATTTGTCCTTGGTGACACCTTGATGCACATCGGGCTGTGCGTCAGTGTGAAACTGCAAAGCTTTTACTTCAGGCGGATGTGGCTTTAAGATGATCGTTGTAATTTTGCAACTGAAGAGATACACATATAGAAACACTGATCTACAATCTAACAACCAAAATGTATCCTTTGATGCATTGTTTGCTTGACTCTGATATTTCAGAATATTGGAAACCTTGTCTTCTACCAGGTCTTCTCAGTTCCATATTAAAAGGCTTTTCTTAATAATGAGATTCACCCATGAACTCCTTCTGCTTTGACCCAGAGAAATAATGTACCATCCACAAATGCAAGTGACATAAACAGACTCTTGGAAGGCGTTTGTTGTCACGGTCTGGGTAATTAGTGTCAGTCTTCATAATTAGGATCAATGACCTCTATCACAGCTTCGAGACTTTCCATTACAATTTAGGTTAAAATGCAACAGATGGATCAGAGATGTAACGGCTCTATTGTAGCCAATAGAACATACTGAAAACATTTCTTAAATACTTATTTTTCTGTATTTTACTGTTTACTAGAAATGTAGACCAATTACAGACTGTAAATATATTAGAAACTCTAGACAAATCTCCACGTAAGTAAAGTGTCTGAGAATTAACGCCTCTCGAAGTGACGTCACCTTGCTGGGAGCATGGGAAAGGAAGGTGGCAAGAGCGTGCATAGTTAGCTGGCCGGAACGCCGGACATCTTGTCCCCAAGCTCCGTGCTGCTAATTATAAGTTTCTTTTCTAGGTGATCTCGGTGTGTCAAGACTAGCGATGGACAGTGCAGGGAAGTATTAGACGCAAACAAAACGCAATGTGTGACCGCAGTCTCATATGAAAGGGGTAACACTTTCTTTACTGACCATTGGAAAGCTATTTAGAGGTTTTTATCCCGTAAAAGTGCTTTTTGCAGGGAAACATATCAATACATTGAAGAAAAGAATGCAGGTACAATGGCACTTACCATTCCCTTTGTGGCTTCTTTACTTACATAGGTGTTTCATACAGAGGGAAACGTATGCAGTAGCATGGAGATACTTGGGACTATGTTTTCACATGTCGGAAAAATATGGGGATTGCTTTAATGTTTGGGTTTTTTTTTACCCTGCTTTAACAGACACACTCGCATACAGACATATGCAATCACAATTTCTTTATTCTCCTCTCTTGATGTTAGAAGGAAATGGAACTACAGTTTTAAGTCTCTATTTATGGCTAATGAACCTTCTTAAACAGAGCTAAAATTTCTTGCATCAACCAAGTTCTAAGGTTCAAGTGGTTTTCCATTTCTGCTGTATACACTTGTGCTATTTAAGTGTCAAGGTACATCGTATTATTTATAAGAGATGTGTTGTTTTTGTAGTTAAAAAGATTCCTGCATTTTAAATTTGTTTCTATGGGTTTCTTCAGTTATTACCGTAACCTGGAAAAAAAAATCTTGGATACCGATGTGCATCCATGAAGTTGTATGTATAAGCAATTGAATTATTCCATAAATTGAACATTTATCTTTAATAACCATTTATAAATACTAAGGTCCTGTAGCCTGAACACTAGTACCCACATTTAATAATATACTTAATAGCAGAATTATGGCCATAGGAAGCAATAGTATGCAGCCATGTTATTTAGTTCGGGGAAGAAAATTTTTTTTTCTTGCATATAAGAGGTGTACATCAGCTCTGTCATAATGGTGTTTTCTATACAGGTGTTATTTTCTATTGTAATCCTGTGTGTAATGTAAATGAGCCGACTGCTGCATAGAAAACTTGTTCAGGATTAGCCCTTGTCAGTCTATTATTACACGCCACTGGGAAAATTGCAGGATATAATTCTTTTTATGAACCTCCTATGAACACAAGGCGCTGTAACAGTACTGAGTTATTGCGGTATTACTGCTTGCAGGCAAATCCCTCTCCATACAGGACTGCTGCGAGCGGTGATGGCACTAAAAAGTGCCAACCTATAACATGACTTCATCTGCCACACATCCTAAAACACAAGTAGAAACCAAAAAACAGAGGGATGTGTATTGGCTATGAACAAATTACTAACAAAAATGTAATCATATGAATAAATCTTTATTAAATATCCACGACACAGACTCCTTTATAAGTATAGTCGAGTGTTAACCTTTTAAGTGCTCTGAATGCGACCATAGCATAATCTTGTATCTAATCGTCAACGGGGCAACATGGACACACTCTTGACTATGGATCAGGAAATCTCTAAGCACATACTAGACACAACCTGGACACTCTGAGTTAATGGTAAATGCGGAGCTTTTAAGGGAACCTGTCAGCAGAAGTGTACATCATAAACCACTAACATTATAAACACCTCCCGGATTTGATAGCCCAGTGTTGACATCATCAACCATGAAGCATGATGTAATTTTGGTTGTATAATGTCACAGACTCCGAGATTTTGGCACGGAAGTCAAGCTCTACCCATCTCAGAATACCACTTTTATTGTGATTATTGACTCTGTGTTCAGGGACATGACGTACTGGCTCGCCTGAAATCTGTAGCATTATGTCATTTACAGCAGAGGAGATGTTCTGAGGTGGGAAGAGCTTGACTTCAGTGGTGAACTCTGCCAATACATTGTTTTATACAACCCGTTTACGTTTAATTTCAAAGTTGATATTTCTAGCCATGAAAGAAATCTGGAGCTGCTAATAATCTGCTTGACATGAAACTGGTAGTAGTGGTGATTAACATTCATTTCTGCTGACAGGTCCCTTCAACCCCTTAACGAAGCAGGACGTAATAGTACTTCATGGGCCGAGATAACTTCCCGACCTGTGCATTACCATTATATACTGAGGCTGCGGGTGTCAATTTCATATTATATTAGCTGACACCCAAGTTTCGAGGTGTTAACCCATTATATGCCACGGTCAAGCATGACCGCGCCATGTGTGGGGCTTCCAATGTGCATCAAACTCCCCCGTCCCACATCCCCTTTCCTGCACCGCTTACCGAGATGATTCTCCAATAGTAGGGTCAATGAGTACCCTGGGCTGCGTAATCTCCTCTGAATGGCACGGTAATTTTAAAAAAAAATTGTTTTATAATAATAACGTTAAATGAGGTTGCACCGTAATCGTAGTGATCCATAAAATAAAGATAACATATTATTTTTATGGTATAGTGAACAGGCCAGAGAAAAATATGAAAACCAGAATTGATAGTTTTCTTGTCCTCCATAAATTCAAGAGTTTAAACAATCTCATCAATAAGCTTAAGACCCCCCTAAAATGAAGTATTCGTAAAAGAGTAGCTTTATTTCATCCACATGAAAATTCAGACATCACGATCATGGATACAGCAAAAAAACGATGCATTTCGTCCTACTGGACCATCCATTTGTCGGTTCATATATATAAGACGCCCCGGACTATAAGTTGCACTTGTGATTTCTGAGAAAATCATCATATTTTTTTGTGCGCCTTTATAGTCGGAAATGTAAAATATTTTAACCCACTGACAGAACTGATAGCTGCTGCTGTGTGGCTCTTTGCTATGGCCTCCCCCACTGCTGTTCCTGCTGTGTTTCTTTCAAAATGAATGGGTAGAGACTGAGCAATGAATTAACGTGTGTAAAAAAAAATAATACATTAGTGGGTTTGTTCTCAAAAGTGTCACTTTCCATTTATTTTATAATCACTTACAGAAGCCGGACACATTTTGCATTTCTTTCAATAAAATATGTATAGAGGTAAATGCAGCGAGCGCCTCTATATTCAGTTCATTGACACTGAGGAAACATGGCAGGGGTAACATTTGGGTTTCCTTGCGGTGCTGCTAATGTACTAGAAGTCAGTATTGCCAGGTGGATAAAAGGTATAAAGCAAGGAGCTCCTTTTAAAGTTTTGTCTGAATGTGCCGGCAAATAAGAGTAATACATTTTGACTTTCCATCCTCCATCCATTTTTAACCGATTTACCTTCTTCTTTGTGTACCTTTAGTCTTTACACAGTCCTTACTCACACCATGATGCATGTGCATGTAAAGAAAGGAAGGAAAACAAGACATTGCCAGGCTAATGGCAATACCAACAGTTAAATGGAGTTACACAGTAAACAATAAAAAAAACACAATCAAAATAGACACATGAGGTCATCTTTATAATTGAAGGGCTTTTCCCAAAAAGCAGGTTAGGCCCCATCCACAGGATAGGGTCTAACTTGCTGATCGATGGAGGTCTCAGTGATGGGACCCCCATCGATCACAAGAATGGGGGTCCGATGTACTCCAGTCTCAACAATTTAATCTAAATATATAGGAATAGTCTGGACTCTTAGTGAGTACAAGATGTATCTGTCAAACTATACCAATAATGCACAACTGAGGATGTTGTACTGGATTTTCTTGGTATCCCTGTAATGTTTGGAAACTCCCAACACATGACAATATTTGATTTAGGATTTGCACCTGATATATGTTTAATATGAGCCATACAGTCTACATACTGCAATCTACATGTATACTATAAAAGGGTAATTCTAATTTATATCTTTCTGGGTAAATCAAAACTGAAAAAGGTAGTTTTGCGCATGTGTGAGCAAAATGAACATCCTATAGCCCCCACAGCAAACCAGACGGAATTATTACTGTATAAAAGTGTAAAATATTAGACAGTTACAGATCAGCATTAAAATCCCCATATACAGTAGTGCCGTACAGTGGTATTGCAGTATATGGTATAAGCACTCAGATGGTGCCTAAAACAATAGTTAAAATTAAAGAAGAATTAAAACTAAAAATTTAAATCATCCGCTTTAACACAAATAAAATTAAATAAAAACACAATCCTAAGCATGTTCGTTATCCTTCCATCTCTAAATGCCAAATATTTAAAAATATGAATACAATTGTTCCTGGCATTGAACCCCGTAATTTTTTTAAAAAAAGATTAGGTTTTTATAACCTATATAAAATTTGGTATCTCCGTGTTCCCAAATGAAAGAATGAAGGGTAGGTGTCATTTGGAACACACGTTGAAAATAAAAATAAAATACAAAATCCCTAAGAAAATGGCACAACTGCTAGTTGTATCGAATTTGGATTTTTTTTATATATAGATTCCCTGTACATAGCATGAATTATTAGATACTAAATATTAAATACCATTGGAAATACAATTTTTCCTGCTTTGTAAACTGAAAAATATTAAAGTTTTGCCGTTTAGAAGGTAGGGAGGGAAAAAAGCAAACCCGAACGAAAAAGGGGCGGAAAAAGGCGACACAATAATTATTGGAGTGAAGCAGCTGAATCTTGGCGTGGTCTACAACAATTCTCTGTATTTTAGAAAAATGACTGTTTTCTGTCTCTCCTTTAGGCCAGGCAGGCATCTGCTGAGAGTGTAGCATTGATGAGTGCCCTCCGTTGAGTGCATACATCAGCTCATGCTACAGGCTTTTCATTTCAGATGAAAAGAAGCAGTAAATAATGTGTCACTAGGACTTCCGAGAGGGACTTTTACCTCTTTGTTCCTTTTATTCATTGGGAACATGAAGGCTTTTGAAGAACATTTTCTGAAAGAGCGCTGCAGGGTCTGGGTAGAAAATTGGTAGCTTACAGCCAATTAAGTGCCTGAGCAATTTCATCCTGTGATGAAGCAGTGACACAACTTCATCTTAGCAATGTAGAACATCGCATGCCGGTCGTGTATCTGTGATCATGTCCTGTTTACATGACGTTCCGATGATGGAAAACTTGCTTTTACATTGGAAATGTGTTGACCGACTAATGGAGTGTTTGTCACACTTTCTATAAAACAACCCTCAACCTAAAGATAATTGAATCATAGGAATGAAAGGAAGGACAGGCTTGAGCCTGTGAGCTGATTTTTCTGTTCCGCAATTGTCAGGTGCTTGGCGGCGCCACCCGCAACGAGTCTCAGATTTTATCGACATTTTAAATGTTCTTATTATCACATTATGGGGCTGATTTATGAAACAGTCTAGAAGAAAATATTTTTTGTCTCCCATATGAATATGAACAGAACTTTTTCATTTATATATTTTTTTTATAAATCTGTCATTGTACTTTAAACCTTTAACCCTACATTCTTTACAACCCTCTTTTGCTGAGAAATTGACAATAAAGCAGAATTGTGCTATTTCCTTGTAGGATAGTCTGGTATAGCAATATGATTGGTGAGGGTACAACTCCTGGGACTCCCACCAATCCCGAGAACAGGGATTCTGTTCTCGTTAATGGGTGAAGCAGCATGACAAGCAATCTATCCTCCATTCACAGTCTATGGAAGCGATCGGCGATGACCAAGTGCAATGCTTGTCTGTTTCCATCATTCCCATACTATTGAATGGAGCAGCAGGGCACACGATTGTCATACTACTCCACCCGTTAGTGACAATGAAAAACATATTTTTGGAAATGCAGGGGATCCTGTTCTCAGTGGAGTACCAGTGGCCGGACCCTGAACGGTGAACCAGGTACACTTACTCATAGATCAAGGCATCTCGATTGGATATGCTAACGAGTTTAAAGGGCTACTCTAATCCATCTCTTCCGTCTTTACAGGCTATTACACTCCCTCAGCACTTGTGCAGTGTGCACTTCCTACAGTGTAAAAGTCTGTAAAGCCAGATCACAGAGGCCCTGGGGTAGCCCCTCAGGCTTATTAGCATAATTGTAAAAGTTGATTTTAGATAGAAGGATCATGGATCACAAATATAAGATGATTTCCACAGTCATGGTGCCTGGATCTAAAAGTAAGTGCCACTGGATCATATTGGATTTTGATGGTAGATTTCCTTTAATAGCATATAGCAGTGATGGCTAACCTATGGCACTGGTGCCAGAGGTGGCACTCAGAGCCCTTTCTGTGGGCACTCAGGCCATCACCAGAGAGGACTCCAGGTATCTTTCTGCAGTCCCAGACAGCCCAGGACTTGCTGTGCACAGAGGTATTTTAAAGTGACAGCTCTACCTCTACTATTTTCTGCTTTATTGGTGTCCTCAGGTGCTGGTATCAATGAAAACTGTGACAGAGAAGCGAGTATAAATCTCAAATTAAATTTCTGTGTTGGCACTTTGCGATAAATAAGCGGGTCTTTGTTGTAGTTTGGGCACTCGGTCTCTAAAAGGTTTGCCATCACTGGCATATAGTGTCTTTGATCAATCTATAGTGTCATCAATGAAAGGTTCTTATTGTATATTGAGGGCATTATTAAAATAATGTACTCTGGAAAACCCATCCAATAATGATGTATGCCAAATCGGCAGCCATCAATCCTCAGAACATGTAGGTACATGTCTTTGGTGTCCCTTCTATAATGTCAGCATAGACAATCATTTAACGACTTCAACACCAGTCACAGGAGACCTAAATGAGTCATTGTTCATTAAAATATAACTATAAGTGAGGCCTCCATGGAGATTTTGTCGACATATTAGAAAGAGTAAGAAGTAATTAACAAGATTCTTTTTTAATGGTGCAGTAATGGTATTTATCGTCACTGACATTTCGGTAATAATTGTTTTTGAACTCCCTGTCGCGAACATTATTTTCTTTATTTTGGCACCTTGTAATATGGATGTTTCTTTGTTATTGCTTTTAGGAAGAATATCGTAGTAAAGTGGAAGATTACATCAAGCGTTATGCCAGATGATGCCAACTTTGAATCTTTGATCGCCTTGTTGAGAGAAGCGGCCACCTTCTGTAGGGTCTCCAGAGCCATATAGGGGAGGAATCTGGAAACCATTTGACAGGTTTTGGGCTCTCTCCCTGCCAGACTGATACAAAAGTTTACCTCCAGCCCCTACAATATAATGCCATCTCAACATCCAGCCAGAAGGAGCCTCTAAACTACTTTTCCCACTTCATAATATTTTGATGTGTGATTTTTTTTTCTTCTTTCCTTTTTTTTTTTTTTTTTTTTTTGGAGTGGGGCAATTTTTTTCTCCATATTTTAGAATATGTCTACCAATATATGCAATGCTGTATGGAATCTTACCAGAGATGTGTTGGTGTTTATTATAATTGGGCACTGACTTAATGAAGAGTTTGAACGGTAGCCCTAAGTTACCATTGTGTTTTTGAGACTTTATATGTACTAAAGAAGATGACCACATGCATAGACCTTGTGTGGGCCTATGACCGTGGTCTTGTATTTTGTCAGGTGCCACTTTATTTTGACTCAGATGATTAACTTGGCGGCTCACTAAATTCCATTCTAAATTGTGAATTTTGGCCAATCTTGATACAGTGCTACAAAATAAATTGTAAACTTGGTAAGTATTCTTCTAACCCTTTATAAGTTTACATCATTAAATGGAGCTTGAGACCACATACGAGGCTGGAGCCAAACACCAAATCCATGTCACAGGCCACACTATAGGTAAGCGTGTGTGGCATCATCCGAAAATACATTATTTTTAAGCAATGTTTTTATCTTTGTGCTGGCAGAAATCTGGAATGCAGCAATATGCAGATTCTCTGTCAATGAAGCATTACTAGTGCACAGGGATTCACAGAACATTGGTGATGTATACTTTTTACTGTGATAATGCAACTTTAAATTATTATATTGTTTAAAGGAGCTTGAAAACTCTGTATCCTCACCCTGAATATGTATACAGGGTTATATAAATACACGGATATGCACTTTCATTGTTTTGAGTGATCTTTGTTGTGGGCGGTGGTTTTGCGTGGACCCGGGAAGCATTAGAACAGGATGTTGGAAAGATAAGTGTTTACACAGAGTCCACAGGATAGAGTCCACAGAGGCACATAAAGTAAAAGAGAGTGGCCTACATGACCTCTGGCACTCGTCCACAACCCTGAAAGGCTTTTTTCTCGCCTCCATGAAACAGAGCTCAGTCAGCTGACATAACTGCCTCCAGCTCCTTGCCAGATTTAAGCCCGGTCCGAAATGGGGCTATATTGGGCCAGAAGACAGCGCAGTTAGCGTATATATTAGACCATGAATGCAGAGGCTTGGATTCCTGGATGAAGATAAAAGTGCAACCCATGGACCTTAAGGGCACACTAGGCAGACACAAGAAAGGCTTGTAAAAGGCTCTTCCAGGGCCGAAACGTCGCTACTGACACTTGTGATAGACTAAAGAGGACCACACTTGGTTTACACTATATATACAGTTAGAGTGTGCTGCCAGAAGGGACATAATCCAGCATAAGTGCCTTCTCTGTGTGTGGTCGATATGAATCTACCCAAGAAAACAGCCACCCAGCACACATGGCTCTAGTGTCTGTAACTTCAGAACCCAAGAGAAGTCACAACAGCTTAATGGAAGATCATTGAGCAACAGTACTGGTGCCATTGAAAGCGGCTAGGTCTCCAGTTTATTTGGAGACAAAATATTCTATAATACCCATCTGCCATGCTTCCATTGAGAGTTTCACGTATCTCCTACCTGAGGGCTCCTTAACAGACTGAAAACTCTAGCAGGCGTTTGTCTCGCTCCCCAGATTCCAGAAATTGACCTAGTATCTGGCTAGGACACACCATAGCCTTTGAAGCCTCGACCTTGTGTGTCTTAGGAGGACTCATTGTCAGCCAGTTTGGCAAAGGTGTGAACATCTGCCTTTCCAGCCTGCTGCAGATAAGATCTTGCAAATAAGATGATGGAGGAAGAGGTTGTTCTGTGTGTGATCCACATGAAAACCCAACATGTGACCTGCTACCGTACATTCTCCACAGTATGTAACACGTATTTTGTTTGTGACTTAAGGCTGTTTATTGCACTGTTTGGATTTTTGACTTTTATTACTATAGCTGCGTATAAAACCGTGCGTTTCCTGTCTTTTATTTGTCCTCCAGGGATTACAAAACATTCCGCTTTACACTGACTGACCACATGACCATGGCTTATATACAATGTAACGGAATACAATGCGAGATTCCGAAATAACAGGCTAGGGAGGAAGTGTGAGGCTAAAGATAACCATACAGTAAATTAGTAAACTCAAAGCCTTTCTTGATAAGTGCCAGTCTGACAGCCCCGCAGATAAGCTATTCTTGGCAAAAAATGAACAACTCCATCCTCCGTCTAGTGGCCAAGCAAAGTCACTGCAACTCTCAAATAATTGATATCATAGCTGAAGTAAGCTGGGTTTACCCCTGCACCAACAGTTGTCGTCCTCCTGTTTTATGCTTTGTTTATCGGCTGCTAAGAACAACTGATCTATGGGATGTGTTGCATCTAGTATCCTCACCAATCTGATATTGTGGACATGTAAAATATTTTTACCTAAGAAAACCTCTTTAAAGGTTCTTATGAGCCTTTTAAATCCTATTAATTCAACTAGAATTACCACATAAGCCAAGGCACCTCATTTTACAACAAAAATCTGGGATAGCATATTAACTAGTGTATGAGCCTAGAGTGGGACGTGCATCAGCTAGTTAGCCCCCCATATCATTCAGTTAGTCCTCTCATCGTTTCCCCCTCTCTCCCTTCACCTCACTGTCAGCAGCCTCCTGTCACCTTCTGCTTCCTGTAGGATTGATTTTCCCTGCAGATCATGTGATCATGACATTGCAGGTCCTTTAGTCTCTAGGAAGTTATATCTTCCTGGGGGCTGAAGGACCTGCATGATGTCATGTAAGGTCCTGCAGGAAAATAATAATAATTCCTTTATTTATATACAGATTATGCAGCGCTGCACAGAGCTTTGCAAATCAGTCCCTGTCCCCTATGGGGCTCATAATCTTATCAACAGGAAAAAGTACTTTTGCTACAA
Organism: Engystomops pustulosus; assembly: GCF_040894005.1. Taxonomy (NCBI): domain Eukaryota; kingdom Metazoa; phylum Chordata; class Amphibia; order Anura; family Leptodactylidae; genus Engystomops; species Engystomops pustulosus. The sequence goes on from NC_092418.1 coordinate 80,070,583, forward strand.
TTAAATTGCTAGGGAGGGGCAATACTGTTCCCAAGATGCTGCCCCTTGTCATCAAGCAGGAGAACAGATAAGCCCTCCTGCTTGATGACTCACATTTAGTATAAGTTTTCACATGGAAACTGTGCTGAAATAGACTGCTTATACTCAAGGTTATACAGTACTTCACAGCCGTAGTGGTGATTGTGCTACCAGCATCTGCCAAAAATCACTCTGAATATCTGATAAATATTTCCAACTGAGCAATATTTAAGGCGATGCTTACTAATGCCAACCATCACTGTTCATTTACATTAATCAAAGGTTGTCTGGTAAACCATGTGAGGGCATGTGCTTTATAAATGCTGGTACACATGAAATTTAAAAGTAAATCTGTCAGCCATTTTGACCCTGGAGATCTGTGAAACCAAACCATTGTGTATGATGTTAGTAGTGACAGGGCCTGTGAAAATTGCAATTATAATCCAGATCTTGCAACAACTTTTGACTGATCTTTCTGCCTGAAGAGCTCTCTGTATGGTGCTGCCCATGGCCCCTACCGTCTGCAAAGAGTAGAAGCTGTATCTGGATTATGGTTGTAAAATTACAGCAGTCACTCAGAGCAGAGGGGAGGGGCTGTGGAACTGTTTTCTAAAGAGCAGAACACTCTTCAGGCTGCCCACCCGCCCACAGCACTTCTAGGAGATGCAGCCTAGATTAATAATTCACCTGTCGCAGCCCTGCTGCTACTTACTACACACACTAAGCTATATTTACTCAGATTTCCAGGACCTACACCTAGCAATGTCCGCAGTTTATTATGGTCAAAATGTATGGCTGGTTTCCTTTAAGCTAGGATCACACCACATTACATCTTGTGCTTGGGAGCAGACGTTCAGCTGCCCGAAAATGTTTTTTCAATACAAGCGGTGTTCTGTTAAAATAATAATCATGGGCTGGAGACATATCCGAGGAACTGCACTCACCACATTGGGCTTTTTTTTTTAAATTCCATTTTATTACAAATGCAAAGCTATAACAAACTTGCATCACAGGATGGAGGGTACTGTGCAGGACATCAAACATATACACATGAAACCTTGGCCGTTTCATGCTCATAGTAAACTGGAGGAAGCACATCAATCAGCCATTGTTTTGAGTATATTTTTGATGTCCTGCACAGTCCCCTCTCTCCTGAGATATACAGCTTTGTTACAGCTTTGTGAGTATTTGTAATAAAATGGAAATTTAAAAGAAGACCAACCTGTTTGCTCTCTTTGTTACATGTTACGTAACTTTTTGGAACTTTTTGGTCAATATATGTAAACAAAATCCCACTGTTCATATTTTCATGTCCGAGCGACAAGAAAGTGGATGAAGTTGTTGTCTATGAAGAGCAGTGACCACTAAGAACCTTTGCTTCTTCATTTGTCATACTCAGAGGAAACTTCAATTTGTTGCATCCAATTTGCCCCAGGAAACTGAATGAATCTGTTGCAGTACAAGTTTAGATGCCATAAGTAACCAACACACAGCCAGACACGGGTCTCAATCATGGTGTGAAACTGGCCAACAACCAACACGTTTTTATGTCTTCCCATTTCATCTCGATCCATCCTGAGCAATTATTATCAAAGGTGATTATGGGACTGTACTGTGGGTAATTACGTTTGTGAATTGAATGGCTCATGATGATAATCGTCTCATCTAAATGTATTTTTACAGCCTAGAAATACTTCAGCCTTTTACCTGTTCCTATAAAAATGAGGTCTTGTGATTCAGAGAGCCATTTGTAGGGCTCTATTGTGCTGCTCAAAATCCCCTGGCATTGGTGAATGGAGGGTATTCTGTTGGCTTATTCTTAACCCTTTTATTGCAGACGCTTTTATATTATCCACCATTTAGTTACCTTTTATCTACGTCAAAATACAATTCCCTGAAAGCACTCTAATAGTAATACACAATAGCTGTACATGTTCTCGAATATTAATAGGTCCTCAATATTAAAGGATAACTTCCGTTCCTTCTAAGAGGCTGGTCTTCTCTATAGAGGGATGGTTGAGCCTAGTCTCAATGTAATTTCCCTTTCTTTCAGCTACAGACTACATTGTGTCACTATGAAAGTCTAGATGAATAGTCAGAATAAGGGGTTATATTGGAAATGAAGCCGCAAGTTTTATCCTTGAGAAGTGATAGGACATTTGATTTAATGGAACGTTCTGTGTTCAGCTCTCTCCTGGCTCCAATTCTGGATTTGTTTGCTAGTGCTTTTTGTGCTGGTTCCAGGTATCTAAGTGTGATGCCAACAGTTATTGTAGCCGTCCAAATGAAATAACTCTCCAGGCAGCAGTTCCCTAGGCTTAGGAACCATCTCAGTGGCAGCGTGCAGACTTTCAGTAGTTCCTTATGCTCAATTCATTCTGTATGCCGGGTCACGGAAGAGGCATCTAATGCAAATTAAATAGAAACTTGGAGCAAGCAAGTACTAACAGAATTGTCTTTGGTATGCTCAGATTTTTGCCTATGCCTCAGTACAGTAAAATTCCTTTTGTTGAGCAATGAGACTTGACAGCTTCAAATATTCTCCGTTAATGATTGTTTATTGGTAAAGAAGTATAAAAAGAAAATAAGCTTAAAGGGGTATTCCCATGTGTGTATTCACATTTAATTTAATACATCTGACGAACATTTCATCAATAGCGTGTTATTAATAAAAATGTTCCTGTGTGAAGATAATTTCCAATAAATGTGGTCATATTGTCCCTTAGAAACTAGATGCTTGTTCTTAGATACGACCCCCCTTCCTCACACACTTAGGTAACAATGGCCAGACATGCGCTATTGAGCCCTTGATTCAGTGTTCATTACCACAGGACGACTGAGGAACACACAGTAATTCCTGTTTCTAAGGGACAACATGACTTCTTTAATAGGAAATCATCTTTACACAGGTACAGTTTTTTTTTCAATAACATCCAATTAAAGAAAGGTTTGGATATGGCAGATAAGTTTAATGTCAATGTCCCAATGAGAATACCCCTTTAATTTAAGCATGCGCAGAGACCCACTTCTCTCATGATAACTTTGTTCTTTAGTGTTTCGGGAGGATTCAGCTCAATGTTTATCTGCAAACTATCATGGAGACATTTGAGAACTCCATTGTAAAAGATTTGTCTCAATAGTCAAACCATCGGTTCGCATCTTTGTGGAAGATCGTTTTTTTGTTTGTTTCTTTAGTCCCATAACATAACCATATTTGAAAATGCTGCTCAGATCCATTTCCAGTGTAGTTTATAAATTCCTGGATCGAAAAGTCTTTGCCTTTAGTCCCTATTGTGATAGCCATCAACAGCAAGTATCCGTTACTTGGTGGAAAAAACTTGTCTTTTGCTGCACCAGATTTATCACTGGTGATGAATTCTGGTACAGTATAAGATTGTCGGTTCCTACTTTTAGTTGGTCTAAACTGTGTGGCACAATTTTTGGCGCACAGACGATTTCCCATAAGCTGCACCCCTTTCTTGTGAGGCCACGCCCCTTAGACAAGTTGTACAAATGCCCCCAAAAAAGTCTTTCAAGCCTTCATAAATGTGGTGCAAGGTATTTTAGACAGTTTTTTGGCGCAAAACCACCACAAAAGTGGTGCAAGTGTGTTAATAAATTCTCTATCCATGACAAATCCTTTAAAAAGTTGTGACTGTGGTGATCTTATATTAGTCATCCAAGGCCTCCTTCCTTCTAAAATCAACTTTTAAAATGATGCTTACTGTCTGAAGGCTTCCTGGAGGTGCCATCAGAGCCCCTTGGTGCTATTAGACTGCCTGAGAGGCTCTGGGGCAGTGTGTTAGCTTAGCCCGGTGATGGTGAACCTTTTGGAGACAGAGTGCCCAAGCTACAATCAAAACCCACTTATATGTCACAAAGTGTCAACATGATAATTTAAGCAGTAACTTACTGATCCCAGCTGAATCACAGGTTTTAATCGTATCGGCGTCCTGAGTTCACCAAAACAATAGAAAGATGGAGAAATTTGGATTGTAGCTTCCCTCCAGTGTCCCCTGCAGAAGAAGAAGAATCAGGGGACCCAGAGCAGGAGCTCAAATGACAATCCATCTCCTATCACACCTTCTCGCTCCTCCTGTAGTCCTGGCAGTCAAATATGTAACTTTAAAATAGCGCTGAGCTTGGCAAGTCCTGGGCTGTACTGGATCACAGGAGAAAGCCTTGAGTCCTAGCTGGGAAACTCTGTGTTGGGGTGAAGGCCTGAGTGCCCACAGAAAAGGCTCTGAGTGCCACCTCTGGCACCCGTGCCATAGGTTCGCCACCACTGGCTTAACCCCTCGGTGCTCTGTCTTCAGAGGCTGTTTCACTGCCTCCCTTCTCCGCTGCAGAAAACAAATATAAGAAGATTACCACAGACACTGTGCCTGGATCTATGAGTGTGACTGGTTTATCATGATGGATTTGGATTGTAGATTTCCACGGAGATTTATTATAAAAATAATTTACATAGTTGTGAATGTGTATTTTGTCTATTTTTTTAAGTCTGGCCAATTCAGATCATATCACAGTTGTTTTTTCTGATACGCCCCTCTACCAGCTTGAATCTTGGAAATGTAATAAAAGGTTAGCAGCATTGAACTTGGATTGAGGCAAAGCATAAAATCCATTTTGTGTTGGAAGCTTAAATGTTTCAAGTGCGTCTCGCTGCTGAAGCTACAGAAGAAGTGGCCTAGTTCCAGACCTGAGCATTGACCATTCCCTGGAGCACAATGCTTTTGTGGAAGTAAACACGGAAAAAGAGGACTTTTCGCAACATGTGGTAATGGAGCTAAGTGAAAGGTTTTCAACAAGGAATAAGCCGCTTGTTTACACTCCAGCTTTATTCATTGCCATCACTGACGTTTGACCTGAGAGCGAGCTCTTGGCCACCCTTCTGCGTATTGTTTATTAGCATACACAGTAAAGTGTGTTGTATCTATTTCTTAATATGACTACAGATAATCCTCTGTGACCTGTAAACTTCCATCATCAGTGAGGATAATAAAGATTGTAGTGTGAGGTCCTAGTATTTAGCCAAGGTCATCCATCTAAATATAGAGAGCGGCATTTGTTGACCAACGGAAAGAAACAGGTTGTATCTTAGTTTTCTTAGTTTTATCTTGGTCAGAGCAACGGTAACTTAGAGCCTAAAAGTTTGTGGAGAAACAAATCATAATTTCTGAATGAAAGGATATAGTGGTACCTTGTCCTTCGGTGCAGGCAGCTGCTGGGCCAGGAATAGCTCGGAGCTAGTGGGCATGAGGGGGGTTCTGTGACCGCTGACTTATTAGGATTTCTGAGCTCCTGAGGCAATGACACGGTACTGCTGACAAAGATTTATCTCACAGGGACAATGCATGGAATATTTTCCACTTCCCTTTAAATGTTTCCTTATTTGAGCATCTGCTAAAACAGTAGAGTGTTCTGGTCCGTGATGTATCTTTGCAATGGAAAGGTAAAACTAGGTGAACGAAGGAAAAGGTTGACCTTGTTAAGTGATAGTAAGCTAATCTGGTACTGGCAGAAGCTGATGTTAGAATGGAGTAGGATCAGAAGCCACTTATCACAAATCTCTACAAGCTACGCTGCGATGACTTAAAGGGAACTTGTCACCATACAAATGTAGCCCAGTCTGCAGGTAGTCTAATTTATCATTCACTGGCCGCCCAGCCACAAACATTAAATGGAAGGAAACCCTGAAGGGTTTATATGTTAGCAGCAGAAATGAACTATGGGGGAACGGACCACCTTTCTTGTCGACTATTGGGGTCCCAGCGGTTTCTGTGGATAACTAATAAACATGAGTCGAGGGGGCTTGTACAATTGACACACATGAAAATGTGTGCTAAAATCCTTCAATATATGTTATTGTAGCATAAACTGCTTCAGTATAGATTGAACTTATAATTAAAGCAGCACTCATATTTATATATTTATTTTTTTATTTCGAAAAGCTTTATACAAAATCATAAAACAAATGACAAAACTATGCACAGTGGAAACAATCGACAAACAAAGAAAATACAATCCTATACTTTATTTATTAATTTAATAATTTCTTTTTCTTATAATTTCTTATCTCCATCCCAGTCACGACAGATTTGCATTATTTTTTACTTTACCTTGTGTTTAGCATTGTATAGGTGAGTGCGTCCATCCATTATACTATGCACCCTGGTTTAGCCAGAAAAAATCTGTTTAAGGCTTAGAGGAACAATCATGTAGACGCAGTGTAGTGTAGATCCATATTCCCATAAAATTATGATATATTTGCATGTGTCTTAATCCCTGTAGGATATTGCTGCATCCTAATGATTGTTTGCAAATCCGGGGAGAATAGGATGTATCTTAATTCTATCCTGACATTCCATTCCCTGTAAAACTGTAAAATTTACAGCTTATGCTGCCCTAAGCAGTGAAACATAAGACACCCCCATTGTCAATAATAGTGCATGTAATGCCAACATAGCCCTCTTTAGTGCACACATACTACACCTCTGCTAGGTCAACAAAATACTTCAATAATAACACCATAAAGTGCATAATAAAGATAATAGGACCAGCCTCGCCCCCTAATGTAACAGTACTCAGATAATCCTCAAAGCACAGGGCCTCATATAGCAGACTAAGAGCCCTTCATCAGTAACTCACAACCTGTGTGTGTGTATATGTTATACAAAAACAAAGGGGTACTTTATTCACCCGAGTGCTATGTTTAAGGCTTGAAAAAGGCTTCTGAATAGGAGCTGTCTGTTGGCTTGTCTGCATGCAGCTTAAGGTTACATGCACACATCCACAGCAGCAGATGTGACCCGGATGGAGAGGTGAGCCTTAGGCTGCATGCACACAACCCAAGTATATTGGATCCGTAGTCTGTTTTTTGTGGCCAGTGTGTCATCTGCGTATAAAGTCCGCTCATATGACAATAATTGCCCAATGCAGAATTACCCTATAAAAACAGAAACTAATTTGTTCTACATTTTATCTCAGAAGTTAAAGTTAATTTGACCAAATGTATCATTATTAAGTCAGATGTACACTCACCGGCCACTTTATTAGGTACACCTGTCCAACTGCTCGTTAACATTTAATTTCTAATCAGTCAATCACATGGCGGCAACTCAGTGCATTTAGGCATGTAGACTTGGTCAAGACAATCTCCTGCAGTTCAAACCGAAGAAAGGTGATTTGAGTGCCTTTGAACGTGGCATGGTTGTTGGTGCCAAAAGGGCTGGTCTGAGTATTTCAGAAACTGCTGATCTACTGGGATTTTCACGCACAACCATCTCTAGGGTTTACAGAGAATGGTCCGAAAAAGAAAAAACATCCAGTGAGCGGCAGTTCTGTGGGCGGAAATGCCTTGTTGATGCCAGAGATCAGAGGAGAATGGGCAGACTGGTTCGAGCTGATAGAAAGGCAACAGTGACTCAAATCGCCACCCGTTACAACCAAGGCAGTGCATCTCTGAATGCACAGTACGTCGAACTTTGAGGCAGATGGGCTACAGCAGCAGAAGACCACACCGGGTGCCACTCCTTTCAGCTAAGAACAGGAAACTAAAGCTACAATTTGCACAAGCTCATCGAAATTGGACAGTAGAAGATTGGAAAAACGTTGCCTGGTCTGATGAGTCTCGATTTCTGCTGCGACATTCGGATGGTAGGGTCAGAATTTGGCGTCAACAACATGAAAGCATGGATCCATCCTGCCTTGTATCAACGGTTCAGGCTGGTGCTGGTGGTGTCATGGTGTGGGGAATATTTTCTTGGCACTCTTTGGGCCCCTTGGTACCAATTGAGCATCGTTGCAACGCCACAGCCTACCTGAGTATTGTTGCTGACCATGTCCATCCCTTTATGACCACAATGTACCCAACATCTGATGGCTACTTTCAGCAGGATAATGCGCCATGTCATAAAGCTGGAATCATCTCAGACTGGTTTCTTGAACAGGACAATGAGTTCACTGTACTCAAATGGCCTCCACAGTCACCAGATCTCAATCCAATAGAGCATCTTTGGGATATGGTGGAACGGGAGATTCGCATCATGGATGTGCAGCCGACAAATCTGCGGCAACTGTGTGATGCCATCATGTCAATATGAACCAAAATCTCTGAGGAATGCTTCCAGCACCTTGTTGAATCTATGCCATGAAGAATTGAGGCAGTTCTGAAGGCAAAAGGGGGTCCAACCCGTTACTAGCATGGTGTACCTAATAAAGTGGCCGGTGAGTGTATGTATAGATTAATAAATGGGGCATTAATCAAAAAGGGGCATAGTTTTGCACCAAAAATAATGCTAACCCGCCAGAATTGACTAATGTCCGAGGTTTCCGCCATAAAACTAAGCCAACTAATAGGAGGACGACTAGAGAGTCTAATGCTGCACTAGATTTATCATCCGGCATCAGATTTATATGAATATTGTGCAGCATAAGACTTGGTGTAAAACACTTGATAAATGTGCCCCATTATTCCCATTACCTATGACTCCAACACATTGACTAGATCTTTAGCTTCAGTTTATTATTGCTCCGAATTGCTTACAAATTTCTGCATCACTATTGGTTATGTAGCATGTGGTCATATTACCAGGCTTTTGACAGTGTGGATATTCTTGAGGTTTCCTGTGGATCTGCAATGGTTGATAATACTTACACCTTGGAATGTGGGAGACTGCACCCGTTCAGGACACAGAATCAAAGGTGAGGGGTAAAAAGAGTATCACTAGTATCATCTACAGGGCCGGCTCCAGGTTTAAGTGGGCCCCTGGGCGATGCCCCCGTTCTCCCTGTAGACACACTGTATCCCCCCTCCAGCTACACTGCCCCCCCTCCCTCTGTAGAAACACTGTATCCCCCTCCAGCTACACTTCCCCCCTCCCCCTGTAGACACACTGTATCCCCCCTCCAGCTACACTGCCCCCCCTCCCTCTGTAGATACACTGTATCCCCCCCCTCCCTCTGTAGATACACTGTATTCCCCCCCACCAGATACACTGCCCCCCCACCAGATACACTGCCCCCCCTCCCTCTGTAGAGACACTGTATCCCTCCTCCAGCTACACTGCCCCCCTCCCTCTGTAGACACACTGTATCCCCCCCTCCAGCTACACTGCCCCCCTCCGGGAAAGAAAACAAACTTACCTTTCCTCGTTCCCCCGAAGCAGCTCACGAACACCTTCCTTCGGCATGCACCCGCTGTCCGTGCCGGCTTTGAAGCCGGCACACATGATCCGATTACATCATCATGTGCGCCAGCTTCGGGGGGAACCAGGACAGGTGAGTTTCGGACTCTGCCTCTATGCTGTGCTCCCGACGAGGGCAGCATAGAGCCAGAAAACAACACTAGCCGGAAGGGGATCATTTGTAACAGTGTCTTAAAGTAACACTGGTACAATTGATCCGGGGGCCCGAGTGGGTCCCTCCAGCTCCCCGGGGCCCTGGCACTTGCCCGGGTATGCTGGGTGCTGGCGCCGGGCCTGATCATCTATTTCATCAATGATGTTTATGTCTGTTTACAATTTCTTCTTGTGTGACACCTGGGTGTTGGTCATCTACATTGTCTGACAAGTAGGATAAAAGGAGAAGATAAGCCTGTTACAAAGATTCTGAATATACAGTATTAAGAATTGCTGCTGTGGCGCCAAACATGACCAGAATACATAGAGATATAATCTACAGCTACACCCTGTTGTCTGAAGGTGCTACTAGGTAAAGATAAAACCCCCCTGGCAGCCTGACCTCTGGATGTGATCCTTGGTGCTGCTACTGTCCTCCTCTGTTTAAACAATGAACACAGCTATTATGTTTTATTACATGAAAAACACACAATTGTGAAATACACAAAGTAAGGAAAGAAAAGCCGAATAAACAGTAACTTAATTATGATGTACAAAATGAAAGAATAGCCTTTAATAAAAGCCAGATGGTATGTTATCCTACAGTATAGCCGAAACCTCAATATTTGTATGTACAAACCGCGCCTGCAGGAAATACAATACATTTCACATAAAACTGCATTTTTATTGTGTACTGTACTTCTTACTGTATTCATGGTGCTAATCAAGTCTATAGTCTAACTAGGATGTGTTTCCTGACATCTCACTAAGGGGGGCTCTGCTGACATCTCACTAAGGGGGACTCTGCTGACATCTCACTAAGGGGGGATCTGCTGACATCTCACTAAGGGGGACTCTGCTGACATCTCACTAAGGGGGGATCTCCTGACATCTCAGGGGGGTCTCTGCAGGCATTTCATTAAGGGGGCTGCTGTGAGCATTTCTTTAATAAGAGCAGCTGGAAAGTATATCAATAAGGGAGACTACTAGACACTACATATAGGGTGTATAAGGAGCCTTGTTCTATGAGTATAATTCTGTGTAGCATATATGTGTATTCTCAAGTGTAATGTGCGGGACAGGGGTGGCAGTGAGAGGTTAGGTATATGGGGCCCTGATCCAAAGTTTGCACCAGGGCCCAGTAGAGTCTTGTTACGCTACTACTCATGGGACATCCCGCCCCCAGGACATATTTTCCCCAGACAGGACTCAAGGTGTCATCCTACAGTCCCAGGCAGCCCAGCAAGTACCACAACCAGCATTACTACAAACTACCTATGCTTGGCTGCCTGCGGCTGCAGTATGAGCAAATAGGTGCAAACAGGGTCGGCTTATTAATGGTGCTTATGTTCTGGGACCCTATAATAAATGAAGTTCGAGCGCATGTGTATGTCAGAATAGGGTCAGTTAGCCGTATTAAATTACCCCAATTATGATCTGGTTGTCTCCTTGAGGAGTACTGACACCTCAAGTTACAGTATCTTATTGGTATGCTCCTAAGTGGTTAGAGACAATCTTATGCTGATTTCATATATTTTTGTGATTTTATCTGATCCTAAATGAGTGTTTCTAACCACTTAGACAAGAGACACACACTCAGATGTTAGGCTGCTTCTCTGATGGGGGAAACCAGCATGTCCAGTGTGAGTAAAGAAGATAAAGCAGGCTAAATCATTTTAGGAAACTTGTACTCAAAGGTGTACATAGCCTTTATGCAATAGGCAGAATGTTTGTACCGTATATACAGTATGTAGTACTCAGCCTACGTGGTGTATGTAGATCTAATGATTTATTATGTTTAATTTGTTTCAATCCTGTTCCCTGCTGCATGTCCCATAGCATCTCTCATTAAGTGTTCATTGACGTAAATAGATAAATGAATTTCAGAACTATTGTTCTTGGAGCCAGTAAAAGCCTATTAATGTATATTTCTAGAATAAAACCTAGTGCAAGTCTTCAATGTCTAAATCTGCTGGCAATATAGAAATTATTTTAGTGTCTCGATATCCTTTGAACTTTATTTGCACCCCCGTCCCTCTATGTGCTGCAGAAAATGCTGCATTGCGAAGTCTATTCTCTATATCAAACAGATAAACCCTGCAGGGAGCAGAGTCATCTTACCCCAAACCTTTACATTTTCATTTTATGGATCACATTTATGACAGCAGAATGAATGCACTTGTTCCCGATGCCAAGATGCCATCATGTGTGTCTTAACAGGCCCTCGGGGGGAGCGGAGACGAGCAGCGAGCTTTCCTCTTGGCCCACAATCTTAATTTCCTATTTTAATAATATTTTCAGTAATGTCGTTTTTCCTCTTCTGTCAGACACGCGTGGATTGGGTTTAATTAACCATCTCTTATTCATAATTACTAAGGCAGCTGTAGAGAACTTGGTAAGGCCAAAGCTCCCGACCGGAATATTATGTTCTCGGGAGACGGCATTTGGAATTCCATGCTTCCAGAAACAATTTACTTCCAATGTATCGCAGCCCTGAACAATGTGCTGAAAGTAACAAGGACTAATGGGCAGAAAAGATGGTTGCCTAGCGATTACAATGCAACATGACTTCTAATCTTATTGTATTGTTCCTTAAAGGAGGAAAAATTCTGTTTAGAAGTGGCTTTTATTCTAATGCAAACATACATTATCATACATGCTGAATTTATTGTATGCACAAAAGATGTGAGATCTCCTACATGCATGCTGGGAAGATGGCAAATAATACATTATATACACCAATATCATTTAGGTTAATGTGTCCACCACATTTAGTGGCGGTTTTATCCTTGAAGGTGCCCCCTTCCTACATGCTGTTACCCAGTGCACTTCAGTAAATGCAATTAAGACTATTATGCATTCCTGGCTACAAAGAGTTCACTGGTGCCAAGGATACTAAGAAAAGAGAAGGAAAAAGAGCGCTCCGATGTGCCGTATCTTTTTTATCATCCGTGCACGGATAGTCAATAAAAACTGCTCACCTTTTTGTTTGGTTGTGCTGTTATGCACGCCTACTCTCCAAGCTGCCACACCCCTCATGGCGTGGACGTGGCGTAGTCACTACCTTAAATCTCAAGTTTTGCCCTGTGCAAGAATTTATGATTCTTTAACTGCTTCTACATCAGTGATATATCTCCCCCATAGTTGGTATATTAAAGGTGCGGTCACCTCGTCAATAGAGAGGGATCCTTCTAATTCAGTCCATGGAGTACCTGCATGGGGGAAAAATGAAGATATATAGTAAGCTGTATTGTCGTCGCAGGACTCCATAGTTTCGAGCACAATAATATTCAGGCAAAAGCCCATAAAATCCACTTTATTATTAAAAAAAAAAAATACTGAAATAAGTTATACTACTTTGTCAGTTTCGAGTGTATATACAACCAGAGATCACATTTTATCTTCACTGTCACTTTCCATGCGATGCAGAGCCACTTACTGTAGGACATCAAGATAAAAATATTTCAGATAAAGAGTAAGAAGACTATTTGTATACAATATAAACACCAATTCATAGTGACACATTATTGACTTTTTCATACAGTTTATTCCCCATTATCGTTGTCATAGGTGGATAAGCTTACATGTGAAGATGACCATAGGTAGTATACATCACGTGACCACTATCACGCGTAAAAAGCAATGACATGTTCCGCTTTACGTCATGTTTTGGGGGTTGCCTAGACAACTCTATTTAAGACCAGAAAAGCTGGACTTTGTCACTTTCCTTTTCATTCTATATTACCTACTGTAGACTATACAAATCTACTGGGCCCGGAAAATAGCACAAGACCTAGGTAAGTTTTCATATTATAATACTGTTTCATTTATCTCAATTAACCCGCATGTATCCAATGTTTTCAATTTATACATCCAATACACTTCAATGTCTACACAGTGCTTCAAGTAGATTATAAACATCTTCAGGTATATAGTCGACCAAAGTGATTTTAATTGGGATTTTTTCATTTTTCTAATAATATTTTGATAACAATAATAACATTGTACTCAAATTTCCAATTCCCCTGCAAGTCCTCTTCTTGTTTCGGGTGCTCTGCCTCCTTCTTCGTATCCTCCGGCTTCTCTTTGAGTCCCCTCGTGGCGCTAGCGGTGCACAAACAATGACATTGGCAAACAGCTGATGTCATCGTGTGCGGCGGCCGCGACCAGAAGAGGACCTGGAGGACATGAAGAAAGAGCTGAAGCAAGAAGAGGACCTGCGGGTGGTGTCGGAAAGGTGAATACAGTGTTAATTTTTTTTGGCTATATACTGTGGGGCAGCGGCTGGCAGGCTATATATTGGGGGCAGGGGGATGGCTATATACTGGGGGCTTGCTGTATACTGGGAGTCAGCGGCTGCTGATATGTTTCAGAAAATTACAAATGGGTGGCATCCAAGTAATATCTGCATGTTACTGGTGGACACTAGACATCCCTGTCTGACACCACATCGAAATAGTGATACAAAATTCTCAGCAGTGATCTCCTGGTTACTCCCCTAAAGTTGCCTTTATTAACCATACTTGGCATAAAATCACCAGATTATGGTACCAAAGTTTCAGACTGGAATCCTAAACAGTACATGGTATAGATATCTCTAAGAGGTTTGGGTGGCATTGGGTGAGGTCCAAAGCCTTTTGCACACAAAGACCCTTTAAGAAATGTTTGTGTACAACCAATAAGCAGAACATCATGACTCAAGAAGAGAGTAGAGGTGGGTACAGGATATAGGGCTCCTCCCATACTAAAACATGAATTGGATTGAATTCTGATTATTTGATCTAATCCTACTGAATATTAAGGGACGAGAGAGTAAAAAAGTAAAGAAGAAGCTGGACATTTATAGAACATGTTGTGTTTGTGTCAACACTTCTGACTGTAGTGATGCTATTATGGGATTTTTATGCTATATATATGGCCTCCAGGCATCTGACAACATCTGAATGTTATGTGATGGGTTAAAGATTAACACAGTTGTTGCTATAGCATGACCCACAGCAGACAAAATTATACAATGAATTCCTCATACAGATTGTACATAGCTCACGTGTGAGCAAAATGTTCAAAAATAACCTAAATAATGTGTTAAGATTGATGGGGGAAAAAAAAAAGCCTTTTAACCATTGCAAAATATATCCAGTAACATACAGTAATGTCTGCACAACCCCTTCCATCTGCCAGAAGCCAGCACGATACGGGATGTCACAGGAAGAGTCCTGCTGCAGTCATGTGACCTGTGGCTCCTGACAGTGATCAGGAAACTTTATTAGGGCAAGTATACTAGGGGTGACCCTATAAGAGTCTTCTGCTTACCCTGTTTTAAGTTTCCTATAAGTGCTCTGCAGCAACATACAGTTACAGCATAACTATTGAGATGTATACAAATTTGATCCACAGTCAAAGATTATTTCTGCAGCAGAACATTTAATGGTGGAGATTTTTTTGTGTAGAATTCAACCATCGCAATGGAAAGGTTGAGCTTGCACCCCCTGCTACGGCAGAATCCAGACATTTTTTTCTTATAGGTAAAAGTAATGGAGTAAAAATCATCCCTATAGAAGCAGGAATTTTTAAAAATGCTTATTTCAATCAATTTACATTTATTTTACATTTTAATTCAGAACACTTGTGATATATGTAAGTGATTCAATAGTTTTGTAGGACAGTATCAATGCTATATGATCAATATGTGTTGTGTTATGGAAAGTTATACCATTTACTAATCTACTTTTTGTAGCAATTTACCTGTGCTACATCACGTGACCATGGACCGATCTTTATCCACAGGAAGTAAACAATAAAGTTCCCTGTATAATGTTGGCAAGCAGAGATCTCGAAAACCGTGAAGTATTGATTCTTCACACGAAGAATATCACATTTTTGCTGAAAGTGGACCATCCCTTTAAGGGTTTCTGGAACTGTATCCTAACTGATGGAAAAGAAGGACACGAATATTTGACCACAGATTTAACCTTTCACCTTTCAGCATGTTGACCTTTCTTCTTTAATGATATTGTTTAATTAGCGTTTAGGTTGCAAAAGGAGATCAGACTAACATTTTTGTGTCTATTGCCAACTTAGGTACTTAGGCTAGGTGACCATGAGAAAACCATGCATCCTTTTGCGGTGTGAAGTATGGAGGAGAATCCAGCTGGGCTGAAATGTGCACAGGAGCCATTTGAGGACCTTTGAAGGTCCTGAAACCACAGATGGAAAGCAGGCAGAAGGGAAGTATTGTCCATTCCCCAAGAAGCTTGATTCTAGTACCATATGTAGGAAGTGATTCCAGACTTGTAGGGGCTATAATATTCATACAGCCCAGGGCCCATGGCAGAATTAATCCGCCCTTGATTATAAGCTGCTAATGCAGTTGTAGATGCAAACCTGGATGGGCAAACATTTATTTCTAGGAATTTCTATGGCTGCATAACAATATTCTGTAATAGCGGCTTGGATGGAAGCATTTCCACCCACACTCGTGATATCGTTCTATATTTGATAATTTGGTTGGCATAGTCTTTGAAGATGTTGTGCTATAAATAGACCTGCTTTGTCTTGGTGTTGGAGAAACAAATCTGCCTACAGAGCTAATTCATACATATATGAGGTTTTCTTCTACCTAAAACTTAAGTAGGGGATTGCCTGTACTAAGAACACCTTACATACGACCCCCAGTTACAAACGGCCCTTTGGATGTTGGTAATTTACTGTACTTTAGCCTTAGGATACAATATACAGCTGTAACAGTTATCACAGGTGTCTATAATGAAGATTTATTGTTAAACCTGGTTCTTGTGACGACCCAACATTTTTAAAATCCAATTGTCGGAGAGCAAAAAAAATTTGGCTGGAGTTACAATTATTAAATATACAGATCCGACTTACATACAAATTCAACTTAAGTACAAACCTACAGAACCTATCTTGTATGTAACCTGGGGACTGCCTGTAGTGATCCCAGTCCTTCTCAAAAAATAGGCAAGAAATCTGGGCCATTTCTCGCCATCCAAATACACCAAAGGAAGAATAAGGGGTTTAGCTGAAACCTTAATAACTTAGCACCTAATATCTCGAAGCTATTTTGTTGTTGTTGGTATATTGTATAGTCTTAGTAATATCCTAGCAACTTTATCCATGGGTAGCACACACTTTGCGCCTTTTTTGGGACTTTTTGAAATGTGCACTGAAGTCCGCCAGGAGGATGCATTTATCTTCTAGATGTGTTAAAATTTGCGCATTTTTGGCGCAAAAAAACTCCCGTCGGAGCTATACTTAAGGGAAACTGAAAAAAAAGGAAAGAAGTGACTTGGGACATTTGTGTGACATTTTTGAGACATTTGCAACATCCCCCATCAGGGCCTAACCTTTTCCTTGGGGCCTGGAGGCAGCCGGGGCCCAGAATACCGAAGTGGCTGGCGGTTGCGGCATGGTGTGGTCACTGTGCTTGGTATGGGGACCGGAGGGCTCTCCTACAGCCTGGCAGGTCTCCAGCAGGTGGTGTTTGCAAGAAATATGGAGGGAGAGGCTGATGTACTGGTTCTCCCTGGGGCAACCCCTGAGTGTCCATAATATATGTCCCTAGGTGATGGATGGGAAGCCCTTGGTGGTACAGCCTTATCCAGGGAACAGACGGAGGCAAGGTAGTACAAATATTCATGGTTCTTTATTAGAACAACTGCAGGCAAACGACCAAAACAATCCTGGAACAAATTCTGGATTACTGGAGATTCCGTATTGCTTGAGTGGTCATGGAGAGTGGTCCTCAGGAATTGGGTCACCAGCCTGGTAGTAGATGCAGGCTGGGTTGGATTTAGGACTGTGTCCAATTGAGGAAGCTGCAGCTTTTATCCTGGGTTTAGCTGAGTGTCAGTGCTGATGGAGCACAGACACTGTTTCTCTCCTCTGTGACAGGATGTGCTCTATAGTGAGAGCTGAGGCCTAAGAGGCCTGTGGTAGGAGCATCTGCTCTCAGTGGTTTCTGGAACTCAAGAGAGCTAGCCCCTCCCTGTCCAGGGGTTTTATTATCCTGGTCAGGTGGTGGCTTACTCTCAAATTACACTCCAGTGTACATGGTGGAATACAATTGGTAGACAGAATCAAATCCACTTAACCCTTGCCAGTTCAGGCAGAATCTACAGCTGCTGATTACCTAATAACCCAGTATTAGAACTTACTAGAAGGTTCAAGACTCCTTCAGAGTGCTCCTAACCTGGAGAGGGCGCTGTTCGCAACTACTCCTCTGTCCATGTTTTGGCAGGGGTGTTGCACATTTTTGGAGCAATGTCAGCACATGTGTTATCTGAATCCAGTGCAGTGATTCATATTTTACAAGCTTAGTAAAAGTATAGAGGTCTATAGGCAGTGCATTGCACAAGGCATCCTTCACATAGAAAATCCTGGAATAAACAAACATAACTTGTAGAGGGGCATTGCCCCCATAGACATGGACTGAAACAATATTGCTACAAGAGGCCAAGGGCACTACCGTCCCCTGTTTGGAGAACTACTGCAAGGACCTATGTCTGTCTGGGAATTGTGGCCTGTTAGGAGATAAACCACAAGTATACTGCTGCAGCACCTCCGTGTCCATGACATTTTCAGTGGGGTCATCCCAGCCCAGAACCATACAATAGTCTACAATTGATGGGAATATGACACTGTTGTAGGATCCACAACCTGGTGTAACTTTTCAAGGCTTCACAGTCATTGAGATGTAAAGATTATATCAGTAAGACCTCACGTACATGAAAACGAGCAGCAGAGAAGATGGAAGGTCCGACGGAGATGGGGAGGTAAGTCACACCTACCATCTCCATAAGAGATGAGTAGCCCTGCTACAAATCAGGGCAGTAATAGGACCTTATCCATATTGGGGCTGCAGCCGCACGGCTCGATCATGGTGCCCATGTATAATAGAAGTCAATGGCCGTGAGCTGGCTGCCGTTTTTGGAGCTAACTCACAGCCACGTTTAAGGTTGTGTGCATGAGGAGGGATAATTCATAAGATAAAGGTAATGGAGACATTTTTGTGTTTTGATCAATTGAATTTGTTTGAAGGGTTCACAGAAAGGTCCTGCACCTCTTGTAGGATGATTAAGCACCAGAACCAGCAATGAAGTCTAGTAAGTTATTAATCACTACATTTATTCTGGTGAGCTGATTCATACATGACCTATAGAAGATAAGTGCGCTGATGTGTGTTTTCCAAAATAGCTTTTACTCCAGGAATAAAACAAGCTATCCATTGTTTCTACGGGTCTAGTGATTCCCCACATCACGGCCACATCCGATCTTCACACTTACTGCACAATCCCCATCAGGGCCGATTCTAGCCTTTTTGCTGCCTGAGGCGAAATTTGAAAATGCTGCCCCCCCCTCCCGCCGCGCACGTGCGTGCCCCTGGTGATGCTACCTTACACACTAGTAGTCATTAGACACAGATATTAGTGACCTCTAGTACCTTACAGGTGACCATCTACTCCATCCGGAAGGGTACTTCTTTACGCTTTCTTCTGGCCTTGGTTTTCCTCTGAATTCACAAAGAAATGTTTTCAACTCCATGCAGCACAACTCCCCATGGCGCCCCTAAAAATACCACAGTCACTTACAGTATAATGGATTGTGATTCCAATATATATAATCCTCACAACAACTGAACAAACTATTCCCAACATAAAACATCCTTTAGTCACCCAAATTAGAGCATATATAGTAATTCAATTAGGTGCCCTAATTTAGCCTCCCCCTATATTGAACAGCCACCCCCCCACCCCCGTATACACAGCCTCGTCCCCAGCCCCCTCAGTAAGTAATGTGCCTCACACACAGCCCCCTCAGTAAGTAATGTGCCTCACACACAGCCCCCTCAGTAAGTAATGTGCCTCACACACAGCCCCCTCAGTAAGTAATGTGCCTCACACACAGCCCCCTCAGTAAGTAATATGCCTCACACACAGCCCCCTCAGTAAGTAATGTGCCTCACACACAGCCCCCTCGGTAGGTAATGTGCCTCACACACAGCCCCCTCAGTAAGTAATGTGCCTCACACACAGCCCCCTCAGTAAGTAATGTGCCTCACACACAGCCCCCCAGTAAGTAATGTGCCTCACACAGTCCCCCAGTAGATAATGTGCCTCACACAGCCCCCCAGTAAGTAATGTGCCTCACACAGCCCCCCAGTAAGTAATGTGCCTCACACAGCCCCCCAGTAAATAATGTGCCTCACACACAGCCCCCTCAGTAAGTAATGTGCCTCACACACAGCCCCCCAGTAAATAATGTGCCTCACACACAGCCCCCTCAGTAAGTAATGTGCCTCACACACAGCCCCCTCAGTAAGTAATGTGCCTCACACACAGCCTCCCAGTAAGTAATGTGCCTCACACAGTCCCCCAGTAGATAATGTGCCTCACACAGCCCCCCAGTAAGTAATGTGCCTCACACAGCCCCCCAGTAAGTAATTTGCCTCACACAGCCCCCCAGTAAGTAATGTGCCTCACACAGCCCCCCAGTAAGTAATGTGCCTCACACAGCCCCCCAGTAAGTAATGTGCCTCACACAGCCCCCCAGTAAGTAATGTGCTTCACACAGCCCCCCAGTAAGTAATGTGCCTCACACAGCCCCCCAGTAGATAATGTGCCTCACACAGCCCCCCAGTAAGTAATGTGCCTCACAAAGCCCACCAGTATGTAATGTGCCTCACACAGCCCCCCAGTAAGTAATGTGCCTCACACAGCCCCCCAGTAAGTAATGTGCCTCACACAGCCCCCCAGTAAGTAATGTGCCTCACACAGCCCCCTCAGTAAGTAATGTGCCTCACACACAGCCCCCTCAGTAAGTAATGTGCCTCACACACAGCCCCCTCAGTAAGTAATGTGCCTCACACACAGCCCCCTCAGTAAGTAATGTGCCTCACACACAGCCCCCTCAGTAAGTAATGTGCCTCACACACAGCCCCCTCAGTAAGTAATGTGCCTCACACACAGCCCCCCAGTAAGTAATGTGCCTCACACAGCCCCCAGTAAGTAATGTGCCTCACACAGCCCCCCAGTAAGTAATGTGCCTCACACAGCCCCCCAGTAAGTAATGTGCCTCACACAGCCCCCCAGTAAGTAATGTGCCTCACACAGCCCCCCAGTAAGTAATGTGCCTCACACAGCCCCCCAGTAAGTAATGTGCCTCACACAGCCCCCCAGTAAGTAATGTGTCCACACAGCCCCCCAGTAAGTAATGTGTCCACACAGCCCCCCAGTAGATAATGTGCCTCACACAGCCCCCCAGTAGATAATGTGCCTCACACAGCCCCCCAGTAAGTAATGTGCCTCACACAGCCCCCCAGTAAGTAATGTGCCTCACACAGCCCCCCAGTAAGTAATGTGCCTCACACAGCCCACCAGTATGTAATGTGCCTCACACAGCCCCCCAGTAAGTAATGTGCCTCACACAGCCCCCAGTAAGTAATGTGCCTCACACAGCCCCCTCAGTAAGTAATGTGCCTCACACACAGCCCCCAGTAATGTCCTCACACAGCCCCCCAGTAAGTAATGTGCCTCACACAGTCCCCCAGTAAATAATGTGCCTCACACAGCCCCCCAGTAAGTAATGTGCCTCACACAGCCCTCCACTAAGTAATGTGCTCCACACAGCCCCCCAGTAAGTAATGTGCCTCACACACCGCCCCCAGTAATGTCCTCACACAGCCCCCCAGTAAGTAATGTGCCTCACACACAGCCCCCCACTAAGTAATGTGCCTCACACACAGCCCCCCACTAAGTAATGTGCCTCACACAGCCCCCCACTAAGTAATGTGCCTCACACACAGCCCCCAGTAATGTCCTCACACAGCCCCCATGTTCTCTCCCTCCCCTGCCATGTCTCCCCCCTCACCTCACAGATAAAGCTATCACTGTGTGATCACTGCTTTCCCCGGCAGGTCATGCGACCATGACATCACCAAAGGTCCTACAGCCTTTAGCCTCCGGGGGACTTATACTCCCGGAGGGTGAAGCTACTGCTGGGGAAAGCAGTGACTACACATGGTCTCATCACGATGTGTGTCCTGAGGATACACATCATGATGAGAGGATGTTCTAGTGATCCCCCTACTGCACTCACCACTCAGTGCTCCCACGCAGCTCCCTCGTCTTCTCCAGCCAGCAGCCGCTCTGTGAAGGGACACAGGTCGGCACGTGGTGACGTCATCACGCCGACCTGTGTCCTGCAGAGCGGTGCGCACAGGCGGGATGTGCTGCACCGCTCTGCCTATAAATTACATCGCCGCCTTAAAGGCGGCGATGTAATTTATTTTACAGGTGGCACGGACCTGCCAGCCATTGGCAAGTCCGTGCTACCAGCGGCAAAATGCCGCTCTTAAATGCGGTCCGCTATCTGCCGCCTGAGGCGGGGACTTCACCTCGCCTCATGGCAGAAGCGGCCCTGATCCCCATACATTCACATCTTCATCCTCTATTTTAATGAAATAACAGATTTATTAAATTTCCTCTTTTCTCTGAGCTCATAAATAGAGGGCTGCTGTGTTTCAGGATTACAGTTTTGAAGGATCCGTATCTGCTGTGTGATGCCTCCTGCATTAGTCAAGGAACACCAAGAGAGAATCTGTCATCCCTCCACCAGTTATTTTTCTCTATACTCCCCCTTCTAGTCATGCAAGATACAAGAAGGATGACGAAAAGCTCAACTTACCCTTTGTTGAGTTTAGGTTTACGATTTATAAAATGCAAAGTCGTTTTTATACTCATTGCTAAAGACGATACACAATTCTTAACCTAATATGGAAACTTGTATAGGATACTTTCTGTATTAATTCCTCACGGTTTTCTACATCTCTTCTTGCTGTCCTGCTATAGAAAGCTTCTTTGTTTACTTCCAGTGAATAGAAACCTGTGATGGACATGCGGATCCACGAGCTGTTAGTATCACACGGCTCTGATTACTCTCTATGATACTAGTTAGAGATGAGCGAACATACTCGTCCGAGCTTGATGCTCGTTCGAGCATTAGCGTACTCGAAACTGCTCGTTGCTCGGACGAATACTTCGCCCGCTCGAGAAAATGGCATCTCCCGCCGTTGTGATTTTTGGCGGCCAGAAACAGAGCCAATCACAAGCCAGGAGACTCTGCACTCCACCCAGCATGACGTGGTACCCTTACACGTCGATAGCAGTGGTTGGCTGGCCTGATCAGGTGACCCTGGAATAGACTAGCCCCTGCCCGCGCTGCTCGGATCATTCTGTGTCTGGATGCCGCTAGGGAGAGAGCTGCTGCTGGTCAGGGAAAGTGTTAGGCTACATTCACACTAACGTATGGGGGACGTATATACGGCCGGCGTATATGCGGCCGATATACGTCCCCCATACACTTCTATGGGCACACGGCACCCTACGGGAGCGGTACGGTGCAGCACACGTGTGGCACCGTACCGTTCCGTACCCGGGAAAAAGATAGGACCTGTCCTATCTTTTCCCGTAATACAGTGCCGTGCGCCATAGGTTGCTATGGAGAGGGGCGGGGGTGAGCTGCGCTCACCTCCTCCTCCTCTCCCCGTACACTGCCGTTGCCCGCTACGGTACGGGCGGGCAACGGCAGTGTGAATATAGCCTTAGGCAGGAGTGATTCTACAAGAACCCAACAGCCCTTCTTAGGGCTACAATAACGTTTTATTTGACTTTTTTTTGGTTTGCCTGTGGCTGGGCTTGCTGGCATTAGTAGTGCAGCTAGTACCATATTGTGAGGAATTTGCTGGGAGACTTGCGACCGTTGTGTTTAGCTCTTAGTGACACACATATCCACCTCAAACACCGAAGTGGGACAATTTATTAGGGGTTTGATTTGAATTAGGCACAGTCTGCTGATTTATTTTTTTTTACGTTTATTTTTTTTTATAACTCAAAGTAATCTGGCAAAGCAGTGTGCTTTCAGTGTAGGCTAGAAAATAGCCATAGGAGAACCTCAACGGCTTATTTAGGCCTACAATAGCGTTATATTTTACTTTTTTTGGTTTGCTTGTGGCTGGGCTTGCTGCCACTAGTAGTGCAGCTAGTACCATATTGTGAGGAATTTGCTGGGAGACTTGTGACCGTTGTGTTTAGCTCTTAGTGATACACATATCCACCTCAAACACCGAAGTGGGACAATTTATTAGGGGTTTGATTTGAATTAGGCACAGTCTGCTGATTTATTTTTTTTTACATTTATTTCTTTTTATAACTCAAAGTCATCAGGCACAGCACAAAATCCAGTTGTGTGCTGTCAGTGTAGGTTAGAAACTAGCCATAGCAATAGGATAGCATCATTTTGTTAAAAAAACTAAAAAATAAACACAAAAAAAAAAAATGTAAAGTTTACACTTTAATTTGGAAAATGTTTAACCCGAGGGCTAGGGGTAGAGGACGAGGGTGTGGACGTGGGCGTCCAACTACTGCAGGGGTCAGAGGCCGTGGTCCTGGGCGGGGTGAGACACCACCTGCTGATGAGGGAGCAGGGGAACGCCGCAGAGCTACACTCCCTAGGTTCATCATGTCTCAAGTTACTGGGACTCGTGGTAGAGCACTGTTGAGGCCAGAACAGTGCGAAGAGGTGATGTCGTGGATTGCGGACAATGCTTCTAGCCATTTGTCCACCAGTCAGTCTTCCACGCAGTCCACCCATGTCACCGAAATCAGCATTCCTCCAGCTCCACCACCTCAGCCTCCTTCCCCCCAGTCTGCCCACTCCCAGCAAAATTTGGCATTTGAACCGGCATACTCTGAGGAACTGTTTTCTGGACCCTTCCCACAGTCACAAACCACTTGCCCGGTTGCTGCTGAGCTATTTTCCGATGCCCAGGTTTTCCACCGGTCGCAGTCTGTGGGTGATGATGACATTATTGACGTAGTGGAAGAAGTGTGTAAAGAGGTGTCGGGCGATGAGGAGACACGGTTGTCAGACAGTGGTGAAATTGTTGTCAGGGCAGGAAGTCCGAGGGGGGAGCAGACTGAGGGATCGGAGGATGATGAGGTGACAGACCCAAGCTGGGTTGATAGGCCGGGTGAACACAGTGCTTCTGAGACAGAGGCGAGTCCTATAGCAGAACAGGTTGGAAGAGGCAGTGGTGGGGCCAGACGGAGAGGCAGGGCCAGAGCTGGTGCATCAGCGCCAAATGTTTCCCGTAGTCAAGCTCCCGTGGCGAGGGCTAGATTTTCAGAATTCTGGAGGTTCTTTAAAGAAACACCAGATGACCGACGGACTGTGGTGTGCAACCTGTGCCAAACCAGGATCAGCAGGGGTTCCACCACTACTAGCTTAACTACCACCAGTATGCGCAGGCATATGAATGCTAAACACCCCACTCAATGGCACCTCCGGCCGGGCACACCACTGCTCCTTCCCCTGTGTCATCTGCTAGTCAGCCCCCTGCCCAGGACCCCGGCCCAAACATCTCCCGTGCGAAAACCCCATCTTCTCCTCCACGATCCTCCACAGCATCCACCAGCGTTCAGCTCTCCATACCCCAGACGCTGGAGCGCAAAAGGAAGTATAGTGCAACCCACCCACACGCCCAAGCCCTCAACATCCACAGACTGAGGCCTTTCGAAACCTCATGGCGGCAGCCGCCCCTCGGTGTTCGGTCCCCAGCCGCCACTACTTTTCCCGATGTGCCGTCCCAGCCCTGCACAAGCACGTGTCAGAGAACATCATCCGTGCCCTGACCAACGCCGTTTCTGACAAGGTCCACCTGACCACGGACACGTGGACGAGTGCTGCCGGGCAGGGCCACTATATATCGCTGACGGCACATTGGCTTAACTTGGTGGAGGCTGGGACCGAGTCTGACCCTGGGGCTGGTCATATACTGCCGACGCCGAGGATTGCGGGGCCTACCTCGGTCCAGGTCTCAAAGGCCTACTATGCCTCCTCCTCCTCCCACCCCTCCTCCACCTCCTCCTCCGAATTACCATCCGTGGGCATGGCGCCATCAGTCGGTAGCTCTAGGCACAGCAGCAGTGCCATCGCTAAGCGACAGCAGGCGGTGCTCAAACTGCTGAGCCTAGGCGATAAAAGGCACACCGCCCAAGAGCTATTACAGGGCATCACGGCGCAGACTGATCTGTGGCTGGCACCGCTGAACCTGAAGCCAGGCATGGTTGTGTGTGACAACGGCCGTAACCTGGTTGCGGCTCTGCAACTCGGCAGACTGACACATGTGCCATGCCTCATAGTTCTCATAGTTCAGCGTTTCCTCAAGACATACCCCAATCTGTCTGATTTGCTCACGAAGGTGCGACGCATCTGTGCGCATTTCAGGAAGTCCAGCACAGATGCTGCCACTCTCAGGGCCGCGGAGCGCCGCCTCCAACTGCCCGCTCACCGACTGTTGTGCGACGTGCCCACGAGGTGGAATTCAACATTAACCATGTTATCCAGAGTTTACCAGCAGCGCAGAGCGATTGTAGACTGCCAGATGTCAACTTCCACCAGAACTGGTAGTCAGGTCAGTCAGCTTCCTCAAGTCTACAATGAGGAGTGGACGTGGATGTCTGATATCTGTCAGGTGCTGAGTAACTTTGAGGAGTCAACACAGATGGTCAGTGGCAATGCCGCCATCATCAGCCTCACCATCCCGCTGCTTGGCCTCTGGTCAGCATGAAGTCGGAAGCTTTGCGCTCGTCACAAGAGACGGGGGAAGAAGATTCCCTTGTTGATAGCCAAAGCACCCTTAGGTCTGTTTCTCAGCGCATTTCGGAGGAGGTGGAGGAGGATGAGGAGGAGAATGTTGGCGAGACAGAAGAGGGGACCATTGTTCAGTCCTTCACTGTTCAGCATGTATGGGCAGAAGAAGAGGAGTTGGAGGAGTTGGAGGAGGAGGAAATGGACAGTCAGGCCAGTGAGGGGAGTGAATTCTTGCGCGTTGGGACTCTGGCGCATATGGCAGATTTCATGCTAGGCTGCCTATCCCGTGACCCTCGCATTCAAAGAATTTATTCCAGCACCGATTACTGGGTATTCACTCTCCTGGACCCACGGTACAAGCAAAATCTTTCCACTCTCATCCCTGGAGAGGAAAGGAGTGTGAGAATGCATGAATACCAGCAGGCCCTGGTGCACAAGCTGAAACAGTATTTCCCTTCTGACAGCGCTAGCGGCAGAGGGCGTACTTCTGCGGGACAAGTAGCGAGGGAGAGTAGGCGAGCAGGCAGCTTGTCCAGCACTGGCAGGGGTACGCTTTACAAGGCCTTTGCCAGTTTTATGTCACCCCAGCAAGACACTGTCACCTGTCCCCAGTCTCGGCAGAGTAGGGCTGATCTTTACAGAAAGATGGTGAGGGAGTACGTAGCTGACCATACCATCATCCTAAATGATCACACAGCTCCCTACAACTACTGGGTTATAAAGCTGGACATGTGGCACGAACTGGCGCTGTACGCCTTGGAGGTTCTTGCCTGCCCTGCCGCTAGCCTGTTGTCCGAGCGGGTTTTCAGTGCAGCTGGTGGCATTATCACCGATAAGCGTACACGCCTGTCGACTGACAGCGCTGACTGGCTGATGCTTATCAAGATGAATAAAGCCTGGATTTCTCAGGATTTCCATTCTCCACCAGGTGAAAGAAGCTCAACCTGAATAATGTATGCACTCCTCCTGATCATTGTCCTCCTTCTCCTCCTCTTTGTACACTAAAGCAGATGAAACTGGCTATTTTTTGCCAGGGCCGACTGGCTCTAGCTATAGTACTTTATGTATTTAATTTTTCTGGAGGGCCACCATCCGGTCCTCTGTTTTAAACAATTTTTGGGAGTGCCACTTACAGGCACTCAATCTATTTAATTTTTCTGGAGGACCACCTACCTGCTCCTCTGGTTTGAAAACTTTTTTGGACTGCCACATATAGGCACTATCCAAATTAAATTGTCTCCATAGCAGCCTCCACACGTCGTCTTTTTAGCTGCCTCCACACGTTGTCTCCATTGCTACCTCCACACGTCATCGCCATAGCTGCCTCCAAAAGTCGGCCATATAGCTGCCTCCATACATGGTATCCTTATCAAACGAACTGTGTCAGGCAGAATTTTGGGTTGTTTTCATGGCTTCCACATCAAACTTGTTAACTTTGTCGTCACCCTGCTGTGTAATCCACAAAATATACTGGCAAACTTTTATCATTTACCGATATTATTTCAGCGCTTCTTGCGCATCTGTTTACATTCCCCTCACCCGCCATATCCCAAACTTATAGGAACGCTACTTCACTTGATCTTATACAAAAGGTTCTTAGAAGTGCTGTTTGGGGAGTAGCCAAGAGACAGGGGCTTGCATAGGCGAAAGCTCGCCTGGCAGCGGAGCGCCAGCTCCATCCCAAGATCCGACTAACATAGTTTTAACTGCAGCACCTTTAATCTACTACTAGTTCACTGCCTCCATACATCGTCCCCTTATCAAACGTGTCAGGCAGAATTTTCAGGTGTTTCACCAGATACATAGTGGAACTCGGACCATCTGTCGCCGCCATGCTGGAGACCTGAAGTTGCAATCATAGCAGCGCAATATGGATGCCCCATACTGTCGCTCTTAATCATGGAACCATTTCCAAAAAAACTATTAAAAATAGAAACACTATGCTATTCCATTATTCCTAGGTGAAATATTCCAACGGCCCGGCCTGCTTTGAAAATTATAATTTTTTCAAAGTAAACGCTTCTGGCCCCCAGGCCCATTTTGGGTGGGGAGGAGCCGAGAGACAGGGGCTTGGACAGGCGAAAGCTCGCCTGGCAGTGGACCGACAGCTCCATCCCAAGATTAGGCAGCCTGAGAGGCATCCATGCATGCTGCCCCTGGTGTTTCCTGTCCATTTTGCCTCCACGATCCTCCACAGCGTCCACCAATGTCTGCATGCGCAACTTTCAACTCTCTATACCCCAGACGCTGGAGCACGAGAGGATATGCAGCACATCATCCCCTTATCAAACAAGCTGTGTCAGGCAGAATTTTCAGGTGTTTCACCAGATACATAGTGGAACTCGGCCCATCTGTCGCCGCCATGCTGGAGACCTGAAGTTGCAATCATAGCAGCGCAATATGAATGCCCCATACTGTCGCTCTTAATCATGGAAGTCATCTCCATGGCTGCCTCCACATGTCGTCCCCTTATCAAAAGAGCTGTGTCAGGCTCATTTTTCGGGTGTTTCACCAGATACGTTATGGAACTTGGTCACTATGTCGCCACCATGCTGTGTTATCGACTAAATATACCGTCAACCTTTTGTTCACATAGGAAATCATTTCAGCGCTTCTTGCTCACCTCCTTTGGTTCCTCTCTGCCACCCATTGGTTTGAAGCCTGAGTCCATTTAGAGTATGTCGCCATGCCACTCTCTAGCCTGCCGCTGCTGCCGCTGCCGCTGCATGCCGTCTTCTATAGTGTCAGGGTCAATTATTGGATGTTTTAGATGCTATCTAGCCTCATTCGGTCATTCTGTCATGGCCATGCTGTTGCCCATAATTTTGGTATAATGGTACGATTAAGCAGCCTCAGAGGCATCCATGCATGCTGCCCCTGCTGTTTCCTGTCCATTTCTGTGGTGTTTCCATCCTTTTCTGAGGTTCCCAGGTGTTTGGCCAAGCTTCCCTGTGCAGAGCCTTGGTCCCCTTGAAAAATGCTCGAGTCTCCCATTGACTTCAATGGGGCTTGTTATTCGAGACGAGCACTCGAGCATCGGGAAAAGTTCGTCTCGAATAACGAGTCCCCGAGCATTTTAATGCTCGCTCATCTCTAATACTAGTGCAACATCCCCACCGGGGCCTAGCCTTTTTCTCTTGGGGCCTGGAGACAGCCGAGGCCCAGAATACCGGAGTGGCTGGCGGTTGCAACCTAGGCACGCTAGTGTCACGGTGCTTGGTATGGGGACCGGAGGGCTGTCCTACAGCCTGGCAGGTTTCCAGCAGGTGGTGTTGGCAAGAAATGATGAGGGAGAGGCTGTTATGGTAGTTCTCCCTGGGGCAACCCTTTGGGGTATGGAGTTTGAGTCCCTGTGTAGTGGATAGGGTGCCCGTGATGGTGACAGCCGTAGTAGCAGGGATCAGACGGAGGCAGACGTTGTACAACAGTAACTTACAGTTCTTTATTGGAACCAACAGGAACAGTGGATAACGTGCCAAATGAATCTTGACAAATAGGAAAATGCTGGGGATGCACTTGGAGAGGGAACCACAAGGATTGATCACCAGCAAGGATGCAAGGGCAGGCTGGGAGATAGCTGTGTCCTAGTAGGATGCTTCAGCTTGTCCTGGATTACTTCAGATATCACCCTTGAAGGTAGGATGATACCCCTTTTCTCTCACTAACTCCTCAGAGCTGCTCAGGCAGTGCGCTGGCTCTCCTCTGTCTGACTAGACTGGTCTGATCTGGTTTACTCGCTGCACTGTACTGGTCTCCCTCAGAGACCAACTGAACTAGTCTGTCTGACTGACTCTTGTCAGTCTTTCTCAGACTGACTCCTATCAGACTAACCTGACTGGATTAACTCCAGTCTTCTTCTCCTCTCTAGAACTGTCCTCACAGGGGTTTTATTACTCCCACTGGTCAGGTGGTGGTTACTCCAACAATGGCATCCCAGCTTACAATACAATAAGATAACAGCTGTGATTGGCTGATGGAATGACATCACATTAAACAATTAACTCCTGCCTTACCAGGCAGGATCTACCGCTGCAGTGTTCCCCATGTTGTGTAGTGACCTGCTGTGGGGTTGATCAGACTCCACACAGGTTGCAAGCTACATATTGGGACGTATTCGCAACAACCCCTCTGCCTTGCATCGGCAGTGGTGTTGCACTAGCTTCATGCACCTGCATGTCCATCACAAGACCAGGCACAGGTTTCTATCCCCTGGAAGTAAAATATAGAACCTTTCCGTAGAAGGACAGCAAGCAGAGATCTAGAAAACCACAAAAAATATGGGAAATATGTATAACTTTTCATTACACAAATCATATCAATTGTTTGCTGTAAGTGGACAACCCCTTTTATCTCTCCTAGTTCAATATGTTTAAAAACATTGCCTTTTACTAAACTAATGCACCTATAAAACTTGTATGTATGCAAAACCCAGTACACAGTTACATCTTGGATAAAGTGTGGTCTGAGGAGACCCTGAGTTTTTTGCGACATTAGATATACTTTACAAATACTTCATTTAAGTGGGTCATTAGCTCATCGATGAGATTTTATTAACTCTTAAATGTATCTAGGAAAAAAAAAATTAAATTTTGGTTTCCTTTCTTCTTGTATTTTTTTGGGGTCATTCACCGTACCATAAAAATAACATATTGGGGCAGATTTATCAAGTGTCTGAAAGTCAGAATATTTCCAATTGCCCATGGCAACCATTCACAGCTCCCCTTTAAAATATTCATGAGCACTGGTCAAATGAAAGCTGAGCTGTGATTGGTTGCCATGGGCAACTGGAAATATTCTGACATTCAGACTGCTTGATAAATCTGCCCATTATCTTTATTCTATGGATCACTACGGTTATGGTGATACCTCATTTATATAGTTTTTTATATATTTTTACAATTTTACTGAATAAAAACTAATAGAGAGAAAATCTCATTTATTTTTGTATCTCCATCTTTACGGAGATATAACGCTAATATTTTTCAGTTGACAGAGCTGGTTTAGGGCTTATTTTTAGCGTGTTGAGTTGTTTTTTTCAGTGATACCAGTATGGTGTACATAACTTTTTTTGATCACTTTTTAGAACAGTTTTGTGAGCAATTTAATGAAAAATGTACATTTTTGGCAAGTTTTTCCGGTTTTGTTTTTATGGCGCTCACCAAGTAATAATGTTACTGAGTTATTGTACAGATTGTTACGGAGGCGGCGATACCAAATATGTGGTTTTTTCTGTTTTTTTTTCTGGTGATTTTGTGTTTTTTTACTTTATTAGATATGTATAGGGAATGTTTGTGTTTAGGGGACTTTAACTTTATTTCATTAATTCTTTTTATTAATAAATGTTTATATCAAGTGTTTTTAACATTTTTTTACTTTAACAGGTTGGCTTGAACAAGCGATCCTTGTTCAAGCTCTTCTTCACCTAATACAGTGTAATACAGATGTACTGTACTGTATTATGTGACACAGCATGCTCAGTGTGTCACAGAAGCTGTGTATCCCTGGGGCACTGGCAGACCCCGGGGATGACAGCGGAGGATCGGACCCCTCGGGTAAGCGCCATGGGGGGATCCGATTTGGTGCATGCACCAGATTTGGTGCATGGGATCAGTTCAGGACCAGTTCAGGAGCCGGTACCAGAAGCATGATGTAATAATACTGCAAATTGTGGGAACGCACCTCCCGCCATGCAGTATTATTACGTCAAATGTTGGGAAGGGGTTAATAAGCATACTTGGTACAACCCCATTTACCAAGTCAGCTCCCTATGTATCAATGTGTCTTTGAGGAATATGCAAATATGGTTTCCTGAAGGGATAAGAAAAACATTGGCTCTTAGCTGCCTACCTTGTAAGGTGGCATCCTTACCATCAAGGATGACTTTCAGGAAGCCTTATAATGCGGGATTAAAGCCAACCCTATAGATCTATTCTAGAAGAAACAGATTCCCAATTGTAGACAGCACTGTTTCTTTGTATCTCATTAGTAGAGTGTAGGGAACTGGTTTAGTTGAGTGAAGAGACTTTTGACCAGTGTCAAGTAGTAAGAGCTTTTTTACAGAGACTCCTTATTGGATAGGACGCTTGGAGGTGATTTTGAAGAAGCCTAGTGACATGACATGTTATAATAGCTGATTCTGTAAGTCTCTTCAAAAATGAATGGACACCAAACTGTAGACATAGTTTTGATATCATTGAATCTTATCAGTAGAGTATAGGAAATTGGTTTGGTTAGGTGAAATGGGTCAGAAAGGGATTCATTGGGGCACATTTACTCACCCGGTCCGTTCGCGATCCAGCGGCGCGTTCTCTGCGCTGGATTCGGGTCCGGCCGGGATTCATCAAGGCAGTTCCTCCGACGTCCACCAGGTGGCGCTGCTGCGCTGAAGTCCGCTGGAATGCCTCGAAATACACCGGCCTATCCAGGATGAAGGTGAGTGAAATTTTCGCGACACAATTTTTTTTTAAATGCGGCGGTTTTTCCGAATAAGTCGGGTTTTCGTTCGGCCACGCCCCCCGATTTCCGTTGCGTGCATGCCGGCGCCGATGCGCCACAATCCGATCGCGTGCGCCAAAAACCCGGGGCAATTCAGGTACAATCGGCGCAAATCGGAAATATTCGGGTAACACGTCGGGAAAACGCGAATCGGGCCCTTAGTAAATGACCTCCATTATCTTTGAAGATTAGATGATTACCTTTGCAGGAAAACCTTTACAGACACATGGAATCTTAAATGCCACACATGGTCCACAGGGCATTCTGGGTAAGGAATATCCAAAAAAACTGTCTAGGGTGGGAAAAGGGAAAATATGCCTTTGACCTGCCTTAAATTACACAACTCCCACTTCATCAATGTCTGACTTTCAAGTAGCCTTGTGACATGGTGTGGAATAATAGCCAAACTCGTAAGTTTCTTGCAAATGAAATAAACATCCAACTTTATTCAGCTCGGTATCAATGTTATAACAACGTACAAGGAGGGAAAGGGATTTTTCAGGAATAAACCTCAAGCAAATCATAATTTAGGTTTTTAGGCTCTAAGTCAAGTTGCATATACAATATTTATTAAAGCAAATAGTGATTGTGTTTAGTTACTATTTTATAATGGTTTACGAGTCTCCTAGTTTTGATGTGTACATAAGATGCCAGATAGATATAATTGTGCCAGTGTGCAGCCCTCATGGGTAGGGGGAGGGTGAGACAGTGTAACAGCCTGTAAAAGAAGATCACAGAGGGCTAGGGCAGAGAATCAGGCTAATTAGAATAATTTTAAAAGTTGATTTTAGAACAGAGGAGGTCATGGACAACAAATATAAGAAGATTACCACAGTGACAGTGCCTGGATCTATGAGTAAGTGTCCCTGGTTTATCATGATGCATTTTGATGGTAGATTCCCTATATTCATAGCATTATATAGAAGAAGCTGACCCCTGGCTGCATACAGGAATGGCGGCACAGCTCTTATACACTACATTTTTTAAATATTTTACTAAAGCTGCATTATTGAAGACATAATAACCTGTTCAAGGTTGTCTGAAAGTAACACTGAAATTTCCATCCATAGATGTTCTTCAGTCCTTCTTATAATCTACACAAAAGCTATTAAATGGTGTTAAAAGGTGAAAATACATACAAACCACCAGAGAGGCACTAAGCTCTGCTGCTGACCTACATAGGATGCTTTAAGCTTTGAATACAATAAGATCTGAATACATTCATATTTCCACTTAAAGTGGACCTTCCACCTCCTTATACAAGTATTCACATTGTTTAATAAGTCTAACTATTTCACTCTATTTGGAATTATATTTGTAGCCCTTAATGTTCCCAGCTGTTGTTAAATTTTATATCCTGTTTCTGAAATTGCTAATTTAACTTCAGAAGGGCAGTGCCAGGATATTGGGCAGTAGAGAACCAAAGTAGCATATTGGGTGCAAAATCTTTCTTGAATCCCCAGGAACGGTTGATGGCTAGAAAGAAACAATGGGGATGAGGGGGGCTGTATATAAAATAACCATGAGGGTCTGTTTGGTACGATAAACTAGGGAATATTTTAGGGAACAGGAGACAGTTTTAGTTTCTGATGTAATCGCACTGCAACACAGGAAGTATCGGTACACAGTGGGGGGGGGGGGTTGCTCCTGCACAGTGTTACAGCATGTGAATCTGAAGCATGGAAGGGCTCTGGGAAGACCCATGTCAGGCTTCCGGGGAAGTGAACCCCCTGGACCACTGTGGACGGATCTAAGTGGCATGCGGTTTTCACCAGACGCTGCCGCAAAGCGGGTTGGTCTTGCTGCAGCGTGGTGCCACCAGGTCGTTCCACGGGCGCGACTTGTCCGCAGTGGCAGCAACGGTCAAGGTACAGAATCACCAGGCATTCTCGTAGTCGGGGACAGGCAGTCGAGGCGGCAATGGTGCAAGGTCATGGACAGAGCAAGTGACCAGCGCCAATCAGCGGTGCGCTGGTCCTTAAAATTTAGCACGTGTTAGCCTGCTGGGATGGGAGCAGGAACGTGGAGAGGTAAGTGAGGCCAGAACGGGGCGCCGCCACGGAGAGGGGCACGGTTGTGCCTGCGATTGTAGATGTGGATCACAGGGGCACCCGTGACAACTCCTAGGAGCCCTTCAGATTACCACAGTGACAGTGCCTTTATCTAAGTGTAAGTGTCCTTGTTTTATCATGCTGGATTCTGATTTCCTTAAACATATTATGATTTACAGTATAAGCTGTAACCAAACTAAATAATGGACATTACCTATAATATGTAACAGACCTTGTCTGTGATTTGGGTGACAAATCTGATCAAGTAATGTAATGAACATTTTTCACTCCGTATCTTTCCTAATAATATGTTCCTATAGATTCCTTGTTCATGAAACCTTGTGAGATAAGGGGATGAACTACAACCTATACTCTACATGTCAGCCTTGATGACACCTACAGTATCTACTGGTTGTAGTCCACATCCAGTACACTCCAAATTTCTAGGGACATGTGGATAGCATTGGTTTAGGGCAGTGATGGCAAACCTTTTAGAAACCGAGTGCCCAAACTACAACCAAAACCCACATATTTTTTGCAAAGCGCCAATGCGACAATTTAGGCAGTAAGTTATGACTCCCTGCTCTGTCATAGGTTTAAATCGTATAGGCACCTGAGGACACCAATACAGTAGAAAGCTACATTGTAGCTTCCTTCCAGTGTCCTGGGCTGCCTGGGACTGCAATAGGCATTGAGTCCTGTCTGGTGAACTCAGCACTTGGATGAACCTGGGTGCCCATAGAAAGGACTCTGAGTGCCACTTCTGGCACCCGTGCCATAGGTTCGCCATCACTGGTTTAGGGGCATTGTGCCTGGCACTATCTTACAGTAGGTATGGAAAGTATTCAGACCCCTTTAAATGTTTCATTCTTTTTCATTGCAATAGCTGTGTGCTCGGGGTCATTGTCGTGTTGGATGGTGAACCTTTGGCCAAGTCTGAGGTCCAGAGCATTTAATCCAGGATATCTCTGTACTTGGCCACATTCAACTTTCCTTCAATTGCAACCAATCATACTTTCCTTGGAGCTGCAAAACACCCCCATAGCATGATGTTGCCATCACCATGTGTCACCCCATGGGGTCTGAATACTTTCCGTACCCACTGTACGTAAGGTCATATTGATGGTAATAGGGGTTGGAAAATGGAGGTTTATGTCCAGACCTTTGATGATGTCTGCATCATTACAGTGGGACTTGACATTGGTTGAGTATTATTTCAGAGCATATACTGATGTAATGGTGATATTATTTTGGCATAGCCCTTTGATGTGACAGATCTGTCTTCCTCTAATTAGAACAGATAATCTAGTAAACTCAATCTATACTGGTCTGTTTGTCGTATTGGCATCCATTAAAAATCTGAATCAATACTCAAGTAAATCTAAAGTAATAACCAAGATAAAGATAACACAGACCCATCCATAGAAAAAAAAACAAGCATTTATTGTACAAATTAAAGGCAGATTTTTTAGATCACATAGTAAATATTGTAAAGTAATTTAGAATGCTTTCCACTAACACAAAAATCTTTCAGAACGACGTCTTTTGTCAAGAAACGGAGAATTGTAAAAGAGGAGATTGTTTGTAAAGCAATAAATTGTAGAAAAATGTGTCTTGTATCATTGTTAATGTTCTTCCTTTTAAGGGAAACTCTAGTAAGAAGCACTTAGGATTGTGAATTGTTACCTATAGTCATAAGGTCTGATGTTACTTCTGTCTATTTTAGGATTGTGAATATAACATTTTGGGTTGAATCTATCTGGCTTCCTAAATATTAACAATCCTTGAACAGGCTGTGTGACCGCTGCTAATCTTGTTACCCTGTGACATTAACTCCCCTCCTTCATGTAGATCTCAAGAACATGCACAATGTGTCCTCTTATAGTTACAGACCATGGGGGAGATTTGTTGTCCGCCTCGTATGATGGAAGCTGCTAGCTGGGGTAGTTGTGTGCAAAAACCATGTGAATGTTCAAGGTGAATGTTTGCACAATCTCGATAGTGTGCACCCTGCCGCCGGCCTTGCCAACTCAAGCCCACTTTACACCCACTTGGCGTGGAGATGGCATGAAGACGTATGGCATTAACTGGAGTTTCGCAAGTTATTGTGCGTGGCCAGAAAACTGGTGTGGAAGAGCCTTGTAATTGTCCCCCCATGTCACTGGAAGGCTCTCGGGAGAGGTGTAAGCTGCTGTTTAGAGGGTTGTGTCAATCCATGCTACAAGGTTACCCTACCAAGACTGGGTAGAATGAATACATTGTAGGTGGGGTCCAGGGCTGTAACTTATGATACTCCGGCTATACATCTAGTGTGTATATATTCTTGTGGTACCTTGATGTCGGTAGGTAAGGGGTTTGTACTTGAGTTATCTCCAACAAACATTTATCACCTATTTTATAAAACTGGTGATAAATGTAAAATGAATGTGTCCATCCCAAAAGAAATTGAATGTAATAGTGGTCACACACGTGCAATACCATGGTATCTAAAGTCTATGTTGATGTTATGAAGTTGTATACTTCTCTGCAGTTATTTGGAGATTGAACTCAATGTGCAGCCTCTATAACTCACGCTGGATGTCATATGGTCTCACCTATCTTGATATTATTTCTACTCCACACAGGGGCAGGTTTGTGCACATTTGCAAGGGGCTACATACAATCTGCATTCTAAAGGCAACAGTTTAGCATTCCCTGCTAGTTCAGTGTCTGCAGCAGTGAACCATTATGGGATGGTAGCATTTTCACTATACAGTAATCTCATGCGAAAGTGATAAATGCTGAGCATACACCGTGGATCTTATCCATAATGAATCACATAGTGTCATTTGAGTATTTTTTATTTGTAAAGATCTGATATTATATTCATTCATTGTGTGTCGTTTGTGTACCCCAAATCACAGGCCAAGGGGTTGGATCATATAAGTAGCCGTTGGTCGTTAAATTATTATTTTTAGAATGCTAAATGTAGGACACACCAAACTTTATAGAAGTTAATAATTTCAGACCAAAGTCAACTTAATGTCACTTTGTTGCCCAGCTACCCCATACATTGACATGGAGGGTTTCGTGTGTATAGGTTCTGAACTGGTAGGAAGCCACAGGCAGGTGCTCCCCTCCATGAGTTTATAAGGAGATTAGTATAGGGAGAGTGGGGGTTAGCCAGTGCTAAATATGGTGGCAAGACTAGTTGACCATCTTTAAGGCTAGCTTAACTCTCATAAAATGCAGAGCAGCAACATATTGCATGTTAAAGGATGATTACATAAGAGACCCCTTTCCCACCCCAGTTCCATTGGCAGCTCACTGGTCTTGGGGGCTTCTTATGTCATCTGACTAAAAGTGATGTCATGTACATTGTGCACATATCAGTGGAGCCAAGTAGTGATCACATGCACAATATATCCAATATATCACATCTAGATTTTGCTGTTTACTTTCTCATTGTCCACATGGATGAGAAGTTGCTCTATGTGTTGTAATTCTTCACTGTGGTATACGAGGTCCCGATCCTGAGTATGAGGGGCCACCAGCACAGTACACATTGGGGGACATTTATCATACTCCGGCACCCATGTGGCAACATATGATGAAGTTCCCGTCCCTCCAGCACCGCTGGATTCATCATTAGGCTCCTGATACATCTGCTCTGCTGGAAATTCTACACAAGCCCCAGCTCCAGCCTGAATGATCACAGGCCATAGCTGGTGTGCAGGCCCACTATGCCACTGGCCATGCCCCTGCATGCCCACTTGGCATTGAGATGACGTGAAGGGATGAATAATTGAAATGACTGGGTCTTAGCATGTAACTGCAATAATTTCAGTCCTGATAAATGTTGCCCAATGATTGAGTGGACTTTGTGCAAAGGAAAAGAACACCAGGGGCAACACAACAAGACTGTTACGGCAATATCTAGACACAGGAATGTTTTTACTGTAAAAAAATTATTGCTACTGAATTATCAGAGAAAACGGTACGGCAGTGTATGTTTTATTGTGGGACACCAAATTATTATAATATTTTTTGTGAATTTACTAAATAAATATAAATTATTTATAAGTTAGAACACATGGTTAAGGCTCCTACAGTCAGAGCGTTGTATTACTTAGGGAAATTTTATTACCCTTTAAACTAATAGGAGATTTGATATTGGACATACACAGCAAATGATTCTTACCTGGCCAAATACTCCATATTTAATATTAGTTTATTCATAATGTGACTGGAGTAAAGTAAGAAAAAAAGAACCAGAATCCTTGCGTAATTGTTTCCAAATCTTTAGCAGGCATTGTACCACATTTTGAAAGCATTTTAGAAGCTTCTAACACCACTGTGAAAAGGGGCGTGGTTTAAGCAGAAATGGGCATGGTCTTATCAAAAGTGGGTGCGCCCTAGCAAATATTTGCAACAAATTTAAATATATTTTGTAGTGTAACATTGAGGGAACTAGTAAAAGGTGCAAAATTAGACCAGACCATTTACAATTACGCCAGATTCTCTATAACGCATTATTGAAAATCTATCACAGAATAATGTGAAATGTTCTAACTTTACAGCCATTTAAGTTTATTTAACCCACTGTGTTGTCAGAAAATTACTTCTTTATTTAAGGGAGTTTTTACGTTGAACATGTTTTTTTGTTTTTTTTTAGGAATCTTTGATGTTTTATATTCAAATGTTTGCATGCCTATATATTTATTATTAAAGGGCTGCAATAAAAGATAACACCTATATACAAAACACCTTAATTTCATCCAAAACGAACACTAGGTGATGTCACAGCCTATCTACATCCCTCCCTGCACAGAGCATGCCTAAAAAATGCTCCATAGACCTGAGTGGGTTTCAGACTATTGTATCAATGGCCATGGGCCGCTGTAAAGTATATCCCTATTTGCTGTTACTAGAGCGCAGGAAAAAATGTTTGTTCCTATAATCATAAAGAAAAAGTTTCACTATTTGAATATAGGTCACTTTTGCTTATTCCTTATGCTGTGATAAGTGCATGGATCACAAGAAGGTCCCTAAACAACCCACAAGAATGACCCACCAACCTCCTGATTTATTTGGTGGCCGTCCATACTGACATCCAATTTATGCCAGGCCCTACATGGCATAAAATTGTGCTAATACTTTGGCCATTCAAGCCTGAACTGGCACAGGCTATAGCAGTGCACAGGCGCAGGGGAGGGGCACCCACTCCGCCATTAGACACGCCCCCTCCACACTCATCCACGCCCACTATGTGTGAAAGTGATGTAAAGGGTAAAGCCAGTTTGCAGGGAATTGTGATTTTTGATGGTTCTTACTCCTGAAAACTGACATAAAGCCCTGATAAATGCCCCCCCCCCCCACTCCCACTTTATACTTATATTTATCTTTATATTTGTGTTTGTGCACTTAGTAAATAATATTGTAATGAAGAAAATGCCTTTGTATGATTTAATTACCCTGTAAAGCCTGTAGGGTCCTGATAATCCTTTACATCCTACAGGGAAAGGTCACCAAGAAAAGGTAACAATTGACAAAAAAAAACTATATAAATACATTTATTACAGCAAAACCAAGACAATAAAATAGACATTTTTGCAATTTTCATTATACAAAATAGATTATTCTCTGCTTCATTTCAAGCTGGTTACAAAACCTGAAATAAAATGTTACACTGAGGATAGTGACTCTTTATATGGTATGAGCTCTGTATATTGTCCCAGCATAATACAACCCATATTGTAGAAAGAGTAGCCGTGTGGTCAGTATACGGACTATCCCATACACATATGTTACAATACAGAATATTTCTGACTTCTAAGTAATAAGTATTAGATGTTTATTCTTTGGTAACCTCCTCTATACCTGGTCGCTCTGTAGTCCGGCCCATCTTCTGGATAAATTCAGTATCTGGCAGTGGTACATTAGAAAAACTCTACACTTTACAGATCATGTTAAGCAAT
Source organism: Engystomops pustulosus (assembly GCF_040894005.1). Classification (NCBI taxonomy): domain Eukaryota; kingdom Metazoa; phylum Chordata; class Amphibia; order Anura; family Leptodactylidae; genus Engystomops; species Engystomops pustulosus. The sequence continues at coordinate 80,111,113 of NC_092418.1, forward strand.
GATATCTGTCATTCCTATGTTAAGTTCTAGAAGGAGATAGAAACCTTCTCTGACAGATCTTAAAGTCCCAATCTGAAGGCTGATGTAGATCCACCATCACCGATGTCCCAAGCCTGTTTGGAAAGTCTCCAGAAATGGGGTCCATATGGTTAGTAGTCCACATTGTTGTCAAACAATTCCTTCGCTTCGTTTGCTTCTCCATACTACCAAGGCCGTCATAAGAAGCGTTATAAGCACAGGGATGAAGATGAAGGAGCACAGGATGGGCAGGGGAGGGTCTGCGGGCAGCCTGCCAGTCAGGGCACAGTTCTTGAAGTACTTCTTATGAAGTTCTGTGAAGAACCTATCCACTACATAGTTTGGCCAGTAGCAGTGCTGAATCTTAGCCAACAGGCTAGTACAGTTTGTGACTTCAGTGTAGATCCTACAAGACAAAGATAAAACACATATACTATGTCATTGCTGTAAGAATCAGTACTGTAGGTTGGCACCATGTCTGCGCCAAATCAGTTGGTATAAGCATAAGGAAATTCTGCTTATGCAGTATATGAGACATAAACCTCTTACATGTGCTGTTCCTGTATTACTCCTACTGGCAAAGCATCACTAGTGTATATATGTATGGCCCATTATATATAGTCCATATGTAAGGACACATCCAAGTGACAAATGGTAATGTTGACACATATTGATAGCTAACATGGGAACAGTTTAACACACATTTTACACAGCTATTCACAGAGCAGGTCCTATTTTTCACACATTTAATGCAGTATGTGCCTGTGTCTCTTCTGATCAGCTTCCTCATGCATACGGCTGTGTTCACCCAGACATGATTTACTGGTAAGCTTGCCTGAATGTCTGACCCGATTGTCTACAGACCAGAACTGAACCGACATGCAGTGTTCAGTTCTGATCTCTAAACGTTCAGGCCAAGCTTACGTTGCGAGTCTGTTGCGAGTAAGGCCAGCAGCACACGTGGCGGTTTGAACCTGTTTTAGGGACATTTTTAAGCAGTCCGTTAAAAAACACATACATTTTTGAAAATGCATGAATTTTTTCAGTTTTTGTCCGTTCTTCCCCAATTATGATAATTATAGTAATTGGGAAAACCTGACAAAACGGAAAAACAGATGCGTTTTCAAAAACGCCTGTATTTTTAAAATAAATAAGTTTTTTTAAAGGACTGCTTAAAAACGGCCCCAAAACAGGTTCAAAACGCCACGTGTGCCGATGGCCTAAGGGCTCTTTTACATTGGAGTGGTTTCTCACATCTGTGAATCAGTGAAGCCTCACAAAGCCATTGACTTCTAAGGGTGTTTTCACATGGACTTGTATTTTCACTGATCCGTTGTCCGTAGGAAAAATTATGAAACGTGTCTAATTTTTGTTATGGATATAGATCATAGAAGGAAATAGAAGTCTATGTGTCTGCAAAAAAAACGGATGAAACATCCCTTTTTTTTCACTGATGAGGATGAAAAAACAGGTGTGATGTTTTCAAAGCAATGTTATACCTCGAGTCGGCAAAAAAAAACTGAAGACAAAACAGAAGAAAAAACGGAGACAAAATGGAGACAAAACGCAACAGATGTGCAACGGAAGCTGAGCACCAACGCCAATGTGAATGAGCCCTAAATCGCATCACACTCGCTTGTTAGCAATAGGCCATATATTCATCTGAACTATTCATTTACTAAAAAAAAAATTGAAATGAAAATTCTTTAAAGAGAAGCCGTCAGGTCAATCTGGGACACTAAACCAATATAGCTCCTTCTGGACCAAACCGTCAATGAGTTTTCTCTGTGGACGCATTATTAAAAAAATCGAGCCAGCATTTTTTTTTAAAGCGGTCATGGAGAGAGCCGATACAGGGAGATTTGGGACACTAAACCACCACTCCATAAAGACGAGTGGGTGGTATTGTATCAACCTGACAGGTTCTCTTTAACCATAATGTCCGGCTATGCGCCTATTTTAGTTGTGTTCTGTGCTTTACTTTTTCACCTTTTGAATGGACTAATCATTTAAAATAGCTGAATGTACCCTTTCTGCATCTAATCCGCGATTCTCTGCCATACGCCCAGACCATCTTTCTATTCTAGGCCGGAGCTGCACAGTGGGGACATGATATGGCACATTTATTTTATCTGGCAGATTCCATATCAGCAGCAGCTCATAATAACACACTTGCTGCTTATCAGTGACTTTGGCTTTATCAGCTTTACTCATTAAGAATCTTAATTACTTCCCAAACAATAGAAAGAACACACAGTCTTATCAGCACGGACAATGATGGGAAAACAGTTCTGTGTGCCAGGGGACTGCCAGCGTGTTCTGCCACTATCTGCTATAGTACCAGGATATAGACCGGGATAAAAGACTCAGATTGTTTTATATGGAAATATTATGGATTAACCCTTGAAATGAGCTGTAAACACCCATTACATTAGAGACAACTCCTGTTAGTTCATGTACTGAACAGTACAATCCAGCATTTATGATACCTGCTGATTACTTGGCTTAACAAGGGTTAATGTGAAATCATTGTAACTACTATTGGGACAGCACATAAAGTATTTCCAAAAGCACACTGGATTTTTATAGTAATGACGTCAACACTTTCCAATGGAGAGGTCACTATAGTGTTTTGTTGCAGTGTGAGAATTGAGTACCTATGGGACATACAGTCTGTAGACTGGGGCAAAGGACTCTGAGTCATCCCCCTTGAGGTTCACAGACTTCCTATAAATCATTCTCAAGGAAGAGTACAGTATCTGAGTGAGCTATGGCTGGCTCCACAGGTCCTTCCCTCTGATATGCAGCTTATAATGACCCTACTGCTGTTCTTGATTGATACCTTTAATAGGTGAAGTAATATAGCTTTCTGGTCGCAAATCAAAGATGCAATCCACAGATGCAATCCACAGATGCAATCCACTGAATATGCAAATCAGCCTGTAAGTGCCAGGATTCTAGTCACTATCTGCATCACTTGTCTGGAGCACATTGAGCTCGCCCCATTGCACTAGCACGCTTATTTACCTATCCATATTGCTTTATCTGTTTATAGGCTTTTTCTACCTATAATTGGTCCCTACATAAAGTTATTCTTGGTTTTGGAGGCAATGTGGACTGGAGAGGCCACCCCCTTCAATTAATATCAAGCCTGTATATACAAAATTCTAAAAATGTTATCATTATCCTATCCCTGCTTGTCTTCATGGAGAGGGCCTGCGCTTCCCTGACCTCTAATTTCATCATTGTTGACTGAGCGCTACCCTGACATTACTGGACAGGTGCAAATAAAACTCATTCCATCGGAAGATTCTTCCCACACTCCGGGGCCGACCCAGGCAGCTGCTGCGATATCCAGTACATAATATCAGAGTCCTTGGTGACTGGGGATCATTTCATGTCTGATGTCTAAAGGAAGAGCCCTATGAAGGGTAAAACAAGTTACATCTCTCTCTCTCTCTCTCTCTCTCTCTATATATATATCTGCTGAATATAAATATTACTCATCAGCTATGGCATCATATACAGTGTGTTACTCCAGTTTTTATTTTAGATCTGTTATTAATTGAGAACAAAGTAAACATTTTGTTGCTCATTATTGAATATAAATGGGTCCCAGTACTAAGGATTTGCCATCTCTCTGGCATTTTTTTGCCAGAATCTTTTTTCAATCTTGTATTTTCGTATGTGAATAGACAAACAACTGGGCGGAACCATTTGGAGCAAGATGGCGTTGACACCATGAGTGATTCCCATATCAGACTATGTGAGATATTGTTTGCTTCTTAGTTTATTTCTAAGTATTCCAGAGGAACGCCACAACGTAAACGTCAAAGAAAAGATGCTCCCTGTATGGGCGATTTGTCAAAGCCACAGCAAAATGACATCTCCAGCAAAGCTCTGATGTGGAAGGCATTAGTACACAGCATTGCTATGGGACCATACAGTCTCTTTATAAATGTTGCTTTTATGGGTGAACAATACTGTGACATACAAGGCTTTGTAGTGCATCTCTATAGTGATCGCATGTGTGGGTGTATAGACTGGTCTCCAATTCATATAACTATTCCATTGGTTCCTAGATGTCTTGTGCTATCAATTGCGACTATCTAGGACTGTACCATTATATAACACATTTACTTACACATGTCAGTACCTTTAAGTAAAATCTATGTATAATAAGACAAGGGCTACCTCGTGACTTCTAAATGGGACTTGCAAATCCAAAGGAGAACTCATGTACAACTTTAGTTACTCAGAACATTTCCAAACTTTTGAGTAATTTACATGCATTTTCCCCAGTAAGTCACATACAGCTGTCACATTTCTGCAACTGTATTTTCTCTGTGTAACCCAAGTGTCGTCCTCAGATATCATGGGTTCATGTTCAATGCAATATTCCTGGGGAAAATATGAAAAGCTGATGGTCAGGTCTTATGTTCTCATGACGTCGCACTGGAAACTTCTCCCAGCTGTGCGCCAGAGATGCATGCAAATCCTTTCCATAATGCACAGGAGGTTATATGTATACAGTGTTCTGCTAAAGGTATAGGATGCATACAGTATACATCTCTCCAGGCTTGGGACACTGACCCATGCAAATCCTATATTTCATTTTAGTGTAAGCAGATATACAGATTGCAGACTTGACATCCCCCCCCTCTCCCCCATGGAACCACAAACCCATAACACGTGGATATGTCTCCTATACATGATAAGCGATTGTGTGCAATTCAATGTAGATTTCTCATGAGAGTTCAATGAACATAAGTGATACCATGGCCTCTACAGGAAGGAGAAAACTTTGCCTCTCATTGCCGTTTTTTCAGCCTTTTTATATTTTAAGATTTTTGAAAGCACTTATCTCCAAGGAGATGAGGGAGCAGTCTCCCAGGGTTCAGTTACTATGGAAACTTTACATTTTATTGTTAATATTTAGTTTAGAAAGTGCAGTGGTCAACATGTCAGGTTCTGTGCACACTAGTCTACTCATATTTAGTAAAAAAAAAAAAAACCTTAAAACCTGGTAAATTAGTAAGGACATGGTGTAAAGGATTCTTTTTTTTATTGATGTCTTGCTCCTTGCTGTATCACAGGCTCATACGCATTGAATTATTCTAAACAAACTCTCCTGATGATACATCACAGGATTAATTGGCCCGTCCCATTAGGCATATTTTTCTTCAGGCACCAAAACCAAATCTATTACACAAAAGAAGAAACAAAAGGGAAAAACCTTCTAAATAATCTTTATTGTGTAAACAAAAATCATAAGACCAATGAGCATTAAAATGACAATAGACAATGAAGGAGCAACAAGCAGAATCATAAGGCATGCACACTACCTGGGTGTTAATATATATCTCGTAATTCCTCCCTGAGAATCAAGAACACTCAATGAATAGATGCAGACCGGTCGGTACAAGTAACTTGTTTCTTCCCCTGCTTTTTGTACCTCTTTTACATTGTTGTTGCCCTTATTTACTAACTTGCTCAATGTTGAGACCCCCACAAATTGCAAAAACGAGTCACTCCTCAGACTAATGGAGCAGACAGCCACGCATAACCATTCTGCTCCATTAATCTCTATGGAGCTGATGGAAATTGCTGAGCACTGAAACCAGGGGCATAACTTTAGGGGGTGCAGAGGTTGCGATCGCACCTGGGCCCATGAGGTTAAGGGGGCCCTTATGGTGTCACTTTCCCATATGAGAAGACTATTACTATAAACCATACATTATGGTCGGGACCTGGCACAGACTTTGCACTGGGGCCCATCAGCTTCTAGTTACGGCACTGACTGAGATCCCAACTGATCAGCAAGTAAGACCCTATTCACGGGATAGAGCCTAACTTTAGTTTGTGGGAAAAACCCCTTTGTTCATTTGGTAATTTAAAGCCCCTATTCATTCAGTGTTCTTGATTCTCAGGGGGGAATTATGAGATATATATTAACACCCAGGTAGTTTGCATGCCTTAGTTTCAGTTGGTTGCTCCTTCATTGTCTATGTCATTTTAATGCTCTTCTTTTTATGATTTTTGTTTACACAATAAAGATTATTTAGAAGTTTTTTTTTCCTTTTTTTTACTTCTTTTGTGTAATAGATTTGGTCTTGGTGCTATAAGACTTGGGGTGAATGTGGTTTGCCCAGTATATATATCCCCAACACTGTTTAGGTGTATATTTTTCTTCAGGGTAAATCATACTAGAGGTATTTAAAGGACACCTGTCATCAGGTCTGTGTCACTAGTCCTGTCACTACTACCTGTTAGAGCAGCTCACAAGGATCCCATCCCAGCATTTATATCTAGTCAATCATTGTAAAATCATCTTTTCTTTATTATGTAAATTAGGCTTGTCACATGGTCAGAGGCAGTGATATCATCCCTATTACCCCTCCCCTCTCCTCCCCCTGCTCATGTCTGTGTGTAATGTATAGTAAAGCATGGCTAGTGTGTGTGCTGTATCTGCTGACATGCTGCATCCTCCTAATACACAGAGACACAGACATCAGCTACACAAGTACCTGCTATGTTCTGCTATGACATGGCTGCCTGGAGCTGTTGTATCTCTCCTATACACACAGGCTGCAGGGGGCGCCAGCACCAGGAAGCACATCATTATACAGCCTCACATCATTATACAGGCTGTCAGTCATGTACTGGGGGAGTGGCTGTACCTCCCACTCATGAATAAGTTGAACAGCTTGAATATGCTAATGACTCATTGGACATTTCACAGGCCATTTGCATACAGCTTTAGGACCTCATTGCTTAGGTTTACAGACATGTAGAGGGACAATGAAGGGATAGAGGCAATGCTCTCTTATGGCAGTGTATGAAAATATAAAATAGTTAATTTTGCCTGACGGTTCTCTTTAAAGAGGACTTTTCACCACCTCAGACATTTGGGGCTAGAAAGAAAATACAAATTCCCCCTGCATCTGTAAAGCAGCCCCCAAATCATGGCATGGTCTCTTATGTGAGTGATGTGAGATGGTGAAAGGTCCACTTTAAGAGCCATTTAAAAGAGCCCTGGAGAGCTGTGTAATCTTACCTCTGTGTTATTAGTGACAGGACTGTGAAAAGTAAAGTTATAATACAGTTCTGCAGCTCTTTCAGCTGCTCTGACTAGTTATATTAGCATGAAGAGCTTTCTACTCCCTGCACTGTGTAGCTCCACAACCCTTGCCCTCTGCTAGGAGTAGGGACTGTATCAGGATATTGGTTTGATACTTACTGCAAAGATTAGAAAGCTCTTTGGGTTTATAGATCCTCCCCGAGCACTTGCAGGAGGTGCAAAATTGGATTAAAAGTTCACTTTTTACACCCCTGCTGCTACTTATTACACACAAAGGTTTGATCACACAACTCTCCAGGGCCTATACCTAGCACTGTCTGCAGTATATTATAGTAAAATCTGATGACAGATTCCCTTTAAATGGATTCTCTAAAAAAATGCTGATATTGCAGAACATGGGTCTGTGATCAGTAAGATATTTATGAAGCATTTACGAAAATTTTGGCTAAAGCTTTTTATTCCTATTTATATTAATAAAGATCTAGGGCAGTGGTGGCAAACCTATGGCACCAAAGTATAAAAAAGTTATTAGCGCCAGAAGATGGCAAAATCCAAAAGTTTGGTATCCCTTTAATCGTACCGACCCAAAGAATAAAGTAGTCATGTCATTTGGGGCACACAGTGAAATCTGAAAAATCTAAGTCCAAAAGAATACGGCGCAAATGCGTTTTTTCACCAATTTCACTGCATTTGGAATTTTTTTCCCGCTTCCCAGTACACGGCATGGAATATTAAATACCACTATTTTGAAGTATAATTTGTTACGCAAAAATAAGCCATAACACAACTCTGTACATGGAAAAATAAAAAAGTTATAGATTTTTGAAGGTGGGGAGGGAAAAATGAAAACGCAAAAACGAAAAAGGACATTGGCAGGAAGGGGTTAAAGTGTACTCACTCTGTACGACTATATGATAAATGGATGGCTTGCTATATTATATTCTGTTCTAGAAAAATACGTCCTTCCATGTTATCTGTACGACCTGAAACCATTACTTGTGTTCACAAGAATGCTGACTATTGTGTTATATTGCTTTACGTCTTATTGTAATGGATAACACTAAATTTAAAAAAAAAAAATGACAGTTATAAAAAAATGTGTACTTACTCTTCTGTTGCGTCCCAGTCGCACCATAGCTGTCTTCCTAATTCTTCCATCTTAAAATGGAATTGTAACATACAAAAATCATCAATTAGACTTGAATAAGACTCCTTGTTACATTCCGCAAAAACCATAAGTGGAGGAGCTGGAAGATAAAAAAAAAAGAAGATGTTACAGTCATCGAGTAGGTACCTGTCAGATGAAACACGAGTACATCAATGACACATGTTTATCACATGTATATTTACACGGTAATTATGTCTGATATGTTATTACCATACCAATGGCGCCTACTGACAGATGAATGACAGGTGAAAGTACAACAAGGAGCGTCAGTAACAACCGCTCCTACATTCTGCTCCGGTATACCACGGTCACCCGCTCCTGTAATAATGCTGAGTGGACAGGAAAGCCGCCACATATTTTTCTGTTAACCTATTATAGTAAGGTCATAAGTTTTTTTTACAACACTTTCTGTAAAAATGCAATAAATCTGCTATGTGTGAATGTGCCCTTCCTTGTGTTCTTCAGGAGAACACAACACGAACTCAATATACCATAACTGCAATTACAGTCTCTGTTATATCGTAGCCAAAAGGGAGCACCATTTTTTGGGATTGTTTTCGAACAGTTACAAATTTTAGGTGACAGTGTGTCTCCCAGATGGAGCCAAACACATCATTTAAAAGAAGCTGGAAGGAAATGTTCTTCATTGTGTGGCTTAGTATCAAAGTGAATGTCAAAATAAAATCAAAACCACAAAGTCTGATTTACGTTATAGAACGGAGATGTATTGGGCATTGGGTCATGATACGACATGAGCAAAGCGTTGATTTAGATAACATTTTTAGACACATTTTTGATGAAAATGATCAATTTTACCAAAATTTTTAGACATGAGGTAGCAGATATGATGGAGAAATCCTAGAAAATACAGGATGATTTCCCTGGTAAACTAGGCCTGGCCTTGTGATGATGTCAGCATGATATTACAGTATAATGAGGCCTTGACTTATCTGATTCCAGTAACGCATTACCAGTATACAGCTTAAGGCCACATTAGTCATGGTCCAGCTAATAAATAAGGACGTGCTGCTTTGTTAAAACTGTAGGTTCAGCCTTTCTTTTAGTGTGGGGTTAATTGAATTTCCATAGATGTACCAGAAAAGCCAATCTAATAGAAAAACTGTTGAAATTTCCATGCAAAGCCTAGTAGCTAAGAAACTATCGATTTCCCATAACTACCCTATCGGACAATTGATTTCTGGATAATAGAAATTGATCAAGTAGCTGATTGCTGGTCAATAAATGTCCCACAGGGCAATTAACATCTTTGCCTGTTTCTCGTGCAAGAGAAAAATGAAATTCCATTCGTAAAGTAAGAAATAATGGTCTTTCCTAACAATCTGTTCAATCGCTAAAGCCTAATGTGGCAATTTCCTGCCTTGTTAATATTGTAAGGAGATTTTACATACACCATACTGTAACAAACAGTCTCTGTCACTGACTGTCTCTGTCAGTCTCTGTCACTGACTGCCTTGTGTTGTGTCTTCATTGTTCTGGTAGCCATATTTTTTTATGTCTGTATATCTATACTGTATAAGAATTTACCAAATTTGTAGAATTTACCAGACTGTAGCTCCCGGGATAGTAAATATTGGCTATAACAACATAGCATGGGTTAACAAAAATATTTTATCTGTCGCTAAATGTCTCTATCATTGACTGTCCCTGTCAGTCTCTTTTACTGTCAGTCGGTCACTGACTGTCTCTTTTAGTCTCTGTCACTGACTGTCTCTGATGATCTCTATCAGTCTCTGTCACTGACTGTCACTGACGATCTCTATCAGTCTCTTTCACTAACTGTCTCTGTCACTGACCATCTCTGTCAGTCTCTGTCACTGACCGTCTCTGTCAGTCTCTGTCACTGACCGTCTCTGTCAGTCTCTGTCACTGACCGTCTCTGTCAGTCTCTGTCACTGACCGTCTCTGTCAGTCTCTGTCACTGACCGTCTCTGTCAGTCTCTGTCAGTCTCTGTCACTGACCGTCTCTGTCAGTCTCTGTCACTGACCGTCTCTGTCAGTCTCTGTCACTGACCGTCTCTGTCAGTCTCTGTCACTGACCGTCTCTGTCAGTCTCTGTCACTGACTGTCTCTGTCACTGACCATCTCTGTCAGTCTCTGTCTTTTTCTTTGCATCTTACCTCACCCATAAGCTGTCATATACTCATTGCTTATAATAACCAATCAAAGCTCAGAGCCCATATTAATGACCTGTGGTAAAACAGCAACCAATCACGGCTCAGCTTCTATCTGCCACAGTAGTAGCAGAAGACAAAGGCTCCTGTAAATGGAGGTTAAAAAGTGTATTTTGGAAAGTGTGGCATTATAATTTTGTCTCCAAACCTAGTCTACCACTTTCCCCGAATCACAGAGATTGGCTTTGCAAAATTTGGTGATTGTAAACGCAACGGTGCAGATTCCTATAGCGGACATTCATACACAAAACAAACTGAGGACCCTTTCTGGCACATTTGTAACCCTCACATCTCCAATGACAACACGTCTAGGGTGGGGCTAAGTGAAGCGCAGGAGGTGTTGTGCCTAAGTAACTGAAAGGGAGATTAGAACTCCCTTTAGGCTCCATTAACACCTATGTTGCCTGGAGCTCCTCAGGCTCATTTGCATAATTTTTAAAGCATTTTTTGTAAAAACAAGGGTAATGGAAAAGCAGATCCTGCCAGAAGGGGCCCACACCAGTATGTAAGTGGGCTTGGGTTAAAATCCTTCATCCTGGTGGTAGATTTCTGATCTTGTCTTCGTGGGAATATCCCTTTAAGAAGGCAGTCCCTTTCTGATGGCTTTCTAAAGCAGTAATAGCATTGGATCCCATAATACATTCTACAGAGATCTGAGGCTGGGTACTATGGCACAGAGGGAGTCTAAATGAGCCACTACAGTATACCTGCTTTATTTATCCCTATTCCCCTATGAGATAACCATCATTTTACTGTATATTCCTCTATGTATACACCAATTGAGTCCCCAATTGTCTATGTCAATTAGTATATATGTATCTCTCACACTCTGTTCCTAGTCCTCTGTCTGAGGGGAGGAGTTAAAGGGGTTGTCTACTTTCAATAAATAATTGATATGATTTGTGTAAGGAAAAGTTATACAAATTTTCCAATTTACTTTCTGTATGAATTCCTCACCATTTTCAAGATCTCTTCTTGCTGTCATTCTATAGAGCAGTGATGGCAAACCTTTAAGTGGCCAAGTGCCAAAAAAGCAACCCGAAACCCCCCCTTTTTATCGCAAGGTGCCAACCAAAAATTAAAGCAGTAACTTACTGCTCCCTGTTCTACAATCATCATATTGGCCTCCTGAAGACAGCAACAAAGTAGAAAGATGGAAAATTTGCATCATTTTAGTTTCTTTCCAGTGTCCCTCTGTACACAGAGAATCGTGGTGCCAGCAGGAGGTCTATTCATTCTCCCTTTTCTTACTGTCCCAAGTAGCGAAGAAAGTATGAAAATATAACTGAAAGCAGCATCTTGTTAGTTGCTTGGAACTGTCTGGTATGCTGGGGCGATGGCCTGGGTGCCCACAGAAAGGGCTCTGAGTGCCACCTCTGGCACCCGTGCCATAGGTTCGCCACCACTGCTATAGAGGGTCAGCAGGCCCCTGGTTGACAAAGCCTCAGTGGGTCCCTTTGCAGTGAACTCATATGGGGGCATTAAAATTCTGAAACTGAAATAGTCTCCTGTTCCCTAAAAGATTTCCTAGTTTATCGTACCAAACATCCCTATCCTGGTTATTTATGTACAGCCCCCTCATGTTATTTTATATACAGCCCCCCTCACACGCTTTGGATTCATTAGTTACAGCCCTCCTCAACCCCATTCCTTATGTACATATTGCCATTCCTTAGATCGACAGTCCTTGATACTACAACTGTTTGCTGTCAGTTTAACTTGATGCTATTCACCTTCCCATGATCTTCATCCCCCTGACTACACATTGGGGGTCATGCATCTTTATTTTTCTTCCTTTTTTTCTGTCTTTTTGAGACTTTCTTTAGCGCATTGCAATTTTTTGCGCCTTTTTGGGGACATTTAGAAATTTTCATATCAACATTTATCATTTCATATTGTCTAACATTTGAGAATTTTTTTGCGCAAAAAAACGCAGACGGAACCATACTTGAGGAAAAGTTTGAAAATGTTAAGAAATTACATTTGTGCAACATTTGTAACCAATGTCTCAAAAAGAGATCTGAAAAAAACCCAAACATTTAACTCAAGGAAAAAGTGAGATTGATAAATTACCAAAGTAGCAGACGAAAAAAAAGACAGGCAAAAACAAGCCAAAACAAGCAGAGATCAGATAAGGGGACAATGTGATTGGCAGTTGTGTTTATGGAGTGGAAGGTTTGGGATTAGGGGACGTATGGGTGATGATGGTTTTTAGATTTCCTGGGCATCTATGCAGTCACTAGCTCTGTAGACCGCAGTATTCACGTGAGGGACTCTCTGATAGGGCTCCCCAGGGGTGAGCTTACACCATAGTTCACGCCATTTACACCCCAGGACAATCCATGACTGGGATTGTCTCTTTTACATTTAGCCACCAGTTACTCATGCATCTGCCTTAGTGACCCAATTACAAATTAAGTTGCAGAGAAAAATAGAGAACCAAATAGCGCAGATATAGGGTAGGGACAGCACGGTGGCTTAGTGGTTAACATTACAGCTTCCAGTGCTGGGGTTCTGGGTTCAAGTCCCAGGGTCAACATCTGCAAAGCGATTGTATGTTCTCTCCAAGTTTGTGTGGATTTCCTCCAGGTCCTCTGCTTTCCTCCCACACTCCAAAACATACAGGTAGGTTGATTAGATTGTGAGCCCCATAGGGAACAGGGACAGATTTAGCAAGGTCTGTGCAGCGCTGAATAATCTGCGTGCTCTATATAAATAAAGGAATTATTAATATTATTATTAGTTTTGTGTATTACACTAGGTATTATAGATAGTTATGAATAATAACAGGTGGGTGCTCACCTTAAATGGTGTTGTAATAGCCACAATCAATTGATTTCATTTTATTATCCAGGGTGCAACCTCTGGTGACCCTTTCGCCAGGATCCTGTGGGTTTCTGAAAATCTCCAATATTCCTTTTTGAGCGCAAGTTTATTCTAAAAATACCATTTGTGGCTCAACCGTGGACTACAATTCCTTTAAAGCTTTATTCAAATATAACATTTATTCAGTCAATAACCAGCTAATCCAGCTAAGTCCATTTAAAATTCTCTTTGCAAAAAAGAAGCACCCCAATCTAAATGTGACCTTATTTTATGTGTGCGTCTTTTTTACAACAAAATAAACCCTTAAATGGAGCTGGATGTTGTTGACTGAAGATGAGCCCAATCCAGGTCTCAAAATGCATATCAAATCCCACATGTAGTCATAGAAGATGTGGGGCTGTTAAGATGGAGATAGTTCTCAGTGTATACAGTTTTTATTTATTTAATATTTGAATAAATCTTTGAAGGAATTGAAGCATGAGGTTGAGCGCCAAATGGTATTTTAGAGTTAACTTGCACTCAAAAAGGAATATTGGAGATTTCAGTGAATCTCCGGGGAATCCAGTTATTGGAAGAAACACGTCAGGCAAGCGTACGCCCTTTTAAGAGTCAATTTCTAGGATAGGGACAGTTGGGTGCCTACCTGTATTGTGATAACTGTACACAAGGATTCATGTGTGAACCATAGGAGTCTGCCATCCTAACGCAACAGTCCCAGACTATCCACCATTTCTTGAGGATAGACCCATGACTAGAAACAACAAGTTATCATGTAAGGTATAAATATTTGCGTACTCTTTGCTAGGCGTCTTCACATCCGGCGCTAATAGATAGCTGCCTAGTAGGTGTATATTCTTTCAGCCTTGTGTATTGCATGTGTTGTGTGCATTTTTAGGTTGACTTTGTATTGTAATGCATACCTAATAAAATGTTATAGGTTTTAGTTAATATACCACAGGTTTTGCTGGCTCATATTTGTTAAAAATACAAGAAACAGTAGATGCAATATACCAACCACATCCCCCCTCCTTGTTTGCTTTGAAATTAAACAGGTTTTTGATATCCCATATGTATCATTTCCAATACATCGTTCTCTTTCCCACACATCACACTTGGTCAATCTAAGTTTTTAGATTGGTTGTGGACTGCAGTAGTATCCTGAGGATGCAGTCACACGTTCAGTTTTTCAGAAGCAGTTTTCAATGACCAAACCGGGAGTGGAGTGAAAATAGAGGAGGAGTAGCACTTCCTATTGATAAGTCCTCACTCATTATGATCCACACCCGCTTTTGGGTTCAAAAACTGCATCTGAAAAACTGAATGCATGGCTGAACCCCAAGGCCTGTGGCACACGGGGCGTTTTGAACCTGTTTTTGGGACGTTTTTAAGCAATCCGTTAAAAAACCGCATGTGTTTTTTGAAAAAGCATCAGTTTTTGACTGGTTTTACCAATTATCTAAATTAAAACTGGTCAAAAACGGATGGGTTTTGTAAATTTAACAGGTGAAAGACATTTGTGGAACAGGTTTCCCCTTCAAAATCAAATATACCCATGCAGTTTATGTCTTTCATCTGATAAATTAACAAAACTGCACATAAAACCTCCTCAAAACTGATTGCGATGAACGTGTGACTGCACCTCAGACTCCAGAAGAACAGTTTTGGCTGTGGCTCTGTTACTTATTTTCTTACTGTAAAGCTTGTCCTGTTCCATCAAGGAGGACATATTCAGAATCTATACGATACATGTTACCTATGGGGTAACAAACAAGAAATACAAAATTGATAAAAGTAACAAATTAAACTGTTCACAAGTCGTTGAATATTATATGTACAGAGAGAGTCGGTAAATGCCTTATACACTGTACTGAAGCCAATATAGGCATTGCAGAAACTGCCAGGACCACAGGAGATTTCTGAGTCATAGCTATGTCCAAAGTACAAGGTGGGCAGATAAATGGGTATAATAGCTAGTTACTAAGGCACATAGGGGACTGCAATGAAATTTCGGAAGCAGTTAAATACAAGCCCAGAATATCCCAATAATGGAAGAATAAACAAGCAGGCACTGTCCACGGATCTGTAAATCACGTCTGCCTCTAATAGCTGTTGTTTGCCAGAATTCATGGTCTAAATTATTAGGAGTGCAGCAGCCGAGTGCTCGAATGTCAGGAACACTCAAATCACAAGCTGGAATATCCCAGTGTCACTACTGAGGGTTTAGAGCAATATCGACTTCTGACTATGATCTAAAGCTGACTAAGATGTCTTCACATCGTGAGGCGGAATAATAGTACTATTATATTTTTAAAGCAAAATTTCCCTACCTTTCTCTCCTAGCTCTCATCCAATAGAAGACACAATGGCAATTACACAAAATACTCCTACTTGTAATCAGACATGTTCCTGTCACACAGTTGTCAATACATAGATCACAGCTCAACCTTCCTGACTGACCTTATAGTATGAACCTTATGGATGAAGAGAATGATCACACTGCACTCTCAACTCTCTACTTGGTCATGTGATGTTGTGCTGAGGCATTATGAGATTGATAGCAAAGCAGAGAGAAAGACAGTGAATATAAAATACATGCAGAAAGGGAGACTGCAGCAAAATATAAGTGCTAACTGCACAAAATAAGTGTAGGGTTCATACACAGTCAGATGGGGACAGGGGTGGGGGGTGGAGAACTGCGTTTTCACTGGAATTGTTCTCTAGGTGTGCTTCATGTACAAACAGCGGGAATTTATCCAGTCTAAACAATCCCCTGTGATGTTTTATATTTCTCTCTTCTGCTTTGAACTTCCTTACGAAAATATATGTAATATACCTATCGGTGTGTGTTTAAAATAACTGAGAAAAAGCTAATTTAATAACCAGTTTGTTCAGAGACACAATGGCACTTGGGGGGCTGCACATTAAATTCCAAATGAAAACATAAAGAAAATATCAATTTTTATGTGTTTGCTCCTTCACTTACAAACTGAAATTTGCCCTTAATCATTGAAGTAATATTATATGGTATAACATTTACTTCTGGTAAATGCTGTATATTTGTGTGGCATGGAATCAACTAACATCTGACACCTGCCAACAGATGTTCGGCTGCTATTATTCTTCGCAGAACTTATAGAAAGTGCCTGGACTGACATGTTTTACTTACTTATATAACATAAGCTGGGTATATTGTTTGATGAACCCTGTCCAAGGATGTAACAACAGTGGTACCAGCCATAGCAGCTGCTATGGGGCCCACAGTGACAGGGGGCCCTGTCATCTGACCTGACACTAAAAAAAGGTAGATGTGCACCATGATATACATATTATGCTCCACATTGTACAGCATAATATATATATATATATACACATATATACACATATATAGAACATATATGATGTGTATATGCTGTATGTGTGTATTGTGTGTATACACTGTATTTGTGTTTATATGTTGTAAGTCTGTGTATGGCACTGTATGTGTGTGTATGTGTGTATATATGATGTGTATATTCTCTATATGTGTGTATATGTGTTTGTGAGTGTATAAATGTGTGTGTATGTTTGAAGAACTGTATGTTTGCTATGGGCCAAGTGATGACAGATAATAGTACATTTCTTGCCTGTTCTTGTCTACAATTTCCTCCAGGGAAACTTCCTAATGGAAATAACCCTAAAGTCATCATCAGTCTTAAAATACCCATTATAGTCAAATAAAGAGATCAATTGCATTTACATCTCCTCTGGGGGGCAAATGTACAAAATAGACTTAAAGCTTGCAGTTTTATGTTTACAATGATACTTCTAGTCTATCCCGACATCAACTGGAAACTAGTACATATTTATTGATAAATAGATATATTTTTATTATTATTATATTCATACAAATATGAATGTGTGCCATCATACAATTATTATCTGACTGACATAATTGCATTGACATATCATCTGATATCACCAACTATGTAACCAATATACCTATAGAGGCGCGACTACAGCACTAGCAGCCATGAGAGCTGCAATGGGGCCTTCATTGTTAGCCTCTTATTATATCAGGAGCAATGTGCACCAGGTGGGGGGTTGTCATGACTGGAGCATAATAATAAATCAATGTATATATTTTCATTTATTATCTCTCGTTATTTATTAATTTATATATTCTGCAGTGTGATGACTCTCTTATAATTATGTTCACTGTATAGAATTTAATATTCATATGGTAGCATATGTGGCCATTGTATGACATGCTATGATGACATGGTGTTAGTATGGGAGCATGGTTTGGCAGTATTTAGTGCACATGTGGTGGTTTCATTGGGTCATAGGGGCTCATTTACTAAGGGTCCGAACGCCGCACTTTCGTCGGGTTTCCCGAATATTTCTGCTTTGTGCCTAATTGCCCTGGGATTTTGGCGCACATGATCGGATTGTGGCGCAACGGCGCCGGCTTTCACACGACAGCAATCGGGGGGCATGGCCATCGGACAACCCCACAGATTCGGAAAAAACGTGGAATTTAAAAAGCAATTTGTGTCGCAAAATCAAGCACTCACATGCACCAGGAAGAAGAATGTGAACTTCAGCGGACCTCGGCACAGCAGCAACACCTGCTGGATATCGGGCGCACGATCTTAGTGAATGCCGGCAGAACCGAATCCTTGTCGCGGGATCGCTACTGGACCGGATAAGTAAATGTGCCCCATAGTGTGCACATTTTTAACATCCTTAGCAGATATTCACCCACATTTCAGCTGGAATGTCATGCCAACTTTTTACCCGTCAATTCACATACAGTTTTCTTTATTGACTACTGTAAAATTAGAGCGCCCCTGAACTAACCAGAACATATGCACCAGGACCTGCAGATTCACACAGTTATATTTAATGCAGTGCAGGGCTATGTCTGGAGCCATAATGATTACAATGGAATGAAATCAACATTGTCTATATTAAGGTAAAGTAGAAGCCCTAAGCGTCACTGTGGCTGCCATATGACAGATCTGTACAGTGATATGCCTGTGTGATATGTCGTAAATACATGATAGGTGGGGGTATTGTATTAGTTGTTTTTACATTTAATTCACATCCTTTACTATATTCACAACCTTTAATATATCGGTATACAGGCAGTCCCTGGGTTACGGACAAGATAGGTTCTGCAGGTTTTTCTTAAATTGAATTTGTATGTAAGTCGGAACTGTATATTTTATCATTGCAACCCCGGCCAGAATATTTTTGGTCTCTGTGACAATTGGATTTTAAAATGCAGAAGAACCAGGATTAACCATAAAGCTTAACTGCAGTCACCTTTTATAACTGTTATAGCTGTTTATTGTAGCCTTGGGATAAAGTACAGTAATTCAACAATATTCAGAGGTTCGTTTGTAACTAGGAGTCGTCTGTAAGTGCAGTGTTCTAAAGTAGGGGACTGCCTGTACTATATAACAGACAAGGCTCCCATATTGGAAACTATGGGGGTCATTTATCTTATCTCTGTTAGTTTTGGCTAGTTTTTCCATCTACTTCTTTGGTAATTTATCAATCTCACTTTTTCCTTGTGTTAAATGGGGGTTTATTTTCAGATCTCTTTTTGAGACCTTTGTTACAAAGTTCTCAAAAATGTTGCACAAATGTCTAAAGTCACTTCTTTCTATTTTCTAAGTTTTCCTTAAGTATGGTTTTGTCTGGAGTTTTATGCGCCAAAAAATTATGCAAATTTTAGACAATTTTAAATGTCATTTGCACCAATTAGCCCATCTGGAATAGAAGATAAATCTGTCTTACTAACGAAAAAAAAATTATCCGGACTCCGGAGGACATTTCAAAATGTCCCCAAAAAGGCGTAAAAATTGCAATGCGCCAAAAAATGTCTCAAAAAAGACAGAAAAAAACAGGAAGAAAAATAAAGATAAATGACCCCCTATATGCTAACAAATATCCCCTTTAGAGTTGTTTGCATTTGTGGTAATGTCTAAAAAACTACTCATATCTGATGTGTCAGGAGCCGACACTATATAGCAGCAATGGCAAACCTTTTAGACACCGAGTGCCCAAACTACAACCAAAACCCACATATTTTTTGCAAAGTGCCAATGCAACAATTTAAGCAGCAACTTATTACTCCCTGCTCTGTCACAAGTTTAAATTATATAGGCACCTGAGGACACCAATACAGTAGAAGAAGTTTGGATTATCATTGTAGCTTTCTTCTAGGGTCCTGGGCTGCCTGGGACTGCCTTGAGTCCTGTCTGGCGAACCCTACCCTGGGGTGATGGCAAGCGTGCCCATAAAGAGGGCTCTGCGTGCCACCTCTGGCACCAGTGCCATAGGTTCGCCACCACTGCTATATAGTATTGTATATGCTTCACTGACATTAGGGGCAGGTATATAATTGCCGGCTATGAAGGACTTAGCTTGTAATTCCTCCATCACTAAATAATTTACTGACACGGTGCCATGTTAGTCCAATGGATTAACACAAATTATGGTCTTGAGTTAATTGTCAAGCTGGAGATGTTTGCCCTGTACACAATGGAGCATTTCTTGCTAGTAACACATTAAACCTATTATGTTTCCATTGGATTCCACTGTAACTAATGCTCTATATACATGACAGTGTACTCAAACGTCACATAGTCATCGTAAAGAAGGCAGATATTGCTTCCATGTCGCAGAAGGTATGTAAATGGATAAAATGGTCAGAATAAAGTGACAGAGCCAAGATTTTGTTGTAACCCAGTAACATCTCTGGTCTAGAAGGCCTGGGGCAGAAATAGGAGATTTATGAGAAGTGTCTGAGGTAAAACTGTTCTAGCTGCCTATTGCAACCAATCAGAGCTCAGCTTTCATTTTCCAACAGCTGTTTATAAAATTACAGCTGAGCTGGCTTCAGTTCCCGTTGTGACCGATATTTCACATGATTTGTCTGCCTTACCACTTTTAATTATATATCTAAAAAAAATTAATCAACAAACATGGTAGCAAAGAGAATAGACTTACAAGTTACAAGTTATATTTCAAAGAAGTTTTCGCAAGTAGAGTCCACAGGGGAAGCCCATGTTCGATATTGTTGTTTATTATATTATCTAAATAACTACAAGTTTCGCCTCTGTACAAGAGCCTTCATCAGTTTAGTAATAAACACCAATATCAAAGATGCGCTGCCTGCATGGACCCTACTTGTGAAAACTTCTTTGAG
Organism: Engystomops pustulosus; assembly: GCF_040894005.1. Classification (NCBI taxonomy): domain Eukaryota; kingdom Metazoa; phylum Chordata; class Amphibia; order Anura; family Leptodactylidae; genus Engystomops; species Engystomops pustulosus. The sequence goes on from NC_092418.1 coordinate 80,131,596, forward strand.
GTTTCTCACAAAAGATGGACCTTCTGGAAACTCATCCCGTTGCACATCCACACCGCATGCTGCACTTTATGAGATTTTATATATGCCTACTATTCATCGTCCGATATTCTGCAAAAGATTGTACCAAACCTACACTTGAGTCCTGGGCTTTGTTGTTTCTCCTAGTCTCTGTTGGCAATTTTCCAGCAGTAAGTTCTCGTCACTTCATATAAACTGAATGTATCTCAGCTGAACGTACAGTATGGGAGGCCAACTATCTAACTCCGCTGTGATTGCAGATATTGGGAAGAGAAGGGTATTGCATGACATTTTAACATGCCAGATATTTTGTTCTCATAATTAAAATTTAAAAAGAAGGACATACCATAAAAATACTAGGCACGACAGGGTGTTGCTTAGCCGGCAGTCAGTAACTGTATCTCCACTAGATTTATCTGGCATTGGCTCTCTCTCAATGGTTATAACATAAAGCATGCTCAGTACAGTATACATGTATATGGACAAGTATAGATAGACGGCATTAGCCAAACAGACATCTCATGTGTATGACCAGCCTTGGTTTTTCTATTGGTAAGATTTGTATCAAAGGGGTTTTGTACCAAGTTATATTGTTATAATAGTTACAATCTGATTGAAGAGTTTCAACTTCTGAGACCCCCCACCAAAAACAAGAATGGGTCATATTCTAACTTGGATGGAGCAAAAGGTCGGGCAAGTGACCTGTCGCTCCTTTCAACACTATAGAAATGTTGAAAAATAGCAAGTAAAGAGCTCAGGTATCTCCAGCACTTCAATTTAGAGTGTTGAGAACGGGACCCCCATCCAGCAGTTGGACCCCCCCAAACAGAAGAATACCAATCCTGGTACATAGAGGATAACAGTGTAATTCAGTACAACTTCACCATTCTCACCATTCAAACCATGCCACTTCAGAGATAAGGCACTCAGGATAAACAATTTTTAAAAAGTGCCCCCGCGAGACTAATAGAACCCACTTTAGGCTTCACGTGCATTACTGCTTCAAATTCAGGGATATACTAATGAGCCCCCACCACTATAGCGGAGCAATAGCTGCACCCTTGACCTATCCCCTGTGCCACATTGTTGCATGAAGGAACTGTCTGTCCTCTCTTATCAGAAGTTGCCTCATTCTGCTGTGGCCTTTTAAGTAACTGTATCATATTATTGCTCCAAGTAAACTTCATTAGTGAGAGCTGATTTCTGCTATGGGGACAGTTCTCGAATACTCCTGCTACTTAGCAACGCCTTGCTATAAAGTAAGGATGATTAAGTATAAATGACTTCAAGGTGGCATCTAATATCATTTACACTGACATTGTTGTATATTATATCAGTTTATATCATTACTAAATTTCCTACAGACCTGACATGGGAGCAGAATTGAAGCCATTAAAACTAACCATCCTTTTGAATTATGGGCGCTGGTCCATTACTTTTATGTTATTGATATTATAGAGAGGTATGACATAGTGGAATGATGGCTTGTATTAACCTGAGCATGGCCCGTAAACAAGTAACTGTCCCATAGCGCTAAATGATGGTGAAGAGGTAAATGTAATAGGATACTTATTCTTCTCTCTGGTTTATGTCATTTTTCCTTATTTTTGCTGCAGACCTCCTGCTTCTAATAAATATTATCACACAGCTGTAGGACCAGCTACAGGGCAATGAGGCAGAGCATACAGCTCTTAGAATTTATAATGGGACCTTCTGTAGTGCACTGACCCTCTAAGCACCACCATAAAGAGGTAAGATCATAATACAATAATACTGTAGCAAGATTCAATGACTCAATGCATATATATCTCCAACTGTTTCTGTCTGCCTCTGACTATCTCTGTCTCCGGGTTCATCTGACTGTCTGATTGTTCATGTCTCTGATTGTCTCTAACTTTCTCCGACTTTGTCTCTGACACCGTCTCTGATTCTCTCTTACTCTCTTGTGAGAGCAGAACTGTTCTAGTTGCCTGTGTCAACCAATCAGAGCCCAAGTTTCATTTTCCACAGCTGTTTATAAAATTACAGCTGATCTCTGATTGGTTAACTTGGGCAACTGGAACATCCTTGTGCTCAGACATTTCTCATCTCAAATCCTCCCCTATATCTGTATCCCTATCCATCTTACCTCACATGTAAGCTGTCTTATACTCATTACCTGTAGTAACCAATCAAAGCTCAGAGCTCATATTAATAACCTGTGGCAAAACAGCAACCAATCACGGCTCAGCTTCTAACTGCCACAGCCGCAGCAGACAATGGCTCCTGTATATGGTGATTAATAAATGTATTCTGGAAAGTGCAGGGTTAAAATTTCAGCTCAAAACCTGGTATATGATGTTCCCTGAGACACAGAGAGCGGCTCTGCAAAATTTGGTGATTGTACACATGACGGTGTAGATTTCTGTAGAGGACGTACATACATACACTCAGCTTTATATATTCGATATATATAGAGCAAATGCTTCCCTAGGTCTTTACACCATGGCACACTCCTGAACACTCCAAAACATCAGCTTTTCTAGAGGTGGTCACACTTGGAGATGATCAATTAATAATTTAATAGACCCTTGCTGCTACTTACACATTTTTCATAAATTACAATTATATTTATGCCCAATTTGTACCAATTTTCATCTTTTATGATCTTGTAAGAAACAGATTTTTTTTATCCTGACACATCAAAACATAGATTCCAAAGAGGAAGGACTTTCTTTTTCTCATGACTATACTTAAAAAGTTTCCTTCCAGCACCCAATATGTCATGGCTATGACCACAAAAGGGGAACCAAGAGTAAGACATTCATAAGACTTCCCTTACAAGTAAAATAAAACTTGGAATAATTGATCTTTTAAAAAGTTTTATGGACACGCTTTATACTAAAAAAGTTATTCTTCTTTACACTAGTCTTTCATGAATTCTTAGAAAAGTCATTATATATTGTAGTACCTTCTGATAACATTATATAATCACCTTGATTACATAAGGGCGGTCATAATGGAGGATGGCAGCTACTCCAAAAAGAACATCCTTTTTTTGGGGACACTATACACATGCACATGTAAACAAACCCTACAACCCCGTGCGTCACAGCCGGGCAGCTACAGCTTAAGCACGCTTGCAATGTACAGAATTTCTTTCTATTTTATGAAGCTGTATGTATGAAATATGAGAGGAAGCCTGGAAAGATGTCCTTTGGCCCATCAGTCAGAGGTGACAGGAAACATACCCAGTATAACTTTGCCCAGGGCAGATCACTTCTCACTGGTTGAGACCAGAGGTCACGTCACATACATGTGTCTTTTTCTATGTTATGTTTATAATGTGTCAGGGTATATCATCGTGGAAAAAAGGCTAAAAATAATGGATAACACTGTGTATATAGTGCAAGACAAGTTTACATTCCACTATTGAAATTATTTGGGCACTTTGCCTACCTCGTAGAAGTCATACTGATCATTGCCAGGGCTGTACCAGAGCGTCTCACAAGAACGGTGCTCAGACGTCACTGATCAATAGATAACTACATCTCCTGTTTTCTACTTGGGAAGGCTTGTAGGATGGAGATTCCAATTTGGTCTCACTTTTTATTCAGAAGAAAGGTTGTACAACATGACTGTATGATAAATTCTGTTTGATGTTACTTTTTACAATGAAGTGCTCACTACATAACCTTTATACTTAAAGGGTTGGCCCATTTTCAGCAAATAATTGAAATGGTTTGTGTAAGGAAAAGTAATACAATTTTCCAATATACTTTCAGTATCTATTCCTCACAGTTTCCGAGATCTCTGCTTGCTGTCATTGTATGGAAAGCTTCTATGTTTACTTTTACTGGATAGAAATCTGTCCATATGCTTGTGATGGACATACAGACGTTATTATGACTGAGAGTAATCAGAGACGTGTGATAATAATTGCATGTGCACCTGTGTGACATCACAAGAACATAGACAGATATCTAGCCACTGGAAGTAAACAGAAGCTTTCTACAGTATGACAGCAAGCAGAGATCTAGAACACTGTGAGGAATTGATACAGAAAGTATATTGGAAAATTGTAATACTTTTCCTTATTATTTGCTCAGAGTCAACAACTCGTTTAACAAAGTTTAAAGAGGACCTGTCACCCTTAAAATCCGCACTAGGAGCTGCTAACTAAAGTAAGCAGCTCCTAGTGCTACAACAGTCCCAGCTGTATTACACTGCTAGCATTATCGGAAATCTCACCGCAGCGGCGCCGGCTTCCATCAAGGAAGCATGACAGAGAAAAATGCAACTGATGCGCAACATCAACGACCCTTAAAGCAACACTGATTTAAGTCTCAAAAAAAGCCAAAAAATGCATGTCAGTGATAATAAATAAAAAATATTTTTAATGCTGTCGCAGTTGCTCCTGTCATGGGGCAGGATACAGCAGGCAGCCAGTGAGCAATCAAGTTTATGGAATCAGGAAAGCAGGAAAAACAGGCAACACTATTAACATGGGCCAAATTATGAATGATGTGTGGGAGGCTTTGTGAGGTTACTATCTTCAGAAATTGATCCATGGAAGACAATTTGTGGCTTCATTCTGGTTTTGACAGAAATTTGTCAATACACGCCATGTATTGGAGCTTCTTTTATATGGGAGGTGTCATGCGGGTTCCTACAGGGAACATCAGAACTGAACAAAGGAGTTGTGAAAGTTGGGGCCCGGTCTGATAAATCACATGATGTGGTCAACAGAATGAATAAGTGTCCCCAACCTAGGCCTAAGGGAAGTGGAGTGATATTCTGGGCTATGTGCTGTACATGTAGATGTTATTTTGGCACATATCGCCTTCCTTGAAACAAGTGAACAAGATGATACACCCTGCAACAATGAGATTCTCCTGAGTATCACTTAGAACACATAAATACCAAATGAGCTTTGAATAATTCAGAACCAACATCATAAACTTGACAGGTCCTTAAAAGAACTTTCTAGGTTGACCGAAAAACTCCTGGGAGACCGGGACGTGTGGGAAGATAAATACATAGTACCCAATCTTTCCCCTCTTCTCCTTGCCTGGGTGGGGAAAGCCAGTGATCACATGACTGCTGCAGCCAATCAGTGGCCTCTGTGGTAACAAAAACCAGTAGGGAAAATACAATATTTGTAAAATTTAATATAATAGTAAATAGTTTTGACAGATGGACTCAACTTTGATTTTCAGCGCCCTGAACTGGTCTGGAGCAAATAAAACACTTCTATGGAAACTGTGTCCCTTGTCACCACCACTAAATTATTGCTATATTTTGTTTCCTAAACTAATGTTTCTTCTGGAGTTCAAATTTCCAAACTGGAATGAGATAACATTTTGCACGAGGGAACTTGTCACTAAACATGATATTCTGGAAGAAAGACTGACGTGTCCATAAAAAAGAGAGACAGAGAACTTGGTCCGTGAAATTAATCTGGCAACACTGTGGATATCCTCTACATGGCACTCTGAGGAGTATGATGGAGAAATCCATTACAAAGATATTTTCCTGTGGTCCTTGGGCAAGGAACGGGCTTGTTGCATATTCAGGTCAGTTACCTGACTAGTCAAGTGGAAACGTAGAAGACATGGCAAAATTTAATTCATATCTTGTTGCAGGTTTTTTTTTTTTTTTTTAAAGCATTAGGCTCTTGGTTCACATAATGGTGTATAGGCCATGGTATACATTATTCAATGCCATACTGGTCATAGCAACGTTACATTCTTATTAGCTATGGCACATGAGCAGCAGAGGAATATTGGAAATCTACTGTGCGGGATTATACTGACAGTTTTCATATCTGGTCCCAATGAGAAGTAGAGGAGGTGCCTTTTACAAGAATAAGTAGATTGATGAGCTCGCTTTTGTTTCGGACAATTACTTGGTCAGCAGATTGGTGGGGGTCCAAAACGGAACAACCCTAAAATAAGCTGGTGGGCTGCCAGAACTACAAAGAGTACAGAGAAAGAAGCAGAGGGCTTTGTGAATCACAGCTCTCAACTACTTAAAGCTAGAGGCGAAGGAACATGTGTAGCCTGTGCTAGGATACCATGGACTACACACAGAACTCTGTATGAGTCCTTGCATCATACAGAAATTATGATGCCAGGATTCCTTGCCTGCCAGCCAAACAGCAGAAGTACCATAAGAACAGCAGAGAGGGAGCGTGTGAGAGATATTTCGGTATAATGCAAGCACCCGTGTCCTGTGAAATGTGTGCCGCCCATGGGATTGGACCAACATATGGGCCTGTACCCATAGGCTGCACATGTTCATCTCTAGCCGGCCTAAAGGTGAGCTTCATGCACCTGCCCTGTTTTTAGGGGTTAATTCAGACGGGCGTGTCCGCTACATGCGGACGTGTGATGTCCGTGTTCGGTCCATATTGTATCCACATCAACAAAAAAATTAACGTGTTTCTAATTCCACTTTTTGCCCTGCCCAGTTGTTTTTTTATGTGGATCCATTGACTTCTATGGAGGTCTATGTGTGAGAAAAAAAATAGTGCATACTGAAATATTTTTTCTATCTGTGAAAAAACTGATGTGTGAACAGACCCCCAGGAATCAATGGGTCAGTATGGCATCCGCAAAAATAACGGATAGCGTCACAAACGCCAGTCTGAATGTGCCCTAATTTGCATCCCTTTGTTTTCTAGTTGTGGGACACATGGGGGCTATCCTATTTAGGAGGTACAGGTAGTTCTGTATATCAACCTCATAATCACGCAGAGCCTCAGATAATGACAGATAAAACCAACATCAATGTTTCAACAAAAGGAGAGACTATGAAGTATTTTGCCTGATGAAACAGAAAATTAAAACTTCCTTTACCTCTTCAACCAGTAGAAAAAAAAAAAAAACAGAGCGGCCTAAGGCAAATTTGGAAAAAAAAAGAACAACAAAGAGAAGTGACTTCCTCTATTACTTCTCAGTCCATCTGATGCTTCAAGGCTGAGATACTTACAGGAAGACAAATTCATTCCGGATATTCTATGGAACATCAAAAGTGCATTTGTCTAAGAACTAATTCAGTCTGTTAACAGATTGGATCTCCTACATTGTGACTCTTCTGCACCTTCCTGCTTTATATGTGATTTGTCAGCATTTATATGATCCATCAGGGAAGAACGTGTCTGTATTCTGCACCAGTTTTAAAGTTAATATTATTATAACATATTTAACAATGCCTAAAAATAAATTAACATACAGAGCAAAGATAATCATAACGGTCAAGAGACACACAGGTAGTGGAGTGCAGTACATACAGTTGGACTATAGCAGGACTGAAGCAACCGTCAAGCACAGAGTCATCAAGGGGAACTGGTTTGACTCTTTCATGACTGCCCTACAGCTATATACATCCTTGTTCCCCCTTAGGACTCTGCGGGCTTGAAGGTTGCTTCAGTTCTATTCTGCACTCCTCCTGTCTCTTGGCAGCTATATCTTTAGAGCCAGGCACCTAAATTTAAGGGAGATTTATCAAAAGTTTTCTAGAGCAGAACTGTTTATAGCAACCAATCAGAGCCCGGCTTTCATTTCCCCACAGCTGTTTATAAAATTAAAGCTGAGCTCTGATTGTTTTTTATGGGCAACTAGAACAGTTTTACCTCAGGAACTTATGATAAATCTCCTCCATTGTATTATATTAAAGAGAACCTCCACTTTAATTTCACATTGACATTGGATATATCTCTTCCTGTGGAACCTAAAAATACAAAGTAACAGTGAGAAATATTATCTAATATATAAAGCTGAATGTATGTATGTAGGTATATGTATGTCTGTCCGCTAAAGGAATCTGTACTGTCGCCTTTACAATCACCAAATTTTGTACGGCCACTCTCTGACTCAGGGAACGTCATAGACTTGGTTTTGAGCCGAAATTTTCACCGCATTTACTTCCTAACCACCATATACAGAAGCCATTGTCTGCTATTCCTGTGGCATTTGGAAACTGAGTCATGATTGGTTTCTGTTCTGCCACAGGTCATTAATATGAGGTGAGATAGGGGGAGATTTATCAGAAATGTCTGAGGTAAAACTGTTCCAGTTGCCCAAGGTAACCAATCAGAGATCAGCTGTAATTTTATAAACAGCTGTGCAAAAAGGAAACTTGTGCTCTGATTGGTTGCCATGGGAAATAAGAACAGTTCTACTCTCAGACACTTCTGATAAATCTCTCCATAGACAAAGTGACAGTCGGAGACAGAGACAGTCGCTGAAAGAGACTGCCAGAGACAGTCTATAGATACATATAAAATATTTTTTGTTAACCCATTCTATTTTGTTATAGCTAAGAGCAGTTATTTACTATCCCCTGGCAACGCTGGGAGCTACAGCTAGTTTATACATAAAGTTGCAGTTAGAAATGTGATTTTTCATGCAGCTCCTGACTGTTACGTTGAATATCTCCAGTTCTGAGGAACCTAGAAAGATGTTCTAAAGATTTTGTCATTTAAAAAAGAGCAGAACAGAACTGCAAAACAGCAGTAGCTAGTAAATACTACATAGGTTGTTGGTTTATAAGTAATAATATAGAGCTGGTGATGCAGCTAAAGTAGGAGTGAACCTAGCCTCTCTGCTGCCTGAAGAAAATAATAGAAAGATGCCCTCCCTCCCCCATCAAAGGGTTATATACTGTGCTTATTCCCGATATTCAATTGGGGTACCCACGGACCACAAAATTGATAGAGAAGTCGGTCACATATGCTCCCTGACATAAAATGGGCCATTTCCAGCAGCCCTCCACTAAAATGGCCCTTTATTGTATCTGACCCTTTTATTGTAGCCTATCCTGATAGTGCTCCTTTAATATAATATCCACAGCAGAGTCCCCCTTTAATTAAATGATCACAGCAGAGTCCCCTTTAATGTAATGTCTACGACAGAGCCCCCTTTAATGAAATGTCCACAGCAGAATCCCCCCTCCCTTTAATGTCCACATTGTCATTGTTTTGGCTGTGTTACATGGGCTTGTTATTTCACTTAACCATTGTCCATGGAAAAAATCATGCAACCTGTCCTATATTTTTCACTTCCACAGAAGTCTATGGGTCCGCAAAAAAAAGCTCATGAAATGTCCTTTTTTTCACCAATGAGGCTGAGAAACCAGGTGTAATATTTTCAAGGCAATGTTAAACATTAAATTTTTTTTTGTTGTGGACGTGGAGACAAAACAGAAGCAAAATGGAGACACAACGCAACAGATGCTGAGCGCACGCCAATGTGAAAGAGCTGTAAGTCAAATGAAAGGGGGAGACCTAAGAAGACACCTTTGGGTGGAGTTCTCTTATAGGGTGCAAAGCTATAATCACTGGTAGATAAACCGGTCCTTCCTTGTCATGTCAGTATCCAAGTATAGAAATATTTCCAGTTTATAAAGTAATGTGATGATTCATTAATGGTAATTATAATTGTTAGTTAAACTATGACCTACTTCTCCAGCAGACAGGATAAAGCTTTGTAAATCATTGTTCTCGTAGCTTCAGAATGACAAAGGAAATTTCTTTGTGTGTTTTGTTTTTATGTACAAGAAAGGTTATATTTAATCTATATTTAATAGAAAACAATCACTGCCGCGCTGGCTTTCATTTTGGACGTGCAAATCGTCTTTAGTCATAATGGATGCATGGAAATGCGTCCATGGCTACTATTTAACCATCTTTTAATATATCCTAGTAAAAGTTAGGGATTTTACTCTCCCTGGAAACTAGAATTTTCCCCCTATAATCGATATGCACAAGCAGGAAAGGGTACGGAAGATGGAAGTTCTGTATCGGGATTAAACCTTAATGCACCTGATCTAAGGCCCTATGCCTTCGAGTGCGGATCTGTTGTTTGTTGCCTTAAAATGTAGATTGTGCACAAAATATAGAGCATGTTGTTTTTTCATTCCTCTAACGCCCATAACGCCCCTCCGTTTGAAGTCAATAAGAGATAATAATACTAATAATTCCTTTATTTATATAAGCTGCATAGAGCTTGCCAAATCAGTCCCGTCCCCAATGGGGCTCACAATCTAATCAACCTACCAGTATGATTTGGAGTGTGGGAGGAAACCGGAGGACCCGGAAGAAACCCACACAAACACAGTGAACATGCAAACTCTTTGCAGATGTTGACCCTGGGAATTGAACCCAGGTCCCCAGCGCTGCAAGCCACCGTGCTGCCCCCAGAGATAGATTTTGCCAAGGAATAAAAAAGTCATGTGTCCTATATTTTGCACAAAATTTGCTAAAACTATAGGGCATAGAAGTCAAAATCTGTACAGCTGAACAATAATCTACCTTACCAACGAATCAGCCTTGTTCAGTATAAATTCGGAAGTTTTATCCATGATACAATGTGCTTCAAACGTAGCAGTGTTCTTATGAAAGGTAAGTAAAGTCAAAGGGGCTTATTTACTAAGGGTCACGGATCGCACTTTTTTAAGACTGTTCACGGTTTTCGAGATTTGAGCAGCTTTGAAAGGTATTTAACAGGTGTCTGCGCTGGCATTGTGGTTCAGCCGCGCTGGCATTGTGGTTCAGCCACGCTGGTTTCCATGCGACTGCTTGCCATCAGATGATCTGACTGAAAGTTAAATCCCGAGCTCAGTCCGAATCAATTTGTGTCGCAAGACCAAGCACTTACATGCAGCAGGAATAAGAAGGTCAACTCTGGTGGAGCTGAGCAGGGAAGCGACACATGCAGGATATCGGGCGCACAACCTTAGTGAATCGCGGCAGAATGCATGATCGTCGGACAATGCACTTTGGGTGAACTCCGTTGGACAGATAAGTTCCCCAAAATCTGTAATAGTAAATCCGTCTTTTGAGTTGGATTTTTATGGTGGAAAATCTGCATAAAAATCCACCCAACAGTGGGTCAATAAATTTCAGAGATCCAAAAGTCTGACAAGCCAGTTACACACAATGTAAAGTGGGTCAGCACCTTGGAAATTAGCCTAACATCTATTTATATTGTTAATAAGGAGCTAACATATGCTGCGATCCATACATAAAAGAGCACACGAGTGCTGGTAGCAGCCACAAATAAGGCCAGAATTTAATACAAAAAATACAGTTTTTTTTTTTTTTTTAATAAACTTTTTATTAATTTTGTAAACATACAGATACACATATACACAGAATCATGACAAATGTTGGCATATATGTTGAATCTATATCCAAGATACTCTTAGGTCATTGTTTGAACCGTTTCTGAATGTTTAAACTGTTTTTGATTATTCTCTTTTTTCACTTGGATTAGTTAAGTTGGTTTTGTAAGCTATACTGGATACCCAGATTTCTACAGGACATTGAAGTTTTCTATCCATTTAGAGAAAAATCTTTGTTATTTGATAGCAATGTGTAATTATGAAAGTATTTTGTGAACCCTACCCCCGAGCAGAAAATACATCATAGCCGCCCCCACACCTGGAATTATATGTATGGTGTAAGCAGGAGCAACAGGTTAAGCCGGACACATGCAATGCACTAAAGTACAATGAGACTGTAAGAGGGTCAAAATATGAAGTCCTACATACGCCCCTATGCAGTAGTTGATCAAATGTTTCATTAAATGAAACAGTAATTAAGCAGGGTACAAATCCTTTCCCCCCCGTTTTACAATTTAATTTTTTGCCCACTGGAAAATATACTCTCCCTTTTAAAGAGTCTAATACATTCTATCTCCTACGTACAAGCTACAAGGGCAATGACTTGCAAGGTCTGCAGAGAAGTTTGAGAAGTCTGCATGAGAGCACGAATGTTGTGTGATATTAAAGACGGGCTCATTACTGTTACTGGGTATCAGTATCACATCCGGTGCTCTCTGCTATCAAAGCTGACACTCCTGACTCTGCAAACATCCAGCGGGGTCTATGTACAGCAGGCAATATAGTAAGGGGGGCTCTGCACCTGCAATATGCCTCTCCAGTTTTATCATATGGTCTATTCCATTATTAGCAAGGAAAATACTTTACATTATTAATGACATTATTAGTCATTATGATATGGACAGTGTCTTCATCCCAGAAATCTTCTATCCACATTATTAGAATCTAAATCACATCCTGCGAGGGAGTAAAGAACGGTGTGAACAGCGGGTTATAATATAAAGGGATAATTCACACACACAATGATGGAAACATTTGCATCCAGAATACTTGACCACAGCAGATCATTACAGGAACTTCAGGTCCATTACTCATGTAGCTAATAACAAAGCAGTTCTGTGGAAAAAGAGAAGAATAGAAGGACGGTAACCTTATATCCCACCGGCCAGGACAGGGTGCTGAAATTTGTCTGTGTGAGCAACTGGTACCTGCACTAAAGATGTAATGTATATGGGATGAACCTGCAATATGCAAACCTTATATGTGTGAACATAGATGGGCAATACCTCAAACAATGATCCAGCACTTGTAGTCTTGTGAAGTAAAAGGAAAAAAATTAACTTTCTTAAAAAATATATATTATTTCCTCATATTATAAGAGAAGGATACGAGTATGTATACCGGAATAAGAAAGACCTACGCGAATTGAACTTATCTTTCTCTTGTTCATGGCTAAAAGATAAACTTGAAACTGCAATATCACAGCCTATGGTCAAAAGGGGAGCAGTGTACTAGGAATTTAGATACAGGGTTGTCACAAGTTTGATCTATATCCTCTTCCCTGTAATCTAGGGGGTCCGACTTCTGGGGCCCCTGCTGATCACAAGAACAGAAGTCCCATTCACACTAATTTGTGTAGAGCATTCATCCTGTTTCCCTACTCCATTCTACGGGAGAGTTTTTCACTCCTAGAGGCTGGAGATAGTGGAGAACTGTACTCAGCAATTTCTGGCGCCCCCATAATATTGAAGGGGGCAGCAGGAAGCAGGAGTTAGTTAGCGAGAACGGGACCCCCAATCCCGTGATCCTGTGGTAGGGATAACCACTTTAACTAAAAGTCTCATTACTCAAACCAAAGATCTATGTTGGCTCCTTTGCAGAAAACCATTATAGTTTGTATTTTATGTAGAATCTAGCCAAAATAGAAAGCCACCGCTGAGATCCGCTCTCTGTAGGCCACACTTCAATCTAACAAGTTTTGCTGTCCTGCCTAACTTGCCTTATTCAACTTATTCTCCATGTTCCCTATTTATATATTATATATATATTATATATATATATATATATATATATATATATATACACAGTATATATGTGTTAAATGTGTTATTGCTGCAGCTTTGAAGTAGTTATTTTCTGGAGCAGTAATTACATATCAGAGCGTATATTATCTGTGGGACTCTCTCTATGATGACAAGTGCTTTGTTGTGGCCATGGTTTTATCCTGTCCTATGAATACATTGATGTATAAGCAAGTTTTTATCTTTCTTAGAATTATCTTGTTACTATGCTGTTATAAATATACATATACATTTAGAATCTTAAAAACGTCCTATAACATATGTTTAAAGCGAACCTTTTCCCAGATTTTACCCCAGTAAACTAGCAGCCCCCTCAGGCAAAGCATGAAATGTCCTTTCTAGAATTCCCTCTTTTATGTGAAATTTCACTTGTTTACCTATAAAAAATTCTCTCCAAAATCAGGTGATTTTGCCTCAGTTGAGTCAAGTTTAAAGGCTACAGGAGGAGTGTGACTTCAGAAGCTGCGATTTTCGTTTCTAAAGTACTTACGTACTTTTGGTGTTATATTAAAGATGAGATCAGGCTTGCAGTTCTGTGCTACAGAACCAGACATACACACGGTTATAGATGTAGTTAGAAACATTAGCTGCAGATAAACAATTCCCACCTATTTCTTTCGCTGCCTGTATCTCCAGGTCTGTAGCTCAAAGAATCACAAGCCACATCCATATTTTATGTTTTGGGTTTTGAAAATCAAATTTTGAAAATCAAACTCGGGCAACCTTTCATCTATCCCTTAAAAAAAAAGTTACAAATGTGTGATGGGTCAGAGCACGACCCTAAGGACACCCTATGATTATTAATAGAGATATTTCTAACTACAAAAGTTGCCAACATTTCTGGAAAACTGTCTGGAAGGGAAATGGCAAGGTGCTGGTTTGTGCAAATTTAACCAAAAGTGAGCAGTTTGTGGGTGTTTCCTGACCTTAGATATGCCTGAATGTATAATGTTACCTTTATAAAATATAGGGTTTCCTCTAGCCATAGCATTCATCCACTTAATAATGCTACACACTGTGCATGGCATCTCCTTACAGAACATTATTACTATAAGGAGGAAGATAAAGAACTGCCTTTTACATTTTATCCAGGGAACCAAATAAGCGGCTGTCTCACAGAATCCTGGTCTTGTGAAATTCCAAATGTCCCAGAACTTTTGTAAACAACCCTAATTGTTAGTATTTGAAGAAATCAACAACATACATGAGCATAAAGCATGACTGATTTCAATTAATTTGCTGTATTTACATTTCCCAATCTTTCAGTTCTCCGTCACAAGTTTCTCAAGTACAATTCGCATGTGATCTCTCAGAAAATAAAGATGTTATGCAATATAAAAAGGTAAATTTTACTCTGTATCTTATTGAAATGCAATATTTCCAATGTTTGCCGTTTTCTTTTTGTTTTATTTCCTTCTCCAGTCCAGACAGCAGTATGCATTTCTCAGGTATCTACCTACCATGTACATTCAGGCTAAGTGTCAGGTTCGCTAGGGAGAATGCTGGTACTTCTGGTGGTGCCAGCAGCGTTCTCCGACCCCCGGCGCATATCCGCGCAAACTCCACCTCTCGTCCCGGGCAGCGGCTGCTAAGATCTCGCGCTGTCTAGGAGTTGTGTTCGGAACTGCTGGGACTTGTGGTACCTCTGCATGGTGCCTGGTTGTTCTGCACCATGAGGGGTTAATTCCCAGAAGCTGTCCAGCTCCTATCAGGTTCTGGAGGTGGAGTTCTGGCTGCATAAATTGCAGCTTCACTAGTCACCTGTGCCAGTGTTTGAAATTCCTTCATCACTCGCTTGCTGCATTAGGTTGTATTGCTCTGTATCTGTATCTGTATTGTTGTTACCTCGGCTAGTTTTTGACATTGACTCTTGTTTACGGATTTTGTTCTTGACGTACCCTCTCGTTGTGACTCCGGCTAGTTTACCATTCTTTTGTGTTTTATGTTTGTCAGTCTGTTTGTGTTTCCCTTCCCACACTTATCAGTGTATTTCGAGTCTTCAAGTAGTCGCCCCACGGTTGAGCGTGGGGGGCTATAGGAAGAAACAGAGGTTGGGGCAAGCTCAGGGCACACACTCCCCTGTCTTCTGTGTTACCCAACCCTAACACTAAGTGGTCTAGGCTTAAGGTGAAACCAATTAATTTTCACTCATACTTATGTTTCTGGACATGTTCTTGCTGTTGTTAACATGGTTAGTACACGTTTGTTTGTATTTCAATGGGCTCATAAACATGACAGGTCCTATTCCTCCCCATGCTTAAGGTGAAGGTAGGCTTTACTACGTTCATTGGCGCATGAGCGGACCTCACACGCACCCCGTTGTTTGCTGTCCGATATTGAACACGTTTATTTTGCTGGGAATTTGCACAGTATTTCAAACCGGAAAGTGGCAGAATGTGCAGTGATGATCCGAACAAAGAACATGTTGCGGATTAAAAGTCTGAACTGCATCGCAGGTCAAGGTCTGCTTACTTTTTTCCTGCAGAACGTGGAAATATATAGTTCTGGGATATTTGCGCAAGATTGGCAGTCCCACGAAGACAAGATTCTTAAATATACCCCGGATTCTCTAATTAATTGTTATTAACTAAAATTACAGCATTTCACAGATATAATTCCAACCTGTCTTCATCAGTCCTGGTGTATACAATTTTCAATGTCTCTGGATCCGACTATAAATCTTCTGACTATGGTTGGATTCTTCTCATGAATAGCTTCTCTTGCCTGCACGGCTGCAGTGCTCTCTGCCTCCTGCTCTTCCCCCTGCATTACAAGACCAGCTCAGATGCAGCCACTTCCTGTCTAGCAGCATCCTGTACAGTGTACTCACCCAGCTACAGACAAGATAATGTCTTTATAACAGAGCAGATTGTGTGTATTATAAGTGAGATAGCAGAGCTGAAGTGTGTCATTGTATTTTATATCCATCTCATGCCTCTGATCTGTCTCATCTCTTGTATGTGACAGATACTAGTAGGATGTTCAGAAGCTAAATAAAAGTGTAGATAAAACCTGGACCCTGATAATCTAAGTGCATCTATGCTCACCCTCTGGGCGTAGGGAATTTCTGGGAATTTTACACTGACCATCACTAAGTGATAAGAGCCAAGACAGCAATAAAACTGATCAAAATTGTAAATTAAGGCGTTAAAAAAGGATCTTTATTGTGCAAACATCACTAGTGAATTAAAATTTGAGTACTTTCTCTAATGGGCAAACCCCTTTAAGGACATGCAACTTATAGACGACCCCTAGTTACAGATGGACCTCTCTGCACACAGTGCTCTCTGGATGCTTTCCATTACTCCGAGGCTGCAATGATCAGCTGTAAGGTGTCTGTAATGAATCTTTATTGATAATCCATGTTCCCATGACAGCACAAAATTTTGAAAATCCAATAGTCACTATGACAACATTTTTATTCTGAAGTTATCAATATAATATATACGAGTTCTGACTTGCATACAAATTCAACATAAGGACAAACCTAAAGAACGTGTCGGTACATTGCATCACATGAGTTGCAACAAGAAAATGACATATAGATTATGATGGTTGTATGATGTCTGCAGTGTTCAAGGCTGGAGAAGAGATACAGTAGGGACCTGTCCTTCTCCATTGCTGATAATGAATGACCTGTAGTCACTAAGTGATGTCACACCAAGTTTAATGAACATTCTGCTAATTTTACCCTGGGTACTGTTACCAGGAGGTCAAATCACAGGAATAGACCAGCTAACCCACTTATCCAGTGCTAGTCAATATTTATTACCAAGGCAACCAAACCAGATGCCCATGGCGGCACAGTATATCCCAAGAACATGAAGTGACGATAGTATACTTACACTTTATGATACAAGACTGTAAGCTCTGCATTAGCAGGTAATTTGTACATTTACTATACCCAAATAAAAACGGATCATAAATCATGAAAGAATAAAACCTTTACTGCCAAAGAATTAAGGTAGGTAGAAAGTCTTGAATCTGAAGCTTCCAGTTACATTGTAAAGTAAGGCAAAGAAAATGTATCCTAAAACTTCGGTTCTATATCAGCCTTCACAACTCTGCTGCTATTGCACAGAATTATTAGGGCTCAGTGATGGAGATCATATGCTTATAGGAGCAGGTTACAGTCATATTTTATGTAAATTTTTATTTTTGTTTCATCTGTTATTTCTGCAGCATGAACTGCCTCCGGGGTGCAGAGTTGAAATCTGCCACATAACATATTTAACACTTTTAATTGTAGCAAACCGATAGCAACAGAAGCTTCAATGCTCTGCCAGACCCCAATACTGTCCCCGTGGACCTTACTGGCTTCCAGTGGGGTCTGCCAGGTTATTCAATGGATATAGGAAACCTGGTTTCAGATAAAAGTAAAACCTGTTTTTGCAAATAATAGTCAACTCCACTTCTCCATCTTGGATCAGAGCGTCATCAGGGAGCGATATACCATTCACATGGCAGCCTCAGGCTTTATAACGCCACTTTTTTGCAACACAATTTTTTTTAAAAAAGTGATCAAAAGGTCGTACAGTCCCAAAAAGGGTTGCAATGAAACTTTCCTGTAAAATATTACACCTAACATAGCTACTAAGTTCTCGGTGTCAAAATAGGGCAAAATGAAGACATTTTTCTTTTTGTACATAAGGTTTTACATTTTTAAAATCTATTAAAACATAATTAAAAAGACATAAATTTGGCATCCCCGTGATTGTACTGAACCAGAGTATAAAGTGTAGGTGTCATTTGGACCGCTGCATCCACAGAAAACCGTTTCCACAAGAAAATGACCCAAATGATTTTTTCTACGATTTTATCACATTTGGAATTTTTTTCAGGTATGGAAAATGAAAGGGCGTCATTGAGGAGAACAGTTTGTTAGGCAGACAATAAGCCGCCCCCCCCCCTCCCCAACAGCAATGTAAATGGAAAAATAAAAAAGTTATGTGTTTTTAAAGTCAGAGAGTGAACAATGTAAACGCTAAAAAACTAAACTAGCATGATCTTTAAGGGTTAGAGGAGCCACAAAACGCCTTGGGTTGTCTAATGGATTTACACTTGGATGATGTAATTTGAACACAATGGGGCACATTTACTAAGGGTCCGCATGGCGCATTTCCGTCGGCTTTCCCTACTATTTAAGTGGGGTTTTTGGCTTATGTGATCAGATTTTGGCGCCATCGCGCCAACCTGGTGAACTCCGGCGGACCTGAGCAGGGAAGCGACACATGCAGGAAAATGGACGCATGATCTTGAAGACTCGCCCCGGACTTAATCCTCGTTGGAGAATGCACCTCGGGG
Organism: Engystomops pustulosus; assembly: GCF_040894005.1. NCBI lineage: Eukaryota > Metazoa > Chordata > Amphibia > Anura > Leptodactylidae > Engystomops > Engystomops pustulosus. Next base: position 80,150,105 of record NC_092418.1, read on the forward strand.
ATTGCGACAAGACCGGGTAAGTAAATCTGACCCAATGAAGTGAGGCTGGATGGTGTTTTTCCTTTTCCAGCCTTATAAAAAGTATTGTATGCAACGGGGCAGTTTCTGCACCGATTCAATGTGGAAAACCCAATGCATATCCCGACCATCTACATTGATCCTAAACCATCCACCAAGTGGTAAGTCAGCCTTTACATATAGCAATAACAATAGCACTGGAGACACTGTAGTCCCAATATGACCAGTGGTATTATAAATAATTTTTACCGTTACTCTCAGGATATCTGCGTGCACCATTGTCAGGTAGTGTTGTTATATGATACTTTTTGTTTCGTCTAACGCTTTAGTTTATGCCAGTGGTAATTTTATGTTCCATTTTCATTGTAATAAATTTAAAAAAAATACATTTTCCAAGGGAAAAAAAATCTACTTTCTGGCCGACTACCAGCCAAAAACTTATCACTAGTTTGCACAAAAAACATGACACAAATAGTTGGCAACTGGGATATAGTGAAAAATCTCCATATTTGTATGAGTAGTTTTGGTATTCCTAACTAGAATTTGTATCCAGCTTTATGCAATTATAATAATTTAAAGATAGTTGTATTGAATTTTTTAGAAAAATTTTCAGTAGCTTTAAAGTATTTCTGAATCTACATAACTAATCTTTGTGACACCTTGATGTATTTTAAGTGTAATATAGTACATACTTTTTTGTGCTACTTTGCTTAGTAAAGCGCTGTCACTGTACACACATAAATGTACTGACAAGGACGGTGCAACAGAAATATCTTCTTGAGATCATAACCTGGTTTTCTGTTATTTCCAAGTGTTCCCAATCAAGGCAGTACTACTGTATATAACAGGTTTTATCTCTGCGATATAACATCTGCTGGTTGTTATACAGGAAAGTTAATATAAAATACTTGAGAGTTGTGTCATACAACTACCAGGATCATGATATAAACAGCTACGGGTGTGGACATGAAGATCATTATGATAATGAGAGGAATTTGTATGTCACACCTTAGGAGTCGCAGGTACAACTTCATATTTTAAAGATTATATAAGAGGCTGCATGCTGAGAAACACAGTCATTCAATGAGGAAGAGTCTCTTACCTATGAGGATCCAGAGGAGATGTCTGGAAGTAAGGAGGAATCCCAGGTTCATTTCTGGACAATGCGTCCACAGCTTAGGTGGCTATGTAAAAGCACATTACATGAACCATCTGAAGGCTGGACAAGTCTGGAGTCCCCAGAAAAAAAAACCCAAGCACAATCCAGGTGCAGGAGAACTTCCAACTGCCCCCAAAGATGATGAGGGAGGTTCTTAGATGAACCAACCACCTGTGGTTGTTTTATGGTCTTTAATTTAAAAAAAGGAGATGTCTTCAGAAGCACCAAGCAGATTCTAGACCAATTTCTGTGGTTTGTCCTTCTTAGCTGGAGAAGTCTTCTGGTCAGCTGAAGCTTTTAGATACAGATGCCTCTAAGGGAATGTATGTCATATCTGATTCATCTTAGGATTCTTTTTATGTGACTACTTCCATGGGCTGAAGTTCAAGGTTTCTCCTTGGGAAGTCCTCCTCTGCAGGTCGTGATCTGTTTTCTAAGAAAACATTAGAAGAAGTGGCTGGAAGCCCCTTCTTAGCTAAAGGTCTGTTTGTGTGTAGGTGGATGGGATTATACTTCAGTGTGTAGGTGGAGGGGCTTTCCTCACGATGTCTGTAGGTGTGTAGCTCCAGGCTCTCCAATGCCTTTGTATGTCTAGCCCCCTGCCTCCCCCTCCCCTACTCTTACTATATAAGATAGGGAGGATCCTGCCTCCTCCTATGTGACAGTAGAGTGTTGAGGGTCTTCTGTTTCTCCAAGTTCTGTTGCTTGTGCATCTAAGTTTAGATCCAGATCTGACATAAATAGGAAGAGACTGCAGCCGAGATTCTCAACTATAATGCCAGGAATACTTGTGTCATTGCAGCACAGGGCTCTTAGTGTATGAAGAAGAACTGTGTGTGTGTGTGTGATAGGATTCTTGGAGGAGTTAGGTGCTTCTTCTGTACCGCAGTCTGTGCAGCTTCCACCCACATAGACAGTGCAGGGCAGGGGATTAGTACACAGACTGCAGTACCTGTCATTTCCAGTTGTCCCTGCAATCTGATCATGTCACATTCATTACATTCTCTCTGCACTTCCCTTATTACCTACCTTGCTAAGGCATCCATGGAAAGCCTCTAACACAGGGACAGCCTCGGATCTTTGGTACATGTCTATTTAATTCATTGACTTCATTGAAAGAAGTGCTAAAACTTTTAGGCAAAGTAGAAAAGTCCATGTACATATACAGTCACACTTATGTGGAATATACACATCCCATCCGCTACAGAGAAACATTGAGATAAGATTATATGCTGCAGGTAAGTCCTGTACCTGGTGGTTTTATTTGGAGAGCATACCATACACCTGCACATTAGGAGCTCCCTTAGGAATCTCAGCTACAAAGATTTTATAATTGGACACTAGTCTACCTCAGTGAGGTCTGTTCTATGCCTCAAAGCTTATCATACTACAGCAAAGATTACATTATTTTCTTTTATATGTAATAAAACTTTAATCAGCTGTAAGCACTTAGTAAGGTGTAGTTTTTCAGGATAAGCTGTGAAGCCGTATGACCTTTTATGGGCAGTGAAATGGTGTGGCAATTTCAACTTTGGCCATTTTCTACATTATGCTACTCATCCCATGGCATAAATGTATACCTAGATTTACTTTTTTTTTGCAATTTTTGAGGCTTCCAGTAGGATATTATAAGCTTTATTGCATCTCTACTATGATGTAGCAAATAGTTCACTTAAAAGGTACAAACCTTTGATCGGTCTAGCACCACTCTCATGTGTCAATGGCAGGTGTCTGTAATACAATACAGCCCCGATCCCTCCCAATACAGCCTGAGGGTGCAACCACATGTTCATTCCAGGTTCGGGCATCAAAACCTGCATCTGAAAAACTGGAGTAGGAGAAGTAGCACCTTTCAAGTATTTGTCTTAACCCATTATCATCCATACCTGTTTTTGGCTTTAAAAACTGCATCTCAAAAACCAAACATGTGGATGCAACCTGACGGCGCGTTCACATGTTCTGCTAGCGCCGCGTTCATAATGGGACGCTAGCACACAGGGGGCGGGGCTCTGGCCGACCGCATATGCGGGAAATGCATGCGATTGATAATCCGATCGCATGCGTTTCTCTGGAAACGCATAGATCACCCCGCCCCCTGTGTGAACACGCCCTAAGGGCTTTCTTGGACTGTTTTTAAACGGACTGAAAACGCATGTATTCTTGTATGTTTACTGTGCGTTTGGCTGGTTTGAATGATTTTCTTAATTTCTAGAAGTGTAGGCAGCTGATAAACGGATTATAACCAGCCAAACGCACGGTAAGCTTACAAAACCGCAAGCCTTTTCAGTCCTTTTAAGAAACGTCTGTTTAAGAAGGCGGCACCATGTGATGGCACCCTAAAGGCTCAAGCACACAAATGAGGGGAGTAGGGGTGAGCTCTCCTTACACCTCCACTCTTTATAGAAAGCACAGGAGCACTGTGTGCTCAGCCTCTATGGGGGTAGAGATAAGGCCACCAATTGTGAGGTCATATCACTGTCCCCCATGCGGTCACGTGCATGGAGTCTTAAAGGGGCTATAAATGACCATAGGTCAGAAGAATTACAAGCTTTCTGCACGTGCCATTTCATCCAGTGGAATATGTGAACACTTGTATTACACATCCTTACACATCTCTGTAGTGGGATTTCTTAAATGAAACAATTAACAGAATGGTGCACTGACAAGTGGATGCCCACAGCGTCAGGCAAGTCTCCTGAAAAACTAACTTCTGTATAAACATCCTCTGCAATCAACATTTAAAACTCCATGTCTGGAGACCAGAGGGGTCACCAAGAAAGTTCAGTCTACAAAATGCCGTTTGTGGGAAATGTTGTCACACAACAAATTCCATCAAGAGGAAATACAAGAAAAAAAAGTTCCTTTTGTTAGTTTCTTTCTTCTAAAAGGGAAGAAGGGTTTCAGACTTGTGCACATGTTTTCAACCAAAAATCACATTTTAGAGGTTTAGATGTTTGGTATTAGTCACAGGAGTAGACCTTCATTATAATGCAGATATGAAATCTCAAACTACACATGGCAGGCAATGTCCATCCATTCAGATCACTCACCACCTGCAGTACAGTTTTTACCCCTCCAGGACCTTGATCTTATATTCATGAATACTATCATAAGGCCCTGGCAGGGTGATTTTATGGTCAGGAATCTATAGCAGATGAGGTAAAAGACAGGAGGTTTCACTTTAGATATCAAGAAAGTGGCCCACAACGTATTAATACGTGTATATTGGTGAATTACCTAACATCCTGCTCCCTACACTGACACACACATTACCAAAAACCATGAGGTAAAGTGGCCGACCCCTTCAATATGTTTCCAATATAATAATCACACTTGTGTCTGATGATGTAGTAACCACGTGTTATTGCAGGATAGCTACACATGATACAACGCATTTGAATCCCTTCCATAGAGTTCCCGACCACTGGATGCAGTTATGTGACCATTATACAACGTAAAGCTCATTCCTTCCTGAGTAGAAACAGATGACTTCTCATCACTGCGGACATACTTCTCTTAATCTACCAGTATTTTCCTTTAAGTATGCTTATCTTGAATGTATGATTTAAGCTGTCAAATAAAGACCCTTACAGTTGATGTATACATTATTTTCCTTTAACCTAGATATATTTTTGGTTCTAACCTCTTTTTGAACTGTTCAGATGAAAGAAATGTTAAAATATTTGGACTCATCTGTCACTAGAAGTCCTAGGTATATCCTAAGCGGTCTAATATCCTATATTATTTTGGCTTCCAAAATGTATGCATTAACACACCACCATACAAATGACAAGAGCTCTGGAGCTGGGGAAGTCATCACATATATTACTAGGCTTACTTGATTTCTAGGTTTGTTTTTGGTGATATTGTGGCCATAAACCTTGGATACAAACCGTGATGTGTAATAATCAGCAATGCTGCTGCTGACACATGTTGTCCTCTCATTGGCGTTGGTGCTCAGATTCAGTCGCGTTTTGTCTCCGTGTCTGCAAAAGAGCCTGAAGATTTACCATCGCTTTGAAAACATTACACCTGGTTTTTCAGCCTTATCAGTGAAAAAAAAATTGATGTTTTATCATTTTTTTTTTTTTGCAGACCCATAGACTTCTATTGCCGTCCGTAATCCGCATCCGTGAAAAAATAGCACATTTCATAATTTTTTTCCTCGACAACGGATCAGTGAAAATACAAGCCAATGTGAAAACACCCGTGAAATAATCATGGAATCTAATTGACGTTTACACAGAACAATTAGAAACTTTAGTTTGTATGGCTTACATACAGCTTACAGGGATTGCATATGGTTGATAGGGTTTGTTTTAAGTCAGTCTTTGTCAATTTACAATATATACATTTTGTGCATAACATGGTTGATACTGCACATTTTTTTAAAAATAATTTTAGCTTTTGGAGAGGGATAACTATTGTATTCATTTAGACGCACTTGTTCGAGACGCGTAGACCGGACTGATGCTGCTAACTGCATGTGACTTTTTTGCTGTTTTTATGGGAGAACCTGTGATCTAGTAAAGAAGAAATTATTTTATCTCCAATCCTGAGTGATTATTGGATTGCGCTGGACAAATTCTTGAAGTTTTGGCATTTCTACCCGTTGGCTGCGGTGTGTCCGTGGACGCGATACCATCATGGGACTATGAGCATGTTGCAGCTTGGTGAGCTGAACTACATTTTGTTTTTTTTGTTATATAGATAACTATTATAAGTATAATCTCTAGCCTGCCAATATTAAACCACAACCTAATAGGCCAGTGGTGGCGAACCTATAGCACGGGTGCCACTCAGAGCCCTCTCTATGGGTACCTGTGCCATCACCCGAGTGCAGAGTTCGCCAGACAGGACTCAGAGCCTCTTGTAGTCCCAGGCAGCCCAGGACCCTGGAAGGAGCTACAATGATAATCCAAAATGTCTTCTCCTTCTTTCTACTGTATTGGGGTTCTCAGGTGCTATTACAATTTAAACCTGTGACAGAGCAGGGAGTCATAAGTTACAGCTTAAATTGCCGCATTGGCACTCCGCTAAAAAACTTAGGTTTTGGATGTAGTTTGGGCACTCTGTGTCTAAAAGGTTTGCCATCACTGTAATAGGCAATTATACCAGTGCCATCTACAGGCTAAAAGTGAGTATTACATAATACAGTCAGAATAGCGTTTTAACTGCACTGAATGCTCATTTCACTGGCCATTTTTATCAAATGCATAGATGAGTACAGACCTAATGGGAAATAGTTATAGCACAGCAGCAAAACCCTGAACCTGTTATACATATAAAAGGATATTCAGATGCAGAATAAAATATTTTTCCCCTCCAATAAGAAATGATAAAAAAAAAGCTTCCTCTGGAAACGCATTTGCGATCGGGCAAGGGCCCGTCCCGTGTGCGCCAGCGGCTTGTTACAAACGCAACGCTAGCCGAACGTGCACGGCCTTACTGTGTAAACCCTGGCCTTCACAGTAGAAATCCACAGAGTTAAGAGATGTATAACATGAGAGCTACTCCAGAATACTCCAGAAACTGGGCCAGGACACCCAATTCACTTCCATGGCGATAACTCACATGTTTATAGATTTATGTATTTTTATTTCCGTTTTAGGGAAAGTAGGGGGTGATTAACATTAAGGGGATTTTTTGTACTATTTTTATAAGTACCTGAGAATCCCAAGGGGTCTGATCACTGATGCAATATGCAGCAATACCTCTGGAGGGTTAGATACCGATATTGCGGCCACACAGTGGGTTTTTGGTGCGTTTTAAACACTTCCACACATGAAGAAAAACCCATTCAAATTTGCCAAACACAAAGTAAAACATGCAAAAATGCATGTGTTTTCCCTACGTTTAAAAAACTTACCAAAAACAGTCCAAGGGACTTCTCTTAGAAGAATCCAGAGATTCCCAAATGTCATGGATTCGATGGATCCGACAATGTGGCGACACGCAAGCGCCACCAGCATTTAAATGGTTAATCGGATGACACCCCTCTGACGGATGCATAATGCAGGAGATATCCACCTTGTGTGGTGAGGACTTGGCACAATTCAGTCACGTGTGGTTAAAGTGTTAAAGAGCAATTAAGATGATAAGTTCCTATAGAGAATTTCATAAACCATCTAAAAGCAAGACAACATAAATTGTGAAATAATCATCTCCTTTTAGAGGATATTATATATATATATATATATATATATATATTAGGATCATAGATATTCAATCTACATTTCAGGCACAGACATCATCCATATACTTGTCTATACTACGTGCTAGAGAAGTACAACATTCGATTGTCTCCATACAAAATGTTTATTTTATCACACTTTACCTTTGCTAAGCAGTGACCGGAGAGATGGGGTTATGCTTTGTGCTGATGAATTGTACACAGTATAATCTGGACAATCCCACAAGCAGTTGTTCCCGCACACCTGAGCTTTTATTTTCTTTAACATAACAAATATTAATTTTCTGATTACATGATGTTTACCAAAAAGCTCAGCTTCACTATATGCACACTAGATGAGAGAAGCCTGCATCTGAAATACAAAACCATCTGCAATGCATTGTGACAATATTGAGATTGATTATGGGACCATGGAGTTAGATTCTTGCTTGAAGCCTAGAAGTGATCATCATTTTAACATTTTTTTCAGCTTCAAAAATAGGGCAGGAAATTAATCTCTAGCTTTAGAGAACAATGTATGATCACTGTATCTTTTCAGGAACAATGTAATCTTCATTGTCAACATTTGACAGATTTTTCGTAAGGGGTACACCATGCCGTATTTTCTAAAAGTATTCACATAGAACTTTCTTTTTGCAAAATAAAGGTTTGAATACACACTTGCATTCTGTCATGTAGCTTCATGAGAATTTAAAACAAGAAAAAAGAAAACATTCCTCAAACCATGACATTTCCTCCACCACTTTTCACTGACTTCTTTACACACTTTGTGTTCTATCTTTCCCCAGTTTGTCGACAAACTAATGTTTCACATTAGATCCAAATAAATTCAACTTTCTTTCATCACTAAAATGAACTGTGGGGCATTTCTCCTCTGTCCACACAACATGCTCTCCAGCAAAGGTTAGTCTAGCCCAGGGGTCTCAAACTCGCGGCCCGCGGGACAACATTTTGCGGCCCCCACCTGGAAAAGCACCGCCCGCCGTGTATTCACGGCGGCGGTCGGGTCGCGCTGCATGGAGAGGGCTCACGGGCTGAGCCCTCTCCATAGCCGGTAAGTCTTTGCTGCATATTGCAGCAAAGGCTTACTGGTAACACCCGCGATCGGTGCCAGCACCGATCGCGGGTGCTTTCACAGCGATGGCTGCCGGCAAAGCTGCCGGCAGCCTCAAAAAGATAGCGGCGCATGGGCGCCGCCATCTTACCCGGGATCGCCGCTCCCCGTGACGTCATTGGGGGCGGCGATCCGTCTCCATGGTAGCCTCGGGTCTTCGGAAGACCCGAGGCTATTTCGTTTTAACCCCTTCATTACAATGTGCTGATAGCACATTGTAATGAATGAGGAGGAAAATCCCCTTATACTGCCATACTGTAGTATGGCAGTATATGGTAGGATCGATCAGACAACCTAGGGTTAAAGAACCCTAGGGAGTCTGAAAAATAGTATAAATAAAAAAAGTTTTAAAAAAAAAAAATTAGAATAAAAAAAAATTAAATTTCAAATCACCCCCCTTTCCCTAGAACTGACATAAATATAAATAAACAGTAAAAATCATAAACACATTAGGTATCGACGCGTCCGAAAATGCCCGATCTATCAAAATATAATAACGTTTTTTACAATGCGTTTTACCCCGTTACGGAAAATAGCGCCCAAAGTCGAAAATGGCACTTTTTTGCCATTTTGAAAAATATAAAAAAATCTATAAAAAGTGATCAAAAGGTCGTACAGTCCTAAAAATGATATAATTGAACATATTATCAAATTTCGCACTGAGCCCCTGACTGGGCTCAGTGCGGTAGGAGCTTGGGACCCCTCGGTGCACAGGACGCGTTCATAGAGAAAACACGTCTCCCAGCTCGGGGCTTTCCTTGCGCTGGGAGACGCCATGACATTTGAATCTGAATAATGATATTTTGTAAGCGCATTTTGTGTGGAAAACTTGATGCGGCCCAGCCTTACCCAGAATCTACCTCCAGCGGCCCCCAGGTAAATTGAGTTTGAGACCCCTGGTCTAGCCTTTTGATTCTTTCTGCTAATGAGAGTTTGGTCCCTGCAGAGTGGGCTTTCAGTCCAAATGCTTCTAAAAGTTGTGACACAATGGAAAGACAGATCCTGGTCAGCGCTAAACTGGTGAGCAATTCCAGCTGCAGTGTTGAAACGATTACTTATGGAGATTCTTCGCATTATGCTGTCCTCTCTTGCACTTGACCAACCATCTTTGGGGACTTGAATGAGTTTGTGATGTTGTAAAGATGCAATATTCTAGAAATCACAGACTTGGAAGACCAACTTCTCTTGCTATGGCTGATAGGGTCAACCTGCTGCCGAAGGGTTTCAGTCACTTTGGAATGGCATAACATTTTTGCAAAGTCAGCGAAAACTGGAAAATTTGGGTCAGGTAAAAACAGTTTGTTAGATAATGAAGGAAATTAGCATCAGGTGCCTGATTAACACCAAATAACTTAATAATAAGAAAGCTTTATTTATACAGCACCATCATATTCTGCAGCGCTGTACAGATAACTTGCACGTATTTTGATCAGTTTTTTACTTTACTTGCATTTTTGATGTACTTTGGCTCATGGTTATTACTATTGCTGTGCCGTACCCTAGCCCTTGTTGAGATCAGTTTTTTACAATTATCTTTTTTACGTTTTCAGTCTGTGCTTTAGTATATATACAATTTATGAAGTAATCTTAACCCTTTACCACCATGTGATGTAATAGTACGTCACAAACCAGTGCAAGTGCATGGCGAGGGGTCACAGGCTGAGCTGTCTCCATAGCCGTTCAGTCTCTGCTGCATATTGCAGCAAAGGCTTACTGGTAACACCTGCGATCGGTGCTTGCAGCTTTTCAGACGGTTTAAAAAAAAAAAAAGTGGCTCGTGGCCGCCGCGATCTTGCCGAGGATCGTCGCTCCCAGTTACGTCATTGGGGAGCTGCGATCCGTCGCCATGACAACCTCGGGTCTTCCGAAGACCCAAAGCTGTCACGTTTTAACCCTTTGATCGCACATTGTAATGAATGAGGAGGAAAATCCCCATATACTGCCATACTACAGTATACGATAGGATCGCTCAACCTAGGGTTAAACTAATCTAGGGAATCTGAAAAATAAAAAAAAAAGTTTAAAAAAAATTATAATTTAAACCCTAAAAATTCACCGTCCTTTCCCTAGAACTGATATCAATAAACAATCAAAATCATAAACACATTAGGTATTGGCCTGTCCGAAAATGCCTGATCTTTCAAAATATAATAACTGTTTTTCACTGCGTTTAACCCCTTAACAGAAAATAGTGCCCAAAGTTGAAAATAACACCTTTTTTGCCATTTTAAAAAATTCTATAAAAAGTGATCAAAAGGTCATACAGTCCTAAAAATGAAAATGTCATAAAAAGTTGCAAAAAAATGACACCCCCACAGCTTCATTCACTGAAGGATGAAAAAGTTATTAGCACCAGAAGATGGCAATATACCGTATATACTCGTGTATAAGCCGAGTTTTTAGCACAAAAAATGTGCTGAAAATCCTCAACTCGGCTTATACACGAGTCAATAGCCAGCCCAGCACTTCTATCTTCTGTCTTCCGCAGGGCGCCGCCATTTTCTTCTCCCGACCGTCGCAGTATGACATCAGCAGCGGCCGCATCATATTATGCGCCTGCAGGCTGGCAAGAACATGACGGCGCCCTGCGGAAGACAGAAGAGGACCTCGGGGGAGCAGCGCTGCGCATCGGGGGCCACCGGAGGGTGAGTAAGTTTTTGGGGTTTTTTTTAGTGCTGGGCTCGCTGTATACTAGTGGGAGCAGGCTGTATACTACTGGGGGGCAGGCTGGGCTGGCTGTATACTACTGGGGGGCAGGCTGGGCTGGCTGTATACTACTGGGGGGCAGGCTGTATACTACTGGGGGCAGGCTGGCTGTATACTAATTGGGGGCAGGCTGTATACTAATTGGGGGCAGGCTGGGCTGGCTGTATACTACTGGGGGCAAGCTGGCTGTATACTATTGGGGGCAGGCTGGGCTGGCTGTATACTACTGGAGGCAGGCTGGGCTGGCTGTATACTACTGGGGGCAGGCTGGGCTGGCTGTATACTACTGGGGGCAGGCTGGGCTGGCTGTATACTGCTGGGGGCAGGCTGGCTATATACTGGGTGGGTTTGTGATCAATGCATTTCCCACCCTCGGCTGATACTCGAGTCAATAGGTTTTCCCAGTTTTTGGTGGTAAAATTGGGGGTCTCGGCTTATACTTGAGTATATACGGTATATATATTTTTTTTGTATAGGAGGTTTTATTTTTTGTAAATGTATGAAAACATTATAAAACCTATACAAATTTGGTCTCCCCGTAATCGTACTGGCCCGAAGAATAATGTAGACAAGTAATTTGTACAGTGAAAGCTGTAAAATCCAAGCCCACAAGAAAACCGAAAAAATGTGTTTCTTTTACCAATTTCACTGCATTTGGATTTTCTTCCTGCTTCCCAGTACACGACATGGACTATTACATACCCCCATTTTGAAGTGTAATTTGTTCCACAGAAGACAAGCCATCACACAGCTCTGTACATGGAAAAATAAAAAAGTTAGGGATTTTTTAATACACAATGACCTTGACATTTAGAAAATTGTGTGTTCACTATTTTTGGTCTCCAGTGCATGGTCCCCAATACTGCTGTCCAACTAATGTGTAGGGAGGTCTTTCAGCACTGAAGGTATCAAAGGGTCAGGTATATGCATTACTAACATACCAGAACCTTTTGTATCAACTATGCCATCGGGGATTGGAGGAGGAAGATCCCTCATACAATATACGCCATTTAAACACCCAATGGGGCCTAAAAGAAATCTTAACTAACCCTTTTTCACTAGAGCATATATATTTAAATAATATTGTAAGAAACAAAATAAAAAAAAATAGGTTTTCAACGCATCTCTTAAATGGGGGTAAACAACTTCCCTCTTTTTCTTCAATTTTACACAAAAGACTCCCAGTGAGACACATAATCCAGGTTCTGACTCTTGGGACTTGCTTACACAGATAATTGCATTGGAGCTGCGCTTACCTCCTCCCAAATGGCCCGATGGCAATTCTAAAACAACACATGACTTTGTCGCCATCTTGTGGCTACAGTGTATTAGGTCTGCTGATTCACTACACTAAGATTTGGGGCTTCTAAGAGAAACTTTAATAAGGTGCAAAAGATAAAAAAAATCTGATTATTTCATGTATATACATACAGGCGGTCCCCTACTTAAAAACACTAGACTTACATACGACCCCTAGTTACAAACGAACCACTGGATATTGGTAATTTATTGTACTTTAGTCCTAGGCTACAATAAACAGCTGTAACAGTTATCACTGGTGTCTGTAATGAAGCTTTAGTGTTATTCCTGATTCTTATGACAACCCAACATTTTTTAAATCCAATTGTCACAGAGACCAAAAAAGTTCTGTCTGGGATTACAATGATAAAATATACAGTTCCGACTTACATACAAATTCAACTTAAGAACAAACCTACAGACCCTATTTTGTATGTAACCCGGGGACTGCCTGTATTCATAAACTAAACTGCAATAAAATAAAGTGATGATTAAAAATACTTCTTAGAATTCTATGTTTTCTAGCATCAGGGCAGAATACTCTATCACTGGTGGCGAACCTATGACACGGGTGCCAGAGGCGGCACTCGGAGCCCTCTCTGTGGGCACCCAAGCCATTACCCCAGAATGAAGTTCACAAGACAGGGCTCAAAGAATCTTCCTGCAGAATCTTCCTGCAATGATAGACAAATTTGCCCTCCTCCTTTCAACGGTTTGGTGTCCTTAGGAGACTGAAGGATTGAAAGGTGTCAAAGAACAAGGAGAAATAAATTGCTGTGCTGGCACTTTGCAATAAATAAGTGGCTTTTGGTTGAAGTTTGGGCACTCAGGTTTTAAAAGGTTCGCCATCAGTGCTCTATATGTTTCCTAATGTTTTGTGTCCCGGAGCCTATAGACCCATGGACTCATTCACAAACATGAGCATTTTGCAACAGGTTGTGTGTCATGTTCTGACATTCACACGAGATCTGCACAAATAGGGGAAGGAATAATGACCATGATAGGCATTTTTATAGCGCGATGATGTGTGGTGCATGGGGTCCAGGTATAAATCATTAAAAAGCTCGGATAATCTTTGCAGAAAATTCACCTAGAGGTCAGACCCTATAATGTTAACCCCTTTCCACTGATGCCCTTTTAAATTTTGTGTTTTTACATTTTTTTGCTTTAAAAATCCATAACTTTTTTATTTTACCCATGTACGGAGCTTTAGAAGGGCTTGTTTTCTTCATAACAAATTGTACTTCCTAGTGCCAATATTTAATTTTCCATGATGTATGTTGGGAAGCGGGGAAAAAAATTACAAATGAAGTATCTTGAAGAACATTTAACATTTTCTTGTGGACACCTTTTTTACGGCTTTCACTGTGCGCTCCCTTTTTCCTTGAGTGGGTGCGGTTACTGGAATATAAAAATTCATTTAGTAGAATTTTAGATTTTATTTGGTTTAAAAAAAAATTAAAACCTTTCCCCATATTCTAATGCTAATAACTTTTTCATATGTTGATTTTTATTCAAGAGAAATCAGTTCAAGAGAAAAAGGTGTGCAATTTGAAAATTTTTTTTTTTTCACTTTTTACTGTATTTCTTTACTTTGTACTTTGACCCTAGAGTGTCTGAGGACTTATACACTACTGTATTGCAGTATATTGTAAAATCACTGGATCTGTAAAAGTACCTGCTGATAACAGGCTCCTTTACAGGACCTTCAATGACAGCCACAGAACCCTGTGTTGGGATCCTGGCTGCCAAAGCAACTAGCCAATGCCCACAGATGACGTCAGAGGGGACCAGCCGGATCCAAGATGGCAGCACCCATGCGCGCTGTCACTTAAGTGCCACCATGGGCCAGCTTCATAAATCCTTAACCAACATGTGACGTACAGGTACATCACATTTCAGTAAGGGGTTAAGATCAAATCAAAAATCTTGGGTACGTGTAACAAATATGTTAGCATTGCATGAATTAAGTTCCCCACTTCTGAAATCGCCAGTATGCAACTATAAATAAAGAACCATGTCAACAAATTATTTTTCTTATCTTTTAGTGAAAAAATATAGAATACAACAATCGTTACTTTTTTCCAATTTTCACATCATTATTTCATAAGTTATAGCAATCCACAGTCCATTTAGAGTCGTATACACTAGAGGAAATACTTTAAACTGTAGTCAATAGGTAAATACCTTCTTAATCCTTCTCATTCATGGAAAATCACAGTCCGACAATAGTTTAATATATCGACTCACTGTGGATATCAGGCAGAGACTGTAAGGGGTTAAGAGAAATTTAACCAGCATCCAAAACTCCCAGACTGTATAGGGTGCAGGAAACGCATCGAATTTTGAACACTGGTTGCATGGCGTAAAGTTGGTATAAAATTTATACAGTTAGCTCATGTATCTCGTGTGTCTGTAAATATTATGTCTTTGTGTATATATGCATATATATTTCATATATCCCTGTGGCTTTCCTATCCCAATTGTTTTATATGATATATTCTTTTTATATTAGTATTTTTTGTAAGACTCAATTAACCAGACAAATTTTAGACATATGTTACCAACTTACTTATTTGTAATGTGATAGGTGGGGTAGAATCTAATCCATTTACACTTTTGTATTTATTTGTAACTGTGTTGTATCACATATTCACAAGTACTTTGGTCTGATAAAGACACCGATAAAGTGTTGAAACGCGGTTGCCATTTGTTCTGCATAAAAATATGTTCCATACACAAGCATATGACCTCTATTGTTTGATGTCCTGAATGGTCAGGAAGCACAATCACAATCCCTTCTTCTATCTTTCACCTATTGATTTTATTCATTACCTTTTGCACTGCTGCCATTGCCTAGCACCACCACCCATCGGTGCCATGCCCCTCGCCTGGCATGCTCACCCATCGACTGCTGCTGCACATGTTTCCGCTTTAGTTTTAATGCTCATCAGGTGGGCATGACTAGTCAGAACGGTCGGCATGCCAGACAGCAGAAAGTAGTCTGATCGGAGTGTGAGCATTTAAAAAAACCTTTTTTTACGGAACTACATTCATCCTGTTGGATTATATTAGATGCTAATCTGACAGCTTGATGTGTGTCCTAACTATCTTGACAGCTCAAGAGCCCTGTCTCTTTTGACAGGTACAATAACAGATAATTGGGGTTAAGGATCTCTTAACATGAACAACGAATATTCAACCCACCATACCAATATAATTAATTTGAGGTACTGATCCATACTACCGTACAAGTTGGTGAACTAACCAACCTAGCAGAAATTGGTTATAATTTGAGTTATGTTTAGTGGAGCACATTTTTTTAATTGTCTATATTAAAAGCTAAATTTTAACTATAATTCTCACTACTGCTGTAATTGGTTTCTTATATTCGCGAGGGCAGATTTCTCAAATACAGATATTGAACGTATTTTTGTCTTTGCAGCTTGTTTCTGATGTGACCAGAGTGAATGTTTAAGCCCCAGATTTTTTGTGACCATGTAATTCACCTGCTACGGGATTACACAGCCAACTATACAGCATTTTCACTGGTGTGAATTTGTTACAATATTTAAATTAAATTTAGTGCTTGAATTTTAGAAAGATGCACAGAAACACAGATTTCACTGCTGAATTTTATTAAACATAACTAGAAACCAAACAAGACAAGTGGTTTATCCCACAAAAAAAATAAAGAAACCTAAAGATGAGTAAACAAAAGATGAAACAAAAATGAAAAGGTTGTTCTATTATCTAGAACGGAAAGTAGCTTTAAATATTGTTATGATTTGGCACTCCTTGGTGTCTATTATTTCCATTCTCAAGCAGTACCACTAGAGAGAAAATGAAAGCTGTACTCACTGAAACTGCTTATGGTCAAACCAACGATCCTTCCTAGATTATTGTTGGAACCATTTAAGAGACACCTGTCAGTGCAATAAAACAAACTAGCTGCACATATTAATGAAAGAATCTCCCTAGCCCTCAAAGTTATATTACGGCGACAATCTTAGTTTTATCGGAAACTAACCTGATAAACTGACCTATCTTCCAGCGGCCCGGAAGATACCCCCCACTCTTTTGCTTTTCCCCTAGACCGCCTCTCTCACACCAGATGACGGCGGTGACTGCCAGGCTTGATCCTGCAGTCAACACTCCCTCAGAAGGCCTCAGACAGCCCAACTCATGAATACGCTGGACCACTGGACTAGGTCTTTTGAACGGATCGCTACGTGTCACAGTACAGAACAACTTTTAGGTAGGTTTCTATAAAGCTAGTATTTTTACAGTGAGATAATTGAAAGAGGGCTAGGGGGATTTTTTCATTAGTATGTGCAGCTAGTTCTTTTTATTGAGCCGACAGGTGTCCCTTAATCACAAGTTGTTGTCCAGCATCTAGAAAAGTAGCTTCTTGGTGCTCTAGCTTGCCTTGTGCTTAGTCTTTGCATGTTATAGGTTTTGCAGTTAGCTTATTTCTAGAGTAGGTAAAGATACATTTTCTCTTCTTTTAGAGTTCACAGAGCAGATTATAAAACCTAACTCGTCTTTGCACAATCCTAACCTTTATGACAGATCAGTTTTTCCAGTTGTAGACTGGATCCTTAAGATTTACATTTCTACATGTTATACAGCACGTGAGTGCAGTAAAATACTGTGTATGTTATGGGTGTCCCCCAGGCAGGCTGTACCTGCAGCCAGCCATTACCCTAAGGTCCAAATACCATGGCCTGCAAAATATATGTAAACTTATTATATGGTTACACAAAAAAATATAACAAAATATTCTGCCCTGACAACTCAAAATACAGGTAAACGGGGGTGGGGTGGCTTGGGGAACCCTACATTTAGTTATAGGTTACGGTCTCTGGATTTTCCTATAGAATGAAGCATACTGGGCAGAGCACAGCAACTGTAATCCCTCCATACATATTAGATTGAGGAAATCTAACAAACACACACGTGTTCAGCTAGGCCTTGACCTTCCATCTGAGAAGTCCAAAAATCATATACACATTAGAAATAACAGAATCCACCAAAATCAAGGAGTTTGCTTTATACTGCCCGTTGTACCACCCAGTACACATTAGATGAAAATGGATCAATTACAGTTTACTGTGTGGATTTTCTCTCATTTTGAACTTGTTTTTGCTTCTTAACCAGCTGTTATACACAAGGTCATTTTATGCATAAATAACTTGTACATGTAAATTTTAACAACGTGCAAGGAAAACTGAACAAGTGCTTTTCACATTTATCTTTCCCTATGGCTCAGTTTTTCATTTCTTTAACTTCACGAGACAAAAGTATACAGGGACCTGTGAAAGAAAAAAAAAATAAAACACTGTAACACTGCATCCAAAACAGAGGGTGTTTTTTTTTTTTTTTGCTCAACAAGTACTAGGAAGTGCTCACTACAGAAATGCTGGGGAGTGGGGGGGTGACACTGTAACATACTGTAAAGCCAGATACCAGACGGGCTAGAGTGGCTCCTTAGGTGCAGTAGAATAATTTCAAAAGTTGTTTTTTGAACGGTGGAAACCATGGATAACCAGTCTAAGTAGATTACCACAGTCACACTGTCTGGAGTTAGCAGGTAGGAAATCAAAGTTCATTATATGTTTTTTTTTTTTTTTTAACTGAACAAAAGGGTGTCCTTGTGATATAAGGGCTCTACAAGAACCTGTCCATGCCGAAATTTCAGTCAAAAGTGGTGACAGGTTTCCTTTAATGGAAAAATCAATAAAGCCTTAAAGAAAAAAAAATAGAAAGATGAATAATAAGGAGGTATATATAGTCGTCTTAGCCTTTTCATACTTTGGGTTTCTGAGTTGGGTAAGATGTTATTTTCAATGGGACTAGCTTACATTTTCATGGACAACATTTTGGGGACTACACAACCTGTTGATCACTTTTTATTACATTTTGTTTTGTGTGTGGTAAAATAGCGCCAATTAGATGGTTTTTTCCCGGTGATGTGTTGCCCTGAAGGGAATAATTTGTGAGCTAGAGAGTGCATTTTTGGGACATCCAAGTTGCTTGTGTGTACGGTATTTATTTTTAGTTGCATTCTAGGGTAAGGCAAGCAATTTGAACTTTTAGGGTTTTTTAACTAATCTTTTAGGCCTCATTGGCAACTTTAACTCTAGGGGATCTGATCGCTCATACGATATACAGCTGTAACAATCAGATCAAAGATAGTGGCAGTGTCTACGGTTCAGACGCTGTTTTAGGGACAGGAGTTCAAGCATCACGGTTATCTATGATGCACAGAGCCACCACAGGATTGTCATATTCTCAGTACTGCATGGTTGTCCTGCATTCCTTGCATTAATATAGAAGTATAAATAATAATACATCACATCTTTACAGAAATGTGTTTTGAGACTGTGCTATTTTTGTTATTCAACTGGTTAAGTATGCCATGAATTTTTGCCATTTTTTGGGAATGGTACGGTATGAGCCAGTGGCCATCACTTTATATCTATGTAAGATGTGGCTTCACTACGACTAAAGCATTTGTTTAAATGCCATAAAAAGGGTGGGAACAAGATATATTTGCTAAAACATGGTAGAAACATTGGGAGGATTTACTAAGAAAAGCATTTTAAACACCAGCCTCCATTATCCCCCTCGCCAGTGTAAAGCACGCGCCATCTTACTGCTTGCTCCCAACTTTTGCCAGGTTTGACAGCTTAAAACCATGTCAGACTTGGTCTAGAAATCAAAACCAAAAGCAGTCTCTGCCATTTTATGGCAGAGTAGTAGCTGCATTGGGCGCCCCTGCCTGCTCCCACCCACTCAGCTACATTTTACACCTACGCACCTCCATACCCAATTTTTTTTATCAGTACCTGTAATATAATCATTTCAAGCTGGTGGAAAATT
Source organism: Engystomops pustulosus (assembly GCF_040894005.1). Classification (NCBI taxonomy): domain Eukaryota; kingdom Metazoa; phylum Chordata; class Amphibia; order Anura; family Leptodactylidae; genus Engystomops; species Engystomops pustulosus. Next base: position 80,169,479 of record NC_092418.1, read on the forward strand.
TCCTGACAACAATAAGGATGCAGCAAATATAATTTGTGGTATGGTCATAACACCAAATGATCCTCCTCTGTTTACTCTTACGTCTTCTAATGCTCCAACAATCTGCTGTCTGCAAGTACAAATAAAAAGGAAAACATAAAAAAAAAAAATTTCTAACAACAAACCAACAAAGACTTGATTACTCACCTTGTAGCACCTTTATGCCGCTTTGAAAGAAACTCTACAACCCTTTTGAACTGGGAGAAATTCAGCTTGTTAGGAATGACGACACCTGGACCCTCAGATGCTGTAAGTTTTGGTAAAACACCCCAGTCCTTTTGATAAAAATAAATATATACAAGTACTGCTCAGGTACAAAGTTAAAGTGTATTACACGGATTATGAATAAATGTTTTTAACAGATGTCAATCATTTCCATTAGATGAAGAATTCTTGGCATTGGTATTTATTATGTAATTTGATGAAGTTTACATGTTATGATGAAGATATGATTATATGCTTATCCAATATCCAAAACATGATATCCAAATATTTAGCAAGACAGAATAAACCTACTACCATAAATACTTGAGTATAAGCCGAGGCATCCAATTTTACCACAAGAAAACTGGGACAACTAAGCCTAGGATGGGAAATAGAGCCGCTACGCTCTAATAAAATGCCCAGCAGAGTGTCCCCATTAATGTAATGCCCAGCAGAGACCCACCTTAAAAAAAAATAAAGTTAGTACTCACCCTCCAGCACTGGCCCCAGCATGCTATTCTCCCCACAGCATGTCTTCGGGTACCCGGCCGGCAGATGCAAGTACTGTTTATGCGATCTGCCGCGTCATAGTTTATTTCATAGATTTTTTATATCACAACTTTTATTATGTACCCTAGTATACAAAGCTGTATGAGGGTTTGCCATCTGCTTGACTAATTAATTTAATACTGTGTTCCTAGTCCTGGAAAGCTGGGGGAAAAAAAACCTCCAAATGTGGCAACAGAAAAAAAGCATTTGTGCCAAGTTCTGATCAGCTCTGTATTTACAACTTTCCCTGTGCATTCAGGATGACATTTCCCCTTTATACTTTGGGAGATAACAAATTTACAGTATATAGCAGTGATGGCGAACCTTTTAGAGACCGGGTGCCCAAATTACAACCGAATCCTACTTATTTACCAAGAAGTGCCAACATGACAACTTAAACAGTAACTTATTGCTCCTTGTTCTTCCACAACATTCAATCATATTGGCCCCCTGAGGCCACCAATATAGTTGAAAGCAGGAGGACAAATTCGGACATCATTGTAGCTTCTCTCCAGTGTCTCTCTGTACAAGAAGAATCATGGGGCCAGAAAGGGGACCTCAAAAGATAATCTTGACTTTCACTCTTCCTGCATTTGCAATCAGTCAAAGATGTGTCACCTTAAAATAACATTGAGAACTGCAGGAACATTTTGGTCCTGTCTGATGAATCTATCCTAGGGTGACAGCCTGGGTGCCAACAGAAGGGGTTCAGAGTGCCACCTCTGGCACCCGTGCCAAAGGTTCGCCATCACTGGTATATAGGATGAGATGAGGTTTACATTTGATACCATTTGGACAACTGTACAACATTTTAATTACTTTTTCTTTTAATTTTAATGGGAGGCAAAAAAAAAAAATTGGGACATTTTTTTCCCCCTCACGGGGTCCACAGGAGGCACTAATCATTTTATCTTTGATAGATTATTTCAGACATTATGATATGGCATTAAATAACAAGTTTAGGGAAAAGAGGGGTATTTGAATTTCAAGGTTTCAAATTTTTTTTTTAACTTTGAAACTTTTTAAACTTTGAGAGCCCTCAAATAATTCAAATTTACACTATTACAGTCTACCTCCAGCAGACTATAATAGAGCCCGTCGAATGACAGCTATTGGAACCTCTACCAAGTTTCCAGCAATCATAATTTAATAAGGTTAAACCAATTTTACTTCTGAATTATCCCATTAATTTAATTCTCCCATTCTGCTCTTCTTTATATGAGAATATATTTGGAACTACAAAATTGACCTGGACATTCAAGAAAGGGTTAAAATTACACTAGTGCAGGCAAATAACCAATCTAAACTCCAATCACATTGTAATAGCTGCAGCTTACAACCAGGAAACATAACATAGGGGACCATAGACCATTGGGCTCCCGAGCTACTGGTTAGAGAAAGCTTCTACAGCTGCTAGGTTAGTAAACAATGTTAAAATGTTACAATTGAAGGTAAATAAAATGCATAATTATTCTCTGTGCCCCTCTTTACAGGGTCAGTAACATTGAGATCATACCGGTATTCCAGCGGAAGATAAATCATCTTGCTCTGATGTGGCAGTAGTGCTCCCTCTGGCCGGGTTGGCAGAAGGTGTGCCATCTTCTGCTCTGCAATTGGGATTCACAAATGGCTTACTGGCTTCAGGTATGGAGACACTTGATGGGACAGATGTTGGAAATCTTAAAGGAGTTGCAGATTTGAGGTTTGACGCTTCGGAAAGATTTCTCGGCTTCTCAGGAGATGACAGACATTCAGCGGAGGGGTTCTCTTCAACACTTGCTGGAGTAATCGGAAATTTAAGAGCAGCGTCTTGAGATGTAGTCTTAGACCGGTCGGGTTTTGCATTCATTGACGGAACGAAAGCCGTTGTTGGTTCACTGGCAGATTTTACCACAGCACATTTATCGTCCATGTTTGCTGCACCGGTGCTTCTTTCTGGTAGTTTGGTGTTGGTAGCTGAGAAGTTCCTCTTCTTGTGCACAAAAGATCGAGTCCGAGAGTTGCTCTGTTTGTCTGTGCTATGAATAGATTTCATAGGCATGGCATGTAAAACACTGGCTTCATCTTTACCAAACTGAAGGTGCCCGCTATTGGGATGTGCCACAGAAGGATGAAAAGGAGAACTATGCAATTTATATGAAGGATAAGAAAAGGGAACATACGCAAAATTAGGCATGCTGCTATATGATACCATGTGTGAACGATGTGATTGTAACAGATACGGATAACCTGGAGGCATGAAGTTAGAGAAGCCAGGAGAAATGCAATGTGGGGCCATGCCTTGATGTGTATTGGTGGGACTATAAAAGTTGTTGCTTGTTGTATGTGTGAAAACTTCACCAACGGGTGGAAAATGGCGGTGGTCAGGCTGCACTTGGCTCGGCTTTGTGGAGTCACATTGTGGGGGCTCTGAAACAACATTTTCTTTGGTTTCAGCTATATCAAGTCCTTTTGCATCCAGAGGGATCTCTGTTGAAACCGATTTTATCTTTTCAAAAGAAAGTGAAAGATTGTGCTTGGAAGTCTTGACAGCTCGAACTTTTAATTTTTTTCCATACATTATCTTTCCGTCCATCTCTTTTATGGCAGCTTCAGCATCTTCTGAATTGGAAAGAGTCAGAACTGCATAACTTGAGGAGAAAAAAAAAAGGATTTTGTAAAAAAAAAGATAAAAAATTATAGCTGTTCATAGCACTTTATTATCAGCCATTTTGGAAACTTTGTTCAGGCAAAAAAAAAAAAAGCCTGCAAAAAAAACCCCCTGCCAAATGCTGCCTGTAATATCACCAAAATAACGCCACCAAGCTCTTAACACCAATTATTTAGTGGAGCTTCAAGTCTCAACTATATAAAAACATACAAAAAAGGTTAAAATAGAACAACTGCTGAGAGCCCGACACCCAGCTCCACCACCAATCTGAAATTGATGACCATTTAAAGATATTTTATCAATGTTAAAAATGTCCTGCCGAATAAGAATTTAACAATATAAATTATACATAAAGACTTTAAAATTCCATTAAATACCAATAGTTTACCAGCAAGTCAGAGATGATTCTTCAAGGAAAATACTATTCACATGGTATTTTCCGAACAGATCCAATAGTTCAGCCTAAAATAAAAATGAATAAATAAAAAACGCCACTACATACCACAAAAATTCACACGACTACCTTTAGTGTATAGCAAAAGCAAGACTCTTTGTGAACAGACCTCTATACAATACAACTTTGTTGATTTATTATTTCAGGTCATGTACTTAAAAGCGGGGGTGAAAAAAAATCCAGATGCAGGGAAATTGGTGAAAAACCGCATTTGTGCCATTTTCTGGTGGGCTTGGATTTTACGGCTTTCACTGTGCTCCCCAAATGACTACTTTATTCTTTGGGTCGGTGCAATTACGGGGGACACCAAATTTGTAGAGGTTTTATAATGTTTTCATACATTTACAAAACATTTAAAAACCTATACAAGAATTTTTTTTTTTAGATTTTGCCATCTTCTGGTGCCAATAACTTTTTCATACTTTGGTATTAGGAGCTATGGCTGGTGTAATTTTTTGCGACTTTTGTTGACGTTACATCGCTAACATTTTAGGACTGTACGACCTTCTGATCACTTTTTATTGAATATTTTATATTTTTCAAAATTGCAAAGATCTTCCATTTTCAAATTTGGCGCTATTTTCTGTTATAGGGTTAAACGCAGTGAAAACCTGTTATAATATTTTGATAGATTGGGCATTTACGGATGTGGCGATACGTAATATGTTTGTGATTTTTACTGTTTATTTATATCAGTTCTAGGGAAAGGGTGGTGATTTGATTTTTTTTTAGGTTTTTTAATTAAATTTTTTTTGAAACTTTTTTTTTTATTTTTACTATTTTTCAGACCCACGAGGGGAAATTAACCCTAGGTTGTCTGATTGATCCTAATATAAACCGCCGTAGTACACTATGGCAGTATATGGGGATTTTCCTCCTTATTCATTACAATGTGCAAATTGCACATTGTAATCAATGGGTTAAAAAGAGACCCAAGGCTGTCATAGCAACTAATCGCTGCTCCCCGATTACGTCACGGGGAGTGACAATCTCCAAGAAGATGGCGGCGCCCATGCGGATTTGCCAGAGATGATACATATTATTTATCAAACTGACAGAAAAATAATTTATTATTCATTAATAATGTTCATTTTGAGTTAATTTGAAAAATTAAAAAAAGTGTTTATTGCTGTTTTCTATCCTATCACTAGTGATGGTCAGTGGAAGATTCCAAGGTGTGACCAGGGACACTCTAAACAGACACATTATTATCCATTTAGTTATGTGAGCTGAAAATATGGTAAGATGATCAGGGTACAGGTTTACATACAATTTTAGTTACCTTCTGAACATTCTACTAGTATCTGACACATAGAAAGAGAGAGGAGACAGATCAGAGATTTATATTGCACACAATGACAGTCAGCTCAACTACATATCTGCTTTTCCCCAACACACAGACCTGCTGTGCCTTCCTCCATCTCCCTAGATAAAGAACTTATCTTTCTGTAGTAGGGTTGCACGATGCATCGGAAACTCGGTACTTATACGATGCTTTCAAAGCCAGAATAGTTCAATACCAGGTTTCTGTTACATGCGGTACAGAATGACTTCCACAGACACTACAGACTCCTTGTATCTGTCTGCAGAGGAGACATCGGGAAGGGAATTCTTTGCATAGAAGTGTCAGGTTAGCTGCAGAGCAGGGACCGCGTCATCAGGGATATATCACCATCTGTCCATATATGGAGTCTATACATCTCCCATGGATTCCCCAGACACAAGGTCTCTATTTAATTAAAATTTTTACCCAGCCCACATTTGAACCCACAACCTCCACACTCCACCTGCCATAGATAGACAGAGCCTCTATCCACTAGACCAGTGGTGGCGAACCTATGGCACGAGTGCCAGAGGTGGCACTCAGAGCACTCCTTGTGGGCACCCAGGCCATCACCCCAGCACAGAGTTTCCAAACAGGACTCAAAACTTCCTCCTGCAGTCCCTGGTCACCCCGGACATGCTGTGAGTGTGACCAGTGCTATTTTAAAGCTACACATGCTTAGCAGCCTTGGACTACAGGAGGAGCAGGCAGGTGCAAGGCTGCGTTATTATTGCAGTTCCTGCTCTGGGACCGGCAGTTCTTCCTGTTCAGGGGGCCCTGGAAGGAATCTACAATGAAAATCTGAATTTCTCCTCTTTCTTGCAACTGTTTTGGTGTCCTCTGGACGCTGTTACAATTAAAAGCCTTGACAAGACAGGTAGCAACATGTTACCACTTAAATTGCAATATTGGCACTTTGCATTTAAATACGTAGATTTGGTTCTAGTTTGGGCACTCGGTTTCTAAAAGGTTCGCCATCACTGCACTAGACTATGGGCTTAGTGGTTGGGTATGGGAGGATTTCATGTAACTAAGAGCTTCACATTTACACGGGCATACAGGGGTATTCCCATCTGGGAATTCATATTTAATTTAACTGGCCATTTGTAAACTTTTCTTCAATTGGATGTTATTAAAAAAAAAAGAAAAGTTCCTGTGTGAAGATAATTTCTCATAAATGTAGCCATGTTGTCTCTTAGAAACGAGAGAACTTTCTTGGATACGACCACCTGACATTTTGGCAGCGGTGGCCAGACATGCGGTATTGAGTCCTACCTGACCACCGGAATTCAGGATTCAGGATTCATTACCACAAGACGGCTGTACGACATGTAGTAACCCCTGGACCTTTCATATACAAAAACCTTTTGTGTCTTTGTGCAATCACTCAGCAGAGGTGGCGGTATCCAAGGACACAGTCTTGTTTCTAAGGGACCATATCACTACATTTATGAGAAATTATCTTCACACAGGAAAAAAAATGTTAATATCTAAATGAAGAAATAAATATATATGGCAGATTAATGAAATTGAATGTGAATGCCCAGACAAGAATACCCTTTTTATGCACTGGTATATAAAAGATGGATCTTCTCAGGAGATTATTTATTATTATTATTATTATTATTGAGATGATGATTATTATGGAGATTATGATTATTAGTGTCATGGGGTGATTATTATTGAGATTATTATTATGGAGATCATAATATTTTAAGCATATAATACATTTAAATAAATAAAAATGTATAAACCAAAAAAATAAAGGTGTTCACGGCTCATTTGCAAAAATGCTGACAGGATGTCTGTGATTAGTCCATTTTGTATCCGTACGCCATCCATTTTTTTCACATATGCAAAAAAAGCTGATGGGTTTCTAATCTACTCTGCATACAGATGTCATGCATGTTCCGTTACATTTTTTTTTGTGGATCCATTGACTTCTAGGGCAGTACGTGGTTTGCATGTGAGACAAAATAACGCTTGCTGCAATTTTTTCTCACAGTCTGCACATCCGTGAAAAAAATGGACATGTTCAGACCTAAGGGTGGTGACACACGTGCCGTTCGGGCTGCGTTTGCAAACGCAGAACAAGCCGCACCACGGTCCGATTGCATCAGAAGTTCTATGGGAACGAGCAGCCTGCGTTTTGCATTAAATTAACGCAGAACAGCGGTGGCTCGTTCCCGATCGCAGGAGTCGCCATAGAAACACCGATGTGATCGGGCCTCAGCCCGCCCCGGTGGGTGTGGCTTTGTCTGTGTTTGCAAATGCAGCCCGAACGGAACGTGTGCCACCACCCTAATAGGAAACGGTGAGTCCATGTTATTGCACCCTAAACATTCAGATAATACCTTTTCTTTTCTTGAAAGTATCGTATTGGTAGCGAGTATTGCAATACTTTTCGGGGTATCGTACTCAAAATTCTGGTATCGGTGCAACCCTAGTCTGTAGCTTTACACTCCTCAACGCTGCTGCCGGCAGGATATCAGTGTCTGTATCGGTGTCATAGATACAACCTGGAAAGGGAGGGGCTAGAGTGCAGGGAGCAGAGAGAGAAACAAATCTCTTCTCCACAGCTGTCAGAAAATCAAGATGGCTTCCCCAAAGTTACAGAGCCCTGTCTAAGGGCAACTGAAATTGTGTACACCAAGACTCATATCAGTCTTGTGTTTTTGTTAAATATACCCTGAATAACAAAATAACACATTCTCTAATTCACTGTTATTAAGAAACTTGTTTTTGTGCAAAAAACAAATACAAAGGGTGCAAAGAATAAGCAATATTTCCACAAGCATACCTCTTTAACACAGTGAGCTACATTTCCCACATGGACATAATATTGCTTGGGTTTTTCTGACAAATGATCTTCAGGACCAATTTCTTAAGGAAAACAAAAAAAACAAAGATTCTAAAATGTATCACTACAATAAAATATGATTTTCTATACAAGTAATAATAATAATAATTCACAATCTAATCAACCTACCAGTATGTTCTACCAAGGTTCTTTATTAAATCTAAGTCATAAGTTGCCTGCACCATCATTACCCCTTAAAGAGAACCCATCATGCAAAATAACCCCCCTAAACTAAATATATTTTCATAAACTGCCATTAGAGAGCATTGCCTCTATCCCTTCATTGTCCCTCTACATGCCTGTAAATGTAAGCAATGAGGTCCTAAAGCTATATGCAAATGACCTGTGAAATGTCCAATGAAGCATTAGCATATTCAAGCTGTCCACTCTATTCATGAGTGGGAGGTACAGCCACACCCCCAGTGCATGACTGACAGCCTGTGTAATGATGTGAGGCTGTATAATGTTGTTCTTCCTGGTGCTGGTGGCCACGCCCCCTGCAGCCTGTGTGTGCATGTGTGTGTATGTATAGGAGAGATACAGCAGCTCCAGGATGCAGCCATGTTACAGCAGAACATGTCAGATTCATGTGTAGCTGATGTCTGTGTCTCTCACCTGTATATTAGGAGGATGCAGCATGTCAGCAGATGCAGCACTCACACTAGCCATGCTTTACTATACATTACACACAGACATGAGCAGGGGGAGGAGAGGGGAGGGGGAACAGGGGTGACATCACTGCCTCTGACCATGTGACCAGCCTCATTTACATGATAAAGAATAGATGATTTTACAATGAATATATGAAATAATTAGATAAAGGCTGGGGTGGATCCTTGTGAGCTGCTCCAACATGTAGAGGTGACAGGACTAGTGACAGACCTGATGACAGGTGTCCTTTAACCCCTTTTCTGCACCTTGACGTGATACTACGTCATAGGACAGTGGTGGCGAACCTGCCATGGCATGGCAACCCTGAAGCCCAATAAGGACCCCAGGGTTGCCTTCACTAGAAGCCTGTTAGGATCGTGCTTACAGCACGATCTAATAGTGCTGTCGTCAGCCTATGCAGAATGCATAGGCTGACTATGTAATATGCTGCAATACATTAGTATTGCAATATATTATAATGAACAAGTGCTCAAAGTGCTCAAGTGCACTTGTTCATGTCCCACCCTGGGACAAAATAAAACCGTAAAAAAAAAAAGTAAAAAAAAAAGGGCAAATTAAAAAAAAGTTATTAAAAAAGAATAAAAAGTGCCTTGAAGTCCCATCCCATGCAATAATCCAATAAAACATAAAAAAGTGAAAATCACAAAAAAAAAACACAACATATTGGGCATCACAACATCCGTTACAACCCATACAATAAAATAAATGTCACTGAACCCGTACGGTGAACGTAAAAAAAAAACTTGCAAAAATTATGATATTTTCACATCTGACCTCATAAAAAGCGCATAAAAAGTAATAAAAAAGTAACATTTACCCCAACATGATACCAATAAAAAGTACAGCTTGTCCCGCAAAAAATAAGCTCTAAACCAGCTCTGTAAACAAAAAAATATAAAATGTTCTGCCCATTGTTACATGGTGATACAAAAACAAGCAAATTTCTCACAAAATGAGTTCTATATTCTGCAAAACAAGTTAACCATAAAAAAGCCATATAAATGGGGTATCGCCGTAATCGTGATGACCCATTATTTTTATGGTACGGTAAACGTCCGGCGAAAAGAATGCTAAAAACCATAAACAAGAATTAATGATTTTTTTAACCACCATCAAGAAAGAGTTAAATAAAATTTGATTATTAGCTATTGAGCCCCCCCGTAAATGTACCTGAAAAGTGGATCTCATCCACAAAAAAAAATAATCTCCCATATGTACAAATTACAAAAAATAAACATTTTATAGCCTGTAAAATGTGACAATGCAGATCTGATCTGAATGGCGCAGCTTCCCTTCTATGCCCGGCAGTGAGCCCATACAGCAGTCACCACCACATATGGGGCATCCTCATACTCGGGAGAAATTGGGTATCAAACTTTGTGGAGTTTTTTGTCATTTAATACTCTGTAATGGTTTAATTTTTGGCCAAAATTAATATATTGTCTAAAAAAAATTACAACTTGTAAATTACACCTCCATATTGTTTTAACCCATGTGAAGCATCTAAAGGGTTAACACACTTCTTAAAGTTGATTTTTTTTTACACATTGAGGGGTGTAGTTTCTAAAATGGCATAATTTATGGGGTTTTACTGCTGTTTAGGCCTCTCAAAGTCAGTTAAAGCTGAGCATGTGCCTCTAAATAAGGGTTTTGGCGATCTTCATAAAAATAAGAAAAATTGCACCCACAATTCTGAACCTCCTAACAACCTAGAAAAGAGAGAGGATGCATAAAACCCTGTGCCGATATAAAGAGCCATTCAGGAAATGTTAGTTATAAAGTTACTTGGGCGCTATGACTATCTGGCAAAAAGCAGAAAATTTTGAACTTTGAAGATGAATAATTTAAAGAAATTTTTGCCAAATTTCAATTTTTTTTATAACTAATCACAAAAGATATCATCAAATTTTTTCGATTACTTTGTTTTCACATCACACATTGTACTTCAATCTCAAAATCCCCTGGTTAAGTTAAAGCATCACAAAGTTATAACCACCTATAATGACACAGGGCAAATTTTAAAAATCAGGCCTGGTCCTAAAGTCTAAAATGGCTTAGACACAAAGGGGTTAACAACCATTGTAAATTGTCTAGAAAATATTCAATCAAGTTGCATACAACACATGGATGCAGCAGCATTGACACTATTATTTGATTGAACATTTTGGCTATTTAAAGAGAGGTGTTGGTTAAAAAAAAAATTGTGGTGAAGTGGCTGGCTTTTATATTTAAAGTCTACAATTTGCTTTTATGCATTGTGAACCAAACATACCTTGAGAATGCTGTAGCAACGCAAATGCAGAAACATATCTTGCTTAAAAACACAGCTGGAGTGGGTGATTGTTTATCATGTGGATGTGTCTTCATTATTAACCCCTTAAGGACGCAGCCACTATACAGCTTAAGGCTCAGCCCCATTTCTTGTATTTTGACTTTTGCTGCTTTATATGGTTCTAACTTTTGAATACTGTTAATTATCAAAGCGATTCGGCGATAGTTTTTTCCCCACATGTACTTCATTCTAGTTTTAAAAGCTGGCTGATAAATTTTGCCTTTATTTACAAAATAAAAAAGGAAAAAACTGATGAATTTTTTTTTTAATTTGCCATTTTCGAAATCATTGCGTTTTAAGGCAGATAGATTTACCACCTAAATAAGCTAAATTGCTGAATAACATTTCCCATATGTCTACTTTACATTTTCATAATTTGTGAAATGTCTGGATAATTTATTTTGATGTCACGTGGCTTACAAATCAAACATAGGTTTTCCGTATTTTCAGAATTTACTATTTTGCAGATAAATGCTATTTTGAATGAAATTTTAAATCTTTATTCTATGGGTCGGATAAGATTACAGGGATACCATATATTAATATTTTTTTCTTATGTTTTACTAAATTTGCCAAATAAAGCCCTAATGTGGGGAAAAAATCTATCATTTTTGCATTGCCGTCTTTCAAGTGCCATAACATTTTTACTTTTTTGGCTACAGAGCTTGTTGATGGCTTGTTTTTTGCGGGACATTGTACTTTGCAACAGTAACAGTTATGGAGTACATAAGATTTTTTGATCACTTTTTATAGCACTTTTTGTGGGAGGCTACCATGGAATTATACTGTAGTTAGTGGTAGATGCCATTGGACCCCTTTTAAGGGAAAATCCTTCAGTGCCCGATAAATCTTTAATAGCCCTAATATGCAAATTCGTGAAAGTGGCTACTGTTGCGTTGAGTATCTGGAGCTGAAGCTAAATGGCACAGCTACTTCACGTCCCAGTAGCCTCTTTGAATACTGCTACTATATCTTCTGCGTGCAACTCCCAGTAGCGCTGCACACTCGTCCGCGTTGGACCTGGCGGCTGCACGTACTCGGCTCCGAGCATGTGCAGTATGTCAGGCTTCAGAACCCAGCTCGTCGGCTCTGCATACATAATCTATGCAGGGCTTGGATGAGTGTGTGCAGTAGGAGGATCAAAAGAGGCTACGTGGAGTAGCTGCGCCGTGTAGCTTCAGTTCTGGCTACTCATTGCCCCAGTAGCCTGTTTCACTAATTTGTGTATTATATATAAAAAAAAAATTATACATTTTATTTTGCATTTATCAAACAAAGCCAACAAATTCCAGGCTCGGAGGCCCTTTTTTAACAGACATTATGATGTAGTGATATACAATACCATAGCACCCCATATCACATTTCCCTAAAGTGGTACACAACTTACATATACCCAATACTGGTCTGCCCCTTGGCGAAGGACCATCTCCCTTTCCTTTTACATGATTCCCCACCAGCCTAGAGACCCTTTCTGCTGTTCCAGCAAGTCCCATAGTGTCAGAGTGATGGGACGGAAGAGCTCCCTTTCAGCATAAGTGTAAAACTTAAGCAAAACCCCTCAACTTCTTTTACAATTTAGTCATCAGCTTCGATTTTCCCCTCTCTGCCTCTAATCTCTCCAACTGGAATCCTTTTTTTGGGTCTGTGGTTCCAGCTATCTTTGCAGTAGACAACTCTTCGCTACTAAACTCACCGAGCCTCTTCATGTGATTGGTCATAGTGAAATAAATATGTAACAGGGTCCCTTTGAACTGAACGTTCCCATATTTCCTTCCCCATCCTTTCCACCTCCTCCCAAAATGTTTGTGTGTATGAGCATTCCCATAATCCATGGAGGACATCCATTGCAGGTGTCTGGCAAGCGGTCTATCGATCCTGGAATCTTGTAGAAGGTGGCAGATTGAATGTATATATGCCTTATGTTGGATTCTGAATTGTGTGTCCTGCCACAACTCGTTCAAGACATTAGTCCTAACACTTTACCAGCTTTAGGATTTTGTCAGCTATGTTCAGGTCATTTAGCTGCATTGCCTAGAAGTTCATCCAGCAAATTTTGGGACCCTTCCCTAGTCACATTTAGCAACCCCTTCCATATAGAATTTTTTCACCTGAATATACTGAAAGAATTGTTTTCCTCCCTGGACAGGCCAATAAGTTCCCTATGGTCAGGATCCCTTTCTCTCTCTCCATTCCACAAACGTCCCAGCGAGGATACCGGGCGATTCCAGAGGGAGAAATTTAGAAATTTTCCATGGCAATTTGTACCCCGAGTGCTCTTCCTTGCTCCTATAGTGTCATTAATCACCACTGGCCCCTTTACCCGTGGTGGTTGTTTGCCCTGTGCCACATGTAGGTGTGTACGTAAGTCCCATGGAAGGCAAAATATGGATTCCAGCTTAAAGTCTAAAAAATTACTGGAACCCCTAAGCCAGTCCGTCACGGGTCTAAAAATAAATGCTAGGTTGTAACATTACATTTCGAGCAGGTTTATCTCCCCCTCGTCTTTTACTGCCATCAGCTTTCGTGCATTTATCCGGGGTCTCCTTCCCTTCCTTAAAAATTGGGAGCTCACATCACTATGTTTCAAGAGAATCGGCAGGGTTTGCATAGGGTACATCAATTAAGAGATAATCATCATCTTAGTTGATTACGTCCCAAAAGGGAAAGAGGGAGATTAAGCCACTGTTGCAATTCTCTGGCGATCTTCTGAAATAGTGGGACGTAGTTAAGACAATACAGTGATTACCAATTTGCATATTAGGGCAATAAAAGATTTACAAACTAATCTAAGCATTAGCCCTAAAAAAGTTTTTATTAGAGGAACCTACCACAGGATCTACCTTAAAGGAAACCTACCACTACGGATCTACCTATTAAGGTAGATCCGGTGGTTGGTGCATCTAATGTATGTAAGGATAGCCCTTTTTAGGGCTAATCCTCTACTCCCCTCCATCTTTTCTATTCTTTAATTAGGGTAATATGCAAATTTTCTAAAGAGGCTACTAGGACGTAAAGTAGCCGGAGCTGAGGCTACATGGCGCGGCTACTCCACGCCCCAGTAGCCTTCTTGATCCTCCTACCCTGACATCTTCAGCATGCAGCTACAAGGAGCTGTGTGTACTCATCTGTGAAGCCGGGGTTCTGCGCATGCAGCTACAAGGAGCTGAAAATATATGGGTAAGAGGATTAAAGATGCTACTGGGACGTGGAGTAGCCTCGCTGTGTAGCCTCAGCTCCGACTACTCTACGACCCAGAAGTCTCTTTAGAAAATTTGTATATTACCCTGTTTAAAGATTAGAAAAGAGGGGAGAAAGGATTAGCCCTAAAAGGGCTATCCTTACATACGTTAGATGCAGCTACCACCAGACCTACCTTATTAGATCCAAGATAGTAGGTTTCCTTTAAGGCCACGAAAGCACAAAGATTTAAAAAAAATGTTTTGCCTCTAGTTACACTTTTATGAACAACCCTACTTGTTCATAAGCATGGCTGTACATCCAATTTATTATTAAATTCACATTAAACTCACCATCTGGTTTCTGGAAGGATTTATCTAAACTAGACATGAAAGATGCATCAAGGTCCTGAAGGTAAAACACATAATTAGGAGAAAAACACCCCGCAAAACATTCAAATAAATACTAGGTAAGAAATAGTACATACATTGTTCATACATTTTGTTTTCTTTAAGTCCTCGGCTGCAATAACAGAAATATCTTGCCTTCCACTGAGCCGAAATGTGTCCTTTAGCAAGTTACTGAAAAAAAAAGGTCAAATTAAGTCGCAAAATGCAATAATATTTACGTTTAAAAAAAAAAAAAAAGTAATGTAGCCATCTATTATTTTTCATGATGCTCTAGTTTCCACATTATGAAAAAACAAAAAACACTCAAATAGTCATTGACAGGCTGAGCATCTTGCCACAGTCCAAAGCAAAAAACTGCAGCTGATGGCCACACATCACTTATCCTCAAGTATCGACCCAACATAGAAAAACAAGAACTACAGTGTGGTAGCTTTTAAAATGAAGAAAACAAAATAATAAATTTGCCCACATTAATTTGAGCGTTTGCACCAGTTTTGTCTTGTGGCTGCTTGGTGTCAAAACAGCAATAATGTGCACCTAAAAAGGGCGTGATCGTGCCTAGTTGGATCGTGCGCCACAATTCTGCAGCATAAACAAAGTGCACAAAGAGAGGGGGGGGGGAGAAAGAAAAAAAAAAAAAAAGGTGGACGCATCCAGAGCAGTGCAGGGGGCGCACTTGTTTTCTGTGTAACTAATTGGCAATATTTAAAGGAAACCTACCACTTCTGAAGGTAGGTATGAGATGCAAACACCGGGCACCAGCTCAGGGTGAGCTGGTGCCGGTGCTTAGTCTCGTTAGTGTTAAAACCGCGGTATCGCGGTTTTAACACTTTTTAAACTTTCTAGCAGAAACTGCTTCGGCGCTGCGTGCGCAAGGTCGCGCGCAGCGCCGAAGCAGTTTCTGCTATAAAGTTTAAAAAGTGTTAAAACCGCGATACCGCGGTTTTAACACTAACGCGACTAAGCACCGGCACCAGCTCACCCTGAGCTGGTGCCCGGTGTTTGCATCTCATACCTACCTTCAGAAGTGGTAGGTTTCCTTTAACATGTGGCATTATTTAAAGAGGACCTGTCACCCATAAATTCAGCACTAGGAGCCGCTTACTAAAGTAAGCAGCTCCTAGTGCTAAAACAAAAGCAGTGGTGTTACAATCATAGCATTATCAGAGGTTTACGTGAACACTATCATTGTAACACTGCTGCGTTTGTTTAAGCACTAGGATACTTTCTGCATCTGTTCCTGACAGTTTCCTTGCTGTCCTTCTATAAAAAAGCTTATGTTTACTTCCAGTGCACAGAAATCTGCCCATGAAGACAAGTCTCCAAACTCTGCCAGTTCCGATCTGTAGACCATACGGAGTCTTTTGCTGTAGTCTTTGCCGGTAAGACTTAAGTAAATTTGGCGGGCCGGGTGATCAGGCCTTCGGCGGGGAGAGGGAGGTTTATATGGTTTCTCTGCCAGAAAACTGGGAGAAGCAATAGTAAATCTGGGGCAATGTGTTTTGAAACACAATTAACCCCTAAAGGACGTGGCCTATTTAGTTTTTGCGTTTTCATTTTTCACTCCCCACCTATAAAACTTTTAACAAATTAACAAATTGCATTCATTGTGACAGTATTACATGGCTTGGGAAGCGGGAAAAAAAATTCTTAATGCAGTGAAAACCGCATTTGTGCCATTTTCTTGTGGGCTTGGATTTTACAGCTTTCACTGAGCCCCCCCAAATGAGAGGTCTACTTTATTCTTTGGGTCGGTATGATCACGGGGGATACAAAATTTGTGTAGGTTTTAAAAATTAAAACATTTGCATATTTCAGGGTACGGAGCTGTGGGTGGTGTTTTGCGACTTTTGATGACATTTTTAATGCTACCATTTTGAGGACTGTACTTTTGATCACTTTTTATAGAATTTTTTTTTATTTTTTAAAATGGCAAAATAGAGGCACTTTCAACTATGGGCACTATTTTCTGTTGCGGGGTTAAACGCTGGGAAAAAAAAACGCTTTTATATTTTGATAGATTGGACATTTTGATAGATTTTGGGACGTGGCGATACCTAATGTGTTTATGATTCTTACTGTTTATTTACTTTTGTATGAGATCTAGGGTGAAGGCAATTTACTTTTTTTTCATAATTTTTTTAACCATTATTTCAGACCCTCCAGGGTACTTTAATACTACTGTATTGCAGTATATAGCAATATTACTGATGATTTCTAATAGCCTGATATCATGTAATGGTAAGTTAGGTGCTGCGGTCGAACCCAGGTTAACTGTCGCAATTGGTGCCAGCACCGACCACAGCAGTAACAGGTGGGCGTCAGCTGTATTATACAGCCGACACCTGCTGTGTATGGAGAGAGCTCAGCTTGTGAGCTCTCTCAATACACCCTTTGCAGCACAAGGAGCTTTTTCCAAAGGTTGTGAAGTGTTTAGACCTAAAACACTTGTGATCAGGAATAATCAACATGTGTTCTGCATTGTTTTACTACCAAAAAAATTGTTCCCAATCACAAGCACTTAGGTCTAAATTCCTGCCTGCAGTTGCATTGAAAGAGGACCTGTCACCCACAAAACAAGTACTAGGAGCTGCTTACTAAAGTAAGCAGCTACTAGTGTTAGCCCATTTATAGCAGTGATAAACTGCTAGCTTTATCAGAACCCTCTAATAAAGCTAGCAGACATTGCCCCGAAGTACAATAGGAACGCAGGCCACACTCAAAACAATCCGGCATATTCATGAGGGGGCGGGATTAGGAGACGGTGATTGCAACATCAAGCCCAGCAGTCACCACCCACCAGAGGGGCAGTCCAAGGTAGAACACTCCAGACCGACCCCTCATGAACACGCATCTTGCGGCAGTATCTGCTAGCTTTGTGAAGGGTTCCAATAAAGCTAGCAGTTCATTACTGCTAAAAAAGGGGTAGCTTTAGGAGCTTCTTACTTTAGTGAGCAGTTCAAAGTGCCTGTTTTATGGGTCTTTAAAAATGGAGTCTGTGATTCTTTTGGACGGAGCAGGACAAGAGTGCACTCACCGCTTTCCCCAGCAGTAGTTGCAGCCTCCAGGAGAATAATACTGAAGGACCTGTGATGATGTCATGACCTGCCGGGGAGCTGCACCAGTGAGGTGAGGGGGGAGATATGATAGGGACTAGGGAAGGGGGAGAACATGGGGTGCTGTGAGGGCACCTTACTTACTGAGGGGGGGGGGGGCTGTGTGGGACACATTACTTACTGGGGGGTGGGGGCTGTGAGGGCACCTTACTGGGGGGAGGGGGCCGTGAGGGCACCTTACTTACTGGGGGGGGGGGGGGATGGGGGGGGGCTGTGAGGGCACATTACTTACTGGGGGGGGGGGCTGTGTGGGCACATTACTTACTGGGGGCTGTGTGGAGGACATTACTAGGAGTAGCTGTGTTGGGCACATTACTTACTGGGGGGGGGGGGTTGTGTGGGGCACAATACTGGAGGGGTGTATGGGGGACATTACTGGAAAGCTGTGGGGCACATTACTGGCTGGGGGGCTGTATAGGGGACATTACTGGGGATAGCTGTGGGGGAAATTACTGGGGTAGCTGTGAGGGACATTACTGGGAGGCTGCGGAGACATTACTGGTGGTAGCTGTGTAGGGCACATTACTGGGGGGACGTATGGGGCACATTTCTTGGGGTGTGTTCACACGTGGCACTAGATCACATATGTTTCCAGTGAAACATATGTGATCGGTAACAAACACCTGTGTGTTTAAATGCAAGACAAACGTGTGAGCGCAGCCTTACAGTATTTGGGGGAGATTGTTAGGGGCAGCAGCAGGAAGATACTGTCAGGGAACGAATGCAGGGCCTAATGGAGAATATGGAGGACACGTCACCTGCCGTCACTGGATGTAACAAGTAGGGATTTCTCCTGTGGCATCTGTAGCTGTATATACCCTCCGTAAAGTTGTTATTGGGGGTTGTGTACAAGAGGGGGCATTTGAGTATTTAATCAAACATTTTCAGACAACTTTTCTTTTTGTGAAAAGTATCATATCAATATCGAGTATCGTGATACTTTTCCAGATATCGTATCAAAATTTTGGTATCAGTGTAACCCTAGGATACATAAAGAATGGTTTTCTCTTTCTGGCTTTGATGATTTGATCTTTAATTATTCAATGGGCTTTTTCACACTTCAGGTTTTTTTACCACTGAGCAGTGGTGAGTTTAGAACTTCTTTGTGTGTGTTCACAGACAACATTAGAATAATGTAAAAAAAAAAAATAAAAAAAAAAACTGAAGCGCAAGTAAAAATGGTTTAAATAAAAAAACAAAAACAGAAATCACTGATGTTAAACCACCGCTGCTTGTCTGTATCCACACCTCGCAGCTAGGAATGGTGGATGGTTCATTTTGGATGCCACAATAAGAATAAGTGCACAGCCGTTAGCTTCCCTATCTGAAGCTCCTTACTCCCTCGTAGGCGCCGTCCTTGTTGTCTTCTTCAGCACACACTCCCAGAACTCGCAGAAGACAGTGTGATATATTAGCAAGATCACACTATGAAGGTACATAACAGATTCCCTGAGGTTGTCTGCTGCTGACTGGACAGTGTCAGGTTAGGTTAGCATAACAAACACTCCCTCCCCAGCTCCAGCACCCAGCGGAGAGGATTACAATGGTCAGACACCGGGACTGATTTGTTTTGCGTTATGTTATATGTTAAACTCCACATATATAAGCACCCAACAAACCTAATGCTGTACACAAATGAAGCTGAAAGTGAATTAGTCCCCACACTAACCCTCCAAGCCTACAAACTTTACCTCCTTCTTTAATATGTACATCCCCTGGAGGTATTTTAGCATATTTGTAGGTGGCAGCATGAATGTTGCCTTTTGAGTCTTATTATTTTGTAGGATGCAGTCACACAGCAGGCCCACTCCATGGATCTTGCCCAGCCCCGTCTCCTAGATCTCCAGCTAGCTAGAGAATGACATCACAATTAGGAGGCAGGAGGGAGAATTCAGATGCATTGAGTGCATCCTACAAAAGAATAAAATATGAGGAATTCATTCATGCTTCCACCAAGAAATATGCTACAAACAACTCCAGGTGTTAGTGTGGTTTTCTTTAAATATTGTTTTAACGTACTTACTCAGTAGAAGTTTCAACAGTTGTGAGCTAGAAATTAAAAAAAAAAAAAAAAGTAAAATTCTGGTTAGAGCAATGATTTAGGCAAAAAAAACAAAAACATCGCTGGCTGTAGAATATAATAATGACTTTTTCACTGAAAGACCTTGGGCGAGATTTATCAAGTGTTGGATGTTAAAGTCTTACAAAGAACTAGACTGGCCCTCCTCAAAAATCATCAGTGGCTTTTCGTGCAAAGCATGCTTTTCCCCCCTGGCAGCAGGCATATATCAAATTCAAAACAGAGGGAATCCAGGACTTTTTCTTTAAAAAAAATGCTGTAGCTACACTGATGTAGGATCATATCTTGGTTAATCCCCGAGCCGAATGGTTTTGCTGAAAAAAACAATTATTAAATTCTGATCATGAAGCCATCTCGCTTCTGTGACTGGTTAAGGGCTTCTCCTAGCACATTAGTTATTCACTGCTTCATAGGATAATGTGATCCCTTGGTTGTTCCTGAAGGCCGAATAATCAATTGCTGCACCACCCCCCAGCTGCTGTTTATGATCCAGCTCAGGTTGATTAGTGATGTCTTGACTAAGCTCCATGTGTAATGACAAGCTCAGTGTGTAATGTGTTTATGTAGGCAGCCAGCCTCACCCAGCTTTCCCAAAGTCCTGAATGTTATAATTGTTTTTTTCAGCAAAACCACTCAACTGAGGGATCATCAGTGTAGCTACAGCATTCTCACGGTATGTTTGGTTCATAATGCATCAAATCAAATGGTAGGTTTCCTTTATTGTATATTTCTTCATTAAAATAGCTCTATTGTGGAGCAAAAATGAATTCTTTTACAGTCTTGGTGAATAAACGTCATCTTCTGGTGTACAGAGCTGTTCAAGATGTAATTTTTTGCCAGATGAGACAACAGTTTTCATTGAGGACTGTACAACCTTGTGAGCACTTTTTATTAATATTTTTTTTTTGAATGTTGCAAAATGGCCAAAAACTGGCAGACATTTGAACGTTATTTTTCATTACAGGGTTAAACTCTGGGAATAGCCGTTATAATATTTTGATACTTTGGACATTAATATGTTTGTTTGTACAGTTTATTTTTATATCAATTCTAGAGAAAGCGAGGGGATTTAAATTTTTAGGGGTTTTTTAAATTCATTTTTTTACTATTTCAGACACCTTAGGGTACAATAACCTTAGGTTGTCTGATACTACCATGTTATAGTATGGCAGTATATGGGAATTTTGCCCCTCATGTATTACAATGGGCCACTGGCACATTGTAACAAATTTGCAGAAATCATACAGTCTCAGAACTTACAGAGAGACCCAAGGCCATCATGGAGACAGATCGTCACTCTGACGACGTCATGGGGAGCAATGATCTAAGCTATGATGGCGCTTTGTTAGCACCAATCGCGGGTGCTACTGGTGGGTGTTGGTATGGAGTGGGCCCGTGACCCGCGGCCGACATGTGACGTACTATCATGTCACAATTGGGTAAAGGGTTGAAGAAAAAGTGCAGGATTTTTTCATCCTTTTGAATTGGATTTATGCTGGATCGCAGAAGGGAAAGGGATACTTTGTATGCAAACTACACCAGATGTGTGCAGATAGTGGTGCATATAAGATATGATATCATTTATTGTCAGTAGTGGAAGCAACAGAACTGCTTTCTATAGAAGAAGTGGCATCTTTCATCGTAATCCGGTCTATGATTAAAATAATATACAAAACCTCCAATTAAATGGAAATTGTCAGTCTATTAGGTTTAGTGGCCAAAGTTAAAATTGCAGGATTTAGTACTTATTACGAAGAAAAACATTATTAAAATAAAAACAAAAAAAGAGAATATACACAGGTAATATGTTTTCCAAGTAAAAAAATTCCCCCTAAAAAGGAAGACGCACCTTGGCACTTATGGCGAGTGGGACGAGGTCATCAAGTGGGGTACCAGACTTAACCTTTGCTCTCATTTCCTGATAATTCTCTTCCACCTCAGCAAGAGCTGATGAGAGATTGAAGTTGGTCCCGGATGTGGGCTGGTCACCAGGCTCTTTATTCAAGTTAAAGAATGACTCTATGGTTTGTTGTTGAGTCTTCCAGCACATTTGCCAACACAGCCAACGCTGCACATCAACAAGCAGAAGTTCAGCCTTCACCGCTCTCTGCAGAAGTGCATCTGATGATGAGCGTTCACTAGTTCTATAAAAGGAAAGACATATTATTCCTTAAGCTTACCCATCAAGCAAACAAAAAAGGAGGAGCCGGGGAAAGGAGCGGAGATTATATATATATATATATATTTTTTTTTATTTTTTTTATTTTCTTTCTTTGTTTATTTGCTATGATGGAGCAGGGGTTTAGTATTGTTAGTCTGCCCTGGCGTCTCCATAATGATTGTCTACCCCGAATGTGCTATACTGCGGTAGTGGTGTGCCATTTTCTGCTTACTACGGTTGTTGTGTTTCTTGGGTACTGGTGCAGATAGAAATAGAAAATCAACAGCACTGTCCTTCCAAAAGATATAGCCAGCACTACAGGATGTGAAAAAAAGTGTTTATTACACCCAGCCTTGGTCAAGCAGTGAACATAGTGTTACAATGGTGTTATAAAGTTATAACGTAGTGGCATCACTAATTCATTAATTAAATACAAATCCATACATATATCCATAAGACTTGTATATCTCTTACACGTAGTGACAAATGTGCAAATTCATAAATGCAATATAAACATACAACATCAAGATAATACAGTGCTTTAATGTATATTTCACAGGAATTTAAGTGTTGATTAAGGAAAAAGATCCCGTCTGTGGATCATTTCCAGTAACACGCAGAACTATATCTGTCTCTAAAGATTGTAAATGCGCATGTCTGGAAAGTATATTGGAGACAGAAAAGCTGTTAAGGCGCATGTCATGCATGCATACTCCTCCTAAAGCGCAGAACTGTGCCATATTGGAAGTGGTATTCCACTCTCCATGGTTCGCGCATGCGTAATATTCACAAAGTGTTACCTAAAAGATCTTGGCTCTGGTCATTTGAAGTCCAGAGCATATATGCATGTATATCTATCCATCCATCTCCCTCTCTATCTATCTCTCTCTCTATCTCTAAAAACCAAAGGTGCCCCTTTAAAAGAAAAAAGGGGAAAAGGGGTGGAGGCACAATTGAATGAAAAGAACAAACCAACTGGAGTAAATCAAATACTTTATTGATGAAAAGTTAAAACGTATATAAAGTATTTGATTTACTCCAGTTGGTTTGTCCTACTCATTCAATAGTGCCTCCACCCCTTTTCCCCCTTTTTTCTTTTAAAGGGGCACCTTTGGTTTTTGTCTAAGTTTATGGGAAGCATTATCTGGTGTGATTATTACCATACCATTGCCGATATATACACAAACATTTACCATATTGACTCTGACTTGTCAGGTACATTGGTCTGGTACCCCTACCCTCCTCCTTCCCTTTTCCTGATTCTTCCATTTTTTGACTAATATAAATATTATATATATATATATATATACACACACACACACACATATACATATAATTATAGAGAGAGAGAAAGTTACCAACTTAATCTAAACTGTGTATTATGGGCAAGATAAAGAGCGCAACTGTATGAAAAAACAGGGGCAAAATTAATATAGCAACATTATAGGTCACAAATAATGGGTCAATGAAAGATTTGGAAAAGTCTAATTAATAGAAGCAGTGTTCATTTAATTAATGAATTAGCGAGGCCACTACTTTGTAACTATATTACACCATTACAACCAAAATTTTGAATAGAATACAAAAAAAAAGTCAAGTAAGTGCCAGACAGATAAATTTTATTATATTAACAAATAAACGGCAATACAAAAGTAGCAATAAAAGTATAAAAAGCTCTCTTAGCTAGCACTGAGACATAGTTACCTATACCAATGTGCCTGCTTTACTGGTATAGGTAACTATGTCTCAGTGCTAGCTCCATATGAGGTTTATGTTTCCCCTTTAGTTATGGGATCTCCATTTTGGTTCTGATTTACACCATACCCTATTGATTTCCTCAATTAGCTTATGACTTTGTGATCATTTGGCACTCTCTGTTTTTATACTTTTATTGCTACTTTTGTATTGCCGTTTATTTGTTAATATAATAAAATTTATCTGTCTGGCACTTACTTGACTTAAACTTTTTTTTGTATTAAACACCGGGGGGTGACTTGTGATAAGAAATCCTATGCGCACACCCCTCGCTCTATAATTGTTTTGGTTTTGTCTATATTACACCATTGTAACACTATGTTACAATAAACACCACGTGAACCCTACGGCCTTCTTTTTTCGATATATATTTATATATATAGCATATAAAATACCAGAAACTAGGCTGCATAATTTTAACCCTATAATAACCAGGTGTCATTACTACCTGAATGTCCCTTTATTCTTTGGGACGTTGCAACTATAGGAAAACCTGGTTTTATATATTGACAGACTGGTACCATTGGGATGCGGTGCTACCTTACATGTATAGCATTTTTATTGTTTATTGTTATATCAGTTCTAGAGAAAGAGGGGGATTTTTACATTTAGTTTTTTCCCCCCCCCAATAACTTTTTTTTTGCTCCAATTTTTAGGACCCTAGAGCAGGGGTCGGGAACCTATGGCTCGCGAGCCAGATGTGGCTCTTTTGATGGCCGCATCTGGCTCGCAGCCAGGGCCAGGGCCACATCCAGAACTTGGATTTTTAAAAAAGCCTCGCATCCCCCCTCCCTCCCGCGCGCTGCAGACATTACATTACTGCAGCTGATTGCCCGATGCATGGTCATGTGACCGGAGCCCAGTAATTGTGTACATACCAATGACGCTCCGGTCACATGACCAAACACCAAGTCTGCCGGGACCTCGTGCTGCTGGAGCTGTGCCTGACCCTCTCCTGCAGGAGCCGACTGTGTGAGGAGGGGGGAGGGGCTGCAGCTCATGTCTGTTGGGATCCAGTAGAGAGAGCAGAGCCTGAGCTTCCTGTGCAGCCTCTGTACAGACCCCTGCATTGATATCCTGGGGGATCTCCACCACAGGCTGCAAGTGTATAAAAGTAACTGTTAGTGGGTCATATGTATTGTACTGTATGTATGTATGTATGTGTGTGTGTGTGCAGTATCAGTGGGTCATATGTATTGTACTGTATGTATGTATGTTTGTGTGTGCAGTATCAGTGGGTCATATGTATTGTACTGTATGCAGAGGTCGCACTAACATTTTTCCAGAAGGGTAAAAATACTCCTCTCACCATTTTTGAGGAGTATTGTTACCCGAGGAGGAGTATGAAAATTTCAGTAGCACACTGCGCACACACACTACACACTACACTGCGCACACAGCACACACTACACTCACACACAGCACACACTACACTGCACACACTACACTCACACACACACACTGCGCACACACACTGCACTCACACACTGCGCACACAGCACACACTACACTCACACACTGCGTACACTACACACACTGCACTCACATACTGCGCACACAGCACACACTACACTCACTACACACACACACTGCACTCACACACTGCGCACACAGCACACTACACTCACACACTACACTCACACACTGCGTACACAGCACACACTACACACACACTGCGCACACAGCACACACTGCACTCACACACTGCACTCACACACTGCGTACACTACACACACTGCACTCACATACTGCGCACACAGCACACACTACACTCACTACACACACACACTGCACTCACACACTGCGCACACAGCACACACTACACTCACACACTACACTCACACACTGCGTACACTACTCACACACTGCACTCACACACTGCGCACACAGCACACACTACACTCACACACTGCACTCACACACTGCGCACACTACACTCACACACTGCGCACACACACTGCGCACACACACTGCGCACACACACTGCGCACACACACTGCGCACACACACTGCGCACACACACTGCGCACGCTGCACTCACAGCACACACTACACACACACACTGCGCACACAGCACACACTACACTCACACACTACACTCACACACTGCACACACTACACTCACACACTACACTCACACACTGCACACACTACACTCACACACTACACTCACACACTACACTCACACACTACACTCACACACTACACTCACACACTACACACTACACTCACAGCACACACTACACACTACACTCACAGCACACACTACACACTACACTCACAGCACACACTACACACTACACTCACAGCACACACTACACTCACAGCACACACTACACACACACACTGCGCACACAGCACACACTACACACACACTGCGCACACAGCACACACTACACTCACAGCACACACTACACTCACACACTGCGCACACAGCACACACTACACTCACACACTACACTCACACACTGCGTACACTACACACACTGCACTCACATACTGCGCACACAGCACACACTACACACACACTGCGTACACAGCACACACTACACTCACACACTGCGCACACAGCACACACTACACTCACACACTGCACTCACACACTGCACTCACACACTGCGTACACTACACACACTGCACTCACACACTGCGCACACAGCACACACTACACTCACACACTGCGTACACTACTCACACACTGCACTCACACACTGCGCACACAGCACACACTACACTCACACACTGCGTACACTACTCACACACTGCACTCACACACTGCGCACACAGCACACACTACACTCACACACTGCACTCACACACTGCACACACACACTGCGCACACACACTGCGCGCACACACTGCGCGCACACACTGCGCACACACACTGCGCACACACACTGCGCACACACACTGCGCACACACACTGCGCACACACACTGCGCACACACACTGCGCACACACACTGCGCACGCTGCACTCACAGCACACACTACACACACACACTGCGCACACAGCACACACTACACTCACACACAGCACACACTACACTCACACACTGCACACACTACACTCACACACTGCACACACTACACTCACACACTGCACACACTACACTCACACACTGCACACACTACACTCACACACTGCACACACTACACTCACACACTACACTCACAGCACACACTACACACTACACTCACAGCACACACTACACACTACACTCACAGCACACACTACACACTACACTCACAGCACACACTACACTCACAGCACACACTACACTCACAGCACACACTACACACACACACTGCGCACACAGCACACACTACACACACACACTGCGCACACAGCACACACTACACTCACAGCACACACTACACTCACAGCACACTGCGCACACACACTGCGCACACACACTGCGCACACACACTGCGCACACACACTGCGCACACACACTGCGCACACACACTGCGCACGCTGCACTCACAGCACACACTACACACACACACTGCGCACACAGCACACACTACACTCACACACAGCACACACTACACTCACACACAGCACACACTACACTCACACACTGCACACACTACACTCACACACTGCACACACTACACTCACACACTGCACACACTACACTCACACACTGCACACACTACACTCACACACTGCACACACTACACTCACACACTGCACACACTACACTCACACACTACACTCACACACTGCACACACTACACTCACACACTACACTCACACACTACACTCACACACTACACTCACACACTACACTCACACACTACACTCACACACTACACTCACACACTACACTCACACACTACACTCACACACTACACTCACACACTGCACACACTACACACTACACTCACAGCACACACTACACTCACAGCACACACTACACACTACACTCACAGCACACACTACACTCACAGCACACACTACACTCACAGCACACACTACACACACACACTGCGCACACAGCACACACTACACACACACACTGCGCACACAGCACACACTACACTCACAGCACACACTACACTCACACACTGCGCACACAGCACACACTACACACACACACTGCACTCACACACTGCGCACACAGCACACACTACACACACACTGCGTACACAGCACACACTACACACACAGCACACACTACACTCCCACACTGCACACACTACACACTACACTCACAGCACACACTACACTCACAGCACACACTACACACTACACTCACAGCACACACTACACTCACAGCACACACTACACTCACAGCACACACTACACACACACACTGCGCACACAGCACACACTACACACACACACTGCGCACACAGCACACACTACACTCACAGCACACACTACACTCACACACTGCGCACACAGCACACACTACACACACACACTGCACTCACACACTGCGCACACAGCACACACTACACACACACTGCGTACACAGCACACACTACACACACAGCACACACTACACTCCCACACTGCGCACACACACTGCGCACACTGCACTCACAGCACACACACTGCGCACACTACACACACTACACTCACACACTGCACACACTACACTCACACACTACACTCACACACTACGCACACACTACACTCACACACTGCACACTACACACACAGCACACACTACACTCACAGCACACACTACACACACACTGCGCACACAGCACACACTACACTCACAGCACACACTGCGCACATAGCACACACTACACACACACACTGCGCACACAGCACACACTACACTCACACACTGCGCACACACTACACTCACACACTACACTCACACACTGCACACTACACACACAGCACACACTACACACTACACTCATAGCACACACTACACTCACAGCACACACTACACACACACACTGCGCACATAGCACACACTACACACACACACTGCGCACACAGCACACACTACACTCACAGCACACACTACACTCACAGCACACACTACACTCACACACTGCGCACATAGCACACACTACACACACTGCGCACACAGCACACACTACACTCACTACACACTACACACACACTACACTCACACACTGCACTCACACACTGCGCACACTCACACACTACACTCACAGCACACACTACACTCACACATTCACACACTGCGCACACAGCACACACTACACAGCACATACAGCGAACACTACACTGCACTGCACACACAGAACACTACACTACACACACAGAACACTACACTACACACACAGAACACTACACTACACACACAGAACACTACACTGCACACACAGAACACTACACTGCACACACAGAACACTACACTGCACACACAGAACACTACACTACACTGCACACACAGAACATTACACTGCACACACAGAACACTACACTGCACACACAGAACATTACACTACACACACAGAACACTACACTACATTGCACACACAGAACATTACACTACATTGCACACACAGAACATTACACTACACTGCACACACAGAACATTACACTACACTGCACACACAGAACACTACACTGCACACACAGAACACTACACTGCACACACAGAACACTACACTACACACACAGAACACTACACTACACTGCACACACAGAACACTACACCTACAATCACACACTCACCCGTCCGGATCTGCGGGCAGGTAGAGATGGAGCAGGACAGGGAGCAGCAGCCCCGCTGTCCACAGGTATCGCGGGGCCTGCGCTCTTGCTCCGGAGCACTGCTGACACAGATCACTGTGTCAAGTGTCGCGCTGAGCGGTCCGGCACACGCTGTGATCGCGCGACATTTACCTCTTTTGCAGCGCGCGCCGGGCCGCTCAGCCTGCGCACTGCAAGGAATAATTGCCAAGCGTAACTTTACGCATGGCAATTATTTTGGGGGGGTAATGGCGCCTCATCACGCGTCTATGACGCGTGGTGAGGCGTTAATGCGACCTCTGACTGTATGTATGTATGTATGTGTGTGTGTGTGCAGTATCAGTGGGTCATATGTATTGTACTGTATGTATGTATGTATGTATGTATGTGTGTGTGCAGTATCAGTGGGTCATATGTATTGTACTGTATGTATGTATGTATGTATGTATGCAGTATCAGTGGGTCATATGTATTGTACTGTATGTATGTATGTATGTATGTAGTATCAGTGGGTCATATGTATTGTACTGTATGTATGTATGTATGTAGTATCAGTGGGTCATATGTATTGTACTGTATGTATGTATGTATGTATGTGTGTGCAGTATCAGTGGGTCATATGTATTGTACTGTATGTATGTATGTATGTATGTATGTATGTATGTGTGTGCAGTATCAGTGGGTCATATGTATTGTACTGTATGTATGTGTGTGTGCAGTATCAGTGGGTCATATGTATTGTACTGTATGTATGTATGTATGTATGTATGTGTGTGTGTGCAGTATCAGTGGGTCATATGTATTGTACTGTATGTATGTATGTATGTGTGTGCAGTATCAGTGGGTCATATGTATTGTACTGTATGTATGTATGTATGTATGTATGTATGTATGTATGTGTGTGTGCAGTATCAGTGGGTCATATGTATTGTACTGTATGTATGTATGTATGTATGTGTGTGTGTGTGCAGTATCAGTGGGTCATATGTATTGTACTGTATGTATGTGTGTGTGTGTGCGCAGTATCAGTGGGTCATATGTATTGTACTGTATGTATGTATGTATGTATGTATGTGTGTGTGTGTGTGCAATATCAGTGGGTCATATGTATTGTACTGTATGTATGTATGTATGTATGTATGTATGTGTGTGTGCAGTATCAGTGGGTCATATGTATTGTACTGTATGTATGTATGTATGTGTGTGTGTGCAGTATCAGTGGGTCATATGTATTGTACTGTATGTATGTATGTATGTGTGTGTGCAGTATCAGTGGGTCATATGTATTGTACTGTATGTATGTATGTATGTGTGTGTGCAGTATCAGTGGGTCATATGTATTGTACTGTATGTATGTATGTATGTGTGTGTGCAGTATCAGTGGGTCATATGTATTGTACTGTATGTATGTATGTATGTATGTATGTATGTATGTGTGTGCAGTATCAGTGGGTCATATGTATTGTACTGTATGTATGTATGTATGTGTGTGTGTGTGTGCAGTATCAGTGGGTCATATGTATCAGTGGGTCATATGTATTGTACTGTATGTATGTATGTGTGTGTGTGTGCAGTATCAGTGGGTCATATGTATTGTACTGTATGTATGTATGTATGTATGTGTGTGTGTGCAGTATCAGTGGGTCATATGTATTGTACTGTATGTATGTATGTATGTATGTGTGTGTGTGCAGTATCAGTGGGTCATATGTATTGTACTGTATGTATGTATGTATGTGTGTGTGTGCAGTATCAGTGGGTCATATGTATTGTACTGTATGTATGTATGTATGTATGTGTGTGTGTGCAGTATCAGTGGGTCATATGTATTGTACTGTATGTATGTATGTATGTGTGTGTGTGCAGTATCAGTGGGTCATATGTATTGTACTGTATGTATGTATGTATGTGTGTGTGTGCAGTATCAGTGGGTCATATGTATTGTACTGTATGTATGTATGTATGTGTGTGTGTGCAGTATCAGTGGGTCATATGTATCAGTGGGTCATATGTATTGTACTGTGTATGTATGTATGTATGTGTGTGTGTGTGTGTGCAGTATCAGTGGGTCATATGTATTGTACTGTATGTATGTATGTATGTGTGTGTGTGCAGTATCAGTGGGTCATATGTATTGTACTGTATGTATGTATGTATGTGTGTGTGTGCAGTATCAGTGGGTCATATGTATTGTACTGTATGTATGTATGTGTGTGTGTGCAGTATCAGTGGGTCATATGTATTGTACTGTATGTATGTATGTATGTGTGTGTGCAGTATCAGTGGGTCATATGTATTGTACTGTATGTATGTATGTATGTATGTATGTGTGTGTGTGTGTGCAGTATCAGTGGGTCATATGTATCAGTGGGTCATATGTATTGTACTGTATGTATGTATGTGTGTGTGTGTGCAGTATCAGTGGGTCATATGTATTGTACTGTATGTATGTATGTATGTATGTGTGTGTGTGCAGTATCAGTGGGTCATATGTATTGTACTGTATGTATGTATGTATGTATGTGTGTGTGTGCAGTATCAGTGGGTCATATGTATTGTACTGTATGTATGTATGTATGTGTGTGTGTGCAGTATCAGTGGGTCATATGTATTGTACTGTATGTATGTATGTATGTATGTGTGTGTGTGCAGTATCAGTGGGTCATATGTATTGTACTGTATGTATGTATGTATGTGTGTGTGTGCAGTATCAGTGGGTCATATGTATTGTACTGTATGTATGTATGTATGTGTGTGTGTGCAGTATCAGTGGGTCATATGTATCAGTGGGTCATATGTATTGTACTGTGTATGTATGTATGTATGTGTGTGTGTGTGTGTGCAGTATCAGTGGGTCATATGTATTGTACTGTATGTATGTATGTATGTGTGTGTGTGCAGTATCAGTGGGTCATATGTATTGTACTGTATGTATGTATGTATGTGTGTGTGTGCAGTATCAGTGGGTCATATGTATTGTACTGTATGTATGTATGTGTGTGTGTGCAGTATCAGTGGGTCATATGTATTGTACTGTATGTATGTATGTTTGTGCAGTATCAGTGGGTCATATGTATTGTACTGTATGTATGTATGTTTGTGTGTGCAGTATCAGTGGGTCATATGTATTGTACTGTATGTATGTATGTTTGTGTGTGCAGTATCAGTGGGTCATATGTATTGTACTGTATGTATGTATGTATGTTTGTGTGTGCAGTATCAGTGGGTCATATGTATTGTACTGTATGTATGTATGTATGTTTGTGTGTGCAGTATCAGTGGGTCATATGTATTGTACTGTATGTATGTATGTTTGTGTGTGCAGTATCAGTGGGTCATATGTATTGTACTGTATGTATGTGTGTGTGTAGTATCAGTGGGTCATATGTATTGTACTGTATGTATGTGTGTGTGTAGTATCAGTTGGTCATATGTATTGTACTGTATGTATGTATGTATGTATGTATGTATGTATGTGTGTGTGCAGTATCAGTGGGTCATATGTATTGTACTGTATGTATGTATGTGTGTGTGCAGTATCAGTGGGTCATATGTATTGTACTGTATGTATGTATGTATGTATGTGTGTGTGCAGTATCAGTGGGTCATATGTATTGTACTGTATGTATGTATGTATGTATGTGTGTGTGCAGTATCAGTGGGTCATATGTATTGTACTGTATGTATGTATGTATGTATGTATGTGTGTATGTATGTGTGTGTGTGTGCAGTATCAGTGGGTCATATGTATTGTACTGTAAGTATGTATGTATGTTTGTGTGTGCAGTATCAGTGTGTCATGTGTATTGTACTGTGTGTGTGTGGGTGCAATATTAGGCAACATGCACATTAACATGGGGGCATTTTGCAGGCCACAAATAATGGGCTTTGTCCCATTGTCTACGACCCATCTGATAACGATGGGGTGAGTGGTACTCTTCTCGTAAATGTCCATAGTAAATGACTGTGCGGGATACAAAGACGGCAGGTCTTACTCCTGTCGTCTTTGCATGTATGAGGAGGTTCTGCAGAAGCTGAGGCTTGTGTGTAACAGTGTCTCTCCATGCTGTACTAAGCCACCACTGGACTGAAACAATGGTAATTCCCTGTAAAATAAAAACTAGATAATTTATATTGGAGCTTGTGATGCATGTTTCTTCTGCGCAGGCCTGATAGCTGCCCCTCTCTCATCATCAGGTGGGAAGTAGACAGATCCAGTCATGCACATTAAAAAGAAGCCAGAGTGCTGGACGAGATGTTATGGATTGCAAGCTCGAATGTAAATTCTCTAGTTTTTATTTTACAGCAAATGACCATTGTTTCAGTCCAGTTGTGGCTTAGTACAGCAGTACTAGTCAGTGTCCCTTTAAACATATTGTACGGCTCTCGCCAAATTATATTTTAAAATATGTGGCGCTTATGGCTCTCTCAGCCAAAAAGGTTCCTGACCCCTGCCCTAGAGGGTCTTATCAATCCTAACATACTACAGTATAGCCGTTTATGGCATTTTTTGCAGATGATTGGTGGAACAGACTTCCAGGCTGTCATGGCGATGACTCACAGCCAAAACGGTGCCGCCCACACCGTTACATGCCAACTGCACGTAAAGAGTTAACACTCACAATTGTTGCATATAGTAGTCGTATTGCCAGCACCAAACCACCTGGCCTGTATGGCAAGGGCTCGGCCCGTGAATCCATATGTGGCAAGGTGCTAAAAACATTCACTTCTGCTGACATTTACATCTATTCAACATTTCTATGATACTTACCCCCTGGATTCTCCCACATCCTTGCCAATTCTAGCTTCTTCATGTGCTGCAGCCTAGGAGTTAAATACAGTTCATGTCTTCAAGTGAAAAAAATATCATCTTTGTCTATAGCCATTTGTTCAGATATTCTACTTGCCATAAGGATGAACTTCATTTACCTTATGTCTTAATAACACATTGGTATTAACATGTATAGATAAATTACATGTAGTTATTGCATGTAATCTATTTGCAAACATTAATGACTACCAATATCATATCACCTTTCATGAAAAGATGCAGACCCCTCTGCACACTGTGACCCCTTGTGTAGCTCTCTGTATACCTTTCTTTAGTCCCAGACCGAGATCAGCTGTAAGGTGACTGTAATGAAGCTCAATTGCTAATCCTCATTACAGCACAAAATTTTGAAAATCCAATTGTCACTGGGACAAAAAGAAATTTTGTCTGGATTTACAATTATAAAATATACCAGTTCTGACTTGCATACAAATTCAACTTAAAGGGAAACAGTCACCACATTTTACAGGTAGTGACAGGTTCCTATAGAGCCCCATTAACCTCTTCATGCTCCACGTCCAAGATATCATACAGGGAGGACAGTGACACGAGCATCTCCGGCATTTGTGAAAGGGTGACAAATCGGCGGGTGGCCCTGAAAATGTACACAGCCTTGGAGGCACATAGTTCTTTTGCCTCAGAAACAGAGTCTGCGAGTGGGGACGAGTGTCCATTTTATTTGTCCACCTCGTCCTCCTAAAGTGACCCCGAGGAACCTCCAAGAAAGCGCCTTCTGACTAGTGATGAAAGTGCCAGGGGCAAAAATGCCCACTACAGCCCTAGATAGAGGGGTGCAGTTTCCAAAATGGTAAAATCTTTGGGGGTTTTCTATTGTACTATTACTTCAGGGGCTCTTCAAGTACGCGGTGGCAGCACAAAATATTTGTTGCTAAATTGGCCTGCCAAAAAGTCAATAGCACCAATTCTGTTCTGGACATCGCTGTACAGCAAAATAGCAGTTGACATCCATATTTATTGCTGTACACGGAAGAAACAGGCCAAAATGTTGGGGTGTATTTTTACCTCTCATTCCTTCTGAATGTGTACATTTTAGGGCTAGATGAGAATAATCTTATACAAAAATTGATATTTCAAAATTTCCAATCCATTTTTGTTTGCTTCCAGAGAAAGAATTCAAGTGTTAACATACTTCTCAAATGCTGCTTTGAATAGTTTGAGATGTTAGGTTCATAAAATGGTGCTACTTGTGGGGGTATATAGTACATAAGCCTTTACAGGGCACTTCCAAAATGAATTGGTCACCAAAGATTTGGCATTTTTCAAATCTCTTGAAAACCTGGTGAAATTTTTATTTAATAAAAAAGGGCTGAGCCTTAACATACATTCAGATTACGTCCTTAAGGTGTTAACTGACCCCCTTTGAGCTAAATATTGTTTGCCTTACTTCCCCATAAATTAACTTTATCTTCTCTGGCATCAGAGAGGGCATGTCTTGCTCGGCCAGCCCCTCCCATCTTCTCTTGTCACTAAGTATTCAGCACTTCATGTCATGTGAAAAGCGTCTGTTAGAAAACGCATGTGTTTTTTGAAAACGCATCAGTTTGACAGGTTTTACCAATTATTTTAAATAAAATTGGTCAAAACGCTTGCGTTTTTGGACGGACCGCTTAAAAACTGACCAAAACGTGTTCAAAACGCTATGTGTGGCATCACCCTTACCGGTAATTCTATTTCCTTTAGTCCACCATGACGGCCCCACCTGGAGGATGACCCTTGACCTCTATGGGGGACAGGAAGCAGAGTAGTTAAAATGCCCCACCCCGGCATCCGTACTCCAGTGTCTACCAAATAACTACACCGTCTTGGATGCAAACAGATTTACTGTTCACAAACAA
Source organism: Engystomops pustulosus (assembly GCF_040894005.1). Taxonomy (NCBI): domain Eukaryota; kingdom Metazoa; phylum Chordata; class Amphibia; order Anura; family Leptodactylidae; genus Engystomops; species Engystomops pustulosus. The sequence goes on from NC_092418.1 coordinate 80,205,643, forward strand.
TCTAAATCAAAACTTTCAAGTTTACTATATCAAGCAGAAACAATACTTGGTGGGGTGGGGTGGGGGTAGAATATATGGGCAGTCAATGTGGACTAAAGGAAATGGAATTACCGGTAAGACTAATTCACTTCTTCCCTTACGTCCCCCATGACGGCCCCACCTGGAGATATACCAGATGAAGCTTTTTTTAGGGAGGTAAAACAGAGGAATATTTTCCTCCCAAAGGAAAAGGTCTAGATTATTTGGAATGTCCAATCTGTAATGTTTTGCAAAAGTAAGCGAAGATTACCAGGTAGCCGCTTTACATATTTGGTCTTTAGAGGCTCCTCTCTTTTTAGCCCAGGAGGCCGCCATAGCTCTGGTGAAATGGGCACTTACAGTTTCTGGAGATGTTCTATTTAGATGACAGTCTTAAAGAGAACCAGTCATGCAAAATAAACCCTTAATCTAAATATATTTTCATAAACTGCCATTAGAAAGCATTTATCCCTTCATTGTCCCTCTGCATTCCTGTAAACTTAAGCAATGAGGTCCTAAAGCTGTATGCAAATGACCTGTTAAATGTCCAATGAGTCATTAGCATATTCAAGCTGTCCAGCTTATTCATGAGTGGGAGGTACAGCCGCACCCCCAGTGCTCGACTGACAGCCTGTATAATAGTGTGAGGCTGTATAATGATGTGCTTCCTGGTGCTGGTGACCACGCCCCCTGCAGCCTGTGTGTGCATGTGTGTGTATAGGAGAGATACAACAGCTCCAGGCAGCCATGTTATAGCAGAACATGTCAGATTCATGTGTAGCTCATGTCTGTGTCTCACACATGTGTATTAGGAGGATGCAGCATGTCAGCAGATAAAGCACCGACACTAGCAATGCTTTACTATACATTACACACAGACATGAGCAGGGGGAGAGGAGGGGAGGGGTAACAGGGGTGACATCACTGCCTCTGACCAGCCTCATTTACATAATAAAAAATAGATGATTTTATAATGATTAATATATGAAATAACTAGATAAAGGCTGGGATGGAATCCTTGTGAGCTGCTCCAACAGGTAGTAGTGACAGAAATAGTGACAGAGACCTGATGACAGGTGTCCTTAATCCATCTGGATATGGAGACTTTTTTGCCCTTGTTCTTCCATTGGAATTGGAGAAGAATATTAAAGTCTTTTTGCCAGACTTTAGAGATTTCTATGTACCCGACTACTGATCTCCTTCCATCTAAGGAATGCCAGACAATTTCTATGGAAGATCTTGGGTTCTGGAAAAATGAAGGAAGGACCACCTCCTGATTGTGGTGAAAGAATGTCATGACCTTGGGAACAAAGTTTGAGTCAAGCGTTAGAACAATACGTTCATCAGAAAATACGGTTCATTTATTGAAAAAGCCTGAATCTCCCCAATCCTTCTAGCTGTAGTGATTGCTATTAGGAAGGCTGTTTTGAGAGTTAAATTCCTAAGGCTAACTAACTCAAGAGGTTCAAATTGAGGCCCAGTAAGAAAATTTAGTACTAAGGATAAGTCCCAGGGGGCTACCGAGGGTTTAACTGAGGGTCTAATTCTGTTTGTAGCTTTCACGAACCTTTTGATCCATCCATGTTCAGCCAAGGATGAGTCAAAGACGACACTCCGAGCTGCAATTTGAACTTTGAGGGTACTTGTTTTCAGACCTTTGTCAAAACCGGCTTGTAAGAAATTCAAGATCTTTAAGATATTAGGAGAAGACTGGTTGGGGACAACTGAACCACAGACAGAACAAACCTCTTCCATATCTTCAGGTAAAAGGCTGAGGAAACTCGTTTTCCACTAGCTTATAAGGTAGAGATTACCTTATGAGATAGGCTATTAGCCCTTAGGAGTCTCCTTTCAGGATCCAGGCTGAGAGTTTGAGATCTTGAGGATTCGGAAGGAGAAGTGGTCCCTGGTATAGGAGGTTCTGATTGGGTAGCATGAAGGGTTCTGCTTGAGCCATCTTCTTTAAGAGCGGAAACCAGCTCTTTTTTTGGACAGAAAGGGACGATTAAGATGATCTTGGATCTGTCTCTTTGGATCTTCTGTATAATCTTTGCTATTATAGGCAGCGGAGGAAATGCATAAGCTAGAGGAGCATCCCACTTATGAATGAATGCATCCATCCTTGATACTGTATCTGAAGGATTCAGAGAAAAGAAAAGTTCCGCTTTTGTGTTTTCCCTGGTGGCAAATAGATCCACCACAGGCATGCCACATATCTGGCTTAGATGATGGACCACCTCCTGGTTCAGACACCATTCGTTGTGGTCTAGCTTTTTCTTGCTCAGAAAGTCCGCAATTTTGTTGTCTTTCCCTTTCAGGTGAACCATATAATGTTCATCTCTGCACAAAAGTATATTTCGCTTGAGAGGTCCATAAGGTAAGGAGATCTTGTACCTCCCTGATGTTGTAGGTAGGCTACTGTCGTAGAATTGTCTGACAGGATCTTTACATGTAGACCTTTCAACAGACTGTCTTCAGAGCTTATAGGACCAGCTCTAAATTACCGATAGTTGGAGGACATCCTTTGGATAAGAAGCGGCCATATTCCCCGAAAGTAGGAACCTGCTACATTTGCACCACAGCCTTTCTGGCTTGCAACTGTCTGTATTATTGACAGGGGCCAGGGATGCCATGGTACCCCATATTCTTTAAAATGTGTGACACTGGTCCACCAAATTAGAGATTTAGAGCAGGAGTAGTGTTGATGTTTCTGTCTAGGTGTAGAGGATTCTGGTCCCAGGGTTGAAGTATCCATCCATCCATGCAGGATTAGAGTATGGTTCTGCACCCACTGGACACAAGAAGAGGTCAATTCTAGTTTGTAACCTTGCCCCTATTATGTCAAGAATCCATGGATTGGATGTAAGTGTTGTTCCACTGGGCATAGAATCTTAGTAACCTTCCTCCCACAACGGCGTCATTGCTTCCTAAAAAGGGACAGAATTGCTGGAACCGAGAAGGAAGCCTCTACCTCCTTTCGGACTTTTTGTCTCCATAGTCCTGAAAGGGCTGCTAAATCCCTGCACCATTGTCTTAGCCATAAGGATCGCCTGGTCGCAATAGATAAGGCCCCTTTTGCTGAAAATCTGACGAATTCTCCTGATGCATCGGCGTTAAAAGCGGTTGGTAAAGTCTCTAGAAGTAGCTCTCTAGGGGTGCCATTACTAATATAACTTTCCAGCTTTGATAGCCAAAAGTACACAGTACGGGCGACTGAGGTAGTGGCTACATTAGCTTTTAATCTTTAACCCCTTACCGACATGTGACGTAATACTATGTCACATGCCGGCGGGCTGGGGTTCTCTGTCGGCCTCGGCCCTCCCTGAGCTGTCATCTGGTACGTTAGCCGCAACCTGAGAAACTACATTTCCCGGCGTCATATCATATCAATATCAGCTACTCATTTGAAGGGTACGGAGAACAAAAAAGCATATTTTCTCAGTCAGAAGAAAATTCTCCTGTTAGAATGGTGTCTAAAAGAAGAGATCTTCCACAGTCTAATATCTCTTTGGGGCAATTCTCAAATAGATCTGTTTGCAATGAAAGAGAACACCAAGTGCCACCACTACTTTTCACTAGAAAAAGGGGAGAACAAGGAACATCTAGATGCATTCTCCCATTCTTGGGACATTCCTCTAGCATACGCCCCCCCCCCCCCCCTATTCCCCTGATCGCAAGAGTCCTGGAAAAGATACAACAAGAAAACACAAGAAACTTATTCATTCGCCCAAACTGGCCGATAAAAAGCTGGTACCCGCTACTGAGAAGGATGTCACCGCAGGATCCAGTAATACTTCTGTTATCACACGGTCCAATTCATCTCCCGAATCCGGGAAGGTTACAGTTATCAGCCTGCATCTTGAATCCAACTATTTAAGATCTCAAGGAACTTTCTACTGAAGTTATTAAAACTCTCAAGGCAAGTAGGAAACCATTTGCAATATACCACAAAATATGTAAGAAACTTTCATCTTTTTGTAAGTATAATCCACCTTCCTAATCTAACCCAAAAGTTTTACTGGTCCTCGATTTTCTTCAGTAGGGTCTGGAGTTGGGTCTATCTAGGTCCACTTGTCGGCTTTTAGTGCTTCAATCAGCCCCTCATCGAACACAGGTGGGTCAAAAGATTTATTAGAGCATCCTCTAGATCAGGGGTGGCGAACCTATGGCACGCGTGCCAGAGAGGGCACGCCGATCCCTCTCTGTGGGCACGCAGGCCATCTCCCCTGCTGTCTATATATTAATCATTAGAACTCCCGGCAGGCAGGAAAAGCTGCCGATCGCCGAGAGCTCCAATTGATCTCTTTCACTGAAGGCTGCGTCTGACCTGCTCTGTGCTCATTAGTGCTGCCTAGAGACACAGCAGCAGGTCTGTGCCCGCCCCTCCACTCCCTCCCCCTCCCCCTTCAGCCCGGGAACATGAAGAGAGAGAGAGAACAGCGGGAGCACGCAGCAGCCTGTGCACAGTGAGTACAGAGGAGTGCAGCAGGAGGGCAGGAGCTGCTCTGTGTGTATATGGCACAGGCAGCAGGCAGGCAGCTTTGGGACACTGAACAACTGTAGGTGCTTATTGTTTAGTGTCCCAAACTGCCCTGTATGACACATGTCTGTGGCCACATGTATACTGCCCCTGGTCCAGTGCTCCTGTCACTGTGCCATGCTGCCAGTGACCCTGGGGTGCACTACACTGCCCTCACTGACAGCATGGCACAGGTGCCCAGAGCTCCAGACCAAGGGCAGTATATATATGTATTATATATGTATGTGTGTGTGGCCACAGACATGTGTCATGTGGTGATTTGATGGTAAATTCACCTGCCTGGTTCCATGTAGATTTGCTGTTCAGTGCACCCACCCTCCACCACACAACATACACATTACCCTACACACCCCCTGCCGAATTCAACCATCCTTCATATTGCCCCTGGATGGCGGTAGTGTTCCTCACTGGATGGGGGTAGTGATCCTCACTGGATGGGGGTAGTGATCCTCACTGGATGGGGGTAGTGATCCTCACTGGATGGGGGTAGTGATCCTCACTGGATGGGGGTAGTGTTCCTCTCTGGATGGGGGTAGTGTTCCTCACTGGATGGGGGTAGTGTTCCTCACTGGATGGGGGTAGTGTTCCTCACTGGATGGGGGTAGTGTTCCTCACTGGATGGGGGTAGTGATCCTCACTGGATGGAGGTAGTGTTCCTCACTGGATGGGGGTAGTGTTCCTCACTGGATGGGGGTAGTGTTCCTCACTGGATGGGGGTAGTGTTCCTCACTGGATGGGGGTAGTGATCCTCACTGGATGGAGGTAGTGTTCCTCACTGGATGGGGGTAGTGATCCTCACTGGATGGGGGTAGTGATCCTCACTGGATGGGGGTAGTGTTCCTCTCTGGATGGGGGTAGTGTTCCTCACTGGATGGGGGTAGTGTTCCTCACTGGATGGGGGTAGTGTTCCTCACTGGATGGGGGTAGTGTTCCTCACTGGATGGGGGTAGTGATCCTCACTGGATGGAGGTAGTGTTCCTCACTGGATGGGGGTAGTGTTCCTCACTGGATGGGGGTAGTGTTCCTCACTGGATGGGGGTAGTGTTCCTCACTGGATGGGGGTAGTGATCCTCACTGGATGGGGGTAGTGATCCTCACTGGATGGAGGTAGTGTTCCTCACTGGATGGGGGTAGTGTTCCTCACTGGATGGGGGTAGTGTTCCTCACTGGATGGGGGTAGTGTTCCTCACTGGATGGGGGTAGTGTTCCTCACTGGATGGGGGTAGTGTTCCTCACTGGATGGGGGTAGTGTTCCTCACTGGATGGGGGTAGTGTTCCTCACTGGATGGGGGTAGTGTTCCTCACTGGATGGGGGTAGTGTTCCTCACTGGATGGGGGTAGTGTTCCTCACTGGATGGGGGTAGTGTTCCTCTCTGGATGGGGGTAGTGTTCCTCACTGGATGGGGGTAGTGATCCGCACTGGATGGGGGTAGTGATCCTCACTGGATGGGGGTAGTGATCCTCACTGGTTGGGGGTAGTGATCCTCAGTGGATGGGGGTAGTGATCCTCACTGGATGGGGGTAGTGTTCCTCACTGGATGGGGGTAGTGCTCCTCACTGGATGGGGGTAGTGTTCCTCACTGGATGGGGGTAGTGTTCCTCACTGGATGGGGGTAGTGTTCCTCACTGGATGGGGGTAGTGTTCCTCACTGGATGGGGGTAGTGATCCTCACTGGATGGGGGTAGTGTTCCTCTCTGGATGGGGGTAGTGTTCCTCACTGGATGGGGGTAGTGATCCGCACTGGATGGGGGTAGTGATCCTCACTGGATGGGGGTAGTGATCCTCACTGGTTGGGGGTAGTGATCCTCAGTGGATGGGGGTAGTGATCCTCACTGGATGGGGGTAGTGTTCCTCACTGGATGGGGGTAGTGCTCCTCACTGGATGGGGGTAGTGATCCTCAGTGGATGGGGGTAGTGATCCTCACTGGATGGGGGTAGTGTCCCTCACTGGATGGGGGTAGTGATCCTCAGTGGATGTGGGTAGTGTTTCTCACTGGATGTGGGTAGTGTTCCTCACTGGATGGGGGTAGTGTTCCTCACTGGATGGGGGTAGTGTTCCTCACTGGATGGGGGTAATATTCCCTGCTGTATTTGCTCCTGCTTTGTGATATAATTGGTGATGTTGGACTTTCTGTAGTCTGTTTATTATCAGTATGGTGGTATTTATCTTGTTGTACTGTAATGGTCATCATGTGGCAGTATTATATGTCCCTTATAGAGTGGTATGGTGTGATTTTAGGCTAAATAGACGTGTTGGCACTTTGCGATGATTACATGGACTTTGGTTTGGAGTTTGGGCACTCGGTCTCTAAAAGGTTCGCCATCACTGCTCTAGATCAAGACCCCAGATCATTAATGAAACATCTTCATGGGTCCTGTCATTAGTTTTAACACTTTAGTAAAAGAGCCATTCGAACCTATTGACTCATCTAATGTAAAAAACTTAACATTAAAAACTGTATTCCTGATAGCCATCACCTCAGCCAGAAGACTAGATGAACTACAAGCTATATCGATTAGAGAACCTTACATGAGAATTCTTGAAGATAGAATTATGCTTATGTTGGACCCAAATTTTGTTCCACAGGTGGTCTAAGACTTGCACAGGAATCAGGAGATTACACTTCCTTCTTTCTGTGAGAAAAATATTTAAAAGCTACTGAACCCTGGCGTATTGACCCTAATCTCTTTATCCAATTTCAGGGGAAAAACAAGGGGAGGAAGGCGTCCAAGACAACCATTGCTAGATGGCTGAAAATAGCAATCGCGTCATGTTATGACATCCAGAAGACACCAATACCTTCAGGAATACAAGCAAATTCAACTACAGAAGTGTCCCCATCCTGGGCAGAGAGAAGAGTAGCCTCGTTGGAACAAATTTGCAAGGCTGCAACCATGTGCACCTCCTCCACGTTTTCAAAACATTACAGGCTGGACTTACCTTCTTCAAAAGACATCCTTTGGACGCAAAGTTCTACAGGCAGTAATCCCTCCAGGTGGGCCGTCATGGGGGACGAAGTGGAAATTATGAATTAGTTACTCACCGGTAATTCTATTTTCATTAGTCCACCATGACGGCCTATGTATTCCCACCCAAGTGTTTTCATATAAAAATTTGTATGTGACTAAAACCTACTGATAAATTTTGTTGCATCTTCCTCAGTGTGGTTATTTTGTAATCACTGGTGGGAAGATGCGGGGAGGAAACCTTTAACCTCTCTTCTTCCTGTCCCTGCAAAGGTCAAGGGGTATCCTCCAGGTGGGCCGTCATGGTGGACTAATGGAAATAAAATTACCGGTGAGTAACTAATTCGTAATTTTTATTGGCTTTTATTTTAATATAATTTTTTTTGGTTTTTAACTTTTATTTTTTTAGTATTTTTTAGACCCCCCCCCCAGGGTACTTTAACCCTTGGTTGTGTGATTGATCCTACCATATACTGCCATAATACAGTACAGCAGTATTTGGAGATTTTGCACACCATCTATTACAATGTGCAACTCGCACATTGTAATAGATAGCCTAAAACATGATAGCCTCGGATCTCTGTGTCCTAGCACTGATCGTGGGTGTTAGCGACGGGTGTTTGCACCATTGTGAAGCAAACACCTGTTGAGTATGAAGAGGGCTCAGCCCGTTTCATGCCCCCCCCCCCAAATGCAACAAGACGTACAGTAACATCTTTTTGCGTTATGGGGTTAATCATTTTCCCCACAGTTGAGAAAAGATGCACTGAAATCAAGAATTGTGAGAAGGGGCACTAGTCCTCATAAGTCTCCCCAGTTGTATACTCTCAGGGCAATATATTCAACCTAATAGAAGAAAAGGGGTGGTGAAAAAAAAAATTAGGGGTCACCAAATGACCCACCAAATGATCAACACTTTTGGTAAACTTTAATGGTGTCTACCTGGAGTTTTGACCACACAAAGCTGCAGGCAGTGGCATACGTGGTGTTCGTCACGCACCTTTACATTTTACCATGCATTTGGCTGGTTTGAAAGTATTTTTCTTCATTGATGGAAGTGTAAGCACTTGTGTTGACATTTTCACAGCTGCTTACACCTCCTACAATGAAGAAAGAAAAAACACTTTCATACCAGCCTTATGCAGGGTAGCATGTAAAACGCATGCGTTTCTGCAATGCATTTAAAAACACATCACAAATGCCACATGTAACTGCCCCCTAATGTATTGGTCATGGAGATTTGTGCAACCATACCATTGTGTGTCTTAGTAGCAGCAGGATTGTGAAAAATTCATTTATATTCCTGGATTGTAGCTTATGCATTGCTGTGAGAGATCTCTTTACAGAACCAAGTACAGTATCTCTCCTCTGCGTGGCCTGCTTCTGGTTAGTTATTACAGCAAGGGGAGGGCGGCTTGGAAGCCAATTTGAAGGCAAACCTCAAAGAACCCCCCAGTGCTCAAATACAATCCGACAATATAAATGTATTTTTCATTCCTGTAAAGTAATCTGCCCACTGCTGGAAGCACAGAAATACACTGGGATGCAGCCATTGATTATGAATAAAATACATAAAATGGTCAAGCTAAAATAATATCAAAGCAATACTTTTTAGATTACATTCTTGCAGATGCTTACCGGAGTCTGTGAAAAAAATCCACCTTCCATTGGGTCTGTGTTCACTCCAATATCCTGTGTAATTCTTCTATTGGTCTGCGTTTCTTTACTCATGTAAGGTAATGAAATATCCCCTGAAAGATCAGTGTTGCATGACACATCTTTATTTTTGGATTTACCAACAACAGAATGTATTTCTTCATTGGTAGTGAACTTTGTATTCTGGAAGGATAGATCCCTTAATAGTGGATGAAAATTAGCAAGTGGAGACTGTTTGTAGAATGAGAAGCTGGAGAGGTCTTCAAGCGTCTCTTCAAAAACACATCTCTCTACATCTGTACTCTCGTCCAGGGAAAATGGCGAACTGGACCTACTGTAAAAACTGCCACTTTTAACAGAGAAGAAGGTCTCATCATCAACAGAAGAGCAATCTTGGTCTACAGGACGATCAGGAAAATCAGAGAAGCATTTAAGCCATGGCTGTGTAGTCTTCATTTCATCTTGTGCCACTGTCCTATCAGGTCCCTCAAAGTTTAAACCATTATCTTTGCTTTTGATATTAAGAGTTCCATCAGTGATTTTCTTTTCATAACCCTCTAAAAATGAAGATTCATGTTCTTTCAAATTCTTGCCTATTGTTTGTTTCACATGACAAGGCAAGTCATACTCAGAAGATTTACTGGATACAGCCAGGTAATCGCTATGGTCAGCACTATGCAGCATACTCTCACAGTTATCAGCTGTGCAATATGTATCTTCCAGGTATGTCAAATTTTCCATGGAGGAGTAGATTTCACTGTCAAAAATCTCAGTACTTTTACCTGGATAAAAGAGGGACAGCTCTTAATAAATGACTAATTATGAACTACAAGAGATTTCCATTTGAAAAGGGAACCTGCCATCAAGTTCTCACATTTAAACTGAATCACAGGTTCCTCTAGTAATATTTACATTGAGGTTAACAACTACTTTATAACAAAGCCTAAATTGCCTTCAGGACAGAGGACTTTTCATGTTTAAATCCTCAATTTTCAAAAGATATATCTTGTTATTTTTTCATTTAACATGTGTATAAAAGGGGTAGTTTTTCCCCAATTAAGGCTACATTCACACACATGTATGGGGGACTGTGCGGCACCGTACCGCTCCGTAGCACGGGAAAAGATAGGACATGTCCTATCTTTTCCCGTATTACGGCGCCGTGCGCTGTATCTCCCTATGGAGAGGGGCGGGGGTGAGCAGCGCTCATCCCCTGCTCCTCTCCACAGCGCCGATGTATGTCTGCCGTACTACGGTACTACTAAGTACCTTCCCTCTGATCACTTAATTAGGCAGCAGATGAGGCTCTGGTCTGCTACCACACATAGGAGAGGAACCTTGGGAGAAATATACCTCCCCTCCACAACCTGTCCTGCACAGGTGCCACTTTACACAACACTACACTTTTATTTGGGGGGAAAAAAAAAGGCTTAAGGTGTGTTCATGCGTTCAGTATTCAATGCCAAAAGCAGGTGTGGATCATATGGTTGATGACTTATCAATGAGATGTGCTACGCCTTCTCTTTTTTTTTTAACTACACTCCTGGTTTGTACATAAGAAACTGCATAAGAAACTGCGCAGAGGTATAAGGAATGTATGAAGAGGGCTCACGGGCTGAGTCCTCTTCATACAGAGGTGGGGGTTGTTGCATATTGCAGCAAACCCCCACCGCTAATAACCGCGGTCGGTGCTTGCACCGATTGCGGCTATTAACCCTTTCAACGCCGCTGGCAAAGTCGCCGGCGGCGTTTAAATGACGGCGGCGCTCATTGTAATGAATGTGCTGCAAAAATGCCATATATTGCAATACAGAAGTATTGCAGTATATGGTAGGAGCGATCTGACCATCTAGGGTTAATGTACCCTAGATGGTCTAAAAAATAGTGAGAAAAAAAAAAAGTTTAAAAAATAAAAAAAAAATTAATAAAATATAAAAAATTCAAATCACCCCCCTTTCCCTAGAACGGATATAAAACATAATAAACAGTAAAAATCACAAACATATTAGGTATCGCCGCATCCCAAAATGCCCTATCAAAATATAAAACCGGTTACGGGCGGTGGTGACCTCCGAGGCGGGAAATGGCGCCCAAATGTCCGAAATGCGACTTTTACACCTTTTTACATAACATAAAAAATTAAATAAAAAATGATCAAAAATGAAAATGTATTAAAACACAATAAAACCTGTATAAATTTGGTATCACCGCGATCGCACCGAACCAAAGAATAAAGTAGGCATGTTATTTGGAGCAAAGAGAGAAAGTCGTAAAAACTGAGCCCACAAGAACGTTTTTTTTTTCAATTTTTCCACGTTTGGAATTTTTTTTCAGCTTCGCAGTACACGGCATGTTAAAATAAATAACATTACAGGAAAGTAAAATTTGTTACGCACAAAATAAGCCCTCACACAGGTCTGTACACGTAAAAATGAAAAAGTTATGGATTTTTGAAGTTGGAGAGCGAGAAATGAGCCGAAAAACCCTGCGTCCTTAAGGGGTTAAAAAGTGGACCTGCCGTGTGGGCATAAGCCGTGTGCTAGAGGAGATGACCCCTCCTCCCTTTATAGGAAACAGCGGCACACAGCCGCACACTCGCAGAAAGCTAGAGCATGCTCTATCTTTTTGCAGTGTTCAGCGCCGCGCCAGGCCGCCATTGCAGTCCATGGGGACGTATATATGGCCGCATGTACGTCCCTATGAACGGCTGTGTGAATGAGCTAGAAAAGGAATTTTTGTAGATCCAGCACTCAAGGTAGGTAAAATTAAAATGGCATTCATGAATAAGGGCAACATGCAAGGTTATGCCCGAAACGCGTAGGTCCGCTACTATGTACCTTTTAACTGATAGCACTATGTCTATTTAGCACTTACAGTGCACTCCATGCCTTTTTGTAAAGATTTTTTACGCATTTTTTGGAATCAAATAAAGTATATGCCATTTTAATTTTACCTACCTTGAGTGCTGGATCTACAAAAATTCCTTTTCTAAATCCTTCACCTGGAGCGGCACAGGCTTCGCCTCTGTTTCCAAGACCCGGGCACCGTTCACTTTACTTATGTGGATACAGGATACAGGACTACTACCCATTGAATATCGGCTGACAAGGTGAGCTGAAAGTTTCCATTCCCTTCAACAACTATATTTTTCTATGTTTCTATATATGTGTGAATGAGCCCTTACAGTATATACACATATAACCAACCCCCAAGGAACACAAACACAAAGCTTTGCCGGCATCAATCAAGCACAGGCTATTCAACCCCAGCACATATGCAATATGCAGGAAATGAAGAAATAAAAGTGGCCATAGACACAGGTTTTGCTGGCCGGCAGAAGTAGGGAAACAGAGAAAGATACACACACACACACACACACACACTTTTTCAGTATCCACCCCCCTAACAATGGAAACATTGGGAAAAGAAGTGGGAGGGTAAAGAAGAAATGTGTTTCAATCTTAACCCCTTAACGCCTCAGCCCTTTTTTCGTTTTTGCGTTTTCATTTTTCACTCCCCACCTTCAAAAATCTATAACTTTTTTATTTTTCCATGTAAAGAGCTGCGTAACAAATAACACTTCAAAATGGTGGAATTCACGGTAATATTCCATGCCGTGTACTGGAAAGCGGGAAAAAAATTCCAAATGCAGTGAAATTGGTAAAAAAAACCCCTGCATTTGTGCCGTATTCTTGTGGGCTTGGATTTTACGGATTTCACTGTATGCCCCAAATGACAGCTCTACTTTATTCTTTGGGTCGGTCCGATTACGGGGATACCAAATTTGTATAGGTTTTATAATGTTTTCATACATTTAAAAAAGTGAAAACCTCCTGTACAAAACATTTTTTAGGGATTTTGCCGTCTTCTGGCACTAATAACTTTTTTATTCTTTGGTATACGGAGCTTTGGGAGTTGTAGATTTTTGCAGATTTTGATGACGTTTACAATGTTATCATTTTTAGAACTGTGCAATCACTTTTTATAGAATTCATTTTTTTAAAACGGCAAAAAAGTGCCATTTTCGACTTTGGGTGCGATTTTCCGTTATGGGGTTAAACGCAGTGAAAAACCGTTATCATATTTTTATAGTTCGGGCATTTTCGGACGCGGCGATACCTAATGTGTTCATGATTTTTACTGTTTATTTATATCAGTTCTAGGGAAAGGGGGGTGATTAGAGGTTTTAGGTTTTTAAATTACCGTATTTTTCGGTGTATAGGGCGCATTAAGAATAAAGGGCAGCTAAGACGTGTTGGTGCATACTTAAGGCGCAGGCGGCCACGGATGTGGTTTGGATGCCGAGCAGAGAGGCGACTCAGCAGCGCCACAGCAGTGGCGGCTACTGTCAGAATGCCTACGACAGGGGACATGACGAAGATTGAACGCCCCAGGCCCCCGCAAAATCCCGAACTTGGCGCTGATCGTGCCAGGAGAGAGCATCCAGGAGAAGTGAGCGACCCCCACGAATAGCCGCAGCAAGGACACAGGGAGCAGAGGTAATCGGGTTAGGCGGCAGATGAAGAAGCACCGTGGCTATTTGGCCCGGAGCTCTTCCCGATTCATATATTAGGCACACTTTTGATTTCTAAGAAAATCATAGGTTTTTTAGTGCGCCTTAGAGTCCGAAAAATATGGTATAATTTTTTTTTCTAAACTTTTTTTTTAAAAATTTAATTTTACAATATGCATCAAAGACTTACTGGCTATGGAGAGGGCTCAGCCCGTGTTTTTTATGCATACTCTTCTTTTTGTAAGATGTTATGGGGCTTTGAACGTTAGGTGCGATTTTTCACATTTTCATAAAAAACACAAAATCCTGCTATTGAGGGACCTGCTCAGGTTTCGAGTCACTTTGAGAGACCGAAATAAAAGTAAAACCCCATAAATTATCCCATTATAGAAACTACACCCCTCAACGTATGTAAAACAACTTTTATGAAGTTGGTTAACCCTTTAATTGTTTTACAGGGGTTAAAACAAAATCGGATGCAATTTTGAAAGTGAATTTTCTTTGGCTAAATGAATGTGTTTTTCAAAAAGAATGTACAAATTTTCAGTGGATAAAATACCAAAACGCTCCACAAAATTTGATACCCAATCCCTCCCGCGTATAACAATGCCCCATATGTGGTGGTAACCTGCTGTATGGGCAAACGCCAGGGCATCGAAGGGAAGCTGCGCCATTCAGAGCAGATTGTCATTTTTTATTGGCTATACAATGCATAATCTTTATTTTTTGGGCAATTTGGACATATAAGGGCAATTTTTTTTGGACATGAGATGCACTTTACAAATACTACATTTTAGTGAGTCATTAGCTTATTGACGAGATTTTATTAACTCTTGAATGTATGGGTGAAAAGAAAATTGTCAATTTTGGTTTACTTTTCATATTTTTTGGTGATCGTACACCGTTCACTAAAAATACTATTTATTATCTTTATTCTACAGATCACTAAGATTACGGTGATACTTCATTTATATAGTTTTTCACTTATTTTTACAATTTTACTGGATAAAAACTAACACAGAGGAAATCTCATTTGTTTTTGCATCGCCATCCTTTCGGAGACCTAACTTTAATACTTTTTGGTTGCCTTTAGGGCCTTTTTTGTTACAAGTTGAGTTGTTCTTTTCAGTGGTAGCATTTTGGCGCACATAACTTTTTTTGATCACTTTTTAGAACATTTTTGTGTAGAGATTTTATGAAAAATGTACATTTTTGGCATGTTTTTCGGGTTTTGTTTTTACAGCGTTCACCCAGTGGGTCCAATAATGGTTCTGAGTTACTGTACAAATTGTAAGGGATGCGGCGATACCAAATATGTGGGGGTTTTTGGCGATTTACTGCGATCGGAGCGTATCAGGGATTACCGTATATGCCGGCGTATAAGACGACTGGGCGTATAAGACGACCCCCAACTTCTGCCCTAAAAATATAGAATTTGGTATATACTCACTGTATAAGACTACCCCTCTCCCAAATGAAAAAAAGTCTGCTTAAAACTTTGCAAAACAAACAAGAGAGCAAGTGCCTGGTGATCATTAATATCGCAGCTTACAGTTATGAAGATCCGACATGCTTCTGTAAGTGCCGCCTGTGACCCCCAGCTCTGTGACGCCGACCGCTGTGACAGGGCGGCTGCATTAGCATACAGCGCGCCGCCCCGTCAGCGCGTACTAAGCCTCTTCTAATGAATGTGAGAGGCGGACTGCCGCGCATGCGCGGCGGTCCCAGGAAGCGGCTCTCTGCGCGCTGACGGGGAAAAAAAACACCTCACACAGTGCGGCCCCCGTATATCCGGCGTATAAGACGACCCCCCACTGTAGCCATTATTTTAAGGGGTTAAAAAGTAGTCTTATACGCCAGTATATACAGTAATACCCGCGATCTGAGAAATCTCCGATCGCGGGTGTTAGAGGCAGGTGTCGTCTATAATATATAGCTGACACCCGCAGCTTCTGGCGCCAGAAGCATGACATAATAGTACTGGATTTTGCGGGAACGCACCTCCTGCGATGCAGTACTATTAGGTCAAATGTCGGGAAGGGATTAAAAGATCTGAAGGACAACACAAATATAGTTATCCGCTCCGCAGACAAGGGTGGAGGAGTGGTCATTCAAGACCGCATCGATTATATTGCGGAGGCCACGAATATCCTAATGGATTCCGACTATTATGTACCCCTCAATGTATCCCACTCCTCAATTTCTAAAAGAATACAAGATCATGATACAAGAAGCATATGAGGCGGAAATAATAAATACAAATGAACGAGGCTTCCTCACTGTGCCTCACCTCTCGATCCCCATCTTCTACCACCTTCCGGGAGTCCTATAATATCAGGAATTGGATCTCTAACATGCAACCTTTCCCACTATATAGACCTTTTTCTACAACCTCTGGTGATAGAACTTCCATCCTATTTACGCGATTCTACGAGTTTGATCATCGATTTGGAAAATTTCATATGGGAAGAGGATTATCATTTTCTCACGCTCAATATCTCCTCCCTATATTCTAACATCACCCATACTTTGGGTCTGGAAGCCACGAGACGGTCCCTCCAGGAACAATCAGACCTTTTGGAGAAACAAATCCTCTTCCTCTTGAAGGGGCTAGAATTCGTTTTAAAACACAACGTTTTCGACTTTCAGGGAAAGCTATTATCACCAAATTCATGGAACACCAAATTCGTGGAACTGCTATATCGAGCCGCTCCCAGCTATGCGAATCTATTCATGGGGCGGTTCGAGTCCTCCTTCATATACAGTTCTACTTTTTGGATGAAGAACATCGTCTATTACAAACGTTATATAGATCTATTCATTATGTGGCGTGACAGTAGGACTGAAGCGGATGATTTTGTGAAGACAATCAACATGAACTCTTGGGGACTAAAATTCACCATGTATCTGAATAACGAAGAAACAGTTTTTTTGGATCTTGAACTCAAAAGCCAAAGGAAACAAGATCGTTACTTCCACCCACTTCAAAAAAGTGAACAGCAACAGCTTCCTTGAATACAGCAGTGCTCATTATCCCAAATGGCTTAAAACCGTGCCGTACAGTCAATTCCATAGAATCAGAAAGCACTGTACCTCAGTCGAGGATTACACAAATCAATCTATTATCCTCAAGGAGAGATTTCGGGAGAAGAAGTACCCTGGACATCTGATAGAACACGGATACAAAAAGTATTCCGAGACATCCCAATATTATTGTCTGAAACCCAAAAACAAAAAATCGTCTGTGGCTTCAGAATCCGGAAGGAGACTTTTACATTTTGTAACTACCTTTGATAAAGGGAGCAATAACATCAGAGCCATTTTATCAAAGCATTGGAATATCCTCCTTAAGAATCCCTTGCTCTACAACCTATTACCAAAACAACCTGCAATAACCTTCAGGAAATCTACTACAATCAAAAACATGATAGCCTCCAGCAAATTGAAATCTATTAAAACTACAAGCACCAATAACACCACTCCAGGAGTTTATAAATGCCACCACAAATTATGTCTTTGTTGTGCTATTATAAACCATGGGGCCAAGACCTTCACATCCAAAACCACAAGGGAAACTTTCAAAATAAAAAACAATCTTTCATGCTCCTCCGAATTTGTAATTTATCTGGTAGAATGTGTTTGCGGCAAACAATATGTACACTACTTAAAATGAGAGTCAACGGTCACCGCTTTAAAACCAAAATCGGCTTTCTTAAGCAAAGCCTGTCTAAACATCTTACTTTGGAGCATGGTCGGGCGTGTGATGTCATCAAAATCACCCCCTTCAAGCAAATATCACAAGATGCATCTGATAGAGTGGGTTCCCTCAAACGGAGGGAATCATATTGGATCTACAAGCTGAACACACTATACCCTAACGGCCTGAACGAGGCGATTGAATCAGTCTGAATCTATTCTTCAACTCCGATTATATCATCCCTTCACATACCACCATTACACTGAGACCTTCCGTATCATTCGATTTTTCTTTAAACAAAACACAAATAAAAACTGTTAACATATTTAGAAGACAATCTCATTCCTACCGTTTATGATTCCAACATCTATCTCCCAGGCCGGCTATAGAGCTGCCTTCGCAGCTATTCACCTTCTCTCAGCATCCCTTGTAGCGGTCCTTTGAGTTTCTCCCAACTTTGTCCATTGCGCCTTCCGTAGCTTCCACAATCAGCTGAGAGTTACATCACAACGATCGTTCTGTCCACTCAACGGAGCACCTCCACATCGGAACCCTACTTTTCCCATCAGGTTCTTCCTATCACTAAGTTAGTTTATTAAAGTGAATGTTTTAACTCCATCCTTTATATAATGTCCTCCTTTTTAAAATTTTAAACTCCAAGTTTTATCAAAATTTGCTAATAACGCAGGGAGTGCGGGCAACACTGTCCTCCTATCAATCATTCTATTATCTATCTACTATATGTGTTTGTGTTTTTTAGTATGTATTGCATCATATGTTGTCCTTTTTGGACTTTTATGATTTTTTTTCACCGGGGAACCGAACTTTGACCCCACGGTCACCTGAATGTGATGTCATCACGGCGTCCGGTTTAACTCTTTGTATATATATTGAATGATTTGTTCTACATGTCATGCCTGATGAAAGCTCCGGTACAGGGCTGAAACGCGTCGTTACAATAAAGCTCCTTGTATGAGATTAGGCTCTCCAGAATTCTTTATCCACCGGGCGCCAGTCCGCCATTTGCCTATTCCACAGGATTATGTACATTATCTTACTCGACTAAGTGGTTCCCTGGATCCACCCGAGACAAGGTTACAGGCTGGACGGGCTGCCATCACCAGTACTATTCAAGGTCCATATCTCATCTGAGACCAGGTGAGAGTCCTTATTGTGTTCTTGTTTATACTTCATTTTACCGTATGGTATTCTTGTGCTTGTCCCCCTGGTGATTAAACACGCAAAGGTTTGCGTTTAACACCATGCTCCAGGTCCACAATCCCCACAGAACTAAATGGATCATAATGGGACAGATTTCTCAAGTTGTCTGAAAGTCAGAATATTTCTAGTTGCCCATGGCAACCAATCAGCTCCCCTTTAAAATATTCATGAGCACTGGTAAAATGAAAGCTGAGCTGTGATTGGTTGCCAAGGGCAACGAGAAATATTCTGACTTTCAGACAGCTTGATAAATCTGCCCCAATGTGTCTGCTTAGTGTCCATGCTCACACTGTGGAATATTACACTGACCATCACTGAGTGTTAGGAGCTAAAACAGCAATAAAACTGCGTAAAATTGTAAAGGGTTAATAATTATCCCTATTGTGTTATCACCACTAGGGGATTGAAATATGAGAATTTTCTTAAATGGAAAAACCCCTTTAATCTTTGTAACCCCTTAGGCTCTACTGACCGTGTTACTTAAAAAAAATAAATAAAAACCACTGCAAACATTTTTAAACAAAAATACAGCATTTCACAGATATAATTCTAACCTGTCTATCAGTCCTGGTGTACACAATTTCAGTTGTCCCTGGTTGATAACTACTGTAGCAGATATACAGTAAATTCTTTATCCAGGGAGGGGGAGGCAGGAACATTACATCTGATAACTGTGTTTGAGTGTGTGTAGCTGACATGTAACAAGAGCCAGAGAGTGTCATTGTGTGTAATATGGATCTCATCTCATATCGGTCTCATCTCTCACATACTAGTACAATGTTCAGAAGGTAAATAAAAGTGTTTATAAACCTTGTACCCCAATAATCCAACCACATTGTCAGCTCACAGAAGGAGATGGATTATAAAGTGTCTTCTTAGAGTCTCTGCCCGCACTCGAATTTTACACTCACCATCACTGACTGATAGGAGCTAAAACAGCCATAAAACTGAGTTAAATTGTAAAGTAAAGGGTTAAAAATTACCTATGGGATTAACACATTAACCCCTAGGCGCACCAGGACGTTATAATACGTCCCCGGGGCTAGATACTTAGCGCACGGGGACGTTCTATAACGTCCTGCTTCTGGCACCGGCTCACGAACGGAGCCGGTACCAGAAGCAGCGGCTGTCAGCTGTCTAGTACAGCTGACAGCCTGCGCTAACACCCCCGATCGGAGCCGGCTCCTATCGTGGGTGTTAACCCCTTACACGCCGCGGTCAAACATGACCGCGGCGTGTAAGGGTGTTTGCGCTGTTGATCGGATCCCCCGTGCCGCTTACCGGGGAATCCGATCCACTTCTGGGCAGCTCCGTGGACTGGCATGTGCCCCGGAGCTGCTCGGTCTCCATGGCAGTCAGACCCCTTCCGGGTCTGACTGTAAACTGTCTGAGCATGCGCAAGCTTGCTCAGACAGTTTACACTGCTCTACAATAAAATAGTATTGTAGAGCAGTGTATTGAACTTAAACCAGTGATCAGAGCATCACTGGTTTAAGTTCAAGTATGTATAATTAAAAAAAAGTAAAAAAACACTAAAGTTAATACATTAGAATAAATAAAAAAAAATGCATTAAAATATAAGCCCCTAAAATGTCACTTTCCTATAAAAACACTTAATAAAGTATAAAAAAAACACAAAAACACAAAACCCCCCCACATATTTGGTATTGCCGTGTCCGTAACAATCTGCATAATAAAACAGAATCGTTACTGGACCCGCACGGTACACGTCGTAAAAAAAACTTAAAAATGTTCCGAAAAAATGATCATTTTTAATTAAAACCCTATAAAAAATGCTCTAAAAAGTGATTTAAAAAATGTTATGCACTCCAAAATAAGCCCACTAAAAAGAACAACTCTTCTTGCAAAAAATAAGCCCCTAACTAGATTTGTCAGCTGAAAAATAAAAAAGTTATGCACTTTAAAATAAGACCACTAAAAAGAACAATCCTTCTCGCAAAAAATAAGCCCTTAAACAGATTTGTGAGGCGAAAAATAAAAAAGTTATGCATATGAAAGACGGTGATGCTAAAATTAACAACATTTTTGCCAAATTATTTTTTATTCAGTAAAAATGGGAAATAATAAAAAATCTATATAAATTAGGTCTTTTTGCAATCGTGGCGACCCATAGAATAAAAATAATATACTGTTTTTATGGTATGGTAAACAGCCCAAAAAAACAAAAAAATCTTCCTAAAAAATGACGATTTTCATTTCCTCCACCAACAAAGAGTTAATAAAATCTCACCAATTAGCCTATAGATTCCCCAAAATTATGTACCAGAAAAGTGCATCTCATGTGGCAAAAGAAATAAGCCCCTATAGGTCCACATTAAAAAAAAGAAAAAAATTATAGCCTGTACAATGTGACATAGCAAATCTGATCTGGATGACGCTCCTTCACTTCTATGCCCGGCCGTGCGCCCATACAGCAGGTTACCACCACATGTAGAGTATCCGTGTACTCGGGAGAAATTGGGTAACAAACTTTGTGGAGCCTTTATTCATTTAATCCATTGTAAATGTTTAATTTTCCACCCAAAATGAGTGTATTGTGAAAAAATATTACAATTTGCAGACTGCACCTCCATTTTGTTTTAATCCCTATAAAACACCTAAACAGTTAACAAACTTCTTAAAAATGGTTTTTCATACATTGAGGTGTGTAGTTTCCATAATGGGGTAATTTATGAGTGTCACTATTATTTAGGCCTCTCAGTGTCACTTAGAAGTTGAGCAGGTCCATCTAAATACAGGTTTTGGTGATTTTACAAAAAATGTGAAAAATGATACCTAAATTCTGAGCCTCATAACATTCTAGTAAAATATGTGGAATCTTAAAAAACCATGCCAACATAAAGCAGACATTTGGGAAATGTAAGTTATGAATTTATTTGGGTGCTATGACTGTCTGTATCAAAAGTAGAGAATTTAGAATGTTGAAAATAAAGAATTTTTCAAAATTTTTGCCAAATTTTGTTTTTTTTCATAACTAAACGCAAAAGATTTCATCCAAATTTTTAAACTAATTTGAAGTACAATGTGTCACGAGAAAACAATCTCAAAATACCCTGGATATCTCATAGCGTTCCCACGATATAACCACTTATAGTGACACAGGCCAGATTTGAAAAATGGGCCAAAAGAGGCCCACAGGGGTTGAGGACACAGCCTAAAATGGCCTTCAGGACACAAGCCTATTTTTCAGACCTGACATTTATCATTTTGTTTGATAATAACTTCAGAACACATTAACTTATCAGTGTTATTTTGAGATTGTTCTTTCATGACACACTGTGCTTTATGTCAGTAGTAAAATGTTAGTTGATACGATACATGGTTTTCATTAAAAAAGGGGAAATGTAGCAAAAAATATTTAAAAAAAAAAATCAGCAATTTTCCTAACGGTTTTTTTTTCAGACAGACAATCTTGCCATCCAAATTACTTAATAAATAGCATTTACCATAGCTCTGCATTATATTGTAATAACTTTGTAAACATTCTTACATTTTTCTAGGATGTTAGCAGACTTACAATAGTAACAGCAAGTTAAAGAAAATTTAGAAACCGTGTTTATGGGCTGTTGCAATTAAGAAAGGGCTTTTTAAAGACTTTGCAATAAAAAACCATCACAAATGACTTCATTTTCAGAAATGCCCCCATTCAGC
Source organism: Engystomops pustulosus (assembly GCF_040894005.1). Classification (NCBI taxonomy): domain Eukaryota; kingdom Metazoa; phylum Chordata; class Amphibia; order Anura; family Leptodactylidae; genus Engystomops; species Engystomops pustulosus. The sequence continues at coordinate 80,227,928 of NC_092418.1, forward strand.
TTTTCAAAACCACTTTTAGAAAGTTTTTTTTAACCCTTTCGGTGTTTCATAGGAATTAAAGAGAAATAGAAGTAAAATTTTGACAAAAATATTTTTTTTCACTAATATATTAATTTAGGCCTAAAATGTACAAATTTACAATGGGTTGTAGGAAAAAATACACACCCCATTTTATTGCACAATTCCTCCCGAGCACGGAAATACCCCACATGCGGGCGTAAACTGCTTTTAGGGCATATAGCAGGGCACAGAACAGAGCGAGCACCATTTGGTTATGAGTGGGTAGATTTTCCTGAAACTGTTTTAGGCCACCATCATTCATTTACAAAGACTCTGGGGAATGGGAACATTTAAAAACCCCAACAAGTGACCCCATTTAGGCCTAAAATGTACAAATTTACAATGGGTTGTAGGAAAAAAACACACACCCCATTTTATTGCACAATTCCTCCTGATAACAGAAATACCCCACATGTGGGTGTAAACTGCTTTTAGGGCATATAGCAGGGTACAGAACAGAGCGCCAACAAGCACCATTTGGTTATGAGTGATTAAATTTTCCTGAAAGTTTTAAGTCACACCTTTCATTTACAAAGACTTTTGGGAATGGAAACAGTTAAAAACCCCAACAAGTGACCCCATTTTGGAAACAAAACCCTTAAAGGTTTCCAGAATAAAGCAATAGTGACTTATAGGCCCCATTCCACACTTATAGTAGATTTGAGCTAACAGAATAATGTAACACCACCATAAGTGAACCTTATTAAAAACGACACCCAGAAAGCAAAAATTATTCATCTAGGGGTATAATGAAAGTTTTTGGGGCTAGTAAAATTAAATCCAGGCAAAATCTATTTGCATATGCTGTAAAGAACACTTGTTCCTTCTGTATTCATCTAGGGGTATAATGAAATGAAGTTTTAAATTTTAGGTATAATATCAATTTGTAAATGGCCAACATTGCAATGAAATTTTGGGCATGTTTGTTCAGGATCATGTAAAAATAACAAAAATGACAAAATAACAATACAATTAATATTCCAGGGAAGTACGGTAAGCGCGGAAACAGTCTTTGATGCACAACCCTGGCTTATCAGGGCAAGTGGCGCATTGATAACCGGTATCTTTGCGAGTTCCCTTCTTGTAACACACACGGCATTTTTTGTATGGCCGTCTTTTCTTTTGAGTGTGTGTGTGTGTGTGTGTGTGTGTGTGTGTGTGTGTGTGTGTGTGTGTGTGTGTGTGGGGGGGGTGGGGGGGGGGGGCCATTTTCAGTGTCACACGGCTGCTGGAGAAAAATTGCTGTAGTGCAGTTGTTTGTGGCCGGTCGGGCGGTCGGTTGGCGATGTGGTCTGCAGCGAGCGGCTGCATCTCAGTCGGAGAGATCGCAGCTGCTGCTCCTGTCCTGCTCTGCGGGGGCCGCCCAATGGCGCCAGAGTGGAGCGTGGAGACAGAGCAGCCCCAGCTCGCAAAGACGCAACCTATGCTGTGCCTGCGCGGGAACATCTACACAGGAGCTGAAGCGGCCTGAAGAGGAGTAACGGAGGCTCGTGGTGTCGTTGGAGCCTGTGCCGGTTAGGTAAGTTAATTTATTGCGTTGAGCTCTGCCGGGCTGGGCTGTGATGTACACTCTTTGGGGGGCACTTCTCAGGACACAAATATCCTTAAAACTAGCTGTTGCTGGACTGCCACAGGTTCGCCATCACTGGAAGAATTCCCCCTCCCCCTCACTTATCTTAGTTCATGGCACCCCACACAAGTTAAATAACAGCAAGACCAACAAAAGAAACCAACTGACCAATTAACAAAGAAGTCACTAAGAAGGTAAGTTAAATAACTATACGTACCGTATTTTCTGGACTATAAGACGCACTTTTTAGCAAGAAAAAATCTTGCTAAAAAGTGCCTGCGTCTTATAGTCCGGAGGTCAGGAGGATCCAGCACTGCCAGACCCTCCTGACCTCTGTAAGGGAGATCGGGTGCTACCCAGAACTGCACCCGATCTCCCAGAGAAGAGCCTCCGCACTGCTCTTACCTCTCCCCGAAGTCCTACTGTACGGGACCTGCGGTGATGTCAGAATCATGTGACTGATCACATGCTTCTTACATCACTGCAGGTCTCATACACTCATGCTGCGCTGGGACAGGGTGAGAAGAAGAGCAATGGGGGAAGTATGTGTGTGTGTATAGGTGAGCTGAGTGAGTGTGTATAGGTGAGCTGAGTGAGTGTGTATAGGTGAGCTGAGTGAGTGTGTATAGGTGAGCTGTGTGTGTGTGTGTGTGTGTGTGTGTATAGGTGAGCTGTGTGTATAGGTGAGCTGTGTGTGTGTGTATAGGTGAGCTGTGCGAGTGTGCGTATAGGTGAGCTGTGTGAGTGTGCGTATAGGTGAGCTGTGTGAGTGTGCGTATAGGTGAGCTGTGTGAGTGCGTATAGGTGAGCTGTGTGAGTGTGCGTATAGGTGAGCTGTGTGAGTGTGCGTATAGGTGAGCTGTGTGAGTGTGCGTATAGGTGAGCTGTGTGAGTGCGTATAGGTGAGCTGTGTGAGTGTGCGTATAGGTGAGCTGTGTGAGTGCGTATAGGTGAGCTGTGTGAGTGTGCGTATAGGTGAGCTGTGTGAGTGTGCGTATAGGTGAGCTGTGTGAGTGCGTATAGGTGAGCTGTGTGAGTGTGCGTATAGGTGAGCTGTGTGAGTGTGCGTATAGGTGAGCTGTGTGAGTGTGCGTATAGGTGAGCTGTGTGTGTAAATGTATGTCTGTGTGCGCTGTGCTTTAGTGCAACCGACAGAAATATTTTAATTGGTGTAAAATATATTTTTCCTTTTTTTGGAAGCCTAAATCTGGGGTGCGTCTTATAGTAAGAAGCGTCTTATAGTCCGAAAAATACGGTATTTGTTATTTAAACTCTAAATATCACAAAATTAGGTTTTTTTTCTCAAGGTGACACGCCACCCGAGTTATGCTCGGTTTTTTGACGAATTTTGACACACCAAGCTCAAAAGGTTGCCCATAACTGGGCTAGATCAACCCCTCCCATGTGTTGGCTGTACTCCTGTATGCAGACTGGCTTGAGGACTGTGGCGTTGGTTCCTCTAACAGAGACAGGGGTGCTGTAATCTGCATGGATAGATGTGAGGACAAACATCTCTCTTGTCCTTATTTTGTCAGCATGATGTTACTCTGACACAAGGACTTGCTTTCACCCTGTCTCAATTTAAGGTCCACCAGATTTTTTGGGAGGCCTCTTTGATTCCTCCTTATTGTTCCGCAGGCCACTGTTCCTTTTTCAAGGAGACACTGAAAGAGAGGGACACTTGTATAGAAATTATCTATGTAAAGGTGATAGCCTTTACCCATCAGGGGGAATAAAAGATCCCATACAATTTTACCGCTTGTGGTTAGGACAGGGGGGCACCCAGGTGGACAGATCTGGGAGTCCTTTCCCTCATAGATACGGAATTTGTAGGTGTATCCGCTTTCACTTTCACAGAACTTGCAAACTTTGATCCCGTATCTATCTCTTTTGCTTGGCAGATATTGCTGAAATTTAAGCCTACCTCTAAAAAGTACAAGTGACTCGTCAATGGCTACATTTTTTTGTGGGGTGTAAGCCTCCATAAATTTCTCATTAAAATGAGTCACTACTGGCCTAATTTTATACAAATCTGTCTTGGACATGGTATCACTGTAATGCAGAAATAGTAACAGCGCCTCAAAGCGTGGTCTCGTCATTACAGCCCTGTACATTGGTTTGTGGTATAAAACGTCACTGGACCAATATGACCGGATGCTAGGATTTTTAACAAGTCCCATATTAAGAAAGAGCCCCCAGAATTTTTTTTTAATTCTGTGGCATTAGTGGGGTGCCAACTCTGGCTTCTAGCATAATAAGATGTGGGGTGACCGGCCAGAAACTGTTCTGCATACAGATTTGTCTGTGTAACCATTAGGTCTACAAATTCCTTTGTAAAAGTTTTTTTTAAAAAAATCAAGTTCCTTGTACCCATCTATATTAATATTTATTCCTGGGTTAGAACTGAATGCTGGAATTTGGGGAGAAAACATATTTGGGGGCTCCCAACTGCGGTCACTTGACTGCTCTTCACTCTGCCTACTGCGCCTTTGTGAGGGCTCCTCACTGTCACTAGAGGAGGACATTAGAAAGTTTTCTTCATCACTTGCAGTGTCTGTATCTGAACACATGTAGGCATAGGCCTCATCCGCAGAATATTAAACCGTTTAGCCATGCTAGAAACTATATTTGATTGTAATTTATTACTATTTTTTTTAAATTTAATGATGAAAGAAAAAACCTAACTGAAACGTCAGCGCAGGAAGGGATACAAACGCTGAAGATCTGTGTAGGTGTAAGTATATGTAATGTACCCCTACAGTACTAAACTGATATTATATCTATAAAACTAGAAACTATAATTTTTTGTATTTTTTTTTAGCATTCTTTTAAAATTTTATAATAAAACAAAAACCAGTAACTGCAACGTCAGTGCAGGAAGGGATACAAACGCTGAAGGTCTCTGTTGGTGTAAGTATATGTAATAACGTACAAGATTTATATACTGCTTTTGTGTATACAGTATATATCCCTAACCGCTAGCCCTGATCACACCAAAAAAAAAAAAAAAGACAGCTCCGGCTGTCACACTGAATAAAGATGAAACAGGGGTGTGGAGGGGGTCGGAGTGGGTTTTGGGGGGTATTTGTACGTGAGGGGGCACTTTCAACACATTGAGGGGACAGAGCTTCGGTTGACGGCTCCGATCCTGTCACGAAATATGACAGAATCAGACCCGGGAACCAGCTCTCCCCTCCCTCTTTAACAGTGATTGGTCAGGCTGGATTCCCTGACCAATCACAGTGATCGTCGGGCAGGGACGGTGTGATAGGTCCTTGGCCCTATGTCCGTGACGATCAGCTGTCGGTGACATGGTGACAGTCTCAATGTATGACGATATAGATCGGCTTTTTTCGCGAAGTCGCTGACATGTTAAAATTTGAGAATTTTCTTTCATGTGAAAACCGCCGGTTGGGCCGTAGCCGGACCGGCAAAGGTTCGCCGCAATAGAGAGGAGGAGGGGTGACCCCTCATCTCTCCATAGCGATGCATGGCGCACGGTGCCGTAACACAGGGAAAGATAGGACATGTCCCATCTGGGGGGACATTTCCCATTCTGCCAGTGCCCCAGGGCTGCGCGATCCTCTTCCTGCAGCCGGGTCCTGCCTCCTAGCAGGAGCCGGCTGTAACACACTGAGCATGCACAGCATGCTCATTGTGTTACACAACACAGTGTAATACATCTGTATTACACTCTGTTATAGGAATAAGTACTTCAACAAGCAATGAGAGCATCACTTGTTCAAGCCAACCTGTAAAAGTTAAAGCTACCGTATAAAAACAATTTTTAATAAAAAAGAATTAAATAAAGTACAAAAAAACAAAATCATGGAAAAAAAAAATAATAATTTGGTAACAATCTGTACAATAAATCAGTAACATTATTGGACTAGCTCGGTAAATGCTGTAAAAACAAAACACGAAAAAAAAAAATTCACAAAAATGTTCCAAAAAGTGATAAAAAAAAAATTGATGTGCGGCAAAATGGTACCACTGAAAAGGACAACTCAATAAGTAAAAAATAAGCCCTAAACCAGCTCTGGAAAGGAGAGGAAACCAGAATATAGAATCCCCATATGGGGATTTTCCTCCTCATTCATTACAATGAATGAGGAGACACCCTCTTGCCTGGCCTGCCTGGTAATTATACCTATCAATTTATATTACACAGTTTACGCTACTATTTCATAGATGTATATCTTTTGGCTATCTTTTTTGCTTTTTAACATCTTTGGTTATTGACAGGCTTAGGGTTTGGGGCTGGGTAGGGAGATGTTGCTCTTGTTGGGCCTCATCACGGGCCCTACCCTCCCCTGGGTTTTGTACAGAGGATTTTGTATCCTTTTTAAATGTTTTTATGTTTTTTGGTTTGGTGTATAGCATAATATTTATGTGATATTTACTTTCAATAAAGATTGTGTATTTTGGAATAGCACATGGTCATTGTATTATTGCCCAGATGTGGAAAGGTGACTAGATACCAATTCGGTTCTGATGGAGGGGCTACGTCTGAAGGTAACTAGTGGTCTTTGTTTTGTTACTCCGGAGGGCTGTTAATCTAGTTCCAGAATTCTCCAATTCCTATGTGTGGCAGTGCGAATGGCCCGCTCATGTGGACCAAACCCAAAAGAGAAGGCCACACACTCCTCATCCCTCCCTTTACCAACACGACATTACTTTTCGCTGTATTCACCGGAGTGTCTCTTGCTAGAGCTTTTTCCAATAGAGGAATGGGGTATCCACGGCTCATTAATCTCTGCTTCAATTCAGCGGCTTGTTTTTCGAAACCATCCACCTCACTATTTATCCTTTTTTAGCGAAGGAATTGACTAAAGGGTAAACCTTCTTTTGTAAGGTGGGGATGGAAGCTCCTGAAGTGAAGGAGAGAGAGTTGGTGGCCGTGGGCATGTTCATCGCATTGGTGTCATTCAAAAATGCCACAAAGTTAAGGAAATCTGTTTCCGTCCCATCCCAAATTAGGAAAATATCGTCCACATATTGAAACAGGGTCACAATGCATTTAGCAAATGGGTTCGGAAGAGAAAAAATGTATTTACTTTCAAAGACCGCCAAAAAAATAATTGCAAAAGTGCACACCACGGGAGTGCCCATGGCCGTGCCGGTCTTTTGAACAAACCATCTCCCATTGAACATAAATGCATTGGATTATAAAATGAAAGTTAAAGGAAACCTACCACTTCTGAAGGTAGGTATGAGATGCAAACACCGGGCACCAGCTCAGGGTGAGCTGGTGCCGGTGCTTAGTCTCGTTAGTGTTAAAACCGCGGTATCGCGGTTTTAACACTTTTTAAACTTTATAGCAGAAACTGCTTCGGCGCTGCGTGCGCGCGCAACGCCTGCGGCATTTCCAATGTAGGCGCGCGCACGCAGCGCCGAAGCAGTTTCTGCTATAAAGTTTAAAAAGTGTTAAAACCGCGATACCGCGGTTTTAACACTAACGAGACTAAGCACCGGCACCAGCTCACCCTGAGCTGGTGCCCGGTGTTTGCATCTCATACCTACCTTCAGAAGTGGTAGGTTTCCTTTAACCCCTCGCAGACTAACTGAATGTAATCTTCACTTTGTTGTGTGTTCTGGAGGACACATCGCACGCTCTCTATACCCAGATCTTGCGGGATCCGGGTGTAAAGGCTCTCAACATCTATCGAGGCTAAATGATAATTCTCCTGCCAGGTCACTGATTAGAGCATTTTCAAAAATGAGTTTGTATCCTTCAAGTAGGATGGGATGCTGGAAAGGAGGGGACGCAACAGCCAGTCCAAATACTTGGACAAAGGTTCAGACAGTGACCCTATCCCTGCCACTATCGGGCAGCCGGGGGAGGGGGGGGGGGGGGTTTACAAGGGTTTTGTGAACCTTAGGGAGACAATACCATGTTGGGTACCTGGGATGTAAAGGATGTAAAGTTTTTCATGCTGTGCATATCGGTGAGTGCCGTGTCTTCTCTCTTCGTGGGATCAAAAGGATTTTGTGCTGTGACTGTCACTTTAAAGGAAACCTACCACTTGAAGTGGTAGGTATAAGAAGGAACTACCGAGCACCAGCTCAGGGTGAGCTGGTGCCGGAGCTTATTTATGTTAGTGTTTTAAACTGCTGTATCGTGGTTTAAAACACTTTTTAAACTTTATGGCCCAAGCTGCTTTGGCGCAGGGAGGTACGCGCTCGGCGCTTACCGTGCGCGCGGCTCTCCTTCACTTCCTATGTAGCCGCGCGCACGGTAAGCGCCGAGCGCGTACCTCCCTGCGCCAAAGCAGCTTCGGCCATAAAGTTTAAAAAGTGTTTTAAACCGTGATACAACTGTTTAAAACACTAACAAAAATAAGCTCCGGCACCAGCTCACCCTGAGCTGGTGTTCGGTAGTTCCTTCTTATACCTGCCACTTCGAGTGGTAGGTTTCCTTTAACACTAATTTAACACTAATGTAGCCCTAACAAGGGCTGTTGGGTTCTTGTAGAATCACTCCTGCCTAACAGTAATCTACTAGCAGCCTAACGCTTTCCCTGACCAGCAGCAGCTCTATCCCTAATGGCATCCAGACAGAATGATCCGAGCAGCGCAGGCAGTGGCTAGTATATTCCAGGGTCACCTGATCAGGCCAGCCAACTGCTGCTATCGACGTGTAAGGGTACCACGTCATGCTGGGTGGAGTGCTTGTGATTGGCCGCTAAAAATCAGAACGCCGGGAGATGCCATTTTCTCGAGCTTGCGAAATACTCGTCCGAGCAACGAGCAGTTGCGAGTACGCTAATGCTCGAACGAGCATGCTCGCTCATCTCTACTGTTTACCCTTCGGCATGTAGGATCTGTGGTATTCAAACTTGCAAAGCACTGGCACTTTGCACAATACAGTCATATGAAAAAGTTTTGGCCACCCCTATTAATCTTAATCATTTATCAAAATTTGGGTTTTTGCAACAGCTATTTCAGTTTGACATTCATAATAACTGATGGACACAGTAAAAACTGAAAATGTGCAATATGCATTAAAACTAAATTTGACAGGTGCAAAAGCATGGGCACCTCAACAGAAAAGTGACATTAACATTTAGTAGATGCTCCTATTGCAAAAATAACAGCCTCTAGTTGCTTCCTTCAGCTCTTAAGGAGTTGCTGAATCCTGGATGAAGGCATTTTTGACAATTCCTCTTTACAAAGCAATTCCAGTTCAGGTAAGTTTGATGGTCGCAGAGCATGGACAGCCCGCTTCAAATCATCCCACAGATGTTCAATGATATTCAGGTCTGGGGATTGGGATGGCCAATCCAGAACATTGTAATGGTTCCTCTGCATGAATGCCTGGGTAGATTTGGAGCGGTGTTTTGGATCATTGTCTTGCTGAAATATCCATACCCCAGCGTAAATTCAACTTCATTATTCTCAAGAATCTGCTGATACTGAGAGGAATCCATGTGACCCTCAACTTAAACAAGATTCCCGATGCCGGCATTAGCCACACATCCCCAAAGCATGATGGAACCTCCACCAAATTGTACAGAGGGTAGTGGGTGTTTTTCTTGGAATTCTGTGTTTTTTGGCCACTATAACGCCTTTTTGTATGACCAAACAACTCAATCTTTGTTTCATCAGTCCACAGGACCTTCTTCCAAAATGAAACTGGCTTGTCCAAATGTGCTTTTTCATAGGGCGACTCTGCTTGTGGCGTGCTTGCAGGACCAGCTTCTTTCGCATGACTCTCCCATACAGCTTCTCCTTGTGCAAAGTGCGCTTTAGTGTTGACCAATGCACAGTGACACCATCTGCAGCAAGATGATTGTAGGTCTTTGGAGGTAGTCTGTGGATTGTCATTGACTGTTCTCACCATCTTCTTCTCTGCCTTTGATATTTTTTCTTGGCCTGCCACTTCTGGTCTTAACAAGAACTGTCCCTGTGGTCTTCCATTTCCTTACTATGTTCCTCCCAGGACAACATAGACAACTTTGAATCCTTCTTGAAAAAGGTAACTGATCAAGCTCACCTCCAGCCTCGTAAACCATGGAAATGGCACGGACTCCACCTCGTTTGTCAAGGTTTGAAACAACGTGAAAAAACTTTCAATGATCCAGCCAGGTTCCAATGAAACTTCAGACTTTATTTTGTCAAGATTGTACATTCACAGTGTGATTTCATTATTCCCCTTCAATCCCACTGTGAATGTACGATCTGTGAATGTACGACCTGGCTGGATCATTGAAAGTTTTTTAACTTTGTATCCTTCCCCTGAACAACTATGTTAAACAATCTTTGTTTTCAGATCATGTGAGAGTTGTTTAGAGGAGCCCATGATGCCTCCTCAGAGGATATTCAAAAAGGGGAACAACTTGCAAGTGGCTGCCTTTACCTTTTCTCATGATTGGATACACCTGGCTATGAAGTACAAAGCTCAATGAGGCTACCAAACCAATTTAGTGCTTCGGTAAGTCAGTAAAATGTAGTTAGGAGTATTCAAATCAAGCAAATGATAAGGGTACCCATACTTTTCAGCAGTCAAATTTTGTTTTAATTCATATTGCACATTTTCTGTTAGTACAATAAACCTCATATCTAATAACTAATTGACAAACTGAAAAAGCTGTTGCAAAAACCCAAATTTTGATAACTAAAAATGTTTAAGATTAATAGGGGTGCCCAAAGTTTTTCATATGACTGAATATATTATTATTTACTAATTACAATAGCAAGCGGCTACATGGCCATAACTGTTATTTGTTTTTGACATGGGATGGCGTTCTATGGACCTTGGGAAAAAACTTATGTAAGATATGTTATTGTAGTGTACATCTACAGGCGGTCCCCTACTTAAGGACACCCGACTTACAGACAACCCATAGTTACAGACAGACCCCTCTGCCCACTGTGACCTCTGGTGAAGCTCTCTGGATGCTTTAAAATAGTCCCAGACTGCAATAATCAGCTTAAAATTGTCTGCAATGAAGCTTTATTGATAATTCTTGGTCCTATTACAGCAAAAAAATTTGAAACTCCAATTGTCACTGGGGCAAAAAAAAAAATTGTCGGGAACTACAATGATAAAATATACAGTTTCGACTTACATACAAATTCAACTTAAGAACAAACCTACAGTCCCTATCTTGTATGTAACCCGGGGACTGCCTGTAGTGTGATTTTAGTGGAAAAGGATTACATTAAAGTAGTGTTGTAGTTTGCCTATTTGGACTAACATTTCATTTTTTTTTTTCTTCAATTGGTTATGATTTACTGATGGAGTGGGTTCTATTAATATAAAAATGTTTATAAAAATGTTCCTTCATTTGTTGTGCTTATAATTTGGTGTTTTATAAATTACATTACATACCTGTTAGTTTCAGATCTCTGCTCCTCTCCGTTCTTGAACTATACCCCGATAAAGCTTTCCTGGCTCCCTGCCAACAAATCATGGCCAAGTCCCAAGTTCATGGCTCCTTTCAAATCGGATGTTCACTTGTCAATTAGCATAGCCCTAGGCACTGCCCCCACTCGTTAATATTCTATCAGCTCACAACACTGCCTCTCGACATTGGCTCACCGCGCAGCGGTACTCGAGCTCTGCCAAGCAGGAAGGTGTGGAGAGGAAATACATGCGCAGCTGGCTGCCACACCAATAGCGCCAACAAGCAGTTAACTGCACAGGCGCACGGCTGTGCGAGGGTGTAGGGTTCACCGCTAAAGTGCGAGGTTTGCTGCATGGCGAGTCAACGTCAGGAGAGGTGGTTTAGGAGCTGATAATTAGTGGAGACAGAAAGGTTACCCCTCCCACCTCCTTTCCCTGCTCATGTCTGTGTGTAATGTATAGTAAAGCATTGCTAGTGCTTCATCTGCTCATCTGCTGCCTGTGAGAGACACAAACATCAGCTACACAAGAACCTGACATGCTCTGTCCTCCCATACAACTACTACAGGATACAGCAATGTATATCTCATACACACAGGTTTCAGGGGGCGTGGTCACAAGGAAGCACATGGAGGAGCCATTACACCATTATATCTCACACCATTATACAGGATGTCAGTCATGTGTATAGGAGTATCTCATACACACACAGGATGCAGGGGGCACCAGAACCAGGAAGCACATAGAGGAGCCAGCACCAGGAGTGTCACATCATTATACAAACTGTCAGTCACCCATCTGAGGTTATTTGCATACAGCTTTAGGCCCTAATTGTTTAAGTTTACAGGCATGTAGAGGGACCAAAGGTTGCACAATTTTTAACATTTTTTAGGAGTATTTTTTGCCGATGAGTATTTTTACTAATACAAATAAAAATTGCATATACTCGAGTATAGGCAGAGTTTTTTCAGCACAAAAAAACAGATGCTTGCATGATAGAATGTGCGCCGCCATCAGGGTGTAGGAAAGGTGAGTACAGAGTTTATTTTTTTTCTTATAGGCTGTGCATACCTAAGGCAGGGGCTGCTGGCTATATACTGGGGACGGGCAGGGGCTGGAAGGTCAGGGAAAATCATAGTCCGGATAACGAACAGTGCAACAGCGGCATATAGTTATATTGCCTAGGATGCCGGAGTCTGTAGTGGAAGGGCGAGTGTTCATTTTATTTATCCACCTCGTCCTCCCAAAGTAAACCCTGAAGCCATATTTTTTTTAGTGAAGACCTAATTAGTCGGATTGTATCCCAGACCAATCTCTACGCTGCGCAACATATTGCAGAAAACTCCAATTATTTTTGTACGAAACCCCACATGCGGACCAGTTAGTGTGCAGTGTAAGGGAGACTTCCGCCAGTTCCTGTCAAATAAAAGGGGCAAGTTAAGGCGTGAAGATGTATAAGCTGTGCAAGAGTGCATCAGGGTACACATATAAATTCAGGGTAACTGAAGGGAAGGACTCCCCAGAATGCAACCCCCCCTGGGAATTGCTGGAAAGATAGTGTGGGATTTGGTGCACCCACTGCTGGACAAGGGCTGCCACTTCTATGTAGACAATTTTTACACCAGCACTACTTTGTTTAACCCCTTCCCGCCGTGGCCCTTTTTCGATTTTGCGTTTTCATTTTTCACTCCCCACATTCAAAAATCTATAACTTTTTTATTTTTCCATGTACAGAGCTGTGTGATGGCTTATTTTCTGCGTAACAAATTACACTTCAAAATGGTGCTATTTAATATTTCATGCCGTGTACCGGGAAAAAAATTCCAAATGCAGTGAAATTGGTTAAAAACCGCATTTGTGCCGTATTCTTGTGGGCTTGAATTTTACAGATTTCACTGTGCACCCCAAATGACAGGTCTACTTTATTCTTTGGGTCGGTACGATTACGGGGATACCAAATTTGTATAGGTTTTATAATGTTTTCACACATTTAAAAAAATTAAAACCTCCTGTACACAATTTTTTTGGGGGATTTTGCCATCTTCTGGGGCTAATAACTTTTTCATACTTTGGTGTATGGAGCTGTGGGTGGTGTCGTTTTTTGCGGATTTTGATGACGTTTACAATGTTATCATTTTTAGGACTGTACGAACTTTTGATCACTTTTTATAGAATTAAAAAAAAAAATTTAAGTGGCAAAAAAGTACCATTTTCGACTTTGGGCGCGATTTTCCTTTACGGGGTTAAACGCAGTGAAAAACCGTTATCATATTTTGATAGATCGGGCATTTTCGGACACGCCAATACCTAATGTGTTTATGATTTTTACTGTTTATTTATATTTATATCAATTCTAGGGAAAGGGGGGGTGATTTGAATTTTTAGGTTTTTTTATTATAATTTTATTTTAACTTTTTTTTAATTTTTATTTTTACTATTTTTCAGACTCCCTAGGGTACTTTAACCCTAGGGTGTCTGTACGATCCTATCATATACTGCCATACTACAGTATATAGATATGGGGATTTTACTACTTATACATTACCATGTGCTGACAGCACATGGTAACGAATGGGTTAACCCGAAGTAGCTTCGGGTCTTCGTGAGACCAGAAGCTACCATTGCGATGGATCGCTGCTCCCAGATGACGTCACGGGGAGCGTCGATCCACGGAAAGATGGCGGCGCCTGCGCTCCGCCGTCTTTTTTAAGCCGCTGGCACCTTTGCTGGCGGCAAAGACTTACCGGCTATGGAGAGGTCTCGGCCCACGAGCCCTCTCCATGTACCGGGATTCGACATGTGACATACTATTACGTCACAGGTCGGTAAGGGGTTAAGAGCCTCTCTTCCAGAAAAACTGTGGCATTGTTAGAAGACATCAAAGAGGTCGCTGCTAGGGGAAAAGCTCAGAAGGCACGAGAGCCAAGCACTATTCAGTATCTACTGGGTTTGTTTCTATAGGCAATGATTGTTTGATCAGGCGCTCAGACTGTCGCTGAATTTCCAAATTCCTTGAAAATTAACTACAGAGTCGTCCTAGCGCCTGATGAAACGCTCCCTACCTACAGAAACAAACACAGTGGATACTTATCGTCAGGATTTATTCTCCGATATCTGGAGAAAGGATTCTTCCGGAGAGCGCGGCTGCACGTGCTTCAGCAGAACTCCATCAGGTCAGTAGTTACAATACTACAATAATACTATTCATAGTGCCGGTTGAATGTTCGGCCACTGCTGTGAATAAGCCTCTCTGCAGCCGCTGTAAGCGCACCACATCGCATAGAGCAATTGTGCAATATATGCGTACTACCTGCATAATTATTTTTTATGTGTTTAACCCCAGTGGCATGAGTTTGGCAAAATACATGGCATATTTAAAAAAAAAAAAAAAAAAAAATTTTTACTATACACTATTCACTTTGTATTACATTTGAGCCAAGATCTTAGGGGTTAAAATGCTCATACAACCCTAGATAAATTCTTTGGGGGGTGCACTTTCCTAAAATTGTATCATTTCTCGGGGGTTTCTATTGTACTGGTAGCACAGGAGCACCCCAACACTCGTCTACTAAAAACTGAGCTCCAAAATCAAAATTTTATTCCTTCCCTTCCGCTCTGCTGTGTGCCCAGCCCAGGGTGGCACGATGTATTAAAAGTATGGCACAAGTACTGAGATTTCTTAGCCAGAACGGTTCAATACCAGGTTGTGACTTGTGGTACTGAAAGCACCTACAGTTCAACAGACTCATTATAGGACAAGGAATCCTTTGTGTAGAAGTGTTGTGTTTGCAGCTCTTCATATGGAGGTCCAGTAAACCTCATAACAGAAAACAGCACCCAAATGTCCGAAACACTACTGTTGTATGTAATAAAAAGTGCTCAAAATGTCGCACAGTCCTTTAGTACCAATGAAAAAGATAGCTCATTTAGTGAAAAATTACACCTCCCACAGCTTCGTACACAATAGTATGAAGAAGTTATTAGTGCAATTTTTTTTTCCTACACATTTCTTTAATTTTTGAATATGTAACACAATTAACCTATATTAATTTGTATCACCGTGATTGTACCAAACCAAAGAATAAAGCAGAGGCGTTATTTGGAGCCCACAAGAAAGTGACACAAATGCATTTTTTGCCAATTTCACCACATATGGAATATCTTTCCAGCTTCCCAGTACACAGCATGGAATAATAAATAACGCCACTGAGAAGTAAAATTTGTTATGAAAAAATAAGCCCTCACACAGCTGCGTACAAGGAAAAATGAAAGTTATGGATTTTTGAAGGTGGAAAGCTAGAAATGAGCCAAAAAAATACCTGCGTCCTTAAGGGGGTAAGGAGGTCTGTTCCTTTTTATAGTTTATCAATTTACAACACAATTTGTAAGGGAAATTGGTTTAACCCCTTACCGCCAAAGCCACATTTCACCTTCCTGACACGGCCCATTTTTAAAAATCTGACATTGTCACTAGAAGTTATAACTTTGGAATGCTTTAACATATCTAAGTGATTTTGTTTTCTTCTAACACTTTGTACACTTTTTCAGCTTTCAAGTCACTGAGAGGCCGGATTAAAAGTAAAGCCCCATACATTACCCCTTATACAAAATACACCCCTCAACGTTTGCAAAACAACTTTTATAAATATTTTTACCCTTAACCCCTTCCCGACATTTGACGTAATAATACTGCATGGCGGGAGGTGCGTTCCCGCAAAATGCAGTATTATTACGTCATGCTTCTGGCGCCGGCTCCTGAACGGAGCCGGCGCCAGAAGCTGCGGGTGTCGGCTATATATTATAGCCGACACCTGCCTCTAACACCCGCGATCGGAGATTTCTCCGATCGCGGGTGTTAACCCCTAACACGCCGCGGTCGCGCTGACCGCGGCGTGTCAGAGGCATTTAAATGCAATTTGAAGGGAATCGGACCCCCCCGCGGCGCTTACCGGGGGGGTCCGCTGCTCCGATCGCAGCCCCGGGACTGCCGGTGCCCGGGGCTGCGAGATCTTCATCCGGAAGCCGGGTCCGTGCCTCCTGGCAGGACCCGGCTGTAAGACACTGGGCATGCGCAGCATGCTCAGTGTCTTACATTACACAGTGCAATACTTCTGTATTGCACTGTGTAACCTGTAAAATAGCTTGAACAAGTGATCAGAAGATCACTTGTTCAAGCTTAGATGTCTTTACCTGTAAAAAAAAGTTAAAACAATAAATAAAGGTTTTTAAAAATAAAAAATAAATAATAAAAGAAAGTGAAAGTCCCCCCAAACACCACATTTCCCTTTACACAAGTAATAAAGTATAAAATACACTAAATCACAAAAAAACCCCACTTATTTGGTATCGCCGCTTCCGTAACAATCTGTACAATAAATCCTAATCATAATTGGACCCGCTCGGTGAAGGTGGTAAAAAAAAAAACCCAAAAACTTGCCAAAAATTAAAACTTTTTATCAAATTGCTTTACAAAAAATGTTCTAAAAAGTGATCCGAAAAAGTTACAAGCGCCAAAATGATACCACTGAAAAGAACAACTTATCACGCAAAAAATAAGCTCACAACCAGCTCCGTCAACCAAAAAATACTATAGTTATGCTGCTATAAAGATGGCAATACTAAAACAAATTCAATTTTTTCTATTCTAGTTTTCCTTCAATAAAATTGGACAAATATAAATAAAACTATATAAATGAGGTATCACCGTAATCGTAGTGATCCGTAGAATAAAGATAATATATTATTGTTATGCTACAGCGACCCCCCCCCCTCAAAAATGCTAAAAATCCAAAACAAGAATTGATGATTTTATTTTCCTCCACACGAAAAAAGTTAATAAAATTGCTTCAATAAGCTAAACACCCTCTAAAATAAAGGTTTTTTTACAGTGCATCGCGTCTCGCAAAAAATAAGCCCTTATTTGTCTAAATTGCTTAAAAAATAAAGATTGTATAGCCTATTCCCAACGCGTGTAGTAATAGAACGGTGCGGCGGGTAGTGACTTGCCAACACGGTTCAGACACAGTGATCGGGGCAAGATGGCAGCTGATCCTAACAGCCATCCATCCTGCCCCATGGACCAGAAGGGTTACGTCCCCCCCACACACCCCCAGTTTATTATCGCTGCTATTGGCTCATCAATTCAGACGAGCCAATAGCAGCGAATTTACTTATGACGTCAGTAATACCGTCAGTAATACCGGTCACCATGTCTATAGACACGGTGATCGGGGCAGGATGGCGGCTGTTCCTGACAGCCACCAATTGTGCCTTGTGGTTCAGAGGGGTTTTGTTGCCCCCCTCTGTCCATGTTTGCCGCTATTGGCTGGTCGATTTGGTCCAGCTAAAAGCAGCAATATTCGTCACAATGGGCATCGCTAGGGTGAATAAGAGCAACACTTGGCGATAATTTCCCTTCTAAAACGAAGATATGGTACAAAAGCGCTGGCCGTGTACATTGTACAGATTATGGTGTACAACTCTTACGAGCTGTTCCAATGTGCAGGTCCTGCCGTATCATTTCTCCGTTTTCAAGAGGAAGATATTAGGAAACTAATATTGGGACAAGAAGGACGGGGCCCCAGTACCTCTGGTTTAGATGTTCCTGTGTTTTGCCAGGGCAGCATTTTCACGGTAAATTCTGCTGCTTCTAAAGGTAGGACTCAATAAAGAGTCTGTTCCAAAAGAGGAGTTAGGATGGACACTATATACTAAGGATGGACACTATATACTAAGGATGGACACTATATACTACTAAGAGACCAGCGACAACTCCAAGTGTGACAAAAGTTTAGATGGTCCCCTGGTATATTCTACCTCCTTATACGCAACACATTCAAAATTCACGCCCAACCTGTTGTGAATTCAGTAAAATGAATAATTGTAACAACTGGTAGGTCACGTTGCTCCCTATACCCCTCCACATTATTTCATAAGGGGCGCCACATAACGGGCACTGAACGTTCCAGAAATAATTGCAATTTCCATCTTGGACTCCATCGCACATCGTATTTGGAAACCACCTGTATGTTCAAATGCTCATTTCACCACGTGTATTACACTACACCACATATTACACCTTGCTATATTCCCCAAGGGGTGTACATTCAACAATTAGGGTCACTTTTCGGGTTTTCCTCCGCTTTGGTACCACTACGGCTCTCCAAATGTATCCTGACACATGTGAAGGATTTCTTGCAAATTTGGCCTCTAAAAGACAAACATCCCTCTTTTCCTCTACTGTGCGCCCATAAAGCATTTTATATGCACATGTGGGGTACTTCTACACTCGGGAGAAATAGTTTTACACCTTTTTCGGGGTTATTTAATATATTATCCCTTGTGGCTTACATAAATTAGGGGTAAAGTGACATTTATAGGAAAATTTTCACCTTTTTAATGTTTAGGGCCTAATTGGATCATTCACCTGTAGGGGCAAATACATATATTACACATTGCAAAATTCTCTAAGGGGTGTGCATTCAAAACTTAGGGTCACTTTTTGGATTCTTATCTGTTTTATACCACTAGGGCTCTCCAAATGCATGTCAAACATTTCTGTCAAATTTGGCTTCTAAAAGACAAACCTCCCCCTTTCCTTTTACTGTGCGCCCATACAACATTTTATATACACATGTGGGGTACTTCTACACTCAAGAGAAATAGGTTTACACATTTTGGGGGGTTATTACATTTTTTTTTATCCCTTGTGGCTATAAAAAATTAGGAGTAAAATGACCTTTATAAGAAAATGTTCACCTTTGTCCTATTTAAGCCCTAATTAAATCAAACACCTATATGGACAAATACTCATATTACACCTTGCTAAATTCTCTAAGGGGTGTGCTTTCCAAAAT
Source organism: Engystomops pustulosus (assembly GCF_040894005.1). Taxonomy (NCBI): domain Eukaryota; kingdom Metazoa; phylum Chordata; class Amphibia; order Anura; family Leptodactylidae; genus Engystomops; species Engystomops pustulosus. The sequence goes on from NC_092418.1 coordinate 80,246,763, forward strand.
GGTGTCACTTGTTGGGGTTCCGCTCTGTTTTGGTACCACTACGGCTCTCTAAATGCATCCTGACACATGTAAAGGATGTCTGTCAAATTTGGCTTCTAAAAGGCCAACGCCCCTCTTTCCCTTCTGAGCTTCACTGCGTACCCATACAACATTTTATTTGCATGTGTGGGGCAATTTTATACTCGGGAGAAATGCTAGTACACATTTTTTGGGGTTGTTTCATCTTTAATGCCTTATGGGATACAAAAATTAGCCGTAAAAGTGACTTTTTTGGGAAATTGTCCATCTTTTTCCTTTTAGGGACCTAATTAAAGCAAACACCTGTGGGGGAAAATACACATATTACACCTTGCTAAATTCTCCAAAGGGTGCACTTTCCAAAATGGTGACACTTGTTGGGGTTCCCCTCTGTTTTGGTACCACTAGGGCTCTCCAAATGCATCCTGACACATGTAACGGATGATTGTCAAATCTGGCTTCTAAAAGGCCAAAGCTCCTCCTTCCCTTCTGAGCCCTACTGTGTACCCATACAACACTTTATATGCAAAAGTGGTGCAGTTCTGTGCTTAGGAGAAATAGTTTTACACATTTATGGGAGTTGTTTCATCTTTTATCCCTTGTGGCTTACAAAAATTTGGGGTAAAAGTGACTTTTTTGAGAACATTTTCACCTTTTTTCCCTTTTGGGGCCTAATTGAATCAAACACCTGTTTGGGCAAATACACAAATTACACCTTGCTAAACTCTCCAAGGGGTGTACTTTCCAGAATGGTGTCTCTTGTTGGGGCTTTCCTCTGTTTTGGTACCATTATGGCTCTCCAAATGCATCCTGACACATAAAAACTTTTTCAGCCATATTTGCCCTGCAAAAACGAAACAACGCTCTTTCCATTCCAAGTGCCCCCCTGTGCCCGTACAGAAGGGTACAGTGACAAAATGGGCATTGGCATGCTCAGGAGGAATTGCCTTAAACATGGTAAAATGCATTTTCCTTTTTAACCCATTGTGAAGGTGCAAATTTTAGTGTTCAATGAATCTATTGTAAGATAAAATTACATTTCTGTAATTTCACTTTCATTTATCTTTCACCCTCATGAAACGCTCATAGGGTTAACAAAATTCCCAAAGGTTGTTTTGAATATTTTGAGGGGTGTAGTTTCTAAAATGGTGTCATTTGTGGGGGTTTTCTATCATGTAGGCCTTATAAAGTCACTTCTAACTAAACTGACCCTCCAAAAGTAGGTTTTGATGATTTTCGTGAAAATCTGAAAAATTGCACCTAAAGTTATAAGCCTCCTAACATCCTAAAAAAAAGGAAAAGATTTTTGAAAAATGATGCCAAGTTAAAGCAGACATATGGAAAATGTTAGTTATCAAGTTATTTTAGTGATATGACTAACTTTCCAAAAAGTAGAAAATTTTGAATTTTGAAAACATTGTTTTTTTCAAAATTTTTGGCAAATTTCCATTTATTTCATAAATAAATAAATACCAAACATATTGATTAAATTTCTCGACCAACATGAAGTACAATGTGTCACGAAAAAACAATCTCAAAATCAACTGGATATGTTAAAGTGTTCCAAAGTTATAACCACTTAAATAGACACATGTCAGATTTTAAAAAATGGGCCGTGTCAGGAAGGTGAAAAGTGGCTTCAGCGTTAAGGGGTTAAATTGTGTTACAGGGGTTAAAACAAAATCGTGTGCGATTTTAAAATTTGTATTTTTTGGCTAAATGAATGTGTTTTTCAAAATATGTACACATTCTCGGTGGCTAAAATACCAAAATGCTCCACAAAGTTTGATACCCCCCCCCCCCCCCAACGGTGAGTACGCAGATTGGCATTGTCACTTTTTATTGGCTATACAATCTTTATATTGGCAATTTGGTCACACAAGGGCTTATTTTCTGCGAGATTAGAGGCACTTTACACTGTATTATTTTAATATATTTAATACTTCATTTTAGTGGGTCTTTAGCTTATTGGTGAGATTTTATTAACTCTTTAATGTATGGAGGAAAAGAAAATTGAAAATTTTGGTAGAATTACTTTCTTCTTGTATTTTTTAGGGGCCTTACACTGTACCATAAAAATAACATTATCTTTATTCCTTGGGTCACTACAATTAAGGTGATACCTCATTAATGTATTTTTTAATATAGATTTTTACTGAAGAAAAACTAAATACAGAGAAAATTTCACTTGCCTTCGTATCGCCAACAATATTTTTTGGTTGACAAAGCTGGTTTAGGGCATATTTTTTACATGTTGAGTTATCCTTTTCAGTGGTAAAATTTTGACGCACATAATTTTTTTAATCACTTTTTACAAATCACTTAAGCTGCCCCTTACTCACTGTGAAAGGGGTTAACACCTACGATTGGAGGAATCTCTGATCGCAGGCGTTGGAGGTGGGTGTTGGCAGCTTCTGGTGCCGTTCAGGAGCCTGTGCCAGAAGCTTGACGTAATAGCACTGCATAATGCGGGAACGCAGCTCCCGCCATGGACAACTATTACATGGGATGTCAGGAAGGAGTTTATTACGTTTTTACATTTTTATAAAACATTTCTTCTTCTTTTCAGTCCCACAGAGGTACGGATATGTGGCCATTTAACGTTGTGCATAATAGAATGACGTATGAAAGACAATGGGGCAGATTTATCAAGCAGTCTGAAAGTCAGAATATTTCCAATTGCCCATGGCAACCAATCACAGCTCCCCTTTAAAATATTCATGAGCACTGGTGAAATGAAAGCGGAGCTGTGATTGGTTGCCATGGGCAACTGGAAATATTCTGACTTTCAGACTGCTTGATAAATCTGCCCCAATGTATTATTATGTAAGGAAAACACGGACAGGCTGTCTATTAAGCCACAGCTCCGGCACAGCCTATTACAAATACACTTTTCATTATAGAAGTCTTACTTGACCCCTCAAGAAATAATATTTCTGAAAAATTAAAATGCATACATTTTCTATGGTGCATTTACAGAGGTAGTTACATGCAGGGCAGGCAGTGATTTAATACCTCTACTTACTTTTCAGCTGCACAAAATTATCGACTATTGACAGAAAGGGATTGTCTTTTATATATTTATATATATGACCACACTCTGAAAATAAGAAAAGCAGAAATTAGCATTACACAAACAGAAAAAAAGTGGGAAGATGTACCAAGAATGGAGTTCTAAACTCCAGCCTCCAGTGTGTCCCCCTCTGCTAGCATACCGCACAATCGATTTACTAAGAGTCTCTGTCCTCTTGGTAAACGATTTTAGACCAAATCAAACCTGCTATAAAATTTCATAAGAAGCCTCGGCCATTTAGTAAATTCGATGGGATGTCCATCGCATTCCCACCTGTTCAGCCTCCAGCCACATCACAGCTAAAGTGGCATGTTCACAAACCACTTGAAATCAACCGAAACTATTATTTTACCACCAGAAAACTGACCACTCACCTTTCTTAGACAAAAGAAACATACATACAGGTCCACATACATTTCTGAGTAAAGATTTCTGAATAACCTCAGATTTTGAAACTGAATTTATATTCCAGGATTAAACCCGGAATTGGAGTACTAAGGCAATCTCCTCACAATGCTGTGTTCCTTGTAATCTGCAGTAGAACTCACACAGAAGGTGCACCCAGTCCAGCTCAATATGGAATATTTAACTTTTCAGAATCCTGCTGCTACTAACAACACACACAAAGGTATGGTTACATCCAACACTGTCTGCAGCTGTGTATGGTCACAAATGCTGGTAAACCTTGTTAACATGAAACTTGTATTGACATACTATGATGACTTTGTACAGAAAGGGGTTTACAGGCTCCCCCCCCCCCCCCCACAGTATTCCTGCCATCAACATCATGCAGGAAGCTATCGACACACAAATTTCCCAGGTGGCTACTGGTCTACCAGCTGCAGCCTGGCATGATGCATTTTCATATTGTGTACATGGCACTGGCAGAAGGTATAATAACTATAATATCCAGAATACACCATTATCCACACTTTTTCCATCCCTAAAGCTATTTATGAACAACCCACAGGATAGCTGTCACATACAATGCATGTAACACATAACTGAGGACATCACAAGTGAATTTCTACAGGTACAGGATTATATGATCTTCAGCTGTTATATAGTATGGAACTCCGAAATAAGATACAAAACAAATTCTACAATTTAAAGTTACCCCACTACCTACAATAAAGTCCACTAAAAGCTAAAGCAAAAGTAAAATGTACCTTTAATAAATCTTCTGTCTTCAGGAGGAAGTAGCATATACCACCCTAGAATCTCCTTTCCAACTATTTCAAGAAAGCCATGTTTTTTCACCAACTCACATAACTGCCTGCAAAAAAAAAACAAGAGATCCCCATCTCACAGTCTACTCACTATGCACAGCAGGTACAGACAGTGGCAGGAACAGACAATGGCAGGTAGGTATGGTGTGGAGAGCTGCAACTAGCCATATCAAGCCCTAAAAGGGGTATTCCCATTTCAGAAAATTAATGTTATTGTATGTATCATGAAAAAAGTTTTACAATTTTCAAATATACTTTCTGTATAGATTCCTTGTGGTTTTCGAGATCTCGGCTTGCTGTCACTCTGTCAAAAGCTTTTAAGTTTACTGCCAGTGAACAGAAATCTGATCTTGGTCATACAGTAGTGCGCGGCTCAATATATCACAGAGAATAATCAGAACTGTGGGTTATAACGAGCCTCGCACCTGTGTGACCATCGTCAGTAAATTTAAAAGCTTTCGACAGATTGACAACAAGCACAGATCTAGAAAACCTTTAGGAATGGATACAGAAAGTTTATCGGAAAATTGTATAACTTTTCATTATACATACAGAAATATTTATTTGCTCAAATGGGAATACCCCTTTAAATGAAGCAGCCAAAGGAGACATGGCATCTAAAGGGTTTTTATAGTTGTAATATATTGAAAATGAGAGGGGGCTCACTGGCGCCTTTATAACCTATTTGGTGCTGCAATCTACAAAATATCTCCTAATACAGTATTAAAAAAAAAAAAAAAAAAAAACTTTGATAAGATAATTAATCTTCTTTTTCCGTAGTGTTCGTTCTTAATCAATGGTGGACGGCGGAGTATATCTCTTACTACAACGGATCCCATCAAGCTCCAGCCGGTGGCTGTGTTCAGATGTCCATAGTTGCTGTCTACCATTCGCAGGCTTCCGCTCAGGTGACGTCACAGCTTTGCTATGGAAGGGATAATCGCTAAAGTCTCTATGTACTATGACTTGATAGCATCAGTCATAGCAAGTGATATACGCCCACCCTTGATTGGATTAAAAGCTTCAATAAGAACTAACACTACTTAAAAAGAAGGTAAAAATAACCTTCACTTTTGAAGCACAAATACATTGTTTTGCATATTGTATCAAAGTATCAAGGTATTTTGAATATTGCAGCACCAAATAGGTTATAAACATATACACCAGTGAGCCCTTTCTTGTGTTCTTTAAACTACTGTCCATTATTCTCACATTTGGCAGCAGTTCAAGTTTGAGTAATTTGCGGAACGATCGGAAGGAAAGAATCAATAACATCCAGGCACTCTTCCACATCCCACACAAGCATAATGAGAGCTATAAATCTGATGATATGTAAGAAGTCACACAAACATTAAAGGAAACCTAACACTTGATCCTGAACTAAATGACGTCACACCACCCTCTCGGCTCATTACAACTAACCCCGGGACATATTTTGTTTAGGGACACAAACCGACAGTTTAGGCAAGTTTTAGGCAGTTTTTGGCACTCCACTTACGTCACACTGTCAATTCTGCGCACCTCTGATATTAAATTATGCACGCACCATCTTCGTTGTGTTCCTCCTCCTTGGACTTGCCACTTCTTGCCTGTACAGGCAGTGAATCTTGCACAGCTGCAATGTGGCGAGGCCGGATGCACAAAATACAGTGATTGCGCATGAGCGAGAAGTGCCAAGAGCCAGTGACGTCACTCGGCTCTCGGTCCAAGGAGGAGGAACACAACGAAGATGGTGCGTGCATAAAGAAATATCTGAGGTGCGCGGAATTGCCAGTGTGACACAAGTGAAGCGCCAAAGCCACATTTCTATAGATTATAAAATACTTTTTTGCCTAGACTATCGGTTTAAGTCCCAAAACAAAATATGTCCTGGGTTCCGTGGTAAAGAGCCGAGAGGGTGGTGTGAGGAGGTAATTTCGGCCAGGATCAAGTGGCAGGTTTCCTTTAAAATCAATAGAGCGATGGCGAATTACAGAGATGAGACTTGTGGGAGATTGCAACTTAAAGAGAACCCGTCATGCAAAATAACCCCCCTAAACTAAATATATTTTCATAAACTGCCATTAGAGAGCATTGCCTCTATCCCTTCATTGTCCCTCTACATGCCTGTAAACCTAAGCAATGAGGTCCTAAAGCTGTATGCAAATGACCTGTGAAATGTCCAATGAAGCATTAGCATATTCAAGCTGTCCACTCTATTCATGAGTGGGAGGCACAGCCACACCCCCAGTGCGTGACTGACAGCCTGTATAATGATGCGAGGCTGTATAATGATGTGCTTCCTGGTGCTGGTGGCCACGCCCCCTGCAGCCTGTGTGTGCATGTGTGTGAGTATAGGAGAGATACAGCAGCTCCAGGCAGCCATGTTACAGCAGAACATGTCAGATTCATGTGTAGCTCATGTCTGTGTCTCTCACCTGTATATTAGGAGGATGCAGCATGTCAGCAGATGACATATACTCACACTAGCCATGCTTCACTATACATTACACACAGACATCAGCAGGGGGAGGAGAGGGGAGGGGTAACAGGGGTGACATCACTGCCTCTGACCATGTGACCAGCCTCATTTACATGATAAAGAATAGATGATTTTACAATGAATAATGTATGAAATAACTAGATAAAGGCTGGGATGGGATCCTTGTGAGTTGCTCCAACAGGTAGAGGTGACAGGACTAGGGACACAGACCTGATGACAGGTGTCCTTTAAAGGGGTATTTCCACGAAGACAAGTTTCTTATATGTACTCAGGATAACAAAATAACACATTCTCTAATTCATTGACAAAAATGCAGCATTTCACAGATTAATAATCACCAAAAGGAAAACGGGGGTCACTGACCCCAAACCTCCCAAGAAAGCAATACACATACAGGAACAAAAGAAAAACTAATAACGAATATAAACAACCAAGTGGTTAAAAAGTCAATTTCATTTTATTATTATATATATATTAAATGACAAACATGAATAGGGCAACAAACAGAAAGAATTGCACAATACCCGATGTAAACTATGTTATATAGCAGCAAAGGGCTCCCTATCACGCCAAGGTAAGGCAGCTAATAGTAATGCAAGGAATACATTGTTTTGATAAAAGTCACAGACAGGGTTACAAGAAATAGAGGGAAAACCACATATTATGCATATAAATAAATAGATCACATACAGACCGTCGGTAGTGCACATTGCACACTACCGACGGTCTGTATGTGATCTATTTATTTATATGCATAATATGTGGCTTTCCCTCTATCATGTTTGTCATTTAACATACACTCACCAGCCACTTTATTAGGTACACCTGTCCAACTGCTCGTTAACACTTAATTTCTAATCAGCCAATCACATGGCGGCAACTCAGTGCATTTAGGCATGTAGACATGGTCAAGACAAACTCCTGCAGTTCAAACTGAGCATCAGTATGGGGAAGAAAGGTGATTTGAGTGCCTTTGAACGTGGCATGGTTGTTGGTGCCAGAAGGGCTGGTCTGAGTATTTCAGAAACTGCTGATCTACTGGGATTTTCACGCACAACCATCTCTAGGGTTTACAGAGAATGATCCGAAAAAGAAAAAACATCCAGTGAGCAGCAGTTCTGTGGGCGGAAATGCCTTGTTGATGCCAGAGGAGAATGGGCAGACTGGTTCGAGCTGATAGAAAGGCAACAGTGACTCAAATCACCACCCGTTACAACCAAGGTAGGCAGAAGAGCATCTCTGAACGCACAGTACGTCGAACTTTGAGGCAGATGGGCTACAGCACCAGAAGACCACACCGGGTGCCACTCCTTTCAGCTAAGAACAGGAAACGGAGGCTACAATTTGCACAAGCTCATCGAAATTGGACAGTAGAAGATTGGAAAAACGTTGCCTGGTCTGATGAGTCTCGATTTCTGCTGCAAAATTCGGATGGTAGGGTCAGAATGTGGCGTCAACAACATGAAAGCATGGATCCATCCTGCCTTGTATCAACGGTTCAGGCTGGTGGTGGTGGTGTCATGGTGTGGGGAATATTTTCTTGGCACTCTCAGGGCCCCTTGGTACCAATTGAGCATCGTTGCAACGCCACAGCCTACCTGAGTATTGTTGCTGACCATGTCCATCCCTTTATGACCACAATGTACCCAACATCTGATGGCTACTTTCAGCAGGATAATGCGCCATGTCATAAAGCTGGAATCATCTCAGACTGGTTTCTTGAACATGACAATGAGTTCACTGTACTCAAATGGCCTCCACAGTCACCAGATCTCAATCCAATAGAGCATCTTTGGGATGTGGTGGAACGGGAGATTCGCATCATGGATGTGCAGCCGACAAATCTGCGGCAACTGTGTGATGCCATCATGTCAATATGGACCAAAATCTCTGAGGAATGCTTCCAGCACCTTGTTGAATCTATGCCACGAAGAATTGAGGCAGTTCTGAAGGCAAAAGGGGGTCCAACCCGTTACTAGCATGGTGTACCTAATAAAGTGGCCGGTGAGTGTATATATAATAATAAAATGAAATTGACTTTTTAACCCTTTCACGACCCGTGACGTAATAGCACGTCACGGGTCGGCCGCGGGTGCATGGAGAGGGCTCACGCGCTGAGCCCTCTCCATAGCCGGTAAGTCTTTGCTGCATATTGCAGCAAAGGCTTACCGGTAACACCCGCGATCGGTGCTAGCACCGATCGCGGGTGTTTTCACCTCGATCGCCGCCGGCAATGCTGCCGGCGGCTTCAAAAGCATGGCGGCGCGTGGGCGCCGCCATCTTTTCGAGGATCGCCGCTCCCCGTGACGTCATCGGGGAGCGGCGATCCGTCGCCATGGTAACCTCGGGTCTCGCGAAGACCCGAGGCTACTTTTGGTTAACCCATGCATTACAATGTGCTATCAGCACATTGTAATGTATGAGGAGTAAAATCCCCATATACTGCCATACTGTAGTATGGCAGTATATGATAGGATCGTGCAGACCCCCTAGGGTTAAAGTACCCTAGGGAGTCTGAAAAGTACTAAAAATAAAAAAAAGTTAAAAAAAAAAAAAATTATAATAAAAAACCCTAAAAACTCAAATCACCCCCCTTTCCCTAGAACTGATATAAATATAAATAAACAGTAAAAATCATAAACACATTAGGTATCGCCGCGTCCGAAAATGCCCGATCTATCAAAATATGATAACGGTTTTTCACTGCGTTTAATCCCGTAACGGAAAATCGCGCCCAAATTCGAAAATTTTTTTTTTTGTAATTTAAAAAAATTAAAAAATTCTATAAAAAGTGATCACAAGGTCGTACAGTCCTAAAATTGATAACATTGTAAACGTCATCAAAATACGCAAAAAACGACACCACCCACAGCTCAGTACACCAAAGAATAAAAAAGTTATTAGCGCCAGAAGATGGCAAAATCCCAAAAAAAATTTTTGTACAGGAGGTTTTAATTTTTTTAAATGTATGAAAACATTATAAAACCTATACAAATTTGGTATCCCTGTAATCGTACCGACCCAAAGAATAAAGTAGACATGTCATTTGGGGCGCACAGTGAAATCCGTAAGATCCAAGCCCACAAGAAGGCGGCACAAATGCGTTTTTTTACCAATTTCACTGCATTTGGAATTTTTTTCCCGCTTCCTAGTACACGGCATGGAATATTCAATACCATTTCTATGAAGTGCAATTTGTTACGCAGAAAATAAGCCGTCACACAGCTCTGTACATGGAAAAATAAAAAAGTTATGGATTTTTGATCATGGGGAGTAAAAAATGAAAATGAAAAAACAAAAAAGGGCCAGGTCCTGAAAGGGTTAACCACTTGGTTGTTTATATTCGTTATTAGTTTTTCTTTTGTTCCTGTATGTGTATTTCACAGATTAAGTCTAACTTGTCTATCAGTCCTGCTGTACTCAATTTCAGTTGCTTCTAGACACGACCCTGTAACTTCTGACTTAGGGTCGGGTGGCCACCATCTTGGATTTGCATGTGACAGCGTGCAGATGAGATTTGTCGCTCTCTGTTCTGCCTGTAGCCACGCCCCCTGCACAGAGCTCAGAGACTCACATCTTGCAAGGAGATCAGAGAGAGGCTACAAACTACAAGGAGATAAGTGATCCGGGGGAAGGGGGAGGCAGGCACATGTCAGTGAAATGTAGCAGAGCTCACAGTGTAAAAGTCTGTCAGCCTCTGTCTAATAGGTATCACGCATCTCATCATCGCTGATGTGTCTCATCTCTCTCTGTGTCAGTGTGTTAGTACAATGTCAGAAGCCAGAGGAAAAAGTATATACACATTGTACTCTGATAATCTAACCACACTCTCACCCCACAAAACTAGATGGGTCATAAAATGTCTGCTTAGAGAATCTCCGCCCAAACCCTGGAATTTTGCACTGAGCAGTCCTGGTAGCGAGTTGCTAAAACAGCAATAACACTAAATAACATAGTAAAGTAAGGGTTAAAATGATCTTTAATCTTTGTGGGGATTGAAATGCGAGAATTTTTTTTTGTTAGAAAACCCCTTTTAAAGTTCAATTGCATACCAAAAGCTCTAAAAATTGAAAAACATTAACGGGAGATATTGGAGACACAGAAACTATGGCAGAATGGGATGAGTTATTTAATGGTTTCTTCAAAAAAAAAAAGAGATAAATAAATCTAAGGAAAGTCAAAGAATTATTGGATCTATTTGATAAAATAAAACCATATAAAGACCCACAATTACCCACAAATACACAAAAACGAATTAAAACAAAAAGTAGATGAAATGGAGTTTAAAAGGATAAGACATTCAGAGCATCGCTGGTTTAAGTTCCAGTTTAAGTAAAAAAAAGTTGAAAAAAGTAAAGTTTAAACATTAGAATAAAATAAAAATATAAGCCCGTAAAAATATCACTTTCCCAAACAAACAATTAATAAAGTATAAAAAAAACAATTACACACAAAAAAAACCCCTTATTTGTTATTGCCAGGTCCATAACAATATGTAGAATAAAAACAGAATGGTTACTGGACCCATATGCCAAATGCCTGGAGAAAAAAAAAATACAAAAAACCTTCTGAAAATAGATCAATTTTAATTAATACCTTTAAAATGCAATAATTAACAACATTTTCACCAAATTACTTTTTGCCCAGTAAAATTGGAGAAAAAATTAATAATAATATACAATTTTTATGGTATGATAACGGCCCAAAACAAATACAGGCAGTCCCCGGGTTACATACAAGATAGGGTCTGGAGGTTTGTTCTTAAGTTGAATATGTATGTAAGTCGAAACTGTATATTTTATAATGGAAGTTCTAGACAATTTTTTTTCTTTTGCCCCAGTGACATTTGGAGTTTCAAAATTTTTGGTGTAATTGGACCAAGAATTATCAATAAAGCTTCATTACAGACATCTTACAGCTGATCATTGCAGTCTGCGACTATAGTAATGTATCCAGAGAGCTTCACCAGAGGTCACAGTGGGCAGAGGGGTCCGTCTGTAACTATGGGTTGTCTGTAAGTCGGGTGTCCTTAAGTAGGGGACCGCCTGTAAATATCTTCCTAAAAATTGATCATTTTCATTTTCTCCACCAACACAGAGTTAATAAACTCTCACCAATTAGCTATAGATGCCCCAAAATTATGCATCTCATGTGGCAAAAATATAAGCCCCTATAGGTCCATATAAAAAAAAAATTATAGCCTGTACAATTTGATATAAATCTGCTCTGAATGGCTCCTCCTTCATTCCCGGCCGTGAGCCCAAACAACAGTTTATTACCACATATGGGGTTTTGGCAAACGCGGGAGAGATTGGGTATCAAACTTTGTGGAGAGTTTTCATTTAATCCATTGCAAATGTTTCATTTCCCACTGTGGGGAATTGCTCTGGTAGTTGACAGGTAGCAGTGCAAGAAGCAGTGACACACGCAGGTTTAAAAGTCCAACTTAAGTGTTTATTCACACTTGCAAAACAGAACACAAATTCAGCCTTGGCTTAGGCACATGCAAAAACATTATAAAAGTAATTCCTGCCCGGCTAGGCGCTGTCTAATACATTTTGAGGACCCTAACTATCCGGGTACCAGGCTGCCTGGCACACGCTCTTGGCCAGCAGCAAGACAGGAGACCCTCAGTTACCTTTGCTGTGAGAATGCAATCTCACTTTCAGCTCTCCAGGTAGGGCCTCTCCTACTGCTTCTGGCCTGCAGACTAAATCAGACCCTAACAAGGCCTGAGACCTGCACCTGTGGGCTATACAAAAGCCCAGGACCGAAGCCCGGGTGGAGTAGGAGTCCCACTACCAGCCTACCCCTACTCCATAATAAGCAGGCCCAGTACGGACATTACAAATGTGTCTGTGTTAGCTAGGCCAACACAGACAAAACAGACTATTCCTGCTTATCATGTCTGCATTAACCCTTGGGTTACTGCAGACAAACCCAGGGCTTTTACCACCAGCATTTCATCTGCCTGTAGGACAGATAGCGGTTTTCCCACACAACACCTCTCACTTTCTCACATACCCTCCCCCTCAGTTCAGACCCACCGGGGCGAACTCCTGACATTAAGCAATGCGTTCGGGACAAGGCATCCGCATTGCCCTGTAGCTTCCCGGCTCTGTGCTCCACCATGAAACTGAAATTTTGGAGGGACAAGAACCACCTAGTGACCCTGGCATTCTTCTCCTTAGTTCTACTCATCCACGTGAGAGGAGAGTGGTCAGTTATGAGACGGAACTGTCGTCCCAGCAAGTAGTACCGTAGGGACTCTAATGCCCACTTTATCGCCAGACATTCCTTCTCTACGATACTGTAATTTTTTTCTGCTGGCGTGAGCTTCCTGCTCAGGTAAGTAATGGGGTGTTCCTCGCCATTCACCTCCTGAGACAGGACAGCTCCCAGCCCTACATCTGACGCATCCGTCTGCACAATAAACTCTCTCTTGAAGTTTGGCGCAATGAGGACGGGAGATCCACACAACGCAGACTTCAAGGCCTGAAAAGCACCTTCTGCTTGTTCATTCCACCGCACCATGACAGGCCTTTTACCCTTCAGCAGGTCTGTCAGGGGAGCGGACATGGTGGCAAAGTTTGGTATAAACCGTCTGTAGTACCCTACAATGCCCAGGAATGCCCTGACTTGCTTTGTGCTCACTGGTTGAGGCCAACCCTGTATAGCGTCAATCTTGTTGACCTGAGGTTTAATTATACCTCGACCGATCACATACCCCAAATAGTGTGTCTCCTCCATTCCCAGCGCACACTTCTTGGGGTTTGCAGTCAGGCCCGCTGCCCTTAGAGAGTTCACTACGGCCTGTACCTTGGCCAAGTGACTCGCCCAGTCTTGGCTGTAGATGATAATGTCATCTAGATAGGCGGAGGCGTATCTCCTATGTGGCTTTAACACTATGTCCATTAACCGTTGAAAGGTAGCGGGGGCCCCATGAAGCCCAAACGGTAATACAGCATAGTGAAAAAGGCCCTCAGGGGTGATAAAGGCTGTCTTTTCTTTAGCCCTATCTGTCAGGGGTACCTGCCAATATCCTTTAGTTAGATCCAGGGTGGTGAAGTACCGAGCACCCCCTAGTCTCTCAATAAGCTCGTCCACCCGGGGCATGGGATAGGCATCAAACTTAGACACCTCATTCAATTTTCTAAAATCGTTGCAAAATCGCAACGTCCCATCCGGTTTGGGAATTAGAACAATTGGACTGGCCCACTCACTTTTGGACTCCTCAATAACCCCTAGCTTCAGCATCTTCTGAACTTCTTCTGATATGGCTTGTCTACGAGCTTCGGGGACTCGGTACGGCCTTAATCTTACCCTTACCCCTGGCTCAGTGACAATATCATGTTTAATTACAGATGTGTAGCCAGGCAACTCTGAGAACACATCTGTATTTCTTGCTACAAACTCTCGAGCCTCTCGCTGTTGCTCTTTGGTAAGGGTATCGGCTATTCGCACTTCTGCCTCCGGCACAGGCTTATCTGCAGCCTGTGAGGGTAGCGCAGGAGGTGGACTGGCCAGGACCATCTCTGTATGCAGACTCTCTCTGTCTTTCCAGGCCTTCAACAGATTTACATGATAAGTCTGCTCGGGTTTTCTCCGTCCGGGCTGACGTATCCTGTAGTTCACCTCTCCTATTTTCTCTATAACCTCATACGGTCCTTGCCATTTAGCGAGAAACTTACTTTCTACAGTGGGGACTAGCACCAACACACGATCACCGGGACTAAAGCTCCTTACTTTTGCTGACCTGTTATAAACCCGGCATTGAGTTCTTTGTGCTTCCTCCATATGCTCTTTGACAATGGGCATGACGGCTGCCACCCTGTCCTGCATATCTGCGATATGGTCTATTACACTTTTGTGGGGGGTGGGCTCTTGTTCCCATGTCTCCTTGGCTATGTCCAGGAGACCCCTGGGATGTCTGCCGTACACTAACTCAAACGGTGAGAACCCAGTAGAGGCTTGTGGGACCTCTCGGATGGCGAACATTAAATATGGCAATAGTACATCCCAGTCCTTCCCATCCTTGTTTACCACTTTTTTTAGCATACTCTTTAAAGTTTTGTTGAACCGTTCTACCAATCCATCCGTCTGAGGATGGTACACAGAGGTGCGTAACTGTTTAATATTAAAGAGCCGACATAGCTCCTTGGTGACTTTTGACATAAAAGGAGTCCCCTGATCTGTGAGGATCTCCTTGGGAAGTCCCACCCGACAGAACATGGCAAACAACTCTTTAGCAATTAGTTTCGCAGAGGTGTGCCGCAGTGGGATGGCCTCAGGATATCGGGTAGCATAGTCCATGACTACCAGGATATGCTGATGCCCCCGAGCAGATTTAACTAAAGGACCGACCAAATCCATGGCGACCCTTTCAAAGGGTACCTCAATAATGGGCAGAGGTACCAACGGACTTCGAAAGTGTACCATGGGAGCATGCAATTGACAATCAGGGCAAGTTTCACAATACCTTTTTACCCTATCATATACTCCTGGCCAGTAAAAACGCTGCAAGATGCGTTCCAGAGTTTTTGTGGTACCTAGGTGCCCTCCCATCACATGCTTATGTGCAAGGTCTAACACCATCTGACGATATGGCTGAGGCACCATTAACTGCTCCCGGGTTTCACCGTGGACCTTATCAATGCGGTACAATAACTCCTGATTTACCACCACACGAGGAAACAACTTATCCGCACCTGGGTGCTGAGGTACGCCATTAATTTCCACCACATTTTCTCTGGCGCGGACCAGAGTGGGGTCCTGGAGTTGGGCAGTACCAAAGTTGTCACGGGATACCTCCAAATCAGACAACTGCGGTCCTGTCACTACCTCCTCAGTTTCGCCTGCCATAACATCTAGGGGAAACATTACACTTCCATCTTCTGTGGCGGTCACCCCTACGGCAGGAACTCCAGACTCTGGGTCATCAGGCTCGGCTTCAGAGATCTGACCAGACAACACAGGAGAACAACCCCCCAACTCTTGGTTTCCCCGCCATAGAGTCCAGAACATGGGGAAGTCCCGTCCCAAGATAAGGTCATGGGGCAAGTTCTTGACAACCGCTGCCTCATGTAGTGTCTCTCCACAAGAGGTCTGGAAGTTAATAACTGTGGTGGGGTAGTCCTTTACGTCCCCATGGATGCACAGGACTCCAATTGTGCGCCCTGTGACTGCCTTGGGGTCTGTGAGGGACCCATTAATCAAGGTCACCCGACTGCCTGAGTCCAGCAGGGCCAACGCTGGATGCCCTGCCACAGTCACCCGGCACAGGTGGCACTCATCAGCAGAGTCGGGGCTAGTAGCTGTGTAGACAGGGGCAGCATAGAGAGAAACCCTTCTGGCGGAACTGCAGTCCATGGGCTCTGAGGAATTGGGGCAATGGGCTGCAATATGACCTGGCTCATGGCAGGTCCAACAGGTGGGAGCCTCCCCCCTCCTCCTCCCCTGGGGTACTTCCCGGACATTGGGCGTTGTCCTGCCCCGGGAATTTGTGGGTGACAAGACCTTCCGTGCCTTAAGGCCTGTCTTGGTATAAGGGGCTTTCTTTGTTAGGGCCTGAGTGGCACAAAACCTCTCCACCAACCCCACCAGCGCATCGGCATCAGACGGGTCCCCGTGTCCCACCCATTGTTGGATCTCACCCGGCAAGGCCCTCAGGAAACGGTCCAAAACAACCTTCTCGACCATCTGGGCTGGGGTTGATGTCTCCGGCTGGAGCCACTTGCGGACCAAGTGAACAAGTTGGTGCATCTGCCCCCTCGGTGGTAGCGCCTCCTGGTATCTCCAGCCATTCACTCTTTGAGCGCGTAGATGCTGATCAACTCCTAGTCGGGCCAAGATCTCTGCCTTTACCTTGGAGTAGTCCCGGGCATCCTCCTCGCTCAGGTCGTAGTATGCCTGCTGGGGATCAGCGACGAGGAAGGGGGCCAACACCTCTGCCCAGTGTTGCTGTGGCAACCTCTCTCGGGTGGCCACCCTCTCAAAGCCTGTCAGATAGGCCTCCACATCATCCTCGGCGGTCATCTTGGTCATAGCTTTGCGGACCTCTTTCCTGGCGTCCTTCACCGTCATTGCTGGGACAGTCCTTTGCTGAGCAGCGGTCAGGGCTGTTATCTGCTGGAGCAGCAATCTGTTTGTCTCTTGCTGCTGCACGTTGGACTGGACAAGCTGCTTGATTAACTCCTCCATGGCTGTGGCTTGCAGCTTCAGTGCTGTCAACTTCCAGGACATGCACTAGTGTATACTTCACTGCACTTTGCCCGCTCCAATCCACCATATGTGGGGAATTGCTCTGGTAGTTGACAGGTAGCAGTGCAAGAAGCAGTGACACACGCAGGTTTAAAAGTCCAACTTAAGTGTTTATTCACACTTGCAAAACAGAACACAAATTCAGCCTTGGCTTAGGCACATGCAAAAACATTATAAAAGTAATTCCTGCCCGGCTAGGCGCTGTCTAATACATTTTGAGGACCCTAACTATCCGGGTACCAGGCTGCCTGGCACACGCTCTTGGCCAGCAGCAAGACAGGAGACCCTCAGTTACCTTTGCTGTGAGAATGCAATCTCACTTTCAGCTCTCCAGGTAGGGCCTCTCCTACTGCTTCTGGCCTGCAGACTAAATCAGACCCTAACAAGGCCTGAGACCTGCACCTGTGGGCTATACAAAAGCCCAGGACCGAAGCCCGGGTGGAGTAGGAGTCCCACTACCAGCCTACCCCTACTCCATAATAAGCAGGCCCAGTACGGACATTACAAATGTGTCTGTGTTAGCTAGGCCAACACAGACAAAACAGACTATTCCTGCTTATCATGTCTGCATTAACCCTTGGGTTACTGCAGACAAACCCAGGGCTTTTACCACCAGCATTTCATCTGCCTGTAGGACAGATAGCGGTTTTCCCACACAACACCTCTCACTTTCTCACACCACCCAAAATATTGTAAAAAAAATATTACAATTTGTAGATCGCACCTCCATTTTGTTTTAACCCCGATAAAACCCCTCAAAGGTTAAAAAACTTCCCAAAAGTCCCTTTTCTTATGTTGAGGGCTATAGTTTCAATAACGGGGTAATTTACAACTTTAGCCATTATTTAGGCCTCCTATAGCCAATTAAAAGTTGAGCAGGTCCCTCTAAATACAGGTTTTGGTGATTTTCCCAAAATTTTTTAAAAATGGCCCCCAAATTCTGAGCCTCATTACATTTTAGTAATATACAATAGAATGTTAAAAAACCATGCCAACATAAAGCAGACATTTGGGAATAGTAAGTTATGAATAAATTTGGGTGTTATTACCATCTGCTTCAAAAGTAGAGAAGAATTTTTCAAAAATTTCTGCCAAAACAAAAAAATACTAAAGAAAATATATCATCCAAATTTTTTAAACTCATTTGAAGTGCAATGTGTCACGAGAAAATCTCAAAATCCCTTGGATATCTTATTGCGTCCCAAAGCTATAACCACGTAACGTCCTAGAGGCCAAAAGAGTCCCAAAGGGGTTAGTGCCCAATTTCTCCCAAGTATGCCAGACTGGCATTGTAAATTTGCATAAGATTTGCATAGTACAAGCTATTTTTTTTAAAAAAAACCTTTTTTTTTGGTAATATACCATATATACTAGAGCAGTGGTGGCGAACCTATGGCACGGGTGCCAGAGGTGGCACTCAGAGCCATTTCTATGGGCACTCAGGTTGTCACCCCAGGACAAAGTTCAGCAGAATGGAACAAATCCTCCAAATCTTCCTGAAGCCCCAGGCAACTTAAGGGAAGCTGCTCTCAGCGCTATTTAAAAGAGACATTTCATTGGCTGTTTGGAACTGCAGGAAAAGTGAGAAGGTGTGGACAGGGCTGCATTATCTTTGGAGATCCTACTGCTGGACTTTCAATTCTTCCTCTGCACAGAGAACCTGGAGAGAAGCTATAATGAGAGTCTGAATTTGCCCTCCTTCCAACTGTATTGGTGGCCTCAGGGGACCGATATGATTGAAAGATGTGGAAGAGCAGGTAGCAATAAGTTACTGCTTAAAATGCCATGTTGACACTTCAGAGTAAATAAGTGGATTTTGGTTGTAGCTTGGGCACTCAGTCTCTAAAAGGTTCGCCACCAATGTACTAGAGTAGAAGCCGACTCAAGTATAAGCAGATGTACCCAATTTCAACACAAAAAAAGACTGGGAAAATCTGACTCGAGTACAGTCATGGCCATAAGTTTTGTGAATGGCAAATATTATATTTTCACATGATCTGTTGCCCTCTGGTTTTTATGTGTGTTTGTCAGATGTTTTTATCACATACAGAAATACAAGTGCCATCATATTATGAGTAACAAAAGCTTTTATTGACAGTTACAATGAGTTCATGCAGCAAGTCAATATTTGCAGTGTTGCCCCTTCTTCTTCAGGACCTCTGCAATTCTCCCTGGCAGCTCTAAATCAACTTCTGGACCAAATTCTGACTGATAGCCATCCATTCTTGCACAATCAATGCTGCTTTTTATCACAATTTGTTTGTTTTTTGTTTGTCCACCCGTCTCTTGATGCTTGACCACAAGTTCTCAATGGGATTAAGATCTGGGGAGTTTCCAGGCCATGGACCCAAAATCTCCATGCTTTGCTCCCTGAGCCATTTAGTTATCACCTTTGCTTTATGGCAAGGTGCTCCATCATGCTGGAAAAGGCATTGTTGATCACCGAACTGCTCTTGGACGGTTGGGAGAAGTTGCTCTTGGAGGACATTCTGGTACCATTCTTTATTCATGGATGTGTTTTTAGGCAAGACTGTGAGGGAGCCGATTCCCTTGGCTGAGAAGCCGCCCCACACATGAATGGTTGCAGGATGCTTTACAGTTGGCATGAGACATGACTGGTGGTATCGCTCACCTTGTCTTCTCCGAAAAAGCTGTTATCCAGATGCTCCAAACAATCGGAAAGGGGATTCATCAAAGAAAATGAGTTTACCCCAGTCCTCAGCAGTCCACTGCCTGTACCTTTTGCAGAATCTCAGTCTGTCCCTGATGTTTTCTCTGGAGAGAAGTGGCTTCTTTGCTGCCCTCCTTGACACCAGGCCTTGCTCCAAGAGTCTCCGCAGTCTCAGTGCGTGCAGATGCACTCACACCTGCTGCTGCCATTCCTGAGCAAGCTCTGCACTGCTGGTAGCCCCATCCCCAAGCTGAAACACTTTTAAGAGATGGTCCTGGCGCTTGCTGGTCCTTCTTGGGCGCCCTGGAGCCTTTTGGCAACATTGGAACCTCTCTCCTTGAATTCCTTGGTTATGCAATAGATTGTTGACTGAAGTGCAATCTTTCTAGCTGCGATACCCTCCCCTGTTAGGCCAGTTTTGTGCAGTGCAATGGTGACTGCACGTGCTTCTTTAGAAATAACCATGGTTAACAGAAGAGAAACAATGATGCCAAGCACCAGCCTCCTTTTATAGCGTGCAGTGGTGTGATTCTTACTTAATCATGACAGATTGATCTCCAGCCCTGTCCTCATCAACACCCACACCTGTGTTACTGGAGCAATCACTGAAACAATGTTAGCTGCTCCTTTTAAGGCAGGCCTGCAATGAAGTTGAAATAAGTTTTGTGGGAAAAGTTAATTTTCTAGGCAAATGTTGACTTTGCAATTAATTGCTGTTAAGCTGATCACTCTTTATAACATTCTGGAGTATATGCAAATTACCATTATAAAACCTGATGCTGTAGACTTTGTAAAAATTAATATTTGTATTGAAAAGATGAGTACAGTGTTAATTTTTTTATAGACTCGAGTATAAGCCAAGTTAGGGTTTTTCAGCACAAATTTTGGTTAGGGATTTTATGAAAAATCATCTTTTCAAAGAGTCTTTCTGGTTTTCCTTTTCACGGCGTTCACCTAGAGCAGTGATGGCTAACCTATGGCACTGGTGCCAGAGGTGGCACTCAGAGCCCTTTCTGTGGGCACCCAGGCCATCACCAGAGAGGACTCCAGGTATCTTCCTGCAGTCCCAGACAGCCCAGGACTTGCTGTGCACAGAGGTATTTTAAAGTGACAGCTCTACCTCTACTATTTTCTGCTTTATTGGTGTCCTCAGGGTGCTGGTATCAATGAAAACTGTGACAGAGAAGGGAGTATAATAGTAAAGGAAAGGATAGCAAGATATGCAAATCACATTTGAGCTCACAGCCACACACCCCCTGTATGCAGTTCCAATTTGGGCAATATCCGGCTGTACGCTAGCATGTAATGGTTTATGCACTGAACGGCTATTTGTGCCTCTATTTTAGATTGGATTTGTGTACCTGCATGCTTACTCTCGGCCATAAAAACTTACTATGAATTTTTGTGATAGGATTTTACTGCATTCTAATATCTAGGGGTGTTTTGTGGAGGTTTTTTTGGTTGCATCATAACCATTCCCTTTGTCTGCATGAATCTTTTCATACAATTTTAAATGTTTTTAATGGTGTCTTTAATAAATTTTGCATCGATTACTTGAACCCTATATCTTTTTGAGGATCATTTATACACACCATACTGGTCCATATTGATACTAGAGAAGGGAGTATAAATCACAAATTAAATTTCTGTGCTGGAACTGCGATAAATAAGCGGGTCTTTGTTGTAGTTTGGGCACTCGGCCTCTAAAAGGTTTGCCATCACTGACCTAGAGGGTCCAATAATACTTGTGATTTATTATATATGGGGGTATATCTGAGGTATCCTTGATAATGGGCATTATAGCTACTATAAAAGGGCTCTTCTTATGAAAACTTACCAGACCGCTTCTGTATGCATACACCGATGCTGCACAAAGCCCAGTTAGAAACCTCTCCTCATTTATACAATATCCGATCCTTCTGACTGTTTTGCTGCTCGCTTCTGTACAGCCAATGAAGACTAACAGATACAGGAGGCTTTGAAACCTGAAAAGAATCTATGCAGAACTGTATACGGCTGAGGAAGTGATCATATAAATGAATCATGTGACAGAGGATGTACACACAAACCCAGGATTCCCTTTTTACACTGTGTATTATATATAAGCAACCGTGTACTATGATGATAAAAAAGGAAACCTGTCAAACCCATTAAACCCTGCTAATAAATAGCAGGCCAATAGCAAGAAAAAATGGACTAAACAAAAAAAAAAAAAAAAAACCTCTAGCCCAATAGAGCCTAGTGGAAAGCTTTAATTTACAATAACTCCTCTAACATTAAACACATGACATACCTGTTTAGTGACACTTTTTTCTCCAATCTGCACTTTTCACAAGTTGTTTCAACTTTACCTAATAAATAAAAAGAAGGCAACATAAGTATACAAGCCAATAACATGTGCAGTGTTAGGCCAGGAATACATTCCCATAGACGGCTATGGTGACCCATGGTAGATCTTTCCTCTTATGTGCAGCCGGGTAGTGGCATTTCCTTTGGAGAGGGGAGGGGTGAGCAGCGCTCAGGATAGATTTCCATGTAGATTTATTGCAGAAATATTTGCAACAGTCAAATTCACCTAAATGCAGTCTCCAAAAAAATAAACAAATCAAATATATTAACCCCTTAACTTAAAGAGAACCTGTCTCCCACCTTTTTCACAGAAAAATGGCAGGTTTCCATAGAGCCCTATTAAAGAGGACCAGTCACCAGATTTTGACTACCCTGACTAACAATGCCTGCGGATAAAGGGTTACAAGTCCACCCCATATCACTTAAACTTAGCTGCCAGTGGAGTATTGTACCTCAATTTGACGTTTTTCTGATCTGCAAATTAGTTTTTCTGACTCATGTCTGGTACCTGTGATTCATCTCTCAAGTTGCCAGTGAACCACGCCCCATTATTCTGACTTACAGCTCTATGTCTCTTCACATCACTGCTCTGCCTACTTCTACTGAGGGACGGTCTGCTAATATTGAACTACGGACATATAAAGCTCTATGTACAGATGGGAAATATTGTGTCAATATCTGTTTTTTACACAGTGCATTGTGTTACATTCATAACATGTGACCAGTGACATCATCGCAAGTCCTTCAGCCTTCTAAGAATAGCAAACTGTACACCATGTAAGTGATTACATGAAATCACAGCAGCCTCCATGAAGGATGGAGAGGAGTAGAAGTCCATGGAGGCTGCTGTGACTTCATGTGGTCATGCATGGGGTACAGTTTGCTATTGTTAAGAGGCTGAAGTACCTTAGATATCATTCTGGTCACATGATATGAACTGTGACCAGTAAGGAGGATACGCCCCCCTCTGATGCCAGGTAATACAAGATAAAAGGTGATTTATGTGGATGTAAGCAAAACAATTTTTAACTAAAAGAAGTCAGTTAACCCCTTAAGGACGCAAGGTTTTTTTCCCTCATTTGCTTGCCACCTTCAAAAATCCATAACTTTTTCATACTTTGGTGTATGGAGCTATGTTAGGTGTTATTTTTTGCGAAATTAGATGACATTTTAATTGCTGCCATTTTGAGGTTTGTGCAACATTTTGGTCACTTTTTATGTCATGTAAATGGTGTTAAAGTCGCATTGCAGACATTTGGGGTTCTATTTTCCGTTATGTGGTTCACTGCCGGCAATAAGTTTTTATATTTTTATAGATTGGGCATTTTGGGACGTAGCCATACCTAACATGTCTGTGATTTTTACTGTTTATTACATTTTGTATCAGTTCTAGGGAAAGGGGGATGATTTGAACTTTTCGTCTGATCGTTCCTACCATATACTGCAATACTACTGCTCGATCCTAACAGGCTGCTGCTATAGACAGCCCTGGGGTCCTTATTGGACCTCAGGGTTGCCATGGCAACGATTGACATCTCCATGCCCCGGCGCTATAGACGCCACAGTCATCTATAGGGTTAAACAGACGGTATTGCGATAGTCGCAATCAGTGCCGTTACTGCCCAGGCAATTGCCATGACGTAATTATACGTCAGGGTGCAGGAACTACCCGCCTCCTATGACGTAGAATTATGTCGGGGTGCAAGAAGGGGTTAATGGATTCCAGCCAGCCAAACGCATGGTAAACATGCAAAAAAACATTTCAGAGCATTTAACCCCTTAGTGAATAAGCTCATTTGCGCCTTGATGACCAAAACCTATTTTTCAAAACCAGCATTTGTCACTTTATCCAGTTAGAACTTCAGAAGACGTCAACTTACCCAAGCGTTTGAGTTTGTTTTTCCGTTACATTTTGTACGTCAAAATAGAGGGAAATTTTGGTTTATATATTAAGCATTTATTTATGAAAAAGGTGAATTTGGTAAACATTTTGAAAAAATTAGCCATTTTCAAACTTCAAAATGTTCTTTTTTTCAAACGGATAGTAACTAATTTGGGTAGGAAGTAAAATTTACCATATCTCAGCTTTGTGTTGGTGTCATTTTAAAAGTGTCCTTTTGTTTTATTATGATGCTAGAAAGATCACAAATTGAACAGCATTCTCTCAAATTTTCAAGAAAATCAATCAATTATTTTAGGGACCGTTTCATTTCTATAGGGGTTTTGAATGTTCTGTTACTAGAACCCCCCCCATCCCCCCCCCCACACACACACACACACATACATATATATATAAACCTCGTTCTATTAACTTCAGCCCTCATAATATTCATAAACATCAGGTAGGAAGCTTGTAAATTGGAATTTACTAATATTTGTCTTTTATACATTTATTTAGCCACAAAATGTACCCACATTAACTGAATTAAAGTAGAAAATGCATCTAGGAATATATTGTGTAGTTTTTTTTTTAAGTGGACGCCCCATATGTGGATATGACGCACTCCAAGGGCACATTGCGGGTCGCAGAAGGGAAGGAGCCATTGAGCTTTTGTAGGGCAGAATAGTTTTCAGGTGCTATGATGTGTTTGTAGAGCCCCCCGAGGCCACGTTCACAAGTGGCATTTTGGTTGCGTTTTGAAACAAAATACAAAGGCTCCACCTCCGATTGCATGTTGAGGTAAGATTGCATTTACTTTGGGTTCAGTTAATGTGTTGGAAACAGAATGTTACCAAAAAAATGTTATTATGAGTGGAGCCTTTGGATCACATTTCCAAACAAAACCAAAATGCCACATGTAATTGTGGCCTCAGGCACCACAAACTTTTATCCCAGAGAATTTGATAACTTTTCATGTGGTATGGGGGGGCATTTAAACCTCATTGCCACCGATGGGCTTTTTCCATTTTCATTTCTGTTTATTGCTCCCTACTTTAAAAAAAAATCATTGAAACCTTTGAACTTTGAAAAACTTATTTTTCAGTGGACAGAGCTGTGTGTGGGCTTATTTTCTGCGTAACAAATTGTACTTCTTAGTGACAGTATTTTATATTCCATGCCTTCCATGCCTTGTACTGGGAATACTATTCAAAATGCGGTAAAATTGACAAGAAACTGCATTTGCAACATTTTCTTGTAGGCTGTTTTTTACGTCTTTCACTGTATATTCCAAATGGCATCTCTAATATATTCTTTGGTTTGGTTCAATCACTGGGATAACAAATTTATATCGGTTTTATTAGGTGTGAAGAGATTTTTACAAAGATTCAAAACTTACTGTATATACTCGAGTATAAGCTGACCCGAGTATAAACCGAGGTACCCAATTTTAGCACAAAACACTGGGACATCTTATTTTTTATAGCTTCTCTCTGCTCACGATGTGCTGGCAGGAAGTGAATGTCTGAACTCTGTGCTAGACTGTAGGGGGCATGGCTACAGGCTCAGAGCAGAAAGAGCCAAATCTCAGCTCCGAAATTGTGTACACCAGGACTGATAGAGACAGGTTGGAATTATATCTCTGAAATGCTTTTTTTTTTATTTTTAATAACAGTAAATTAGAGAATGTTATTTTGTTATCCTTGAATACATATATAAAAAAAAAACTTTTTTGGGAATACACCTTTAACTGCCTCAATTTGATTATGTTGTATGAGAGGATTGAGGCCACAATGTCGGATAGATTAGAACACTAATAATATAAGGCAACCATGGATCGTAATCTCGGCCTTCCCCGCCTTGAACAGAGCTTTACAGTTATCCTCATAACTTTCAAATCTAAAAACGCACTAAGAACGCACCCTAAGAAGGAGGTGGTAGGAGGACTTCACAGTTCCAGCACAATCTGATTGCAAAAAATGGTTAGGAGTGTAAATATGAGCAAGAGAATATTTCAGTTTAGTGTAGATGGTCTGACACAGAGACCCCATTCTCCATGATGTGTACAATCACTTATATTGTCTTAATATACCAAAAGGTATATAAAAGATGCACTCACCTGAATAGCTATACAAAGATCTTTGTTGATCAGAAAACTCTGTTATATCATCCTGCTGATAGGGGATGACTGGGAATGTCACAGAATAGGAAATTGTTGATTGTGTCAGAGGTACAGGATTATATTGTCCACCTGCATTACAGTGAAAAGTAAGAGTTAAAGAGGAGAGGATTTCTTAACTTTCTAAAGTAGCGTATATCATTTTGATATGACTGAAACATAAACAAACCCAAAGAAAGTTCCATAAAATACACCATATTTTATATTATAATTGCACATCATTACTATGGTAACGAAGCAAAATAAAACTGTAAGGCTACATTCACACGAACATATGGAGGACGTATATACGGCCGATATACGTCCCCCATACACTCCTATGGGCGCACGGCGCCCTACGGGAGCGGTACAGTGCAGCACACGTGCGGCACCGTACCGTTCCGTACCCGGGAAAAAGATAGGACCTGTCCTATCTTTTCCCGTAATACGGGGCCGTGCGCCATAGGTTGCTACGGTACGGTACGGGCGGGCAACGGCAGTGTGAATATAGCCTTAGATCATCACTGGGAGCAGAGCATAAGAGGTAGGAGTTACTGAGAACTAAAGGATCTTGGGACTTGTAGTTTCCAGTGGCCGCCATCTTGGTGATAACTCCGCATACTTTAGAGAGGCCATAAAATTTTGTGAATCATAAAATCAAACTTATTAAGCTCCATTTTGTGACTAATGACACCGAGTTTTGTTAAATTCATTTATTTATAGCATCATGGGTTAATGTATCAGACGTTCATATTCCCATAATACCCCTTCATCCCCTTATCACTGACACTAGTTTTTAGCTCAATGACCAGACTCGATTTTTCGAATCTGACAGGTCTCATGATAATTGGTTAGAACTTCGGAACGCTTTAACATATCCAGGTGATTTTGAGAATGTTTTCCCTTGACACATTGTACTTCATGTTATTTGTAAAATATAAGTGATAAGTTTTGCGTTTCGTTCTGAAAAAAAATAAAAATTTGGCAAAAGTGTGTAAAATTTCTTCATTTTCAAACTTTAACATGTTCCGCTTTCCAGAGAAGAAATGAAACTATCCCAAAAGCTTGATAATTAACGTTTACGGAACGTCTGCTTCATGTTGAGACGATATTTTATGCATCGTGTCATTTTTCTAGGATGTTATGAGGCGCAGAACTTTAGGTGCGATTTTTCTCATTTTCATGAAAATTGCCAAAAACTCACATTTTGAGGGACAACTCAGCTTCCAAGTGACTTTGAAAGGCCTAAATAATAGTAAGACCCCATAAATGACCCCACTATAGAAACTTCACCACTCAACGCAAGTAAAACAACTTCTATTAACCCTTTAAGTGTTTCACATGGGTTTAAACAATATAACCCTTCGATTTAGAAACTTTTGAATTTTTTGGAAAATACTGCCAAAACTGACAGTTTCATAATGAATAAAATGATGAAACGTTCTGCAAAGTTTGATGCCCAATTTCTCCCGAGTGTAGCGATACCCCATATGTGGTGGTAAAGCAGCGCCATTCACAGCAGATTTGTATTGTCACAATGTACAGGCTATAAAATTAAAAATTTTTTGGTAATGTGAACATGTGAGGGTTATTATTTGCGGGGTGAGAAACACTTATAAAAAGAATTCATTTTGGGGGTCTATGGCTTATTCATGAGATTTTATTAACTATTTAAAGGGAGACAAAATCATACATTTTTATTTTGGATTTTTAGCACTTTTTTCACCCTGATGATAATAATGTAAAACTAATATTATATACCGTATATTCCGGCGTACAAGACGACCTGGTGTATAAGACGACCCCCCTACTTTCCTGTTAAAATATAGAGTTTATGATATATTCGCCATATAAGACTACCCCTTTTCCAACGCATACAAAACACCGGTAAAATTTTAAAAAAAAAACTGATTTGAATTTAACATGGTCCTTTTTTTAATTTAAATTCTTATGACATGCAGGTATATAGCAGGAAAACATAAGGCATACAACAACAACATTACCATCGTCCATTTTACTGTAAATGTTACCATACTGTACCTTAAATTTTTATTTTATTAAATATTCCATGCCATTCCAAATGCAATGAAAATGGTGAAAATCGCATTTGCGCCATTTTCTTGTGGGCTTGGATATTATGTCTTTCACTGAGCGCCCCAAATGACATGTCTACTTTATTCTTTGGGTCGGTACGATTAAGGGGATACCAAATTTGTATAGGTTTTATGTTTTCATACATTTACAAAAATGAAAACCTCCTGTACAAAAATAATTTTTTTGATTTTGCCAACTTCTGCCGCTAATAACTTTTTTATACTTTGGTGTATGGAGCTTTGGGTGGTGTCATTTTTTTTTGCGAAATTTGATAATATTTTCAATGATATCATTTTTAGGACTGTACGACCTTTTGATCACTTTTTATAGATTTTTTTTCTATTTTTCAAAATGGCAAAAAAGTGCCATTTTCGACTTTGGGCGCTATTACGGGGTTAAACGCATTGAAAAACCGTTATCATATTTTGATAGATCGGGCATTTTCGGACGCGTCGATACCTGATGTGTTTATGATTTTTACGGTTTATTTATATTTACCTTATATACTCGAGTATAAGCCTAGTTTTTCAATACAAAATTTGTGCTCAAAACCCCTAACTCGGCTTATACTCGAGTCAACTAAAAAAATAAATTCAAAACTCACCTTTCTGACATCACCTGTAGGTCCTCTTCTGTCTGAGACAGTCTGAGACAGAAGAGGACCTATGGGGGACGTCGGAAAGATGAGTACAGTGTTATTTTTTTTCCTACTACAGGGGCTGGGCAGGCTGTATGCTACAGGGGTTGGGCAGGCTGTATGCTACAGGGGCTGGCAGACTATATACTGGGAGGCTGTAACCAATGCATTTCCCACCCTCGGCTTATACTCAAGTCAATAGGTTTTCCCAGTTTTTTGTGTTGAAATTAGGGGTTTCGGCTTATACTCGGGTCGGCTTATACTCGAGTATATACGGTATGTCAGTTCTAGGGAAAGGGGGTGATTTGAAATTTTAGGGTCTTCGGAAGACCCGAGGCTACCATGGAGACTGATCGCCGCCCCCGATGACGGCACAGGGAGCGGCGATCCCAGGTAAGATGGCGGCGCCCATGCGCCGCTATCTTTTTGAGGCTGCCGGCAGCCATCGATGTGAAAACACCCGCGATCGGTGCTAGCTAGCAATATGCAGCACAGACTTACCGGCTATGGAGAGGGCTCATGCATGCAGGCAGTCAATTACCGGCGTATAAGACGACCCCAGACCAGACAGAAGATTTTTCAGTCTTCAAAAGTTGTCTTATACGTCGGAATATACGGTACTTATTCTCTGATTCACTACGATTACGGTGATACCTCATTTATATAGGTTCTCTTATCCAATATTTTAGAAAATCGCATTGTTTTTACTATCGACAACTTTTCAGGGCCATAACTTCTGTATTTTTCTGTTGTCAGATCTGGTTGAGGGCTTTCCTTTTTGCGAAAAGAGTTGTTCTTTTCAGTCGTATCATATTAAAGCGCATAACTTTTTTTTGATCACTTTTTAGAACATTTTTTGTGATGGAAAATTGTATATTACGGGAAGTTTTTCGGTGTTTTTTTTTTACGTCGTTCACCGAGTGGGTTCAATATGGATTTAAATTTATTGTAAAGTTTAATACGGACGCATTGATGCCAAATATGTAAGTTTTTTGGCGTTTTTGTGTTTTATATACTTTATTTGCATTTTATGTGCAACTGGGGAGATTATGGGACTATTTTATTTATTTAATAATTATTATAAAATGATTTTTATTTTTTATTTTTTTTTTACACATTCCATATGTGTGCTTGAACAAGCGTTCATCCGATCGCTTGTTCAAGCCCTTACACTGCAATACACTCTTCTGATCCTCTTCTGATCCTCTTTGCGTTCGATGGACATACAGGGGCAACAAGTAGGACTTGGAATACAACATAAATGGACACTATTCACGATCTATCAATGGGGTCTGTGCACACAAGGGTTAGGTGTGGGGTGGGGATTTGGGGGGGGGGGGGATAAAAGAGTGGGGGGGGGGAGGGGGAGAGGAGGGGGGGATGAGTTGAGTGCATGGGAGTGGGGGGGTGGGGTGGGGTGGGTATAAAGGATGGGATGGGGGTAAGGGGGGTTTGCCTTGGAGGAGGATGGAGGGTTGGGGGTGGCGGGGGTGTAAGGGGGGTTTTTTAGCATGTTTGGTTTGATTTGATATTATTGGTTTAGATATAGGGGCGTTGGGTCACTGCATTTATAAGCATTCACACACATGGTTTTCAAGTCACTACAATAGCACCTAATATTTATTTTGATTGGAGCTTAAATGTAATATACTACACAGTAATCACAGTTTTAAAATATTCACACTATCACACTTGTCACTGCAGCCTATTATATACAGTAATAATTATAATAGTCACATTTTCATATATCGACACTTTTTCACTTATACCACTAATAACACTTAACCCAGCACATTCACAATACTTTATACACTAATAATAAACTTATGTCAAGATCCCGGTTAATATAGGCATATTTAATACCTAATATTTCCAATTAATCCACACTACTGTGCCCCATCTTGCACGAACCACGAACCTCTCCCCATCCACCTCTCAGAATTCTGATTCCCCTTTCTTGACATCTGATACCATCTTTCGGCATATATGTCCAAAAAGAACCTGCGCACCTTGTAACCGGCTCCCCCGTGCGGCGGGGGTGCACCACTGCTCCCGAATGACATGTCCTCGGGTTCAGTGCTGTATCCTCCGTTTTGACACCGGGGGCTGGGATCATGGAGGCAGCGGCAGAGTGGGGAATGACGTCAGCATTAGGGCGGATCATGTGACACGGCGGTTGCCACTCCCGCGATGACGCGGTCGGGGGAGTGGCCTCTCTGTCCTGTCTGGTTCCGGCCGAAGTGGGGCGTTACCTCATCCTGCCCACGTGACACGCCGAGATGCTTAAATATGAAGACACACACATGCACCCACAGGCCCCCTGAAGAAGCGGCAACGCGAAACGCGCGTCGGGGTACCAGCGCCCACACTAAACGAAACATGGGTAAGCCAGTTTTTGCCATCTCCGTACATAATATGTAAAGGGCACATAATACTTAAACTGTAGCCACATACTTATGTTAGGCTGTACTACTATCTACTGCTGCACCGGCACTTTACAATATCTCTTGTGATAAAATTTCTTGTATGGATAATTGGGCACTGGCACTTTATAATACATCTCTGAATAATTTTGATATATTCCTGTGTTTCTGTGGAGTGTGGACGCTTTAGTGGAACTCCAGAGGAGAACTTAACTTCTGTTTGCATTTTACAGATCATATTGTCATACTGTGTTTTTTAAATAAGTGTAATGATTAAATAAAATGAATTAAATTTTAACTAAACGGTATAATGAGATTTCTATGAACCAGATTTCACTCATGTGCTTTTCTTAGGTGTTGTTAAGGTTTAATAGAGTGGGTTCGCATAAATTTACGAACAAATGATACGACTTAATTTTGTGCTAACTTTTTGGTTTGGTGTACTATTTTTCTGTGTTTTCACAGCTAATAAGCACAACATGGATTTTAGAGCCCGTGACCAGTCATGGGCCAAACAATTGGACGCATTGTTCTCTGACGGTTCCAACTTGGTTTTAAATACGAGTGGTGGTGAGGTTAAAGAAATGACAAACAAATTGAAAAATCATTTAAACAGGAGAATGAGATTGTGGTGGAACAGGGCTTTCTTGGAAAAGTATTTGACTAACAACTTAATCCCGAGAGGTCTACGGATACAAGTCTTCCCTTCATTTGAGGTAGAAGACCAGACCTGGAAGAATAAATGGAAAGAATTATCCAATAAATGTGCCAGAGGCTATATGCAATTACTTATACAAATGAACGAAGAGATGTTAACAGAATTAGAGGTAGATATAGATACACTCCAAACAAATATCCAACAAAAAATATCTCCGGATATATTGGATAAATTTAATCAAGAACTAGACGTAGAATACTCCAAATGGGAAAAAGAGGTGTGCCAAACTAAATCTGACAAATTTCAACGGGATATAAACGATTACCAACAGGGGCGGGTATATAAGTGGACTCAGACTCGTGGCAGAAGCAATTTCAGATCGAGATCTAGATCTCGATCTTTGGCATCACAGGGTGGAAATGAGGAACATCAAAGATCAAGGCCCCCCAATATGGACAGAAGTATGACACAAAAAACAAATACCCCTGAAGGCGGACACAATACAGACATCCCCAGTCAAGCCCAGGGTGGGAAAAGGAAATGGAACGTACGGTATCAGCATGAGAAAAAACCAAAAAATCAGCTACAGGTGATTAATTTATCAACCCATCAGTTAACCGATGCCCAGTGTAATGTATTGAGCAAAGGGCTCACATTCTCTCCCACTAATGCTTTTAATTATTTTTCAGCACTAAAAAACCTACATCTGTTCTCACGCAAATTACTTTTGAAGAAAATTTATAATAAGAATGAGGCTGAGTCCCAATTTAGTGAGCAAAATGAACAAGAGGCACTTCGGGCACTCGAGGACCTATTACAAGAGCAAGCAGGAGAAACGCAAGGTACGTTCCCTAAGACGATATTACCGAGATCTACCTACTTCCCCCCTTGTCCGCTTGCTCCTCAGTCGAGATTTTTACCCGACTGGTGACGGAAGAATTTAAACAACTCCCCAAAAAGATCGCCCAAGATAATTTATCTAAAATTGAACGAAAGGCGTTAGAAGAATTAAAAACTTGGGATGACGTGGTATTTAAAGCGGCGGACAAGGGAGGGAACGTGGTGATCTGGCCTAAAGCCAAATATGAGAAAGAGGTAAACAGACAGCTAAGAGACAAACACACGTACTCGAAGCTGTCATTTAACCCGATACATACCTTCAACCGACAATTGATCTCCATTCTAGACACGGCACTGGAAAATGGAGTCATCCTCAGGAAGGTCTTTAACGGCCTAAAAGTCGATGAACCAAGGGTACCCACCCTATATTTACTCCCCAAAATACATAAAGATCCCATTGACCCGCCAGGGCGTCCTATCGTCTCTGGCCTTGACGGCATTTGTGACCCTTGCTGTAAATTTATTGATTTTCATCTTAAACCTTTAGTGGAATGTCTTCCATCCTACGTACGGGACACGATGGACGTCCTGGCAAGGGTCAATGGGATCTCATTAGATCCTGATATGTGGTTGGTTACCGCAGACGTAGAATCTTTATATACATGTATTGAGCACCAAGATGGCTTAAACGCCGTACAGTACTTTTTAGATTCCAGCAGTATGGACCGATCCCTTGCCAGCTTGATTCTGGAACTGCTGTCATTTGCTTTGACTCATAATTTCTTTGTCTTCAAAGACGTCTTTTATTTGCAGCAGCGCGGCACTGCCACAGGGGCGGCCTGCGCCCCATCGTACGCCAACCTCTTCCTTGGACTCTGGGAGAGGAGCATTTTTGGTGACGATGGGGTGCGGCTCGCCCACCATGTGCAGTGCTGGCTGCGCTATATCGATGACATTTTGTTCATCTGGCAAGGGACGGAGGAAGAACTAATACGATTCATGCAACAACTGAACCGTAATAAATACAACATAAAACTTACGTACAAATACAGTCAGAATAAAATTGATTTTTTGGACATACAGATTGAAGTGGGACCACAAGGCCTATTGCAAACTGACATGTACAGAAAATCCACCTCAGTGAATTCATTACTACACGCTTCCTCAGCACATCCCCCCTCCACAATCAGGGCCATACCGGTAGGCCAATTTTTACGTGCCCGACGGCTCTGTTCATCAGAAAGAAGTTTTAAACACCAATGTAAAGACCTTAGGGAGAGATTTCAAGACCGAGGGTACAGTAACAGGAGTATAAAAAGAGGCCTGGATAGAGCCAGAAAACAATTAAGAAATGACCTATTGACCACTGGCCCCACATGTAAAAAGAGGGCAGTTGAGGACAACTGCGTGAGATTCATTGCAACTTATAATGATAAATGGCCTGAAATGAGGGCCATTTTAACCAAATATTGGCCAATATTACAGACTGATACCGTATTGAAAAACACCCTACAAGACAGACCAGCATTAACCGCCAGACGGAGTAAAAATCTAAAAGATTTATTGGTTAGCAGTCACTACATACCCAAAA
This sequence comes from Engystomops pustulosus, assembly GCF_040894005.1. Taxonomy (NCBI): domain Eukaryota; kingdom Metazoa; phylum Chordata; class Amphibia; order Anura; family Leptodactylidae; genus Engystomops; species Engystomops pustulosus. Next base: position 80,281,125 of record NC_092418.1, read on the forward strand.
TCGAGAGACCTTTTGGTATGAGAGATAAGAAGCAGGGATGTTTCCCGTGCGGAGACTGTATAGCCTGCCAAAATATCCTGAGGACACAGGAATTTGATACCACAGATGGGAGCAGGACTTTTAAAATACGTGAGTATATTTCGTGCAGTAGCACAAATGTCATCTACTACGCCACCTGTGGTTGCCCTTTAGTTTACATAGGGTTGACAATCAGGGAACTGCGAGTCCGCACAAGGGAACACGTAAGAGACATAATGAAAGCCCGACAAGCTAGTACCCCATTGGAACTGAGTCAATTAAAGACATTACCCAGACATTTTAGAACTCACCACAACTGCGATCCTAAAACTTTTAGGGTCCGTGGAATTGAACAAATACATCCAGGTATCAGAGGCGGCAATGTAAAGAAATTGCTAGCACAAAAAGAGTGCAAGTGGATCGTACTCCTGGATACAAAGGTTCCGAAAGGCCTTAATGAAGCACTAACCTTTTCTCCCTTTCTATAAGATGCTTCCCTCGAACTAGTCCTGTTCCAACCAATCTATTTCCAATCTCCAAATATAACCTTACATAAAGCACGAAGTGTAACTATATTCTTGTTTTTCCCTCTCCCCTACTTGGTTTTTTAATTTTATCTTGTTTGTGGTCTTAAAGCAGAATGACTAAAATATGTATATTCTTTCCGTATTAAGATCTAATATAGAACATACAGACACGATATTTCGATGTACTTCCCTGTGTCGCGCTGTGTGATGGTCTTGGGGATGGAGTATGATGTGACGAAGACGGATGTTATGAGAGGAAATTTCGATCGAGACCTAGGAAGAAGAACCACAATAGAAGATCTACACACAATTTACCATGTGGAATCTTGGGGATGGACTTATATGGAACTCTTCTGATCCTCTTCTGATCCTCTTTGCGTTCGATGGACATACAGGGGCAACAAGTAGGACTTGGAATACAACATAAATGGACACTATTCACGATCTATCAATGGGGTCTGTGCACACAAGGGTTAGGTGTGGGGTGGGGTGGGGATTTGGGGGGGGGGATAAAAGAGTGGGGGGGGGAGGGGGAGAGGAGGGGGGGATGAGTTGAGTGCATGGGAGTGGGGGGGTGGGGTGGGGTGGGTATAAAGGATGGGATGGGGGTAAGGGGGGTTTGCCTTGGAGGAGGATGGAGGGTTGGGGGTGGCGGGGGTGTAAGGGGGGTTTTTTAGCATGTTTGGTTTGATTTGATATTATTGGTTTAGATATAGGGGCGTTGGGTCACTGCATTTATAAGCATTCACACACATGGTTTTCAAGTCACTACAATAGCACCTAATATTTATTTTGATTGGAGCTTAAATGTAATATACTACACAGTAATCACAGTTTTAAAATATTCACACTATCACACTTGTCACTGCAGCCTATTATATACAGTAATAATTATAATAGTCACATTTTCATATATCGACACTTTTTCACTTATACCACTAATAACACTTAACCCAGCACATTCACAATACTTTATACACTAATAATAAACTTATGTCAAGATCCCGGTTAATATAGGCATATTTAATACCTAATATTTCCAATTAATCCACACTACTGTGCCCCATCTTGCACGAACCACGAACCTCTCCCCATCCACCTCTCAGAATTCTGATTCCCCTTTCTTGACATCTGATACCATCTTTCGGCATATATGTCCAAAAAGAACCTGCGCACCTTGTAACCGGCTCCCCCGTGCGGCGGGGGTGCACCACTGCTCCCGAATGACATGTCCTCGGGTTCAGTGCTGTATCCTCCGTTTTGACACCGGGGGCTGGGATCATGGAGGCAGCGGCAGAGTGGGGAATGACGTCAGCATTAGGGCGGATCATGTGACACGGCGGTTGCCACTCCCGCGATGACGCGGTCGGGGGAGTGGCCTCTCTGTCCTGTCTGGTTCCGGCCGAAGTGGGGCGTTACCTCATCCTGCCCACGTGACACGCCGAGATGCTTAAATATGAAGACACACACATGCACCCACAGGCCCCCTGAAGAAGCGGCAACGCGAAACGCGCGTCGGGGTACCAGCGCCCACACTAAACGAAACATGGGTAAGCCAGTTTTTGCCATCTCCGTACATAATATGTAAAGGGCACATAATACTTAAACTGTAGCCACATACTTATGTTAGGCTGTACTACTATCTACTGCTGCACCGGCACTTTACAATATCTCTTGTGATAAAATTTCTTGTATGGATAATTGGGCACTGGCACTTTATAATACATCTCTGAATAATTTTGATATATTCCTGTGTTTCTGTGGAGTGTGGACGCTTTAGTGGAACTCCAGAGGAGAACTTAACTTCTGTTTGCATTTTACAGATCATATTGTCATACTGTGTTTTTTAAATAAGTGTAATGATTAAATAAAATGAATTAAATTTTAACTAAACGGTATAATGAGATTTCTATGAACCAGATTTCACTCATGTGCTTTTCTTAGGTGTTGTTAAGGTTTAATAGAGTGGGTTCGCATAAATTTACGAACAAATGATACGACTTAATTTTGTGCTAACTTTTTGGTTTGGAATACACTTGTATTGCAGTGTAGAGTGTAAGTAACTGAGCATGCCTTCCTGTCAGGAAGGCAGAACCCGTTGAGAAGAGGAGTCAGAAGCCTTGGGGCACTCGTTGGACCCCGGGGCAGCATCAGGCGGGATCGGATCCCCCAATAAGCTCACCGGGGCTCTGAGTTTTTACAACGCACCGCCATAGAAAGGAGTCGCGTCAGAAGAAGTACCGCCATAGAATCCCGCAGTAGAACGTGGCCCCAGGCCGCGTTCACACATGGCGTTCCGTTTGACGCATTTGCAAAGACAGTCCCGTTCCTATTCCATTTAAATGCATGTGTTTTCGGGACTTCTATCTCTGTGTTGCGTTTTGGTCTTTGTGTTGCGTTTTTGTAAAGCACGACAACTTCTAATTTACAAACGTGCTAGGGTATGGGGGAGGGCCTTGACCCGATCGTGTATGCGAGCGCTAACTAGAACCCGGTGTCTTGCATTACAAACGCCACAATATGTGTGACCTCAACCAGAGTGCATTTTTCAAGCGTACAAAAGACAATTGGTTACAGCTGTTTGGGATTGCAAAATGCATTTGCAAACTGGTCTCTTGCTGTGTAAAAAATGCATTTGTTTTTGATGTGTGAAATACAACCACAAGGCGTGAACACAGACTAAGGCTACATTCACACGAACGTATGGGGGACGTATATACGGCCGATATACGCCCCCCATACACTTCTATGGGCGCACCGTACCGTTCCGTACCCGGGAAAAAGATAGGACCTGTCCTATCTTTTCCCGTAATACGGGGCCGTGCGCCAAAGGTTGCTATGGAGAGGGGCGGGGGTGAGCTGCGCTCACCTCCTCCTCCTCTCCCCATACACTGCCGTTGCCCGCTACGGTACGGTACGGGCGGGCAACGGCAGTGTGAATATAGCCTAAAGGTACTGTCACGCATTCTTAGTGCGTATCAGGTGTCAGGCTCCAGGTGATCTCTCACTCATGGGTGCATTGTTTTGCATCCTTTTTAAATGTTTTAATTTTTTGCCCTATTGATGTTTGTTCTATGTCCATGTTGTTAATCTAAATAAATTTGGTCTTTTTTGCTACTTGACACATGCCTCTTTGTTATTGTATACTCTGTCTTTGCATGTGTGTAGCCCTTTATAGGGTTTAAACATTGTGTTCAGATCCCAAATCTGCTTACATAATATAATGTATATAGACTATATACTGGAGACTACAATGGGCTATAGTATAATGTATATAGATTATATACCGGAGACTACAATGTGCTATATAGTATAATGTATATAGACTATATACCGGAGACTACAATGCGCTATAGTATAATGTATATAGACTATATACCGGAGACTACAATGCGCTATATAGTATAATGTATATAGACTATACACCGGAGACTACAATGCGCTATAATATAATGTATATAGACTATATACCGGAGACTACAATGCGCTATAGTATAATGTATATAGACTATACACCGGAGACTACAATGTGCTATAGTATAATGTATATAGATTATATACCGGAGACTACAATGTGCTATATAGTATAATGTATATAGACTATATACCGGAGACTACAATGCGCTATAGTATAATGTATATAGACTATATACCGGAGACTACAATGCGCTATAGTATAATGTATATAGACTATACACCGGAGACTACAATGCGCTATAGTATAATGTATATAGACTATACACCGGAGACTACAATGCGCTATAGTATAATGTATATAGACTATACACCGGAGACTACAATGCGCTATAGTATAATGTATATAGACTATATACCGGAGACTACAATGCGCTATAGTATAATGTATATAGACTATACACCGGAGACTACAATGCGCTATAGTATAATGTATATAGACTATATACCGGAGACTACAATGCGCTATAGTATAATGTATATAGACTATATACCGGAGACTACAATGTGCTATAGTATAATGTATATAGACTATATACCGGAGACTACAATGCGCTATAGTATAATGTATATAGACTATACACCGGAGACTACAATGCGCTATAGTATAATGTATATAGACTATATACCGGAGACTACAATGTGCTATAGTATAATGTATATAGACTATACACCGGAGACTACAATGCGCTATAGTATAATGTATATAGACTATACACCGGAGACTACAATGCGCTATAGTATAATGTATATAGACTATACACCGGAGACTACAATGCGCTATAGCAGTGATGGCGAACCTTTTAGAGACCGAGTGCCCAAACTACAACCAAAACTCACTTATTTACCCTGATGTGCCAACGTGCCATTTTATGCAGCAACTTACTGTTACCTGTTCTTCCACTTCTTTAATTGTATCGGCCCCTGAGGCCACCAAAATAGTTGAAAGAAAGAGTACAAATTCAAACTATCATTGTAGCATCTCTCCAGGGTCTCTCTGTTTAGAAATAATGGTGGGTCCAGCAGGATTACTTCCAAAGATAATGCATTCCCTTCCACACCTTCTCACTTCTCAAGCAGTTCCAAACAGTCAATGAAGTGTCGCTGTAAAATAGTTCTGAGCGCAGCATCTCATAAATTGCCTAGGACTGCAGGAAGATTTAATGGATTTATTCCTGTTTGGTAAACTCTATCCTGGGCTGATGGCCTGAGTGCCCACAGAAAGGGCTCTGAGTGCCACCTCTGGCACCAGTGCCATAGGTTCGCCATCACTGCGCTATAGTATAATGTATATAGACTATACACCGGAGACTACAATGTGCTGTAGTATAATGTATATAGACTGTACACCGGAGACTACAATGCGCTATAGTATAATGTATATAGACTGTACACCGGAGACTACAATGCGCTATAGTATAATGTATATAGACTATACACCGGAGACTACAATGAGCTATAGTATAATGTATATAGACTATATACCGGAGACTACAATGTGCTATAGTATAATGTATATAGACTATATACCGGAGACTACAATGCGCTATAGTATAATGTATATAGACTATACACTGGAGACTACAATGCGCTATAGTATAATGTATATAGACTATACACTGGAGACTACAATGCGCTATAGTATAATGTATATAGACTGTACACCGGAGACTACAATGCGCTATAGTATAATGTATATAGATTATATACCGGAGACTACAATGCGCTATAGTATAATGTATATAGACTATATACCGGAGACTACAATGCGCTATAGTATAATGTATATAGACTGTACACCGGAGACTACAATGCGCTATAGTATAATGTATATATACTATATATAACGGAGACTACAATGCGCTATAGTATAATGTATATAGATTATATACCGGAGACTACCTCTCTTCTCCATAGAAGCCGCGGCACAGGATTCGCGCGCTCCTCACAGGAATGGCGGCCGGGATGACGCAGCATACAATTCCCCTATTCACCCGCCCAGGAGAAGCTGCTGGGACGCTGCTCCAATCAGCGCTAAGGGGCGGGATTCAAAAGTCTTCATCTATTGGCTCAGAGGCAACGGTTGTTTACAGCAATACATCCATAAGGTATAAGGCGCGAGGACCTATTTCCATACCAGATACTACGGTAGTTTTATTATCTCCAGGACCTTAGAAGACATCAACGTCACGTGACTTGGAGGAGGAGGAGCCGGTGAAGAGATCTGACGTTTGAGGAGGGATTTGTGATGAAAGTTGTCCCTACCCTGTAATAGAAACTCTCCGGGGATCTGTGTCCATAGCTGATGGGGCAGGGTGAGGGGTTTCAGATGGTAACACTTTTGGGATGCTCTGCAGAGATTTTCCTGACACTGGGTGAAGCAATTCTGTGTAATGCTCTGCAGGGGCTTTGTATCAGAATGTGGTACTTTCTAGAAGATAGGAAACCCGTGTAATGCTCTGCAGGTTATAGGGAACAGAGAGGCTTGTGTAATACTCTGCAGGTACAGGGAGCAGGGTGTGGTACTTTCTAGAAGATAGGAAACCTGTGTAATGCTCTGCAGGTTATAGGAAACAGATCTATAAAGTAAGAGACTTGTGTAATACTCTGCAGGTATAGGGAGCAGGGTGTGGTACTTGCTAGAAGATATGGCCACAGTTGCGTTTGCAGCGCTGGTGCAGGGAGGAAAACCGCAAGCGATTGGTAACCATATCCGATGTTTTGCATTAAATCCATACAAGACACTGGGGTTTGGTTATCCATCACTTGCGTTTCCGGAGATATGTTTATGGAATCGGGCCGAGGCCCACCCCCTGTGCTAGTGTAGTGGTACGGGTGGCTGCTCCCTAAGGGTGAAGACACACATGGCGTTTTTGGGCCGTTTTTACTAAGTGCGTTTTCAGATCGCTAAAAACGCATGCGTTTTTGTCCGTTTTTCATTGCGCAATTTTGGAAAACCGGACAAAACCGCATGCGTTTTGAAAACGCACTTAGTAAAAACGGCCCAAAAACGCCATGTGTGTCTTCACCCTAAGGGTGATGCCACAAGTTAGTATTTTGATTCAGTTTTGTAACGGAATCAAAACACAATGGGGTGGCCTGTGGCTGATTGCTTAAGCATATGTATGCAAATGTATGCGATCAGAGCCCAGAGTTTCGCATTTACACAATACAAGACACTGGGCGCTGACTGCATGCGCTTGACCGCGGGACGCCTCAATGCGCTTTGATTCCGTTACAATATAATCAAAACGCTAACGTGTGACACGACCCTTGATTGGTAAAAGTTGTCAAAAACGGATGCACTTTTTAACGGACTGCTTAAAAACGGCCCAAAAACGGGTTCATAACGCCACGTGGGCCGCCAGCCTTGGGCTGTAATAGTTTTAAAGGGAACCCGTCACCAGGAGACCCCTTTTAACCCCTTCACGCTCCGTGGCGGATATATCCGCCACGGAGCGCAGTGACTTAGCGCTCAGTGGCGGATATATCCGCCACGGCGCTTATGCCGGCTCGGCTCTGGATCAGAGCCGAACCGGCATCGGGAGACACGGGGTGCCGGCTGTAACTAATAGCCGGCACCCCAGTGTAACACCCGCGATCGGAGTTGTCTCCGATCGCGGGTGCTTAACCCGTTAAATGCCGCGGTCAGCGCGACCGCGGCATCTAACATGCATCTGGGGGATCTTTCCCCCACGATCGGCCCCCCCGAACCGTTTTCGGGGGGCGCCGATCGTTGCTATAGTAACTCTGGGGTCCGATCTGGACCCCAGAGTTACCTGCAAGAACTGCCAGTAAGATGGCGTCTGTGACGTCATCTTACTGGCACAGTGCCAGCCTATGCAAGTGTATAGGCTGACACTGCTAATATCCTGCAATACAGAGTATTGCAGAATATTATCATGAAGAAGCAATCAGATGATTGCTTCTTCATGTCCCATGGTATAAAAGTGAAAAAGTTAAAAAAAAAAAGTTATTCAATAAAAAAATAAAGTCATAAATCACTAAAAATGCCCCAAACTCCCAAAACATATAAAGAGACATATAACTCAAAAAAAAGTCTAAATCATAACACAAACCCCACATATATAGTATCACCGCGTCCGTAACAACCCGTAGAATAAAAGTAAATCATTATTGAACCCCCACGATAAACGCCGTAAAAAAAAACTGCTATAAACCTTCCAAAAATTATGATTTTTACCTTTTCAATCCCACAAAAAATGCTATAAAATGCGATCAAAAAACCATATGTACTCAGACATGATACTGGTGCAAAGTACAACATGTCCCGCAAAAAACAAGCCATCAACCAGCTCCGTAGCCAAAAATGTAACAATGTTATGCCACTTGGAAGACGGCAATACATAAATGATAGATTTTTCCCCACATTAGGGTTTTGTTTGACAAATTTAGTAAAACGTAAGAAAATATATTCATGTCTGGTATCCCCGTAATCGTATCAACCCATAGAATAAAGATAACATGATTATTAGTCTATACGGTGAACACCAAAAAAAAAAAAGTTAAAAATCCAGTACAGAATTGATGCTTTTCTACTCCTGCCCTCAAAAAAAGTTCCTAAATTTTCAACAATAGGTGATACCAACCCCAAAATGGTAACAATGGAAAAAGCATCTCGTCCCGCAAAAAAAATGCCGTCACATGGCCCCAATAACGAAAAAGCGAAAATTTTATAGCCTTCAAAAGGGGCCAATGAGGAAACTAAAATCCTGGCAGCTGCAGGGTGCTCCTTCCCTTCTGCGCCTCGCTGTGCCCCCATAACACAAGTCACAGCCACATGTGGGGGGTCTTTGTACTCAGGAGAAATTGCAGAACAAATTGTATGGTGGGTTTTCTCTTTTTATATTTTGGAAATGTGTAAATTTTAGTGCTAAATGAACGTATAAGGGAACAATATGACCATTCTAAATTTCACCTCCATTTTGATTCAATTACTATGAAGATCTCAAGGGGTTAACAATCTTCGTAAAAGCTGTTTCTGATAGTTTGAGGGGTGCAGATTTGAAAATGGGTAGATTATATAGGGGGTTTTGATGCTAAATATGTAAAATATCATTCAAAACTGTATTTATCCCCAAAATAGTCAATTCTGAAAATCCGGAAAAGCGATATTCTATTTGCAAGCCGCGTGACATCAAAATAAATTATCCAGACATTTCAGAAATTATGAAAATGTAAAGTAGACAAATGGGAAATGTTATTCAGCAACTTATTTAGGTGGTAAGTCTATCTGCCTGAAAACGCATTGACTTAGAATTTCGAAAATGGCAAATTTTTCAAAAAATTTATCATATTTTCTTTTTTTTTGTAAATAAACGCAAAACTTATCAGCCAAAATTTACCACTAAAATGAAGTACAACATGTGGGGAAAAAACAATCTCAGAATCGCTTTGATAAGTAACAGTGTTCAAAAGTTATAACCATATAAAGAGACGCAGGTCAGAATCCAAAAAATCGGGCTGAGCCTTAAGCTACAAAATGGCTGCGTCCTTAAGGGGTTAAACAAGCCCCCATCCCCATAGAGCATTGCACATACACTGCTAAAGATTTTTCATATGAAAAATCGGTTTTACAGAGCAAAAGATAACTTGTATATTACCTTTGAATGACATGAGCTGTGTGACTTAGGGTGAAGACACACATGCCGTTTTTGGGCCGTTTTTACTAAGTGCGTTTTCAGATCGTTAAAAACGCATGCGTTAAAAAACGCATCCGTTTTTTAAAAACGCATGCGTTTTTTTGAAAACGCATGCGTTTTTGTCAGTTTTTCATAGCGCAATTTCGGGAAAACGGACAAAAACGCATGCGTTTTCAACGATCTGAAAACGCACTTAGTAAAAACGGCCCAAAAACGCCATGTGTGTCACACATGGCGTATTTAGTCAGTGCGTTTTCATATGGTAAAAAACGCATGCATTTTTTAAAAACATGCGGTTTTTGAAAAAGCATGTGTTTTTGTCAGGTTTTCCGAATTTGCACAATTTAAAAACGGACAAAAACACACGTGGTTTTTAAAAACGGATGTGTTTTTTAACGCATGCATTTTTTACGCTCTGAAAAAGCAACTAAAAACGCCATGTGTGACATCACCCTTAGGCTGGTACCACACGCACCGATTTGTTTGCGTTCGGAAACGCAGATAAAGCCGCACCTACTGGGACGGGCCGCGACCCGATAGCATCGGCGTTTCTATGGAAACGCCTGCGATCGGGAACGAGCCGCCGGTGTTTAGCATTAAATTAACGCGTTTCGGCGATTCATTCCCGATCATAGGCGTTTCCATAGAAATGCCAATGCGATCAGGCCGCAGCCTGCCCTGGTGGGTGCGGCCTTGTTTGCTTTTTCATACTCGGACAAAGCGGTGCGTGTGGCACCTGCCTTAGTCTAGTCGCACCCTGGGCTTAGCTGAAGAGGAGTAGCTTCCCCCACCCTTGGGAAACCGCTCCACCGTGTGTGAGATTTCAAAAGTATTCTCCCGCCGCTCACCTGCCCTTCTCCTTTATTCTTGCGCCTGGCGGTCAGCATGTCTTGTACTGTGCACACGGACATGCTCAGATGCAGTGGTGCCGAACGTAAGCTCCCTGTATTTGTCTACGCATGCTGACTCACTGTCTACGTAGCCAACCCGAGTCAGCAGCGTAGTGTGGTGCATGCACAGACAAATGTGGGAACCTTGCGGCCGCTTCATCTGTGCACGTCCGTGCGCGCAGTATGAGACATGCTGACCGCCAGGCGCGAGAATTCAGGACAGCGGCGGGATGTGGGTAGGTGACGTGTGCTGGGGCCGTAAGAATGAAGAAGGGCAGGTGAGGGGCGGTGGGGGAAACTACTCCTCTTCAGCTATGCCCAGGGGGCGACTAGACTAGTCACACAGCACATGTAATTCAAAGGTAATATATGTTATCTTTTGTTCTGTAAAACCGATTTTCCATACAATAAATGTTTAGCAGTGTATGTGCAATGCTCTATGGCAGTGATGGCGAACCTTTGAGAGACCGAGTGCCCAAACTACAAACCAAAGCCAACGTTTCTATCGCAAGGTGCCAACACAGAAATTTAGCCCAATAGTGCCACAATACCACCTAACAATAAGACAAATAATACTGCCATATGATGCTGCCACCTTTACAAGCACATAAATAGCATCATTCTGGTAATAAAGACTATAGAAAGGCCAATGTTACCAATAATATTGCTATGCTATACAAATATAGCGATGAATATCATATTACCGCCATTCAGTGAGGAATATTACCGCCATATGCTGATTATCATTACCCCCATACAGTGACAGTAGTCCTGAGTAGATGCAGGGACTGGGGGACTGTGATAAGATAGTTGCTCATGGACCAAATATTGCCATCTTTACCCCCTATTTGTTTTTGCGTTTCCATTTTTTTTACCCCCTATCGTCAAAGAGCTCTGTGAGGGCTTGTTTTCTGCGTAACAAATTGCACTTCATAGTCATGGTATTTAATATCCAATGCCCTGTACTGGGAAGTGGTAAAAAATTCCAAATCCAGTAAAATTGGTGAAAAAATGCCTTTGTGACATATTCTTGTGGGCTTGGATTTTACAGCTTCCACTGTGCACCCCAAACGGCACATCTACTTTATTCTGTGGGTCAGTACGATCACAGGGATAATATATTTATATAGGTTTACTAATGTTTGTATACATTTTCAAAAATTAAAACCTCCTGTACAAAGCTGTGTGTGGTGTGATTTTTTTGTGATATGGGATGACGCTTTCAGTGCTACCATTTTGAGGACTGTACGGCCTTTTGACCACTTTTCATAACATTTTATTATATGTTGCAAAATGGCAAAAAGTGGCATTTTCAACTTTGGATGCTATTTTCTATTAGGGGGTTTAACTCATATGTGGTAAATACAAAGAAGGGGCATGGTGAAGGATTGGGGAATCCAATTTGGCAGGTGGTTTGTAAGGGAAAGTGGTTGTTGTGGGGTGGAGGCACAGGTGGATTTGGGATCACGCGTATGACAGCTGTCCGTGGCCACATATACACTTGCCTCTGTCCGCAGTGCTCATCACCTGCATGGTGCAGCAGCATAGCACCCGGTTACATTGTGCATAGGGTGCTTACTGTGGGGTTGTCCTGGCTTCACTGGTCGCCTTGTGCAGGTGATGAGCACTTCAGATACAGGCAAGTATATATGTGGCCACAGCTGTCACACAGGGGGATTTGGGACACTAAACCACAAGTATGTATAGTTGGTTTAGTGTCCAAAAGCCACCTGACAGGACCTGTGTGAGTGCACAGCTCTGTGTGAGCAGCTCCTGACCTCTTATCTCTGCTGCTGTAGGCTCCATTCTGTGAGCTTCCTCACTCCTCGTTCTGTTTTCACCGTTTCCCCGGGCTGAAGAGGAAGAGGGGCCGGCGCTGTACGGCTACTACTGTTTCACTAAAGCAAAACTAGTGAGAGCAGAGCCAATCAGCTTCAGGCTGCACTGGGCCAGGATCATTGGAGCTCTGCCTGGCCGGGGCTCCAATGGCTAACTTTGATAAGACTGGGGAGATGGCATGCGTGCCATAGGTTTGCCACCACTGCTCTATGGGGACGTGGGGTGTTGGGGGGTTTGCTAAAAAAGGGGTCTACTGGTGACAGGTTCCTTTTAATAATTTATGCAAGAAAATCATTACAGTTAGGCTGGCGCCACACGTGGTGCTTTGTCTGCGCTTGCAAACGCAGACAAAGTCGCGCCCACCAGGGCGGGCCTCGGCCCGATCGCATCGGCGTTTCTATGGAAACGCCTGCGATCGGGAACAAGCTGCCGGTGTTTTGCGTTAATTTAACGCGAAACACCGGCGGCTTGTTCCCGATCGCAGGCGTTTCCATGGAATCGCCAATGCGATCGGGCCGAGGCCCGCCCCGGTGGGCGTGACTTTGTCTGCATTTGCAAGCGCAGACAAAGCGCTACGTGTGGCGCCGGCCTGAGTGTTTCCTCTGCTTAAAGAGGTTTTCCACTTTCGATTCCTTGCGGTTTTCTAGATCTCGGCTTTCTTTCCTTCTATAGAAAGTTTCCACTTCTAGTGGATAGAAACCTGTCCTTGGTCTTGGTCAGGTGCACAAGCTGTTAGGGCGTGTTCACACGTCCCCCTTTTGGTTGCGTTTGAAACGCATTACAACAGCTGAGGAGAGGAGATTTGCCTAATTAGATTAATGTTAAAATTTGTGTTTACAGAATGCATCGTAAATGCGATGTTCTGTTAACACATTCATTAACATAGCGTTAACAATTGTAAACAGTAATTTAAGTAAATCACCTCTCCTCAGCTGTTGCAATGCTTTTTTTTTTTTTTTACACAATAAAAACTCAACGTGTGAATGTGCCCTGAGTATTACACGGCTCTGATTACTCTCATACCAACGTCTCGCGCACCTGTCTGTCCATCACAAGACCAGGGACATGTTTCTACACACTGGAAGTAAACATAGAAGCTTCCCATTTAAGACTTATAAAGGGGGACAACCCCTTTAAATAGCCAAATGAGACAATTTATTTTATTTTTACATCATTACAATAAATAAACTGTAAAACTTTTTTTTTTGTCTCTTCAGGAATTTCAACCGGCTGACACCACCACATGCCCCAAACTGTCTGTGGATGACGCCCCCGTTCCCCCCAGACTATGGGTGATGCCACTCGTTGCATTTTTGGACCGTTTTAAAGCTTGTGTTTTCAGTCCGTTTAAAAACACATGGTTTTTTTTGTATGTTTGCCGTGCGTTTGCCTGCTTTAAACGTGTTTGTCTTCATTTCTAGAAGTGTAGGCAGTTGCAAAACAGATTGAAACCGGCCAAACACATGGTAAACCTTCAGAAACTCATGCATTTTTAAACGGACTAAAGACGCATGCTTTAAAACAGTCCAAAAACATGCGTTTTTTGACACATTCCAAAGGATCCAGCCTTGATCACATGCTGAGGTTACATTGAGTTTCCATTGCATCTGCTAAAACGCAATGTAACCTCAGCATGTGATCAAGGCTGAAGCCTTTGGAATGCGTCAAAATGCATCAAAAAACGTGACACAACAGATCCTGTGAAAGCCCCCTAAGGCCGACACCCTCTCCCTTCCCCTAGACCAGACTATGGCTGGTTTCTGTGTTGAAGAAAACTGCAGCTTTTGGAACATTTTTATTTCATTTATTCTTTGGGGAGGGGGTGATATATAACTTAATTGTGTTATTTTTTTTTAACAATCTTTTACTGGGGTATCATTCAGCCAGAATCACATAGATGTGTTCCCTGCTGTTGGGGTCATATGGTAGCATCCCATAGGACAGTGATGACGAACCTTTTGGAGATAGAGTGCCCAAGCTACAACCAAAACCCATGTATATATTTTGCAAAGTGCCAACATGACAATTTAAGCAGTAACTTAGTGCTTTTTGCTGTAGCAAAAGAAAGATGGAGACATTTGGATTGGAGCTTCCCTCCAGGGTCCCCTGAAGAGAAAGAATCAGGGGACCCAGAGCAGGAGCTCCAATGACAATCCATCTCTATCCACACCTTCTTGCTCCTCTGGTATCACAGGAGAAAGGCTCGAGTCCTAGCTGTTGGGGTGATGACCTGGGTGCCCACAGAAAGGGCTCTGTGTGCCACCTCTGGCACCCGTGCCATTGGTTTTCCACCACTGCCATAGGATCTCTTTTATCAGTCATCTAATTATACAGACATGCAGAGAGGATACACATGGCATCTTTTCCACGTGCCTTTTTACCCCCTCTGCTACGGCAATCCCAGTCAAGGGATTCCTCATTAAAAATCCCATTAACCTTGTACAAATTTCCAACTTTAACAGCACCAAAGCAACCCCAGACCATCACATGACCTCCATCATGGTGACAGATGGCGTAAAGCATCTTTCAGCATCTTTTCAGTTGTTCTGGGACTCACAAATGTTCTTCTGTGTGATCCAAACACCTCAAACTTTTCTTCCTCTGTCCAACGTCTGTGTTCCTTTGCCCATATTAATCTTTCCCTTTTATTATTGATTTTTCTTTGGCCCTGAAGGCCAGCATCCTGAAGTCACCTCGTCAATTTTGAGGTTGACACTGGCGTTTTGGTGGGTACTGTTTAATGAAGCTGCCAGTTGAGGACCTGTGGGGCGTCGGTTTCTCAAACTATAGACTATAATGTACTTGACTTGTTGCTTAGTTGTGCAACGAGGCATCCCACTTTTCTTTCTACTCTGGTAACTGCCTGTCTGTGCTCTCCTCTGAACGGAGTAGTACACATAGTATATGCTGTCGTAGGATATCTTCAGTTTCTTGGGAATCTGTTGCATGGCATGGCCTTTATTTCTAAAAACAAGAATAGACTGTTGAGTTTTTTTTTATGGCCATTGTAAGAGTTTTATAGAACAAATGTGATGCTCCTAATTCTCAACCAGCTCTAATCAGCCAAACTGTTTTCAGCTGTGCTAGCGCACTTGAACAAGGGTTTTCACACAGTTAGCAAACACAATGGGGGAGATCTAAAGTGTCTTAATCTCCGCTGGCTTGCTTTCCAACTAGCTGTCAGGAAATGCATATATATTTCTTTTTATGTTGTTCAGTAGACCCATTTTTGGCACCGAGACAATTTTTTGTCCCTGGGACTAATTTCCGTTCGGAGCCACAAATGTGCACTAGTCGGAGAACAACCTAAGCAGGCTGCCCAGGGTGGTTTTAAGTGAGCAGCTGACTCTGCACAATATTCACTTGCCCGATCCCGCTTCACATCAGTAGTACACGCATTTCACTGTAAGGCTGCATTCACACTACAGTATGGGGGACGTATATACGGCCGATATACGTCCCCCCCATACACTTCTATGGGCTCGCGGCGCCCTACGGGAGCGGTACAGTGCAGCACACATGCGGCACCGTACCGCTCCGTAGCTCGGGAAAAGATAGGACATGTCCTATCTTTTCCCGTATTACGGCGCCGCGGCCACACATCGCTATGGAGAGGGGCGCGGGTGAGCTGCGCTCACCTCCTCCACCTCTCCTCGCGCTGCCGTGTGCCCGCCGTGCTACGGTGCGGCGGGCTCACGGCAGTGGGAATGTAGCCTAACCATTTTTGCATTTTGTCAGAGTGGCCGATTGGATTAGTTAAACAGTGGATAAATGGAATATGCCCCATCTACGTGAACATCGGAGTGGACAATTAATTTTGCTCCCGTCACTTCTCTAAAACAGATTTCCATTTGACAAAGGAAGATCACTGCTGAAGCATGGAATTCTGTCCCCTGCAAGAACAAATTTATTTTCGTCTACTCTATGCTACTTTGCTGGAGCGGCGGGAGAGAGCCCACTCACAACCTCCTGCACCAATGAAAGCTACCATCAGTTATGTTAAATCAGTTATAGAAGTGCCTATTGGACTGATTGTCAGCAGGGTGCGTACCACATCTCATGGCTTGGCAGGCTCCATGTGGCCTGTCTGCACGGCTTGTGCACCCCTCATCCCCCCCTTGAGCCGAAAGCATTGTGTGATGCACTTTATGTACATGCTCAGGAGAGAAGCTCCTCTGCAATAGATTAGAGGAATAAGGAATGGTAAGGAGTGCCTTCACTTATCTCAAGCACTGCTAGAGTGACCAGGAAAACAGGACTGTAGAATTGGAGGCCATATTGGTGGAAAGCATTTCAATTTTAGGTGGCAAAAAAGCTGGATACTGCTCTGGTAACTAGTGTATATTTAGTCATTCCAAAACCTATTTATCTAGTTTATACCTCATGCTTTTATTTTCTCAATTTAAAAGAGAGACAAATACAAATCTACTGTTTCATCCTCCTCTTTATTCATGAAACATTTTTTTTTATTATTAAACCTGAAAGAGAAAACTCCAGTGTAGACGTGATATGCCTGTCGCTTCATGCTCCTTCATAGAGAGAGTCCAGCACAAGTCAAGTAAGGCCACTTTCCTCAAAACTGAATGGCATTGGGAATGCACACATCATATGACATAAGTCCGTGCTTCAATGGCTTGTAAGTCCAGAAAAGGGATAACACACTTGTACAAACACACTCACATTCCAAAATGTTTGGGGCGACTTCTATTTCCAGCTGTTTTCTGCAATATTATTGTGAGGGTCGCCCAAAAATAGGCAAAAACATTCCAAGTGTCTGAAAAGGCTCAAGGCAGGTGAGAGCATCCTACACATAACATACAGGTTTTAGACAATAATGTAAAACCATAATGGGCTCATTGCCAGATACAAGATGCTGGTCTCTGATTGGTATCATGGGTCAATTCCATTATCTGTATTGCGAGATACTCCTCCGTGGCAATACGGGATCCCATAGCTGCATCTTTCAAAAAGTGAAGCAGGAAGCAGACAAGTGGAATTACAGCCCTTTTTGCGTGTCCAATAAAAATGGTACCCAGTTCATATTGTGCTTTTTGTTGCAGCAGCAGAATTTAGCATGTTCTCAATGAGGGCTATATACTGCTACATATTTTCGGACCTCTGAGTGGTCAGAATATTAGGGGAAAAGAGTAGCTGGTTTGAGAAGATGCTCGAAGTTAATGACAACTTTTGCTTTTACATGAGACCCCCATATACAGTAGGTGACAAGACTTTTCTCTGCTGCACTCTACTGCGGGAGATACCGGCTCAGCATACTTGTGTTCTACCTCCCAGGAGGTGTCAAAGGAGTCACATCAGAACCATCATGAGCCTCCAAGATGTGACTTTTCTCCCCCTCCGAAGAAGAGGAAATGTTCAACAGACAATGTATTGTTATAAAGACACCTCCTGCAGTATTGGCTATAGTCCATACCGCCAATTCTTTATACTTTAATAGAAACGGAAGCCTGCGCTCCTTCCCTATGTGCACACGGTTCATAGACCTCTGTATGAGACAATGTCACTGCTGAGACAGGATCGCACTTCGATTAGCTTTCATCTTCTCCAGCCGCTTGATCAAATGACTATTGCCAACTTCAAGCTCTTCGATTTTATCCAAGGCTGCACGCAACTACAAGAAAAAAAGAGAGCGCAATAAAGACAGAAAACAGTGAATTGTGAAGATTTCTGCTATGTACATAAAATCATCATTAATATACTGAGTTTATGTGGTTACGAGAACTATGTAATCGGGGATTTCCAAAAGATTTTTGAAACCAAAAAAAAAAAAGGTAGAATGCGATTTTAGGAAGAAAGCCTTTAGGTTTTTAATTTTTAGCGTAAAGTTTGACTCAAAAGTTCACATTAAACACTGTGAATAACCTCAGATGTTGCATGGTTTAATGACCCTCTGCATTCAGGGTTCATGCAAATCAAAAACTCTTCTTCCCTAAAGCCAAGAGAACCATCAGGTGGACACGTTTTGTTAGAATGGTGGTGCACGTGTATGTGGGGACATGAGTATGGCTGATATAGTGTGTGTTCCTGTTTGCATGGCATCTAGAAGGCATTTTTCTTAAATGTTTTCATTTTTTTTTTGTATTGGTAGGTGTGAATTATTATCAAATTCCCTAGTGCTCTTACTAGACCTTGGTCTTAAGGTGCATTCTTCTAAGTGCAACTCTTAAGTGCACAAACCGAATTATACTAGAATGTAAACTAGAATTGAACAAAATGACTCTTTCTGCAAGTACTAGTCTAACTAAAAATACTAATCACTCATCTTATACTTTGAAAAGCAAATTCACACTATGACCTCTGTCCCCCATTGCCAACCTACCTACTCTCAAATCTTGTAATCATTCCAATCTACACCATCCCCTTTCCATCTCCTCCTCAACGCTCTCTCACTCTAGAGCACTATGAATCCAAGTTCCATATGCAGCCAACTCCCTGATATTTTCATCTCTAGAAAATTGCCTTTTCTGGGCATAATGGAAACACGGCTTACACCATCTGACACTGCCTCCCCTCCTGCGCTCAGTTATGGCCATCTCCATTTTACCCACTCTCTCCAGCCCCGCAATAAACCTGATGGAGGAGTTGGCATTCTACTGTCAGATAACTGCTCCTATAACCCAATCACACCATTACCCTCCCTCACCTTTGCATCTTTCCATATTCACTACATCCACACCTATGTGGCTGGGTACAGAATAGGTGAAAGAGTGTGAGGGGAAATAAAAAGCACAAATGGTGTAATAATGTTTTAGGTAGAGATGAAGGTGACATATTGGTTGTGCTTGCAAATAGGCACAACTCTACTAAGGGCCTTTATATCAATTAGTGACTGGTGCTGCCTTCAGACCGAAATCTATCCTCTATTCGTCAGTAGCCACACTGAACAGGATCATTATAGAAGAAGAACAAAGGGATGATCTAATTAGTTGGTGCACTCATATAATGAGTCTGTACATGGACGTTGAAAAGTTGAAAGTCAATGAAGGTTTTATTGAAAGTCTTAAAAGCACAACGTGTTTTGGAGTATAATTCCCCTTTTTCAAGTGTAAAAGTAAGACTGAATCTTGGGTACGGTGGTACCCAGTGCTTCTAACCTGATGCCTCCATCTATCATGTGCCATAGAGAGCAGACGCCCAAGCACGCTAACCTGAGCATCTGCTCTTTATGGCACATGATAGACAGAGACATTAGGTTAGCATGCCAAGCTAGAACCACTACCTATTGGTGGCACCATACCCAAGATTCAGTCTTACTTACACCCAAGTGTCTGCTCTCTATGGCCAAGAGATATGAAGACATCGGGTTAGCGTGCCAAGTTAGAACCACTTGGTATTGGTCCCACCGTACCCAAGATTCAGTCTTACTTTTAGACTTGAAAAAGGGGAATTATACCCCAAAGCGCGCTGTGCTTTTAAGACTCTCAATATCCGTGTCCATACTCATTATAGGAGTGCGACAACTAATCAAACCATCCCTTCGCTCTTCATATACCCTCCAAGATACCCTTTATAAATAAATATTACTCATTGCTCATATATGGTAACAGACTCCATACTCCAGTGACCATATATTTAAAATGGTGTTCTCCACTGCAATTAATTTTAGTTTAAAGGAAATCTACCATAAATAAAGAGCATGATAAACCAGGGACACTTACTCATAGATCCAGGGACTGTGATAATCTTCTTATATTGGTTATCCATGGCCTCTTTACTTCATTATGCTAAGGAGATTGAATCGCTCTTGGGGGTTTTACCAGGGCCCCTCTATGTTACTTCACAGGATGTTACACTGTCTGCCCCCTATTCCTTCAGCACTTCCTGTAGCATTTTCTGCGCCAGAGGAAGTTTCAGCACAAATTTGGAAGGGTGGGGGGCACAGTGTAACAACCAGTGAATCTGCAGCTCGGAGACACTCTGGTAACAACCCCAGGAGCCCTTCAAGTTCATTAGCATACTATTATTAAAAGTTGATTTTAGAAGGA
Source organism: Engystomops pustulosus (assembly GCF_040894005.1). Classification (NCBI taxonomy): domain Eukaryota; kingdom Metazoa; phylum Chordata; class Amphibia; order Anura; family Leptodactylidae; genus Engystomops; species Engystomops pustulosus. The sequence goes on from NC_092418.1 coordinate 80,301,539, forward strand.
AGGAGGCCATGGATAACAAATAAGAAAATAACCAGAATCACGGTCCCTGGTTTATCATGCTTAACTTTGATGGTAGCTTTCTTTAAAAAAGCCTACAGATATAGTACACAAGCTTAATAGATGCATGCAGGCACAACCATCTTTCACCTCTCTCTGTAATCTTCGTTTTTCAGCTTTTAATTCGTCCTCGACTTTTTCAGCATTTTCTGCTGAAGACTTGTATCGAGTTAGCTGACTCTCAAGTCGGATAATCTGAAAATCAGACAACGCTGTAAGAAAACAGTAACATTACATGCTCACTTCACTTCTGTGCATTGCATGAAACGTCTTAGGTTCAATTTATGGTGGAACTCTATGCTGTGTTGCTGAACAATTGCCAGTGCCAGGGATGGACCCCCCCCCCCCCCCCCCACTGCCTTAAAGAGAAGTCAGTGTGGTTACCACCCGTTAATGACAATGGGCTGTGCACAGACCATATTTCAGAACACAGTATGATGTCAGGATTTTAAGATCACAAGCTCTGCTACATCCATGTTCAGTTTTATTTAGGTCTAAACTTACATTCTGCTCTAGCGCAGTTATCTCTTGTGTGGATTTGGTGAGTTTAAACTTCAGATCGCTGATTTGTCTATTGGCGTCTCCTAAAATATAAAGAAAAATGAATAGTTATGTCAGCACTTATAGCATTATATTGCAACTGACAACTCTTCGTTATGCTATAAAAGCCTTCATTCACATTTGTGTGCAAACATTAGCTGGTTCTATTAAAAATCCCAGACACAATAATGCAGTATGCGCAACTGAAGTGATATAATAATGGCTGTAATTGACCGAAATCTGGTGTTGATGAGAGGAACAGGCTGCTACTTTTTTGAATGACCCGTTTAGTATTCATTCAGTATTAGAACCCCTAACAAATCTGTGTATTCTACAAAACAATTAAAGCACTTAGAATTGTGTCACCCCCTTCAGCCTCATAGACTGTAAGCTCTTCATCCTCATCTTTTGTGTCACCCCTTATCCTCAAAGACTGTAAGCTCTTGTGTCACCGCTTCATTCTCGTAGACTGTAAGCTCTTGTGTCACCACCTCATCCTCAAAGACTGTAAGCTTGTGTCACCCTCTCATCCTCAAAGACTGTAAGCTCTTGTATCACCCCTTAATCCTCATAGACTGCAAGCTCTTGTATCACCTCCTCGTCCTCATAGACAGTAAGCTCTTGTGTTGTTCCATATGACTGTTTGTACTCTGTAAGGCTACATTCACACACATGTATGGGGTACATATATATACGGCCGATGTACGTCCCCCATACACTTCTATGGGCTCACGGCACCGTACGTACGGCACCGTAGCAAGATAGGACATGTCCTATCTTTCTACGTGATACGGCGCCGGGCCCTTTGTTACTCTATGGAGCGGGGCGGGGGTGAGCTGCGCTCATCCCGTGCTCCTCTCCGCGGTGCTGATGTATGCCCGCCGTACTACGGTACGGCGGGCATACATTGTCTGAATGTAGCCGAATGCAGTATTTTATTTGTATATGTCTCCTATTTGTAAAGTGCTACGGAATACAATGGTGCTATATAAATATTATTATAAGAATAACTTATTTTAAAAGAGCTGTAGTTGCAGTTGTATAAATGGGAGGCAGTACACTGTATTTTGCATGTCTGAACACTCTATTCATTTTTGTATATACTAGCAATCTGTATAGTTAATTTGTGGACATCGAGAACCCCCTCAATAACATCTGGGCATCTCTATAAGGTTATGTTCAGATCTCTTTTAGGAAAGCTCCTGGCGTAGATGCTGAACGTATCCATAAACTTACTGGCAGGGAGAGGAATCCAGCAGGAAATACTAGATGAAGTGCCACAGTCTGTGCTGTATCATCCTGCTTCATTCTGAAGACCCCAGTATATACTCATCGGATGCCATTAGAGGCTATGGGGGACGGATGCAACTGTTTGACATCCATCCCTGGCCTCCTTAGAGAATGCTGCAGGCATTTCCCCAGTAATGTATCTCTCCAAAGAATTACTTATTGTATCAAAATTGACATTCTCCCCTTCTGCACAGGTCATAGTACATATCTAAAACTCTCTGCTTAAAGTCGATGAACATCTACTAACAATTGTGGCTGTGTTTTATGGGGTTGCTTTATAGCATCTGTAAATTTGATTCACTGCCGATCAGGCAAAATGGTCACCATGTAACCATGTACAGAAAATAAAATATATACATTTACTCATTTTAACTAGAAAAGTTAAATATAGGAGATACATTAGAAATAAGGTATAAGTTCCTCCAGCAGGCTTTTCAATAAGATTTTATAAATTCTGTTATTTAGCTTGGCAGAAGCATTTGGGAGCTGCTAGACTCCCTCTAATTATTGTCAGATAACATCAAAACCAGGCACATTACAGGGAATTAAATATTAGCAAACATTAAAACAAACCTGACAAAAATGTATCCTGACGTGATGACGTTGCGGTCTCCCTGGATCTGCTGAGCTGTGGAGATCTACATACGTCTACAATAATGGGAGTATGAATATATCATTTACATGTAATATGTATCATCCAGTGTGGTAACTGGCTCATAGTGAAGGCTGGTCATTAAACAGCCTGTAATATGAGGACTCTGAGGAACATATTAATAAATAAATACTAGGTGTAGGTTTAAAGGGACACTGTCACCAGCTTTTACACTACTAGAAGCCCCACCAGGTAGGGTATGAAGTATACTTTATAGAATTCCATTGAAGATAAAGGCAGATATTTTTTTGCGTTGCTGCTCCATTAGCACCTAATGACCCCCCCCTAATGGAAATTATAATATAATATAATATAATATAATATAATATAATATAATATAATATAATATATATATATATATATATACACACACACACACACTGTATGCTCTGGCCTCTTGTTACATGCCATGAGGTGGATGCTGGCACAGTGTCCTCCGCATAGTTCTAAGCCAGGCATGACCCTGTGCAGTCTGTAGAACCTCCCCTCCCAACCTGGTCTAGAGGGGTATATAGTTGCAATTCCCGGCTCTGCTCCAGGAAATGCGATGGTTTCACAACGGTATCCAGAGCTAAAAGTCTGGATAAATCTCCCCCACAGATGGGAACATGAGAGGTGCAGATAAAGATGCAATTCCAACTCGTTTCTTTAAAGGATATCTATGACCAGGATGAAGGATTGTAAAACAAGTACACTGACATACTGGTGTGTGCTCCCTATGGCGGGGTCTGCTCTTCTTTAAGCTTCTTATGCCCTCGTTTTCAATACAAAAAAAGGATTTGTAAATTAGCCTGAGGGGCTCCCGTCTCCATTAACACCTATGTAGTCCAGAGCCCCTCATGCTCGTTTGCATAATTTTAAAAGCTCCTTTTTTTAAAAACCAGAGTAGAAGATGTTAATGGGGGTTTCCCCTGAAAAAAGTTAGGCCCTAATCACGAAATAGGGCCTAACTTGTTGATCAGTGGGGTTCTCAATGCAGAGACCCCCGAAATTCTCTATGGAGCTGACGGGAATTGCCAAGCGCCATGCTTAGAGATTAATGGAGCAGAACGGTGATGTGCGTCCGTCTGCTCCTTTAATCTGACAAAGCAATGAGGGGTGCGACGGACCCCTTGTTTCCCCGATCTGCAGGGGTTTCAGCACGGAGATGGGGCCTAACTTTTCTTCTTGGGGAAAACCCCTTTAAAAGAAGTGCAGAGACTGCATGAGGGAGCACACACCAGTATGTCAGTGTTCTTGGTTCACAATCATTGATCCTGGCGGTAGATGTCCTTTGGGATATATTGAGATGGCCATCTGTGGGGATGAATATGCGGCCGCATATATGCCCCCATAGCAGTACGGTGCCACACATGTTCCGCACCATAGATGAGATAAAGATAGAGCATGCTCCATCTTTCCCAGTGTGTGTGGCCCTGTTCTCAATGGATGGGTCACCGGGCATAAGGCTTTGTGTATGGACCCTTAAGTGTCGGTATCTCTGGTTCTGTAACTCTCATAAAAGATGAGATCCTTATCTTTAATTAGAATACCAAAAGCATGGTAATGAAGAATCCAAGAAGTGACGCTCTAAAGATTATTTCCATAGGACTTTTTTTCTTCAAATAGGTTATCAGATGTGATTTAACATAAAAAAGGGAATACTACAAAGCGCATTTTATACCCAACTGAGTAGACTGGCAGTCCAGCGATATAAAACCTGGTAACGGGTTCCCTTTCAGGTGATTGACAGCACAGCTCACAGTGATATAGTGGATAATTTAATATGCTGCACACAGAGGACCCCTGTTGTAATGCTACTTTTTGGCATGTTATTGGTCTTTTGTAGAACTGACCACATCTTGGGGACATCCCAAGTGTTGCCTTCAATTTATTGTAAAAGTCCAGGAGTTAGTAAAAAGTTTACAAAATAGCGGAAAACTACTAATTGTAATTTTTACAGAAATGCAAGTGTCAATGAAAATATATTTTTCTTACAATATTTCAAATACATTAGGGTCTGCTGTAGAGTTTTCTATATTGAGACCATTCTATTAAAAACACTCAAAACTTTATCAGATCTCACAGGTTGGACTATCATACATCCCTTGGTACTAATTATACAGCTTCTGCAGAGTCTAAGGAAGATGTATACATTCAACAGATAACGTATGGGCATATGGTGATATTTGGAAGCCTTTGTCTTCAGTAGTATTGAAAAATTGAACTTTTTTTTTTTAGCCTACTAGATATGTATTACGAATTGGCAAAAATCTACTGCAAAAAGTAGAGGACATTAGTTTTACCTCAATAGGTTTTTATAAGGTTTTCCACAATCTGTTTAATTTAAAGTGGAACTAAACCGTTAAAGAAATTTTTAATTGAAGAAATAAATGAATAGTGCAGGTGATAAAAATAAACTTTGTAATGTACATTATTACATGAAACCGCTTCTCTTTCTTCAGCTCGTTCTTTCTCCTGCAGTGAGCAGTGTTTCATATCCAATATAGAAATAAGTAAAGTAGGCAAAGATTAACTATTTGCAGACCTAGAGAATAGTTCCCTTAATCATTCAGCCATCTCTCAGAAGACATTATACTATCCAGGGACTATCCAAGAGTTAAGTCATTAGATGCTTTACAAGGTTCCTTTATCTCTCAGCGGTAATTGGATATAGGACAAAAATCTGATTTACACAAACCGTCTAAATAAGAAAGGAAAGGGTAAAAGAAAGAAACTGTAATATACTTTTTTTTTACTATTTTAACTAGTTTACTATTATCATCTGCACCATTGATTCTTGCAATTCTGTTTTAAGTTTAGTTATGCTTTAAGACACATAGCCTAATAATTAAACGCAGTCCAGCCACCTTAGGTCACTGGTGTGTATGCATAGTTGGATACATTATAAGCATATTCTTATTTCCATGCAGATAATAAGTCAGTGCGTTATTGTTTTTCACAGTGAACGTGCAGAGAGGTACCCCATGAGCTACATATGGTAGATGAAACCCTGCTCACTTTGCACATCAGTGCCATTCTCCATATTTTCAATGTCTGGATTTTCTGGGCTTCTGTTCCTGAGGCTTTTCTCTTCCAGCTGGAATTTGAGTTTCTTAATCTGGATAAGAGAACATTAAGAATTGGAATAGTGACAGGTATTACTAAGCAATAAGCATATGGCAAAATGACCTAGTAGCTGTGATAATATGATAGCATGCACTGTGTAGGACATGAAGTTCTTATTCATCCTGGAAATGCTTAATATGTAGAACACTAAAGGTCCAGGGGTCCATATAACAATGAACAGACACTTCTATACACAACATTTGGATAATGAGAAAATGACAAAAATACATATAAGTTTCTTCATAACTCAGGATTATGGGAATTTGTTATTCCCTGGGTGTTACCATTAGAGGGGTGTTTAACCACACAATGGGTCAGAGAATAATCATCCCACCATTTCCTCGAGTAGCATCTGAACACTGTGCATCTGGATTTCATGTAGAACAAGATGTTATGGTAACTTCATAAATAAAAATGAATCCAGTACCAGTTGTAAACGAGTTACTGCAGCTTTATTCGATATTCCAGAAATCCATAAAAATCACATTTATAGTCACACAGAAAGGACAAAGTTTACAACTGGTGCCATATTAACTTTGATTTACGAACACTTTCACAATGTCCAGTCAGTGCCAGATTCTGCAGGGACAGAGGAGAGTAGTCACACTTGGATGACAATTACTTCATTAAGCTCTAGTAGGAATAAGGGCGTATTCACAAATACGGTTTTTATCAGTATGTTATGCGGGATTTTATTTTATGAACGGATACCAAACAGAAACAAACAGATTTGTTTTTAACAGATGTGCAATGGACACCCCTGTGTGAATAAGCCCTAACAGAAAAACACTACAAGACAGAGAAGATGCTTCTTCTGTGTGTTGCAAATATCTTTTAAAAAAGTGTGAAGTTGGCATCTGCTTACTTTAACATCAATTTTACCCCTGTGGATGCTAAATAGTCTAAAAAGAACATGTGAAAAGTAACAAGATTCTTTTTCACCTTAGAAATATTCCAAACCAAAGAAAAACCAATTCAAAATCCCATCAAAGTTGTAGTAGAATGGAGCTGATTTAGACAAATACCCATGGTCCAAAGGTGTATAATAACTTATTTTTATTAGGTACAAATAGAAGTTATAAGTGTGATTCCTACATCTTTTATTTGTACGCAGTATAAAATAGTTATATTTTATCACATCTTAGGCTGCATTTAGACGGACGTATATCCGCACGGCATGTCCTATCATTTCGCTGTGCAGCACCATATCGCTCCATGCGGCCATTGTCGTCTATGGGGGACGCATTGGGTCTATGCCATTGCCACCTAAGGTGGTACCTCACCCATACGTCCGTCTGAATGCAGCCTTAGAAACTATTTTTCTGGTCCTTGGGGCTTTTTGTAAATACAATTGTCAGTTCAAACTTCGTCATGGTATTGGTCCTGAGCCGAGACACATTAATACTTTCCCAATAATAATGGATTCTGAACAGATAAAAGTGAACTCATTTTGAAACCCGACAGTCTTCCATTACCTGCTCCAGGAAGGACTCTCTCTCATCCATTAGCTTCTTCAGCCTGATCTCTTTAAGAAGACAGTTTAGAAAAATAAAGTCAAAGACAGCAGTTAACAATGACAAAAGGAACACAGAGCACCTAAATGATTAAAGGGGGAATGATAAACCAGGGGCACTTACTTATAGATCCAGGCACTGTGACTGTGGTTTACCATAACCTCCTACTTTCTAAAAATTCATTTGTAAAATTATGCTTATGAACCCGATGGCTACCTGGTCAGTTCCAAGAAACTCTCCGTGCTATAGCTTCCCAGGCTATTACACTGTGCAGGAGTCATTTCCTCCTCGTACTGTGTGAGATTACAGCAAGCAGAGGAAGGGGAGGAAGTCCCAAGGCAGCAGGGGGAAGGATGAGACAGTGGAACAACCTGTGAAGCTAAAGCATGGGGGGCTCTCGTAAAACCCCCCAGAGCCATTCAGCATAATTTTAAGTTTATTTTAGAAGGAAGGAGGCAATGGATAACAAATATAGGAAGATTACCACAGTCACAGTGCCTGGGTCTGGGAGTAAGTGCCCTAGTTTATCATGCTTGATTTCAATGGTTGATTTTTTTTAAAAGATAACATTTTTTGCAAATACAGCTAGTGGCAGGTTCTCATAAAGCTTGATTTACTAACCGACACCCTTCTTTTAGCATTAATTTCTACGCCTCTCTATGCAGGCTGCTGTAATTTCATGTGGTCAAATACATATTTTTTATAAATTTATAGGGTTATGAGGGAAACATTTTTTAACTGAAAAAATAGTGTCAGTTAATAGACTACTGGAACGTGTCACCAGCTGTATTTGTGAAAAAGGTGCCGACAGGTTCCCTTTAATTGAAAGGTATTGAGTGGAAATACCAGGAACATAGAAAACAACTTTTACGGATAGAACAAGCCAAAAGACCTTTATGCAGATTCTCAAAGGAAAGTAATCACCACATTTTACCCCATTAAACTACAAGCCTCCTCAGGTAGAGGATAACATTTCCGTTCTAGAATTACCTCAAAGTTAAATCTCATTCTTTTCCCTTTAAAAAAAATCTTATCCATCAAAGTCATGTAAAAACAAGCAGAGTCATATTTGCCCAAGTCACATTTAGAGGCTGCAGGGAGAGTGTCACTTCCGGAACTTCTATAGTAGCTAGAAATATGTTACTGGTGTCATATTAAAGATGAGATCTATCAGAACTGTATCTTTAGGATATTATCTTATAAGTAAAAGGATGAGCTTTTAAATAAAAAAAGGAAATTCTAGAAATGAAATTTCATGCCCTACCTGAGGAGGCTGGTAGTTTAATGGTGTAAATATCTGATGACAGATTCCTTTGATCATCTTGCTTGCCACGAGTAAACTCAACAACTAATCTATACATTAGCACAATACTCCAGATATAAATGTGCCACTCAGGGAAATCTCATTTTTTGGACATGACAGGTCGTATTCTCCATATTGCACTTAACAAACAAGAATGTTTGTCACTGACAAAGAAGTGTAGTATACTCAAAAACTGTCTTAAAAAGAACGACCCTGTCCATCAACTTTATTAAAGTCTATGAATGTCATAAATGAAGCAAATGAGGCTATAAATGGAAGTTTGTCTACCACTGTAGAGGATGTCTTTGCTTGTTTCTATAAATGTCATACATGATAGCATGCAAAATTACACTACATCAAACCATTACTAAATGTTTAATGCAATGCACATTACACTTTCTAGCAATGGCAAATGCAAGGGGTTTTGTGCAACCTTATTGCAACATTAGAAGATGTTACCAGAGCTCTTCATGGGGCAATGAAACAGATGTATTTGAAAACAAAATTGCATTTGGGGTGCTTATACAGATTGTACAAGTTCATCCTTAAATCTCCCCAAAAGGTAAAAAAAAATATCATAGAACAACCACCAAACATCTATGGTGACGTGATGAGTAGATGGCACAGTTCAGTCATTGGTAAAAGCCATCACATGGTACATGACCCATTATCAGCCCTGCAGGGGATCCAACAGGCAAGTAAAGCTGCTTTTGCCATCTGAAAACATTATCTGCCTTTCAGGAGTTTTTTTTTTATTATTATAACCCAATTATTATAACATTGTGAACACATCTGTGATCTTCAGGATCTTGTAGAAAACACACAAAAGGGCAAGACTATGTACACATAATAATCCATGTTCATAATGGAAAGTACAATATTCAAATGCAGATTTCACATCTACAGCAATGAAACCACATGAAAACAGCCTGTTAGTGTAATGTGATGTTCCAACATGCAGCCTGTGTAGCCAGAGCACGGAGGGGCCCTGGTAACACCAGCTTATAACAGTCACAGTGCCTGGCTCTATGAGTAAGTGTCCCAGGTTTATTGTGCTCGATTTTGATGGTAGATTTCATTTACTATGAAGAGTCTTACTAGTGAATCTACTGTAATGTCTATCAGCCTGCATTATGTATATGATGACGGTGGGGCCTGCAAACTTGAGGGTTTCAACCAAGTTCACAGTCAGCTTTCTAACTGAAGATTGTTTAGAGTTCGGGAATCTGTTGAGACGGACTACCGAGGATTAAAACGTCATTCAGACTCATGCTATGCATCTTCTCAACTATCCAACCTTTATGACAGCTTGTCTGTAAAGATGGGATGGGTGACTAGTTCCTTTTTAAGTGGTTCTTCAGATTTAATTTTACTGAAATTTGCTCCACCAATTCGCTGTAAAAGGAGGTCCTGGAACAATGGACAATATGATTTTCTATACTTGTACTGGTCAAATCTCTATGAAAACCACCAAACTTGCCCAATACCATTAAAATCTAGAAATGTAATCTTATTTTCAGAATATATGTGCATTACAAGTTTTCAGGATCTCTGCTTCAAGTCAGTGTATGGCAGCTGTCAACGTTTACTTCCCAGGGGATGAACTCTTTGGACAAACTCAGCAATAGTTTCAGTTCAACCATTATTAAGCAGGATGAAAATGTAATACACTATAAATAAATGAAGAATTTTTGTTGTTTACAGAGTAAAATTTATTTCCAAAATATACAGTTCAGATTTACACAAATCTTCTTCTTTGTTACTTTTACATTGTATCGCTTTCAGCAGGAATTCTGTTATGAAGTTTTTTCTGGCCTATTGTAAGTCAAAGCTGGTTTATTCTAGAATGCAGCCTCACACAATGTGAGTAGCCACCACATACAATAGGGAATTTTACACTATGTATGATGAGCAAGGTTTTATAGGTAGTGAAATGACTGCATATGTAAATGTATGAATACAAAGATTCGTGAGCCAGACCATTTCAGAAAATAAAGCATGACTTTATGTTATATAGGTAACTATATCTATGATCTAACACATGATGACAGGCACTACTTAACCAGCATTTGATACCATAAACCAACCAAGTGAGTGACCCGGCAGATAGACAATAGTTACATATGTTCACTCTTTCATTCAACACATCATTGTGACTGACAGACCAGAAAAAAACCATGACAGGCTGCAATTTACAATACAACCACAAGATGGCGACACATACAAATATATCAATGACCGATTATCCCTATGTTTTTTAAATAAGCAAAAGAGAAAAAAAAAAAAAATCATTTTGTGACATTCATATAACTATATTTAAAAGGGGTTGTCCAGTCACAACTAGTTAGTGCCCATCGATGGGGATAGGGGGGGTTTGAAGAGTCACAGTAATGGGAACCCCACGGATCACAATAATGGGGGTCCTTTTACTCCCTGTTGAACTTCAAAGGAATGGAGTGGCCAGTCAGATATGTGCACTGCTGCACGATTCTATGTGCAGTGTCTATGGAACTGACAGACAGCCAAGTGTGGTGCCATCTACCGCTAAGCCCCTGAATAGAGAAGCAGGGTCAGCATGGTGCATGTGTGACTGGTCGCTCTGTTAATTTGGGGTACAATGGAACCTCATTCTCAAGATCCATGGGGGGGGGGGGGTATTTTTCACTGTGTCCCTCTCCCAAAAGCAAGTTAGCCCCCATCCTTGTTGGGACTAAACAACCGCTTTAAGATGTGTTCAGTTTAACAGATTAAACCCTACCCCTACTTAGCATTACCCCAAGTCATTTCCATTCATCTCTACGCATATCAGGCAGTGCAAGTAGCACACTCTTGTTATTTTACCATCAATGAATGTGATTTGTGGACAAAATCCATAACCTTGGACTGGAAAATATTACAATGAACTTATTTATATTATATAATGTAAAGGCTTCTTCTATACCAGAGAAATGTACTGATGAGTACAAGGATTGAATGATTGTTGCAGGATAAAATTTAGCTGGAAGTTAACTTCTACATTGGTCTATGGCAGAGTAGCAGTGTACAGTATTTACACCTCCTTATAGCTAAAGTGTAACTCTACCTTCAAAACCTTACTGTATATTTTCTCTGCAACCCTCATCATACATCCCCTCACATCTAAACAGGACAAACTCGTCATAATTTTCACAATTTTTATTATTATAATTTTTTTTATAAAAAGAACATGTAGCCAGATATGTCCAAAATGCTGGTATAACAGTTCTGTACTTTTAGTAAAACCCATAAGAAACACTATACTGTATTATGACTCTACGTATACAGGACAAACATATACAACAAAGAATTCATTACTTATTAATCACTTCCTTGATCATTCATACTAGGTTTTACATGGAATCTGAACTCAAATCATGCGACTCCAAGGACAAGAGAAATAAATAAAAGTTATGCTATAAAACTATATATGGAGTCTCAAAAACTCTAAAAACATCTCACAATTTTGGTGAAAAAAAAAAAGAGAAATTATTAACTCCTAAAGGCACTTGAATAAATTAGATTAAACAGGTATAAAAGGACAAGCCTGATAGAATTATTCAAGAACATGAGTAAAATGGAAGGAGAATGAAGTGCAAATTTTGCCTACAGGCACGACAAAGGCGAGATTTACTTAAAGTGCCTAAATACAGACTGTAGGCGAGGAGTTAAACCATACTGAATGTCCTCCAGATAACATTTTAAAACTAACCAACAATGTCTAGAGGTCTTCATCTAGAAAAAAAGAATAATCTGTTGTTTCTGAAAATGTTTGATACTTAGTCAAAAGTGCTTTCATTCTCACAGAAGATCTTTTGGTCCATGAACAGTGAAGATCCTTCCCTAATATTGTCTTAAATATGTACGACCCGATCTGCAGAACGTTCATTCAGTAGTCGTTGAACCATTAACCTACTTTTTTCTATTGTATATATCCAAATTTACACTTCTATATCGTATATTCCGCCCTCTGCAACATAAAATGTAGCCCCTTAGGCTCCTACTCACTAAGGTGCTTCTCAAACTGTGAGGCCGGCCTCACTCATGTCATGCTCATCATGTTATACTGGGTACAGAAACAAATGTTTGCTTAATAAAGATACATAATCAACATTTGCATGAACTGGAACCAATGGTAGGGCTATCGGTAGAAAAAAGGATAAGTAGCTTTGTGCTATAATATTCATAGGCTTAAGATGCATCCCCAAAATGCAGCAGCATAAACAGTAGCCAACAAGAAGAATCAGAAAGGTGTACTGTGGGATAAACCTCCAACCTGCATTTTAGTTACAAAATATGCAACCCATGGAAGCTTTTCATAGTCTGACTAGTGCAAAAGCATTAACTTTCAGTGCCACAAGGACATCTACAGAATGGGAGAAAATCACTTCATTAGGAGACCACACAGTCTTCCTTATTTTTGCCTTTTCCTCTCTTGGGACTCTTATCTGAGGCATCATCCATGCGAATATCTTCCAGCGACTGTCTGTCCACTGATGACCCTAATGTCGGGCAGGGCATTTCACTCTCTCCAGTGTACTTTTCACTTCTCGTGGCACCACTATCATCGTCGTCGTCTGTATCCTCGACTTCTTGTGAGGATTCTCCTTCACTACTAAAAACCTCAGGTGGAACAGTCTCTTTTGGAGTTTCTGCTTCATTTGCCGAAGTGTCATCTGTAGTTTGGCTGTTGTCGCTCACTACATCACGTGACAATGTGTCTTCTTCCCTTTGCTCCACTGATTTGAGATCTTCGCTTTCCAAAGACACTTCTTCTCTTTCATTGTCGGGAACATGTTTATGCACATTCTGGCTACTACTATCCTGGGGAACTACGTGGACTTCATCCTCTGTTATGCTATTATGTTTAGACCCTGAAGCATCTGAAGTTTTATCATTTTCACTTTCTACTTGTGCGACCAAGTCATTACTTGTCACTTCCGTGTGTTGTTCAGGTGCAGGAATTCTCTTACCCTGATCAATATCTCCTAAGCTTTCAGCAGACAATATTGCATCAGTTTTACTTTGATCCTCAGTAGTCAGTGACCCAGACTCCACCTGTTGAGTCTGCTGTGGTTTTATTTCATCGTCACCTTGGTCTTCATGTTCTACATCTACAATTTTATCAGTAGTCATTTTTACTGACAATTCTGTACTAAGATCTTCATGAGTGCTGCTCTCTTTGAGACCATCCTGTTTACCCTCTAAAGTGTTACTTTCATCTTTTGTACAGATATTGACATTATCTTTTAGAGCTTCAGCTCCTTCCTGTATGCCGTGTATGCTACATTGACCGGCTTCAGTGCTCTTAGGTTCCTCTTTTTCAGAGTCACTTGCACAACCGCTGACGTCTTCATCAAGCTCACTCGTTGTACTGGGTGTCTCATCAACAAAATCCACAGCGTCCTGGAAGACTTCACTTCCAGAGGGGCTTTCATCACTTTGCTTTAATGTGGCCTCACCATCAACTTCTGATATGTTCTCCAAAACCTTAGTTTGTGAGGTCTCCTTTTTATCTTCTAGATCAACAGATGTTTCATCTTCTTGGTTCTCCCGATCAATATCAGATTTGTGATGGCCAAAGACATCAACAGGTTCTGTTTCCTCAATTTTGCTATTATTTACCTCCTCATTTTGCAAATTTGTCACATCTCCACCCTCAGCAGGCAACTGAATGTCTTTTTCAACATCTTGTGCAATTTCCTGTGCATCTTGCTCAGTTTCAGAAGGTGAACATTCACCCACCGCTGATGTGGAATCCATTTTTTCTATTGTTTCTTCTGTTTTCCCTACAAAAACCATGGACAAATAAAATGACGGATCCACCAATTGTCTAAAGCCAGCAGAGGTCAGAAGAAAGTAGAGGGAATTGTTTTCTGCACAAGATTAGGTAGGAAAGCAACAGGTTGGATAGTGCAGAGAAATACAGGAAAACCCACTGCTCCAAGCCAGGATGGTTGCTGAAGAGAAGAAACATACAGCAAAGCATGTTCTGTACATCCTGAAAACCCGTAGAGATGCTTCAGACTACTTTTTTCGGCTAGCTGTAAAATTGTCAAAAAGACAGCAGATTTCATTGGTTCATAAACAAGACCTGTAAAATATGTAGCAGCCTTCGTCCTCTAGGGGACCATAGCTAAGGTATCAGATAAAGACATTTACTCTAATAGTGAAGTCACTATAAGGATTGAGGAACCCAGGACTAATTTTGGTGCACAAATGCCATAAATGTAAGAAGAAATTGTAGCTTGTGCCTCATCACACCCAAGACTGCAAGCTGTTTAATGTGCACAAATAACTAATAGTTACCAGATAAATGTAGCTGGATCCTGCTGTAGTCTACATCTGATACTGGTTTTATAGTCTATCTTGTCTTTATATAGTTGCTTACTTTTACTTTGGAATAGGGAGGCTGTTATGGACGAAGAATACCCTTACAAGGTAACAGGCTACAGAAGTTACACAAAGCACAGCATGCGGGGTTAGTGGAAGGTTACACAGCACAGAGTTTACTGCCAGAGAGATTTAACAGAGAAACAATAGCTCACGCGATTACTTACCCATCGACACAGCCCGGACTGGAGGATCAGGGGGACCATCAGAATTTACATGGTGATCTATTGAAGCGTCTCCATTTAAGGTACCTTCAGAGTCCAGCACAATGCCGTGTTTCTAAATGGAACAGAACTAGAAGTCAGCTACAGTAGAAATTACAAGTCATCCTCTGGATAGTAAGAAAGTCATCCGACAGAAGATCCAAATCAACATAAGCATCTGCAAACAAATCTAAGAGGTACGGTTAACAGAAATGACAAAGTTATCCTTTTTTGTTATCTGTTCACATCTGCAATCCTGCATCCCGTGCTACTGAGCTCAGTAAAATGAAAGGCCCCACATATCTGAAGGACCCCATTATTGTCAATGGGGAACATTATGATTTACCAGGGTCTGTGGACATCTGTAAATGTCGCTGTTCTGCTCCTATAACGGAGCTAAACTATGGAAAATCATTGATTCAGATGTGAACAGAGACTAAAACATATCATGTTATCATCATCATTAATCTGAACACGCACCCATCTAGATACATTCACAGCAATTTTAATTCCTATTTTTCTGGCTTTATTTTTGGTTCAGACTGATAAAACTGTTATATCTCTGGCTGCTAAAATGGACGGGAAAGCACAGTGGGAGGCTGCAAAGTAAGACAGTGCATGAAATTTCTTCTTAAAGGTCAACTTCTTTCTAAAAAAATCTCAGCTTTCTATTTATGGTAGGACATTTAACAGCGATAGTAACTGTATAATACATATCTGTAGGCAGCGGTTTTATCACACAATTCTTCACCATCCTTCTCATCCGTCATCTGCACTTTCAGAAGAATTTGGATGGGAGATATAATTCCTAGAGGATGTTACAGGACTGCCTGCTCCTGAAGCCGCAGTGCTACACATTCACATACTGTTATTGGGGGAAACTTATGAGAAGTATCGGAGGTAAAACGGTTCTAGTTGTCCACGATTTGTCCTACTGAATCAATGTACTACACCTATACGACACAAAAAGCATATGATATACTGGAATTTGTGGTATAACCATGTGTAAACATGAAGTGGCATCTAAAGCATATCTCCTTGCCTTAAAAGAATGAAATTCACTGTGAAAATCTGTGAATTAAAGTAACATTCTGAAAGGCATGTCAATTTCACATGGACAATATAAAATTTCTGCTTGTGCTGTGCTGAAAATCTGCCAACAATGTGTATGAAGCCCAAGGGCCTTGGGAGAGGATACTGACAGATGGTGTATCTTATGTAGAATAGATTCTCCTCACTAGGAAATGCAAATACATAATGAAACAATAAAAATACACATTGTACCTTCAACACCTCTCTTAGGTGAGTCACTTCTTCCCTGAGGGTGTCCCGCTCACTCCGAACTGGATCAAAAAACTCCTTTTGTCTCTCTAGAGCCTGCACTTCCAGGGAAATGAGAGAAAGAAAATGAAGGATGATATTTATCAAGGCGGGAACACAGAGGGAAAAACTGCACCGAAAAAGGTATTTTAAACAGGTTTCAAACATATAAAGTGGTATTCCTAATTTTGCCTGTCTTTTGGAAAATGGTGAGCAGAAGTTCGGATGAGAGTGTCAGAGGTCTATGAGCATTTTGCAGGGACCCCAGTACTTGGACAAGAGCTCAGACTTCTCTACATAACACAGTATACTGTATAAAGGCTGCGCTTGGTATTGAAATTGAAGCCCGTTTGAATAATACTGAGCTGCAATGCGGCCATGTGGTTGATAATATGGGAACATATGGCAGCACTCCTGTAGCATTAAAGGTGTTTTTTATTCACCTAGAGTAAAAGGTGCAACGTTTCAGCCCCTCAATGGAGCCATTTTCAAGCTCCATTGAGGGTCTCAACATGCCTCGTCTTCTATTTTTTTTTTTAGTCCAGACTCTATATTTAAGTTCAGATCCTCCAAGTAATTTCCCCAACAGAAATCCTTAATGCGGATTCATACCCCTATTTTTTTATCCTTCCACTCTATGGTTTCCTTGAGGTCACAGATCTCACGGTCACTGACATCTTGTTTCTGTTGTAGTTGGCGTATTTCCTAGTGGTCAGCAAAGGGCAGCAGAAAGAAAGACAGAAAAGTCAAGAGAAATTGAAAAGGAAGGACTGTAAAAGAACAGGAATAATCAGAAAGAGAACTAATAGGTTAAAGACACTCAAGGTGTTACCATCTCCAATGGACCATCCAATTCTTTCAAGACAAAGAATAAAGGGGCCAACAAAATAAAAAAAAAATTAAAAATAAAATAAAAATCATGCTTCCTCACCGTCATCAGAGCCTCCCTTTGCTCCAATGCTTCCTTCATCTCCGCTAGTTGAAAACGGAGGACGCCCTGGTCATGTTTCTGCCGCTCACACTCCTGCCAAGAAAGCAAGTATTATTATAAGATATAGAAATCTCCTATGCATGTCATCTTTATGAGAACACTACCCAGGGCAAAGTAAGGACACCCCCTACTACAAAGATATACTCAACATAAAATTGTATGGCCAATTGTACAAATGGGAGTTGTATCACCAATTATACAAAATACAACTCTAAAACACAGACACTGAAAGTAAATCTACAGCCATATACACCAACGTAATTAATAACTGGCTGGTAATACAGTATAATTGTGTAATTATTTGTCATTGTATACTAAAGAAGACAAACCGAGATTAGATGGAGTTAACATTTTCAGTGTGACAAAGAAAGTGTCTGGAATCAGGTGAAGGAGAACTGAAGGTACTTTCTAAAATAAGGTGTTCCTCTGGGAAACAATGATGTATTAGATAATTCTAAGGGAAGATTTCAATACCTTTCTTTGTATGGTACATACAGTAGTAGTAACCTATGAGGCAATCATTCATATTTCACGTTTTGCAATTTGCAGCTACATGTAAATGCAATGTGATAATGTATTCAACAATGTCCCAAAGAACAATAGACAATGTCTGGTGGCGGTCCAAGTATCTACAGCACAGACTGCAAATATAGACATTTGGGATTTTTACACTGCTATTAATAAATCATCTCTATCCTATAGGTCTCAGTAGCTAAAAATCACCTGTTTGCCACAAGAACTCCCCTATAGAAGGATTGTTAGTCCCCCAAAAATAGGCATGTAATAGAGATTCTACAACTTACTTTCTGTTTATCTTCATACTGACGCCTGGATTCTGCCAGTTCTTCTTCCAGCTCCAGCAGAACCTCCCGCAGAGTGTCCACCTGATATTGCAGGGATGTTTTCTCGTTGTCTAACTGAGCATTTGTCACCATGGAGCGTTTATACTTCTCCTCCACTTCTGCCAAGGAGTCCTGAAAGACAATGGACATACGTCAAAAAAGGAAAATACAAAATGATTTAAACAAAAAACATACAAACAAACAATGCACATATATTTTGCATATTTGTGAACATGAATTAGTAGTCCAGCAATATGAAGCAAAGGTTTAGTTCAGTGTGTCAGCACACCATATGCCCGGCGTGGATTAGTGTCGCACACACTAGTACCTTCATCTCCTTCAGCCCTTGCATGTATTTGCCTTCTACATCCTCAATCTGCTCCTTTAACTCACTGATCTCCTGACAGAGGGACAGAGAATGCATAGGAATAAAGCAGCAGACAAAACAAAGTATGGAATAAAACAGTAGATAAAGCAGGTCTCCTATGATAAAGCATTCCTACTGAGGATTAGGGAAAACGTCACCCGTATGTTCAACCAGTGGCAGAAGGCTTATCAGATTGGGGTAAACCAGCTGTGCACAGCTGGAAGTACAGAAGACCTACATAGTCCAGGCACTCCCTAATCCGAAATGACATCAGGACAGAAGGAGAATGCTTCAAATAATCCAAACCTATAAATTTGCTGTGGTTACAAAGACGTCAGAAAATAAAAGGGATGTGATTTCTGGCCAAGTTACTTTCATGATAAAGACATAAAAATAAAGACATGTTCCAAACTGAGCCGCTAATATACATTCAGAAAAAAAAAATTAGTCATCTAAAGACGTGATTTAACAGTTGGGAATCACTAATATAAATCTGAAAAAAAAAATCTGATGCTTACCTTTCCACGTTTCCCTGAGGCTGCTGTTCCTCTGTCATTACTGTGTGCGCTGTACCGGCAGGTGCAATGATGTTAGCACATGAAGTCTGCCGGTATAAGGGCTCCACATACAGACAACGCAGCAGAGAAGAGGATAGGACAGCCACAGGGCAACGGTGGAAAGGCAAGTGTCAGATTTTTTTTATTTTAACAGAACAAGAGTGGGTGAGGGTTTTGCAAAGAGGAATTATAGGGGCACCTCTCATATACTGCCCCCTTTCCTTTACCGGACATTGTAAAAGAGGGGCTGCTGTAAAGGGGGCAAATCATCACCTGCTAGAAAAATAAAAAACCTATAGTGAAAACAGACTGTGAACCGGCCATTAAGTTTTCTCAGTGACTTTAAAACAATGCAAAGGGTGGAATTTGTAGAAAACCATCAGCTAGAATTTCGCTGCAAAAACCACGGGTACTGCTAGGGCACAAGAGAAGCAGACCCACTGCTGGCCTTGCCACATGATAGAGGATATACCGTATATTCCGGCGTATAAGACGACTTTTGAAGACAGAAAAATCTTCTGTCTTCTCTGGGGTCGTCTTATATGCCGGTAATCGTCTTATACGGCGGCATGGAGAGGGCTGAGCCCTCTCCATAGCCGGTAAGTCTTTGCTGCATATTGCAGCAAAGGCTTACCGGTAACACAGCGATGGCTGCCGGCAGCCTCAAAAAGACATCGGGGGGGGGAAATACTCACCCTCCGTTGGCCCCGATGTCCGCGCTGTGCTGTCTTCAGTCTTCCGCGCCGTCTTCTTTCTTCTGCTGGGCGCCGCCATGTCTTTCCCCGGGTCGGCGCCTAGTATGACGTCAGCAGCGGCTCGTCATACTAGGCGCCTGCCGGGGAAGATGGAAGACGGCGCGGACATCGGGGGAGCAGCGCCGCACATCGGGGCCACCGGAGGGTGAGTATATAAGTTTTTTTTTTTTTTTTTTTAATGCTGGGCAGTGCTGTATACTACTGGGGGCAGTGCTGTATACTACTGGGGGCAGTGCTGTATACTACCGGGGGCAGTGCTGTATACTACCGGGGGCAGTGCTGTATACTACCGGGGGCAGTGCTGTATACTACCGGGGGCAGTGCTGTATACTACCGGGGGCTGTGCTGTATACTACCGGGGGCTGTGCTGTATACTACCGGGGGCTGTGCTGTATACTACCGGGGGCAGTGCTGTATACTACCGGGGGCTGTGCTGTATACTACCGGGGGCTGTGCTGTATACTACCGGGGGCTGTGCTGTATACTACCGGGGGCTGTGCTGTATACTACCGGGGGCTGTGCTGTATACTACCGGGGGCTGTGCTGTATACTACCGGGGGCTGTGCTGTATACTACTGGGGGCTGTGCTGTATACTACTGGGGGCTGTGCTGTATACTACTGGGGGCTGTGCTGTAATGGTAATGTTGTTGTTGTATGCCTTATGTTTTTGAGCGACAGTTTTCCTGCTATATACCTGCATGTCATAAGAATTTACATTAAAAAAAGGACCATGTTAAATTCAAATCAGTTTTTTTTTAAATTTTTACCGGTGTTTTGTATGCGTTGGAAAAGGGGTAGTCTTATACGGCGAATATATCTTAAACTCTATATTTTAAACAGGAAAGTAGGGGGGTCGTCTTATACACCAGGTCGTCTTATACGCCGGAATATACGGTATATATATATTTTCCTTCTTTGTAAACGAAGAAAGTATTTCCTATGCCCTTTGTTCCAGGACTTGCTTGTGCACGTTTTTTCCCCTTCTGTCTGTCTTCAGTTTCTTTGCTATTTAGAATATCCACTTACCCAAAACATGTCTTTTCTTCTTAAAGTCTAGACACCTGCTTTGGTTAGGATTTTAGTTTCATGTTTTGCAGCTTTCTATATTATTATCTGCAGTTTTTGGCAACTTTGTTGAAGTGTACTATTAGACGTGTTTAGACGCTGCTGGTCCATTACCCTTCTATTGTGTGAATATATAATGCAGGTCAAGTTTTAAAAATCATGTGTACTGCGTTTTTTTAAGTTTGCTTTGCTTTTGGTATGTACTTGTTTTACGGAAATGTTTTAAGGCTATTTTCTTTTTGACTCCTTAAAATCACATAATGTTACATACCCTGTTTCCCCGAAAATAAGACGGTGTTTTATATTAATTTTTGCTCCTAAGGAGGCACTAGGTCTTATTTTCAGGTGATTCTTATTTTTCCATGAACAATAATTTACATTTAACGTTGAACAAAAAAATCTACTTCTCTAACATCCTTATGACTCTCCAAACTCTGAATTTCCAGCTGTATTTCTTGTGACTCCATATCTGTTAGAATCATTGGCCCCAATCTCTCATGTTTAGTAAAAGCACCTCCCATAAATGACCCTTCTTATCCTGGTGGCTGCTGGTGTCACAACAGCCAGTGATTTAGTTCCACGAATTCTTCGCCATGTCACAACCTTCTGCCGCATCTAAAAGATTTCCTAATACTCATGTACAGTGTGGGGGGAGCTGCTGCAATGGCTGCCTCTAGGCCTTTTTTTTTTACCTTCTCCTATGTTCCCGTTGTCCCGTGCCATCGGTGCCTTGCCTCTGTCTCTATAAGCCCACCCAACCGCTGCCAAGCACCAGATACAGCATTAGGAGCAATGCTATATCCGGTGACCGGAAGTAGTTAGCTAGATGTAAATAAACAGAGGTACAGCACCAATGAGCGGTAGCGCAGGAGAATGGGAGCGCCGGAGAAGGTAAGCACAACTTCCTGGTCGCATATGTATTATATATTATTATATTATTAAACCAACAACCCCTTTTAAGCCAGAGTGAAAATTGAGGGAAATACCGTATATGCCGGCGTATAAGACGAATGGGCGTATAAGACGACCCCCAACTTCTGCCCTAAAAATATAGAATTTGGTATATACTCACTGTATAAGACTACCCCTCTCCCAAATGAAAAAAAGTCTGCTTAAAACTTTGCAAAACAAACAAGAGAGCAAGTGCCTGGTGATCATAACTGTAAGCTGCGATATTAATGAAGATCCGACATGCTTCTGTAAGTGCATACAGCGCGCCGCCCCGTCAGCGCGTACTAAGCCTCTTCTAATGACGGCGTATAAGACGACCCCCCACTGTAGCCATTATTTTAAGGGGTTAAAAAGTAGTCTTATACGCCAGTATATAAATATAAATATATATATATATATATATATATATAATATATATATATATGATATATATATATATGATATATATATGATATATATATGATATATATATATTTATATATTATGGTACTGTGTGAATATACCTTATATACTCGTGTATAAGCCTAGTTTTTCAGCACAAAAAATGTGCTGAAAAACCCAAACTTGGCTTATACTCGAGTAAAAAAAATAAATATATCTAAACTCACCTTTCCGGCGACCCCTGTATATCTTCTGTGCGATCTGTCCAGCAGCGGCGGCAGGCTGTATACACCGTGGCAGGGTCTGGCAGGCTGTATACACCGTGGCAGGGTCTGGCAGGCTGTATACACCGGGGCAGGGTCTGGCAGGCTGTATACACCGGGGCAGGGTCTGGCAGGCTGTATACACCGGGGCAGGGTCTGGCAGGCTGTATACACCGGGGCAGGGGCTGTATATATACACCAGGGCAGTGGCTGGCTGGCTATATACTGGGGAGGGTGTGACCAATGCATTTCCCACCCTCTGCTTATACTCAAGTCAATAGGTTTTCCCAGTATTTTGTGGTAAAATTAGGGGCATCGTCTTATACTCGGGTCGGCTTATACTCGAGTATATACGGTACATATTATACATGAAAATACATACACACCGTACATATAGTATCAATAGATGCTGTAACTGGAGAGTCAGAAAATTGCTTTGTTTGCACACTCACCTTTATTTCTCTGATTGACGCCTCTGTATCAACCGATATGGATGTGTCTCCGCTTCCCCGGCGCGAGGATGTCCCACCCAATGAAGCAAGAGTTGCTGCAGATAAGCTAGAGACAGGCCGGCCACTCTGGAACAAGAAGCAAAATAAAATAATATATTACAGCTTTAAAATATGAAAACACATATATATCCCACATGGCAATATGAATTGACAGCATAGGCCAAGTCGTATCAACATCAGCACTTTTTTCAACTATGGATAATGGAAACATGACAGAAGCTACCCTTCCATACATGAAACCCTATGGGAAATAGAAGGCCTCCTGTTTACCTTCCATCTTTCTTTTACCCTTAGTTTTTCAAAACCAGCACGTATCACATTATCCAGTTGTAACTTTAGAAGGCTTTAACTTACTAAAGTGTTTTTGAGTTTGTTTTGTACTTTAAGTTAGAGGGAAATTTTGGCTCATATATTTAGCATTTATTCATGAAAAAAGGGTGAATTTGGTAAATGTTTTGGAAAAAATTGCTATTTTCAAACTTCAAAATGTACTGTTTTGCAAGCCGATTGTCTTACTACCCAAATTAGTTACTAACTAGCATTGCCATATCTCAGCTTTGTGTTGGTGTCATTTTAAAAGTGTCCTTATGTTTTATTATGATGCTAGAAAGATCACAAATTGAACAGCATTCTCTCAAATTTTCAAGAAAATTCTAGAATAAATAATTTTAGGGATCATTTCATTTCTATAGGGGTTTTGGAAGTTGTTTGATTCGATTTGGAACTAACTAATATTTATCATTAATTCATTCATTTAGCTGCAAAATTTACCAACATTAACTGAAGAAGAAAATGCATCTAGGAATATATTGGGCAGTTTTTTTCCGAGTAAGAGGATACCCCATATGTGGATCTAACCCGCTGTCAGTGCACATGGCAGGCAGGAAGGGAAGGAGCCATTGAGTTTTTGTAGGGCAGAATAGTTTTCAGGTGCCGTGATTTGTAGAGCCCCTGAGGCCACGTTCACATGTGGCATTTTGGTTGTGTTTTGAATCCAAAGGCTCCACCTGCGATCGCACGTTGTGGTAAGATTGTATTTACTTTGCGTTCAGTTAACGTGTTTGAAACACAATGTTACCAAAATATGTGATCACAAGTGCAGCCTTTGGATTGCGTTTCCAAATGCAACCAAAATGCCACATCTGAATGTGGCCTCAGGTAAAACAAACCTTTAGCTCAGAGAATTTGTAAACTTTTTATCATGTGGTATGGGGGGCATTTTAACCCCATTACCACTAATGGACTTTTTCCATTTTACTTTTTTTATTGCTCTCTACTTTAAAAAAGGAAGAGCACTACTGACGTCCTGGCACAGGTGTAAACTGGGCCTTCGTTTTTTCTTTCCTCCCCTGCAGAGTCTGTAGTGCACACATACTGCAAGCGTTTACATATATCTACGCATTTAGAAGTGTCATTCATTAGCCTTTGTCCTCATGCACACAAACGTATGCTCACACGGCCTGTACCCCAGGTGAGTATGCAGCAGAGCGGAGGAGTGAGCACTCCACACCCTTCTCTCTCTATTAAAAGCAGAGTGGTTTCTGCCGCGATACGGAAAAATATAGAGCATGTTCCATATCATGCACAGCGACCTCCCCTCCAGGTCAAGGTGAGCTCCGTGACCGGGTTCCATAGACCTCTTTGGGGGCCATGATCCCGTCACGGTCCTCCATACAGTTGTGTGAATGAGGATTTATGCAGATTGCACTGTATGCAAGAGTAAGAATTGTCAGCAAGCCTTACACAAAGTTTACTCTATGGCTCTGCGCTATAAATCATAATAATGACATGAAAAAACAAAACGTACCTTCTCTGCAAAGTCTTTGTCTGATCTTTCTTCAACCTGTAAGGTGAAAAATAAATGTTAGTAACAGTCGATGGGATAGTGTGACAGACGAAAACATCCATTGTCATGGTTGCACCAGTTGGTAGAACCATCAGACACCTTGATGGATAAGTCAGAAGCTGGTCGGAATTTATTTTTTCACAAGAAATGAGTTCTCCACACAAATGCTGGCAGCGTTAGAAATCTTATATGGATCAGCGACGGCCGCCACACAGTGCAATTCATGCCCACATACACTCACTCTGCTTACTGAAGGAACAGACATATCTTCAAGAAGACTCTGTGAGAGGACACTGCCACTGGAGGACCCACGACGAAATAAAGGTGGGCCTGTGGGTTCCGAAGTCTGATCAAAGTGGAAATGGATGCGGTTATGTAAATTACAATTGATGATCAGACATAGACAAGTGAAAAATATTCAGCCTATGAGGATTAGATCTTTTTTTTTTCAAAATGCAAACAGTAACTACTTAACACTATGGCAACAATCCGAAATCCTTCCATTGCTACCAAACAACCACAATACTAGCAATGTTAGTAGTAGAATAGCACAA
The DNA here is from genome assembly GCF_040894005.1 of Engystomops pustulosus. Lineage (NCBI taxonomy): Eukaryota > Metazoa > Chordata > Amphibia > Anura > Leptodactylidae > Engystomops > Engystomops pustulosus. Next base: position 80,327,019 of record NC_092418.1, read on the forward strand.
AAGCTTTTTACTATCACTACACCAAAAATACATCTCCTCATGCTTGAGGCACCATTACACTAAAATCTGCATTAGTGTTGGGGATTTTCCCATAAAAAATGTGTGTGGATATTTATATGGAATTTTAAGGTCTGGAATTGACTTCTTTAAAATCTTGATAAAAAAAATGCAACTTATACGTAAGATTTATAATATTTTATTGATTTAAATGTTACTGTATTAAGTTGCCGGCTGATCTTCCACCACAAGGTGATTTTTCAGAGATGCAAAAAGCATGATGAATGTATAAAACAACAACAAAATAACACAAAAATACTTACATGTTAAATCACCTGTCATTACCGCACAGCCTCTCCAATTGTTCCTTTAGGTTGTTTGTTACTTTGCTACAGGGATGATGTCCTAGGTAAACACTGGCCTCAGTAGTCTAGAGCAATAGACTATTGAAGCCAGTGAATATGTTGTGGTGGTCACATGGACAGGGGCATCATAACTGAGGCTAGGTAACCAAAGCCTGACAAGGACTACTACGGCAGTGGCACTGAGGCAGGCAATTTAACAGGTAAGTAAATTTTAGGCTATTTTCTTCATTTCCAGCAATCTATTTTAGAATTTTGAAAATCCCTATTGATTTTCTATAGTTCAACACAAAAAAAGACAAAAACTAATTTGTTAGGAAACACCTCTGGGGCGGCTGCATGATATATACAAATGAAGATTATACATTAAAAGAATGCAACATAAATAAACATAATGTTATACAAAACACTTCACAAAAAGGTGCTGAAGAAGAGGAAGGACAGAGTAAAAGCAGGCCTCACCACTGGGCTGGCACGGGCAGAGCTGGCACGAGAAGAGGCACGGGATCCAGAACCTAGGTAACAACTGTACTCAGAGGGCTTCCAGAGTCAGACAGAGGAGAAGTGCAAGGAAGGGAGGATCAGCAGGATAGATAAAAAGAAGAATGAAAGAATATTGAAGTCAATGAAATAAAAAGCATGACTGGAAGGAAGAACTATATGATGCAGAACATTACAAGACCTTCACATTTATGTCCCCACCAACTCCTAGCATATCCTACGTTCACAGATGGGCTATCCAAATGCTTTTCCTTGTATTGCAATGCTCTGCGAGATGTTTTCTGAAAAGAATATCTGCCATTTAAGGCCCATTGCAGTACTAGCACAGACTATGTACAGTCAGATGGGCCGACATATTTCGGTACTTCTCTTAGTAAAACTAAAGACTATGGGTTAAGCATTTCCTTTACCAGCAGGATTATGCTAATCCTTACTGGTACAAGCAGACTAATCCTCAGAGCAAAACTAATACCCATGGTTCACAAAAATACCACTAATCTAGCAACAATGCCCTTTAATAGGTGAAGGAATAGGAAATATCCTGGATTATTGGAGAGAAATATAATGTAATTCACTTCAAGAAGAAAACAAAAAATTAAATAGTATCAGGGATTTTGATTCGATATCCAAGTGGTGTGTACATTGTAAGATAAGTCACATACTAATGTAGTATCTGTAACCAGCTCCCAAATCACCCCGCAAGTAAAATCTGTATTGTGTATGGCACTTTACACGGAATGATATCATATACTGATTATTGTAAAAGAGGAAGGAAAGTAATCTCACAGGTCGGGAACTTGAGGATCGCCGGCTACTGCTGGTGCCACCCTCATCATACAGAGACCCCTACCAGCAAGACAGAAAGCAGAGAGTCAGATGGGTGCACTCATACAAATAGATAAGAGAAGGTAACACACAGGATAAAGAGGAGTGACCCACCCGCTGTGATCTGGAAGGTAGAGAGTTGCAGTTCAATAGTGATGGCTGGAAAAGGAGAGGATGAAAGTGTAAGCAAAAAGAAGCAAGCAAATACCCATGTCAGAATATTGAGAAGGAGATCAGTATAAGCAAACACAGGTTTTTCTTACTAGAAAGCAACTACTATTACTACTACATGGCAATCTAACACAGAAGAGGTTCCTCCATATGAAGACACAAATGAAGTTTGGATTTCTCCAGTAAGAATAAGATAGACAAATCTTAGAAAATCAAGCTTGGCAAGACTTTAGTGTTATGTTCCCAGGCATGACAGTCCATATTCGGCCACATACATCCAGACACCCTGCAGATCTCCATAATGCTTTGCAAATCCATTAAAATCCATTATTTCGATAGACTATACTGAATATTGTGAAACATATCCAGAGGTGAGAACTGGTAGCCAAGAAGGTCTCTGCGTCTCTGGCATATCAATGTGCATCTATGTTTGGTTAAGTAAACTGCAGGGTTATGGTATCACCAACATAATGCATGTGTCACTAAACCCTTACCCCAGGCTGTGTGTACAGCTACATTACATGTTTCATAAAAAATATAAAAGACAAAATAGCCAAGCAACGTATTGGGGTGAAATAGTGGACAATATCATGGAGTCCCAACTGACCATTCAAAGTAACTGGGATCCATCTGTAGGTAAAATGATAGAGCAGAACAACTACCTTAAAGGGGTTTATAAGGGCTGATATCAGTTACAGATACCCAAGTCCACCACAAATCTTGGGAATGGAGCTGGATGCAGAGCACCACCCTGTATGTAGTGGCCGAGCTGTGTTATTGTAGCGCCACTTCCATTCAGTTAAAGAGAAGCTGAGCTTTAGTAACCTGGCCCAGGTAAGTACCAGATATGTGTCCACATCTATGTATAGAACACCATTAGGATTCATTTTATACCTACATCTCTTGTGCAAATCTATGCGTCTTCGTGCAACATTCTGACCTACTGAACACACAGCTGCATAAAATATAGGTCACACTGTCGGAAATGTATGCATAGTATTTAGTAATGGCTTTCTTGGCTTACAAAGTTATTCTGAACTTCCAATATTTTACATCATGTCAAAATGTCTTAATAATTGACAAAAACAAAGTGACGACTTGGGGCTGATCACACCATGGCACACAGCTAGGAGATACAAGTAGTTATTCACAAGTGAGCGGAAAGGAACAGACCCGGCTTCCATTGTGTACAGACTGCTGCGGAGACTTGGCTGTGAGCGGAGCACTGGCCAGGCTGAGGTCAGAGTAATAAGCGCTCTATACAGGGGAGACAGGAAGAAGGATGAAGATACAAGCCATTCACAGACAATAGTGCCAGACAGCGGTGACCTTTCAACTTTCCAACACGCTGACATGCACTGCATCACAAACCATTCCTGTATGCAGGTCACCAGCGAGACTCTATTGTCTGTAAGGAAATGACAAGAATGTGTAATCACTCTGCCTAATGAGACTGGAGGGTTTGGGTTTCTTTTGCATTGGTAGTGACTAAATGTAAGAGCCTCAAACGTCACTGGATAAAGAATGTGCAGGAATCCAAAGCCTTAGAGCTGATAATGAGAATTTCTACTTATAATGCACTTGGATTTATAGTTCATCCATATATTCTGTAAAATCTATAAAAAGATATTGGACCTGTTGACACTTGACTTTATCTACAAAGTGATGTCCTCCAATGGTGCCAAACAGTTGAATGGATTCTCCAAAATACTGCAAATTGGTAGGGAATCCTCACGCACGTCCTAGTATGTGCTGATATTAGCAGGTCTATGCGTCAGTGCTCGTGCTGTACTATTACAGCTAAGGGTGATGCCAACGTTTTTGGTCCGTTTCTAAGCATGCGTTTTCAGTCCGTTTTAAAAACGCATGCGCAGCTTAATAGATAAACAGGTTCAAAGCAGCCACACACATGGTAAACAGTAAAAAAAAAAAAAAAAAAAAACGGATACGTTTTAAAAACGCATGCGGACTGAAAACACATGCTCTTAAACAGACCAAAAACGCCACGTGTGCCATCACCCTAAGCTACCACACATGTGAACGAGAGCTGAGCTGCATAACTGGGCCACTACAAAATGTTTGTATCTTTTACTGTAGTGTTCTAATCAATGTGAAACATGGTTCTGGAGCCCAGAAATTGTATATCAGAACACAAACTGAGAAAATGTTCCCGCCACCACCAGTGTGTCTATATAAAGGATGGGAGCTACCCAACAACTATAGCAAAGTGAAACATGAAAGAAAATGGGTGCCCACTTACAAGATCATGTAAAAGATCCCTTTATATAGAGAAAGATAGATATACAAGTAAAGAAAACAGCAGCAATATAGTGAAAACTAACTTGGTGTTTATTCCACCTCTATCAATGTTTAGTTTTTTTATTTTTTAGATAAATATAGAAAAAACAGCAGCACAGGAAAAAGGTTGTCCTGCCGCTAACCCAATGTAGACAATTCAGAAGTCTAACGTTAACTTTAGCTGCATTAGGTGAAAGAACCCCTTTGGTCACCATTTTTGTGAGTTTTGTCAGCTTTTTTAATTTTAGATATGGTAGATAGAATGAAGAAAAGTTAAACAATGGTATAAATCCAGAAATGTGCCTGATAAAGGGGATATGAGCTCATGTAAGAAACACCCTTCCCCCATAGGCATTGCACAGCGTTCTGTATTCCAGCTATTAGTAATGTCTGTCTGTCTCTGGTGGACTGTGCTATTCAGTAACAGCTGCACTACAAGGCTGGTCCATCCATGTGACTGGCCTCGTACCAGGGATCCTCTAGATGCTGGAGAATAAACATACAGGAAATGTAACTGTACATTCACTAAAATGTAGCCCACACTGCATAGTTACCTGCTCTGCACTGCAATTATATGTATATAGCTGCATAGAGTGTAAAATGGGATTTCTGCAGCAGCTTAGTATTAAGCTTTTTAACCGAAATTAAACCGAATTACACAACAAAAAATTAGTTGTATCGTAATTCAATGCACATAGGCGATCTGTTAGGGATGCGCTACCAAGCTCCACACACAGTGCAGGATAAAACACCAAGCACAGGACCAACCATTGCCTCATCCCTGGGGGGTCCCCGGGAAGACTGGGTGGTATCGCCACTGCCTGTTGAGCTCTGGAGGCAAAGGAAAATACCACAACTCACATTAGCCATCACACTGAACAAAACCTACATATATGAAAGCACATGAAGGTTGGCCAGGAATAACCATTCAGGTTGGGACATCCATACTACAACAACAGGGGGCTCCTCAGACACCCTGTCACAGCATGGATAAGCTGCTTGGTGCCCAAAAAGTCCCACAGGATATAGAGCCAAAAGCAATTGGTTCAATTTCCCTACAGCAGTCAGACGCTGTAACTACAGACAAAGCTCACATTCACTTTCATAGGGAGCTGCGGCTACAGAGACGGCACCCGACCGCTACAGGGCAACAGATCCTGGAGGATAGACCATCAATAGTTATTCCTGGTCAGCCCCTTACAGAGGCAAACAGCCGATTGTGGCTTTCACCATCCTCAAAGTATGTGAACATATGCCCAGGCTGCCACATGCCAATCCTCAGCTCTGCACTGACCCTGCTGGACTTCCTATACTGAGCTGCTCCAAGCAATTCTTCCTCGTAACCATTGGTCTGTTAGAGAAAGAGAAAGAAGGACTGAATGCTAGGTCTGGGGGCACATAATACAGAATAGAGGTACACAGCAAGACACATGGGCATGCCAATATCATGAAATAGCAAGAAATGTGTAGAATATAGACAATATCTATATATAAGATATATAAGCAGACGTTATAGAGGAGATAAAATATGTGACAACTTCAGAGAGCAGGAATATTCTTACAACTATACCCTTTGCCCTCTGGCCAAGTAGCCACTGAAGTATATAGAATACCATCTGCAAGGATGGTATAAACTTACACCATCTTCAAGACTATATAATAGCTGCCCTATGGACCTGGGACATTTAGCTGTAATAAATCTCTTGTTATTCACTTTCAGTCATAGGGTACCTCCACATATCCCAATTTTATACTTTGGCTAATCCTAGTACTAGTATAGAGATTCCTTGTATCCACTACAGCTACTGTAATACAATCCAGATTTCCCATTTACGGATCAGGGCAGCGTATGTGACCTGTATTTTACATTATTGTGCAGCACATTGAGTCATTCACAACATATTCATCTTGTGACAATGCACATGACATTTGGGGTGTCCACTTCATGACCACAGGGTGTGCCACTGCATCCTACAAGTCTTATCAGTTATACTGTACAATAATATTGTGTATTCAGGATGATTAAACACACCAGCACACTACACCACGGGTTAGGCACGCAGAGTATAATGTACCCAGATCAGGAAGGTTACTGACCCTTAGACTGCTCCTGCTAGTCACAGACATAACATCATCTTCATCAGAAGCCTTGGAAAGGTAGAGGGAAAATGAAACAAACAAGAGGTCACAAGAAAAGCACAACGAAAGAGAGCAATAAATCAGGGTGTTTACTAATGGATATGATATACAAGCGTATTTTACTGAATCAAGTTGTGAAATATGTTACATAGATTTTCAGGACTCAATGCCGATTTAGGATTATACCAGTACTATAGTACCAGGTATGTGCATGGAAATGCCTGATATCCATATGGCAGCCATAGAGATCAAAGTACATCTACCACCAGGGTGAAAGACTGTATGCAAATGAGCCTGAGGGGCTCCAGGCACCTACAGAGTCTGGAGCCCCTCAGGCTCATTTGCATATAGTCCTTCATCCTGGTGGTAAATGCCCTTTAAACTTGGTTGTCCATAGGTTGAAAAATAAGGCTACTTTCTCCATGAAACGGCTCCACTCCCGACTATGGGTAGTGCATGGTACTGCAGTATATATACACTCTATACAGCTGAGCTGCAGTAACAGAACAAACCATGGTGAGGGGTGGTGCAGTTTTTGGAAATAAGACAAGTCAGAATATGTCAGACCCCACTGAATCAATATTGATGGCTCCATCATAAGAAAGGACACCAATGTATAATGCTGAAAAAGAATGACCAATTCAATGGCTTTCCTGAACACCAAGCACTAATATTAAATCAAGACCCTTGACAATATATAGGAAAGGTCTAGGGTCCGTAAAATGCATAATTGGGTTTATAAGGTTTAACATATTTTCTATAATTAGAGTCATTTATGTCATTGGTTGTAAAGAGAATTACCAAATCCTTTGAATGAGTCAGTAAAATGACACTTGGGACACAATTGTTTTGGTTTACTTAAGTGGATGACTTGTCCACAGTATTTATTATTACTCTGCTGCATGAATTATTATTACACAATAAATGACTATTACTTCTGAGACGTGTAGGAAGGAGTCCTTAGTGACCTATACATGCAAAGCCACCGGGTGGGAAACTGACCTGGAGATTCCTCCGTGGCCGGTGTGAGTAGCGCTCACTGTCTTCCTGGAAATGCATTAAGGGGCAAGAGAAAAACATGAAGCAGAGAAAAGCGAGGGGAGAAAGCCAGACAACAAAAGCATAAGAGGGCAAATTAAGGAAAGAGGAGGAAAACACAGGGAAAGCGACTAAAGGGGAAAAACATAAAAAGCGCACAGACTATATGCAACGTAGTCTATGGTGTGGGAGTATATGCTATAATGTCTGTGTACTGTGCATCTTACGGTCCAACTCCCTGGGTTTGTCAAAATAATTTGTTGAAATAAGTTTAGTATTTTTTCATGTTAATGACCGCAGTTCAAGACGCAGCAAAGTGAGCATTTGCCCCACCGTTCCATGTAATTCGATTGTAGTGCTGGAAATTGCCAAACACAGCGCTCTGGTACTCAAATAGACAGTGAATGGAAGTGCTGGAGATAGGTGTTGTGCACTAACATTGCTATACTATTGAATGGAGCGACAGGACACATATTTGATTGACCTCTACTCTTTCAAACAGAGGGATTGGCACCCTCATTATTGCGTTCAGTGAAGTCCCAGTAGTCACACTCCAATCCATCAGAAGTGTCCATTGTTTTACAGAAAGATATTTTAATAAGAATCTACAGTGCGTGTACATGTAAATATAGTGCTGTGTTGACTTTTTTTAATAGGAAAAATAATTCTACAGTCGGCTCCATATTTCTTTCAGACAGATCATTATAAACCAGCGCATGATTTATTCAACATCTAATATTCAGACGTGAACAAAGCCTTATTGTCTAATTGTAAAATACTGCCTGAAGTTTAACAGTGTTGAGGAGGTCTTGAAGGATTACACTTCTGATAACACACTTAAAGGGGTTAATCAGGATTAGAATAAGATTTCTACAAAACACAGCGCCACTGCTGTCCACTTGTTATGGGTGGTATTGCAACTCCGTTCCATATACTTGAACCTTTAATGTCCCGGAGAACCCCTTTTATATTTTCCAAATAAGAGGGATCAGGCATATAGTCCATAAAAAAATTGACCATTTAAATAAGCCATTTACAATAAATCAGTCAATATGAAATCCAAGTCATAAAAACGGGAAAAACGCCCGTCTGACCAAGCCCTTACACAAGGATTTGCATGTTTAATATAATGGTACAGTAAAGAAAAAAAACAAAAAACACAATCATGCAAAAGACAAAGACAGAGATTGTCTATCCCACACAGACAAGAATCAGTAAATAAATATGGGGGAGGCTACACTGGGAAACTCCTACCATCCACTGCTCAATGTCACCCCACTTGGTATCCAAACCATAATATTTCTAAAAGAAGGAGAACAAAAGGAAGATGAGAAGCACAGGAACTAAGCAAGGCAAGTACAGTAATAGCTTCATAGTAGAGGGGTTGTCTATTTTCAGCAAATAAATAATATTGTTTATACAATAAAAAGTTATACAATTTTCCAATATACTTTCTGTATCAATTCCACTCGGTTTTCTAGATCTCTGCTTGCTATCATTTTATAGGAAGCTTCAGGCTGATGCCACATGTCACGTTTTTGGACCATTTTAACGCATGCGTTTTCAGTCCGTTTAAATACACATGTTTCCCATCCGTTTGGCTGCTTTTAACCTGTTTATCTTTATTTCTAGAAGTGTAGGCAGCTGTGAAACAGATTAAAACCAGCCAAACGCATGGTAAACATTCAAAAACCTATAAAATTCAAAAACGCATGCGTTTTTTTGACTAGTTTTACCAATTATCTTAATTAAAACGGTTCTAAAACGCATGCATTTTTTTTACTGACTGTTTAATAACGGCCCAAAACGCCACGTGTGCTGCCGCCCTTATGGTGATGCCACACGTCCAGTTTTTGGTCTGTTTTAAAGCATGCGTTTTTGACAGTTTACCACGCGTTTGGCTGCTTTAAAAGATAAACAGGTTCAAATTAAAACAAAGCATGCTTTAAAATGGACCAAAAATGGGAAGTATGGCATCACCCTTAGGCTAGTGGCACACATTGCGTTTTGAACCCGTTTTTAGTTGTGTGTTTTCAGTTCGTTAAAAAATGCATCCGTTTTTGTCCGGTTTCACCAATTATCTGAATTAAAAATGGATGAGTTTTAGGAAAAAACGCACGCTTTTTTTTAACAAACTGAAAATGCATGACTAAAACTGGTTTAAAACACCACATGTGCCACCACCCTCATGATCTCTTTTTAAGACAACAAAGAACAACCGGGAGAAAAAAAATTGGGAAAAAAATTGTCACTATGGAAATGCAGTAGAATTTGCAGGCACAATGTTATAGAGCAGGAGGATGTGAGCAGATTGTCTATAGTGTCCTATCTGCAGGGAGCATGTTATAGAGCAGGAAGGGGTGAGCAGATTGTACATAGTGGGACACATTTACTAACAACAGTGCAAACTGCACTAAATGCAGTTTGCCTGTGTATAGTGCAGAGTGCGCCATACCCAGGATTGCTGGGGCCATTCTTCAAGAATCTGGCGCTCCCTGCACTGCCTATACAGAGTGCACCACTTTTTTATGGTGCACCTTTAAACAAATGGCGTGCGACACACTTCTGTTGGATTTTGCATAATAAATCTGGCGCAGGGTGTGATTGAGCACTGGAACTATTTTGTGTTGCCGCACCACAAAAGGGTCACATGCGACACATGTGGCGCAGACACTTCTTAAATACCTGTGCGAGCAGTTTACACTAGAAAACACATGCAAAGTCTGACAGAGAACTGGTGCACGGCCCTTAGTAAATGTGCCCCATTGTCCCATCTGCAGGAAGCACGTTCTAGAATAGAAGGGGCTTATTTAAGAGGAGGACACAATCTCCGCAGCTCCTCCTGACTTACTACAAGCTGCCTGCAGAGAGGGGACCACGTGCACGCAGCATGTTATAGAGAGGGGAAAGGGGTAAATATTCAGTGTTACTAGTGATTTATATGCCTGATATTTTCTACTGTATGTTGAGAAGTCATGAATGCAGTTCTATCACTGCACAGTCATAAAGAAGAGACCCCAGAGAAGGTATTTCAATTAAAAAAAAAAGTTACTAGTTACAATAGTATCTTTTCCTAGAAAACAGATCAATCTGCCCAGATCCTTATGCTCCACAGCAGTGATGACGAACCATTTAGAGACAGAGTGCCCAGATTACAACCACTTATTTATCGCAAAGTGCCAACACAGAAACTTAATTTGTGATTTAGCTCCTCGCTCTATCACAACTTTCATTGATATCAGCACCTGAGGACACAAATAAAGCAGAAAATAGAAGAAATTTGGATGATCATTGTAGCTTCCCTCCAGGGTCCCATAAACAGGAAGAATTATAAGGGCCGGAGCAGGAGCTACAAAGATCATCCAGATCTGTCCACATCTTCCCACTCCTCCAGTAGTCCCAGATAGCGCAGTCACTTTATAATAGCTCTGTGCACAGCAAGTCCTGGGCTGCCTGGGACTGCAGGAAGATACCTGGAATCATCTCTGGTGATGGCCTGGGTGCCCAGAGATGGCCTTCTAGTGCCACCTCTGGCAGCCCTGCCATAGGTTCGGCACTACTGCTCTATAGCATGCTACCTGCAACTTACACTGCATTTTCATGGTGACAGTTTTGCTTTACATAGTCACATGTGTTGGAAGACATGGGGCTCCTTGAGGCAGTTCTATGCCAGTCTTTGGAGCTCTGATGATTTAGATTCATTAAAGTGGCTTTGGCCTTTAATAAATGTACTTCTACTCGAACGACCGCTGTGTTATATAACCTTCTTAAAGCTTGTGGCTTTATGACACACTGGTTGGGAATCATTGGAACTGAAAAATATTTTACCAGCTCTCAAAAATAGAATCATGATTAATAATGACTGAAACATTTGCGTTTCCTCAAATGGAACATTTTTAATGAGAAATAAGCCAGTGAAACATTTGCACTTTGCTACATACATCCCACATCACAATAAAATGTACTCATAGCTGATCCTGCTGTTAAATCAGATGAGTCAGATTTACTGCATAGCAGGGAGAGGACACCTAAACAGCTAGACCTGTGGTAGAACTGGTACAGGGGCGCAGCTCAATGTCAATTATTAGTTGTGTAATCCAGGGCTTCAGTACAAATAATAAAATCTACATCTAATAAGGAGCTGGGAGTCACTGCATCTACAACCAAGATTTCTCGTTTTTAAAGGGAACCTGTCACCAACTATTACCCCTGAGAGCTACCAGTGTCCTCAGGTAGAGTACTGTATAACCATAGCATGGCTTTGTACAGTATAGAACTGAAGATGGGGGTGTCTGCAGTGACGGCTGAGATGTCACATAAAAGAGGGAATTCTAGAAAAGCCATATCATACCCTACCTGAGGATGGCAGTAATTCAATAGAATAAAATCTGGAAACAGGTTCCCTTTGAAGGAGATCTACCATCAAAAACCAGAATAATAAACCGTGGTTACTTACTCATAGATCCAGGCACTGAGACTGTGATAATCTTCTCATGTTTGTTATCCATGGCCTCCTTTCTTCTAAAATCAACTTTTAAAATGACAATAATAACCCAAAAGGGCTCTGGGACACATTACCAGAGCCTGCATGCTGTAGCTTCACAGGCTGTTACACTGTCTCCCCTGCCTGCTGTAATCTTATACAGTTTGAGGGGTAAATCCTCCTGCAAAGTGTAACTGCCTGTTTAGCTGAAGCAAAAAGGGGCTCTGGTAATGCCTCCAGAGCCTCTGTGTCTCATTAGCATAATTGTAAAAGTGGATTTTAAAAGCAAGCAGGCCATGGATAACAAATATAAGAAGCTCACTACAGTCCGGGGACCTGGATATAGGAGTTTGTGCCCCTTATTTCATGCTTTATTTTGATGATTTCCTTTAAGGCCGCATCTGGCTAGCGGACTGTGCTCTTCATCTCTCCCAAATCCACCTGGCAGAAACAGGCTGCAAACTTTTCTGCACTTGGTATGTGTGTGTGTGTGTAGCCTGAGAAATTAGCGTGCTGGGAGAACACAATTGCTACCATACAAATCCTGGAAAGCCATATCTAGTAATATACCATTGTATCCAGTATACAGAATGCTCTGTGAAGACACATCAGTTGTACAATTTGCTACAATGTATCAATCTGGAGTTCAGGCTGTTTAGAGCATTGTCTGGAGTAAATGGAACTGTATCAATTACTCTATGGAGATCAGTACTAGCTAGGAACTGGTTTTCAGCTTAATATTCTAAAAACAATGAGAATTAGAAACACAGTGAATACAAGACTGTGATAAAACTTCTTCCTTGTTAAGTAATTCAGCATTACCGTATTTAGGAATAAAATCTGGTTTAAAAAATGTGCGGTTTTATAAAAATGTTACAGTCATAGTGTAAGGCAATACAGTTGCTTCAGAGAATTTTCTCATACTAGACATTGATTACTTATACACAGGATGCCTTATGAAGGTCTGATCATTGGGATCTCCAGTCATATTCCTCCTCACTGCGGTATGAATGGGAGGGCTTGTTTTAATGGTTGAAGGATCGCAGTCTAGAGCCCCAAATGATCAGGCATTTATAATCTGTCTGCCGTGTAGGTAAGTGATAACCATCAACTGTGTTAAAACCCAGAGGCTTGAACAAAAAGACAAATGTTATTGTCTGACACAGGGTTAGATGAAGAAAAGATCATGCAGATCTCACACATTAATATTACCTTCTGAACCTGGTAAATCTGTACAAGAAGAGAAAAAAAAGAAACATGACAGTCAGAATAAAGAGAAAAATAGCAAGCAGAAATAACAGCGAGCAGTGAAAGAAGAATAGCTCCGAGCCCTAACCCTACTGCACCTGAGCAGGACATTGAGCTTAAGCTGATATTGTTCTTCGTCTAATGGTTCTCCATGATGTCAATCATTACACTAACAATAGAGCTTACACAAAGGGTTACAAGGTGTAAAACCACATTCTATCATTCACAGATCTCCCAAGGTTACAATCTGTATTACATGATGCAACGTTACACCCTACAGCTTCTTCTAGTAGGAGGCGCTCCTGCTGAAGGCCTGTACAGAGAAATCTTGATATGCATTATATCCGGAGGAGGTGTGGGGCTTCATACACTTAGGATTGGTAATATCTACAGTACAATTTAGGTCAGGCTGGCACGTGACAAACCTAAGGTTATGTATGAATTTGAGAAGAGGCTCAGGGGCTGTGCTGACAACTCCTGATACAAGTAACCTGAGCTTTGGGAATAGGGGTAGGACATGTGCCTCTGCAAAATGTCCATTACAATTTTGCAGTAAACCCAATTACAATATGAAGACTGAACCAATTACCTGCCGTGTATAGGATTGCTGCCAAGTGCTTCTTATTGACAAAAGTCCATATATTCTGATTAATATAACACTTCACATGACAAGGAGATTTCGTCATAAGGGGTCCCATATAACGCGGTTCATAAAGTGGAAGTATAAAGCACCCGGACCGGTCCGTGCACTTATGCCGTGGTGAAAGAGCAGCCCTTGATCTCGGAATGGAAGATAAACATAGACAGGCTGCAGCTCTCCCCCTTCCGGCTGTGTTTACATGGGGATTCTGCTAATGACTTAAGCTCATCGTCTGGGAGGAGCTGTGAGAGGAAGATTAACAATCCCTATCGGAGTCAATGAAGGTAATAATCTGCAATACCAACTCCTGCCCTTGTAGTGTACCATGGCCAAACATATCAGTGATCAAGCATGAGGAATATCCCAACCTGCTGCTGGCCATGCACATTAGAGATAATATGTACGGGGACCTCCCTCTGATATCAGGTGGGGCAAGGATTACAAATGGCCAATACTTTGGTTGAGATCAGATAGCACCAAAGGTTTTTGGCAGTAACAGCCTCCTCCTCCACTATCTGGACAAGCTGCTTTATCCTGGAGAATTTAGAAAAATAATGGAAATGCCTCATGATTTCTCCTGACGAGGCTGGAGGTCAGACTCTGCCGTAACATCCATTTCATATGTATGGCTGGATTCACACTATGCAGTAGCCCCTTCAGAGTGAGGCTGCATTCACATGTGGCGTTTACATTGTGTTTTGAAACACAATACAACAGATGAGGAGAGGAGATTTGTCTAATTAAGTTGCTGTTAACATTTGCATTTACAAAAGGAAATTTAAATGTGATGTTGACACATGTTAACATTGCGGCAACAAAACACACATGTTAACACAATGTTAACACCTGTGTCACCTTTGCAGTATTGGTTGCGTTTTGTAGACTCAAATTTTAACAGCAATGTCTTTAGGCAAGTTTCCTCTCCTCAGCTGCATTTCAAAACGCAATGTAAATGCCATGTGTGAACGCAGCCTGAATTGCCATGGGTATCAGGAGAAATTATGTAAAATGTTAGTAAGCTTTACAAAAGCATGGAAACTGCAAAAAGTGCACAGCCCCTATAAAAGCCTATTACATCCAGTCCACTTACATCCTTGTCCCTTTCTAATGACAGATAAGTAGAGGTTCTGGAAGTCTGTATAAAGGTAAAGAACTAGGTCTGAAGAGACAAGTAAACATAAGCCAGTTCTATTCCAGTATTTGCCTTGAACTCCATGAAGAAGCACTGAAATGTGTCACATAGGCTGGAATTTACAGAGCGTTCCAGAAGATATTAGAATTAAGGGGAAGGGTTCCCATGGCCAACACTGAATATTTATGACCATGAGTAGTTAAAAGGAACACCAAAGCTAAAAATATAATGTTACAATGAAAGCGCAGATAATCTTCCCTCCACTGTCTGCAGGACTTGATGAATACTCCTGAAGGATCCATAGCCAGAGCTGGGGGAATCAATCTTTATGTCCTTATAAAGAGAGCGAGCAGTGGGGGAGGAAAAGGGGACGTGTCTGACATCACCTCTTTTGGGTTTTGATTCTTGGTTTGATCACAAGGATATTGTGAATATTGTCCGAGCATGAATGATTATTTCAAAAGAAACCATTACAGGATTTGTCATGTTTAAATCCAGCGTTATGGCTGCCCCATAGGTTTCCAGCTCATCCCAGATAATCGTAATGTGTGCTTTCATAATGTACTTTCATATATCATAATTCACACATTGAATATCCCACACAGCGACACACTGAGCAGACTCCTAGAGCAATGCTCCTAGAGCAATGCCTACATAGCCTACAGCGCAGGCAGGACTTGAAGACGATAATGTTATTACCTCCTTTTGCTGTCTCTCCAATTCCTTCATACGAATCTCTCGGGCTTCAGCTCGTGCTGCCCGCTTCGCTGCCAACCGAGCCTCTGCCTGTAATAAAAGTGTACAAAAATTAAGCATTTTCTGAACATTTTATTTTAATCAAATCTCATGGAAATATGATAAAGAACTTGTAATAAGAGAAAATATTTACTGGCAATTCATCTAATGTTTATTGTGAAACTCTTTACCTCCTGCCGTCCTAATTCATAATTAAAAAAACAACACCAAGTGGTAAGAGATACCAACCTCCCTGCTTGACCTGTCCTGGCCCTGACCAGGTTCTACTGAGCTCTATTCTCTCTGGTGCTATTCAGACAGAGAAAACCCTACCAACTGAGCGTCAGTGTATGTAGGTTAAAGGAAACCTGTCAGCAGGAAGTGACCTAATAATGGGCAGGGGTCAGTTCTCTGACCATACTTTTTTCCCTATCCTGTGGATAGGGGAATATTAAAACCCGGTACAACCCCTTTAAGGATCATGTTCACTTATATAACAATGCCTTCACTGAACATCCCGTCAAAACAGCAACATCATAGTCCCATCCCTAATACTGTAAGTGTCTCATGTGATAAACCGGCTATTGCTGCCACTTCCATTTTTTGGATCCCATGGACAATCAAAATGGAAAAGCTGAAATGAAATGTGCCACTTTTTGTGCTTTTTTTCTGTAGTTTATTTGTATTTAGTAAAAGTAAAACAAAATTTTGGCAAAATTGCATCAAAAATGCTCCATAAGCAGCATTTGAATACAGTCTTAGTGGTTGCCTACTATTAGATACAAGTTACAGTCATGTGTAATTGATAGTCTTCACTCCCACAGACGTGTGTGTGTTTTATGTTCTCATGTACATCCTGTGTGAAATAAGTCAGGATTATTAAGAGGTTTCGACCCCTGTTCTTACACAGCAGTGGCATGCCAAATTCTACATCAATTCGACGCCAGAATCAATTTCTGGCACGAGTTATAATACATCTGGCTGCCTTGTAAGCCTCTGGTGAACGATGGCTGACCACTGTGACTAAGGCTACCTGCACACAAATGTTTGTCTTCTTTGGCCGCAAACCATGGATCTAACCATGTCCATTATTTGCTGTCAACGCGCCTTCAGTATTCTTAAAGTAGGTCCGCATGTAAAACGTAGGTCACTTTTTGGAAAAAAAAAAAACAGCTAGCAAATGTTTGGCATCAGCATTTTTCACGTCCCAAACACTACACAAAAAGTAGGACCTGCTTTGAGTTTTTTTACTCACGGGCACTAGGCTCATACACAGGGCAGAAATACATGGGGACATGAGTTAGCCGAAAAAACACATGCAAAAATGCGCTTGTGTTCATGAGGGATAAGGCTGACACCATTGGAAGCACTCTACAGATATTAAAGGGTTTATAGCAGCAGAGCAGAGTAAAAAATCCTAAAGATCCATAAAATTAGCTTTCCTGCATAAATTGGAAATTGCATAAGCAGAGAAAAGCATGTACACAGACCCTGAGGTAGAAATCTAACCAGCGAGTGTTTGTGGATTTGCAGTATAAAACCCATCATTATCACATGTTACATGGAAGGGCTTAGTGATATTACAGCTTTTGTGTTTCCTACCATGCAATAAAGGCAACAGAGTAAAACTGTATATGGACACTAGTATTGGGGGAGTTGTCTTTTTTTTTGGGGGGGGGGGGGGGTTATAGCTACTACCTGGTTCCCCAGACAGTGGTTTATTACTGGCAGGAACGCGGGGGTATCTGTTGCTGGGCACCATCACACATAAGAAGGTAAACCTATTACTCATAGGGAATGTTCACACAATGCAGTTCCCGATGTAGATTCCGCCTCCCTACAGCATTAGCCAACTCCAGTATGCAGCCTTTTCTAAAATAGACAATTTCTTCATTATGAAAATTGATTGCAGGGTCTATTGGGGATGTGGAGTAACCTCGTAGTGTTCTGGGGGGTAAAGGCTACTCCAAAACCCCAGTAGCACCTACAGACCCACCTACCCCTCGGCTTTTCCTCTTCTGGCGTGTCTGGAGCAGCAGGCGAGCTCTGCGTAAGCGCAGTAGCTCCTGTTCCGCTGCTAGTGACACGCTTGCAGCAGGTAAAGAGTAGCCGCTATTTGTCAGCGAAATAAGAGCTACCGTGCATGCGCAACGCTCGTCTGTTGTCAGAGATGTGCCCGTAGAGGATAGGCAGAGAGTGCAATTAATTAGCTTAAATAATAAAATAAGTTTATTTTAGAAAAGGCTGCATACCAGAGTTACTAAACATACTAAAAACTGTATGTGGATGCTGCAGGGAGGAGGAATCAGGAACTACCATACTCTAGAAAGTAAATTCCCAATGGTAGATTTAACTGTCCTGTCGTGTGGGTCTTTAATCTGCAGCACATCAATTGTGTGCAACACATTTTTATTGTCAAATTAATCCTTTTTGATGAAAAAAAATTATAAATATGTCTTAACGCCTCAGCATTTCCCCTGTAAAATCTACACCTAATAAGGTCTTAATCTGAGAGTGGAATATTTACAATACATGCATCCACTTTAACTGAATTCTGTTCACATTTGATCTGACTTTCCTACTACAGCGGCTCCATTGTGGACACTACAGCAGTATACTCGCTTCTCTAATATGAAGCAGTAGTGGTATCATCATAGACGTGTAGGGTTGAGGGTACATTACTCCCATATTGTTGACAGCATATCCCCTAGGCGGGGAAAATCCACAGAAACACTTCAGTGAATGAGCTTTTCAAACTATATATATATATATATATATTTAATTTATATCTCGAAAAGCAGTAGAGTAGAATGTTAGGGATACTCCTAGATTGTAAGCCCTTGTGATTAAGGCCCTCACTCCTATTGTTTGACAGGATCATTAACGTATCACCCTGCAATGCCTTATTCTATCTATTACAACTGGACTTTCCAGTGACTGGTGCAGGAGGTGACCCTTTTGGGTCTTTGGCCTGCTGGAGACCCGGGACTTCAGCTTCCATCTTATAACACTCGTGGCTGTCATCAGTCTCCAATTACAGGTTCTTTCTCATCACCTTGAGCCTTCGTCAATCATCCTCATGATTAAGAATTAAAGAATCTCTATACAAGGTAGAAGAGAGAAGGAAGACGTGTGGCGGGAGACGCCCCTGAGAGCTCACAGTCACCCATAGGAAGGAAGACAACTAATTTACCATACACATAACACAGGAAACCTCTGAATAACTGTGGCAACCCCACAACAGTACTGGAGGCACAATGACAAGGGATAACCTCATCCAGTGACCTCCTCCAGCACATACTGTATGCTTAACACTTTTACAATAGAATAGTAGCAGATGTATATAGCAGGATCTCCTCTGTGTATTTCAGCTACTTAGTTATATTAGTCTTTAGGAAAGCAGGGTGACAGAATTAGCTACCATTATGCGCCGGACAGGAACAGCGCCAAAATATAGATTAGCATATTTGCTCTAGGAACAGGTATCCCCTGGTAGAGGTATAACCGCAGCCATGCTGGTCGTCACTCTAGTTTAGGATAGCGTAACGGAAACTAAAAAATAAAAAAAAACAGAAGGTGAACAGAAAATCTTCCATTCATTTTTTGTTCCCTAAATTCTGTATTCTCTACATTTGTTATAATCGTGGGAAAAAATATCTGCGCAAATAGAACCAGCCAAACACAGGTGTGAACTTAGCCCTAGCTTTAACAAAAAACAGAGCCAGGCCGCAGAAATTTCACAGTAAGGCCTCATGCACACAACCATATGCATTTTATAGTACAGTTTTTCGTGTCAAAAGGCAGTGTGACAACTGTATATAACCCTTATGTCACCACAAAAAACATACTGGCTGGCACCCGCATGACCTGGGCTCCTGGGCAACCCACCGGAAAAAAAAAGGATTCATGCAGTGGTCAAAAATGCAGGCAACATGGTTTTTTTTGGGCGTTTCCATAGACTTCCATGGAAAGATCATGGCGCAAAAACCTCCAAAAATAATACGTTCTATTTTTATTTGTATTGTGGTCTCACGGCCAGTTCATGGTGCAGTGATAAAAACGGCTGTATATATACACTCACCGGCCACTTTATTAGGTACACCATGCTAGTAACGGGTTGGACCCCTTTTGCCTTCAAAACTGCCTCAATTTTTCGTGGCATAGATTCAACAAGGTGCTGGAAGCATTCCTCAGAGATTTTGGTCCATATTGACATGATGGCATCACACAGTTGCCACAGATTTGTCGGCTGCACATCCATGATGCGAATCTCCCGTTCCACCACATCCCAAAGATGCTCTATTGGATTGAGATCTGGTGACTGTGGAGGCCATTTGAGTCCAGTGACCTCATTGTCATGTTCAAGAAACCAGTCTGAGATGATTCCAGCTTTATGACATGGCGCATTATCCTGCTGAAAGTAGCCATCAGATGTTGGGTACATTGTGCTCATAAAGGGATGGACATGGTCAGCAGCAATACTCAGGTAGGCTGTGGCGTTGCAACAATGCTCAATTGGCACCAAGGGGCCCAAAGAGTGCCAAGAAAATATTCCCCACACCATGACACCACCACCACCAGCCTGAACCGTTGATACAAGGCAGGATGGATCCATGCTTTCATGTTGTTGACACCAAATTCTGACCCTACCATCCGAATGTCGCAGCAGAAATCGACACTCATCAGACCAGGCAACGTTTTTCCAACTTTCTACTGTCCAATTTCGATGAGCTTGTGCAAATTGTAGCCTCAGTTTCCTGTTCTTAGCTGAAAGGAGTGGCACCCGGTGTGGTCTTCTGCTGCTGTAGCCCATCTGCCTCAAAGTTCGACGTACTGTGCGTTCAGAGATGCTCTTCTGCCTACCTTGGTTGTAACGGGTGGCGATTTGAGTCACTGTTGCCTTTCTATCAGCTTGAACCAGTCTGCCCATTCTCCTCTGACCTCTGGCATCAACAAGGCATTTCCGCCCACAGAACTGCCGCTCACTGGATGTTTTTTCTTTTTCGGACCATTCTCTGTAAACCCTAGAGATGGTTGTGCGTGAAAATCCCAGTAGATCAGCAGTTTCTGAAATACTCAGACCAGCCCTTCTGGCACCAACAACCATGCCACGTTCAAAGGCACTCAAATCACCTTTCTTCCCCATACTGATGCTCGGTTTGAACTGCAGGAGATTGTCTTGACCATGTCTACATGCCTAAATGCACTGAGTTGCCGCCATGTGATTGGCTGATTAGAAATTAAGTGTTAACGAGCAGTTGGACAGGTGTACCTAATAAAGTGGCTGGTGAGTGTACATAGTCATATGGTCACTGTGGTGCGTTTTTTTGCCTGGTATTTTTAGTGACTATGTTTCTAAACATTGCTTAGAGAATTAGCTGAATAACAGAAGATGTATGTCTATAGAAGATCACAATCTAATTTGTACAAAGATAAAAATGCGACAGATCAGAAACGGGAGTAATATGTTTATAAAGCTTATACCCTGCTGGTTCTACTTGTGGAGGATTTGGAGGATCACACATTCACCATTATGACCGGGATGTAGGCAGAGCAGTAAGGTGAGGTCCTGCTCCCACCACTCAAGTTCTTGTTTAGAAACACTTGGAGATTCATTACCCACATAATCTAAACACAATAAATCCGGTTTCTGGAGACTGGTACTCGCAGCTCTGATGGTGAACAGACACATGCACGGACACCTGGAACGGCTCAGCTCCCCAGGGCACAGCAGCACCTCACTATTTTGCACATTTTTATGTTAGATCAGTAGAATACTATGGCCGCTCAATAGATTACTACAATGCAGAGAGACATTGCTGTGGATGGTCCTTGAATTTCATCCTGGTCTTAAAGATGCTTTTTAAGATTATTCTCAGTAATCTGATGAGTAACCTTTGCGGGTATACTACTGCTTTGTATGGCAGAGGGTGAAAGTTGTGGTGAAAACCAATATTATATACTGTATAAATCTAAGCCACTTTGGTGCCACTGCACAATACAGCTGATCTACCTTCATTTATTACATATTACAAGGTACATACAATACAATAAGGCACATTTCATAGATTAAATAAAAACTGATCCCTCCATGTGACTTATCCTTTATCTTCTATTGGTAACAACAGGAATCACAAGGTATGCGTTGTGTATAAAACTTATACCATGTGACTTAAAGGGGATCCATCTCCACCATTTACCTACCCTAATTAACTACTGTGTTATATAAAGCTATGCCCACACATTTCCCCCCACACATTTGTTTTCTTCTTCCATGGCAAAAGTTCACTTTAGAAATATGTAAATTAGGCTAAAGTGCTAAGGGAGGCATTATCCTCAGGGATCTACAGCTATAACATAGTTCTATAGTGAAGTTTTGGCATAAATGGATCAGCTGGACAAGAAAACAAATGTATGGGTGGTATGTGTGGGAATACCCCTACGTAACAAAGCAGTTAGTTTCGGTAGGTAAATCATGGTGACAGAATCCCTTTAAAAGATAATCACCATTGTATGGAGAAAGCTCAGCCCGTGAACTCTCTCCATACACCCCCCACAGCACCAGGACGTTATAGTACGTCCTGGTGCGCGTAGGGGTTAACTAACTGTCCCCCTACTTTTAGCTAAAACTTGTTTCCCTTACATCCACATAAATCTTTATGTTATATTTCTTGGCATCAAAGAAGGCTTGTCCTGTTTGGCAGACCCCTCCCCCCACCTATACCTCCCCATGCCTCTTGACATTATCCCACGTCCTTTAGCCTGCTAACATAGCAAACTGTACACCATGAATACATCTGATTACACAAACTCACAGTAGCCTCCATTGACGACCTCTCCTACTAATCCACCATGGAGTTCTACTTATCCCCATCCTCCATAGAGGCTGCTGTGATTATATGTGATCACCTACATACACAAAGTAAATTTTGAAGATGTAACAGGACCTAAGAGGATGTCATCCTGGTCTTATGACTTTAAGTGCCCAATGATGTAACAGAGCTCTCCATACAGCAGAATGTTATAGTCTGTCAAGGACAAGGAGGCAGGGCAATGCAAGTAAATTATAATATGCAGGAGTCAATTTGGGTGAATGATTCACATCAGGCATGTTGCATATAAGTTTACAAACTGAATTTATGCAGCCATGAAAAAGAACCATTTATGGATAAGGGCAATGCTTTTTAAATATAGTTTTTAATGAAGTCTTTATTATGGGTGGGTTAAGGCAATTTGCATGAAAGGTTCTCTTTAAATTTCTAGCTAGGCCCCATGAAGGCTACTTCTGCCCCTGAAATGTCAACACGTTATCCCAAGCAAGCATATGGCATACTATGCATGAACTTTACATTAATCCTCACGTCCCCGCAATCTTTTAAAAACTTTTGATTCCCTAATATGCAGATTTTCTAAAGAGGCTACTGGGGTGTGGAGTAGCCGGAGCTGAGGCTACACAGCGCAGCTACACCACGGCCCAGTAGCCTCTTTGATCCTCCTACCAGAAATCTTCGGCGTAGCTGCGTGCCCTTGTCCGCGAAGCCTGCTGTTTGCACATGCGCAGAACAGCAGGCCCAGGGCTACGCGGTCACTGCTCCGAAGCTGGAGCTGCGCAGCCGCTGGCCTGCTGCTCTGTGTAGGGAATTAGGGAATTAAAAGTTATTAAAAAATTGCGGGGATGTCAGGACTTAAAGGGCTATCCTCACGTCCTATAGATGCACCAAACACCCGATCTACCTTTATAGGTCCCTTGTAGATGTGCCCTAAATGTTACTATCTTAGGCTCCTTCACATGAACTACGCTGGCTCTTGTCCGTTGCCAAGAACCGCTCCATGAATTCTCCATTGTTATCATGGATCCATTCATTTCGATGGGTGAATCAGTCTGTGAAAACAGTTGTGCAGATAAAAACTACAAGAAAAAAAAAAAACCCAGCAACATACACACTCATTTTCTTTGACAGATCATGTACATGAGGCCTTAGCTATTAATAAGAATGTGGTCATTCTCTCACAACAACTAGAAATCCTCAAAACATGTACGGAAATAAGAATTGCAGCAAACAAGTCTATAACAAAGTGGGACCTAATCCAAGATATTTTTTATTGTATTTTAATGCCAATAAACACATACAAGACGAGGATCTATAGAACAAGTGGTTACAGAGACTGCTGTTATAAACCTGTATAAACCTGACAGACAAGTATCCTGGTTATGGGCTGCAGTAAGATGATAACACGGTGCGGCACTTTTACATGAGCCATGTAGTTATTATATGTACCCCAGTAATAATAGTCTGGCCATGACACTGCAGTGATTCAGTCACTTTATAGAAGCTAAAACTAAAACAGTGATGCCAACAGTGCTCCACCCTGGCGGGTACAGCTCTGAGACAGTGTATACACGTGTGCCGCCAACCCGCGCTCTGCTCGGATATCTGGCTATACAACTACTTACTGCAAAACACAGACTTAAATAGACCAGAATATATGGAAACTTTGCTCTTTGTACGTACAGTTGTTGATTTAGGTGAGGACGACGTGTAGTCTGTGGTTACACAATGTATTACACTACAGGAACAACCTGTACTGTGTGTTATGCCTGGTCCAGGTCCTGAAGAAGTGCTGCATGATGTGCCAAATACAGATACCCCCCTGCCCTGCGCTGGGCATATCCTACTATTACTTCTTTCTAGGGGAACAGTGTTTTACTAGATAAAGGGAAATATAACAACCTTTATTCCCCTACACACTACTGTTCCTTCCTTCATTGAAAAAGTCAAGTATGGAGGTTTAACCGGTTCCCAACCACCCGCTGTGTATTCACAGTGCCGTTGGGTGCCGGTGCATGGAGAGGGCTCACGGGCTGAGCCCTCTCCATAGCCAATAAGTCTTTGCTGCATATTGCAGCAAAGACTTACCAGTAACACCCGCGATCTGTTATCAAAAATAGGGCGGCCCGGCATCTTGCCGAGGATCGTTGCTCCCCGTGTCGTCATTGGGAAGCGGCCATCCGTTGCAATGACAGCAGCCTCGGGTATTCAGAAGACCCGAGGCTGTCTCGTTTTACCCCATTCATTACAATGCACTAATTGCACATTTTAATGAATGAGGAGGAAAATCCCTGTATACTGTCATACTTCAGTATGTTTACTTTAAGAAATTCAACATTACAGCCCATACGTATATTATACCATGTCCAATTGAAGACTGAAATAAGCTAAACCCCATTAAATCAGGCTTTGCCTGAATACTGTCCTAAATCTTATAGGGGCTTTCCCACGAACAAAGTTAGGTCCTATCCACGAGAACGATGGTCCCAGGTAACTCAGTCGGACCCCTCGAGGCTCCCATAGATTAATGGAGCAGACAGCCGTACATGACCGTTCTGCTCCATACATCTCAGTGGAACAGACAGAAATTGCCATAACTCTTTTAGTTACCTCTAACTATCCCACCCATTCCAATCAAATGCTAGGGATTCTAAAGAGTGTTTGGGATTTTTGTCACTGCCCTGAAACCAAAAATATGTTGGTGGCTGCCGAGTTTCCTGTTAAGGACATTACACAACAATGATAGTGGTTTAGTATTATCAGGGTACTGCAGGAGGACCCCTTTGTACTTGTTCCCCTTAAAGTGCGCATTGCTGTATTATGTGTAACATGCTGCAGTATAATATATGTCATTTTGTGTTCTGGTATAAAGGTATGGATTATTCTGTACTGTTCCTATATTATAATATATAGGATGAATGAGGCCGCAGTGCAGGTAGGTCCTGAGTAAATGATTGGTTAACTCCTCACTATATAGAGTCTACTGCTGATATATAGAGAGATAATGGTTCATAATAACATGAGTGTATGTGGTTAAAATGGGTGAAGAACCTTGCGGCACAATGAAATTCTCGGCAAACACTGACAGTAAATATCAGCAAATACCATCCAACCTCACAGACCTGTATAACCTTCAGTGTAAGAGTCTATGGGGGGAGCTGCAGCCCCCCGCTTATCCTGCAGCCGCACATTGCTGCACTCACTACTTCCTGTTACTGAAACCATGAGAGCAGCGATGGAGTAAGAGCTCAACTACACACAGCACAAAGCAATAAAAGTGGAAAAATACAACTAAATTGTCATAGAAGAGATTCTGTTACTGGCGAAGAGACAGATATATGCCTCAATCCATCTGTGCCCCCTACATCATGGCATATAAGCGTTACTGCCAATATCTACCCAGCACCTTAATAAGGAATTAACCTGGACCCCAGGAAGAGGGGCAAATACTTATCCAGGTGTAGGACAGACATAAAGGAAACATGACAGTGAAAGATCACAGGAAAGATGTTATAAGGGGACAGTGGGGGGCAGTCTAATAAACTCCAATTATTTATATCCGTTCCTGGAAAAGTTGGGTGATCATCAGAATGGTTTGCATTCAAAAAGTTTCTTGCTACTTTACACAGGATAGAGAATAGGAATCTAATGCAGGGGGTCTGTCTGCTGGGATCCCTGGAGTTCAGGGAGAATGAGGGGGGAGGGGGTCCCTGAATAAAAGGAGAAGTAGAGTGCATGACCCCCGCTCTATGGGACACAGTATTACAATACTAGACTAGAGTGAGTGTGCCTCATTCACAGGAATTGTGAGTAAGGACCCCAGCACCTAGAGGTCATCCAGTGTATCCCAAGTGTAATTAGTGGAAATCACCCTTTAAAGCTCCTGCAGGAGGTCACTCAGCTTTACTATACAAGGAACAGGAAAACTTCCTAAACTGTAATAGCCAGTTGTCATTCAGGAGACTGGAAAAGTTGGGTGATAGACCAGGAAGCCACCCAGGTAGACCTTATGACTGGTGTCCGGCTTCCTGGCAATAGTTGTCAACCAACTTTTGGTGGCAAAGACCCGGCTGAGGAGTGACAGCTCTTACCACATGCTGAGCCTCCGGGCTGAGGCAGTCGGAGATGTCCTGCATGTCTGCGCCTCCTCCACTACTTTCCTTAGAAGAAGCCTCCGGGGATCCGCTCCGGGCAGGTGGAGGTCACGGAGGAGCTGCAGGAGGTCTCCCCAATGTCAGAGGCTGCACAGGTAACAGGTAGTGACCCGACTCCCCCGGCCGGGCGCCCGCAGAGAGTGCAGGGAGGTGCAGGAACTGTGCACGGGCGGCAATTTCCTCCTGTGACTCAGCGCCCGCCCCTCTCACTGGAGACATGACACCTCCCGGGGAGGCGCCGCCGCTGGCAACCTGCGCGTGCCGGGAGATGCCACCTACCAACATGGGGGACGCAGGAGGACCTGCCACCTACCAACATGGGGGACGCAGGAGGACCTGCCACCTACCAACATGGGGGACGCAGGAGGACCTGCCACCTACCAACATGGGGGACGCAGGAGGACCTGCCACCTACCAACATGGGGGACGCAGGAGGACCTGCCACCTACCAACATGGGGGACGCAGGAGGACCTGCCACCTACCAACATGGGGGACGCAGGAGGACCTGCCACCTACCAACATGGGGGACGCAGGAGGACCTGCCACCTACCAACATGGGGGACGCAGGAGGACCTGCCACCTACCAACATGGGGGAGCCGCTACCTACTCACGTGGGGGAGGACACAAGACGAGCTGCAACCTACTAACATTGGGGAAACAGCAGGCGCAGCCACCTACCAACATGGGGGGCCTAGGAGGAGGGGTCACCACCTACGAATATTGGGCACACAGCAGGTGCCACTACCTACCAACATGGGGGGCACAAGAGGAGCAGCCAACTACTAACATGGGGGAGACACAGGAAGAGCCACCACCTACCAACATATGGGGAGGCTGGGCAGAAGGAGCTGCCACCTACCAACGTGGGGGGGGGGGAGGGGCCAAAGGAGTAGCTGTCACCTATCAACATGGGGACAGAGAGGAGGAGCCACCACCTTCCAACATTAGGAACACAAGAGGAGCTGACAACTACAGACATGGGGGTACACAGGGGAGCCACCACCCACCAATATGGAGGGACGCAGGAGGAGCCACCACCTACCAACATGAGAGGGGGGGGGGGCAGGAGGAGCCACCACCTACCAACATAGGGAGATAGGAGCTGCCACCAACCAACATGGGGGACAGAAGAGGAGCTGCCACCTACTAACATGGGGGCACATGAGGATCCGCCACCTACTAATATGGGGGGCATAGGAGGAGCTGCCACCAACCAACATGGGGGGCCTAGGAGGAGGGGCCACCACCTACTAATATGGGGCACACAGCAGCTGCCACTACCTACCAACATGGGGGGCACAAGAGGAGCAGCCAACTACTAACATGGGAGAGACACATGAAGAGCCACCACCTACCAACCGCAGGGGGAACAGAATGAGCCACCACCTACCAACATATGGGGAGGGGAAGGGGGCAAAGGAGTAGCTGCCACCTATCAACATGGGAACAGACAGGAGGAGCCACCACCTTCCAACATTGGGAACACAAGAGGAGCTGACAACTACAAACATGGGGGTACACAGGGGAGCCACCACCCACCAATATGGAGGGACGTAGGAGGAGCCACCACCTACCAACATGAGAGGGGGGGCAGGAGGAGCCACCACCTACCAACATAGGGAGAGAGGAGGAGGAGCTGCCACCTACCAACATGGGAGGGGGGGCACAGGAGGAGCCCCCACCTACCAACATGGGGGCACATGAGGATCCGCCACCTACTAATATCAGGGGCATATGAGGAGCTGCCACCAACCAACATGTGAGGGCACAGGAGGAGCTGCCACATACAAATATGGGGGGACACAGGATGACTCATGCACAAAAGTCATATAAAAAAAAAAAGTCAAATATTATTATTTATTTATTTTTTTGAGAAAAACGTTATCAAGTTCAAAGATATATCACAAATACAAGCTGATATTTCTGTGAACCAGGCTGGAGAATTTGATGCTGCTCAGGTAAATTTACAGCAGCTCCATTTTTTTAGTAGTTTACAGATTGTCTCTCACCAGATTTTACCCCTTTAAAGGGAACCTGTCACTAGGAGACCCATTTTTAGCACTCTTCCAGTCCCCACAGAGCATAGGACATACACTGCCAACGTGTTATTGTATTAAAACTTGGTTTTACAGAAAAAAAGAGATGTTATATTGTACCTTTCATTAGCATGTGCTGTGTGACTAGGCAGTTGCCAATTGGGAGGGGCTGGAAAGGAGCAGTTCCCCCCCCCCACCCTTGGGGAACATCTTCTCCATGTGACATTTTCAAATATATGAAAACACCCATCACTTGGCTTAGCGACGCCCCCTGCTCCACTACAGCCAATCCCAAGTGTGGGGAGTTATTCATATATTTGAAAAGGTCACATGTTTCCCAAGGGTGGGGGGACTGCTCCTTTCCAACCCCTCCCATTGGGCAACTGCCTAGTCACACAGCACATGCTAATGAAAGGTACAATATAACATATCTTTTTTTTC
Source organism: Engystomops pustulosus (assembly GCF_040894005.1). Classification (NCBI taxonomy): domain Eukaryota; kingdom Metazoa; phylum Chordata; class Amphibia; order Anura; family Leptodactylidae; genus Engystomops; species Engystomops pustulosus. Next base: position 80,356,051 of record NC_092418.1, read on the forward strand.
TGTAAAACCTATTTTTAATACAAAAACACTTTGGCAGTGTATGTACTATGCTCTGTGGGTACTGGGGGAGTGCTAAAAATGGGTCTACTGGTGACAGGTTCCCTTTAAACTATCAACCCCCCCACACACACACTCAAAGGAAGGGTATGAAATGTCCTTTCTCGAAATCCTATCTATAAAAATAATCCCCTCCAAATTCAAGTAAAAATGAAAAGAGAAGAGTAAAATTCTGTCAATTCTGTCATTTTTACAAAGTCTACAGCATCAGGTTTTATAATGGTAATTTGCATATACTCCAGAATGTTATAAAGAGTGATCAGCTTAACAGCAATTAATTGCAAAGTCAATATTTGCCTAGAAAATGAACTTTTCCCCCATTGCATCTGTAACAATCCATACAAGAACTCGGAAACATTATTGGACCCGCTCGGTGAACGTCGTAAAAACAAAACCTGAAAAACACGCCAAAAATTTACATTTTTCATAAAATCTCTACACAAAAATGTTCTAAAAAGTGATCAAAAAAGTTACGTGCGCCAAAATTGTATCACTGAAAAGAACAACTCAACACGTAAAAAATAAGCCCTAAACTAGTCTCCAAATAGATGACGATGCAAAAACAAATGAGATTTCCTCTATACTGTATTAGTTTTATATTATCCAGTAAAATAGTAAAAATAAATGAAAAACTATATAAATGAGGTATCACCGTAATCGTAGTGACCTATAGAATAAAGATAATATAGTATTTTTAGTGTGCGGTGTACGACCCCCAAAAATTACAAAAAGAAAGGAAACCAAAATTGACAATTTTCTTTTCACCCATACATTCAAGAGTTAATAAAATCTCATCAATAAGCTAATGACTCACTAAAATGAAATATTTGTAAAGTGCATCTCATGTCGCAAAAAATAAGCCCTTATATGTCCAAATTTCCAAAAAAATAAAGATTGTATAGCCAATAAAAAATGACAATGCATAATCTGCTCTGAATGGCGCAGCTTCCCTTTGATGCCCTGGCGTGTGCCCATACAGCAGGTTACGCTATACGCGGGAGGGATTGGGTATCAAATTTTGTGGAGCGTTTTGGTATTTTATCCACTGAGAATTTGTAAATTTTTTTAAAAAAACATTAATTTAGCCAAAAAAAAAATTTACTTTCATAATTGCATCCGATTTTGTTTTAACCCCTGTAAAACAATTAAATAGTTAACAAACTTCATAAAAGTTGTTTTACGTACGTTGAGGGGTGTAGTTTCTATAATGGGGTAATTTATGGGGTTTTACTTTTATTTAGGCCTCTCAAAGTGACTTGAAACCTGAGCAGGTCCCTCAATAGCAGGATTTTGCGTTTTTTATGAAAATGTGAAAAATCGCACCTAACGTTCAAAGCCCCATAACATCCTACAAAAATAAGAGTATGCATAAAAAACCATGTCCACATAAAGAAGACATTTAGTGAATGTCAGTTATTAAGTATTTTTGCGGTTATGACTATGTATGGAAAAAGTAGAACATTTTGAAGTTCGAAAATCAAGAATTTTTCCAAATTTTTACCAAATATCTGATTTTCTCATAAATAAATGCAAAACATACACCCAAAATTTTTCAACTAACATGAAGTACAAAGTGTCACGAGAAACCAATTTTAAAATCACTTGGATATGTTAAAGTGTTTCAAAGTTATAACCATTTATAGTGACACAGGGCAGATTTGAAAAAATGGGCCGTGTCAGGAAGGTGAAAAGTGGCTTCGACGTTAAGGGGTTAAGGAAGAATCACACCACTGGACCCTTTAAAAGGAGGCTGGTGCTTGGCACCATTGTTTCTCTTCTGTTAACCATGGTTATTTCTAAAGAAAAAGAAACACGTGCAGTCATCATTGCACTGCACAAAACTGGCCTAACAGGGGAGGGTATCGCAGCTAGAGAGATTGCACCTCAGTCAACAATCTATCGCATCATCAAGGAATTCAAGGAAAGAGGTTCCATTGTTGCCAAAAAGGCTCCAGGGTTCCCAAGAAGGACCAGCAAGTGCCAGGACTGTCTCTTAAAAGTGTTTCAGCTTTGGGATCGGGCTACCAGCAGTGCAGAGCTTGCTCAGGAATGGCAGCAGGCAGGTGTGAGAGCATCTGCACGCCCTGTGAGACAGCGGAGACTCTTGGAGCAAGGCCTGGTGTCAAGGAGGGCGGCAAAGAAGCCACTTCTCTCCAGAAAAAAACATCAGGGACAGACTGAGATTCTGCAATAAGTACAGGGAGTGGACTGCTGAGAACTGGGGTAATGTCATTTCCTCTGATGAATCCCCTTTCTGATTTTGGAGCATCTGGAGAACAGCTTTTTTGGAAAAGACAAGGTGAGCGATACCACCAGTCTTGTCTGATGCCAACTGTAAAGCATCCTGCAACCATTCATGTGTGGGGTTGTTTCTCAGCCAAGGGAATCGGCTCTCTCACAGTCTTGCCTAAAAACACATCCATGAATAAAGAATGGTACCAGAATGTCCTCCAAGCGCAACTTCTCCCAACCGTCCAAGAGCAGTTTGGTGATCAACAATGCCTTTTCCAGCATGATGGAGCACCTTGCCATAAAGCAAAGGTGATAACTAAATAGCTCAGGGAACAAAATATAGAGATTTTGGGTCCTTGGTCTGGAAACTCCCCAGATCTTAATCCCATTGAGAACTTGTGGTCAATCATCAAGAGACTGGTGGACAAACAAAAACCAACAAATTGTGACAAAATGCAAGCATTGATTGTGCAAGAATGGACGGCTATCAGTCAGGATTTGGTCCAGAAGATGATTTAGAGCTGCCAGGGAGAATTGCAGAGGTCCTGAAGAAGAAGGGGCAACACTGCAAATACTGACTTGCTGCATGAACTCATTCTAACTGTCAATAAAAGCTTTTGTTACTCATAATATGATTGCACTTGTATTTCTGTATGTGATAAAAACATCTGCCAAACACACATAAAAACCAGAGGGCAACATATCATGTGAAAATATAATATTTGTGCCATTCTCAAAACCTATGGCCATGACTGTACTATCAGTAAAACTGATGGTAGATGTCCTTTAACTTTATCTTTCACAGAGCCAAAGGCTGCTACCACATGTTGCGTTCTTGGAACGGTTAACAGAATGCGTTCTCAGTCCGTTTAAAAACGCATGCGTTTTTGAATGCTTACCATGCGTTTGGTTGCTTTAAACCTGTTTATCTTCATTTCTAGAAGTGTAGGCAGCTGTGAAACAGAATAAAACCAGCCAAATGCATGGTAAGCTTTCAAAAACGCATCCATTTTCAGTCCGTTTAAATGTTTATATTTGATTCCTGGTTCTAACTACTATAGGGCTCAAAATGGGGGCATTTGAGGTGACGCTCCCCCTTCAGCCTCTCGGACCACGATCCACTTATATTCAATCACATTAGGGAGGTTTTACACCTGAACGCAGATGTGTTTATAGTAAACATTTGCGTTCAGGAACTAACACAACTTAGTTTGCTTTTGTAACCTGCAAAACAAGTGTCGCTAGTTTGCAAATACAATTGTTTTGGTCTAAATGCTCTGCACACAGTAGTAGCTCCTCCGTAATGTGCTAGAAGTGAATTACAATACGCTTCTGTAACCTAAGCTCTAGGGCGTAGACTTCATCTCCATCTTTAGTAAGATCACAAACTAAAGAGATATCTTAGTTCTGGTGCTTGCGTGAATTTACTAATCAAGTGCAGTGAAGCCTCTTGCACACAGCCATTTTGTTGTCCCGTTTTCCGGCCGCAAAAACAGGCCGTCTGCCACCAGGCAGTAACCCATATGTCATTGTAAACTAGCTGTATCCGCAAAAAAATAAGGTGGGCTCAAACCCACGTGACCAGGGAAATGCACCGCAAAAAACAAGCCCTTAACGGTGGACAACACAAAAACGTGTTCTGTTTTTATGTTGCGATCTGACGGTGCAGTAAGATGGTGATCAGATACATGGTCGTATTTCCCTTTACATTCAATGGCAAAAACTTTTTTTTGTAGGTAAACGGGCTTGATTCCACAAGTAGGAATTCTCCTAAGGACATTTCATACCCTACCTGAGGGGGCTGGTAGTTTAATGGGGTAAAATCTGTTGACGGGATATTGATGGATACTAAAGAAATTATGTGAAGAAAACACCATCTAAATGCAACACAGCTCCAAAGATGACACACACCCGCCTCACAGTGACTTCAGCCAGCTAGTGTGGGGAGATGCTGAAGCCGTGTTCACATGTTGCGTTTTGATGGCATCAGAAGAAGCAACGCAAAGGGTTTTGCCAAAATGCATATACATTTTCACTGAAATGCATATGTTCTGGAGTGTGCACCACAGGTTTTACATTATTTACATGCAAAACATGTGATGTTTGTTCCAGAAGATGTTTTTTAATGGAAATCCCTCCTCATTCCATTTGAGTTGCATTTAAAAAGACAACTGAAATGCAATGTGTGAACGCTGCCTTAGGATAACAGTGTCCCCCTCATTTCCTAATGGGCCACTGTGCAGCTGCAACATTGATTTGTCTGACCCTGTCCTGGAAATACATTACAATACATCACTGGCCACCTCAAAATGGGAGTAGCGGGGTATTGATGCACTGTATAGTGATTTAAGTTATTGTAACCCACTGCCACAAAAAAATTAGTAAACACTTTGTCCATCACTTTCCAATAACAGATGACTCAATGCTCAGTGATAATGTGTCTTACACAGCTAGTGACACCTCTACATGGCTGACCTCTGCACCGGTAGCTCAGTGATTCCTACCTCATATGGCGCACTGGATCATGTCCAGAAGAGGTCCACAGCACTGATGTCATAGGGTAAGGGTGAGAGAGGCCGCAGATTTGGTACTTTGCCTGTCTATAAACAGCTAGATCTACATTTTTATTTGAGTTTTTTTTCTATTCTTATATTCTGAATACAAAGACACTAATATGCACATGATACTGTATGGGATCCATAACTGCATAGATCTCTGTGAACAAATGAGTATGTTCGCATATAAAGCTACATACATTTTTGTGAATGAATTCTACTGCCAAGGCGAAACATGAAGGTGATGGGCTCTAGTGACAAAATCTGTACTAGGCCCCCCAACTATAAGCATTGTTTTTAGTACTGTTTATCTAAAAATGGGACCCAAAATTTCACCTGTAAATTCCCTGCATTAAAGACTAGAGGGTTAAAACTCAACATAGTCATGACACCTTGATTTAGCTTGTAAGGTAAAGGGTTTGCTTCTACGTTTGGTTACATAGTAACATTATTACTATGATCCTCATCATTCCAAGGAAATCCTAGATCTGATAATAAAACCACAACCATGGTCAGTCCATGAATCACTGACCATCCGCTGGCAGAATTTCACAGACCCCACAGTGCTGCGGATGCGACTTATAGTGAATATGGTACAACGAGTCCCTGCTTCCCCAGAAGCGCCATACTAAGAACATGATTATAGTTTGGCCCTGCTGGTTTGTGGTGAAGCAGGTACTCCTCACATCATATATCACTATGACGCTCGGAGTCCCATCCTCTATTCTTTCTAGCCTTGTAATGATGTTTCTGTTCCAAACAGCAGTGTTTTGGTCACAGTAATAAAAGCAATTGAATTAAAATTTAGTGTTCTATTAGACCTGCCCATCCCAGACATTTCCACCATGTAATTATTCGTATAACACATACAAGGTTCTGGTCGTACTATAGAGCTATGCGGAGCGCCTCACTACTGTATGCCAGTATGCAGCCAACCTAAGAAATCTATTTATAATATTCACAGTCAGGCAGAACTCCCACAGACACACCCGGCCCTGGCTATTTTTATATACACCTCTTGACAAGACGGCTGGGAAAGTAGGCAGGGAGGAGGAGAGTGTAGGTTCTTACAGTTCTCCCATGTAAGGAATGAATGTCTCGGAGGTCGGAGATGTGTAATATCATGAGGTCCCTGATGTGATTAAGGCTATTGTTCCATGGTGACATTTTGTAGGATGACAGAAAAGTTCCCTGACCTCAGTGTTTTTCTTTGAAGGAAAAGGCAACTTGTGACAAACCATTTTGGAATTCCTTAGAGCATTTCCCCCATAAGGAGGGGGTGAAATTCCAGAGTAGCCCTAGTGGTGTAAAGACAGAAGGTGGATTTACACCATGACCACTGAAATAAAGACATTCAGCCCTAGTACTGGAAAGGGAAAGACTATGGATATACACTCAAAGTGACTAACTATAGATAGAAAATGAAATGGAAAGTAGATGTCACTCAATTGCAATTAAAAAGTCAATCTAATACAAGCTGCAGCCTGTAGCTCTTGCACACTGTTAACACAATGGGGTTTATTTACTAAGGGTCCGTGGTTGGATTCCGTCGTGTTTTCCAACAGTTTCGGAGATCGCGCTGCTGGAACAGGTATTTAGTAGGTGGTTGTGTCGTTCTCGATCGGATTTAGTTGCAATTGCGGCTTACATGTAACACAAATCGGGGGCGGGCTGTCGTACGATCTGACGGATTCGGACAAACAGCAGGATTTAATTTAAAAATTGTGTCGCAAGCCATGTACTTACATGCATCGGGAGAAAGATGGCAAACTCTAGTGGACCTGAGCGGGTAAGCGACACATGCGGGATATCGGGCACACAATCTTCTTGAATCGCGGCACAGTGCGTTGTTGTCAGACCATGCACTTTCGGGATCTCCTCCGGACCGGGTAAGTAAATGTGCCCTAATGTCACAGCTGAGCGGCTGTATACCAACTGAGGTGATTGAAGGCTCTATACTCGACCAGAAGTAAGGACTCTTACTGAGGTAAGTATAATTTCACCTGTAGCCCATACCAGATCCTAGATAACCCCTTCAGGAACTTAATTTAGGAATGTACCAATTCTTAAAGGACGTCTACCACCAGATTACTGGTGGTAGAGTGTCCTAATTAGGCTGCTCGTTCCATCTAGGGGATTGGGGGGCTGTTTTTTACAAGTTTTCGGGCATCTGTGCTGTGCATAAATTAAAAGCCAGAGAAGCCGAGAGGTGCCCTGGAGCAATGCCGTTTTCGTTGCATTTAAAAACGCAATGAAAACAAATGCAGTGAAATGCGTCACAGTTTTGGTGCCAAAGTCTTGCACAAAGTACCGTATTCGTGTATAAGCCGAGGTTTTCAGCACAAAAAATTTGCTGAAAAAAGTCCCCTCAACTTATACACGAGTCATACAGTAAATCATACAGTCATAAAAAATCTTTAAAAAATAATAAACTTATATACTCACCCTCCGGTGGCCCCGACCTGCAGCGCTGCTCCCCCGATGTCCGCACGGGTCCTCTTCTGGCTTCGGCGCCCGTCTTCTGTCTTCACTAACTTCGTGCCGGGCGGGGGAGAACAATGGCGGCGCCCGGCACAAAGTTAGTGAAGAGAGAAGACGGGAGCGGAAGCCAGAAGAGGACCCGCGCGGACATCGGGGGAGCAGCGCTGCAGGTCGGGGCCACCGGAGGGTGAGTATATAAGTTTATTATTTTCTTTTAATGCTGGGCTGGGCTGTATAATTCTGGGGCAGGCTGAGGTGGCTGTATACTACTGGGGGCAGTGCTGTATACTACTGGGGGCAGTGCTGTATACTACTGGGGGCAGTGCTGTATACTACTGGGGACAGTGCTGTATACTACTGGGGGCAAGCTGTATAGTACTGGGGGCTGCTGTATACTACTGGGGGCAGGCTGTATACATACTGGGGGGGTCTGTGACTAATGCATTTCCCACCCTCGGCTTATACTCGAGTCAATAGGTTTTCCCAGTTTTTGATGGTAAAATGAGGGGTCTCGGCTTATACTCGGGTCGGCTTATACTCGAGTATATACGGTAAGCCATTCATAGGTGGTACGAACAAAATATTCTAAAGATGCAGCAGACAGTGCTTTTTGGTTGTGTTTTCATTGCATTTTGAAATGCATTACAACAGCTGATATGAGGTGATTTGCCTAATTACATTAATGTTAACAGTTGCGCATTTTTTTAACGCATGCGTTTTTGGAAATAATGGTTAAAAACGGACCAAAAACGGGTTCAAAACACCATGTGTGGCATCACCAGAACCGGTGTCTTGCATCAAAACAATGCAAAACACTGGGTTCTTGTTACCAATCACTCACCATGTTAATTAGGTGATCAGTATCAGATGTAATTGGATCACAGGTGCAGGAGGCCGTTTCATATAACTCTATACAAGTGTTAGGGAATCCACCAGCGTGGCCGGATAAAATGCTTTTTATTATGCACCTTCTTTTGCTTTTTAACCGGATGGAATATAATTCTCTCCGTTTTATCCAGTCATGTTGGTGGATTCCTTAATGTTTGAGAGATTTGGTACCCATGTAGAAATACTTTTTTACTAGTCTGTTTCATCTACATTTTTTGCAGTGTGAGGTCACACTGTGTTCCCATAGTTGCCTCTTGTGATGTCATGTGTGTGACCGTATAAGGCCAAGTTAGGAGCTGCTCATAAACATTAGAGAGATCACAGCTCAGAGCCGCCAGCATTGCAAGGGACAGATTATACTGGCAGTGATCCATGGAGAATTAACTAGACGCTGGCTGTGACGTGAACACATTAACCCTTGTTGATTATCTGACGATCTGTTGCAAATTCTCAAAACTTGTTCAAGAAATGTGCAAAGCATGGAACTAATGTACAATGATTATTTATAAATACTATTATTATAATATGCAGAAAATGTATCACTTGCTTTACACTTTTGTAATTAGGCAAATCGCCCCTCCTCGGCTGTTCTAATGCGTTTCAAATACAATGAAAAAGCAACCAAAACGCACCTTGTGAATGCACTCTTAGGGTGATGTCACACATGGCTTTTTTAGTGCGTTTTCAGATTGTAAAAAACGCGTTTTTGTCCAGTTTTCTGAATTTGCACAATTAAAAACTGACAAAAACGCATGCGTTTTTTACGATCTGAAAACTAAAAACGGCCTAAAAACGCCATGTGTGTCACCACCCTAAGGGTGATGGCACACATTCAGTTTTTCAGATGCAGTTTATGATGCCCAAACCAGGAATGGAGTAAAGCGCAGCAGCTTTCAATTATTTGTCTGACCCATTATGATCCACACCTGCTTTTGGCTTCAAAAACTGCATCTGAAAAACTGAATGTGTGACATCACCCTAAGGCTGGTGCCACACGTAGCGCTTTGTCTGCGCTTTCAAACGCAGACAAAGCCGCGCCCACCGTTTCTATGGCAACGCCTGCAATCGGGAACGAGCCGCCGGTGTTTTGCGTTAATCTAAGCACTACTTGCGGCACCAGCCTTAGGGTGATGGCACACGTGGCGTTTTGAACACGTTTTTGAGCAGTTTTTAAGCAGTCCATTTTTTAAAAATGCATCCGTTTTTACAGGTTTAACCAATTATCTTAATTAAAACTGGTCAAAAACGCATGCGTTTTTTGAGTGACTGCTTAAAAACGGACCAAAAACGGGTTCAAAGCGCCATGTGTGCCATCACCCTTAGGCTCAGTTCACACTACTGTCGGGATTTCCGTTTGTAGTTTCTGCTTTACAAAGTAAAAAAATTTAATTGAACCGATCCATTTTAAATCCCATTGAAATCAATGTCAATTTTTATGTCATCCGATGTCATAAGTTGAACAATGTTATTCTCCAAGTTTTTTCATGGAAAGAGCTTGCAGTACTTTTCTCCATTGAAAAAAAAACCTGATTCATAACAGATGATGCCAAACTGACCATAATGGATGACATTACCGTAAGTTATTTTTTTACATTGAAGTCAATGGGGTGTCACTTTTTACATTTTTCTTTAGATGAAGAAACAGACAGATATAGATAGATAGAAATAGTTAGATAAAAAAATGATAGATTAGAGATAAATGTGAGAAAGATAGGTATGCAAATAAAAATTGAGAGATCAATAGGTAGATAGGTAGTTAAAAATGAGAGATCGATAAGTAGGTAGGGAGATTGATAGGGAGATAGATAAGTGAGATTGATAGGTAGGTAAAATGTAGACATCTATAGATGGCAACTATTATGAGGGATAGATAGATAGATGTAAGGTATAGATATAGCTAGACAGATATAGAAGCTATAGATCGATGTATTGAAAGTGAAAATAAAAGTGTAATTAACTGTAACAGACAATGTCATTAGTTATGGTCAGTTTTGTTACCGTTTATTTACCATCCGTTATCTATATGGAGGTAAATAAACTGAAATCCTGGCGGTCGTGTTAACTTAGACTTATACAGTTTAGCAATGTGTAATAGTGCACTTAAGTTTCTCTTTTTGTGAGAAAATATATACATTCTAGGATTAAACCTGACTAGCAACTAGTACTTAAACACATGTATATCCTATCCATAGGATAGGAATGAGTGTGTGATATCCAGGTGTCTGATTGCAGATGCAAAGTGATTGATTGAATGGGGAACCACAAATCCCAGAGTGTTCTATGGTGGATAGGATTTCTGGGACTGCAGTCTCATACAAGTCAGTGGAGGTAAAATTATGCTAAAGCAATGATTCTATACCCTATAGGTTTATTCACCTCAGACATAGCTAAACTGAACTATCCAATAGTCTATTAATAACCTTTTGTATAACTTTTTTCCTTAATGACTCTCTAGCACCCCCTGTTGGCTGTATAACACCTATAAGCAGCGTTGTATACTGAATGCAGTACATTGTAACCAATGTATTGTACAATAGCAAAGGTTCTATGTAGTTATGTTTCAATTTTGTGACTCCACAAATGACTTGAAGAGTTTTGTTATTAGGTCATTCTACCCTTTAATATGTGGTGATAAAGGGATTTTTATTTTACTCTTTTTTTATACCACACAACACATTTCTAACATGTTATAGCCATTTACATCATGACATTTTAATTGTATTCCTAAAAGGTTCTCAATAAAACCATGTGTTCACCTTAGATTTACAGAGTAAATTCTATGGGTCTCTTGTGGAAACGTTGTGGTCACAATCCTGTTATGAAGTATTGCCTTTCTAACCTTATGTTGCCTTTTTCCTGGACATAAAAAGCAGTCTACGCTTTACAGTCTTGTACTATGAGGCTACGTTCCACAATGCAAGACGATCTCTTCGTGACATCATGGTTGATGCCAACGCTCATGGACAGGTTTTCATGCAGTTCACAGAATCGGGTTACCTATCCAGTTCGAGGTCAACAGCTGTTATGTGTTTGTCAGGTGCAAATCGGCATGCCTGCATCAAAGACATTTCCCCATATTTTTGGTGTGTTTTTAAAGACATTAAAAACACATTCATTTTAGCATGTTAACCATGCATTTGGCTGGTTTGAATCCGTTTTTGGAAGTGTAAGCAGCTGTGAAAATGTTAATACAACTGCTTACACTTCCATAAATGAAGAAAAACGGATTCAAACCAGCCAAAACGAATGGTAAACTTGCAAAAATGGATGCGTTTAAAAATGCACAAAGAACACAACCTAGGTCAGTGATGGCGAACCTTTTAGAGACCGAGTGCCCAAACTACAACCAAAATCCACTTACATATACCATGAATTGCCAACATGGCATTTCAAGCAGTAACTTATGGCTACCTGTTATTCAACATCATTCAATTGTATTGGCCCCTGAGGCCACCAATATAGTTGAAAGAAGGTGAGCAAATTGAGACCATCATTGTAGCTTCTCTCCAGGTAGAATAGTGGGTCCAGAAGGATGACCTCCAAAGACAATGTAGTTCTGTCAACACCTTCTCACTTTTCCTGCAGTTTCAAACGGCCAATGAAGTGTCGCTTTAGAATACCTCTTAAGTTGCTTGGGACTGCAGTGGATTTGGTCCTGTTTGGTAAAATTGGGGCGATGGCTTGAGTGCCCACAGAGAGGGCTCCGAGTGCCACCTCTGGCACCCGTGCCATAGGTTCGCCACCACTGACCTAGGTCCTATGCAATATGTTTATTTGTGCCAATCCAACATTAACTATATACTTCATGCTTAAATAAGGGGGTTGAGTCTTATGGCACAGATTTTTTATCAGGGCCTGAAATAATCTCAATGCCTAGCAAACCAATTGGCACTGTGATTAATTTCTTCTTCATGCAACTATCTGATGTGGCATAAAGGGGCACATTGGGCGCATTGGCAGGTACAGAGTGAGTAGCCTGCAACTGGTCTAACTAAATGGTTGCTGGTAATAGCAGCAATTGTATACTAGGCAGAGCCAGAGCTTCCTGGTGTATCCGGTGGCACCAGAGGGAGAGGGCTTTCATCTTACACCAGTGCACAATGTGCTGGCTATTGATAAATGTCTCTCATAGAGTCTTGTAGATAAGTGCACACAGGGGGGGACATTCATTATGACTTCCCTGCCACTTTTTTGAATCTCCTCCTGCCCGCCAGTTTCTGGCAGAGAGCAGGTGGGTAGGGAGGGGTGGCACGCCACATTTACTATAGTCTCCGCTGAAAACTGTTCAGATCCAAACTGATGGAGTTTGCACCCATATCAACTAATAGGTCAGAGCCTCTTAGTGAATACAGACACATGACCGCCAGCAGGGGGGATTTTAAGACTGGCTTTAAAAACGCCGGTCTTAATGAATTCCCCCCAGTGAGTGCTGATTTGGTGCAGTTTTTTTTTAGTACGTGCATACGTGCAGTTTGAAGCTGTAAAAAGCACAGAGTAAGCAGCAGCTGTACCTTTCTAGTGCACTGGTCATCTTCTATTCTACCTTTATAACTCCTTAAATGCTACTGCCAATAGTGACAACTGTGCCTAAGGTGAGAATAACATTCGAAACACAAGAACAGCCTAAATGGAGTCTACCACCTCCACCAAACCTTACAAACAACGTTTGGCATTTTAAAAATCCAGGACATGTCTTTAGTCCCCAGAGCACCACTCTGGTTGGACACTTTGCCATCACATGAAGTTCATAGGGAAACCTTTCTGTTGAGTTGTCATGAATCAATTGGGAAGATCCTGCAAATACCAGTCTCAGATTCTGCCACATTTTCATTACAAACTCACATTACTGACCAGATCTGCCCTGTCCAGCGCATATACAAGGACTTTGGCACATTATTTTCAATTTAGACAACGACTCCGGGGAGTTTATCATGCACTCCGACTGGAATTTTTATGTCTTACCGAAACACACACCCCCCCCCCCCCCCCGGCCACCCTCTTAGTATATCAGACACAACATGCACTGGCAGGGTGAAGATCATGACTGGCAAACGATGCCCCAACTTTTGATAAAGTGAGTGACTATGTACTGGAAATATCTTGTTCCTAATAATGGGCTATTTTGCCTGTAATTAAAATTAATTCTGTCCCAGGAAGGAAGGACTATATCTAGTGAGAATGGGTTGTGGAAAGTTGGTGGATTCCCTTTCAGGGGTTGCAGTCCTGCCCAGTGGCGTAACTAGGAGAAGCAGGGCCCCATAGCAGGCTTCTGTATGGAGGCCCAATTCTCACTTAAGAAATATACATATTTGTATGCTCACACATGCAAGTTACAATCACACATTTATAAACACATATAGCGCATATATACATCACATGCGCAGCATAATATGTATATAATGGTGCACATCCTCCACTGTTTAGTATGTCAGGTAGGATGACGGGGCCCCCTGACACTGTGGGCCCCATAGCAGCTGTTATGGCTGCTACCACTGTAGTTACGCCCCTGGTCCTGCCCTTGACTTAAAGGATATCTACCATCATTCCTATGACTGCCTTGCACATATTAACAGTCATGGCCCGGGCAAGTTCTTTTTATATTCAGGAACAGCCGCACATCATAGAAATCGACGTTTAAAGGGAACTTGTCACCTCCAATCAGCTAAATAAACCCTGGTCAGTACCTTAGAGCACACTGTAGAGTCATCGCAATCCTTCTAATCCTGTTATTCTGCGCTGCTGTTGTGTGATAACAACAATTTTTATTCTTCTTGCCCTTATTCATTTATGCAGTCAGGGAGGTGGGGCAGCTTTCCGAGCCACTCAAACTATTCCCACCTCCTCACAGCTGCTCTCGCTTGAACCCACGAATCAAAACACTGTCCGTGTAGTACCGCTATGTTTGGTTGTTTCCCAAACTTTGACCACCTGACCATGTTGGTGTCTATGCCCCATCTCTTTGTTGTCCACTTCTTATCTCTCAAGGTTTCTACCACCATCTTTATATGAATCACTTCTCTCAACACCCCCATTTCATAATTTTTTTTTAAATTGTTCTCTTTAGAATGGTAAATTTATCAAATTAATTTGGTCAATGATCCAGTTCTATTCGTTTCATGTGTTTGTTAATATATTAAGATTAAAAACTGATTAATTTAATTCTGAAATGAGACAACTATTTTAATCAGAATGTTATAGCAATGTTGGCATATGTTGATGGTAAATATAGGAGGATCATTTAGGTCATTACCTTCTAATAGTATGAAGAGGGGGAAATTGGGAAGTTATACACTGCTAATATGTCTCATGGGACTCTAACATCATTAGTAGTATGCTTTCTTGAAAGTGGTTATATGTAAATTAAGTGAGGTTATTAGTGTAATTAGCTCACTACAAACAATTCAATAATCCTTAAAATGAACAGTTTTTACAGATCTCTGCTCCTGCTGTCCTTTATCTGCAGTGGCTCTTTAATTACACTGCGGAGAAAGGCCAGAGACCCATCGACCTATAGATTATAAAAATCCACAGGGGATTAAATGAATCGGAAAGAGGCCATCATAGAATATATTTGTGATGTGCCTGTTAACCTTTCAGCTGCATCTTGTACTCTGTATAGGATGATGCCATAACTTCGCATTTAATATAATTCTAATTTTAAAAATTTAAAAAAGTACATCCGCTTTAAATTCTTTGGTTTTACAAACTCAGATGATCTGATGACAAATTGTATTTTATTATTTAACACATTTTAGGGCAAAAATGCATTATAAGTATAGGAAAAACTAAATTCATGCTTTTGAGAGGTTGAGGGTGCCCTTACACCTGGCATTAACGCATCACAACAGCTGAGAAGAGGAGATTTGCCCAATTACATTGTTGTCAACATTGCCTTTACAAAACGCATGCGCTAGCTCTATGTAAACGTATGTGTTAACATCTCATTAACACATGCATTTTGTAAACACTATGTTGATAGCGATGTAATTGGGCTAATCTCCCCAGCTCTTGTGATGTGGTCACATGTACTGCTAGCGTTGTCTTCATAACCCTATCCTGAACCCAAGATCACCGCAGTTACGGTACCTGGATCTATGAGTAAGTGTCCCTGGTTCATCATGCTTGATTTTAATGGTAGATTTTCTTTAAAGGGAACCTGTCATCAGAAATTGGCTTAAATGGGTGGTCTACTTTCAGTAACTATTTGATATGGTTTGTGTGAGGTAAAGTTATACAATTTTCCAATATACTCTCTGTATCGATTCCTTGTAGTTTTCTCTGCTTGCTGTCATTCTATAGAAAGCTTCTATGTTTACTTCCAGTGTATATAATCTGTCCATGTGATGGACATGCAGATACATGAGCCGCTAGTACCACACAGCTCCTATTACTCTCTGTGATAATAACGCGATTCACTAAGGTTGTGCGTCCAATTTCCTGCATGTGTTGCTTCCGCGCTGAGATCCGCCGGAGTTCACCTTCTTCTTCCTGGTGCATGTGCGTGCATGATCTTGCAACCCAATTTCGTTTTTAATTTCCGCGTTTTGTCCCAATCCGTCGGGTTGTTTGAAGGCATGTCCCCCCATTTCTGTTGCATGCAAGCCGGCGCCGATGCGCCACAATCCGATCGTGTGCTCCAAAAAAACGGGGCAATTTGACACAAAAAGAAAATATTCTGGAAACCCGACGGAATTGCGGTCCGCAGACCCTTAGTAAATGAGCCCCATTATATCCACTGGAAGTAAACAAAGAAGCTTTCTAGAGTGGGTCAGCAAGCAGAGATCTAGAAAAATTGATACAGAAAGTATATTTTAAAAGTGTAGATTTTTTCCTTACACAAACCATATCAAATATTTGCTGAAAGTGGACAATCACTTTAATAAACCACTAGCAGTATGTCATCAAGCAGCTGAGCAGCTTCTAGATGCTGTTTCTTTCATTATCTGGTGCGGTGGCAGCATCCTGAAAACCAATTTTAAAAAGATATGTATATTGGTTTCATGGAGTCAAGGAGGCGCAGAGTTTAACACTGAAGTCAAGCTTTCCCTGCCCTAGAAGGTCACTGTTATTATGGTTCGGCGTCGAGGGAAGTCTGGCACGTGATGTCAATCACAAGGGAGGAGGTTCTCATAGGCAGGGAAGCTTGACTTCAGTATTAAACTCTCGGCCTCTGTGACTTTATACAACCAATTCACATGTCACTTCACAGTTGATTTTCTGGATGATGCTACCAAGCTGGGCCATAAAAGAAACATCATCTAGAAGCTGTTCAACTGCTTGACAACATAATGTTATTGCTTTATTAGGCCAATTCCTGATGACAGTTTCCCTTTAAATTGTCCTTAAACTGGTATTGCTAGAATGCTACATCCGGTAACATCGTGCACATAGAAAACTGTTCCTAGCTTTCGAAGGAGCGACAGGATGAATCACATCACTCAGGTATCCTGTAATCCCTGGTGTCTGCTGAGTAGTATTTGTAAGACTACAGACACAATCAGCTTAGCATCAGATTAGAAAATATTTTATGTATAAAATGGAACAAGCTTTTACATAGTGACTCTACATTAGCTACTAAGCACATAGTTCAGGTTACCTACATTTTATAAAATATTTTTGGATTGTTTTGCCCATATGTAGAAGACACATGATATCTCACAAATCATGAACGTGCCATGGAAATTACGGCACAATGTATGCCTAGACGTAGTGGTACTCTATGAAAAGGCTCACCCACAGTAGCATACTATACAGCAGTGGTGGCGAACCTATGGCACGGGTGCCACAGGTGGCACTCGGAGCCCTCTCTGTGGGCACCCAGGCCATCACCCAGGTCACCATTTAGGACTCAATACCTTCTCCTGCAGTCACAGGCAGCCCAGGATGTGCCACGTTCAGCGCTATTTTAAAGTGACAAGAAGTTCAGGAGGAGCAAGGAGGTGCTGACAGAGCTGTATTATCATTGTATACCCTTATCCGGACCTGTGATTGATCCTCTTAAGGGACCTTAGAGGGAAACTACAATAATAATCTGAATTTCATCTTCTTTCTACTGTATTGTCCTCAGGACGCCAATACGTTTGAAACCTGTGAGTTACTTTAGTTACTTTAAATTGGGATTTGGCACTTTGTGAAAAATATGTGGCTTTTGCTTGTAGTTTTGGCACTCAGTGCCCAAATGGTTCGCCATCACTGCTATACAGAGTTGCAATTTTTTACTCATTATTGTCCCATAGCTTTCTTGTGCGTTGTTTTATATGTGAGACAGTCTCTATTGGGACTGAATTATTACAGACTATTTCCTTCCTAATCTTGTACTGATACAATAAAGATACAAAAATGTGAAACTCCACTTATGTCCTTGAGACTTCAAGGTCCATGAAGATCACACATATGATAAAAACTCCAGCATTTATCTCCTATTAAAAAAACTAGATACTTATTTCAGATACGGCAGCTGGAAGGCTCTTTACAGCGTGTGCATTCAGAGAATATGTGATGGACTGTCTGGTGGGGACCTGGCACTGCTGCTTTACTTTATTCCTCTCTTTTATATGTCTTCTCATTTGTGAACCGTTCTATCCAAGCTGTTATATGTTGTGCTCCTACAATAACCACCTAAATTCAAAATGTAGCTTCTAGACAGGGGGCCAGTATATTACCTATATCTCTGATGGCATTTAGGAGTAGAACGAAAGATTGACATGTTGGACAACTTTCCAAATCCTGGCCTGTGGGCTACCCTGGCTTGGAATCTGCATTGCACACCCTATAACTATGCAGCAAACTTCAGTCTTTGTGACCTTTTGATGATTTTGTTCTCTATCCCCTCTATTTGATCAAATGGATTTTACCAAAAGCATAGGGCAACTTAAAGAAAATATGGTTACATGATCAGACTACGCAAGGTTTGTTTGTAGTCTGCAACCAAGCAACACAAGTGTGAAGCATCTGCAGACACAAAACACAAGGTCGTTTTTCATCAAATCTACTTTCAAGGTTTTTAGATACTTTGGCAAGTGTATGAAAGTCAATTCTACTACTTTAATAGGTCCTGCCATGCAATGCCATAACTATCTGTCCACAAATGGAAATTCAGCTTCTGTAGGTACATGTGTCATCTTCTAAGACTAGATAGTGACTTCCAGCACAGATATGCAAATAGGATTTATAGATGTTTTTATATGCGATACCTGGTTGCAATTGTTGCTGGTATCTTTTAGGCAAAGTTTACATCTGCATCAGACGTTCTATTACAAGCCTCTATGCATGGAGTGATTTTTAGCTGGCACAATATTGGATAACTAAACAAGAGTCCAATGAGGCCCATTCATTGCCATCAGTTATTCTTTACTAGATGTAACTTATGGAGAACAGATCTAACTTATGGATATGTAGAGAAAATCATCCTTAATTAAATATCTAATCATATTTTTTATTTTGCATGTTATGCAAATAAACTAGCCATCTACATAACATCAGCATTCGTAAGGCACAATGGTTTGTAGGTACTTCGCTTATTGCTCTTTTTGGCCATGTAGATATCTAACACTATGTAACATTTTTCTTTTTTTTTTTTTAGAAAATCACTATACACAGTTTGAGAAAGGAAGGAGAACAGGATATTCTTAGAATTAGTCCTTTTACAGTAAAGTTCCAGACATAGTGTTTCTGTTAGCTCAAAGCCAATAAAAAGTAACAGAGTGTACCCTTTACTAATGCTTTTGTGGATCGTTCAGTACCATATTTGCTGTTGCATTGCCTGTACACCTCAATGATACAAACTGTACAATCATACAAATAAGAAAGCATTATTGTCTTTTTTTTCGGATAATAGATGGATAAGGAAGAGCCTCAAATGGCTCTCAAATTGCTGCCCTTTTATTATCTGCTGCCCGTTAGTATCATTACTTCAAACAATCACAAACTTGAACTTGACTCTGCCTTTGTTGTCCCAACTGAACATTGGTTTAGGAGACATCCCTTAAGTTTTCTGACACCCTGGCACAACAGAGGAAAACATACACTCACCGGCCACTTTATTAGGTACACCATGCTAGTAACGGGTTGGAACCCCTTTTGCCTTCAGAACTGCCTCAATTCTTCGTGGCATAGATTCAACAAGGTGCTGGAAGCATTCCTCAGAGATTTTGGTCTATATTGACATGATGGCATCACACAGTTGCCGCAGATTTGTCGGCTGCACATCCATGATGTGAATCTCCCGTTCCACCACATCCTAAAGATGCTCTATTGGATTGAGATCTGGTGACTGTGGAGGCCATTTGAGTACAGTGAACTCATTGTCATGTTCAAGAAACCAGTCTGAGATGATTCCAGCTTTATGACATGGCGCATTATCCTGCTGAAAGTAGCCATCAGATGTCGGGTACATTTTGGTCATAAAGGGATGGACATGGTCAGCAACAATACTCAGGTAGGCTGTGGCGATGCAACGATGCTCAATTGGTACCAAGGGGCCCAAAGAGTGCCAAGAAAATATTCCCCACACCATGACACCACCACCACCAGCCTGAACCGTTGATACAAGGCAGGATGGATCCATGCTTTCATGTTGTTGACGCCAAATTCTGACCCTACCATCCGAATGTCGCAGCAGAAATCGAGATTCATCAGACCAGGCAACGTTTTTCCAATCTTCTACTGTCCAATTTCGATGAGCTTGTGCAAATTGTAGCCTCAGTTTCCTGTTCTTAGCTGAAAGGAGTGGCACCCGGTGTGGTCTTCTGCTGCTGTAGCCCATCTGCCTCAAAGTTCGACGTACTGTGCGTTCAGAGATGCTCTTCTGCCTACCTTGGTTGTAACGGGTGGTGATTTGAGTCACTGTTGCCTTTCTATCAGCTCGAACCAGTCTGCCCATTCTCCTCTGACCTCTGGCATCAACAAGGCATTTCCGCCCACAGAACTGCCGCTCACTGGATGTTTTTTCTTTTTCGGACCATTCTCTGTAAACCCTAGAGATGGTTGTGCGTGAAAATCCCAGTAGATCAGCAGTTTCTGAAATACTCAGACCAGCCCTTCTGGCACCAACAACCATGCCACGTTCAAAGGCACTCAAATCACCTTTCTTCCTCATACTGATGCTCGGTCTGAACTGCAGGAGATTGTCTTGACCATGTCTACATGCCTAAATGCACTGAGTTGCCGCCATGTGATTGGCTGATTAGACATTAAGTGTTAACGAGCAGTTGGACAGGTGTACCTAATAAAGTGGCCGGTGAGTGTATATTTACATAAGAGCAACACTGAGCATGGCTGTTTTCTTTGGAAAATAGGACTCTGTGTATTATCATAACATGTAATCATCAGAGTTGATACTGTGATCAATGATAGTATTGCTGTTGCTGTTTAGAGGGGAGGGTAGAACCTCCTTGCATCACAGATCAGTATGATGCAAGGAATCCCATCTCTGCAGCGTGGTTAACCCATGACACAGGACTCTACATGGTTTGATCAAGCTAATTGTGCCCCGGGGAATACTACGAACCCTTAAAAGGCAGCATTTTTCTATGTGTTAATTTTCACCACTTTGGACTAAGGTGTCAGTGACCTGCTCATGTACCTCCTATACATACAAGCTTTACACAGGTCATTTACCTATGAAAAGTAGCGCCTCCAATGGCATAAGCAAAGAGCTGAGATTAATCAATTTTTGCTCAAGATGAATGACTTTTACAGTACTTGAGGAGAAGCGCCACATCAGACACCCCTATCTTGGGATGTCTAGCATATATAAGCACATGAATCTCATGTAAACATATGAATCTCATCTCTGTTTGTTTAGTGGGTTTGATAACCTGCAGTGGGCAATAAGGCCTTGAAGTGAATATAGCCGTGTGCTACCATATTAAAACGGGTAGCACACAGTTGTTAAAAACATTTGTGTGCAAGGGGCCTTAGGGCATTGATGGCCCAAACTAATACCAAAACCCACTTATATTTCACAACGTGCCAACATGGCATTTTAAGTAGTAACTTATTGCTAAGTGTTCTTCCACATCTTTCAATCGTATCAGCCCCTGGGGGAACCAATACAGTTGAAAGAAGGTGGCAAATTCAGACTCTCATTGTAGCTTCTCTCCAGGGTCTCTCGGTACAGGAAGAATGGTGGGTCGAGCAGGATGACCTCCAAAAATAATGCAGCCTTGTCAACACCTTCACACTTTTCCCGCAGTTCCAAACAGCCAATAAAGTGCCGCTTTAAAAAAAATGCTGAGAGCAGCATCTCTTAAGTTGCCTGGGACTGCAGGAAGATTTGGTGGATTTGTTCCTGTCTGGTGAATCTGTCGTGTGGTGATGGCCTGAGTGCCCACAGAAATGGTTCTGAGTGCCACCCCTGGCACCCGTGCCATAGGTTCACCACAACTGCCTTAGGGTGTACATTTATCAGAGGACTTGTCTAGGGTCTACATGTGTCCAAGGTCTGGAGCAAGTCTGTATTCATTGGAGGTCTTTTATGAATCTGTATTTTTGAATCTGGTTTGTATTCACTCTACGGTCTGAGGAATGTTTTTAGGATGTGTCTTTTGGAGTAATTTCAGTAATAATAATTCTTTATTTTATATACACACACATTACAGAGCTTTCCAAATTGGTCCCTGTCCCCATGACGCCCGCAATTTAATCAACCAGTATGTTTTGAAGTGTGGGAGGAAATTAGAGGACCTGGAGGATACCCACAAAAACACAGGGGGAATATACAAACTTTTTGCAGATGTTGACTTTGGGACTTGAACCCAGGTCCCCAAGGCTGTAATACTAACCACTAAGCCACCATGCTGTATTTTGATGGCTTTCCTTACTTTGAGATCTACCGTATATATTTAGCTTTTGGCATGAGATATTTCCTACTTATGGGGTTTGCTGAACAATTCTGCATTCCATGTAGTATAGGCTAGCAAGTTTTTGGAAGAGGGGACTTTGTTTTACCCTCTTACAACATGGGGTAAATCCAGCTATAGGAAACTGACTCCAAGTCTTAAAAGGTTGAGTGCTTTTTAAATGTATTGTAGCCAATGAAAGCAATAACTAATGTGTGTACATGTATACTAGGGACTTCATTTAACGCTGCTATTGTCTTACAAAGTGACCTCAGCATAACTCATCATAGGAATCCACACTCTTGAAAGTTTGGGGATATCATTTACTGCTCCTTTGTGCTGTGGGAGTAGCTGTCTACCCAGAGACCACAATTCTTTTTTTTGTTTCTCTTTTTATTCATTTTTTTCTTTTTGTTCATTTATCCCTAATACTATTGTTCTGACATTGTTTGTTCTGTACTCTCTCTACTGCTTTAAGGCTGTGAATTTACCACTGTGGGACTAATAAAGGATTATCTTATCTTATCTTATGGTAAACACATATGCCTAGGCATATATGTGCAGGGCTGGTATTAGGAAGTAGCAAACTGAGCATTTGCCCAGGGCCCCCTGTCCTAAAGGGGCTCCCTGCATGCGGACTTTTGTGGGAAGAGGATGTATTGCTCCTTTAATAGAGGATGTATTGCTCCTTTAATATCCCATTGTTGAATGCCGAGTGAAGATGCTTATCATCTATCTTCTGACTCTATATCTATCATCTGTCTATTTAACTATCTAGCTTTTTGTCTATTAATCTATCTTTCAATCTTTTATCTCTCTTCTACTGTATCTATCTCTCATACCTATGTATCTACCTATCTCCTATCCATTATCTATCTATCTCTCATATCTATCTATCTTCTATCATCCACCTATATAATGTACTTTATATTTCTGCATCTATAAATCTATCATCTATCTATAAATCTATATCCTCGTTCATATTTATCTTCTATCATCAATCTACCAATCATCTGTCTATTTCTTATAACACTCTACTACTGCCCCATATTAGATACTTATCATGCTACTGTATGTAAACTACAAAGTGTGATTATTGTGCAGGGCTACAGGAGCCTCTTACTGACTGACCGTTCATAAAACTGGCCCTGTATAGATGTATGTGACATGTCAGAATTGATTATGGGACATAGCTAGTGAAAATACGGTATAAAGCTTTCTATAAATATAATATAAATGTAAAAACTTTACTTGTCAGCGATAGCAATAAGGATTGTGAGAAGAGCACAGTCACTAGGGACACACTGACAGAGAGGCCCAGCTGTCCCTATCAGTACATACCATGCATAGCTCAATGTCCAGCCTCTACTCATTTACCTTATTAGTCCAAGAGGTCTTCAGGCTGCCTGGCTAGAAGTCTACCATAGTAACTACAGTAAGTGACCAGTGTGAGCTGTACAGCAGATAGCTCCATGTGCCTGATTTGTTGCTGATTCAGTCTCATCAGCGATAAATGTACTATTAAAGTATCTGTCACCAAGACTTTTATGGTGATCCTTAGAAAGCTATTGACTGTATGCTTGTTTTATTTTGACACCCCTATACATGCTTAGCTCAGCCGAGGGTGCTCGTGTTCTCGAAAGAAGACAAAGCTGCTGTGGCAACCTTCTTTTTTTTATGACAAAGCTGAAAGCATATTTTTGTCAGTATTACAAAAGCTCCATTGCAGTCCATTGTAATTACCTTGGAGGAAACAGGATTTATCAATGCTTGTACGCAAGTTGGGAATGGAGGGACATGCGCTCTGGCGGAGTGGGCCAACGCAGGAACTGCAGCAGCTTGTAGCGCAATTCTATGTCAGGTTGGTTTACATAAATCCCATGTTTCTCTACATTCTCTATTTTGGAGGTTTTCTCCACAGAAAGTAATGTTCACATCGTATGGCACTGCATACATGCAGCTTGATAGTTGGAAAAACGACTTGATTATTAAGCTCAAAATGAGCATAAATGTTATTATGCGGGCACACGTCGGTGCCAGGGAGAGGAGGAGGGGGTGAGCCCCACTCAACCCCGCCCCTCTCCACAGTAATATTTGGCGCACGGTGCCGCATTCCAGCGAAAGATAGAATATGTCCTATCTTTCTCCCGGCTACGGAGCGGTACGGTGCGCCCATTGCAGTGTATGGGGGACGTATATACACCGTATATACATCGGCTGATATATGTCCCCCATACATGTGTGTGAATGCAGCGTTAGAACTATATTTTTAATGTAATGTAATATTGTAATTGTGCAAAACACGGGGGGGGGGGGGAGTTTTCAACTAAAATGTACTGAATAATATTTGTATAGTGAGTCTATGAATTTGTTCTTAGAAACAGTATCATCACCATCAGATCCTCCTTCATAGATGACCTCAAGTCTGACCTAATTATTTTAATAGAACCTCTCCACACTTATTTGGGTTGGTGGCAATGCAACAAATCACACAGGTAACAATTTCCGGCTATAGAGGAATTGCCTCATGAACATTCAATTTTGATGAACGGTTGAACTATCAATATAAGGTTTTTGTCTGAGGACAGCTCACTAAGTGTTTCACATGAAAATGCACAGTGCTAGGTAACATGAAGGCTGGCTTCTTTACCTGAATTTGAGATATTAGAAAACATGTTTTCTCCTCATATTCTATGTATAGTGTATGGAATCCATCAGAACAACTAACATCTACAAACATGAAGGCAGAGGGAAATCAACTAAAACATAAAGCAGTATGCAGAGAGAAATTGTATGCTTAATCCAGTTTTCCTGATCACTCTAGCAGTTCTAATACTGATCTGATCTGTGGGGGAGGAGTATCACTAAAATGCATACTTAATATGCAGTCATGTTCACCTCAACTAAAATCCTACAAACATGAGTTCAGAGAAAAAGCAAACAAAAACATGAAGCAGCATACAGAGTGAATTTACACAGGGTGAATTTTGTTCTGACTACCACAAAATGGTCTCCAACTTCATGACTCTTACTCCAACTCCACATCCCTGATTACATTGAATCTAACCAAATTGCTGTATGTTAGAATCGATTCTGTATTATGGAGGTATTCCTCTTGTAGGGCTGCACGGTAGCTCAGTGGTTAGCACTACAGCCTTGGAGCACTGGGGTCCTGGGTTCAAGTCCCATCCAGGTCAACATCTGCAATGAGTTTGTATGCTCTCTCCTTGTTTGTGTGAGTTTCCTCTGGATCCTTCAGTTTCCTCCCACACTCCAAAACATAATGGTGGGTTGATTAGATTGTGAGCCCCATGGGGACTGTGTAGGGCTGTGTAATCTGTGTGTGCTATATAAATTAAGGAATTATTATTAAAGGAAATCTACCATCACAATGGCAGGTAGCTTTAGTTTGCCCCAGTCCTATGGTATTTTTGATGAAACTTTTAGTTCAGCAGAGGCTTGTAAAAATTGTATCTGTGATATATGCAGAGTTTGTCTAGAGGCTACTGGGGCGTAGCACGCCCCAGTAGACTTTAGGGTTATCATACTCAGATATACCCCTCTGTGTTTTTCCATATAACCTTTGTACACACAGATGAGACCACTTGAGGATATACACTAGGTATTACTTATTAGGAATTCTTATCTTTATAAATATTGTAGAAATAATAGCCATGAAAAGTATTTTCATATATCTGTCTAAACAAATACTTCTACGGAAGTACAAAACCCTTTGAAGATCCAATGGATATAATAAGCCTCCTGAATATAGACATGTACTAATTCCGCATGTGAAGGAAAACGGCCTAAACATCAGAGACAGATAAGATAAGATCCAACAACTAGAGTGTCAGCGAGGTGATCTACTCCAGGCCTTGTCACATAATAATACAGCTTTTGTTCTTTTCCACCAATTTTCTTACATGAGAAGGAGAGGCCTAGCCATGCCCAATAAGTATTACTAGTTTGCAGTATTTTGTAGCATGAAAAGCTGGAATTATTCCAGACAGGAAATACCAAAATCCCACATTCCCTTAATTCTAATGTTAACTGAGAATGGGACTTTCAACTTCCTAATTGCAGCTTTATTTAATCAATAGTTCAAGGATGTTAATGGCAATTCAGAAACCTCCAAATGCTCACCCAGGAAAAAAATAGGATAAGACGGGAAGATATTAATGCTGTATGGAATAACATTAGATCATAAGTCTAAATTCTGTGTTGTAGCAGCTGGATAACACTCAGCTGTAGTTGGTTAAGTTGTCAGACCTACTAAATCAGATTGATGATACAGATGATACTTTATAGTAAGATGTGCCATCTGCCCTGACCCAGAGCTGGCTTTACAGAGAAGGTTATTTTCGGCAATGTCCCATCAGGAATCACTCTGGGCTACCCACCCTAAAGCCTGGGTCTCTATACTAGATTACAGTTTGATCTCCAGCCTAACTCTAAATATATGTATATATAGCGCATGACCAAAAAGTTATTTATGACTCCAGTCAGGAACTGTGATAAGTAATTTTTCAAATCCAGAAAATGTAATATGAATATTCATGAAGCTTAAAATCCCTATTCATTCCAATGTTTGTTCCAGCAAGCACATGGAATTCTGTAAGTGATGAATGGGACAGGCGCAAAACCTTCAGCCACAAATATTCCTCATGGGAATATGTTCCTTTGGTTCACACTCTGTTTTGTAAAATTAGGCTCAAGGTGGAGGGTCATTGGCTGTATTAATGAGCCAACAAATGGTTAACTTGGCTTTATTATTGGGGACAGAAGGCTTAGGGCATCTCAGTCCCTGACAGCAGCACCAGGTGACACGACAGCTGAGAGACCCTTGCCAGAGTCTGGCTTTAGCCATGTGACAGGGAAAGAAAGAAGAGCTCTCCGGGGGCTCACTTATTGCTTGCATATGGTCTTTAACTCCATATTTACCAAAGAGGAGTTTGCACACTTCATATATATATATATATATATATATATATATATATATATATATATATATATATATTTGGTAGTTATGGAGTTATACAAATATATATGTATGAAGTGTGCAAACTCCTCTTTGGTAAATATGGAGTTAAAGACCTTATGCAAGCTAAATATTATATATATTACAGTATCTTACGTTATTTACTATTATCCCCACTGGGGTGTCATTGAATGGAATAGATGATCAGCGTAAGCAAGAATCTAGAGATTGCACAGAAGTGTTCAATATTTATAAACATACAACATAATCTAGAAATAAAAGCATCAATAATAGACATCACTCACCTCTCGAGCTATCTGGTTTAAGGCATGGTCCTCAGCAGACAGTTTTTCCCTGTTGGGGTGTCTTTTCCTTCCAGGGCCCTGGGTCCCCATTTCCTCTAGGAGGTATCAGTTTTTGGAAAAGTAGAAAAGATCAATCCAAATTCCACATGCAGCCTCTTCCGGGTAAACCATCAGCAGGAGAGCGGTGCACTATAGCATTGCAGAGGGCTCTGCTGGCCTCCCTTCTTATAATCCTATCACCTCTGATGCCTATTCTTCTAATTTTCTTTCTCCCATGTACCTGAAGGCTGTGTAAGCGTCAGCGTATCCTGCTTAATTTCCACTGGAATGTGGAATCCCACTATTTGTCCTCACTGGTACTTGCACCAATGCCAGTCTCACTATAGAGTGCAGCCAGGATACATGTGCCTCTTGTCCTTGTCTCTGTGTGTCCTCCACTGATCCTGCTGATGCTGATTAGTGTTTGCTTAGCTCTGTATGCAGATACCTGCCTGTCATGTCTCCCACTTACATCCAATATAAACCCACTCTTGTTACAGTATCCCTCTTCTGCTACTGTTTCTAGCATGGAGATTGTAAAAGGAAATGGGTCAGATGTTCTTCCTCTCTGCAGGGTACTCCCCTCCTTTCTCTCCCTCCTCTTTCTCTCACCTCCTCATCTCTCCTCTCCCCCTAAGCTCTGCAGCTGACATCAGAGGGAGTGGATGAGCGGCAATGCAGGGGGAGGATTTACACAGTATACAAACCATCTGACTTTATCCATTGGACAATTTATCGATTTATTCGTTTTTTATGTCTTGTACATATACATAACGCTATATGCAGTGACCTTGAAGTCCTTGATCTTTGGTGCAAATGTGTCTTTGAGACATCCACCTGCCTCAAGAACCATAGATTTATGAAAAAAACAAGTAAAACCCCCTAGAAAAAAAAGGTAAAACCCTTTGTGCTTAGATATAACTGGCACATATCCACGTGTATTGCAAATATTGACACTTCTATTTGTTGGCCAGTTGCAACCTCAGTGATCCTCATTGCATATGCACACTACTATAATAATACTATAATAATAGCCTTTAATTAAATAGCGCCATCATATTCCACAGCACTGTACAATTCATGGGGGACATATACTAATAAAAGACATTTCAGAAGAGGCAATTGGAGTGAGCGCCCTACTCATCAGAGCTTATAATCTAGGAGGATAAAGGGTGGGGGCACAGAATGTGACTTGTATGATGGCCCAGACATTCTTTAATGGATAAAATAATTAAATAAGTAGATAAATAATGCTGAATGAACCAGTCACCAGTGGCTATCAATATAAACACTGAAACCAAGGTCTATCAGTCTGCAGAGAAACCTGTTTGATTGTATCAAGTGATGAGAGATCACATAGACTGGTGGATTAATCAGTGGAGGATTAGAAAAAAATAAAGTGAGGTAGTGTATAGCCTGAGGTAGTGTATTCCAGAGAATAGGTGCAGCTTGGGAAAAGTTCTGGAGACGTGAGTGAGATGTTCAAATTAAGTAGGAAAGTAATCTTTGATCACAATATTAACTTATGTTTATACTGTATATTAAGAAAGTAGTCCATGAATGCAGAATAGCAACCATTAACAAACAAGTCTATGATTAAGAGTCGCAAGGACTTGAAACGCTTAAGATGTGTGGATCTACTACTCTCTGATGTTGCCAATTTGTCTGTTACTGGTTTATGAAGAAGAAATAAAGAAAAAAGTTGTATTGAGAATTCATCCCTGTGGACTTGCTGGTTCATTTCAACAAGCTTCTCCTATTGTTTGTGTGCTGCCAGAACTTCAGCCTTTTGGAACGCCAGGTGAGCTGGATTGATTGAATAAATTTCTTTTCTACATTAACAAACAAGGCATTGGTCCCATTTTTCTTTTGGTGGTTTATTCTGAGGATAGGACATCAATAGTTGATTGTGGAGTGGAGTTGATTTGAATGTGGGCACCACATTTATCAATTTGCTGTTCAGGACACACATCCCGGGAGCAATTGGACAGAAAACTGTAGGATACAGGAAGAAGAATGCAAAAATGTTGCTTACTGTATTTTTGCGCTGTATTCCAGTATACTCTATACGTCCAGCATATACGTCAGGAGCTCTCCTCGCTGAGGGTTTGCAAAAAATTAGATGTGAATGTAGCATAGTATGCCTATGCAACAGACTACAGGCGGTCCCCTACTTAAGGACACCCGACTTACAGACAACCCCTAGTTAAAGACGGACTCCTCTGCCCACTGTGACCTCTGGTGAAGCTCTCTGGAGGCTTCCATCTGGACTACTAACCTCAACAAGATTAGTCTTATGAAAAGGATGGGCGACATTGGGAGAAGAGGGTAGTAATCCAGGCAGGAATAGTAATACTCAGAGTGCTGAGTGTATGTTACTGGGGCACCAACTGCCTCATTAGCATATGTACTGAAATGGGAATATCTTGTAAATGGCATAATGTACTATAATATTCAAGATAGTTTATAAATCACAGTACATTACTACAATTATCTTTGTACTTTGTTAGCTAGTGGTTAACAACATGCTGCTAAGAGATTGTAACACTTGGTGGAAGTGATAGACAGGGGAGGTGGACAGGAGTCAGTTTAGGGTAGAAGCTGTGTTGTGGCATGGAGAGTTCTGACCTTGCCTCCTCTGGGCCTCATTAGGATCTAAGGTAAAAGTTTTATTTTCTACACTGCCACAATACTGGCCAATGAGAAGGAAATGGATTGAAAACTGTGTGACTACAACATAAGGTACTGGTTCTCTTTTCTTCCCTCTGCTGACAGGTTCACTTTCAAATCATATGTCAAATTATTTGAAATTTTATAAGGAACAAGGATTCCTTATGAAAGTATACAGAGTACTGCTGAGTAATCATAAGATTGCAAGAACCACTGCATGTGTAACACTATAGTATGCTAACTTGGATACAGTATCATAGCAAAGTAGCACGCAGCACACCCAATCATTGTCCATGTGTTTAATAATAAAGGAGGAAGTGCAAGAACAACAGAAGAGACAAGACTGACTGAAATATATATAATTGTATACTGATCAGACCAAAGTATGGATAAAGTGTAGACTGAAAAATGCAGTTTTGGCAATGTGCACCAGTCAGCTATCATCGGTGAGTTTATCAGGGACACATTACAATGTAGTTGTGTCGACCCAATTGTTTCCTTGTTGTCTTGTTTGCATGTGCAGTGCATCACTGCAGCAGTCGTAGTGGTAGCTATGGGGCCCAATGTGTCAGATGGCCTCAATGGGGGAGATGTATCAAAAGTTTGAGAGCAGAACTTTTCTACTTGCCCTTTGGGGTAGCTCCACCTCCCCTGTTTGCCCTTGCTTATAAACTGTTTTTTGGAACTCTTTGCCTAAGGGAACCATTTTTTCCTGTCTGCAGCCTTTTCTAGTAAGGTATCTAGCTCAGGCCCAAATAAGAAATCCCATGAGAATGTGGTTGTCGCATACTTTTGTCTTCATTCTAACATCACCGCCCCATTGTTTGAACCACGGGCAGAATTTGATACAGCACCTTTTTTTAGCCTAATACACTCTGCAAGGAAGCTGGTTGCTTGATGAATTAGCGGTATAGATTGTACAATTAGCTCTCTATCCACATCTATTCCAAATCTCCCTTATCAGACTGTTAGGCTAATTATCCATGGGGTTGTGTAATTGAAAGGAATCTTCAAACGGAAGATCCTTTTGCTTGACTGCTTCAGATATTTGTACATCAAGCTTTGGAACCTGATCCCATAATACAGTCTAATTTTCATCAAAGACAGTCTATTGCGAAATTCCCTGGAGATATTAAACAATTTCTCTGGATCCGGCCATTACTCTAGAATCATATCTTTTACGGTATGGTTGATGGGGAAGACCCGTTTACGTTTTGTTTTTAATCCACCAAATAGTTTGTCCTGGATGGATTTCGTCTCTATAACCTCCTCAATGTTAAGAGTATTGTGTATAGCCTTGAGAAGCTTATCCAGCTGATCATTAGAAAAGAAGTATCTAGAGAAATCCGGTTTGTCAGAAGTGACAGAGGTGGAGTCGTCATTAAGCGAGTTTCTGAGTCTTTCTCATAATCGGACAAGGAATCTGCAGATCTGAATATTTTAGAAGGAGGTTCGGACATACAGGCTGGGTTAAAGGTCTTGGTAAACTGAAGAAAAAGTTCCTCTTTAAGAGCTGACTTCAACTTTCCTTATACAATACTTTAGCAAGGCAACCCGTACATAATGCTTTAGGGCAGAGATGGTGAACCTTTTAGAGATCGAGTGCCCAAAGTGAGACTCAAAAACCACTAGCTTTTCCCAAAGTGCCAAAACAGCAATTTAGGCAGTAACAAACTTATTTCTACCAGAATCTTGGAGCTCCAATCCGACACCTTTTCACTCTTTGGACAGGACCAAGCATTACAGGATGGGTCACTTTACAAAAGCAGGGCACTACTTGGACTACCTGAGACTGCAGGAAGATGCCATGTCTGGCAAACTCTGTGCCTGGGAGACAGCCTGTGTGGTGGCACACAGAGCCATTTCTGTGGGCACTCGGGCCATCACCCCAGGACAGAATATGGATCAACTCCACCAAATCTTGCAGTCCCAGGCAACTTAAGAAATGCTGCTCTCAGTGCTATTTTACAGCGACACTAGATTGGCTGTGGGAAAACTGAGAACTGTTGAAAGAACTGCAATGTCTTTGGAGGTCATCCTGCTCGACCAATTATTCTTCCTCTACAGAGAGGAAAGGCCGATACAAATGAAAGATGTGGAAGAACAGGTAGCAATAAGTTACTACTTAAAATTCCATGTTGGCACTTCACGGTAAATACGTGGATTTTGGCTGTAGTTTGGGCACTCGGTCTCGAAAAGGTTCGCCATCACTGCTTTAGGGTATGATTCAGAAAGTTTTACCTTGCAAATGCCACATCTCATATTTAGTAGTTGCTTTTTCCTTCACCTCCTCCTTTTCCTTATCCTTTTTTTTTTTCTTTCCTTTTCCTCAGGTTAAGGAATGTCCTCCTAGGACAGGTAAGTGAAGACCTATTAAGGGAAGCCATACTCTGCATACCAAGGAAGAAGACAGCTACTTACTGCTACCAGCATGAGGGGTGAAATATCAACATCATTCGCCATGGCAGACAGAGCAAACCGAACCCGCACAAACCCAAAGGAGAGCATTGGTGGTACAGCAATGAGCATTCAGGGAACAGAGATTCTGAACTTACCGCCCCTGGAAGTCACTTTTGGTCTCAAAGGTACGAGAGGATCCAAGCCATTTCCAGATAACCACCCCAAAATGGTATCAGTAAAAAATGCATCTCACCCCTGCAAACATAAGCCCTCGCATGGCAACATTAACGGAAAAACAAATATTTTGTATTAAGTAAAGTGTGCCAAAAAACCAACTTCAAATTGGCTGGTGCATGGCCCTCCTTCCCTTCTCAGCCTCGATGTGCACCCATACTACAAGTAATGTCCACATGGGGGGGTGTCTCCATTCTCTGGAGAAATTTAATAACAAATTTTAAGATGGGTCTTTGCTTTTTATGTTTGTGAATGTGTAAATGTTACGGCTAAATTAATATATTACTGACAAAATCGGACCATTCTAAACTTCACCTCTATTTAGTTTTACTTACTTTGAAGACCGCAAAGGTTTAAAAGGAACCTGTCATCAGCAATTGGCAAAATAAGCCACTACCAGAATATTGTCAAGCAGCGTAACAACTTCTAGGTTTTTTTTCTTTTATGGTCCAGTGTGGTGGCATCATCCAGAAAATCAACTTTGAAGTGAGCTTTAAATTTGTTGTATAAAGTCACGGAGAAGAGTTTAACACTGAAATTAGGATGGGGAGCTCTGACATCTTCTTCCCTGTATTCAACATGATGTATTCAACATGATGTTAGTGATGTTTCTGGATGTAGGACCATCAATAAAAGTGAAGGGGACTTTCTAAGGACGAGAGAGCTTGATTTCAGTGTTACAATCTCTGCCTTTTTGACTTTATACAACCAGTTTACATCTCACTTCAAAGTGGATTTTCTGGATGCTGCCATCATACTGGGTCATAAAAGAAACATAACCTGGAAGGTGTTCAGCTGCTTGGCAAAAATACTGGTAGTGGTTTGCTAGGTCAATTTCTGCTGACAGGTTCCCTTTAACTAGCTACCTAAAATCTTTTTCTGACAGCTTGAGGTGTCCAAAATTGTAAATAGAGTGACAAATAGAGGGTTTTGAATTTTATATATTTCAAATCTCATTGGAAACAATATTGATCCCAAAAAGTTAAATCTCCTTGAAAATACAGAAAACCGATCAAAATCAATTTGATTAATTGAAGTGTTTAAAAGTTATAGCCAAGTGACGAATGTCAGATTACAAAAAATGGGGCTGAGCCTGAAGATATAAACTGGCTACGTCCTGAAGGGGTTACGTTTTTTGGAAGGGTGAAACAATAAAATAAAAATGCAAAAGGCCTCCAAGTGGGAAGAGAACACCTGATATTTTTGTTAACTTTTTATTTTTTAGATCAAAAATTACTGGGACGGATCAGATATAGCACAAATAGAGTTTTTGTTTCAGAGTATCTTTGTAGATTCTTTGTAGGTTCTTTTTTTCAAAACTACTGTACACGATTTTCTGTATATGGCATTTATTCAGATAATTTTTTTCCACAGGATTCTCTTTAGGACTTGGATAATGGCCAGAGATTTTTGTAACAAAATAAGCCACCAAATCTGTGTGGAGTTTCTGGTGTTTATTTTACAAGCATTGAAGCATTATGTATAAAAAGAATTATACAGTTTACATGTTTAACTATGAAGATATACCTGCAGTTTCCTTGTACCTCCCTTTTTGGACTTTGGACCTGTCACAATGGGGAGAATTGTTCGTGAGTTTACACTGAGTCATCGGCCATTCCACCACACAATGTGCTGAGGGCGACAGGTGACCGGGACAGGTGAGCTGACAATCAGTACGGATCTCGGAAGCCCTAGACCATGAGAAGTCATACAAGCCATGAATCATGTGCCAAGAAAAGAGATTTCATACAGCCCTTAGGCTCAAAGACATTTGTTATTATGTATACCGCCGTGATGGATGCATTTTCACTTCTATATTGTCTATATGTGACTTTATAAAAAAAAAGTTTAATATTCTTCCCTTGTGACCCGGTTTTACACGGGTGATCAGTTCTATTTCTCATGCAGTGTTTAGGTGAGGTGGTCACCTGAACAACAAGTAGGCCTCAAATAATGTAATGCTAATGGTTTCCACTTCCTCCTTTCCTGTACTGTGCTCATACTGTGCCTTATTATAGGGATGCTGCCGCATGAGGAGTCAACGGATTCCTTCAAACTGGTGCTACTCGGGAGTACGGATGTGGGGAAATCCAGCCTGGTTCTCAGGTATATAAGGGATGATTTCCGTGAAATTGTCTCTACTACAGGATGTAAGTTCTCTGATTATATGCCACAACTGATCATATTTTAAGAAGAAAGGAGAATGAAAGTTAAAAGGGTCTTCCACTTTCAGCAAACAATTCATATATTTTGTGTAATGAAAAGTTATATAAATTTCCAATGTATTTTCTGTTTCAATTCCTTGCGGTTTTCTAGATCTCTGCTTGCTGTCATTCTATAGGGAGTTTCATTGTTTACTTCCTGTAAGCACCGGTCCGTGGTCATGTGATGTCACACAGGTACAAGGCTCATTACAGTAACCAGAGCTGCGTGTTATAATGAGCCATGCACCTGTGTAACATCACATGACCCTGGACCGATTCTTATTCACAGGACGTAAAAAATGAAGCTTCCTGTTAATTGAGATTTGAACCTTTGAAAATGCATCCCCATATGTGATGTCTTTCTCATAGCCCCATTTCCACTACATTTCTCCGGGTCACCTCAGATACGCTTTGTGGTTTTCCATGGCAGAAAGTACAGGCGGTCCCCTACTTAAGGACACCCGACTTACAGAAGACCCCTAGTTAAAGACGGACCCCTCTGCCCACTGTGACCTCTGGTGAAGTCTCTGGATGCTTTACTATAGTCCCAGACTGTAATAGTGTCTAATGAAGCTTTATTGATAATCCTTGGTCCCATTACAACAAAAAATTTGGAAACACCGATTGTCACTGGGGAAATTTTTTTTTGACTGGAACTACAATTATAAAATATACAGTTTCAACTTATATACAAATTCAACTTAAGAAAAACCTATGGACCCTATCTTGTATGTAAACCGGGGACTGCCTTTACC
This sequence comes from Engystomops pustulosus, assembly GCF_040894005.1. Taxonomy (NCBI): domain Eukaryota; kingdom Metazoa; phylum Chordata; class Amphibia; order Anura; family Leptodactylidae; genus Engystomops; species Engystomops pustulosus. The sequence continues at coordinate 80,391,690 of NC_092418.1, forward strand.
TGCTTCTCCTTCTGATAACCATTCAAAGCACTTTGGATGTGTGATACTATTATACCTCTGGGTACCAGGTGATCCAAAATCTGAGGTAGACACTAAGAAAAAGTGCTAGAAAAATGTAATTTCTTGTATTAGAGCCGTGGCTAGTTGTTAAAGCTAAAGGTAAACTGGTACCATGGAATACAAAAGAGGTTTATTTCTGTTTTTTTATTTTGTTCTGTAGGTGCCTTTTTCACACAAAGAATAAATCTGCAAGGCAAAAATTTACATTTTGAGATATGGGATACTGCTGGACAGGAAAGATACCACAGTGTATGCCATCTCTACTACCGTGGTGCCAGGGCCGCTTTGCTGGTGTATGATATTACTTCTAAGGTAAGAAATTTGTGTCGGGGTTGATATTTGGGGACATTTATTTGTAAATTTCTGCAAAGGTGATTAGCCTACAACAACTTTTTGTGGGCTAACACACTGCTTTTGAGAGATTTTACTGAAAAACAGCAAGTTTGGCTGGCTGCAAAATGGGACATTGGGAAAAAACTGGTAGGAAAGTGTTCAACTAGTTTGTAGATAAAGTTAAATGCTGCATGTCTAAAACCCTAACCATAAGTAACTTACATATATCACTGACAGTGCTGCTATGGCACTTTAAAGATGGTTAGCCATTGACCAGTACGTGGCAGCTAACCTAATGTGAACTCGCCCCATGTGTTTCCAGGCCTTAAACTGATTTTCCTATTAATGTCATAGTACAAATACTGTAACATTCGCCCAGAGGAAGAAGATCATTAATCCTGTGCAGGTGTGGATAGCTGTGGCCTAATTCACTGTGTTAGATCATGAGTATAGTTAGATCGGTGGATGCTGTGTAAGATTACGGCGAACATCCACAGCTCTGCCATAGCGTCAGATATAATTCCTGCAGTCATTGTTCTGTAAATAGGTCTGAGCAATGTAATAGAAGAACTGAGCCCAAATTAAAGCCCTAAAACTAAGCCATAGTTACAAAGAGCTATATCCTCTGAACTGTGGGACCTTAAAGCACAATACAGGTGTCAATTTAAAGTGGTGAATCCCTTTAATATCTCGCAAGAATTGCGTTTCTATATCCACGGTCAGGAGTGTAATTTTCATATGCAACTCCCCCTCCCGATCTCCATGTCTGTGGCATGTAGAAACCATATCTTCCAAGAGGGACAAAATGCAATCCCCAAGCCACGCCCTGTGGCCACGCCCCAGCAGCACCTCTTTTCCGCATATACAGAAATTAACAATTAATCTTTTCCTTTTTATCAAATACATTTTTCCTTATATCAAATAATGCAAGGAGTGTTTGGACTCAACTTTTGTGCTGGATTAATTTCTTCTTACCTATATCGAAATACTATTAGACAATGGGCCACATTGACTAAAAACCGTGCAGCCATTACTTTGTGCAGTTTGCCTGTGAGGTGTGCAGGATGAACCATATTCATGAATTGTGGGGCCCATTCCTCATGAATGGGGCTCCCCTTCTGCACTGCCCCGACAAAGTGTACTAACCTTCAACATGGGGCATGCGTCAAACTGCTGTTGGACTTTGTATGATAAATGTTGCGCACGGTCCGTCTGTGCACCAGAATGCCAGTCCGGTGAAGAATAGTGCAGCTGCGACACAAGAGGGTCGTGTGTGACACATATTTGGCACAGACACTTCTTAAATACCTGTGCAAACAGTTTGCACTGAAAAGAATGTGCAAAGTCCGACAGAAAACTGGCACTGGGACCTTGGTAAATGTGGGCCAATGAGCAGAATTATGAAAAATACCAAACCAATACCAGCTGCACAGTGATGAGGTGGGTACAGGAGCTGTTATAACGCTAACACCCCACTACAAAGAGTTGTAGTAAAGTAAACATTATTAGGCGTCTTTCAGATCTCACTTTTGGTACGCGGCCAATGTAAACGCCAGGAAAGCTCCCAGCGTATAAGCTGCCCGTGTCCATAGACAAATACTGGAGGTCTCCTTTATGCCCCTTCTGCACTGTACATGTCACATTCGGCAGGAAACACTTGGCAGCATCTGGGTTGGATTCAGATGATGCATTCGATTGAAATGTCCTGTAAATGCATCAGGCAAAAATGCATAAGAAAACAGCTATGTACTAAACACATTTATCTTTGCCTGATGCAGAGAGTTACAAGAAATTTACAATGGAATTCGGGGTTTGGAGAGTTAGAATGATGTCTCAGAAGATGAAGATATGATTATATTTGAATAAATGTTGATTTTTAAAAAAAAATAAATTTTGTTTAGACCTAAGCACTTACGTTCAGGAACTTGTAAAATGTATTTTGTAGTGTTGAATAACAAAACATAGTTCCTGAATCCAAATGTTTAGGTGTAAATACTTCTGTGTGGGAGAAGCTCCTCCCTGATGTACTTCAAATGCATTTCAAAATGCAATCCAAGCGCATTTACTTACAAAGTCGTACAGTTCACTAAAAGTGCGTTGTCTGTGTATTATGCTGGGTGTGACCAATTCACTAAGAAGGAGTGCCAGAAATCATGAATGTGTGGCTTCCCTGCACTGGTCGGACAGAGTTCATCATCTTTTTTGTGGTGAACCTTTAACATACGGCGTGCGACACAATTTTCAAGTTAAATACGGCGCTTGGTCCGAATCGGTCAGACCGTCTGACAGCACGCCCCCTGATTTGTGTCGCATGGAAGCAGTGCAGCTGTGCCACAAATGGGTTACGTGCACCACAATCCCAGCGCACACACTTCTTAAATACGTGTATAACCATTTTAGCAATGAAGAACGTGCACAGTCTGACAAAAGTGCAGCGCAAAGCCCTTAGTAAATGAGCCCCAATGTGGAAACGTAGGCTCATAGTTTTGACCCCAATACTAATTGTGCATCGGTGACAGGTTGTTCTTTTTGAGGCTCATGATGAATGAAATTACATATCACTACATTTGTTTCTATTCTCTATTCCTACTAGGAGACTTTCAGCAGAGCTCAGCTGTGGCTTCAGGAGCTGCAGAAATATGTGCTTAACGGAAAGATGGTTATCGCACTAGTAGGAAATAAAAGTGACCTACATGATAACAGAAAGGTCTCCATAGAGGTAAAGCAACCGCAAAGCAAGAACCTGTAGTATCAGTATAATGTCTGATTATTCAGGGAATCATTATAATGGGCATTAGTGCCAAAATGCCCTCAGAAGCCAGGACTAAAGAAAAGATTATGGTCTTTACAAGTACCTACTTCTAGGCTGCACAGGTTTAGAGCTTCAGACCCAAATTGTTTATGTGCCTATGAGACAATATATTGTATAATATAATCTACCTACCATGTACACAAGCCAGAGGACATACAAGGCAGACCTAACATTTGTGTAGGTAGTAGGGTACCCACTGTTACCTCTTAGTCCATAGGTATTGTATATCCGGTCCATGGTACAATATGAGACATGGGACACTGGAGCTTTCTACGCTCAAGAATGTCAGGAAAGAAATAAAGACAGTAAAAATAGATGATGAAAGCATAACACATCATTTCATATAAGTAAGGAACATAAGGTGTCTTAACAGAATGTATAGAGGAAGGCACACAAGCTTAAAGGGAACCTGTCATCAGCAATTCACCTAAAAAAAACACTACCAGAATATTGTCAAACAGCGTAACACCTTCTAGTTTTTGTTTATTTTGTGGTCCAGGGTTGTGGGATCATCCAGAAAATCAACTTTGAAGTGAGTTGTTAATTGTTTGTATAAAGTGGTGGAGGAGGTGGAGAGTTTAAAGGGAACCTACCAACACGATTCTACCTATAAAGGTAGAACGGGTGGTAGGTGGATGTGTGGGACATGAGCCTCTTTTCTCCTCCTACCCTGACATCTTCGGCGCGCAGCTCCTCGTGCGCCCTCGACGAGAAGCCGGAGTTCTGCACAGTAGCTCCGGCTTCGGAGCAGTGGCTGCGCAGCCGCGGGCCGGTCGTTCTGCGCATGCTCAGAACGCCGGCTTCCCGGACGAGGGCACGCAGTTACGAGGAGCTGCGAGCCGAAGATGTCAGTGTAGGAGGAAAAAAGAGGCTGCTGGGGCATGGAGTAGCCGCGTTGTGTAGCCTCATGTCCGGCTACTCCACGTTCCAGTAGCCGCTTAAGAAAATTAACATATAAGGGTATTAAAGTTTAAAAAAAATAGCAGGGATGTGTGGATTAGCTCTAAAAAGGGCTATCCTCACGTCCCATACATCCACCTACCACCCGTTCTACCTTTATAGGTAGAATTGTGGTGGTAGGTTTCCTTTAACCCCTTAACGACTTTTTTCACACCCCACCTTCAAAAATCTATAACTTTTTTATTTTTCCACATAAAGAGCTCTGTTATGGCTTATTTTCTGCGTAACAAATTGCACTTCATAGTGACGGTATTTAATGTTCCATGGCGCGTACTGGGAAGCGGGAAAAAAATTCCAAATGCAGTGAAAATGGTGAAAAAACACATTTGCAACGTTTTCTTGTGGGCTTGGATTTTACAGCTTTCACTGTGTGCCCCAAATGACAGGTCTACTTTATTCTTTGGGTTGCTACGATCACAGGGATACCACATTTGTACAGGTTTTATAATGTTTTCATACATTTAAAAAAATTAAAACCTCCTGTACAAAAAATTTTTTTTTGATTTTGTCATCTTCTGGCGCTAATAACTTTTTCATACTTTAGTGTACGAAGCTGTGGGTGGTGTCATTTTTTGCGACTTTTTATGGCGTTTTCATTGCTATCATTGTTAGGACTGTGCTACCTTTTGATCACTTTTTATGAATTTTTTTATATTTTCCAAAATGGCAAAAAAATGTCATTTTTGACTTTGGACGCTATTTTCCGTTACGGGATTAAACGCAGTGAAAAACCGTTATTATATTTTGATAGATCGGACATTTTCGGACACGGTGATACCTAATGTGTTTATGATTTTTACTGTTTATTAATATTAATATCAGTTCTAGGGAAAGGGGGGTGATTTGAATTTTTAGGTTTTTTTAATATAATTTTTTTTTTTTAAACTTTTTTTTACTTTTACTTTAATTATTTTTCAGACTCCCTAGGGTACTTTAACCCTAGGTTGTCTGATCGATCCTACCATATACTGCCATACTGCAATATGGCAGTATATGGGGATTTTACTCCTCATTCATTACAATGTGCTGATAGCACATTGTAATGAATAGGTTAAAACGAGACAGCTTCGGGACTTCGTGAGGCCCGATGCTGTCATGGCAACGGATCACCACACCCCGTGACGTCATCGGGGAGCGAAGATCCGCGCCAAGATGGCGGCGCCCATGCGGCCATTGCCGGAGGTGATCGCGGTGAAAGCACCCGCGATCGGTGCTAGCACCGATCGCGGGTGTTACCGGTAAGCCTTTGCTGCAATATGCAGCAAAGACTTACCGGCTATGGGGAGGGCTCGGCCCGCGAGCCCTCTCCATGCACCGGGACCCGGCGCGCGCCGTACTAGTACGGCGCGCGTCGGGAAGGGGTTAAAACTGAAGTCAAGCTGGGGAGCTCTGAACACCTCCTTCTCTGTGACTGACATCATGCATCCGACTTCAGGAGATCTGGTTAATAATGTCTCTGAATGCAGGACCATCAATTACAGTGAAGGGGGATTTCTGAGGAAGAGAGAGCTTGACTTCAGTGTTAAAATCTCCGCCTCCTTGACTTGATAAAACCAAAATTTGCATCTCTTTTCACAGTAGATTTTCTTGATGATTCCATCATACTGGGTCATGAAAGAAACATGATTTGGAAGGTATTCGGTTGCTTGACAAAATACTGGTAGTAGTTTATTAGGCCAATTTCCGCTGACAAGTTCCCTTTAATGCCTAACCATTATATGTACTATACCTTTAGGGTGTGTTTACACATTCCCTTTTTAAATGCAGTTATCAAAGCCAAAAGCAGGTGTTATTCCATCTCTTTTTTTGACTCCACTCCTGGTTTGGACATCGAAAACTGCATCTGAAAAACTGAATGTGTAAACTCACCCTTGAAATGCAATAGGAGACACATGTGCATTTCTAGATCAGCAGATGGCGGTAGATAACACAAGCTTCATCCATAGCCATGTTTAGCTGCTTTCTTGGCAATATGGCTTGTTTTATATATAATCAATCCATCCAAAAACTATAGTAGTTCTGTATTGTTTGGGTTAGGTATCTGGTTTATATAACAGACATAATCAGCAGGTGGCATGACTACTCATACAGAGAGTCTCCATACTTTTAGAGGAGTTAAGTATTTCACATCATGATTAAGCAATTATTATTTTTTCCAAAAATGCTGTGATTTAGAACAGTAATATGCCTTATCTGTTAAGGTTATTACATTTGTGGAGAAGGAAATACTGTATGCTGTTAAAACCAACATATATAATTTTTTAAGCAATCCTTCCATCTTGACAGTAACCAGAACCCGGTGTCTTGAATTGTTTTAATGGCCTCATTCGACACAAATTAGGGGGCGTTCCGGAGGTCATTACGATTGTTGGCCAGATTTATTATGCAAAGTCAGACATAAGTATGTTGCATGCCCTATGTTAAAGGTGCACCACAAAAAAGTTGGTGAACGCTGTCGGCCAGTGCAGGGGGCGCCAGATTCCCATTGTTACCCATTGTCCCACTTTTTCATCACTAATTCATTATCATTAATTTTACTCTTAGGATGCACTAGCTTTTTCTGAACAAAAACAGCTTTTATTTATGGAGACTTCAGCTAAGACAGGAAGCGGTGTGAATGAAGTTTTTGAAGCAGTGGGTGAGTCCTATAATACAGTATTTGACTTCACTAAGTGTTTTTAGAATTGAAAATATACCCTCCAAAAAGATATGTACCTAATTTTACCACCAAAAACTGGTAAAACCTATCGACTTGAGTATAAGTTGAGGATGGGAAATGCATTGGTCAAAGCCTCCCCAGCCACCCCCTGTAGTATATAGCCTGCCAGCCCTCTATAGTATTTAGCCAGCTATCCCCCTGTAGTATATAGCCAGTCCCCTGTAGTATGTTGCCTGCCAGCCCACCTAAGTATATAGCCTGCCAACTAGCCCGCTTTATTATATAGCCTGCCAGACAGCCCCCTTTAGTATATAGCCTGCTGCCAATCCCCATTAGTATATAGCCTGCCAGCCCCCTTTAGTATATAGCCTGCCAGCCAGCCCCCTTTGGTATATAGCCTGCTAGCCAGCCCCCTTTAGTATATAGCCTGCCAGCCCCGTCTGTTATATAGCATGCCAGCCAGCCCCGTGTAGTATATAGCATGCCAGCCAGCCCTGTGTAGTATATAGCATGCCAGCCCCCTTTAGTATATAGCCAACCCCTTAAGTATATAGCCTGGCTGCCAGCCCCTTTTAGTATATAGCCTGCCAGCCCCGTCTACTATATAGCATGCCAGCCAGCCCCGTGTAGTATATAGCCAGCCAGCCCCCTTTAGTATATAGCCAACCCCTTAAGTATATAGCCTGGCTGCCAGCCCCTTTTAGTATATAGCCTTCCTTGTTTGTTTTCCTCTAAGAGCAAACATTGATGAACACTGACTTCTCTCGAAGCTTTCTATAGATTTCTTCCAAGTAATTGGATTCCTTCTAACAAACAAATAATATAATTAGCTAACTTGCTCTCTAATACATGTATATATATCCAGAGTGTGAGAGAGAATGATGCAGAAATAAATAAAACATTGTAACAGCTTTATTCTCCAGAGCTCTACACATATATTATGTATGCTGTGTAGTACATTTGATATATCTCTGCTCAGTACCATGTTGGTTTTTGGATGTACCTGTCATCTCTGGGTGTGTGGGATGTGTACAATACATATATACTGAATATGAATATTGTATGGGATCACAATGGCAGCGAGCACTGTGGTATATAATGGACGTAGTGATAACCTCTATGGAGCATGGAGGCTGCTGGGCCCATAATGTGGATTTTCCCTATATGAGGAAACTAGTGCTACAAATAATAATAAATTACAGGGGGAGACTTGGTACAACTTTTTTCTTTGGGGCACAATAGTGTCAGGTCAAGCCCCTGGATGGATGTGATATTGCAGTCTACAGGGATCATTCCTCTCCACTTTATATGCCTCTTCAGCTCAGGAAGCCTTCATACATTACACGCCAAGTACATCCTTTACACTCCCCTGTTTTCTACTTACCACCTAATGTACATTTATATTTAATGCTCCGATGCTTCCTGTGTATCTTCCTCATCAATGTCCTATGTGATCTATCTGCAGCCAGTAAACTACTGACATTGGAAAAGCAAAAGGAGGAGAATCAACACAGAGGAGACTCTCGCATCTCTCTTCAAGAAACACATTCTCCGAGTGAGGGGCATAGATGCTGCACTTCCCTATAAAAGTGGAGTCACTGTAATATTTGGGTGGAATATAACCTCTGCTTTTGGTCAGACTTGTAATAGCCAACACAAATATGTGTACAGAATATTAATAAAAAATTTATTAATAAAAATATTAATAAAGAAATAATAAAAATGATATATCCCTATATTCTCGTGATATCGTGAGTCAAAACTTTTTTAAAAGCAATTTGCTTTTATTTTGATTGGTATAAAATATTACATTTTGAAAGAAGAAAAGACAGAGCATTTATTACTACAGTTTGTATATAGTACATGAAAGGGAAATAGAAAATGAATGGAAAACACTATGGTACATCCATGGTAGTCAGTGTTAGGAGGGACTTTAGTCAAAGGGTCTGTTCATACTGGGAGTGTTTTGTCTGGTTTTGTTGTATTGGGGAGATGGAAAGTATAGTCTGTATTCCCATTAATAATAATGGCACCATGCTATACACTAATTCTTTGGGGCCAGTTCAGAAATGGGTCCCACAAAGCTTTCAGAATGAATAAATATGAACAACTTTGAGTGCTCAGAACTTTGGGAATTGTGAGACATTTGTACACAACCAGCAACGCAATAGGCCAAAGCTGTAGTCATGATCTGATCATAGGTCAACTATGGCTTTGGGCGAAATACATTAATCTGTTGTGTACATCCAATAAAGGATATTACCGAGCTTAAATAAATGGATGACTTTCTTTTTTCGAAGGTATAATCCAGGTAGATGTGCTAGAAATAAGAGTCTTCTTGCAGATTTATGATACAAGGTATGAAAAGCTTGCAATTTTCTTGTGAACCCCATTAAATGCAACTTTTTGTGGCTTTTACATCCTGCTCACCACTTACCAAAAAAGAAATGTAATGAGCATATAGCATATTACTAAAAAATACAAAAAGTACACTAAAAAATAGAACATTAGGTACACAAAGGTGGTTTCATGGCAGAACCATATAGGTGCTGGGCAGCGAGCACATAAAATAGGCATATAATACATTGTTTTTTGGGGAGGTGCTGGGCAGCGTCCCCCTCCATGCGCCTCATTACGTCCTGTCTTCGTGGATATTCTGTTACTTTTACATTATGTGTGCGCCTTATTCATTCATTTTGACTTTTCTATGATGTGTTGCACTTTAGGCTTTGCACTATGCACTTTATAAAACTATGTATTATTGCCTATTTTATGTGCTTGCTGCCCGGCACCTATATGGTTCTGCCATGAAACCACCTTTGTTTGTCTAATGTTCTATTTTTAAGTGGACTCAATAAACTTTGTATTTTTTAGTACTATATGCTCATTATATTTCTTTTTTGGTAGTGTCTGCTTCTGAGCAAAATAGTCCCATACTATTGGTGCCCTGCCCAACTTGAGCACTTTGCTCTTACAATTCTTACTTTTTGGTAAATTTTTTAAATAGGATTTAGATGAACATTGCAGGCCCTGGTAGGAATACCTGACACATGGGTCGGGCTATAGCTCAAATCTAATGCATAGATATAAATTCCGTTATAAGTGATGCCTCAGGATTATTAAGGGGTCGAGAATGGAGCACAAAATGCTGGTCTTAGTAAATTGTTCCATGAGGGGTTATTTATCATACGCCAGCGTTCGTGCGCCCCAACGCTGCTCTGTCACAGTCGGATACATAAAAAGGCTTCGACCTCTAGATGTATCCGGCGGGGTCCTGCGCAGAGCTTTTCTCTATGCCAGGCAGGAAATAAACGCAGCCGCTGCCTTTTCAGATGAGAAAATTTGTTGGCCGCAGTGAGTGCCCTCTGTGCCAGGACTGGCCCACTCCCCGCCGGCCATGCCCCCCCCCCCCTTCACGCCTCTTCTTGTCCCACTGGCGTGAAGGTGACGAATTGAGGGAAATAATCGCAAGTGCTAGCTATAAGTGAGCATTTCAGGACCTTGAAACTTTGAAGCCTTGATAGAGGCAGAAGCCTTGATAAATATCCCCAATTGTGTCTATGTATGCAGAACAACATGAATGCCTCCCCACAACCACAGGCAGGAAGATACAGGATAATATGAATGTATACTGCACATCAGGATTTAATTTCACTAAAGCCATTTTGAAAATATGACAATATTGTATTTGAGGGGCAGTCATAAGTTTGCAATGCTGCTCCAAAGTCTATAAGACTGATAAGGTATATAAAAACGTTTAGTCTGTGTCAGTCTTAAAGACTGCTTGAAGTTTGCTGTACACATATAAGACTATCTGGTTATTGAAATGGGGGGACCAGGACCCTCAGTCCCATAATAAGTTGTTGTGCTGACGTCTTAGAAATCAGAAGCTTGTTGAGGATATGTTGTTATTGTAGGGTTACTTTCTTTATAATAAATATATCAGACAATAGAAAAACCGGAGATAAAGATGAATTTGAATGCTTTCCCTATACAGTTCTACACAATGTCAGTGTTACTGAATCATTAGGTAAAGTAAGTAAAAAAATAGTTACATATTGTATACATGAAATGGGAATCTAAAGCCAACCAAACCCAGATTATGGATATATTCTTCAAATGTGTAATGTAGATGCCTCTGACAGAGACTTCTGGCTGTAGTAAAATGAAGAGGGCTGTTTAGCTCCCAAATATATACAGTACATAGGTGAAAGATGATGGAGACCACCACATGAGCCGTTTTAGATGTCATCATTCAGCTCAGAGCTGTCTTCTATTGGGACACATGTCTGTCCCAATGGTCTGTAAATGGACTTTTGAGTGTCTTCCCAGGTAGTGCCTCTTCTACCAAATCTGCCCACTGGACGTATGCCACGGCCGGTGTACCATGATGGGTCTATGTCAGGATCTGCAGAAACAAATGAGGAAGACAGCAATAAATACACCTGTTGCTATATAAAGAGAGCATGTCATATATTCCAACTACTACATGAAGAAAGTAATGGAGAAAGAGAAGGGAAAACTTAAAAACTTCTTTAAAGACAGACACAAACAGCAGAAGTTGAGGTTGCTGAGCACCCTGGGAGGCAAAGGCCTGTTATCAGCGCCCATATAGGACGAATAGCAGTACTTTTGCTATGTTTGGGGCCCATGCACAATTTTAAACGTAGTTCAAATGAATGAAACTGATTTTCTGGTGTTTGTGAATCCCTTCTTCTATATTATATGCTTATAATTTTCCCACAGCTACTGCATTGAAGGTCCTGTTTAGAAAGAGCTCAGGCACTGCCATACAGCTCCTATTTACTGCATAACCCCTTGCATTACCAATATTAATATACATTGCTTAAAAAAATCTTAAAAATACTGTACCCAATAAATAATATTAATAGCAGTAAGTATTTGCCTTGTACAGGAAAGTGATGCTGCCATCTACTTGCAGTTTGCAGTAATGCGAGTCAAATAAATCACATAAATAATTTAATTAATACATTAATATTAATCACTGTTTGTTCTAAAAGAGACGTGCAAGTGGTAATAATAGGATTAGAACTATATTCTGTAGCAGGTCAATAACCAAAAACATACAACTAATGCAGTATCGGCTCCAGGTTTCAGTAGGCCCCTGGGCAACAGGAGCTTCAGTGGGCCCCTTTGCAGTGGTGGCATTAAAAATTCAGAAACTAAAACAGTCTCCTGTTCCTTAAAATATTCCCTAGTTTATCAACACAAACAGCACCTCATGGTTATTTTATATAAATCCCTCCTCACCCCCTGTGGATTCATTTGATGCAGCCCCCTCACCCACATGGATTCCTTATTTACAGCCTTATGTGGGCCCCCCAGCAGCTCTGGGCCCGGCGATTTGCCCAGGTATGCCCAGTGCTGGCACCGGCCCTAGGCTGATGTAATCAAGAGCGATCTAATGCATAAAGAAGGATAAGGAGTTGTGGATGTGATGACATTTTCCACCCCAGATCCATCAACATGAAGTCTGTCTGGGGTTACATGAAGAGCCAGAGGAATTTAAATGAACCAACATATACAAAAGATTTGCAGTTAGTTCTCTGAGATGTTTGGAACAGCAGCCATCCCGAGTTCATTAAAATACTATGTACAAGTGTACCTATGCTGTTTTGAAGGTAAAGGCTACTCACACCAAATATTGATTTGGATTAGATTCCTTTAGTTTATTCAGTTTGGTAATTGACATAAATAAGTTTTTATTTTAAAAGTACCGTATTCTTATTCCTAATTTATTACAACCCTTATCAAAACATTTGAACAGAACTGTATAAGGAATGAAAGTGATGGCAACAAATATTGAATTTTTGTTAATCCATAATAAATAAATCTACCCTCCATAAAAGTGAAGAATAAATGCCACATGTAGTCTTAACTGTGATCTATAGAATGATACAGTAAAGCTGCAAAATGGGTAAATGTATCCAGAGAAATTTGGTAGATACTAAACATTTTTTTTTCTGTGGAAACATATAAACATTTAACATATGAACCTTAATCATAGTCATCACAGAAACATATCTATAAATTGATAGACCTACCGCTTCTTCTGTGTGCAGCTGTTGACATTTTAGGGAATAGACCTAAAAGAGATTTAAAAAAAATTGAGTGGATGTGTGGTCTTCATAGTCATTGAAGAAATATTATAAAAAAGTGTTTAATTTAACTGTTAAAGGGGTTTCCTGAAGATTTTAGGCTATCCCATTTCCACAGGATAGGGGGATAACAAAATGGTTGGTGAGGGTCTGACGAGGGGCATAACCAGGTGACCCTAGAGCCCATAGCAGAGTTCTGCATGGGACCCCTGTTCCCCTTAAAAACATATATTTGTATACTGACATGTTTATACAATCATTCACATTTATACACCCATATATACTTACATTTCTATACTGTTATACACACACATACATTTCTACACACATACATGCACTTATATATACATTTATACACTGTATAACATAGTATATACATATTATATAGACACACACACATATATACGCATATACATACACATCATATACTTAGGCACACCACATATACACATACATACAGTAAAATCACAACATATACACACATACTGCATATAAATACATATAGCCTATACAGACGGCCCCTACTATACACACAAACATACAGTATATATACACCATAAACACACATACAGCATATACACACACATATTTATACACTCATACAAACATTTATATACTCACTTATCCCAGGGGGTGTCACAGGCCACATTTATTGTTTTATGCAGCCCAGTAGCTGCTGACCACATGGGGGAAGTACTCTGCAGGAAGAAGAGATGAGAGATCCCTAGCCCTGCTACCCCCTCCTCCTCCCCAACATTTCTCGTCTGAGCTGTCGGCTCTGCTGTGTACTGTGGAAATTGTGCAGTGTTATATAAATATTATGCAGTACAATGTACAGTATAATATGTATATAATGTTGCGCCTGCTCCATTCTCTAGTGTGGCAGGTCAGGTGGCCGGGCCCCCTGACACTCTGGGACCTGTAGCAGCTGCCATGGCTGCTACCATTGTAGTTAAACCCCAGCGTCCAACTGCTGTGACCCTAAACAAATAAGGGGATGCCTGTCAACAAGTCCCTGTTCTCACTTATTTATGCAGTGGCAGGACACGCATGTGCCTGGTTGCTCCTTTGTAAATAATACAGGAAAGGAAGTGCTATGTTCTGCAATTACCGACGCTACTTTTGTACATGGAAAACTTGGGACAACCCCTTTAAGGCTTCATTAGTCCATATCTTACTTGTGTCTCTAGCTTTTTATCTGTAATGTGGTGGAGTAGAGGCCATATTTTTGTTTTAGTGGCTGCATATTTTTGGAATAAAATATGATTTTGTTAAACTTGATGGCATGTCATCACCATCGTCATAGTAGGGAAATAGTAAAAACACATTTGTTGTGTAACCTGATCTATACTTTAAGCGTTTGTACAATAGTTGTATAGTAAGCTATTGGCAAGATCCCATGATAAATCCTCCTCCTGTAGTAACTGTGAATACTCACTTCGAATGTCGAGGGATGGCTGTAGTACTCGGCTTTGAGTTTCAGGTATGGCCAAGCACAGCAGCAACAAGCAAGAAATAGAGGCACACACCAGTTTCATTCTACGGTTTGTAGACCCTCTGACTGCTGGTGAAGAGCAGCAGGGCATCAGGCAGTCTGCAACACAATGACAGGCCGTTGTCTTCTTCTAGAGTCAAGTAGACAAATATGTATCCAGTAACATGTATCCAGATAAGAATTTCCAAGAAAAATATACTGACGACAACTACTGGTGGCATATGGAGATATATACATAGTGGTGAGATATATACATATATATGTAATATCTATCTATCATTTATCTATTTATCTATCTAACACCACTATGTATAAATCTCCATATGCCACCAGTAGTTGTCGCCAACTACTATATATATGTCTAGAAATCTAGGGCTTGAAAAAGGCTCCTTGGAGCCAAAACGTTGCTGCTGTACCTTGTTGTACTTCTGAACATGGAATAAAGGATTTTCACTTTCTTCACCTAACCATTGACGCCCTGGAGTGCTGCTTGATTCTCGTGTATTACATATGAAGGACCTGGAGCCTGGTCTCAGCGAGCTTGCACCCACCTGCACCTTCGTTTGTTTGCTGCTTGAACTTTCTACAAGTGTTTAGAAATCTATCAATGTTCTAATGAGATTCATTTATGTATTTGTTATAGCAAATAGATGAGAATGAAGGAACATAAGTTTGTGAATGTGTAGGACTGTTTATTTTGGTTAGTAGTCATATCGGGGGATGTTGCTGCCATAATACTTATAAGCATATATAATAATTAAGGAGCTGCTAATCTGCAGAGAATGCATTTCATGCCTGTAACTGTATAGATATTAATCTGTGATATCTTATATAATAATTGAGGAGCTGCCAATCTGCAGAGAATGCATTCTCTCTATGTAATGGTAACTGTACAGATATTATGCTGTGTTATCAGGGGGAGCCTGTAGGTTTCCCTTTTAAGTGAAAATTGTTATTGCTCTTGATATCAAACAGATTTCCAGTTTGGAAGGAAGATTCTCACGCCTTGTACACACTGGAGAGGTTCTGAATTATATGCAACAGATTTTAAGTGACTGTATTTAGAAAGTAGCAAAACCGTAAGTGCCGAGCGTATCATCCTTTTAACTATACTCCATAATATAAAAGTCTAAACAATTGACTTCCTACTCATCACATATATGGGGGAATTGGCTCAGTGATTAAATGCATAATCATAATAAAGAAAATGAATTCAATTGATACATAAACCTTAGGTGGGTGTATAGATGTGGGCATATTGCAGCGTTAATGTCTGGTAGGAGGACAATTAAGTGTTGTTGTATATCCACCTTATAAAATAAGTAGCCATCATACTCACGGTTTCTGGTGACAGGGGACTCTCTCCCCAGCTGTCCTCCTATGTCTGCTCCCCTCACAATCTGGTTATATTAGCAGTCTGTGGCTTGACGTCAGTAGCAGCCCCTTGCCCCTCTATCACAACTCACATCCTCCTCTCATCTACCTACCCCCTAGATCCATTATGTTAATTTATTTTTAACCAACTGAAGCAGTGGCTTTTAATGACTCACATGTGACTCTTATCTTTTCAAGTTCCATTTAGTTCTTAATAAAAAGAAGGGAAAGGCCAGGTCTTTTCTCATCACATAGTATTAATGAGCATTTAAGATGTTCGCTACACCTCCATGTGACTTCATTTGCACCTACGTGAACATATTGTATTCCTGTATATTCTCCAAATAGCAATAACTCTTAAAATGTACTTGAAGGTTTTATAGAGTGATGTTGCAGTAAGAAAGTACATATTTTGTTTGAAGAAGGCTTAAAAAAAGGATGTAAAACTGAAAAAAGACCCTTGAGGAGCCACTTGCAATACCAGACTACATAGAAAGCAGTCCTATCACATTGTGCAGCCTTAGATTGGTCACTTGTAGTAACGTAAGTTTACAAAGCAATGTAAATGGGTTACATTTAGATGTTTTTTTAATGAAAAACTTCCTATTGTCAGTAGATTGTATGATAAATGACTATTATGCTTGAAGAAGACTCAATAGCTACCTGACAGGAGCTTATAAAGATGCACACACAGTGAGATTTACTAATTCAGGAAAGTCACAAAAACAACAGAAAAATCTATGATCTAATTGGAGGTTTTGCTCTCCATGTATTATAAATATAGAAGTACAATAGCATAACCTCTTCCTTATTCTGATTAGGTTGTAAATAGCACAAACTTTGTAAGAATAGCACAAATATTTGTAAGAAGGTGAGTTGGACCTTTTGCCTTTGAAAAGTTTGCCCTGTCAAGCTCAGACCCAACTGAAGCATGACCCAAACACATCAAGCTTTACTCAGCATGTGCCAAGTTGTGAGAATGTTATTTATCATTAGGTCCTTGGGACAGTTCTATGCAGGGGCGCAACTTGGAGAGGCAGGACCATATAGCAGACACCTGAATGCCCCCCCCCCCTACCCTTATTTCTATATTATGCGAGTTACAATCACATATTTATACTCTCATGTGCACACCTTGAGCATATACACATGCAGTGCCATTTACAAAAATACAACATATATACACACATACAGAATATATACACATCATACATCATTTACATATCACATATATGTATGTATATAGGTAGCCAGCACCCAGTATATAGGTAGCTAGCACACTGTAGCCCACCCTTTTTCGCCCAATATATAGGTAGCCAGCCCCTTGAAGCCCACCACAGTATATTGATAGCCAACAAAGTGAAGCCCCTCTGCCTTCCAGTATAAAGGTAACCAGCACACTGCAGCCCCCTCCCCCCAGTATATAGGTAGCCAGCACACTCCCGTTTCTTCCACTGGGCTTGCACCTGGTAGAAGAAACTGGCCTGATCCCTTGCTTGTTTCCACCAAGTCCTGATATTGGCGTTGTTCTCATTGGCGTTGTGACTCTTAGATTCTGTATTATGTTTCCTACAATTAACCAGAGTTTGATCCTTAGCTGCTTACCTCCAGCTTGACTCCATTGCCTGTCCCCACTCCATGCCTGTCCCCCTGATACTTTGCATCTGTGCCCTTTTCTCCATCTGGCCATCGTAATGACATGCCAATGCATTCTCTTGTTGAGGGCACACTGTAGTTACATATCTGCTTCTCAATCCTTCAGAAGATAGGTAAAGTTCTTGTCCACTCCTCACAAATAAAATAATAACATCAATTACTGTATATAAACTCCAGTCAAAGCCGACCCTAATATAAGCTGAGGCTCCCAATTATACCACAAATATAAGACTAGGGTGGGAAATACATTGGTCACAGCCTCTTGAGTAATGAAATGCCCAGCAGCCTCCCCCCGATATATATATGTATCCATCACACTGCCCCCTCAGTATATAGGTATCCAGCACACTGCTCCCCCAGTATACATCACATGCCCCCCTAGTATATAGGTATCCAGCACACTGCCCCCCTAGTATATAGGTATCCAAGACATTGCCCACAGTATATATGTTTCAGGCACACTGCCCCCCAGTATGTATGTATCCAGCACACTGCCAGCCACTGACTTGCGGCCTGCCACGCTCACCCCCATGTCCCTTTTCCATAGGCCACACCTTTTAGTCAGAATAGTGTCAAAAAGGTATAAAAGCCATAATAAATGTGGCCCAAGGCATTTTATAATTGATTTTTTTACACAATTGGCACCAGGAGTCTGGCCATAGTTAATTAATGTGCCCCCTCAATTGTGGAAGCTTTACTCAGCTAAATGCACCAGAAATGGTGCAGCATGAGCCACATTTATGAGTGTAGTGTTTTAGGCAATTTGTAGACATGGAATTCATCAACTACGTCATAAAAGTTAATATTTTTTATTTCATCAAACTTAAAAACAAACCGCTTACAAATAAGTTTAGAAAATTGATCCTAAGTATAAATGGAGCATGACAACCAACAACAACAGTCCGATATTACAATTTTACAAGTATTAAAAAAGTCCTATATTTCTGATCTTAATTTATAACGAGGGGCAGATGGCAGCCACAGCAGTAAGGTAATAACCTTTGATACACTTCTCTAAAATAAGGACCTAGCAATGGACTAATATGACAGAGATGTCGTTATAAATTAAGATCAGAAACATAGGACTTTTTTAATACTTGTAAAATTGCAATACCGGACTGTTGTTGTTGGTTGTCTTGCTCCATTTATACTTGGGATCAATTTTTCTAAGATTATTTGTAAGCGGTTTGTTTTTAAATTTGATAAAATAAAAATATTAACTTTTATTACGTAGTTGATGAATTCCCTTTTTTTGTAAGGTGCTTAATATACTGTGAGCCAAAAAGTTTGCCACAATGTTATAATTTTAGCACATTGTGCTGCTATGAATTAAGCCAAATAAGTAAGTATAAAATTAGTCAAAACAATTTTAATCTAAGCAGTTTTAAGATGGTCTAGTCTCAACTGTACACTGCCACAATTTGGCAGTGTGCTCCTCAAGGATATGTAAGCAGGCTGGTAATCACTAGGCTTAGGTCACTATTGTGATTAGGCCTTAAAAGACTTTTATGACTGTAGAATTTTTAGCAAAGTATCGACTTATTGACTTAAGGGCCATAAAACTAGGGATAGTTAAAAGAAATCTTCTACCAAGATGAAGGATTGTAAGCCAAGCACACTGACATACAGGTGTGTGTGTGTGCCCCCTCTGGCAGGATTTGCTTTTCTTTTATGCTCTTGTTTTTACAAAATAAAGACCGTTCACAGCTGTACTGTACTGCTGACTAAGCAGCTCTGATTAACCTCTACAGACCCGGCAGTCATGTGGCCACTGGGTTTATAGAGACGGCGGCAATGTAAGCTCCTGCATTCACTGCCTGGCACTACTTCAGCATTAAGCAGTGAAGAAAGTAGAAGACAGAAGCAGTAATAAACTGCTTCTACCTTCTCGCTAGGCTTTCCGGCTGTGTCTGACAGACCCGGTCCTTCTCCTGCAATTAGCCTGGGTTAGAATAAAACTGCAGCGACAGTAAGAGCCAAACACGAGCTGACTGCAACAGGCCATTTTGCGCACTCCTACACTTAATCACGGCTAGATTAAGCGCAGGAGTGTGCGAAACGGCCTATCGCCGTTAGCCCATGTTTCCCAAGAAAGAAGAATCACTGGTGGGAGCCACCACTATTGTCTTTATTTGACTTCTGTTAAGCCGCCGTCTCCATTCCAGGAGGCTGTATAAAGAGTCTGACATTATTTAAGGACTTACAACCAAAGCACTTTCCATAATGCACTATCCATGCATTAGCGAAAAGAAAGCACAGTATTATCTCAGGTACAGCTGGTGTCCTGCAACTTTATTCAATATCTACAGAAGTGCCAGAAATAGATGAGCATCATGTTGGCTTGTTCCAGACATCTCATAGTGGAGATAGCTGACCCCCTCTGTGCATATTCTTCTCCTGCAGCTCCATCAGTTACCATAGGTGGAATTGTTACCCCATTTCCGTGATGTAGGGCCCCCACCAAACAAATTTTTGTCTTATTCCTCATTGTAGATTGGGGAGAACAATTATACTTGGTCCAACTATTTTGGACCAAGAATCAAGGAAAGAATTAAGGAAAGTGAAGTGAGGCATGCATCAAGTATAAGAACTAACAACAACTTTCATGTTTTTGTCTCTTTTTTATTTCTACATTCACAATATTAACAATCCATTAAACATACAATGATGTGCTCCAATCTGTACATGTCTGACATATCACTCTCCTATTGCATAATTCCTTATACAAAGGTGCACTGTTGCACCAAATCTTCATTTAGAGGAGCTGGAAAACAAGATGGCAGTGAATATAAAGAGGATATGACCACATTCCAGTATGAGCTTGTAACTATTTATGGTTATGGTTGTATCCTGTGCGGTAAAAGCTCTACTTATGCTGTTGCCAATGGCCTCATTTTATGGTGGGGAGGTCAGTATATATTTTCCATTGTTTTAAACTACCTTAAACAATTGAGATATTTGAGCAGGTGTCCAAACACCAGCCTGACCCTCCCCCCTTCTTATACTAATAATAAGAATAAATGTATTGTTTTCCTTAAAGGGGTATTCCCACAAAGACAAGATTCTTAAATATACTCAGGATAACAAAATAACACATTCTCTAATTCAGCATTTCACAAATATAATTCCAACCTGTCTCTATCAGTCCTTGGGACAGATTTTATCGAGCTGTCTAAAAGAAAGACTGTTCTTAGTTGCTCATTCTCTGATTATGGGCTTGCAGAGCAGATTCTTCTGGTGTCTGCACACTGCAGTTTGATCTCTGCCCATCATCTCATACCTCTGATCCATCCCATCTCTCTTTTTCTAAGTGTCAGATAATAATGAATGTTCAAAATCTAAATAAAAGTGTAGTTAAACCCTACACCCTGATAATCTAAGCACATTGTCAGCACACAGCATCTCATAACAGAGAGAGGAATCATGAAGTCTCTGCTTAAAGAGTTCCCGCCCACACTCTGGGATTTTACACCGACCATCACTGAATTATAGGAACTAAAACTGAATAAAATTGTAAAGTTAAGGGGGTTAAACACATGGGTAAACACCTTTAAGTCAAACAAAATGAAATATTTAAATATGTTTTCCCGGGTGTTTCTTGGCTGCTTTGCAAAGTAGCCAAGAGGCAAAGTTTTCCTTACCACATCCTGGAAAACGTATTTGCATATTTAATTTTCCAGAATCCCCCGTGGATCCCCCATGGCCTGTTAGAGTCTTTTTACTTCCCTACCTTAAATCCAACTCCCCCAGTGCGAGTTGGGAAACCGATTTACAGTACTCGATTTGCCTGCTCCATTAAAATAGGCAGGTTTAACCAATGTTTAGGTAACAAATAGGATATATAGGATGTCATCCCACTGATATTCCTGGATTATAAGTATGTAATGGCTACACAGACACAATACAAATACAGACAAAAAAGATGAAAAAATGTAACATTATTTTCTTTGGTTCTCCTAGCTACAGTGTCCAGAGGGAAGGAACACTCAAAATGGCCCAAAATTCATAATGTAAACTTTAATGGCTACTTTCCATTCCTAAAAGTAAAAGGACAGAGTTACAACCTATGTCTCACTGTTCACTTTCAATCCCAACTTTTGCCATCCTTTTGGCTACAAACAATTTGCATTCCGTCATTTCTGTTGCTTTTTTTACATCATCTATATATCCTCTTCCTTAGATGAAAATTCATATCTTTTCTTCTCTATAGGTCATGAGTCTAACATTTATCTTCTACAATACAGTTTAGATATGATTGCATCTTTACACAGGACCATAGTGGCCATATTTATTAGTAGGGATTGAATATATCCTAGTTCTAGACACTGATAGAAGACGTGGCTATGCACATAAAGTTTGCTGCTGTAAGCTGGGACTTATTGTTTCTGGTAAATATGAAGCAGAAGAAGCCATGGCAATTGAAGGAGGCTTTGATCCTTGTTTCATCTCTGGCTAAGAACAGGTTTCTGCAAGACAAGTACATAGTAATGACAGAAGTGCTGTATAATGACTCTTACTTTCTTGATACATAACCTATGACCCAACATTCACACATCCCCAGAATTCACAAGTTCAGCTCCTGGGTCCTGGGTGTTCAATATTCCATTTACAGGCTAATGATGACTAATAGACCCAGTAGTAATATACACAAGGGAGAGGACAAATTACATTTAGTTTATCATTATTAAAGGGAACCCACATCCACAAATCTACCTATAAAGGTAGAACGGGTGGTAGGTAGTGTATTGGACGTGAGGACAGCCCTTTTTAGAGCTAATCCTCTTTTCTAAAAAGGCTACTGGGGCGTGGAGTAGCCGGAGCTGAGGCTACACGTCGCGGCTACACCACACCCCAGTAGCCTCTTTGTTCTTCCTACCCTGACATCTTGGGCGCGTAGCTCCTGGTAGCTCTGGCTGCACGGCCACTGCTCTGAAGCCGGAGCAACTTCTCGGACGAGGGCGCGCCAAAGATGTCATGGTAGGAGGAACAAAGAGCCTACTGGGGCATGGAGTAGCCGCGAAGTGAAGCCTCATCTCCGGCTACTCCATGCCCCAGTAGCCTCTTTAGAAAATTTACATATTAGGGCAATAAAGATTTTAAAAAGATAGCATGAAAAGGGCTATCCTCATGTCCAATACATGCAATACATGCAAAACATGCACCTACCACCCGTTCTACCTTTATAGGTAGATTCGTGGTGGTAGGTTTCCTTTAAGTTTATCTAAATAATTCTTACTGCAAAGACACGGTCCAGCTTTCTGTTCTTCCCATTTGGATTACGCTGTGTTAGGGAACCGCGGTAGAGTGCATTACGCTCGAAGGAGCCATCTATGAACAAGACCAGAGACAACTGTGATAATCCAGATCTCTAGTAAATGTTTTTGGCTTACTGACTACCTCAATATCTGACCTCTTATCTAACGTCCCTACCATTGTTTCTCTCTAGTATCACTATTACTCGCAATAATTGTATCACTATTTTTTTTATTATGGTTGTGAATCGGTGCACAGCATTGATGTTTGTTTGTCAAAATGACATTGACTTGTTTGCCAGGATCAAAAAGAAACATTGCTTAGAGCATCACACAGTAAAACTAGATGAATAAAACCAAAAACTAAGGTCCATTTTAAATTCATTTATGCTCAATGTAGGAATATTAAGCAGTAGCATGGCCGCTCTATCTTCTTGCAAGAAAGGTGCAGGAGGCCCTTGGAGAGTAGCACTGGAAGTAGGCTGTGATGGCTTTAAACCAGTGCTTACCCTTTGGATTTCTTTAATACTCCGTCTGTAGACCTAACCTATTTGCTACTATGAAAGTGGAATCTTAATGTGCTTCCATATTAGTGTGCATCCAAATATAAATTCAATACCCTACTAAATGTATACATTAAACTGCTTGCGGTGAGGTGACGTAAGTGTGTATGTGTATGGGGGGGGGGGGACTGGGGAGTAGGAGAGATGCTGTGGGAGGAGAAGGAATGAGTATAGGATGCCTTATGTAAGCATTTGCCTTTTCCAAGCATTTGCATTACAATATGATTGTGTGTTATAACTTATCTTGCACCCTGACAGAATTCTCTGTGTAATCCCAGGGGTTGGGCTTTGGTTTGGCTGCATTTTAAAAAAACAACATGTGACTTGTCTGTGCTACAGACTGCTCAGCTCTCAGCCCCCACCTTTGTGCTCCTGTACAGCTCCAGCTGTTTTTTTGTCATCATTGAAAAATTACCTTTGTGATGACAGGTTCCCTTTAAACTATGCTGAAAATCTTATCAAACAGATCAGGTCCCTTGTTCCCATTGATCATTCACAATTACCAGCATAACTCTTCACTGGTTTACTTTGTAACACTTTTGATAAGTCTTCCCCATTGTGTTTCTTTCTTTTTCAGTGACACTGACAATGTTAATCAATAGTCTGTTTGAGTTCACTAAAACATAATATACTCTCTTATTTTTTGTTGTTTGGCTTCTGTCCAAGTCACTCAATCTTTACACCTGCCCATATTTACTGCTTCCACCATATCAACTTCTTATGTCCCCTTAGTGGTTGTATTGTCATAGCTGATTGTCTCCAATATAATTCAATGATGGACTTCATTCTGGCTAGTGATTATCATAAAGAAATGATGGAGAAATATACAGAAGAGAGGACAGTGGTAATCTTGTAGAGATAAGACTCGATGAAATTAAAACATCATAGGGAGGTTAATTAAAGCCTTTTAGGTCAACCCATCAAGTCATTCCATAACTCAGGTTTTACATCAACGTGCAAACCCTGGGTCAGGAAGCTTCTTTATCTCCGAGTACAGAAAGACATTCACTGCATGTCACATCATAGGGAAAGAAACTTGTAATATGCAACAGCTACTAAAGCATGTCACAGAATATGAGGTCCAAGGAGAAAAAATATGTAAACCCCTTTAAAACTTTTTGGGTTTTCCAATGTGGATTCCATGTTCTATATTTTGAGTAACTTAAAATATAGAGATGTCTCTAATTAACTACAACAAGAGAGGGTTTTTGTAAAGGATTTTCAAGATGAGAAATAGAGTACATACCAAAACCCATGGAGTGAAATGACCCTTGACCTTTCAAGACCAAGTAAACTTCAATCTTTTGATCTGTTATATCTGCAATGTATGGAGCTGTGTATGGTGTCATTTTTTTCAAGATGAGCTGACATTTTCATTGATGCCATTCGGCGACCTGTACAACCTTTTGATCACTTTTTATAAAATTTTGGGACACTTAGATTTTTTTTTAATTGTATAGCTTTATTTTGAAAGTTCAAGCATGTGAGGATGCTGGGATATCTAACATGATTTATTGTGAAAGATTGACATTTTTCCTATTTAAGTTTTTTAAAATATTTTTTTCAGACATTTAATTTTTACAATTTTATTTTTTAAATTTCAGGCCCCTTGGGGATTTTTGACCCTAAGGGACCTGATCATTTATTCCAGAAACCTGATTATTCATACCTGAAACGGTACTGCAGAATATTGTGAATATACTAATCTTAAATTATAGCCTCTTACTGGACGATTGCGATTTCTTTCACCTAACTCCCCCTCCCCTAATGATGACAATGGTGGTCAAGTGGAATCTGGGTAAAAGTAAAAGTTGTATAGTTTAGACAATGCTATACTCACCGGCCATGTCTGCATCAAGATTAAACTTTTTCCTTAGTACCTCCTGCATTGCCAAAATCTAAGGGAAACAGGCAAATAAAGGGGGAATTAAATCCTTGCTTTTTATTTCTTTTCATGATTCTGTATATCTACTTAAAGGGAACCTGTCAGCAGAAACGGACCTAATTAACCACTACCAGTATGTTGTCAAGCAGCTGAACAGCTTCTAGATAATGTTACTTTATTACCCAGTGTGGTGGCATCATCCAGAAAATCAACTTTGAAGTGGGATGTAAATTGGTAATAAAAAGTCAAGAAGCGACCACACTGCTGCGTCATATTTTCTGTGTTGGCAGATTGCATAGACCGGCATCTGCCATCCAGGAACCTGAAGAGGTGCTGTGGGGAGAGGAGGACGCCGGGGGTCAGCGCCGGAGGGTGAGTACTAACCTTATTTTCTTTATATACTCACGTATAATCTGAGTGGTGCTTATACTTGAGAATATACAGTAATTAATTCCTATACATTATGGGGGTCGTTTACTAAGGGCCCGATTCGCGTTTTCCCGACGTGTTACCCGAATATTTCCGATTTGCGGGCGATTTTCCCTGAATTGCCCTGGGATTTTGGCGCACGCAATCGGATTGTGGCGCATCGGCGCCGGCATGCACGTGACGGAAATCGGGGGACGTGGCCGAACGAAAACCCGACGGATTCGGAAAAAACGCCGCATTTAAAAAAAAAAATGTGTTGCGAAAATTGCACTTACCTTCACTAGGAATAGGCCGGTGAATTTCAGGGCATTCCAGCGGACTTCAGCGCAGCAGCGCCACCTGGTGGACGCTGGAGGAACTGCCTTAGTGAACCTCGGCCGGACCCGAATCCACCGCAGGGAATGCGCCGCTGGATCGCAAACGGACCGGGTAAGCAAATCTGCCCCTATGTGTTTATAGCACCTATGTAGACCTGTGACCTCTTACAAGTACAAGTAAACCCAATGAGTAGTTTGATCCTCTAGCTTCCTGTTTTTAGTTGATCTAGTCTTTTGGTGGGATCGGGGGTAGAAAATGGTGTGATATAGGAAGAGCTTACCTTGGCTTCACTGGGTGTTGAAGTCAGATTATATGTCTCTGGGAATGAGGACAAAACTGGCTCGGTACTTCTGGATAAAGCAGGGGGAGTCATCTGCTAAATGATACAGACTTTTTTTTTAGCACATTAGTGAATACATTTTACAAATATTCCTTAAATACCTATGGTAAAACGTGGCCATACAACTGATTTTGCCCAAAAGAAGGATAGGGCAAGATATATTTCAATATGATGATCCTTTGGTGCTACGGGGGGGGGGGGGGGGTTGTGAAATATCTTTGGCAGTGGCTTATTTCACAGTCAGTCAGAATCACAGCATCTTAAGGGACACTAAAAGTATCAGAAATAATACACTATAAAACATATGTATTGCAGTGTATGATTGGAAGCTCAAGTAGTAGTTGAAGTAAAGTCCCAGAGAGAACTTGCAAAACAAGTTATAATAATGAGGATATTTATCACCAGGATCAAGGATTGTAAACCAAGCACACTTACATTCTGGCATGGGATCCCTCTTCTTTTAGCTTCTTATGCCCTTAAAAATGATGCAAATGAGCCTGAGGGGCTCCTGGCTCAACTAACAGCTATCGAGTTTAGAGCCCCTAAGGCTCATTTGCATAATTGGTAAAGCTAAAGGAAGAGCAGATCCTGCCATAGGGGACACACACCAGTATGTAAATGTGCTTGGCTTACAATCCTTCATCCTGGTGGTAGATTTCCTTTAATAATTATAATAATAAGAAATGTTGAAAAAAATAAGTATCTTTGTATTGTCCTGACCGATAGATTTTTAACACTTTTTCACCTGTCCGGCAGAAATGTTCGAATTTAAAAAAAATATATTAAAAAGACGAGAGCACCCCCCATGATATGACATTAGCAATGTATTCTATGGACAGATCATTAATATAAATAACATAGGAAACACTTTATAAAAATGTACACCTTGTCTACCATTTGCAAGCACTAGGATGGTTATGCTGTCTGGACACTATTTTATGAACTGTAAATATGGCTTATTTTTGAATAAGGCTTATATTTCAAAATTGACCTAATTTTTTTTAAAATCAGGCTAGGGCTTATTTTCATTGTAGGTCTCATTTTTGGAGAAACAGGATCTACATATATATTCAGTTCTATATTACCCGAGAGCTGGACTTCTTCTTGCTCTTGTCTGATGGTGACACAGTAAGTCCTGCTGCACTCAGAGCTGCTATTCTGGATTCAATATCTGACACCTGAACATGGCAGAGATGAGATGAATTAAAAAGGAAAATGCATCAAAAATGGAAAGAGTGGATCTTTGCCTCTCACCTCACTCTCTGCCTGCTGAACTTGTGCTATAGCAGATGCCACACTGACCTCTAATTCTGAAAGCTCAGAATCTGTGGTTCCACTCTGACGTGCTCTCTCCTCCAGATCATGGAGGTTCTTTTCAAGTCCGTATGTCTTATCTGCTACCATGTACACCTATAGGATAAGACATTACATAAAGATTTATAGAAGGGACACATTGATTCACCTGGCAGAGATGACATATTACTTTAACCAAATAAATCTAACATATACTTTGAGAACGCTATATATGAGCCCTTGTGTGCCTAAGGCTAAGTTCATTTCTGACTTCCATTGTTCTAATGAATAAAAAAGTCCTGTATGGAAGACTTTTTATCTGCACAGTTTAGCATAATCTGGAACTTAGGCTCCTAAACAAATCCTCTGGGGCAGATTTTTGTATTCAGTGTAGTGGTGGAATTTTTTTTTTTCTTTAAATTCAGGGGTGCTGTTTGGACATTTCCTAACATTTATAATCTCCAAAGTAATATAATATAAGCTAATCAATAAATTAGATGTATCCAGAAATACTGCCATTGAAAAATACAACTCATCCCACAAAAAACAAACCTTTAATATACAACGGAATGATTCCTGGAACTCATCTATGAAAAATGAAAAAAAAAATAAAATCTTGATTGGACCATAATGGTTTATTAGGTCAATTTCTGCTGACAGATTCTCTCTATAAGTATGTTGTCAAATAGATTACCACCTTCCAAATCATGTGTCTTTCATGGCCCAACATGGTGTCATTATCTAGAAAATCAATTTTAAAGTGACATAAGTTGTATAAAGTCAAGATGGTGAAGAGTTTAGCGCTGAAGTCAAGCTCTCCTAACCTCAGCTGTGATTCATGGCCCTGCCTCTAGGGATATCACCAACAGGCCATTCTGAAGCCTGATGCTTGATCCCAGTCAAAGCAGGCAGGGGGGGGGGGGGGTGTTCTGAGGTGAGGGGAGCTTGACTTCAGTGCTAAGCTCTCTGCAGCTATGACCTTATACAACTAATTCACAGCTCACTTTAAAGTTGATCTTCTGGATGATGAAATGACCTGAAAGAAACATTATCTGGAATGTGTTAAGCTGCTTGACAACATAAGGCTTTATTGGGTCATTTTAATATAGACTACATTTTTAAATATTTAATTTTCTCACGATGTATGCACCAAAGGTTGGGGATGTCTTCTCCTCTCCTTTCTAGACCTCTATAGGCAGCTGTAGACAGATAGGGGGTTATTTATTATGGCCTTTCAAACAGAATATTGGTGTTGTATTTTTTCCTTTCAGCGCCTCTTGGGCCTTAATTTATGGAGTGTCGGCGCCAGAATATTTCCGACACTCTCAACTTCTTCTATTTTTGAGTGCAAAATTTTGGTGCTGCTTGCAAAAATGTGCGTCATAAACATTTATCCCACTGACAAATATAGTACAGTTCCAGCACCACCCTGGGACAAAATTAATAAATGCCCCTCATAATGCTCCTTGTCTCACATATCACAGTCATGATTATGCAAGTGAATGATCAGAGTTGGAAGTTCCAGTGGAGGAGCTACTTATATTTATTTGCATGACTTATGATTTCTGCTGAATTTTTTGTAAATGACAATGTCTATTTTAGCATGTCATAAATGCGTAAAAAAACTATCACTTTTCCACTACATCCTATTTCTTACATTTTCCTCTAATTTCTGGAACTCGGCCTGTGCCTTCCTGCTGGCTCCTGGCTTGGTGTAAGGCATGATGGGCTGTTGGATCTCCCCACCAAATGCTTCTTGCATGGCTCTCTCAGTGGCATTTATGGTCCTCAATGTTTTAGCCGTGATGTCACAGAGAGCCTGAGCTGCTGTCCTCTGTAGATGGGAGAAGTTACCTTCAGAAGTTCTACGTACCCAAGTGCAATCATGTGTCTGGGTAACTTTCTTATATCAACAACACAACATTTTCCATTGCCATCCCGGTCTCTAAGACAAAATAACTATGCTGACTACCAACAAAAATATAGGCTTCATAGCACAGACGTCAAATGTAATGCAGAATATGGGGCAAAGAGGAAGAAAACACGAATGCTTGTGCATATTGAGTATATACTATGTCTTGTAATGACAATGATATGACACATGACCCTTAAACAAACACTCTACGTACTCCATGTTTCATCTTCCTTTTTAGTAACTGTTAAATAGATCCATTAGACTGAAAGAGATGTTGCTGTCCCTATTACTCAAGATGCAACTTCCTACTAACGTGTCATCCCTAATGGATGAAAAAGGGTTTGTATTAGGTAGGGCACAAAGGGCAGAGGCTGTGCTAATTGTCCATGTTGGCACAGCTCCTCAAGAGCTCTCATTCCCAGTCATGGAGCCCTTCTCGAGTGGCACTTTGATCTTCATGATGAATCTTTTACTGTACGGAAAAAAACTACTAGGATCGAGAGAGAGCTCCCATTAGCAGGTCCTTATCGCAGTTTCCGCTCCTTATGAAAAATAAACCTAATCCTAAGTTTAACCATTACATATACAATGGCCCTACTGCAATTAAACACTTCTAAATTCTTTTACCCCCTTTGCTTTTAAACCTCGAGTTCCTCTGTTATTAGAAGAAGCCAATGCACTTCATAGTACTTTAAAGGTATAATCACTAATTCCCAATCCTGACCTTAAAGATTGATTACAAAAAAATGCCTGAACAGTACAGTATTTTGTTTACCCAATCCAGTCTGGATTGTCAGGTTATAGTACAAGAACATATAAGAAGATTGATTTAGAGTTTTTTTTGGGAAAATGTTTAATATATATTGTATATTGTATTTCCAGCTCATTCACAACTAAGCTCTCCCTGCTCTATAACATGCTGCCCGCCGATAGGACATATGTACAATCTGCTGAGCTCCTCCTGCTGTATACCATGCTTCCTGCAGATAGGACACGTTGGGGCACATTTACTTACCCGTCCCGTTGCGTCCACCGATCCGGAATGTCCAACGATTCGGAGGAGGATTCGGAGCTACCGCGATTCACTAACAGCGTGCGCCCGATTTCTTGAATGTGTCTCTTCCCCGCTCAGGTCCGCCAGAGTTCACCATCTTCTTCTTGGTGTATGTGATGATCTTGCGACACAATTTGAATTTTAAATTCCGCGGTTTGTCTGAATCAGTCGGGTTGTCCAACGGCTATGCCCCCGATTTGTGTCACATGAAAGTCGATGCCAATGTGCCAAAATCCGATCGTTTGCGCCAAAAACCCCTGTGCAATTCAGGGCAAATCGGAAATATTTTGGAACCTGACAAAATGCGGCCGACGGACCCTTAGTAAATGTGCCCCTATGTATAATGTTTTAAGTTCTTTTCCAGCTCTATAACATGTTACCAGTAGACAGGAAACAATGTAAAATCTGCTAAACTCTTCCTGCTCTCTAACATGCTACTTGCAGGTAGGAGAATATGTACACTTTGCTCAGATCATTCTGCTCTATAACATGCTACCTGAAGATGTGATCGGCTCTTCCTGATCCATAACATGTAACTAGCATATAGAAGTACAGGTTGAGTATAATGGGTTGCCTTTAAAATTTTGGAGGTCACAGAGGAACTTGAATGTAACTAATCGGCACTCAGTGACATAAAGTACTTTAGATAGTGTCATTGGTAAAGATCATGTAAAGCGGACAATATCACAGTAATTCTCAGTGATTTACCTTCTGTGTCGGATTAGTAGAATTCTCTTCGGAAGTTTTCACTGTTGACTTTATTTTTGGTCCTCTCTCCTCATCAGAGGAACCTCCTTTATCACTTATGTTACTGGCAAGTTCTCCTAGCTTTCTTTTAAGTGTTTCTTCCTCTATGTCGGCATCGGTATGTACTGCATGACCTGTGGACTGAACCATTATATTGTGTCAGATTAGAAATTGGTACATGTCAAGTTGTTACTTTATTGGTTATGAGTTGGGGTTACCTCATCAGAATGCACAGAGATTCTTTCCTCTAAGCGGTTTAGCATGCGTTCAATAACAGACATGCGTTTGTTAAGATCAGTAATCTGTGAAAGAAGGAAAAGGATTCATAGGACAGATCCCATCACCAAAAGAGATTACTCCAGATTACCTGATATTATGAAAGTAAGGACAGCGTAGATGTGTTAACCACCACCAGGAATCGCCATAATCTCCAGCACCAAAACACCATGTAGATACCACAAATGTCACTGATGCAACATATTGCATACATACTACGGTACTTACTAATATGCACATTACTTATTGTGCCATGATTTATTGCTTGAAATTTGGAATTTTGGATATGTAGCTTTATTGCCAAAAAATGGTTGTTACTTTAGATTAGCAATCGGCTCAGTGATGGAAAATAGAGGTTTGGGTCACTAATGGCACAATGTCAGTTTGGGGCAAAGTGACCAGTGGAGTGTCACATAAAATTTTGATATTTACTTCTGCATGTAACAACACCCCTGCCTTAATCCAGAACACTTGTGACTGTTTCTCTGCTGTCTCTAACATCATGCCCTCTTTTTTCTTGACACTTTGGAGCACATTTACTTACCTGTCCGAGGAGTTCACCCAAAGTGCATTGTTCCTACGATCATGCACTCTGCAGCGATTCACTAAGATCGTGCGCTTGATATCCTGCATGTGCCGCTTCCCCGCTCAGGTCCGCCAGAGTTCACCTTCTTCTACTTGGGGAATGTAAGTGCATTGTCTGGCGACCGAATTTGAAAGTTATATCCCGCGCTCAGTCCTAATCCATTGGATCGTCCGACGGCCCGGTGCGACACAATCCCCTTCTAAATACCTGTCCCAGCCGTGCAATCCCCAAAAACGTCAGGAAGTTCTACGGAAATGCAATCTGCTTACCTTCGTAAATAAGCCCCTAATCTTTCAAAGACTAAACTTCTTGTCTTTCCACCATCTACTACCCGCCCCATTTTGCCCTCTACATTTCAGAGAGATGGGCTTTTTGCATATTTACCATGTGTTTGGCTGGTTTGAATCCATTTTTCTTCATTTGTGGAAGTTTAAGCAACTATAAAAATGTTAATACAGTTGTTTACACTTCCAGAAATGAAGGAAAACAGATTCAATCCAGCCAAACACATGGAAAATGTGCAAAACACATTTCACTGCATTTAAAATAGCACCA
The DNA here is from genome assembly GCF_040894005.1 of Engystomops pustulosus. NCBI lineage: Eukaryota > Metazoa > Chordata > Amphibia > Anura > Leptodactylidae > Engystomops > Engystomops pustulosus. The sequence continues at coordinate 80,424,371 of NC_092418.1, forward strand.
AGAACGGACCTAAGGGTGCATCCACATGTTTAGTTTTTCAGATGCAGTTTTTGATGCCCAAACCAGGAGTGGAGTAAAATGGAGGATAAGTAGCACTTCTTGATGATATGTCCTCTCCCATGATGATCCATACCTGCTTTTGGCTTCAAAAACTGAACGTGTGACCGCACCCAAAGGGAATTAGCTTTCAACTTCTCAATTAGTGTACTCTTTGTAGTACTGGACTCTGAAACAACTAACAGACCCTCTAAGGGTGCGTTCACACGTTGCGTTAACGTATGCGTTGAGAAAAAGTAGATTTGCCTAATTTCATTGCTTTCAACATAGTGTTAACAAAATATATATTACAAATATATATTACATTGATATGGAATCAACTTTGCTCCATTTTATGATATTGAAGATTTATTAGATAATAACAGCCTCTCCAGTATTTTCCGGTAGCACCTTTTATAATGTGTCACTTTGTTATCCATGTACTTTGTGCCTGTACACCCGTCCATTACATGGATCTCTATTTGGTTAGTACATCACACCCTTTCAGGTTATGGAACTGTGTGACACTGTTATGTCATCTGCATAATTGCTAGAAATACAGATGTGTTAATAGAAGAAAATCTGATAATTAAGAAGTCAGTCATTACTGGACCTGTACTGCTGCTCTGGAACAAACAATGTTCACAAATCCCTTCTCTCGACAGGCATTCTCCTATGCAGAAGATTAGACCATATGCCCCTGGCTACACTGGACCTGGCTACAACAGTCCAAGAACATTAGGACTTGGTATAGGTGCAAAACTACACTTCAAACCCATTAGTGACCAGTCTACTTTAGGACCTTATGTCAATTCTTCACCATTAACTTTATAAAAGCCAAAAAATCTGAAATTTCTAAAATCTTTCAAAAAAAATTCTTTATGTTTGGCATTTCAGGTACAATATGTAACAGCATATACACCTCTTTCATTTCCCAAGCAGTGGAGCTACGGGGAACTGAACACTAGATTTCTTTAGACTGCAACTCATAGTACAGCCATAGGAGAACATATGGATAACCCCTCTAAGTTAAAACACTCTTCTCTCCGCCGAGATATTGGAATAAAGGGTTAATACACAGACATATCTTTCTTTTTCACCTTGGGTGCCCATCAAACACCTCATCTAATGATAATCAATCATAACACTGTTTTCTTTTCTTCCTAAGAGGCTCTCATTCCAAGAACAAGACACAGAAAATATAATTAACAAAATCATATAAAGAAGTGAAGTGCTAAAGAGGGAAGAGAAAAAAGGGAAATCATTTACATCAAAAGTGAATCCGAGCCACCACTTTAATTAGTGTGTAAGGACTGAATAAAAAGACCTACTGACATCATCTACAAACATATCGTGCCCGGCCCGCTCTCAGCTTCATTATACCCATGTCATACCTGGTTCATGGCGGTGACTGGATCATAATCAAACATTCATTAGACAATGTAACAAAAAGTTTGTTTTATAGAAATACCTAATCTTTTCCACCTCTGGTACATACAGACGTTTGCACATGGGAATCCTTTAGGTGCAGGTATTACCTGTGTGCCTGAGTGGTGGATATTTTCCTGGGATGATGCTCGGCTCCGTCGTCTGGGGGGAGCTTTGGGTACAGCCCCCCTTTCTTCATCTGAAGTGTCCATGTCACCAGAGTACTGCGATCCCTTGGTTACAAGGAAGGGGCTGCCTTTAGGGAAATAGCGGGTGCGAGTTAGTTGGGAATCAGGGATGGAACAATGTTTTTGGGATTCTGTTAAACAAGGGAGGTCTGGAGAATCAGGTGAGGAGGGTAAAAGAGGGGAAATTGGGCATTATTGAAAGCAGTTACAATGGAAAATATTTGCTAAAATAAGAAATGATGTTTATGGTTAGACAAAGTCTAAATGCCCAAACCAGTATGTCAACGCTACAGCCGAAAATCCAATAAAGTTTATGAAAAGATCCACCATTACGATGACATTGTTAACTTATATGGACTGTTATGTAATAGTGTAATGTAGAATAATTAATATCAACAAATTATCTTCATTTATTACACACGTCATAACCAAAAGTTCAGATGTGTCCTTCTTTACCACACCTATTGGGTAGAGAAAGCCAGATATGTGTGTTAGAAGTAGAATAGATTTTCAAGACAATATTTTATCTTACACCTCATGGTATAACAAGTTATATCCTATGTATGTCCACTTCTAGGTGTTTTGCTAGCATTTGAAATATTGTAATCAATTTGGTCATGAGAAATTGCCAACCTTAACCAAATGTAAAGGTGTTGAACAAATTTTCATTGTTATCTCCTATAAAATGTATAGGGGATGACAATCTGATCGATGGAGTCTGGGGGGCCTCATAAGTCATGATACTGGGGTCCGGTTCTCACTAATTGAATGAAGTCAAGGGTCTAGCATGGATTATGCTGCTCCTTGCAATACTACTGCATTGCTTGAAACTGGCATGTACAGCGCTCAGGTATCTCCAGCATTCACTGCCAATGAGAATGCTGGAGAAAGCCAAGCGCTGTGCTAAGCAATTTTCAACACTCCCATACTACTGAATGGAGATGTAGCATGCATGCTCAAGGGGCAACAGGCTAGACTGAACAGGGGATAAAAACCAAAGTTGGTAATACCCCTTAAAGGACTTTAGCTTTGTGAAAAGCACATCCATGTGTTCAATTGTTCAAATTCATTCCAAAGCCATCAACCCTAATATCACATGGAGGTACCACATGGTGAATTATTTCTGATGTTAACTATATGTGGTGCTGAGAAAAGGAGCAGAAACACATGCACGCAATAGATTTACAGAAAGAACCTTTCATGATATCTATTGATTATGTGTGAAAAACAATAACACAATAAACGCCTAATTCACAAGGAACAGAGCTGCGCAATACAGGTTACACTGTCTCCATATTTGTGACTTATGTAGACTTTTAGGTCTTAGGTGGGCTGGTTTCCTGGTGCTAACCATTAATATTAGGGAGAACAATGCATTTTTGTCTCTTGTATATCTATCTTTTTATGTCTATAATATAGAGATATGGGGGTATATTTATCAGGGTCTCTGTGCCACGTCATTTTTAGCCCTAATCCGCCACCTTTAAGGTGCGACATAAGGGGCGGGTGGCAAGGCTGTCCGAGCAGAGGGTGGAAGCCTCTTGATGTATCACGCTGCAAAAATGCATTTGCGGGCAAATCATAAGATAAATATCACCCATGATATGCGGTGATAGCAATTAATATCTCATATTAGTTTGTGAATGATACAGGAGCCGTGAGCATTCTTACTATACAAAGGGGTATTGATACTATTACTGACTGTTCCAGGTTCCTGTTCTGTATGTGGAATATCAGATTCATGTCTAGGTTTGTTAAACTGTTTGTGTGTAATGCAACCTGGGACAGCGCTCAAATATAGGTTCCATGACCAATTAATTGCAATATATCCAAACACACAACAAACATACAATGGGTACGGAAAGTATACAGACCCCTTTAAATTTTTCACTTTGTTTCATTGCAGCCAATTCGTAAGTTCAAAAAAATAATTTTTTTTTGCTCATTAATGTACACTCTTCACCCCATCAACAAGAAAAACTGAAATATCAATATTGAGTATGAGTCATGTCATATATATTCAGTATATTTTTAACCTAAATCCATATCTGTCCTGGGAAACCCCTTTAACTTGTTTAACTTTGTCTTTAGATTGAGATTTATCCATGTGTGCACAATATTGTTACATACTGCAACATCCTTTTGAATTGAGCTTTATATGTGTATTACATTTAAAGGGGTTATCCGGGTTTAAAAAATTTCTTATGGTCGGGCTGGGGAGGGCTAGTTAAACATAATAAACATGTACTTACCTCCTCCGCGCCGCCGATGTCCCGCGCCGCGGTCCCTTCGATCCGTGCCCCTGTTTGCTTACAGGGGCACGGAAGCCGCGCACAGGGAGCTTCCGGTCCGCGATGTGGACGGCTCCTCCCATCCGTCCCTATCTCTCAGCGCTGTAAGCGCTGGGAGATGGTGTCGGATGGGAGCTTCCAGCCGCCTGGAAGCTCCCTGTGCGCCCTTGTACTGAAACCGGCGCACGGAGAAGACGGGCCGCGGCGCGGGACATCGGCAGCACCGGAGGAGGTAAGTACATGTTTATTGTGTTTAAATAGCCCTCCCCAGCCCGGCCATAAGAAATTTTTTAAACCCGGATAACCCCTTTAATATCCCTGTAGACATTAGATTATGGAATCTATATATTTGTCTATATTGCTGCTCACATTATTCCAACAGTTAGTTAGTGTCTGTGAAGATTGAGTTACCGTTGGATTCTATATAGTGATGAACTAGTATCCATATGAGGTAACCTCTTATGTTTTATTAGCTGGATTAACTTTGCAGTAGCGTATATTCTGCTAAGGATCCACTGTATTCAGCTTGTACTTACTGGACCTCCGGATGTTTTCCAGACTACGGCGTCGAGAGTTCATTGTCAAGCGAACTTCAGTACTGAACTCCTGGTCTGGGTTGGGGGCGTTCTGTCCTTGCTCCTGGAGTAGCTGGTGGAACACAGACGCCAGCTCTGCTTCAGCCATCAGTGATTCTTTTCGTGCAACATCTTTCCCATTACTGGTAAACTCTGAAAATGACTGGTGGAAGAAGTTATCATCAATAATATTAAAGCTTTGCTTTCTGATGAACTACTGTACTGAAGAAGCTTTACATTTCGACCCATTACCCAAAGACTGTTTGAATCATAAAAAGTGATAGACCCCAAAACCCCCGAAGATACCTGGAAAACATCTTGTTCTAGAGTTGGAGAAAGCTGCACTGATTGTCTACGTGACTGAGCTGAGTACTCAGAATCATTGTCAAAGTCATAAGGATGAACGGACAGCAGACGCTTGGTCTTGCGCATCTTCAGGAGAGAAATTCATTGTGCAGTCAAGTAATAAGAAATAGCAGAAAAGTAAAATTTGTACATACACAAGGATTTTATCAATAACAGAATAGATTCCTGCGAAAGTTGGGTTTCCATCATGATCTAAACCACTGACAGTGTGATACTTTCTACTGAACCCCACAGATCAATATATGGATGTTACTAAATAATTTACTGTGTACTCATGAATATAACCTATAGCGGTTAGAACTGCAATGCTACGTATGAAGATTCTAAAGAAAACATTCTGTTTTACTGTTGCCACCACTAGAGGGAGCCCAAGAATTGAAACAAGGGACTGCTGTGTGACCTCTTGTCCAGTAGATGTCTCCAGAACAAAAGTGATAAGGGGCTGAAAAATAAGGCAGACATACACAAGGTACAGGAAAAAGTAGGAATTGCGGGTCCAAATAAACTTTCCCCTATATAATGTAAGTTTTAAAAAAAGTTAATGACTAATTAGTAATTTAGGCAGGTGCATTTTATGCATCCAGATAATCTACAAAAACTGGCATGTATGGGTCTTCTGCATCAAATTCCTCTATTCCAGGTGAAAGGCAATGGGTTTATAATTTGTAAGCTACAGTGCGCTGTAGTGGTGATCAATGATTTAGAAACCCATAACTTGATATATGATTTAAGCAAAATACAGTCCAGTCTGTTGATGAGGACAGACATGCGGTTACCATACTATAGCGCTGGGCTTCTGCACCATCCAATACATCATCATCTTCATCAGCAAACATTCCGGCCCGGGCCTGGCGCAGATATTCTCCTGGTGTCAGAGACATAATTCTATTTTATAGAAATACATGTGTTTTTTTGGACTGTAATAGAATAGCTGCTTCTAGGTATAACATCATATTCTCAGGAAATGATGTCCCAGGACAGCAGGTCTGCGGAAGAAAGTCCACCTTGTGCTGTACCTCATTTCATGCAAAGCCCCACTTGAAAGTGTACGTTTTATATTAGGAATCTGTGTTTCAAGTGGGATTAATCACAGAGCAGCCATTGCCATAGACTATTTGGTGTGAATGATGGGAGCGAAAGAGCCAGGCATTTTTGGGTTAAAAAGTTTTTTTTTTTTTAATTGGGTAAAACTAAAAATGCATGGAAATTTTTGTAACCAAAAATTTGTTATAACTGAAGCTCCTCCATACTAGGTTTTACAGAGATGTTATAAAGTGGGACACAAGAGCTCTTGTTGTGTGTATTGGCAGAAGTAAAACTTTAATATGTGGAGCACAGAGACTGAGATTGCACAAGATCTTATAGGAGCCCTATATGAGGAAGCTGACACAAGGGGTGATAATTGGAGAATTGTGTTTTAGATTTTATACTAGAGCTGTTGGTGCTACTATAGTACAGTAAAGGGTTAATTGCAGGGCTAATCGTATAAAAGACTGATTATGAAGAGCTCTGTGAAATAAAATAAGGATTTTTCCTTATCTAACATGTATAAATTGAGAGTCTAAAACATTATGATTTACTACCTATGACCACCAGGGGGCACAAAGTAAATAAGCTAAAAATATAAGCCTATTAATATTATTAAGTTTATCAGATCAAAATAAATTCACAGGTATATATATCAGAAAATGAAGCATAAACTACCATGTATAGATGAATAAAGATAGATAATTTAGTCTTTATATGCACCAAAGCAAACCGCAGGTCAATAAATTGCTGTCATGGCAAAAATACAAGTGAAACTGCCAATAATATTGTCTTACACTTAGAAAAATTCACTTTAATGTATGATACAAATACACTGCTAAGATGTTTAAATCATTATGTAAAAGGAAAAGGGCAAAACCGCAACAACCAATAGATTCGTAGGTTACAGGTTTGGCTCAATGCTTCTTGATAGTTGATTGGAGGAACAGAAAAACTGTATATTTGTGTTGCACGTAGCAGCCAATAACCATGTAGCTTTAATTTTTTTGGAAACTGAAACTCATGCTGTGATTGGTTGCTATCTGCTTATTTATGTGAATATATTTCTAATACTGGACAGTTTACTTACGATTAATATCAGGCAGGCTCTGTACTCTGTCCTGAAGTCCTGTATAGAAATAAATAGATGTACGTTACCCGCTGGGCATTCAGACTATAACAATCCTTAGGCAGGTTTCATCATAACAGTGATCACATGAACCACCCGCTATAATGAGTTATTTAGCAAGCACATGTAAAGGGAACCTGTCAGGTTTTTTGGACCCATGGGTTCTGAAGAGGTGCCCATCATTTAGATACAATAGCATAGATACTGCATACAGTAGCGGATTATAATATAGGTGGTGTCACGGATGCCCCTGCGATCCACATTTTAGATCGCAGGCACAACGGTGGCACTCTCCGTGGCGGCACCCCGGTCTGGGCCCACTTACCTCTCCATGTTCCTGCTCCCGTCCCGGCCGGCCAGCACGCGTGTCCCCGCTCTCTAGCACGTGCAGGTTTAAAGGGCCAGCACTCCGCTGATTGGAACTGTCCACTTTCGGGAATCTTGAAAAGCCGGCATCCCCCACCGGATCTTAGAGCTGCATGCCCATGAAAAAGCTTCCTACTGTGTTTCCTTCCCTAGTGTTGACCTCCCGTTGTGACCCCAGACCTGTTCCCAATTCTGCTCCTTCGCTGCCATCCCTGACCTCTTTCTCCGTCCCTGACCTTGAACCTCTGCCACCTGCATTGATCTACTGCTTGTCCCCGACCACGAGATTGTCTGCGAATTGTGTACTTTGATCTTGGCTGCCACCGTGAACAAGTTGCACCTGTGGAACAACCTGGTGGTACCATGCCATAGCAAGACAGCTTTGCGGCGGGTTCTCGTGAAGACCGGGTGCCACTTAGATTCCCGTCTCAGGTGTCGGCTTGTGTCATCGTCCACGGTGGTCCAGGGGGTTCACTACCCCAGAAGCCTGATAGGTGGTTTGGGTGGTAGCCCGGGGGCCCAAGCCTTCTAAGGGGCCCATGGACACCCACCCACCAAGTTTTATACTTAGAAGGACTTTCATTCATCAAATCCTTGTACTTCTGTTCATGTTCTCAAGTCACATGTACACAAGAGCCTTTTCAGGACCTTTGAAGGTCCTCCAAAGGTCCCGAAAGCACAGATTGAAAGCAGCAGAAGGGACGCATCCTCCAATCTCATATTCATAATTCATAATAATTCATAAGCCCAGGGCCCATGACAGACTTAATCCACCCCTGGCTGCATAAACCCCCAAATATAGATGTAACATTCTCCAGATGTTGACCTATCACAAGTTAGCAACAATTTTGTAACAAAATTTGTGCATGCCCCAAACTTCACCACTACACTCTCTTTTGGGCTTTAGCATAAACCTGTGCTCATTTTGGAACAGAAAATTTGGATCTGTTGGCACGTATTGTAGATGTAGGCATTCCCAGGGAATATTTTGCTACAAATTCAACTAATTCTTATGGAACAAGTATTTTCGGACAGACATACCTGTCAAGCTGGATCCTCCTCTGCCATCAAACTGCTGCCTCAGATACAGGGAGCGTAACACCTTGGCACTGCCAAAACGCTTGAATTTAGAGCGCACATGGTCGTAATACCATTCATGGGAGCCGATCTTCACCATTCTGTGGATAATATAACAGTGGTAGGCAGATGTTACAGGGCATAGTACGTAAATGGGGATCATCATTACAGAAATTTCTGAATCCTATAGAGTTCTGCTCAGCGCACTTCTTTATACTGATTAAACAGAACATATTTGCTAATACAATGTAGTTATTGTGCACAAGGCCCATAATATAGTATACATAATATACTGGCAAACATTCCTGGCCCGCATGTCCCTTTTGCTTATTGTAGAGCAGGGAGAACAGGAATCTTTCTGCAGGAAATACTTTCTACACCGTCACCGCACAGATCAGATTGTATTGTATTACATTCCTCTTATGCACCAGAGCGGAGATTTCTAAAGTGGAATGAATATATATTTTTATTATCTACTAATCATAACCTTTACCATCCATATTAGGGCTAATATCTCATTAACTAAAGTCACAAGACAAACATCTGATTGATCAAGGGGCATCACCTAATATCAACATTGCTGATGTATAAAAGAAGGAAATTTTGGAGATAAGGGTCGCCACAGGTACCTGGTAGCTGCTTATCTCCTTTCTGCATGACAGTAAACAGACATTCTGTTGAGTCTGTTAAAATGAGAACCATTGGCTGATACTAAAAATGAATAATAATGCCTGCAAATGGTTTTGAACCCAGTGAAAGAGGTCCAAATTTCCATGAAATACACCTGGTAGCTGCGGGAGGTATGACAGTGTCACAGTGTGTTTCATTGCCAGGAGCTCCCTGCCAATGGCTCCATGCCAGTGTTCTGCCTCTATAATAGGTACACCATGGCTTATCTTGATTTTACATGATTTACACTGTGGTATTGAAACTATTGTCTAATGTAGAAGAAATTGCGGCTATTCATAGTGGTACAGGACTGTCACTTACCTGGAGGCTCTACAAGTATCGCACACCCAGCCCTGTTCTTTTTTGTTGTAGCGGCTGCAGTTTTTGCAGACATAGAGCTGGCAGTCTTTGCACTGGCGCTTGCTGTTGATCAGGAACTGGAAGGCCTGCAGGCAGTGAATACAGTGACTACTGTTCAGACTGCTCTGGTTACACAGGAGCTCTCGCTTACTGCTCTCCTTTTCCAGCTTTTCTTTTAGTTCCCTAGAAAATTAAGGAGACTAATATGTAAGTTCTGATTACATTGATATAATTCCACACCTTCCTAGCTATGGACACAGCCCATCACTATTAAACTACATGCACATGAAAGTTGTCTCTATCTGTGTTATCGTTTTGGTTATTTTTACGGATGGCACACTGACACATTCATTACAATTTTAAATAAAATAAAGAAGAATAGTTGTGTGTGCCATGTCTTCTGAACTACTACATTAATTTCAATGGACCCCTGCACATAATATGATTTTCACAGTTTTGTGAGGAGGCTGTAGAAATCTTAGAGCAGGTCCTATTCGTGTCCTAGTTTGCGGTCTGTGCCTTCCCATAGAAGTATATGGAAATGTGAATAATATAGATGACAAACTGTTGTATTACGTATGCGGATCATCTGTATTCAATGGCCCAAATTTATTAAAGTGCACCACTTTTCTGTCTGGCTCTACAAAACAGAAAAAATGTACACCTAAAGAGGCTGTTACTGCTTAGTTGGACCATGCACCACAATTCTGCAGCATGAACAAAGTGCACCAAAAAAAGAAATGGTGCGCGCTTCCTGAGCAGTGCAGGGGGCGCCAAACTCATAAGGAACTTGCTTCACAATTCCTGAATCTGGTGCACCCTGTACACTACACCAAGTGCAGTTTGCACTATTTTTGCTAAATGTGGGCCAATGTGCAATCCACGTTTTTCTACTGTAACAAAATAGTGACATCAATTGGCACCTTTCTGTTTTTGTTTTGTGAATCTGCAAATACAGTCCCTATGTCATCCTTTTATACATAATCACATACGGCTCAGAAACTGAGTTGAACCACAAACACACATCACAGATCCGTTGTTTGCAGTCTAAGGGTACATTCACACGGCACATACCGCCGTGCACCTGAGAGGAGGAGGAGGAGGTGACCCCTCCATAGAAAATAGCGGGTCACGGCTGCAGACACAGGGAAAGGCAGATAATGCTCTATCTCTTCCCTGTGCATGGCGCGGATCGGTGCCACACCACCCCCATGCCGCCATTTCCCTCTATGTAATACAAAACACCCCTGAGGAAGTTGCCCTTTGTGGCGACGAAACGCGTGGGGAGCCCAGTGCCTCTGTCTTTTCTCACCTCCCTTTACAACATGCAGACCTTCATGTGGTAACTTCTCATCCTCTGAACCTCTTCTTCCCCTTGATCATTGTCGCGCTTACCTCTGTATCGTCACCAGTATATATATATATTTTTTCATGTTTTGTACTTAGCACTTTTAGCACTTTATATATATCTTGTGTGCAATGAACAGGCTGAGGGTTGTTCTTTGGGGAGGTACAACATCACTATTGAGTGATTGACAGCAGGCAGTCACGGTGTACCGACACCAGGTCACTGGACATTGTTTTGGTATGTACATTTTTGTATTTTAAATGTTTTTAGTTTGTCGTGGATTATTTGTTTTTGTACCAATAAAATTTGATGTTTTTGCAATACCCCTTGAGCCATTTTGAATGCACTCTTTTTCTTGTGGTTTTGTTGAAATTTCCCTCTGTGTAGACGTATATGCGTCTGAATGAGCCCTAAGAACAACACACGTATAGCTTTAAAAGAATTGTTGCTACAACTGATAATACACTATACCAGTAGGGGCGAACCTATGGCACCGGTATCAGAGGCGGCACTTAGATCCCTCTCTGTGGGCGCCCAAGCCATTAACCCAGGCATAGAAATTCACCAGCCAGGACTCAAGGAATCTTCTTGCAGTCCCAAACAACTCAACATATGTTACTCTCTACTATGTTAAAGCCACACATCTTTGGCTGCTTTGGACTGCAGGAAGAGTGAGAACGTGTGGAAAGGGACGGATTTTCTTTGGAAGTTCTCCTGCTGGCCCCACATTTCTTCCTGTACATGGGGACCCTGGAGAGAAGATACAATGAGTGTCCAAATTTGCCTTCCTCCTTTCCTTTCTCTATTGGTTTCCTTTCTGTATTGGTTATGATTGAAAGTTGTGGCAGAACAGGTAGCAATAACACTTGCCTTTTGTTACACATCTACTATTTTATGATTGATGATATAAATATGTAAATCAAAGTGGAGCAGTTTGATAACCCAATTTTTGTATCGATAGTCTTGTTTATAGTATTAGAAATGATATACGCTGTTGCATTGTATTAAAAGGTGTTACATTATATGAATGCGTCTGCCCTGTTTACCAGCACAGGGATGAATCACTAACTTCTACCTGCACATACCAGGAGCTGTTTGTTTTTGGGGTTTGAGCTGGGTGGAGCACGCATAATGTTTGGCTAGTAGGATGAGTTTAGAGGAAATAGAAGTATTTACTGTACTTTCTTCCACTTACTTAATTGTCCTTATACAGCTTAATGCAAAGCCCTAGTTCTACTGATATACTGTACAACCTGACAGATGGAAAAAGTCATCATTATCAAACATTGTATTTTTTTCATTGTAATGTAGAGCCACTTTATCCTTAGTAAGCTTAAATTAACATATGGGAGTTTTAAGCACTAAAAAAATCTGAGATTAAGAAATATGCCACATATCATTATATCATATAACAGATGACCTAAGGGTTTAGGGTTTAGGACCCAACTCATTTGAATGATATACAAATTATATCCGTGTGCTCCTGCTACATTCATTCTATAATTTTAATTATGGGATAAAGTAGGTCTGGATACCTTAGGCATGATGATTCTGAGGGTCTACCCTACATTGGTACAGAACTTGTACATGTCCATGTAGGGAGTATCATCAATAAGACCTATTAAGTTTGTGATAAAAAGTGAGTTCACCTGCTTCTTCCCGGGGCTTGTAAGTGCGTGTCTCGCGTACATCCTGCACGTTATCCGAATCCGTTAGGTTGTCGGCCCACCTCCGATTTCTGTTGCGGGCAAGCCGGCAACGATGCGCCAAAATCCGATCGCATGCGCCAAAATCCCGGGGCAATTCGTCGCAAAACGGAAATCGCCGGGAAACCCGACAAAAATGCATCCAACGGACACTTATTTAATGAGCCCCAATGTGTCATATACAGATGTACAGCATATATACACACCATATACACATCACAGATAAACATATATAAAGCATACATACATTACATATATGTTATATACATATTATGCTGTACAATGTGTATATATACTGTGTATATAATATATACACAGTATATAATGGTGCACACGCTTCAGGTCGGATAATGGAGCCCCCTGACACTGCCGGGCCCCATAGCGGCAGCTATGGCTGCTACCACTCTACTAATTCCCCTGGGTTTATGATATACTTACTCAAGTCTGTGCTCTTCATTCTTACGGAGATTCATGTCTCTTTCAATAACCTCCCATACATGTTTAGCTTCTTCATCACTCAACTTGGACAAGTCCAGTTTCTTCCCCATGGTGGTAGATACAGTATGCAGCGGGTGCAAAATCTTTAAGACCAAGGAGAAGAGTCATGAGATATAGTTATGTGCAGATTATCATTGTATAACACTGTAGCAGAATCTGACCTAGATGATTTTTTTCTGAAGACATATGATAAAACCGACTATGTGAAAACAGGAAATGAATTGATACAATCAGTGCTGACAGCTGCTTAAAATGCAGCATCATGGCAGTGTGTTATTGATAATTATATAGTGTAGAAGCCATGGAAGCGGGTCACATTGAGAAGGTTAAAGGTTAAAATGCATATATAGATGTTACTTTATGTAAAATGTTAGCTTCTTGCTTTAACTGCTTTGTAAAGGACTCATTTCTCCTAATAAGCGTGAGACAGTTCATGAAGGAGCCTGTGCCCAAGGCAGTCAGCTGATGGTCATGCTATAAGGGGCTGATGTCTGAAGATAGCATGTGCCCCGGGACAACCCGACTTTTCTCAATGGTCTTATTGTCAGTTCCAATTACGTATATTAAAAACACTCTGCTTTTCATGTACCGTCCTTGTCACACAATCCTTGAGACCAAGTGCTCGAAAAAGTGTGTGTGTTATTCTTGCCTTTAACCTTTACCATGTCAGGGGACTCTACATTAGACAAAAATTCAGTAATTAAATTTGATAAAAAGTCCCTTAAAGGATAAGTAAAGTCACATTGCATTGGGCAATCCCACTTGTTCCAGAAATCATAAAACAAAGAGTAACAGTGGTGAGATACAGGACAGGGTCACTGATCAAGTGTAATGTTTCGAGTGTCACAGGGGCACTTTTCAAGCAAGAACAATAGATGTGATACCACCATGGTAAAATATAGGGGTTTTTAAAATGTTAAATGACTTCTCAGATACAATACAACTAATACTAACAACTTAAAGGGGTTTGACACTTAAAGTAAATGTTAACAGGACAAATATACGACCCTAATAGGATCATTCATACTACAGGTGGTCCCCGGGTTACGTACAAGATAGGGTTCAGAGGTTTGTTCTTAAGTTGAATTTGTATGTAAGTCGAAACTGTATATTTTATAATTGTAGATCCAGACAAAATAAATTTTGTGACAATTGGAGTTTAAACATTTTTTGCTGTAATGGGACCAGGGATTATCCATAAAGCTTCATTACAGACACCTTACAGCTGATCATTGCAGTCTGGGACTATAGTAAAGCATCCAGAGAGCTTCACCAGAGGTCAGAGGGGTCTGTCTGTAACTATGGGTTGTCTGTAAGTCGGGTGTCCTTAAGTAGGGGACTGCCTGTATACTTATTCTGTGAAAGTCTGCCTTTTGGGCGGGGTCACATGACTCCTGGGCTGTATGACTCTGGACTTCCTATGATGATGACATATGGTAGTCAGTATAATAAGGAAGACCACATAAGGGTCTTATACTTACTTTGCTAACGTTATCTATATGTGGCCGACCTCTTTATCATCTAAGTAACCTAAATGTTCTTATGCATAAATATCTGTAGGTTTATACATCAGATCAACTCTATTCTTATACCTAGAGATCAAGCCATGCAGTAGGTTAAATCGCGGAATAGCCCTATATTTTGTTATAATTCATTCCAATCAAAGGGCACCAACTACCTCCATCATCAATATAATAGTACCATGTATTGGGAATCTTTCCCTGAAAGCCTGCATACCTTGTAGATGCCTACTTACAATGTAGTTTTGTAGAAAATTGAGTTTATACATTCAGGCAGTATGTAACCTAGTAACTCTAGGTTCGTTCTTAAGTTGAATTTGTATGTAAGTCGGAACTGTATACTTTATCATTGTAACCCCAGCCAATTTTTTTTTTGGTCTCTGTGACAATTGGATTTTAAAAAGTTGGATTCTCATAAGAACCAAGATTAACAATAAAGCTTCATTGCATACACCTTTTTATAACCGTTACAGCTGTTTATTGTAGCCCAAGGCTAAAGTACAGTCTGGTGTTCTTAAGTCGGGGACCGTCTGTACATATAATTGTATAATGGAATGATTTGCAGCTTTCTAATATAATGAGCATCAGGTTTACCTTTTGGGGGGCCACACATCCAAATCTCAGTCCACAGAAGCCTGGCAGTGCCTCGGTGCCATGAGTCAAAAAAGCTAATTTGCATATCAGAAAAATGTCTGTAATTAAGATACAGTGCCATACTGGCAGCTAATTTTATGAAATATGGGGAGGACTTGTAACCCTTTATCAGCAGACATTGTTAGAGTGGTCAAAACCTGCTGACAAGTCCTCCTAAGTCAGGAACTGCCTTTATATTTATTTCTAATATATTAGAAATCTACATAATGGGTATTATGAACCAAACATACCTTAAGAATGCTGCAGCTATACTGATGCAGAAACCTATCTTGTTTAGTCCCTGAGCTGAGTGGTTTTGCTGAAAAAACAATCATAACTTTGAGGACCTTTGGAAATCTGGGTACTTACATAAATATATTACACACAGAGCTCCTGAACTGTACAGACAGGACTAATCAACCTGAGCTTGATCACTCATACACAGCAGCTGGGGATGCTCCAGCAATTGATTACTTCTGCCTGTCTTACACAACACAGTGATTACATCATTCTCTGGAGCAGAGCATGCTTAATGTGAGAGGAGAAGCGTTGGAGCCAGGCACAGGAGTGACAGAGCTTAATTTTCATAATTTTATAATTTCTTTTAAGCAAACCACTCAGCTCAGGGGTTAAACAATATATGTTTCGGCATCAGTGTAGCTACAGCATTATCAAGGTATGTTTGCTACATAATGCATGAAATCAAATGGTAGATTTCCTTTAAGCTTGTGCTTTCCAAAAGGAGCCACCTACGAGACTGTCACTATATCCTGAGGGCATTGTAACAGGTTCTTTGCTAAATAGTGTCTATGTGTTCAGTCTGTTGAGCCTCTAGAATGTATCTGTTTGTATAGTAATTGTCAAGTATCCAGTATTCTAATATATTAGTTGAAATAGTGCTAGAGATTTACTTTTATATGTAGCTATACTTTATTGTAAATCTACCAGAATATATTTGAGGACTGCTAACTAGCTGTATTGTGATATAATGTTATTGTTAAAAAAGAACTACCTTTACCCTTTGTAAATTTATGGTTGTCTTCCATACATGTACTAGTCTCTGCTGGGGGGTCATTTCTAGTTGCAGTTCTTTGGTCTGGGAGGGTTAATATCATGTAATGTCATGTACCTTCATCCAGATTCTTTCAGATGTGACCAGATGTGAGATAAGTAATTGACTATTTGTACATTTTTTTTAACTTTTTTACATATATGCAGTTCCTTTTTCTTATTATTGGAAAACCCTTTAATTATAAAAACTTGCCTACAACTAAAAGTAGCCATTTTGGCAATAATAGTATATCACATGACTGCTATATAGGCAATCATCAGATTTATTCTGGTAGATTTACAAATGGTAGATGTACTTACAAAAGTCATTCTCCAGTTGGCCAATGGGTGTTTTTTTTTCTGAAGATCAAAAATCCCATGAAACATGCTATAGTGTGGAGAACGTCAGACTACATGCTGGCATCTGGCCTGCAAATCTGTCAGCACTCACAGGTTTACTGGAGTCCTTTCACATACTATCACTGCTGTAAACTCAATTAACAAGTTCACAGGCCACTGCTGCTTGTTAGTCCTGGTGCTTTTCCAAGACTAAAACATTAATGGCCCTTCCTTAGGATAAGCCATTAATATTGAGGCAAATCTTCAGACAAGCTAATTGGCAAACTTTCAGACTAGTAAATGGCCATGATGGTCATTTGAGATAATTTTCTATTTTATATGAGGGGATTTGGTGAAAATTTCTAATATACTTTATTAACATATTCTGCTCAGTTTGTAAATAAAATCAAGCTACTCCTTCCCATAGCTTCTCCTTCCATATTCCAGCCTCTACAGTGTGCGGCTATGGAGGCTGCATGAGTTCACATCTTATCTCCCAATGTGTTGTTAAACAGCTCTGAAAAGGGAGGATTAACCCTGTCACTTTCAGCTTGATGTTGGAATATATTGCACATAGCATACTACAGCCAGGGAGAGACT
Organism: Engystomops pustulosus; assembly: GCF_040894005.1. Taxonomy (NCBI): domain Eukaryota; kingdom Metazoa; phylum Chordata; class Amphibia; order Anura; family Leptodactylidae; genus Engystomops; species Engystomops pustulosus. The sequence continues at coordinate 80,441,576 of NC_092418.1, forward strand.
CGTCTGCAATCCTGTAGACAGATTTGCCATTTTAACGTAAAAGTAACAATGTAACTAACGGGCAGTTTGCAGTCTGTTTCTTTATAAAACTAAGCAGAATTTCTTAATGAAGTATTTTCACAACATCCCCCCCCCCTCCCCACAATATCAAACATCATGAGACAGTCTTATACTGCTCCAGATTCATCAGTGTCTGATGCTGTGTAATAAATCTGCATTTCTTTACAATTGTTCAATCTAACTTTGGACCTTGTATTTCTGGGTTTAGATTCTGACAAACACTTGGTACAGTTTGGACACCACTTAGGGCATGCCCCCTTTCATGTGCTAGTCATAACATTGTCTAAAATTGTCTAAAACCCTTTATAAATGTAGGACTAAGGCATTTTATGGCCAGGAATAGACAGGACGGGTTTTCTAAAGCGGAATTGTTATGCTGATGGGTTATTAATCTTCAGAATATTATTTATGGCTGCAGATTGAGAGAGGAGAATTCAACATTTGTATGCAGTACATCCGCAGAAAATACCTCAATTCTGACCTCTGGACGAGTGACCCATTTGGACTGCCCCAGTCCTTGGGAACTGTAGTATCCATAAATACTGTAACCCAAGTTTAAAGCCACCATGTCAACCAGTTTTCACACAATGGGGGAGAGTCATAATGCCAGAAGGCACATACACCTCCCCACCAGTTTCCTGGCTTCTCCGACCTGAATACTGCTCAGGGGATGTTGGGGCAGGGAGCGGGCATGAAGTGGGGTGGGCAGTGTAAACCATAGCAGAAAATTCTACAGGCCAGTGCTTCTAATTAGATATGGTCATGGGAGCGCTGATGAGGGGAATGCCAGTCTTAATGAATTCCCTCCACTGTCATAAGAGACTGAGTTCAGAAACATTCCAGCGTTTAACATCCATGTGAAGGAAATATACACATTTGTTTCTCAGGGTGGGATAAGGAAAGCTTTTCCTCAGTGCTGTCTTGAAAGGCAGCCCCCTTTACATCAAGAAAGCATTACAAGCCTTGTGACATGATATGCCAAAAGGAACACCCAACTGTGGACAGCGCTGCCTCAATGTTTTTGCATATCATCAGCACAGTATAGAGAACTATCGTAGTTTGGCTAGGTGAAACATAGTAACATACATATGTGAAGGCAATGAACCAGAGTGTAGTTCCAGTTTCTGCCAACAATGTTTAAATCCTGGAAAAAAAATGTAGTGAAAAAAAAACCCATGGGCATATATTTAGGGGTGTCCGAAACTGATCAAAATTTCCTAAAGCATTAAACAGTTACATGGGTAAAATTCGGTTCCATTCCCCTACTGTCTGAAGCCAGTGTTAAGTGAATTTAAAACAACAGTGGCTTACTTTATGTACCCATGAAGGCCGTAACTGCATATTGTGCTATACACTCCAGCTGCCTTTCCCCTTTCCAGTTTGCTTTTTAAGATAGCTAAGTGGTGGCTAATAGCTCAGCTAAATCTCTTCACAGCTCTAAATTAATCACTCAGTCTTAAAAATGCAGGTAGATCCTGGAGACATCCTGTTCTAGGAGAAGAATATCTCAGCTGCCAGGAGGAGGTCAATATATGCAGGAATCAGCAGTGACATAACAACCCAAGCGACTGCGACCAGGCCCAGAGTGGAGGGGGGCCTGCAGTTGTCCGGAGCTATTTTTAACTGTATACAAGTCTACAGGAGATGCACATATAATTAAAACAGTGGAGGCAGTGGTGAAGCTTACAGCTATTAGCTCTTTGCACTGCTACACACTCTGATGGGTCACAGCATGCAGCCAATCAGAAGTAAAGAGGGACACAGGAAAAAGGCAGCATGATTACATCATAACAGTATGCCACCTGTGCTCAGGACAGGTGAGGTTAATGTCTACTTTTTTTATAGGAATACAGAGGGGGGTATTATTTCACATGAAGCCCACAGAGGTAATGTGTCTGGGGGAGGGGGGGGGGGGTAAAAATAGGGTGTATATTTTATGGGGAGAATATTGTCTTTATGAGGCACAAAGAAGGTCTATATTTCTATTTAGATTACAAATTGGAAACATTTTTCCAATAAGAGAGCATTATTACTTTATTGGAAAAAAGGAGGAATATTACTATTAAGGGGCACTAAGGAGCGTATTAATATAAGGGGGTGGGAAGCAATACTTCATGCAGGCAAAGACGGCCATTACCATCACATGGGGGACACAGTTGGCGCAATTTACCTGTATGGGCCACTCTTGCTATGTGGGAAGCTTAGTTACTGTTTGGGGTCTCACATCTGGGGTGCCGTGGATGATGAGTGTGTGAAATAGGTAGAAATGTGTTCCAATAATAATGAGTTAAAACAACATGTTTGCTTATAATTCTGCAGTCATGGCGGGCCGAAGTTATGAAGACAAAAAGGCAAAGTGTGGGACTCCATCCAACGTCATCTGTGAGTTACGAAATGTAACTGTATTGCATTAACTTGCATGGTCTACAGAAGTACATCATATCGTCTCTAAAAGGTGGTCAAACTGTATATAAATCTTATTTTAAATGGCTTTAGGGAAACATATATTTATTTACTATGTCACTGGGAACCACAAATTATGCCTCATGCTGGTTCCATAAAGAAGTGATCAAAGTAACTCATGCCACAAATTTAGGACAGTAGGACTATAAAGAGCATGTGATGTTTGCAGATGACTACAGATGAAACCACATTGAAAAATTATGAAAATCCAGATTTAGAGGTGGACACCCTTTGATAGCAAGACCATGGCTAGAAGAAGTATATAAATAATGGAAGTAATGGATGTAATGCTAAACCCCGCTGAGTATTACACTGACCTTCTTCCTCTTGGTGGGGATGTTTTTTATGAACAATATTCAATTCATTTATAAGAAGACATAAGAACATTTTTAGAATTTGAAGTATTTTTTAAAACGGTGGCAGAAAATTCCCAGTAAGTCCAGCTAAGCATTGGTCACAGAACATGTCTAGAAAATTCCTGCATAAACAATAAAGAGGACCTGTCACCCTCAGGAGCTGCTTACTAAAGTGGGCAGCTCCCAAACCCTACACCAGTAATAGCAGTGTTAAATAGCTAGCTTTATATCGATAAAGCTAGCAAACACTGTATTACCTAGCCGCCTGAATGCCAGACCGGACCAGCAGTCTGGCATATTCATGAGGGGCCGTCCGAGGAGGCGGTGATTGCAACCTGAAGCCTGACAGTCACCGCTGGCACCGCTGGCAAATGATGCTAATGAGCCTGACAGGCCCCCCTGTGCTGTAGCTTCACAGGCTTCCCCCTCCCACTCTGTGAGATCAGGCAGAGGGAGGTGGGAAGTACTGAAGGAGCAGGTTGGAGGAGGAGAAAGCTGTGAAATCATGGATAGGCTCTGCTAACTTCTCTAGGAGCCATTCTGTCTCATTAGAATACCATATATGCTTGAGTATAAGCCAAGTTTTTCAGCACAAAAAATTGTGCTGAGAAGCCCTAACTCAGCTTATACTTGAGTCTATAAAAAAAAGTGTACTCACCTTCTGACACTCCCCGGGAGGTCCTCTTCTAGCCATCGATGTTCGGTCTCCGGCTCTCTGTCTCCGCGTGGTGCCGTCGCTTGAGCTGTGACGTCAGCTGCTCACTGACATTCTAGTCTAAGCACCGCTGTCGGCACACACTGGGCGACATTTACTATGGTATTTCCGCCAGTTTGTGGCGCTCTCACCGCATGTTCTGCTCTCCGAACTATTTATTAGCTGGCGGTGCCAGAAAAAAAAAGACTTTTTCCGCCTGCTCCGACTCTTCTCCGAATAGGGGCGTGGCTTTGGCAGAGTGGAAACTCAGACACAATTAATATGTGTCGCAGCCATTTTTGGGTACTGTATACTGGCGGAAAGTAGACCAAAAGAATGCTATTGCACTCACATTAGGATGTTTGCTGCCTCGGTATAGATTTTGGTCCCAGGGACAGAAAATGGTCTCCGCACCAGAAATGTATGTGCACAGCTCCACAATATTAAATGTGTATCTTCTTACCGAGAGCAGGCCGGTAACAAAGCCAATGCAGACACCGACACTTTGTGTAAATGTCCCCCACTATGAAGTCAGCAAGCGGCTGACGACACAACTAGAACAATGGAAGTACCTGAAGACAGGGAGCCGGAGCTGGAACATCGATAGCTAGAAGAGGACCTCCCTTGATTGGGAAGGGGGGTGTCGGAAGGTGAGTACACTTTTTTTTTCTCATATGCTGGGCATTCCTCAGGGCTGCAGTCTGTATACTAGAGACAGGGGGCTGCTCCCTGTATACTGGGGTGCAGGGGCTGCCGGCTGTATACTGGGGGGCAGGGGCTGTATACTGGCGGGCAGGGACTGTAGACTGTATACTGGGGGGCAGGGGCTGTATACTGGAGGGGCAGGGTCTGCAGGCTGGGGGGCTGCAAGCTGTGTACTGTGGACAGGGGGCTTCAGACTGTATACCGTGGACAGGGGGCTTCAGGCTGTATACTGTGGACAGGGGGCTGCAGGCTGTATACTGTGGACAGGGGGCTGCAGGCTGTATACTGTGGACAGGGGGCTGCAAGCTGTATACTGTGGACAGGGGGCTACAAGCTGTATACTGTGGACAGGAGGCTGCAGGCTGTATACTGTCAACAGAGGCTGCAGGATGTAAACTGTGGACAGGGGGCTGCAGGCTATATTCTCGGGACAGGGGGCTGCACGCTGTATACTGTGGACAGGGGGCTGCAGACTGCATACTGAGGGGCAGGGGCTTCAGGCTGTATATTGGGGGCAGGGGGCATCAGGCTGTATACTGGGGGGCAGGGGCTGCATGCTATATACTGGGGGCAGGGGCTGCAGGCTATATACTGGGGGGCAGGGGCTGCAGATTATATATTCGGTGGGGGCAGAGGCTGCAGGCTATATACTGGGGACAAGGGGGTTCTGGCTATATACTGGGGGGCAAACATGGGACAGCTCCTCTTCCACAAAATCATTGGAGATCTTTGTCATTTTATATGCAGCCATCAGACACTTATCCCCTGAACTGTAAATTGTTATTTTTTTGGGAAAACCCCTTTTAGGAGGACAATGAGCACCATTGGACCCCTATGCAACTATACAGGTTTGCCATATGGTTTGTATGCGGCTGTGATACAGTTTAGAACAACCGCAATATGGCCAAAAACATTCTCTAAAAATCTAATTTACCATCAAGAGAACAAATGCACCAAACTCTTTGGAGATTGAAGTTACAGATTGTGATAAAGATACAAGTTATACTTAGGGAACTACCAAATACTATCAGAATGGTTAAGGATAAGGAGGGAACATGAAGCGAATTCTTACATTTCTATACTGTCCCTACTTTTCCTCTATAGAGCTGGACAATGGGACTAGGGACTCCGAGCAGTAAAATCCCTACAACAGTTTTTGGTAGGAGCGCTGGAATCCTACTAATAGGATAATGTACCCAGGCCAGTCTTTTATTAAGCCAAATTACTAGATAATACAGAATCCTTTACATATATACACACATTTTAAGGTGTTGGATAATATATTAATTTTAGAAACAGAAGAGGTACTACTATATAGTCACTCAGGTATTTTTCATAGGGCACAAGATCCTATTGCTTATGTCTTAGATGGGGCTTTGATGCCAAAACCAAATTCCGAAACAAGATGCAGTCTTTCCCCTTTAAGAGCTATATCTTATACACAATCTATCTGCAGTATGTGCAGACTTGTTACATGTCACTCATTGTCTTCTCACAATAGATCTTATCAGACAAAATATTATATAAAAGTATCAGATAGCCATTGTTTAATAAATGATGCAACACATATAACTGCTAATATTAAAGAAAATGTAAAAGAGTGTAAGAGAAAAGAGGGGCTACAAGGGGCTATTACCTGATCTCTGGCTGCAGCTGGAGTGTCAGAGTTGGATTCTGTGTTAACAAGATTGTGTGTATTTGTGAAGGGGGGCAGACCCAGCCCTGCTGTCACATACTCCTGCCCTCCTTTACCGTCACCTCCCATAGCCAGAGGCAGCCCAGAGGCAGCAGCGGTGCCCTTATCACATGCATATAGGGCCAGGCACAAAGTGGGCACTGAGTTTGAATCAGTAAGTGCGGAATAAACTTATATACTGTAGAACAAAGTTCTTTAGTACTTTTCAGTACAGGCGGACACCCGACTTACAGATGACCCCTAGTTACAGACAGACACCTCTCCCCACTGTGACCTCTGTTGAAGTCTCTAGATGTTACTTTAGTCCCCAGACTGCAATGATCAGCTGTAAGGTTTCTATAATGAAGCTTTATTGATAATCCTTGGTCCAATTACACTAAAAAATTTTGAAACTCCAATTGTCACTGGGGCAAAAAAAATTTTATTCTCTGGATCTACAATTATAAAGTATACAGTTTTGACTTACATACAAATTCAACTTAAGAATAAACCTATGGAATCTATATTGTACGTAACCCGGGGACTGACTGTATTCCTCTTATTCTGTTTCCTGATTGATACGGAATAAATAGCACACATTGTAATGCTAGATTTATAGCACATGGACTGGTAATGTTACAATCTGCAATACCCCAAATCCATTGGAAGAAATTAAATGCATTAACAGATTTGGGGGGAAGGGGGTGTTTATCAGAACTTGTACAACAGTTTTCAAGCCCTGAAATAGTCACAAATCTAGGCGTTTGGCCAGGAACTGTAATTATTTTTTTCCCTTACCCCAGCTCCATGTCAAGTAGGCGTGACCCCAAGCCTGGGAACTTGCTATAACCTGCACTTTTGGAAAAATGGAAATGGCATCAACATTAAGGGGTTAAATTATTGTGTTTGTTTTATATGTGCATATTTGTTTTATATATGAGTTTTTGGGGTTCATCTTGTGCAACAAATTGCCTAGAAACTGACTTTGGAGTATGTGTTACACACCCCATTGTAGACTGTTACTTGCTGAATGTGTTCCCCCTACTGGCCTTGGTGCGACAGCGTACAGGGGCATGGTCAAGACTCCTTCTCCCTTCCTCTTCATGGGAATTTGGTCAAGATGATTTGCCAGCCCAAAATCCTGTATGTTTTGCTTCATTCCCCAGTTTGTATACTGTTAGGCCCGTTCCCCACTTGCGAGTGTGATGCGATGAACTCGCATCACACTCGCAACGCAAGCTGCCGGGAACGCACGGCCTGAACGCTGCACCGCGGGAGTGAACTGACATGCTGAGTTCACTCCCGCGGTGCAGCGTTCAGGCCGTGCGTTCCCGGCAGCTTGCGTTGCGAGTGTGATGCGAGTTCATCGCATCACACTCGCAAGTGGGGAACGGGCCTTACTTCTTTCAGAAACCCCATAGTTGCACAGCCCTCTTTGTCTGGGGGGAGGCAGGGCGAGAATAGCCACCCAATAGCCCCCGTTCTGCTCTGTTAATCTCTATGGAGCTGATGCGTGGCTGTCTGCTCCATTAGTCTGACGGAGCGAAGAGGAATCCGACTGAACCCTTATTTTCGTGATCTGTGGAGGCCTCATCACAGATAGGGCCTGACATTTGTTTGTAAGAAAACCCCTTGAAGCTAGACTACTGGGCAGCTCAGTTATCTCACTTCCCTTGGATGTTTCACCTTGAGAAATCATGCACTATAGCACTCCTTATTGGTCCCCATTCTGGCCTGTTTACTTTACCTGAGAATCTCCTGTTTGGGGGGATGGGAGGACCAGGGGATCATCTCCCGTGTTGTGCCAGCTCCTTCTGCCATAGGTAAGAGTACGCTCTGATTATTAAGCCAATGGTTTTGACAAGTATACCCTTCTGTGGAATAACCCAGCACTTCCTGAACTTTCCTTAGTGCATAATGCAGCTAGTTGGAGGGCAAAGGGGGGTGTTTTATATGGGGGACATCTGTACCAACTGAGTACTTTGCTTGTTTCAGCAGCTGAAGGACTCCCAGGGCCTACCAAATTACTTCCACCTGCTCCACCTTCATCACAATCACATCACAAGTGATGTGGCAAGTTCCCGGGTGGCCAGCTGGTAGATAACTCCTTTCCCATTCCCCCTCTCCTCCTAGAAGCCCCAGGTAGCACTTGCTCCAGGAAGGGCATGCTGGGAGAATGAACTTAGGTCCTTTGACGGAGGAAGAATGGTCTCCCGTAACCTTGGGGACATATGGTCTCAGGTTGACATACTCCATCAAGCATACCTGCATAACTACTGGAAGAGTTAGCAAATTTCATGCTGGGATCCCGGACCTCTGTCCTAAGTTCTCTGAGACCTTGGGTACTTTCCTCCATTTACCATGGTCCTGTCCTGTGTTTAAAGGGTTTTGGGAACAGGTTTGCAAATTTCTGTTTGATAAAGTACCCACCAGGGTGTTGCATGCTATTAGTACTGGGGGCGTCAAAAGAATCATCACAACACCCCAACGTATGTTTCGCCGTTGCTTCCTAAATGAGGTGCAAACCTAATACTGGAAACCAGAGATACAGCAGAAGACAAGCCAATTTTGAGGCATGTTAAGATGCTCACACACATGACCTTCATGGATGTTAGAATGAAACATCAGTAGGTAAATTAGTAAATCCATGAAAATAGATAATCATAATAACATTAGTGCCCATCAGTGTTATCTCTTTAGTAAAGAGCGACTGTGTATTTTGATCTCATGTTTCTTCTCAGTAAAACTTCCAACAAGCAATAAACCATCCTAAAGGTTCTAGTAAAATGATCCCAACACAGAATGCAGAACTGTAAAATCTAGAAGTAGTTTGCCATCTAGTGGTGGAAATGGATTTCAGACGTATACTTCATCTTGTGTTGCCTGCAGAAGGAAAACATTTTTCATTTATTATTAGTCAGCCATAGTTCACATTTATTTTTGCCTTTCAGTTCTCAAGGTGGTGGGAGTGGGGGCTGCCATATAGTTAAATCTCACTTTTATATTTTCATGGTCTGCAGTGATTGAGCGACTTCCCTTGAAGTCAAACATTTTTGCCCATACCATACCAAACTGTTATCTACTTCTGGAGGGGATTAGATTTCTTTTAGCACATTTTCATTAGTTACTCAAATGAAAACATCTGGAAGCAGGCGAAATATAAAGATAAATAAGGCAGAAACCAGTACATGATGAACTCCTGAGTGCACATGAAGAACTATGCAAAGAGCAAATCTGCGCCAAAAACAGAAAAAAATCACCAATAAACCCACATCAAACTAACGTACAGTCCCACTTTATTTCTGTCTGGTATATTGCAACGTATTTCTCATTTTTTTAGCCCTTTTATATTTTAAAAGTACATAATAGTACGGAGTTTCCTCAAAATCAGTAGTCAGACTTAGTAAGAACATGTGCAAACAGAAAAAAGAAAAGTAGAATTACTTTGTTAACCAGTGACATCATCAAAGAACCTCTGAATAATAAGGTTGAAGCTATCAAAAAGATGAGTGATTAGAGACATGGGGAAGATTTATCATTGGGCGGCTCCTTGTGATAGTCCTTTGTCTGCCTTTGGAGCTCTGCTGCCCATCTTTAATAAATATCAAAGTCGTGTCTCAGATTAAAAAAAAAAAATCGCTGTCACAGGTGCTCCTGTGACCCATGTCCCATGTTGCAGGCGCACCCGTGTTGCTCCCTGTGTCCCCTCAGCAGCCCTTCTTACCTGTTCACGTTCCACCGGTAGTCACCTCCCTCTGAGAACCTGGAATTTATAGGGCCAGCGCCCCGATAATTGGCGCTGGCTGCCCACCTTTCCTATTAAATTTTCGCCCCTGTGTGTCCCATGCCGGATCTTTTTACCTTGTGAAAAGCTCATTCCTTATGCCCTGTGATTGTTTGGTGAATTCCTGCTGTGACCCCAGTTCTGTTCCTGACTGCGTTCCTCTGCTGCCAGCCTTGACCTTCTGCTCTGCCATTAACCTTGATTGTGCTGCCTGTCCTGACCTCCTGCCTGTCCCCGACCATTAATCTGTTTCACAATTCTGTACTTCACCTTGGCCGCCACCGTGAGGTCGTGGAGCGACCTGGTGGTATCCCGCTGCAGCAAGTCCAACCCGCTTTTGTGGCGGGGTCTGGTGAATACCAGGTGCCACTTAGACGTCATTGCTCACAGTGGTACAGACGGTCCAATACCCCTGAATCCGGACAATTGCAAAATTATTGCAAGAAGAGTAAAATAATTGTAGTAGTACATTCGCCAGGATTATAGAAAAGATACAAAAGATAAATCCACCATTTCACACCCACAAAAAAAATTTCTGATTAGATTATGAAAAAACCCCACAAAAATACAATGCAATTACTTTGCAAAGTAATAGCCAGCATAGACCATATAATATAATAAACTAAGAAAATGTTCAATGCATCTGCATTGGCAATTCTAGGGCCCAAGCCTTCTAGTGGGCCCATGGCCATTCAATCCACTTAACAAAGTTTAGACTCTGAAGGGTCTTCATCCATGAAATTCTCATACATCTGTTCCTGCTTTCAATTCATATATACATAAGAGTCCTTTTTAAAGGTCCTCCAAAGGTCCTGAAACCACAAATTGAAAGCAGTCAAAAAGGGCACATGTTCCATTCCTTAATAAGCTTGATTCTAGTATCATATGTAGGAAGTAAATATTCATACAGCTCAGCCCATACAGTATGATACCCACCCTAATGGCGAAAACTTTTGGAGACATTGTGCCCAAACTACAACCAAAATCCACTGATTTATCGTGAAATGCCAACATGGCATTTTAAGTAGTAACTTTTTGCTACCTGTTCTTCCACATCTCTCAATTGTATCGCCCCCCTGAGGAAACCAATACAGTTGAAAGAAGAATTGAAAATTCAGACTTCTCTCGCTAGCTCCTCTCCAGGGTCTCTCTGTAGAGGAAGAATGATGCGTCCAGCAGGAGAACCTCCAAAGATAGTTCTGTCAACACTTAAAGGGAACCTACCACCACGATTCTACCTATAAAGCTAGAACGGGTGGTAGGTGGATGAATGGGACATGAGGATAGTCCTTTCCAGTATTGTGTTTCCAGGTTTTCCAGGATTGTGGAAAATAACCAGAGGGCTATGGCAGGGGTAAGAAAAAAAAGAGCAAATACTGACCTTGCTCCAGCTCCAAGCTCCTGTGTCGCCCAGTTAATTCCAGTTTCTAGAGATCTGTAGGTTAAATAAGTCCATATTAGAGGGCTTTAATTTGGTTATTTGATTTGATGCATTATGAACCAAACATACCTTGAGACTGCTGTAGCTACACTGATGCAGCTACAGCTGAGTGGTTTTGCTGATAAAACAATTATAACATTCAGGACCCTGGGGAAGCTGGATTGCTTCAACCTGCTGTTGATTGCACAGAGCTTTCTGAACAGTTCATACAGGACTAATATACAGCAGACAGGGGATGGTGCAGCGATTGATTACTTCTTCCTGTCAGGCACTACACAGTGATTACATCATTCTCTCGAGCAGTCATACTTGATGTGAGAGGAAAAGCACTGCAGCCAGACAGAGCTTCATTATTATAATTTTATAATTTTTTTTTTAGCAAAAATGCTCAGCTCAGGGATTAAACAAGATATGTGCCTGCATCAGGGTAGCTACAGCAGTCTTATGGTATATATGGTTCATAATGCATCAAATCAAATGGTAGATTTCTTTTAAGAAGACAGTAATACTATTAGGATACTATAGGCCATACAACTTGACTATAAACTCTGTTCTCACCATAATGAAAAACAGCTGCAGTATGTCATTAAGCCATGATGTCATGAAAAAATGAAAAAAAGTTTACTGTACAGGTTTTGTAAAAGACATATAAGTAAAAAATTCCTTTACACATTGTAAACCTTGACCATATGTGTCACTGTACATGTGAGAACATATAAACGCCACAGATAAGCTAGAATACATCAGTAACACTACTGTAAATTGTTTATTCCAAACTTTCTGTATTTTTCCAAATATGAGAAAGAGCCCCATGTCTGTCTGCAACGAGGAATGTTCTGGTAGGATGATGCCAGGAAAAGGATTAGACTGATTACTGATTGTGAATTGTGTAGTTTGGAGAGTAGTAAAATAACTTCCTATTTTCTAAATATCTACCCAATGTCAGGCCATGAAGCCACCAGAGGGAGCCCAGACAAAGCGGAGTAGATGCAGCTGCAGAATTGTTTGCTGTTGTGGCAGTATCATAGATACTATACTGTCTATGTACATTGCATACTGGGCGCATTACAGCTACACGTGGGTGTATATAAGAGACTTTCTCCACTTCTTTCTCCACTTCTTTCCTGGATCCCTTTGCTAAACTGAAATTTCACTCTGGATTTACAGAGATATTTGCTGTGTCCCTTACCACGCCCCACGTGCTGTACTGCAATATATTAGGTTACTGTGGGCAAAAGTCTGATATTGGTGCTGGGCACTCACGCCCTAAATTTTGGGGGAAAACACTGAGGAATTAATGTGTGGTCCTTACTTGCTATGGCAGGGTCTTATGCTTATCCATTTTTACAAGAAATGTATTACTGTAATAAATGTGTTATTGTATTATGTATCCTTTCAGGTTTTGTTAATTTCATTGAACATTCCAGACCTGGGTGCAGCATACCTAAAGGGCATCTACCATCAGATTCCATGAAGATAGATGATTAGTACTCACTTACTTTGCAGTAATTTTATCTTGGTATCTGTTGAGTAAAAGATGTTTTTCAAATATTCATTTCTGAGCCTAAAGTGCTCTGCAGAGCCTCTCTGGTCTCGGCTGTGATATAATTTATGCACGCCCCCGGGTCGCCGGGCATCACCTGCAGAGCTTGCAGAAAGCTGTTGACGTCAACAGCTCTCTGCAAATCTGCAGCGCAATTCTACTCAGTCGGCTGTATCAATGCGCATGCGCGATATTAGCAGTGACCCGTTACTGCAAAGCGGGAAGAGACTGGGAGTTGAGTATTAATCTACTATCAGGAATTCTGGTACTGGTTGTACTTGAATAAAAAGCCTGTACATAGCCCATGCTCCTTGGTGATTGTAGTATATCTTAATAGTTGCCACACCCTGACAATGGACCTAGCGATAAGTCTTGTGACATTTAGAAGGGACTTAGTCCTCAGGAGCCTTTCTGCAACCTTGTCCCAGCCAATGCAGCATCTTAAGCAGCATCCATGTGTCTACACTTATTATAAAATAGGATTCCTACTGCCAAATGTGTCTACCCATGGGAGGAAACTTTATGATAGATGACCTCTCTCTGCTATCCACTGCCTATGTTATGTGTCTCCCCCTAGTTGACATCATTATTTCCTTCATGTATACCAGCCTGCAATCTCTGTGCTTTATCACCATTATGGAGCCTCTCACACACAACATTTATGCCCCACGGTGCCCAAGCATATATTATTTAGGAGCATAGTGTGGGAAATATTTGTTATCCTTGTGACACTAAGTAAGTGATTGTTTAGGAGAACATTGTGGAGATGTGCTTCAATGGGTCAAAGAAGTCATGCTGTTCTGGACCTGAGGGAGCAGAATGTCGCCCGTAAGTTTGTAGACGCCACTCCTGCTGTATCTGTTCCAGTGCTGTAGTCCCTGAATAACCCTCAAGTGTGTGAGACAAATATCAGCATGAGCAGCCCTCATTGGATTTCTTAATGACTTTAAAGTCCTTTACATGTGGTCTACGAGCTTTAAAATTCTTTATTCTACAAAATGTTTTTAGTTTTGAGGTCATTTGGGCACAGGTAGAAACCCTTTATCTGGCACTGTTTATATAAGGTTACTCTTGTATATTTGTTAATAATCTCAGATCTTGTTAAACCCGTACTGCTTCTAGATCAGACCAGATCAAGTTTCTAAACTGTTTTCAGAGTATCATTTAGCATAAACAATCTGGTAAAGAGTTGCAAACTTTTACTGCCAACAATTCATTAAATTAAAAAAAGAAAAAAAGAACATTCAAGGCCAATAACCTTCATTTGTAAAGGGGCTGACTGAATAATCTTCAGAGTGGAAACAGAAGAAGGATCAATTCTTAATGTCTCTTTTTTAACAATAATTCTTCAATGTATGACTCCTTTTTATACCCCTTGAACTTAGCTTACTTTATTAAAGGTAACAGCCATTACCGTATATACTCGAGTATTAGATGTGCCAAGTATAAGCCTAGATACCTAATTTTAACACAAAAAACTGGGAAAACCGATTAACTTGAGTATAAGCCTAGGGTGGAAAATGCATTGGTCACAGCCTCCAGAAAGTATAAAGCTAGCCCCTGTCCCCCAGTATATAGCCTGCAGCCCCTGTCCCCCAGTATATACCCAGAAGCCCCTGCCCCCAGTATACAGCCTGCGAGCCCCTGCAGTATATAACTTGCCAGCCCCTGTCCCCCCAGTATATAGCCTGCCAGTCCCTGCCCCCCAGTATATTGCCTGACAGCCCCTGTATTATATATAGCCTGCCAGCGCCTATAGTATATTGCCTGCCTGCCCCCCCCCCCCAGTATATAGCCTACCACCCCTTGTAGTACATAGCCTGTCAGCCCCTGTAGTATATAGCATGCCTAACCCCCTCCCAGTATATAGCCGGCCAGCCCATGCCCCGAGCATGCCAAGACTTTAATTTAAAAAAAATTAACCCTGTACTCCCCTTTCTGAAGACCCTACCGTTCTTATTCTTTCTTCGGATGCTCTGGTGCCTCTTCAGGTCCTCTTCCAGTCCTTCGGCTGCTTGCCGACGTCATTGTTTATAGGCCGCCGGCATCATGAGGGGATCTGAAGAGGAGCCGAATGACCCGAAGAAGAGTCAAAGTGGACTACGGAGGACCCAAGACTCTGGAGCATTGTAAGCAGGAAGAGGACCTCAGGGGGCGTCGGAAAGGTGATTTTTTTTCTTTATTGCCTCAATTAGCTGAGTTGAGTTTTTTTAAGCACAATTTTTGTGCTGAAAAACTTGGCTTATACTCAAGCATATACGGTATATTTTTTATTTATGTTTCATGTTTCATGAGGAACACAAAATATCAGGTATTTTTAAGGTATAAAGTAGGGCTGGGCCAAGTGCTAGGCAAAAGTAGGCGATCACCTAGGGCGCCTGCCTCACCTTCCACCCTAGGGGGAACTGTCCAGACCCTCAAAATCACAGATATGTGCGTCTTTAAGATGTACATACGGTTGAACACTGAACATCCTCGTTGCCTGGGACCTTTCTGTGACCCAGGTAGCGCCTGAGCAGTGACCTTGTCAACACCACCTTGGTCATAGAGAGGACACTGGCAGCAGTGTCATCACGCTGGCAGCATCCTGTGTAAGAAGAAACATGAAAACAACAAGGAGACTGCAGGAAAACGTATAGGTGAGTATACATTCTTTTTTATTTACATATTAACTGGAGACATGTGCTGGGCTACTTATATACTGGGGCATGTGTTGGTCTATCTTTTTACTGGGGACATGTATTGGGTTAACTATATATAGGGGGCATGTGCTGCAAACCTATTTCCTGGAGGCATGTGCTGGGCTACATATATACTGGGGGCATGTGCTGGTCTATCTATTTACTGGGGACATATGCTGGGCTACATATATACATGGAGCATGTGCTAGGCTTCTTATATACTGGGGACATGCGCTGGTCTATCTATTTACTGGGGAAATGTGTTGGGCTAACTATATATTGAAGGCATGTGCTGCAAACCTATTTACTGGGGGAATGTGCTGGGCTACTAATATACTGGGGGCATGGACTGGGCTATTTATATTTGGGGTATGTGCAGGGCTACTTATATACTCGGGGCATGTGTTGGGCTACTTTTATACTGGGGTATGTGCTGGCAAACCTACATACTGGAGGCATTTGCTTGGCTATCTATATGCTAGGGGCATATAAAATGCAAGGCAAACACCTAAAGCCTAAATAGGCCAGAGTAACACCAATGATTTGCAGGTATTCTATAATTTTATTCTCTAATTTTGATAATTGTTCTTTTATAATTAGCTCATTTAGATTTTTATTCTGTGCTTTAGAATATATACAATTTGTGAAATATGCTTAAAATACTGGAATTTTACTGTGTTGTTCATTTTGAATAACAATCAGCAGCTTCTTATATTACACCTCCTTCCATGTTTTAGCTGTACCATATGGCTTCTCTAACGCTTCAGGATATATGGTGGAGCTGAAATTTTGCATGAGGTAAAATAAAAGTACCTCTCATTTGAAGAACTGCCTCTCTTTACCTTATAAAAGCTGAATCGATTTTTGTGGGACGCAAAAGTAATATGATATCAGAAGGGTGTGATACATGTATGTAAGTATGTATGTATGTATGTATATATGTAGTAAGTTTCTAATACTGGATTTCTGTAGTAAGCTATTTTCTTGTGCCATATTTACGTTGTAAGTTTTTTTCTCCTGGAGTATGAGTAAGCTTGTTCAGTCGCCATATCTTTCTAGTAATTATCAAATCATTTTAAGCATTTACACTAGGGGGGGGGGCACAACCTTCATACAGCTCATGGCCCATGATAGTCCGCCCCTGACCACCATGCTTCATGGTGGGGATGTTGTGTTCAGGGTGATGGACAGTACAGGCTTTCTTCCACACATGCGATTTGGGATTTAGGTCAAAGTTCAATTTTGGTCCAGTATTGGAGCAACCCTCTTTCATAGGCTTCATGTGTCCCCTTCATAGCTTTTTGCAAACATGACTTCTTCTTCCACTCTTCCATTATGGCCAGTTTTGTAGAAAACATTATTATTTATCACCCTGTAGAAAGATTCTGCCCATGGAGACCCCCAGTATCATGACAGTGGTCTAATCATTTCTTTCCTTATCTCGGTGGATCACTATATCTTGGTAGGTTAATAGTTGTGGTAGGTGGTGGTAGGTTAACAAATGCGCCCTGAGAATTGTGCTGGGTTTGTGCTATTTTTGTTAAAACCTAACCTAGAAATTCAGTATGTCACACCTCGATCCCTCAGCTGTCTGACGTGTTCCTTTTTTTTATGATGCATTTTGTTTACTCATATTCCCTGACAAAACTTTGAGGTTTTCAAACTTAGTGTACAGAGGGTGAATACAAAAGAACTGTACAAAAACAATTCCAATAAGGAAAATACATAAGATGTCAAAATTGGAATATAAAACACAAACTTTACTTCTTCATAATTAAAAAATGGGCTTCAGTAAAAAATATTTTTATGTGTTTTGAACTATTATGCTTCTCAGTCATAGCATTCTATCCAAATTTTTGTACTATTATCTGACCTGTTTCTGTCTTCTGGTGGGTGGCCCTTGGTAGCTATATATACCACATGGGTGTATCTTTAAATGTTGTTATATTGTCCCGTATGCTACATGTTTGTTTCATCGATTTTTCTCAATAAACTTACTTGATGTATTTTGTGAGTCCCATGAATGCATCCGACTGTTTCTTTGCTGGTTCATGTCTCTATGGGATGCACGGATTTCACATTATTGTGTAATATAGGTAGTGCCTGTCTTTTTTCATTTTGCTTGGCCTATGACATCAAATATTAATAAAATACTTTTAAATGTTGTGACCACAACACTTAAAAATTAGGAAAAGTTCAAGGGAATTGAATATTTCAACCCACTATTTGTTAGGCTTCTTTAGTTTTATAGTGCTGGCATATTTTACATACATTGTGTAACCTTAGTAGTCTGAGATTTCTAAATAGTGTTGCGCACCCAAAATTGTCAGAAACATAGCACTATACCAGAAAAAAGAAGTTAACTCTAGTGCCAATGAAAGGTAGTAACCCTACAAAGGCTTCTCTACATATTAGATACCTGTTGGCCAAACCACTGTCTGTTTGACATCTATCTCTGCTGGTTTCCTCATACACATGCAACTTAGCGAAAAGTGCATACATAATGAAAAGTGAGAGGTAGGTTCTTAAAGCCACGGTATTCCAACTAGCCCAATCGCTATCATCCCCACCAACTCTGCAATAGGAGAACGGTGGAGACAAGTTACTCTTCAGTGGGTTGTTTGTCAACAAATATTTAGTGGGACTTCAGTCAATGTGCTCCCACAAAAGATCTATTAATGTTTTAAAAAGTTTGCTTCTCATGCAGAGTAATGTTCTGGTTGGCTGTTGGAGATGCTGATGAAGTATCTATTGGAAGGTATTGTTTCTACTTTTGGAAAACCTATGACTGTAGTGGATCTTACAGGCAAAACTCCTTGGGAAAGGTATGAAAAATAGCTCTAATCCATAAGTTTTCTTTCTTCTGGAGATCTATTATGAAGGTGTAAGTCAGACTCAGGAGACAGACGGATGACACAGACAGTTCGCTCTAATACTAAACCCAGTTTTTAGTTGTCCCTTCCTATTGCCTGGCCTCCCCTAAGTAGAGGGTAGACAACTAGAAGACGAGCCCTGCTTATGTTTTAGTGCACACGCAGAACATGAAAAACAAAAAAACACAATAAAGGGAAGTGGACGAACTGGGTCAGCAACAGCAGGATCAAATAATGACAAAATTGCAATCCAATTGAGAAGCAAGAAATACAGACCAGAGATCGAATACCAGAAGGTTAGAAAATACACAAACTGAGCAAGTGTAGACAAGGCTTGACAGAAGTTTGACAAGCAAAGAGTGTAGAGGCTAGGCCTTGCCGCAGGTTCAAGAAGCAGGCACTCACAGGCACACGGAGTGAAGGGTGCGGCAGATATCAGACCAGTCAGCCACTAGAGCCCAGTTCAGACTGATGGATAAAATGAAAGGAATCAAACTCAACATCTCCTAAACCTATTAGCATGGACAGGGGAGGACACCAATGAAGACGTGACAGAAGGTCAGTTAGAGGCATTCTCTATGTGACCACATAACTTTTCGTTAAGAAATATAACGCTAGGCTAATACATTTCTTATAGTCCTGATAAAGCTCAAAATGGGCAACTTGTGGAGATTTATTAATAGAAAGTTGGAAACCGAGAAAACAATTCTAGAGGATCTAAAAAGGTGCCATAAGCAGTAAAGATTGGTGACTTCAAGTAACAGCCAGAATCTCAGAATACAATTGGAATATATTTTCTACAAACATCTGTATCCAGTTTGTCTCTAAAAGGGCCAGAGCGAGTCTGTGGATCAGCATCAAATATTTACAGTCTCCTAGCAGCTGAGCTGTGAGGTTATAAATAGGGGGATCAACATTTAACCCCTTGTGCTTCAGATATTACTGTAATAATATATTAATATTATTATTAATAATAACAATATTAATATGGAGTTACATGTGCAATAGTCATTTCCCGTTTTTTGGGAGGACTAAAGTATTATTTTTTATTATTATTGGTTTGTATTTTCTATAGACGTTTAAGAAAACATTATTGAGAAACTCCATGACATACACTGTGTTGAATGTATTTTAAGGACTTCATATATATATATATATATATATATATATATATATATATATATATATATATACATATAGAGAGAGAGAGAGAGAGAGAGAGAGAGAGAGAGAGAGAGAGAGAGAGAGAAAAGGTTCGCTGAGCAGTGTAATCCGTTAGTAGCGGAATTATACACTTTATAATATTTTGAGAGAATTCCACATTTTCAGCCATTGATGTCACTCGGTAGCAGTCCTCAGCTGATAGAAATGTGACTGGGGTACAGTGTCTGGTGTCGGAGTGAGAATATGGGTGTGGGAAGCATGAGAGGAGCTTGGAAAAGCTTCTTAGGCAAAAAAAAAGCTATGAAGCTTAAGCAATTATGGAAATAGCAAGGAAAAGTTATTTTTATCATCACTTCCCGCTATAACGGGTGTGACTGCAGAGGTTTGGCAAACGTAGCCACAGTTACTAGGTAACAGCCGAACGCTGATGGGGAGGCTCTTTGTTTAAGAGAGGTGGGAAATAATTCAGTAGAGTTTACTATTAACCAAAAATCTTGGATAAAAGCCCGCTATATCATAAATTGCACTATATATGAACTCTGAATGTAACGTATAGCTGAATTGCCAAAAGAGAGGGAAAGTTATCAGGTATCTATAATTCATTAACATGCAGCCATCCCAAAAATTTTTTACTCATTTTAACTGTTAAAAATTAGCATTCATTTCATAAACCATAAAAGGCGTTTCACGGGACTCTCTTTTGACGTCATCTGCTTGTGTTTTTTCTATTTCCTATCTGGAGAAGGCAGGTTATGTAAGATGGCTATTATCCAGACCAACTGTGGCTTGGCTGGAATGAATTCACTGGATAAAATTTATGATATGATAATTTGTAGCCTGACCATGGTTCTGCTGTGCTGTACTGTATGTATGGGGCACAGATCCGGTGACATCCGTAACTGTAAAAATAAATCAAGTGTATGCTTGAGTTTCATATGTATGTTTTTTCTTTGATATGTGTGGGAGGCACAGCATGGACGGATGTGTTGTGAGGGGTATATTATAAGGGATGCTCATTTATGAAAAGTATATATTATTTCGGAGCACTTTAGCACATAATTGCTCTCCAGGAGATGCAATGGTGTAAGTGAGTGTTATTTTTAGGGACGTCGTGTAGTCTAGGCTAGGTGAAATCATCATGACATTCTGTACCTGATTGAGAAAAATTGTCTGTGAGGGGTAAATCAAAATGAAGACTGCGATTGGCCAAGCTGGCACTGAGAGAAGGAAGCAGCCAAGATCTGATTTAACCCCTCACAGGCTGAGCCCTCTCCATAGCCGCAGCAAAGACTTACCGGTAACACCCGTGATCGGTGCTAGCACAGTTTATGGGTGTTTTCCTCGCGATCGCCGCTTGCAAATGGTGACGACCGCTGTTCCCCAAGATGTCACCCGAGGCAGACCCGAGGCTGTTTCCCTTTAACCCTTTCATTACAATGTGCGATCAGCACATTGTAATGAATGAGGATGAAAATTCCCATAAACTGCCATACTGTAGTATGGCAGTATATGATAGGATCGATCAGACAACCTAGGGTTAAAGTACCCTAGGAGGTCTGAAAAACAGTAAAAATAAAAGTAAAAAAAAGGTTAAAAAAATTATAATAAAAAAACATAAAAATTCAAATCATCCCGCTTTCCCTAGATCTGATATTAATATAAAAAGCTGTAAAAATCACAAAAACATTAGGTATTTTTTACTGTGTTTAACCCCGTAATGGAAAATAGCGCCCAAAGTCCAAAATGGCATTTTTTTGCTTTCTTGAAAAATATATAAAATTCAATAAAAAGTGATCCAAAGGTCGTACAGTCCTAAAATGGTAGCATTGAAAACATCATCAAAAAGTCACACAAAATGACATGCTCCGTACATTGAAGTATGAAAAAGTTATTAGGGACAGAAGATAGCTTTTTTTGTACAGGAGGATTTAATTTTTGTAAATGTATGAAAACATTATGAAAAACCTATACAAATTTGGTATCCCGTGACCGTACCGACCCAAAGAATAAATTAGACATGAAATTTGGGGTGCACAGTGAAATCGGTAAAATCCAAGCCCACAAGAATGCGGTTTTTCACCATTTTCACTGCATTTGGAATTTTTTTCCCGCTTCCCAGTACATGGCATGGAATATTCAATACCATCACTATGAACTGCAATTTGTTACACAGAAAACAAGCCATCACACAGCTCTGTACATGGGAAAATAAAAAAGATTTTTGAAGGTGGGGAGTGAAAATAGAAATGAAGAAAAAAAAGGCCAGGTCGTAAAGAGATTAAACAGCAAGTAATGCCAGCCCTGGTGTCAATGGCAGATCTTAATATAACCAATGGGCACATACACTATGACATGGCAGTGGCATGGCCGCTTAACGTCATGCGGTGTTTGCATGAGGGCAGGAGAAGACGGCACCGCGGGTAGAAGAAGTTTTTTTTTTCAAGAGGAGATCTGCTGCGGACATTTCATTAATAGGGTGGGGGAAATCTCTGTTTTGGAAATGTAAAGGGGGGGCACTGGTGTGGACATTTATGTAAAAGGGGGCATCTGATGTGCACATTTAAATAAAGGGGGCATCTGCTGTCGAAATATTATTAAGGGGGGCATTTTACGTGGACATTTCTTTAAAGGGGGGCATCTGCTGTGGACATTTCATTAAGAGGGGGATCTGCTGTGGACATTAAAGGGGGGCTATGCTGTGGACAATTCATTAATGAGTTGCGGCTGCTACTGGACATTTTATTACACTAGTCCTACCCTAGGGCTTATACTGAAGTCAATAGCTTTTCCCAGTTTTTTTTTTTTAAAGTTCTTCCCAGATTTTGGTGAAATTAGGAGCCTTGCCCTATACGACTATATTTACAGTATGAGGGGGAGTTCAGCTGCAGAACACACAGAGGCCAGGCAGCCAGGTGTATCATCTGGTCTGGATGGACCCATTGAAATTCATTTTTGTCCGAGTTTGTCCAAACCTTAATGTAAAAAATCTGTCTGGCACTGATCATCTTTGTTAACTGTTTAAACTGCCATCGGCAATTTAAATTACCTGCGGTTGCATGCACGCTGGCACTGGCAATTTAAATGCTGTTACATAGTTAAAGGCATTAATGGCTGGGGGTTGATCCAAACTTGGCGTACGGTTCCGCCTACTACACCGGTTCAATGAAAAATTACCTGTAATATTGGCATCTCAGTTGAAATTAAATGAAAATATGAAAGTTATTAATTCTATTACATGAAAAAGGTGTTTTTGTGTCAGTATGCTTTTAGTTGCTAACTTTTTTTCAGTGTTTCTGGAAAAATATAGTATTTTCCATTGCTGCTACCAGGATTGATTTTCCAGTTTTACACTTCGGCCGTCGCTTGCTTGCAGGTATTGATGTTAGGTGTCTCCCTTTGCAATAGCGACTGAAAAATATAGAGTTTTTTGCATCAGGAGAAAACATGTTGGGGAGATGGACTGAAGCTCTACCATGTGTTTTCATACATATACACATTCATGTATATTAATGTATATAGTCAGTTCATGTAAATCTACACTTTGGGGTAGATTTACTTACCCCGGTCCATTCGCGATCCAGCGGCGCGTTCTCTGCGCTGGATTCGGGGCCGGACGGGATTTATTAAGGCAGTTCCCCTGACGTCCACCAGGTGGCGCTGCTGTGCTGAAGTTCCCTGGAACACACTGGAATAGACTGAGCCAGGCTGAGTGAAGGTAAGTGCAAGCTCCGCGACACATTTTTTGTTTTAAATGCAACGGTTTTTCCGAATCCGTCGGGTTTTCGTTTGGGCACTGCCCCCGATTTCTGTCGCGTACATGCCAGCGCTGATGTGCCACAATCTGATCGCGTGCGCCAAAATCCCGGGGCAATTCAGGGGAAATCGGCGCAAATCGGAAATATTCGGGTAACATGGTGGGAAAACGCGAATAGGGCCCTTAGTAAATGACCCCCATTGTTGCTATAATTTTCTCTCTTTTCTTTGTGTTTTGGTATTTGATTTGTCTATTTGAGAGTCCTAGGCTCTCACCCTGGTGATACCTCACAGGTGCTGCCCTAGTTATCTTTCTAGCTGTAAGGTACTTTTTGTTTTGTTGCCTTTGTATAAACTGCAGTAGTGTTCGAAAAAACTGTTGCACATGGCAGGTCCGGCGCTATGGGTAGGCAAAGTGGGCAATTGCCCAAGAGAATCTCTTCTTTCAAATGAATCTTGAATTTTGTTTCTAGGTGCCAGGGATCCAGAGATATTCAGGTTTAAAGTGAGAATATCAGGTGCCATTTTTATATATAAAAATCACTCCTGACGGCAGTTTAACAGTTAATATCTTCGTTTTCCTGACGCTTAGAAGATTCTCTTCTTTCATAGGAAAAAGAAGTGAGGTTCTATGTGTCACAGAGCCAGAGATACAGCCCCCTGCAGTGTAGCCCCCTCCAGATTCTTAGCCATCAGGCTGCAGGGAGAATTTGCTGCACACAGGAGCTGCTACACCTCACAGATAATGGAAATATTCACTTTATATGTTACTACATTTTGAGAAGGGATAATATCAACTAATATTCATGTTTTTAACCCTTCTCTATGCAGAACTATCTAAGAGCACACTTTCTCTCTTATTGCCTTTTATTTCATAAGCAGATATCTAGTTATTACAGTTTTAATGATATTGTGTGGATTTATTTGTGTGAACATATGCATATTGGACATTTGTGAACTCTATACATGTTCATTTATTACATTTAGGATATGTGAAGGTAAATATTTTCTGTTTGGAGCACATTTTTTTGGCATCAGAGTCAAATTTTAAGTATTTTTTATAAAATGTTTGTGTTTGAATCAAAATTGCACAAAGGCGCTTTTGTCTATAAACTCTTTAATGCAAAATTGTAAAAATTGCTCCGGTCAATAACGCGACAAAATATTCAGAAATTCCTGGCGGTGAAAGGGTTAATACCCCTTGGTTGAATTCCCCGGTGAAGATGCTTATCATCTATCTCCTGTCTACAAATCTATCTGTCTAGTTATCTACCTCATATAATCTGACCATTTATATATCTCACTTTTTCTCTTCTACTGTATTTATCTCTCATATGTATCTACAGTATGCGTAATCTACTTTATAGTTCTGCATCCAGAAATCTCTATCATCTTTCATATTTATCTTTTATCATAATAATAATAATAATTCCTTTATTTATATAGTGCACACAGATTATGCAGTGCTTCACAGAGCTTGCCAAATCAGTCTCTGTACCCATGGGGCTCACAATCTAATCAACCTACCAGTAATTTTTTGGAGTGTGGGGAAAACCCACGTAAACACAGAGAGAACATACAAACTCTTTGCAGATGTTGACCAGCGCTACAAGGCTGTAGTGCTGACCACGGATCCACGGTGCTGCCTATCAATCTCCCTATCATCTATCTATCTCTTATACCAGTGGTGGCGAACCTATGGCACGGGTGCCAGAGGTGGCACTCAGAGCCCTCTCTATGGGCACTCTTGCCATCAATCCACCGCAGAGTTTGCCAGGCAGCACTCAAGGCCTCTTGCAGTCCAAGGCAGCCCAGGACCCTAGAAGGAAGCTGCAATGATAACCAAAGCTTTTTCTTCTTCTCTCTACTGTATTGGTGTCCTCAGGTTCCTATACAATTTAAACATGTGACAGAGCAGGGAGTAATAAGTTACTGTACAAATTGTTGCATCGGCACTTTGCGAAAAATATGTGGGTTTTGGATGTTGTTGGGGCACTCTGCGTCTAAAAGGTTTGCCATCACTGTCTTATACAATCCTCCCATATTACAGATTGTTTTACCATACTAAAGGGAGCCTCTTGCTGACTGTGACTGGTCATAAAATAGTTTTATTTTGGGGCCCCACTATTAGTTTACCCAGGGCCCCACTTCATCTACAACCGGCCCTGGCACATGGCATTAGACATAGGACCAAGTGTCTTCTATAAAGCCTGAATACAGAGAAATCTAAATATTCAATTCCATGCAAATTACCATTTAAGTCTACCATGGGCGTGACCATGGGGTTAAGTGCTTCCTTTCTTATACAGTTTTAAGTCTAAGCACCTCCCACTCAAACTTGAATGACTGATTGGACAATGGCACATTGTAGAGGGATGTTTTTATATCAAAGCCTTTCATTAAAACCATATTCTCAGACAGGTATCTTTAAAGTTTTGACTTGTACTGTCTGCAGATTGTCTGTTTTTAGCTATGTCAGGTTGTAATTTAATAAGGACAATGGTGATATCATATTGGCCAACGTACAAGTGGATATAACAAATGGACAGCCTATTACATATTGTTCCAATCTGTGTAAATACAGCATTAATGCAAATCATCCTAGAACAAAGTGTCCGACTTTTGGGACTATGGAGAAATAAAACATAGACCAATTGCCAACGATCAAAGGTACTGGAGAGTTCATGGAAAGCTTTGAAGACAAGGCTCTGACTGCCTAAACTGAGAGCAGGTTTCTAACCATAGACAAATAAACAGAAAATAAACAGCAGACGTTTGATGGGTGGAAGTTTTAATAGAATAACTTCACTAGTTTTTGGTACAGTTATGTTAGGGATCAACGCAGCCAAAGATGTTGGAATATTGTGTGTTATACATAAGTCATGTTTCTGCTTCTTTTTGCTTGGGCACCAAAACAGGAGCATAATAAGATTTTCCATATATTAGTCTGAGTACATTGAGCTTCGCTATAAATGAATGTGTTATAACAAGGTATGACTAAGTTTTCTAAACCTAACACTAAGAGCTGTCCTTGTTGTTCCAAGTAATGCCTCCTGTTTGATTCATAAAATCCATAGAGACCAATAAATATTTTTAATTCGTTATTCTATTTTAAATAGTGTACAAATAGTGGCTAGTAAGGTTTTTCTGCTAAATACTCAGCTACTAGTACACAGCTACCCCAATACTTTGTAGCTGACTGATTAGCAGGGCCGGCGCCAATGCTGGCCATACTTGGGCAAGTGACGGGGCCCAGAGCTGTGGGGGGGCCCACATAAGGCTGTATATAAGGAACCCATGGGGGTGAGGGGGCTGTATCTACTGAATCCATAGGATATGATGGGGGCTTAAATTAAAATAACTATGAGGGGGCTGTATATAAAATAACCATGAGGATGCTGTTGGATATGATAATCTAGGGAATATTTTAGGACAGTAGACTTTAGTTTCTGAATTTTGAATTCTGCCAAAGGGGCTACTGAGGCTCTGTCGCCCAGGGGCCTACTGTAACCTGGAGCTGACCCTGCTAACTATTAATTCCTCCATATTCCCCTTCCTCACATACATGCACCCTTGGCTAGTTAACATAAATTCTGAATGGGGAGCTCATCATTACTGTGGGGGTCAGAGCTTATCCTTGTGGAATATTCCATTGATACATAACAAACAGAAGGACACTCCCACCAAGCAGTTATTCATTCTTATTATCTTCTCTACATGGTGTCAGCAGTCCATAACATCTCCATACAGTTTAAGATTTAGGCGCACAGATCTAACACCTGATGGCACCCATGTCCTTCACTTAGGACAGAGAAAATGTATTTAAAACATCTGGAAATTTTGCAGGCGCCATGTGCCTTCAGATGAGGTCACTTTTTTTCTCCTCACATCTGGAGGCCTTTGATGCATCCTTACTTTTTTTTCCTTCGTCATCTTATTACTTAGGCTCTCTAAATCCTTTTTGTGATGACGGGTCATCTGCTCTCCATATGTGTCTCTGACATTATTTTCCAATGGTCTTGAAAAGGACGTGATGGACACACTTGTGCCTGTTCGGACGTTATATTCTTTTGCTGGATTTGTTAAGTACCTTCCAAGCATAGCCAGGTCTACAGTCTCCATTATGATAAACATATACTGGAGAATATGGAGAAATTACGCCTGGAAACTTGTTTCTTATTATTTATCATAGTTTGGAAATGTAGTCCATCTAACTTGTAAGAAAAGACTAAAAGGCTTGATGGAGATGAATAAATGTTTCTTTAAGGTCACTATTAGTCTCAAGGGTTAGATTTTTGTCTTGTAATCTTGTAAGTGGATTTTATGCTCCAGTTAAGAATCGAACATTTATGAAAGAGAAGTGCCCGGACGTGTTACCTGAATATTTCCGATTTGCGACGATTTTCCCTGAATTGCCTCAGGTTTTTTGGCGCACGCGATCGGATTGTGGCGCATTGGCGCCGGTGTGCACGCAACGGAAATTGGGGGGTGTGGCCGAACGAAAAACCTGACGGATTCGGAGAAACCGCCACATTTTAAAAAAGAAAAGTGTCGCTGGACACGAACTTACCTTCACCCGGCAATGGATCGTGAACTCCAGTGGACCTCGGCTGACTTCAGCGCAGCAGCCACACCTGGTGGACGTCGGAGTAACTGCCTTAGTGAATCGACGGAAGACCCGAATCCACCATCCGCTGGATCGCGAATGGACCGGGTTAAATAAATCTGCCCCATTGGGTGGATTCCTGACGGGTCCCTACTTCATGTGGCACAGGCGTATCCCACTGTTTTCTACCATAATAATATTACATTTCTGTCCCAAAAGTCCACAGGTGAATAACCCTACATGTATCCATATTGAACCTCATTTTCCAAGTTGAAGTCAAGTCAGTATGTCCAAGTAAACTTTCATGCATTATTTTTGGAATGGATGGACAGAATTAATTTTATATTTTTCTAACTGTCATGGCATCACTTGATGTAGTTTGACCATGTTTTTGAGAAGTCTGATTCGTGTCTGCTTCCCAATTCAAATCAGTCACCTTTCATTTGGGAATAAACCTAATAACACACTGACAAATTCTTACTGATGCTTCAAAACCGTGTATTTTGAGAGCTCTAAAGATACTCCGGACTCCCGATATTAAAATCAATATCGGACTATTAATAATATTTTGACAAAGGCTGACACGTAAGTCGCATTGTTAAATTTTTTTGTAATAGCTGCAATAAAGAGGTTTTTTCACATTTTCTGCTTATAATCTTTGTGCCTGGAATTTTCATTGGATGTCTGATGGGGTACAAACCCTTCCAGAGCACCTAACCGTTTAAGGAGTGCGAGACAAGGACTGATTGCTTACAGTGATTTTACAGTATAGGTATAATGCACACAGTACAGGGATAATAAATTCAGTGATGTCATGATACAGTGTTATTGCACACAATAAGTCACAGTAGAAGGATAATGCACATAGTGATGTTACAGTAGAAGCATAGAAAAAAAGTCATGTCAAAGAATAGGGAAAATTAGGTCACAAATTTCAGAGTACAGTAATAATGCACACAATACTGAGTTATTGCAAAAAGTGATGTCACACGTAGATACAGTGGCAGGTAGTACATAGTATATAGTATAGTAGTATTGCCTTTTTTAGGGCTAATTCTTTCGTGGCCAAGAACTTTTATAAATTTGTATTCCCCCAATATGTAAATTTCCTAAAGAGGTTACTGGTAGCCTCTTGTGTTCTGCCTACCAATGCATCTTCAGCGCACAGCTCCTCGTAGTTGCCCACTGAAGATGCATTGGTAGGCGGAACACAAGAGGCTACTGGGGTGTGGAGTAGACGCGCCGTGTAGCCTCAGCTCCGGCTACTCCACACTCCAGTGGCCTCTTCTTAGGAAATTTGCATATTGGGGGAATTAAAATGTATAAAGGTTCTGGGCCATGAAAGTATTAGCCCTAAAAAGGGCTATACTACTGTACATTAGAGGAACCTGCCACTGGATCTACCTTAATAGGTGGATCCGTGGTGGTAGTTTTCCTTTAATGTTCTTCGAGGGACCAAAAGAACAGCAGGGGGCGCTATAAAGAGTGTGTAACAGCAATAGCTGGATGCAGGAGAATTTAATTAAATTATTTGAAAAATGATGTCTCCTTAGATCCAACAGTCATAATATTTAACTACTGAACAATCACTTTCAAAAGATGCTGAATTCTTACAAGACTATGTTATAGTTTGGATTTTCCTCATAAACAGCGTTGATCATGTGGTCAGTGACTCACGTAACATTTAGAAGAACATAGTGATGAGGAGTTTGGTGGACGGTTGAATAAACTGTTACTGGTCTCATAACATCACTGGAAACTCTGTGACAAATCCGAGGTCCAGGCTTTCCCCTCCACACTACGGAGCTTTGTATTCAGAACCTGCAGGTGCCAGGAAAGATTTAATAGGTTTTGGGTGGGATCAAGGAGGGATTGTGACTCACATGTGCTTCCATCCTTCCATAGCTGTCAGTGAACTGGAAAATGTACTCATTGCTTGGGGTCTGGATTCCAGAAGAAAATCAGGTATGTTCATAATGTTTCATTATAGAACAACTTAAAAAAAAAATTCATGCAAAAGTTCAGTCGCTGTTGCTTTGGATTGGACGTTATTTGTGTCGCTGTTAGTTATACCTTCTACACACATTCTTTCCTATGGTTCGCCATGGCAATGCTATATTTAATAATTTTCCACTTTTTTTTCTTTGCACAGCTGGAAAAAAATATCTAAGCTTCTGTTTAACACAAGAGACCATAAAGCCCAACCCATTTGGGATACCATGGTGGCAGAACTTCATGTACCCCACAGTCATACTGCTATTATTATGTTCTGAACATATTCAACCAAAATATCTGCATATTTTGAAACGGAATAGTCTCTTATTAGTGTGTGCTCATATATAGGGGAACAAGGGTTACTACAGGTTAGTAACTAGGAAAGGCATAATTGTAGATGGGCGCCCATCCTCAAAAGCAGATTGAAAGGCACGTCACTGCATTTCTGTGGCCTAAGGCTCCCCATACACAGTGCATCCTGGTGGTAAACACATGATGCCAGAACATATTTACTCTTTATATTATATCAAGTCAGCCGGGAAACTAGTCATTATTTAAATGTGTTCACCCCCACAAGGAAGCATAATGTACCATAATGTTAAAGGGCACCTAAAATCAGTGTAGGACTGTCCATCATAAGACTAGAGGATTTGTCGGTGGGCACAAGTCTCAATATTGGATCTCAGAGGTCCAGCAGAAGACAAGTCAATTTAGAGGGTCTGCAAAGGTTGATGGGCGGTGACCCCCAGATTATTTTTTTCTATTTTATGGAGGTCCCAAGACAAAAAATAGATACAAAATTGATAAAACCACAGTCCAAAGTGCCTGCAATGTTTATCTCTTGACCACCATCAAAGATGTTTACTCTGGAAGAAGAGGACTGAGGATACAGTACCGCTACATTTCCTTTACTTATCACTGTCGTGTGTTGAATAGTCTTGGCTGCCGGCTCCTCTGACACTTGGGGTCCTGTAGCAGTGACTATGGCTACTACAACTATAAATACTTTGTGTTGTTGTCTACATGAGCAATACGCATCTAGAACGAGTATGAATGGCCTGTCGTTCCTTTAAATCTCTCTATAGAAAAAAAAACTGTTAATAAATGATATTGTGAAGAACAGAACATGTGCTGCTTCTTTGTATATATAGGTATGTTTCATGCTGCAGAGTTGTTGGACAGGTTTTTTTATTACCGTAAATACATTCATTACTAAAGAAATAACAGTGTTAAAGAATTTCTCTCCATTCTACTAATCCTCTATTATTATTGCTCTTAAAAAAGATTATTAAATTGACAATTGGGTGTTTCCATTTGCATTGTGAAAGAGGTGTTCCCCTACACATTTGCTGCATTAACTAAATGTATGTAGGGAAACCCCTCTTCAAATGGTTATACATGACTGAAAGACGGTAAAGGAGTTGTTGTCGATGCGGCGCTCTCAGGTAGAGAACGGAAGCGGTTGGAATCTTCATGCAAGCCCGAAAGACCTGAGCTCACAGTCTCATCCCACTTGAAAAAGCAATCCTTTGAGATTCCGAAACGCGTTGTGTTTTATTTAGATTTCGTAAATAAAAAAATTTAGCATGAAGATTCCAATCACTTCCGTTCTCTACCTGAGTGCGCCACATCGACAACAACTCCTTTACCGACTTTACTTGATCCAGACTGGTGTGGCTACTGTGTTCTGAAGATCCAGCCAATTGGCAGCACCATATAGTACCCCCTATGCTTTCCACTAGTGTTGTGGTACGTGCACAACTACATCTGGTGAGCCTCATTCCTATAATTTCCCCATTTCTCACCATTATTACAAACTAATACTCTATGAGCACTTTTGGTCTCTCCCTGTCCGCCTTTTCTATGATACATGACTGAAAGAGGGATAGCACAGAGATCTTTAACCGGTTAAGGACCGCGCCCTTTCCTGTTTTTTCATGTCCATTTTTCACTCCCCACCTTCAAAAATCTATAACTTTTTTATTTTTACACATAAAGAGCTGTGTGACGGCTTTTTTTCTGCGTAACAAATTGCACTTCATAATGATGGTATTAAATATACCATGCCATGTACTCGGAAGCGGTAAAAAAATTCCAAATGCAATGAAAATGGTGAAAAAACACATTTGCGCCATTTTCTTGTGGGCTTGGATATTACGTCTTTCACTGAGCGCCCCAAATGACATGTCTATTTTATTCTTTGGGTCGGTACGATTAAGGGGATACCAAATTTGTATAGGTTTTATAATGTTTTCATACATTTACAAAAATTAAATCCTGTACAAAAAAATTTTTTTTTATTTTGCCAACTTCTGGCGCTAATAACTTTTTTATACTTTGGTGTACGGAGCTATGTGTGGTGTAATTTTTTGCGAAATTTGATAATATTTTCAATGATATCATTTTTAGGACTGTAAGACCTTTTGATCACTTTTTATAGATTTTTTTAGATTTTTCAAAATGGCAAAAAAGTGCCATTTTCGACTTTGGGCACTATTTTCCGTTACGGGGTTAAACGCATTGAAAAACCGTTATCATATTTTGATAGATCGGGCATTTTCGGACGCGTCGATACCTGATGTGTTTATGATTTTTACTGTTTATTTATATTTATGTCAGTTCTAGGGAAAGGGGGGTGATTTGAAATTTTAGGTTTTTTTATTATCATTTTTTTTTTTAAAACTTTTTTTTATTTTTATTTATACTATTTTTCAGACTCCCTAGGGTACTTTAACCCTAGGTTGTCTGATCGATCCTATCATATACTGCCATACTACAGTATGGCAGTATATGGGGATTTTCTTCCTCATTCATTACAATGTGCTATCAGCACATTGTAATGAAGGGGTTAAAATGAAATAGCCTCGGGTCTTCGGAAGACCCGAGGCTACCATGGAGACGGATCGCCGCCCCCCGATGACGTCACGGGGAGCGGCGATCCCAGGTAAGATGGCGGCGCCCATGCGTCGCTATCTGTTTGAGGCTGCCGGCAGCTTTGCCGGCAGCCCACGCTGTAAAAACACCCGCGATCGGTGCTAGCACCAATCGCGGATGTTACCGGTAAGCCTTTGCTGCAATATGCAGCAAAGACTTACCGGCTATGGAGAGGGCTCAGCCCGTGAGCCCTCTCCATGCAGCGCGACGCGACCGCCGCCGTGAATACACGGCGGGCGGTCGCGAACCGGTTAAAATATCCTATGGAAGTGTGGGTTTATTATTGCTTTTAATATCGCATTCCCTTAATTGACAGCTGAGTGGCAGTTACAGGAATAGGCCTCTACACTAAGATTTCTTCATCCGATGTCATCTTTGCCGCTGCAATCAGCCATGAACACATGAGTTTAATGGCCTGTAAGGAGAAATAATTAAAATCTATTACCCAAAAAAAATCTCTCAAATTCAGACCATGGAATCTCAGTTTGACAGTGTTCAGTAGTACATACCGATCAGGAGGGACTTCCCCAGCTGCAGAGATAGCTCTCCCTGTTCACAGCTTCTGCTGCCATTAGAGCCTGTCCTTCGCCTCAGCTGTTACATAGTGTTTGTCACATACAGAACAACTATAAGTAGTAGTACCTCTGGGCCAGCAGGACTGGAAGCACTAGGTCTGTGGCTGGAGCTGTATGCAGTCTCACAATAAGAGAGTAAAGTTATTTTTAATTTTTAGGTTTCTGAAGTTTCTCCTTGTGTCATTAAGATGTTAATAACCATTACGTATAAGAAATGATTGGTTTAGAAAATTCTACTTCAAATAGTCTAAAAGGGTATACATACCGTGTTTCGCCGATAGTAAGACACCCCCGATAGTAAGACGTAGTGGGTGTGTTAGTGGGGTAGGCTAATGTAAGACGTACCCCGAAAGTAAGACATAGTTAGAGCTGCCGGGAGCCGGGTGCTGCAGCCTCTTCATGTCACTGCTGTAGCTCCTGGCTGATAGAAGATTATGTGACCTTAGCTCAGCTACTCCGTGCAGGCTCCGGTCACATGAGGAGAGAGGAGACAGGGCTGCACAGTGTGGACTCCGCAGCATGGAGCCGAGGGAGAAGCTGCCTGCTGTGTGCTGCTGCCGTCTGTGTTACTGGAGCAGCTCCTCCCCCTCCTGTGTAGCTGCTAAACTCTGCTACATCAGTCGTAACAGGAGGGGGAGAGGAGCAGGGGAGCACATGTCAGCCTGGACCAGCCTCTACTCAGCCCAGCAGTCAGTGACACTGAAAAGTATGTATGTTCTGTGTTTATGTGTAGTGTGTATGTAGGTGTGATGTCTGATCTATAGTTGAACATTGTGTGCATGTTTATTTACATTTATAATGTGTGCATGTAGTGTGTGTCAGTGTGTTTGCTTGCACAGTTCTATGGTTTGTGTTAAAACACCCATCCCCCCTGGCACTGTACAATGCACCTACATGTATATATGTACAATGTATAACCTCCCACACTGTATAATGCCCCTACTCACAATGTATAACCTCCCACACTGTATAATGCCCCCCCCCCCTCTTCCCTTACACTGTATAACCACCCATTACACTGTATAATTCTTGGCACTTGCTTTTATAAAACTGTTTGGTGGTGAATACCATACTGTTCAGCCTGTTAATAAATGTTAATTTTATGGTTAAAACAAAAATTTTTTTCCAATATAAGACATACCCCGAAAGTAAGACATAGTGGGACTTTTGGGGGTAAAAAGAATGTAAGACACTGTCTTACTTTCGGGGAAACACGGTATCTAAGAGATTTAAGGTACATTCACATGATATACCAGAACGTATTTACCAGCTTTGGAATCCACATATATCTTGAAAACCCAAAGCCCTTGTCATGCAGCTGATGTGAAATATACTCTCAAATATTGTACACTTCATGGAATAAAAAAGATAGTGGGTTAAATAAAGGTCCGTGCGCCGATATTCCCTAGGTGTCGCTGCTGCGCCGAGGTATGTTGGAGTTCACTGGAGTTCACCTTCTATTTCTTGGTGCAGGTAAGTGCGTGTCAAGCGACACTTTTTTTTAAATACCGCAGTTTTTCCGAATCCGCTTGCATGGAAATCCAATCGTCTGCGCCAAAATCCCAGGGCAATTCAGGGAAAAACTGCGCAAATCGGAAAAATACGGGAAAACCGACGAAAATGCGTGAATCGGACCCTTAGTAAATGACCCCCAATGAGTTGCCCCTTATTTTAAAGGGAACCTGTAACCAGGGACATAATTTTCCCTAAAGACAGGTTGCAAAAGCCCATTACAGCTGAATTGCACATATGTATTTCTGCTTTTGCTAAGCATTTACATTACAATATAATTGTGTGTTAAAACTTACCTTGCACCCTGACAGAATCCTCTGTGTTGTCCCAGTGGTTGGGCTTTGGTTTGCATGCATTTAAAAAAAACAACACATGAATTGTATGTGCTGCAGGCTGCTCAGCTCTTGGCCCCCACCTTGTGCTCCTGTACAGCTCTTCCCTCCCCCACTGATGTCAGCTCACCAGGCTGTGAGCTCTGTGATGGAGCAAGAGGGAGGATCTGTACATGAGCACAAGGTGGGGGCCAAGAGCTGAGAAATCTGCTGCACAGACAAGTCATGTGTTGTTCTTTGCAGCTGTAATGGGCTTCTGTAACCTGTCTTTAGTGAAAATGAAGTGCCTGGTGACAGGTTCCCTTTAAGATAGGTGCAATGCCATAAATTCCTTAAATGGAAGTAGGAGTCTACCATGTATCCAAGAACTATAATCTACAATCAGTATTTTGTAGAATTTCCAAAATACCTTTATTATTTCTGACCACTATGCCGTTTTTGAGAAATTCCTATTTTAATCCGTATGCTAATGAGGCAGGTGATGCACCAAGGTCAACTCTTTAGCACTTCGAGCACTGCTATCCTGCATGAACCACTGTCCTCTATGTGGGATAATCAGGGGATTTGTCTTGTGAGAAGCATGGGGCGACACTGGAAGAAGAGTGAAGTCATATAGGCAGGAATAGCAGTGCTCCGAGTGCTAAGAACAAGCCCTGGGTGCACTAGCTGTCTCCTTACGGATCTTAAGGATTGAACTTTAAATTTCATGTAAATGGCATAATAAACAGAAATAATATATTTGCTGAAAATCACAGTCTGTGGCCCACAATTATCAAAAACAGTGGAAACTGTACTATGTGCAGTTTGCCTGTGTACAATGCAGAGGGAGCCAGATTCAGGATATCTGGCGCACATTCTTCATGAATCTGGCAGAATGCACCATTTTTTTGGGTGCATTTTGTTCATACTGAAGAATTGTGGCGGACGTTGGACAGTATTGTGGCGCACGTCTACTGCTTCGACTAAGCAGTAACAGCCCCTTTAGGTGCACATTAGGTGCAAACTTTTTTCTATCTTGTCAGACACACTGCAGCCACTATACAAAACTGGTGCAAACACTTTATAAATACATGTGCAAGCAGTTTTTACGCTCTTTCTAGTCCAAAGTCAGACAGAAAACTGGTACAAACGCTTTAATAAATGTGGCCCAGCGTCTCTACAACATGCAGACAGCATATGATAACAATTAAAAAAGTGATGGACTCCCTTTAAATCTCTCACATTTGAGCATCTAGCAGAGTGCACTTAGACAAGCAATCTATCAGATGGTCAGGTGGATTAGCTGACTGGACGATCAGCTGACACGCATGTCAATCTCGATATTGCTATATTATAAAGATGAATATTTGCATGAATGTATTTACTTTGCATATTTATATTGTTGATCTTGGTATTATAAATACATATACAAATATAAATATATATTTGTGATGTATAATTATACTTGAGTATTCACACATTGACTTCTTTTGCATAATTGTGGGTGGGATCATGTTAATTTGATTACTAGGATGTGATGTCACTTAGGGGATGGGAATATACACTCACCGGCCACTTTATTAGGTACAGCATGCTAGTAACGGGTTGGACCCCCTTTTGCCTTCAGAACTGCCTCAATTCTTTGTGGCATAGATTCAACAAGGTGCTGGAAGCATTCCTCAGAGATTTTGGTCCATATTGACATGATGGCATCACACAGTTGCCGCAGATTTGTCGGCTGCACATCCATGATGCGAATCTCCCATTCCACCACATCCCAAAGATGCTCTATTGCAGTGATGGCGAACCTATGGCACTGGCACTCAGAGCCCTTTCTGTGGGCACACAGGCCATCACCCCAGGACCGAGTTCACCAAACAGGAACAAATCCAGTTAATCTTCCTGCAGTCCTAGGCAATTTAAGAGATGCTGCGCTCAGCAATATTTTACAGCAACACTTCATTGACTGTTTGGAACTGCTTGAAAAGTGAGAAGGGGTTAACAGAAGTGCATTATTTTTGGAGGTCGTCCTGCTGGACCCACCATTCTTCCTAAACAAAGAGACCCTGGAGAGAAGCTTCAATGAGAGTCTGAATTTGCCCTTTCAACTGTATTGGTGGCCTCAGGGGGGGGGGGGGCGATACAATTAAAGAAGTGGAAGAATAGGCAATAAGTTACTGCTTAAAATGGCACATCAGGGTAAAATAAGTGGGTTTTGGTTGTAGTTTGGGCACTCGGTCTATAAAAGGTTCGCCATCACTGCTCTATTGGATTGAGATCTGGTGACTGTGGAGGCCATTTGAGTACAGTGAACTCATTGTCATGTTCAAGAAACCATTCTGAGATGATTCCTGCTTTATGACATGGCGCATTATCCTGCTGAAAGTAGCCATCAGATGTTGGGTACATTGTGGTCATAAAGGGATGGACATGGTCAGCAACAATACTCAGGTAGGCTGTGGCGTTGCAACAATGCTCAATTGGTACCAAGGGGCCCAAAGAGTGCCAAGAAAATATTCCCCACACCATGACACCACCACCACCAGCCTGAACCGTTGATACAAGGCAGGATGGATCCATGCTTTCATGTTGTTGACGCCAAATTCTGACCCTACCATCCGAATGTCGCAGCAGAAATCGAGACTCATCAGACCAGGCAACGTTTTTCCAATCTTCTACTGTTCAATTTCGATAAACTTGTGCAAATTGTAGCCTCAGTTTCCTGTTCTTAGCTGAAAGGAGTGGCACCCGGTGTAGTCTTCTGCTGCTGTAGCCATCTGCCTCAAAGTTGGACGTACTGTGCGTTCAGAGATGCTCTTCTGCCTACCTTGGTTGTAACTAGTGGCAATTTGAGTCACTATTGCCTTTCAATCAGCTCGAACCAGTCTGCCCATTCTCTTCTGACCTCTGGCATCAACAAGGCATTTCCGCCCACAGAACTGCCGCTCACTGGATGTTTTTTATTTTTCGGACCATTCTCTGTAAACCCTAGAGATGGTTGTGTGTGAAAATCCCAGTAGATCAGCAGTTTCTGAAATACTCAGACCAGCCCTTCTGGCACCAACAACCACGTTCAAAGGCACTCAAATCACCTTTCTTCCCCATACTGATGCTCGGTTTGAACTGCAGGAGATTGTCTTGACCATGTCTACATGCCTAAATGCACTGAGTTGCCGCCATGTGATTGGCTGATTAGAAATTAAGTGTTAACGAGCAGTTGGACAGGTGTACCTAATAAAGTGGCCGGTGAGTGTATTTGTTCACTATGTATGCATACACTATGCTTGATAAAGACCTATACCAGTGATGGCGAACCTTTTATAGACCGAGTGCCCAAACTACAACCAAAACCCACTTATTTGTCACAAAGTGCCAACATTGCAATTAAAGCAGTAAACCTATTGCTCCCTTCTCTGTCAAAGCTTTCAATCAGGTCAGTACCCTGAGGACATCAGTACAGTAAAAAAGAATGAGGACAAATTCAGGTTCCCCTGAACAGTAAGAATTGTGATCTCAGGAGCCAGAGCTACCCCTTCCAATTCCTCCAGAGAGCGCTGTTGCTTTAAAGGGGTTGTCCAGAGGTTGAATAATTTGACTGATTTCTTCCAAAAACAGTGCCACACCTGACTATGGTTTGTACCGTTATTGGGACTCAGCTCTATTCATCGCTATCCAGCAGAGTAGCAATACCGACAAAAACCATGGTCAGGTGTGGAGCTGTGTTTGGAAGAAAGCAGCCAAGTTTTTCAACTTCTTGCCAACCCTCTTAAGATAGCACTGAGTGCGGCAAGTCCTTGGCTGTCTGGGAATCCATGAAGATACCTTTTGTCCTCTTTGGTGATGTCCCATATGCCACTCGCGTTACCTTATGCTCATGATGGAGCCTCTTTGCGCTTCCTCCGGGGCCCCTGTGGTGATGGCCTGGGTGCCCACAGAGAGGGCTCTGAGTTCCACCTGTGGCACCCGTGCCATAGGCTCACCACCACTGACCTATACGGTGGAAACATTGCACCAATCCATTATCTGTAATTGGATTCTGGCAGATAAGATAAACATCAGGCATGCATCCCTACTTATATGCGAGTTATCACTGATTTGTTGGCTGACTGGATGCTGTTCTACACATGAATTTGCTCAGACAGCCAATCATCATTAGGATCTGTGGATACAAGAGATTGATCCCCCTGCAATCATAAAATAACAGAATATCCTAGTGATAGATGGGAATCACTCTTTAAGGTGGGAAACACTTTCAATCTAAAATATCAAGGTCATAAATTACTAAATTACCCTCCACTCCCCCATTTGTGCCTGAGCTATAAAATCCTGAAAACATAATGTTAATATGAAAATCCATCCTGGTTAAGGTATCAAGTAGCACTCTTGATTTAGGTGTAGTCCAGAACCATGATACTTTGCAGTGAACTCCAAATATGTGCGCAGAGGCACCAACCCAACAGGAGTTATGTGTATGGATCAGATTACTGACCTATGTGATATTACGAAATATTACAAAATCAGTTCTATCCATGTCTAATTACAATAAAATAGTTCACGCACTGCCTGTGAAAGTAGACGCTGATCACGTTGTGCCTGGCAGCTATCATTCCCAGATCATCCAGCAGTGCGGAGGACAGATATATTCTCGCCGGTTTAGGATGAATATAAGTTTGGCGGCTTTTCTTGAAGAGGAAATCACGTCTCCTCCCAACTGAACAGTTAAAGTTTGTTTCTTCCAAGTTCTGAGATGGCAAATTTCTAGATAAACACTACCAAAAATGCTTCGTTTCCTATTGAGAAATACTGAGTAGAATCCATTTAGTAGATTTGTTTTTCTATTCCATAATAGGAGCAGAAAAATGGAATTCTACGCATCACACAACAGACACTTAGAAGTCCGATGGACCCCATTATAAGTCTGGAGGCTTCTGGTTCCGTCATAGTGTTTTCCATGTTACTTGGCAGATATAAAAAAAATCAACAATGAAGGCTTGTGTGAACACTGCTTTGCATTTGACACAAATTTTACTGCCGAGGTTTGAATGTTTTCTCCTAACCAGAATATAACACAGTAAATGGTTATGCAAAATAGTGTGAGGCAAACGGTCTACTGCTGAATATTGGGAAAACGAAAAAAGCTTCCGATCAATTTTATGTTTGGTGAAGTTTGTTGTGTGTTCTCCCATTTGTATAGACGATTCTGCTGTTGAGCAAGTCTCGGAATACAAGTACTACTAATAGTAAGCGGTCTATGTGTCAGGGTTCGGGATTAGTGGATGCTCTGGACCACCGCGGGAGGTGGTACTAGCCAACACCTGGGACCGGAGTCTATGTGGCACCTAGTCTTCACCAGAGCCTGCCGCAAAGCGGGTTGGACTTGCTGCGGCAGGGTACCACCAGGTAGTTCCACAGGTGCGACTAGCCCGCGCTGGCAGCCGAGGTCGAGGTACCTTAACGGAAGACATTCTCATGGTCAGGTCCCAGTTAATGGCGCGCTGGCCCTTTAAATTTACTGAAGGGGCACGGGTGCGCCTGCGACCCGGGAGATAGGTTGCAGGAGCACCTGTGACACTATGTTGACCAGAAACTTGATTGGCACTTTCACGTTAACCAACAGGTCAAGAAATTTCAAAGCAGGCTATATCATCTACGTTACCTTAGATCGTTCAATGTTTGTAGCTAACTATTATATAGCTTTTATCGATCGGTATTGAAAAGTGTGATGTTTTTGCTGCTGCAGCGTGGGGTGCAGGAATCACAACTCATGATAGATCTAGACTTAGCAGCAGATTAAGAAGGCCGGGTCTGTGGTAGGAATTCCTTTGGAATCTTGGGAGTTGGTGATGAGGAATCAGCGGTAGGTACAATCACTGGAACTGCAAAACAGAATGAAGTTCCGTCCCATTTTCTATTAGACTGCACATTGAGGGTAACGCTTATAGGTAGTCATGCTTACTGTATATAAATTAATAGATTATTATGGGGTTATAGTGTTTTTTGGATTTTCTTATGATTTATGTTTTATGAGATTGTGTCTATACATGTGTTAATGTCTGTCTTGTTTATTGTATGGTTTTTATGGAGTAGCATGTAACAACTGTATTTCCTCTTTGAGGACTATAAAGTTATTTTTTTAATTATTATTATTATTAATAATGAATGGAGCAGCAGATGAAAAATGTGCTGTTTAAAAAAAATACTCATACTTACCTCCTCTGGTGTTGTTCCCCACCGCCGCCTGTTGGTGCCGTGCACCTGTTTGTTTACAGAGGCAGGAACGGTCCACTCCAACAACCTTCGCTCACCTGGCACACCTGCCTGGCATGACCACCCATCACTGCCCCAGATGCATATTAGAACTAATCCTGTATCAGCCACAGGGATAGGGAACCGGTGGCGAGCGGACGTTGTTGGAGTGGTGCATTCCTGCCTTAGTCATTACGGGCAACTTTATTGCCTGAAATGCATTGACCTCTATGAATTATTTGTACACTACATTGGATGTTTTGAATACGCGCTAATAAAAGCTTGGAAAACTCCTCACAAGCCGAAACTGGAAATTTTCTTTGTCTGCTTCTGTGTACAAATAGGGGCACGGGACAGACAGGCAGTGGCTCCGGACAACGGGAGCACCGGAGAAGGCAAATGTGAGTTTATTTTTTGATAGCCTCCCTCAAGCCACATATATATTATTTATTAACATTTGGACGACCCCTTTAATGAGCACATATGATCCAGTTTAGTAAGCATGGCAACTGCAATGGGGGTTAGGGGTCCCTCTCTTTTAAATATGTCCCATCAGATGTCAGCTATGCTTTAATGGCGGCACAGTGGGATGGTTGTGTCTTTTGAGGTCTCGTCAAGGACCTTGCACTCTTGTACTCCCATTAGTTGAGATTTACAAATACAATGTCATCACCACCTAAATCCTGAAACTCCCAGCCGCTTCTAACAATGGATTTAACCAAGTGTAACCCTACACTAACTTTTATTATGGAGCTTAAAGAATACTTGTGGTTACATCCTTGCTCTCAAGCCCATGCTTTCCAAAATAATTCCATCTACCGCATTGTCCAGTTGTGCTGTAGAGATTAGATTCTTCAATATGTGTTGATTTAGGAAGCATGGGAAATAGTAGGAAAAGATAATTCTGTTTCTAGTCAATTCCAAATGATATACACAATATCCTAAGAGTATCATAGCATCGGGGGGCTCCAAAGGAGGGAGTGTTAGCATGAGGTTTTTGGCTCCATCCTATTTCCTGCTTGAAATGTCCCTAAATCCCAAACTTCTAATGAACAGTTTACTGACAAACATATGTCCGAAAAGAAGATTAACCCATTCTGTTGCTGTTATCGTCAAACATGAAAAAGTTGCCTAATCGGACCGACAGACCCCCGCTCAGCTGACCAGCCACAGATGTTATGAATATATGATGTGGGATGAAAATGGTTAGGTTCAGGAAAGTGGTGATAAAAGGATGAATCTGTAACAGACAATGTAAAATTGTATGGTGGGAGGTGTCAAGTATACAGTATAAGGAATGCAGTTTACAGAGAGGATGATGAAATGATGAATCCAAGTAAATTATACAGGATGCTCGTTGTGATTCTAGCTGTACCGCCAGATGTTTCCACGTCATTAACATTTCACAGAATTATTATTATTTTATGTTCTGTGCTCCTCTGCAATTATAAGCTGAGAGTGCAAGTCCAGGAGAGAAGCGCAGGGATTACCAACTATCTATTATCCTGTGGCTACCATTATCCTATTAAAATGTGGGAACCGATCCAGCTGAAGAAGGTGTTTACAAGTGATGTGAGGGTAAGGTGGTAGAGTAACCCTCTAGTTACTGTGTTCATGAGCCTCAGTTCCTCCCAAGGGTGCAGCTATCTTCCTTCACCCCCCCCCCCCCATCCCCTTATTCCTTCACTATGTGTCAGTCTGATGTCTTGCAGCTGGCTGCTGGACCTGCGCCACAGGCTGCTCCAGAACCTTGCGGATGGAAACTGAGACCATAGAGGAGGATGGGGAGACACTGGGGGCGGACTGAACATTCCAAATCTATCTACTGTCTTCAGAAGAATAATGGACTTCAGAAGGACCTGGACAATATGACTCATCCCGAGATTGTTTTATGGCAAATTTGGATAATCTGCAGAGTTTCTTTTAGTTGTTAACCACTTGTGTACAGACACAAAATCCTATAGGGTCTTGTTCCAATAAGTAAACATGTTGAGGCTGAGCTCACATCTGTGACGTAGTGTGAATTTTACATTTTTTGAAAGCCAACATCAAGGGAAGAATATTGTAACTCCCGTCACAGTTTTACATTGAATGGGGGACCCAGAGTCACAATATTCCCACTCTAATGGTGGTCCTGACGATCACCAATGGCAGATTATAAAATAGGTGATTCGGTCAGCCACCCAAGGTCTGAGTATCCCAGGAGCAACTGAATCACCCAGCAGAAGTACAGACCTCCCAAATGCCATTGGCACGTCCACATTTATGAATCCTGCTGTTTAGTTTTATTTATTTAGTTGTAAATGGTCACAGATGATAGATAGATGGCATTATACTCCCTAAGCTTTTCCAATCCTGGGTCGTAGTGGTCGGGCTGGGCTGTGATAACACAGTACAGTGCCGGCACCAGCAGGTCCCAATGTCCTGCAATTTTTTTCTGATGTTGCATCCCCAAATTCCCAGCTGTCCTCAGACAGAGGAAACCTAAATGGTCAACTCAAACTCTAAAGTTCTCTACTGTCCCAGAGAAAAATCTCCCCTGATATGTTTCCTGGCATCATCAGGTTTTTAGGTCTTCAGAAAGGGGAGGAGCTACAGCTATTATTTACAGATATAGGAAGGAACACATGCAGGTACTTTTGTCAAGTACCCTTATACTCATAAAATATACTGATTGAGGTTAACATAAATGTTTTGCATAC
Organism: Engystomops pustulosus; assembly: GCF_040894005.1. Classification (NCBI taxonomy): domain Eukaryota; kingdom Metazoa; phylum Chordata; class Amphibia; order Anura; family Leptodactylidae; genus Engystomops; species Engystomops pustulosus. The sequence continues at coordinate 80,485,649 of NC_092418.1, forward strand.
ATTCATACACTACTATAAAATATTTTTCATTGGGTCACAGCTTTTATACCTTAGAGGGGTTGGCCACTCTTTTACAAAGTTTGCACATGTGTCTTTACTGCCATAATATAACCTTGATAATAAACCCTGAATGGTAATCAAGTAATTTAACATTCCTGCTTTTTGTGCTGTGTGATTTTTTGTTTACATGTCTGATGAATAGGAGGGGCTGCAGCAGGATATTATCACTCATCCTGCTCCCCCTCCCTCTTCCTATTTCTTAGTCAGTGAGACAGACTGTGAGAGAGAGACACAATGGAAGACGCCATGAGGACAGGATGGAGCACTGAGAGACATGAAGTTTTCTATATATGTATAGGGCAGTGTGGTGAGAACAGGGAAATGCTGAGGCAAAGGTACAGGTACATGCAGAGACATGTTTAATGGAACAGATTTATTTAAAAGTGGCCATTCCCTTTAATGATAAGTGATGTAGATGAATGGCCCTCGTTAAGGCTCACCTTCTTCTCACAGAATTTATGCATTTTGTATCTTATTTGCGACTTTTTGAAAGAAAAATCCCAGACACAAGTAGAAAATAAGAACATTTATTAAAAGGCCAAAGCCATTTTAATGAATCTGACGGGCAGTGGACAGATATAGAACTGTCACAAGGAGCCGCCTAATGATAAATCTTGCCTGTCACTATTATTGTAACATTTAACATTTTGTAGTTTCTTATTATCATGGGGTCTAATGATTTCTCCAATCAAGATGTGAACAAAACCTAAAACAGTGATGGCGAACCTTTTAGAGACCGAGTGCCCAAACTACGACCAAAATCCACTTATTTACTGTGAAGTGCCAGTATTTTAAGCAGTAACTTATTACTACGTTTTCTTCCACATCTTTCAATCGTATCAGCCCCTGAGGCCACCAATACAGTTGAAAGAAAGAGGGTCTCTCTGTAGAGGAAGATTGGTGGGTCCAGCAGGATGACCTCCAAAGATGACGCAGTTCTGTCAACACCACCTCCCTTTTCCTGCCGTTCCAAACAGCCAATAAAGTGTCTCTTTAAAATAGCGCTGAGAGCATCATCTGAGAGCAAGTTGCCTGGGACCGCAGGAGGATTTGGTCTGTCCTGTGGTGATGGCCTGAGTGCCCACAGAAAGGGCTCTGAGTGCCACCTCTGGCACCCGTGCCATAGGTTCGCCATCACTGACCTAAAACGTAATTCCTGGTGAGGTTTGAATCCTGAACAATGAGGGATGTTTATCATACGCCAGCACTCGTATGACTCGCACTGGCCCACTCCCAGACGGCCACACCCTCCACTCAGCCACCCCCCCCCCCTTCACGCCCCTTCATGCCCCACTGGTGTGAAAGTGGCTGAGAGGGCTAAATAATTGCAAGTGCTAGCAATACGCTAGCATTTGGGATTATTTCAGGGCTTCTACGTCACTGATGTGCAGAGGCCTTGATTAATATGCCCCTATGTGTATATTGCTAGTAGTGACAAGATTGTAAAAAGTAAAGTTATAATCCAGTTCTGAAGCTCTTGCAAGGACTGTGGATGGGGCTTTCTGCTCTCTGCACTGTCCTGCTCCCAAACCCCTTCTTTCTACCATGAAGTAGGAGCTGTATAAGGATTTAGTTTGATACTTACAGCAGTCACTCAGAGCAGAGGGGAGGGGCTGTGGAACAGTTCACTGCATAAGAACAGAAAGCTCTTCAGGCTAAAAGACCCATTCAGAGCACTTGCAGGATCTGCAAAACCTGGATTAAAAGTTCATTTTTAATTTTTACTGCTCTTTACTACACACACAAAGGAACGATTAAATAGCACTCCACGGCCTATACCTAGCAATGCCTGCAGTATATTATTGCTAAAACTGATGACAGATTCTCTTTAACCTTTTAGATATTTTTGCTCTTCTGTGGGAAGAGAATTTTATAGTGAATAGGATTCTCTGAACATTTTGCTGTAAAGTGACTTTAGAATGAAGAATTATAATAAAAGGTTTTTTCATTTTGCGCTGGCAGGACCAGGCTCAAGTTTCTTTCACAGGAGGATTTTACCCATTAGTGCACAGCCGTGATAAAAGTTAAATGATATAGAATTTGATTGTATATACTATGGCATCTGCTTCCAGTTATTGATCAGATAGTAATTGTTTGTGACATGTGCTTTGATGTTAATCCCCCTGTAAAGTATACTATGCTAAACGTGATAAAAGTTTTATTGATTCTAGACCCACTTTTAATGCCCTTGCAAATGTTTATACCAATAGAATGAATGCAAACCATATGGGATTAGATATGGAGCATCATTAAATGTCAGCCAAAATATTTTTTATTTCTAGATAAAGGATGTGCTGGACAAAATGTAAAAAATAGGACTCATTGGGGGACATGTATCTTTATTTTGACTATTTTTTTCTTTTCTTTTTGCACATTTTTATATTTTTTGCGCCTTTTTGGGAGTATTTGCCCTTTTTATCTGCCTACGTCAGGGTTTTAAGCATTTCACTGTTGTGTGTGTCTGTTTTCAAAAAAAGTGAGTAAACTCAAACCACAGAAAAAAAACTGACATGTCCTTATGTATCTCACACAAAGAAATTTGTTTTAATCTTTATGACTTTTTCTTTTTATTGTGACCAAAAGAGTAAGACCCTAGAAGTCAAAGAGGGCAGACCTTCTTTTTCTTATACTTCAACTGAATGTATCCATATAAATATGTAAAATATAATAACAGATTAATATATAAAGTAGTCATGTAGACCCTAAGTCGTCTCTTCTTGATACTTAATAAAATTAATACATTTGATCTTTTTAATAACTGAGACCCTCCATACCTCTTATCATACCTTGGAGCCCAGAACTGGATGGCATATTCCAGGTGAGGCCGGACCAGTGCCTTGTACAGTGGTAATATTACATCCCTATCCTGAGAGTCCATGCCATTGTTGATACATGACAAGATCTTGCTGGCTTTAGAGGCAGCTGATTGACATTTCCTGCTGTTATTTAATTTATGATCCACTATTACACCCAGGTCCTTCTCAACAAGAGACTTTACTCCCCCAAGGACATTGTTGTATGCCGATTATTAGTCTCTGGTGTCATCTGCAAAAATACTCTCAGGCTATTAATCCCTTCTTCTATATCATTACTAAACACGTTAAATAATAGTGGGATGAGCACAGAGCCCTGCGGTACACCACTCATAACTGGTGACCATTCTGAGTAGGAATCATCGACCACAACTCTCTGGATACGATCCTTCAGTCAGTTTTCAATCCAACCACAGATTGTATTTTCAACACCAATGGACCTTATTTCATTCATTTGGTCACATGTGGGATGGTGTTGTATGCCTTTGCAAAGTCCAAGAACACCATGGGGGAATTCATTAAGACTGGCATTTAGAACTCTAGTCTTAACCCCCCTTCCCCCGCTGGCTTCCTGCAGAACTGTTCACTATGAGGCGCTAGCCTCTTACTAAATATGGGCTCAAACATATCTGTAGACCAGATCGGAACTGGCAGAATTTTTGCTCATACTAAATGTGATTCCCACCCTGGTCTGCTGCACTCACTGCCTGGCTGGAAGAGGGAGATTCACGTGGGCTCTCCACCCCCAATATCCACAGCAGCTCCTATCCCTAGTCATCTGCTCACCTCTTCATAAAACAAATCAGTTTCGCTTGACAACTTGCGTCTCAATAAAACCATTTTAGCTATCACTTATTATACTATTTGATGCTACATACTCCTTTATTTTTCTATCAAAGAAAGTCTGTAATTGCGTGGTGAACACCTACAGCCCTATTTGAAAAATTGGCACCACATTTGCCTTGCCCCAGTCATTTGGCACAGTAACTATGGAATCCATTAAAAATTTTAGCCATCAGGTGACCCTGGTTGAGACATCTATTAAAAATGCAATCGATACTGCTTTCATCATACTATATATACTTGAGTATAGGCCGAGTTTTTCAGCACAAAAAATGTGCTGAAAAACTCAAACTCAGTTTATACTCGAGTCAAGAAAAAAAAAAGGTCAAAACTCACCTTTCCAGTGCCCCCCGCAGTTCTTCTCTTCTTTGGTCCGGCCACCGCTGTCATCATATTGTGTGCCGGCCGCCGCACACTCTGATTTCAAGTGTAAAATGAAATTAATATAATCTTGATGGCTTCTTGTAATGTTTTAAATCTTAGGCCTCAGATAGAATGTAAAAAGCTGTACCACCACAGGATTTCATATTCTGTTATTTCACCTTTTACTTGAACCCAAAAAAAAGACTGCAAAACATACTGAGCCCTAAGGCCTTCCCTAAATAATTATGGTGTAAGCGTTTTAACTTTACAGAGCCAAATAAATTTGGCATGCCACATGCCAGGGTAAGGTGTCAGATGCCAGTATAGACTGGAAATGCAGGCAGTTTATATATGACTTACAGCTATAGAAGAGCAGGGAACAATAGAGTGTTTTGTCATTTGGAGCAGAGTAGTACATAAGAAAGGCCCCCCTAGACATAACTGCAGTAAAGCGGGATGCTCTTTAATGCCATTGTTGTAGATTCCCTATTCTAACATTTAGAAAGGAGCCCCTAAACATATCTTTGCTTGACAACCAGTAAATGCCCCTGGATGGTGATATCCGGCAAGTCTGTGACAAAGATTTTTTTTGTCAAACACAAGCTCCAACCCCAATATCTGTTAAGGCAATCCTACAAGTTCAATGGAAAGCCTCTGGGTGCCCAGGCAGGGGGAAGCTAAAAAAGTAAAATGTACTAACCCTGCTTTGGTGTACTTTGCAGCACTCAAGTGACTTGTGGTCCATTTAGGAGTATAAATGGTGAAACTGGTGGCGGAGCCACTGGTACAGGAACGTACATATTATTTTTTAGACTCCCCCTTCCCAGTCGCCCAGTGAAGCTTTGCTTATGCTTATTCATCATGAGGAAAGAACATTATGCAATCCTGACATCTCAGGACTTCAGCCAGGTTAAAGTTTGGGTGGAAATGGTTCTTCCAAAAGTACAATGTACCAAATCATACTGCCAAACCGATTACAAAGTGGCTTAAGGATAACAAAGACGTTGGGGCTCATTTACTAAGGGGCCGAATCGTCGGGTTTCCCGAATAATACCGATTTGCGCAGTTTTTCCCTGAATTGCCCCGGGTTTTTGGAGGACGCGATCGGATTGTGTTGCATCCGCGTCGGCTTGCATGCGCGGAAATGGGGGGGGGGGCATGGCCGTCGGAAAACCCGACGGATTCCGAAAAAATGCGGTATTTAAAAGATAATTTGTGTCGCTTGAAACGCACTTCAATGCACCGAAGAGAAGAAGGTGAACTCTGGCGGACCTCGGCACAGCAGCGACATCGGGCGCACGGACCTTAGTGAATCCCGGGAGAACCCAAATCCTCGTCGGAGAACGCACCGCTGGATCGCGACTGGACGGGGTAAGTAAATGTGCCCCAATGTTTTGGAGCACTGATCTCAGTCCTATGGGTACATCTGAAGAAGCAGGTGAGAGCAAGGTGGCTACAAACATGGCTCAGCTACACCAGTTCTGTATGGAGGAATGGCCCCAATTTCCTACCAACTATTGTGAGAATCTTGTGGAAGGATATCCAAAATGTTTAACCTAAGTCACAGTTTCCGGGCAATGCTATTAAATACTATGTACATACTATATACATAATGTATTTTTAGACATAAAAATTATAAAAAAATGCCTTAAAAAGTTTAATTCTTTTATGTTTATAGCATATGGCAAATATAAATAATTGCCTTAAAAAGTCTAATTCTCTAATTTTTATGGCATTTGGCAAATATAAAAAATTTTGGTAATCTTAATTCAGATAAAAACTAGAGATGAGCGAGCACTAAAATGCTCGGGTGCTCGTTATTCGAGACGAACTTTTCCAGATGCTCGAGTGCTCGTCTCGAATAACGAGCCCCATTGAAGTCAATGGGAGACCCGAGCATTTTTTTAATAAAACTGAACAGTAAAAGAACAGTGCAAAAAAAAAAATTCCAGATGTTTGCAGATGTTTTACTTGTAAGAACACATTGAAATAACACTATTCTTCACTTTGCAGGTGTTCGCGCGTGTCTCCCGCTAAGTTAGGAGATGTGCACGAACATCTGGAATGTGAAGAATATTGTTCTTTCAATGTGTTCTGCACTTAAATGCTCCTGTGTTCACTGTTTTTAATGTTTTAATTCTATTCTTCACTTTGCAGGTGTGCGCGCGTGTCTCCCGATAGGTTCGGAGACACGCGCGCACAGCTGCAAAGTGAAGAATAGAATTAAAACATTAAAAACAGTGAACACAGGAGCATTTAAGTGCAGAACACATTGAAAGAACAATATTCTTCACATTCCAGATGTTCCGAACATCTCCGAACCTAGCGGGAGACACGCGCGAACACCTGGAAAGTGAAGAATAGTGTTATTTCAATGTGTTCTTACAAGTAAAACATCTGCAAACATGTGTAATATTTTTTTTTTACAATAAAAATACTTTTATTCAATTTATTTTATTAATTTACTGCTCGATCTTGAGCCGGCGGGATACTCGTCCGAGTAACGAGCCGGTCCGAGTATGCTAATACTCGACCGAGCAGTATACTCGGACGAGTATACTTGCTCATCTCTAATAAAAACCTGTTTATTCCCTGGTTCCCCATAGAGCACCACTTTATTACTCCAGGGTATCCCCTGCCCCACTTATGGTCTGGTATCATCTGGCTGAGACTTCTAGATAATTGTCCATGGGATTGGGTAGTCCCAGTGTCAATCTTCCCTGCTATATATCTAACCCTTTATCACTTATAGGTTAGCAGAGCTCTTTGACCACTTGATGAAAAACCTCTTTAATGTAGCCTTAATATTATGTTTCTTAGGCATCACATATGTTAGAAGGCCGCTACCTCCAGTATGAAGCCATTACACAGTCTGATATTCAATGTCCTGGCAGGTCTATAATTATAGAATAACATGAAATACACCCTGCAGTCATTTGTAGTCTGTAGTCTGTCTGTGGACACATGGGGAGCTGCAGAAAGCTGCATTACTGTGTACTATGCTACCACATATGTTGTTCTTGTCATCTGCTTTACAGTTGCCGATCATATGCTTCTAGTTAGCGGTACCCACTCTTACCATCTCAACGTTCTCAGCAGTTATGCTTGAATTCAGGCAGATGTTTTCAGAATATATTGCAATGAACCATCTTTCAGCATCCTTCACTGGGTTGGAAAGGGAAAGGAACAAAACATTAAGCAAAACATTACTGCATAACTTTTGAGAATAGAGTCCAATAAAACTGACTAATTTGACTTATGGATAGAATGGAAATCAATTGCCAAATATGTGAAAAGTTAAATAAATGATCAAATAGATTCCATGACATGTAAAGTTTGTAAAGATAGAAGAGACTCCAGTTTTATGATACCAGTGCAGTACCAGGGGCATAACTACAGTGGTAGCAGCCATACCAGCCGCTATGGGGCCCACAGTGTCTTGGGGCCCAGCCACCAAACCAGACACACGTTAGAGTGGAGGTTGTGCAGTGTATAATATATACATATTGGGGGAGATTTAAAGAACTGTAAAGAACATATTATATGAATGTTTTATGTAGAGGAAGGATGCTGCGGGCACAGCCAGCTTAAAGTCAGCGGGTCGCTGTCAGTCAGAGGGAACAGTGGGTGGGTATAAGCGGAGGTAGTCGCTTGTATCACTATGGTTGTGCACGAACTTCCAAAAGTGAATCAGCATAATCCATAAGAGTAGAAAACGAAGTGGCACTCACCAAGCGTGAAAGTAAGCTTCTTTATTCAAAGTTCATATGGAGGGTACACAGGGGGGACACACAGTGCCGCAAAGCCATGAAAACCATGATTTTCATGATAATGTAAGATGGATTTCAATGATAATATGGCATTAATTACTTAGGTGCACAGAGATGTTGTAGATATACTTTGGTATAGGTAAAATTGAAAATTTGTCCTCAAGACTAGCTACAAGGTGACTTAATACAGCAGAGTACTTTGGGCGTCTGTTTGACAAATTACTACTGCCCTGTAATACGGCATAAGACTTTCCACATAAAAGGGCTTATCCTCTCTCTATGATGTAATGGTGGTGAGCATACATGAACACTACTCCATTCTTATATAGCACTGATTAACAAATTGCAGAAGTCCTATAGAAGGGAATGCAGTTTGGGATTGTGCAAGTACAACTGTTCTCCATTCCAGGTGAATACATGTGGGAATATTTGTCCTTTGTCATCGTGACCACAGAAGTTGGACCCCACCAACCAAGCTTTGGATTCAATAGGGCTGAACTGTTGCAGCTGAAATGAGAATAGCCCTATGTTCACCCTGCAGAGATGGTCATAGATAGTTATGGTAACATCCAAACGTGACTTATTTGGAGTTAAGAAATAGCACATGGGATTGAACTTTGACCAGAGTTGTCAAGACAGGACTATTGTCATCATAGCCACAATTGGCAGACTAGGGAAAAATCCTGTAATGTACATTTTAGTATCTACAGTACATGCATAAATGAAGACTTTCCAGAGCATATAAATGTGGCTTAAAATATAGTTACTCCACTGGTTGCCCATCTCCTACTGCATACAGTTTTATATAATGATCCTCATCCACAAGACGCTGCACAATTTTGCACCCAACCCCTGCTCTTCGATCTGCCAGTTATATTAGATTAATATCTTCCTTAGTTCGAACCCCTAACTCACATCTCTAGGACTTCTCCTGAGCTGCACCAATTCTCTGGATCATCTTCCCGTACTATTACTCAACCTCCAAACTTTCAAACATGCTCTTAAACCCACCTATGAGGCAAGCCTATCACACTCGCTAACTGCATGAAATGTAAACTCTCAATGCAATAACCCATCCTATGTCCTCCTGTCTGTTATCCAACAAACACCAGATAGATACCAAGCTCCAAGCTTATCTGCAGTCCCATTGACTTTGGACTTTGCATTGAAGTTGAAGGCTGATGGCTGGTTCAAGCAGCAACAATTTTATTTATTAAATTATTTTATTCTGTTCCCTTATAAAGAATGACTGGACCATTATACAAGCTCTTATACCTCTTGTGTCACATCCTCATAGACTGTAAGCTCTTGTGTCATCCCCTCATCCTCATAGACTATAAGCTCTTGTGTCCCCCCTCATCCTCATAGACTGTAAGCTCTTGTGTCACCCCCTCATCCTCATAGACTGTAAGCTCTTGTGTCACCCCCTCATCCTCATAGACTGTAAGCTCTTGTGTCACTCCTCATCTCATAGACTGTAAGCTCTTATGTCACCTCCTCATCCTCATAGACTGTAAGCTCTTGTGTCACCTCCTCATCCTCATAGACTGTAAGCTCTTGTGAGCAGGGCCCTCACAAATATTGTTCCATATGGCTGTTTGTACTGTAATGTAATGTAATATTATATTTGTATATGCCCTCTATCATTTGCACTGTGGAATCTGATGTTGCTATATCAATAAAGATTATTATTATTATTATATTTACATCTCTAGATGTAACAGGATCCATACATAAATCCTAACAGTCCTGAGGTTTAGAATAGGTGTTGTACAGGTACATTATATGATTCCATGTTACATCTATGGGATGACATCTATGGAATAGAATTCCCTATAATTACAGTAATTTAAGTCTTCCTACCAAGTCTGCCTGACAGGACGACCCACTGGGACATCTATGTGTATTCTTGTTAAATGTTTACCGAGAAAAGCTTCAAGTGGGGTGTTCTTCGAACTTCCTCTAGAAGGGTTAATTGGTTTCATATTGGCTTTCTGTCATATTCTTTCCATTTACAATGGCAGTTTCTTCACAGATAAATCTCTTTACCTTGGACTATTTTATGTCTGTATAAAGTTGCAAGGATTGGGAATATGAGACATTAATCTATAATAGGTATCTAGGGTGGGGTTAGTGGGTGCTAGGTATAATGATCTTTTAACAATGGTAATTACTATTACTACTGCTCAATAAATAAATTCTATTTTTATTAGCTTATGTCATGGATCAGCTGCAGATTTCCTGAAAAACCATGGTAAAATGTCATTTTGCAGTTTGCATTTATATAAGCACAATATTTTTATTGTACTTGTGTATGGAACTTTTTATATATGTGTTACGGTCAAATAAATCCATGTCTCCTATTTCTTGGATAGGAAATAACCTATATAGGTAATAGGAAATCAGAGAAGGTCAATCTGCTGGGACCTCTACCAGCCCCCATCTCCATGGCCAGTCATTTATAACAGGACTGACAGGAATAGATGAGTTCTGTACTTGGTACTTCTCAGCAGATTAGCCCCACCCAATTGGCAATTTATTATCTATCCAGTGCACACAAGATAACTTGTTTGAGTAGAAGTACCCATTTACACAATTCATTACTCATTCTCTCTGTAGGGAATGGCTAGGAAGGTCACTCACAGCAACTTAGTTGGTGAAAGGGTAACCTGTCACCAGGGACCTCATTTTCACTAAAGACAGGTTACAGGAGCCCAGCACACCTGCATTACAAATTTGCCTTTTTGCATTCTATAAGCATTTGCATTACAATATTATTGTGTGTTTCAACTTACCTGGCACCCTGACAAAATCCTCTGTTTAGTACCAGGGGTTGGGCTTTGGTTTGGATGCATTTCAAAAAACAACACATGGCTTCTATGTGCTGCTCACTCCTCAGCTCTCAGCCCCCACCTTCTTGCTCCTTCACAGAAACAAAGCCTACAGTGTGGTGAGCTGTAATCAGTGGACGAGGGATGAGCTGTACAGGAGCACAAATGTGGGGGCTGAGAGTTGAAGAAAGAGCAGCGCAGACACGTCAGCATTTCACAAACATACTTCTAACCTGTCTCTATCAGTCCTGATTGTGTGTATATTTTGGTTGTCCTTGGATACGACCATAAACTATATCCCTCTATGGCCAGGCATATCTTCCTGTCTGCTCAGATTCCTCTCACATGAACATGCATTTCCTGTACCGCAGTAGTTGGGGTGGGGCAGGGGGGATTGGGCTGGTAAAGAGCCTTCATTTGCCCATGCCTGCACACAAACTAGGTTGTAGGTGTCAGACCCCTCTGAATTTCGATCTAGTTTCAGGCTTCTGTGCTTGAAAACTATACTTCAGGCTGCATTTGATTGACAGCTAGGTTGTGATTTTAGTTCAGTTTGTGTTCAGCTGTGGCTTGAGTGATGGATGGTCAACCTAGTCAGCTGCTGGGGGCGGTGTCTGTTTTACCCTTATATATTCACCTAGTTTCTTCACAAGTTGCTGGTTATTTACAGTCTTCTGTTGTCAATTTCCCTTCCTATTGCTATTGCTTTCGCTATTCTATGTATATTTACTCAACTATCTTTTGCTTCTCGACTATGTACCTCACCACAATCTAGGATTTGATCCGATTCTGCCTAACTTTGCTTGTCTGTCTTCCTTGTTGTTTGTCCCTCTGTGTTTTGTCATCTTTCCTGTGCACCCATTAAGTGTAGACACCAGAAGTCCCTGACCATTAGGGTTTGTGAGGCTTGTTAGGTAGGTGACATGGGTTGTGGGTGAGTTTAGTGCCTGCAGCTCATTCTGTACCTTGACGTTAGTATTTATAGCAAGTATAGAATAGGTCTTAGGATAGAAATATATCAAGTAAGAATTCTCCTCAAAGAATTATGTTCAATTTTGTTGACAATGAAGGGATATTCTATATACAGTATTTGTAGGTGCGCCCTCCTATTGGCTGTTTTCTGAACTGCAGGCTTTCTAATGGTAGCTAGCTTGTTCTAAATTGTACTGTACTATGACACATTATCCTGTACTAGTTTAATGAGAAACTGGAGCCCTTAGCCAAATTGAAGCCAATATATGAGTGAACACATCTGTATGTTAATCAAGTGAGAATAGTGAGAAGGTCCATTTAACTAAATTGCTGGACTTTTGTGTTAATACAAATTACAAAAACCACCTCTCATTCTGCTTTGGGACCATCCTTTTGGAACAGGATATTTGCCCTCACACTTAGGTCAAGCAAAAAACTATGGAGAGCCAAAATAGGAGAGAGTGAGAGTTGCCGAGCCTTCAATCTCTTCTCTTCCTCCAGTGCCAATAGATCCCTAATAAAATACAGCAGAGGGGAACAGGACTGTGCTTACTGGAGAACGGAAGGAGGGAGAGGAAAGAAGTCCAGAAGAATATGCCAAGATTTTTATCCATACGATCAGGAAAAAAAAAAAAAAAAGATTTCCCGTAAATGAGGAATTCACAGACTGTGCAGGTCAAAAGCCTGAAAAAAATTTCTGTCCAGTGTACACAACGTCTATTGCTACTACCAATTAGATGGTTTAGTGAGGTTCTCAGATGGACTCTTTCTCTATAGTCAACAACAACCTGGTAGAAAGCCAAGAATATGGCCACTCTGATTACACCCCAAGTAGATGGAGAGGGTTGAACCCACAAGTGCTCATGTGCTAGTGGAAAGTGCTAATGCATCCACTCAGCCTGAAGTAAAGGTCCAGTAGATTCCCTAGCACTTTAATAAACTGAACTACTAGTCCTTGAACCTTATATAAGGATAAGGGCAAAATAACACACGGTGGTTCAGTGGTTAGCACTACAGCCTTGCAGTTTAAGTCCCATCCAGAGCATGGGTTTCCTCCCACACCCCAAAACATATTGGTAGGTTGATTAGATTGTTAGCGGCATTGGGGACAGGGACGGATTTGGCAAGGTCTGTGCAGCGCTGAATAATCTGTGTGACCTATATAAATAAAGAATTATTATTAATTATAATCTGTGGGAATACTGCTAAAGATGCATTTTTTAACTACAAAGTCCACATATTGCTCTTTTGTTGCTTTTACACTTATTTTTTCCTTTTTCACAGCAGTAGCCAGGACAAGTTAAGAAATATAGTATTTGCCAAGTTCTGAACAGCTTCCTTCTGGACAGTTTCGACTTCTTCACACTGAAGGAAGACAGTGACTGCAGAATGAGGGGATGCTGAAGGATGAGGGGGGTGGGAGAGGTATTCTGGACACTCAATGCTATCGGGAAGATAGTGTCGCTTATCTCACTTTACCATTGAGTGTCTATGGTGAGTAGTGAGAAGACACTTATGAGAAATATTCTGGAATTCTCGGATCTTATTTTTCCTGGCTAATAGCCATCGTGTCTCTTGTACAGTTATGTTATATTCGCGGCTCCTTATTGCAGCGTGTTTCTCCATATTCTCCAGGCTGGGATGTTTGTTTCCACCGCACTCATGAACTATTAGACAATTCTCTCCAGATCAGACCACCTGGGTTACGCTTTATTTACTGAGGCTGGGGATATGGAGGTGGTTATGATACATAAGTTCCAGAGTGGTTTGAGGGTTAAACATAAAGCCATGACATCAGTCAGTGATAGGAGCCAGATGGGAACAGTTTAAAGATGGGGGCAGGTTTAGAGGGAAGGGGGGAGAGGGCAGGTTCAGAGGGGGAGAGGGAGGGTATTTTGAACTGCTTCTCATTTGGGCAGGGATTGTGGGGGACTGGATTTCCCTTTTTCAGTCCTATGCTGCTCGCTTCATCTCTGCAGCTGGACGCCTCACTACTTTCCCATTACCCATAGGAGAAAAGGGAACTACTCAGAGCATCAGAGGGGTCCTGCCTGAGGAACATGACTGGCACACGCGTGTGAAGCTGACAACTTATCTTCTATCGCTTCAGCTCAGGGGTATGAAAGCAAAAGTGCCTTTTAATATTGCTTATTCCTAAGGGATGCAGGATGCAGTTTTTCACTCTTATGATGGAGTATGCTCAGGATAGAAGCAGAAAATACATACAAAAGAGCTAGGAGGGTGTCAGCTCAACCTTGTGTCGTAGTGTATGTGATATTAGATAGGACTAATGTGTTGTTTTAACCCCCCTTATCTTCAGCCATGAATGGGAGACACTACTGGATCCTGCTCCTGCACTTATATAGTAGGAGATATCAGTGCAGAAAGACTTCTATTAGTGTAGTACAAGACAATATAACTTAGTACTGCAGTATATATGGAGAATACAGCAGGTATGGGTCAGATTTCTATTGTACAGATTATTATATGGCTTATACATCAGTCTGATGAAACTTGAGCTGATCTCCTGTGTAATGAGAAGTTTATTAATGACAAGACGCAGAGCGCTGCAGATGTGCACCCTGATCCTCATCGCCATGTGGGTGTGTCTGGTCTTCTAGGAATCACTGTTGTAGGAATGACTATTGTCTTGCTCTTTGTTTTATGGGTTTATTGCCTGGTCTATCCTACATTATGAATGTGTAGTTATAACTTGTCTCATTCTATGTCTGTGATTCCATTTGGTGTGATATTCTGTGTGTTTTATTTTCTTCTCCATGTCACTAGTCTTGCACTATTTGTACATTTGCTCTGTGCTGAATTTGAAGTTTTTACAATCTGTTTGCAATGTTTTTTTGTATCTTTATATTTCTTGTCTTGTGACTTGGTTTGTGCTTATGTGTTAAGATTGTTGCTGTCACTTAGAGTAATGTTACCTTGGTTTTGATGTATGACACAGCCGACCACTTTGGGACAATTTTTGGTTTACCATAGTTACAGGACTACAATTTTCACCACTGATGGATATGTGATGTATTTGCTGAAGTATATACTTTTACAGTAGCTGGTCAACCACTGACTTTCTACCTCAATTTGACCACATAATTATATATATCCGTATACTGTATGAGTACTTAAAGAAATCTATATAGATTATAGCTTCTGTCTCTATAGATCAGAGGACCCTAATGCTATTATTTGAACTAGCGATTTGGGTCTCGCCTGGGTCATGTGAAGTGAAGGCTTAGTCTTTGTAGTGCTATGACAGTCCTGTTGCTACCAGTGCTCACTACTATCAGCCGACATAAGTTGGTGAGTGGCAGGGCATCAACTACAACTTTTATGTTTATTGATCTATCCAACAGAGCAACCTAAGTAACCTCATCCCTTATACACACAATACAGTATTTTATACATTATTATCTGGCCCCATGAAACACACCCTTCCATTATATACTGGGGTGTGTCTTACCTGTCTACTGTCTCATATGGCAACAGACTTGAGCTCCGTGTCAGACTCAAAAGAAGTTAGCAGTATAACATCCTTTATTGTAATTAGATGTCTTATTTAACTAATTGACCAAATAAGCTTATTACATATTCCCCCTCTCCATTCACATCTGGACATAGTTGGCAGTAGAGGTAGCAGGACACATCTTCAGCCTTGTGCTGCTCCACTCACCTAACAGCTTCATTCAGCTGCATTCAGACACAATAGGGTAAAATTGTGTTTCCGTTCACAGATTATTGTCATAAAGAGTTTTCTTTATTAAACTGGTTATTATGGGTGCTACTATTAGGGATCGAGTGAATCTATGCAGTGAGATTACTATCTGTGTCCAAAAATTTTACAAGAATCATGGGCAACTACTGCAAATTTATGGAAATTATTGCAAAAAAGTGATTTAACTGGTATTAACTGGTAGCTATGGAGCAATTGTTGCGCAATTGCAACTACCTTATTACAGACAAACTTAAAGGAGGATTTTGGTTTTAGGAAATTGATAACCTATCCTTAGGATAAGTGATCAGTTTTAGATTGAAGGGGGCTCAAAATTCAGTACCCCACTGACTGACTGTCCTCCCGCAACTTCTACTTTATAGGCAGGTTATGTCACATTAAATTATCATGAGGTCTGTATACAGCCCGGTCCTATTTTTGTAAATGAGACTATGCTGCAATACCAAGAACAGTCACTGTACAATGTATGGCAGTGTGAGTGGTAGGAAGTGAAGAGACAGCAGTGTTTTCTTATGACAAGATAGAGTGCCTCCCTATTAAGCACCACAATGTTACCACAAAATAGCCCACATTTATCAAAAGCAGTGCACTAATGCGCAGAGTGCGCCAGATTATTGAACACTGGCGCATGGTCTTCTTTAATCTGGCGCCCCCTGCACTGCTCAGGAAGTATGCACCAACTTTTTCAGTGCACTTTTAACACAGAGGGGCCCCGCGGCAGCACTTTTCGGGGCATGCGATCGGATTGTGTTGCAATTGCGCCGGCTTTCACGTGAACACAAATCTGGGGATGGGCCATCGGACGATCCGACGGATTCGGACTAAGCATGAATTTAATATTCAAATTTATTATTCAAATACACAAACGAAGCACTTACATGCACCGGGAAGAAGAAGGTAAACTCCGGCGGACCTGAGCGGGGAGCGATACATGCAGGATATCGGGCACAGGATCTACGTGGATCGCGGCATAGCGCACCTTGGGGATCGCGACTCAGACAGGTAAGTAAATGTGCCCCAGAGTGTGCAACACTATTCTGTTGAGTCGCAGTAATAAATGTGGCACATGGTCCAAATCTGCACTGGAACTGCCCTTTTGTGGAGTGGCGGACATAATCCTGCTGCTACACAAAATTGGCACAAACACTTCTTAAATACATGTGCCAGCGGTTTGCATGTTCTCTGCAGTGCAAATCAGGTGTTAAAAAGTTACTATGTGACCTCATAGCCAAATTTACTGTAGAACAGGGCCCCCAAGGCAACATGAAACATTCAACTGCATATTTCAAAAGGCTTGGCTAATAGACAACGATGCAAATGTACATTAATAATCCACACAGTAATGGCGCAGTACAGGGCCGGCTCCAGGTTTTAGTGGGCCCCTGGGCGACAGAGCCTTAGTGGGCCCCTCCTTGGACCGCCCTCCAGTGGCCACACTGCGCCCCCTCCCCCTGCGGACACACTGACCCTGGGGACACACTGACCCCCCACTCCCCCGGGGACACACTGATCCCCCCCCCTCCCCTGCGGACACACTGAACCCCCCCCTCCCCTGCAGACACACTGAACCCCCCCCTCCCCTGCGGACACACTGAACCCCCCCCCTCCCCTGCGGACACACTGAACCCCCCCCCCCTCCCCTGCGGACACACTGAACCCCCCCCCCCCTGCTGACACAATGACCCCCTCCAGACACATTGAACCCCCCCTCCCCCTCCCCCTGTGGACACAATGACCCCCCCTGCTGACACACTAACACCCCACCCCCCTCTCCCCCTGTATACACACTGACCCCCCGCCCCCCGCGGACACCCTGACTCCCCTCCGGAAAAGAAAAAAGAAAAAATTTACCTTTACCAGCCCCTGCAGCTGTCTTCGGCCTGGGCCTCCCGTACGCGCCGGCTCCGAAGCCGGCACACGTGATCCGATGACGTCATCATGTGCGCCGGCTTCAGAGCGCAGTACATTGATAGTACAATGTATATTGATAGATAATACACACGGTGATGGCATAAAAGAGAAGGGATAAACACATAAAATGCACACAGTGGTGTCAATGGGGCACATTTACTTACCCGGTCCATTCGCGTTCCAGCGGCGGCTTCTCCGAGAAGCGTTCGGGTCTTCCGGCAATTCATGAAGGTCCTGCGCCCGATGTCCACCAGGTGTCGCTGCTGTGCCGAGGTCCGCCGAGTTGCGTCGGAGTTCACTGATCTCTTCCTGGTGCATGTAAGTATGGCGCGTGCGACCATTTTTTTAAAAAAATGCGGCGGTTTTTCCGAATCAGTCAGGTTTTCGTTCGACCACGCCTCCCGATTTCCGTCGCGGGCATGCCAGCGCCGATGCGCCACAATCCGATCGCGTGCACCAAAATCCCGGGGCAATTCAGGGAAAATCGGTGCAAATCGGAAATATTCGGGTAACACGTCGGGAAAACGCGAATCGGGCCCTTAGTAAATGACCCCCAATGTATCCGTAAAATGCACACAATGATGTCACAGTACGGGGATAATACACACAGTGTTTCATGATAGAGATAATACACACAGTGATGTCACAGTACAGGGATAATACACACAGGGATGTCACAGTACAGGGATAATACACACAGGGATGTCACAGTACAGGGATAATACACACAGTGATATCACAGTACAGCGATAATACACACAGTAATGTCACAGCACAGGGATAATACACACAGAGATATCACGGTACAGGAATAATTCGTAGCAGAGGGATAATGCACACAGTGATGTCACAGTGCACAAAGTGATGAAACAGTACAGGATTACTACACACTCCGTCCTGTGCTCCCTTGACTTCTATGGAACTTCTGGATTGGCATACAATGCAGGCAAAAACCAATTACAGGTGGTTCAAAATCTGAGACCCGTGTGATCATATATATCTCCCTCGTCCTGCAGATAGATATAGATATAATTAAAGGCACAACCATTTATCCCAACTTAGTAAATAGTTTTATTCATTACTAACTGCTCCCTATGTCTTGATTCATGTACCCCATAGCTTGTACTATGTCTGCTACCCTGCTAATATACAGGCAGTCCCCGGGTTACATACAAGATAGGGTCTGTAGGTTTGTTCTTAAGTTGAGTTTGTATGTAAGTCGGAACTATATATTATATCATTGTAATCCTAGCCAGAACTTTTTTGGTCTCTGTGACAATTGCATTTTAAAAATGTTGGGTTGTCATAAGAATCAATATTAACACTAAAGCTTCATTACAGACACCTGTGATAACTGTTACAGCTGATTATTGTAGTCTAGGACTAAAGTACAATAAATTACCAATATTCAGGGGTCCGTTTGTAACTAGGGGTCGTATGTAAGTCGAGTGTTCTTAAGTAGGGGACCGCCTGTACTTTCCTTTATCCCACATGTCAGGTGGGTGTGTAGTTACCTATATGACATGCTTTTCAACTATGTGACTTATGACATGACTACTATCCATGAAATAGAGGTTATACTGTTATGGTTTAAAATCCCCGCCTTCCGGATATTTTTTCTTAACGCTCCATATAACGCATGTGCCCCTGCCAACAAGACCGCACCCTATGGGGTGTAACGTCCTACTTATGTCATCACAAGGCTCTGGCACAGCACAGACAGTGCCAAGTGAACAGTTAGAAGGACCCCTAAAAGTAAATCACCCGAGTCACAGAAGGAGGTGGTGATAGGGAATGTAAATATTACTCATACTAGTAATTAGGTTCAGTAGTCGTGTAATTGTAGGAACACTTTTTCAGTAGGATTGTCCTTGGGTGTATTCTCCATATGTGAAATAGAGACTGGCATCTAGAAGACAGGCGTGACTATATTCACAGCATAAATATAGGAATGAATTGTGGGGTTTGTAGTATAAATATAGGTCAGAAATGTCATATTTTCCAAGTCCTAAGTAATCTCTATGTCTCATCAGTAAACAGTAAGGGTAAGTATCACACCCTGATCCATAAACAAGACCCATCCCACCTGACTCCCACCCCAATGACTGCAGCCTCTTTTTACATAAAACCACTGTAAGGAGGGTCCAGGAATATTTAGTCTTTAACATGAGTCATATAACAAATAGCAAATACTTATTTATAGCATTTACTTCTCATAAGGCCAGGAGAGCCCAGATCACATGACAAATATGTTCAATTTTTGTTTTATGGCTGTATCTCGGTTATGTCTTGCTGGTACTGGGCAATCTCATATATCTGGCTGGTAAGAATTTGGGGGAAATTCTACAAACATATCATGGATGCTGATGGTCATTCATTCCAGCCAATTCCAGGCAGATGGATGAAGCTGTGGTTTTGGCATGAATAATAGTGAGGCGGCTGCTTGGATTTACAACATTAAAGTATGACATGCGTAATCTCTTTCATTTACTTTTCATGTACCCTCCTATTATTCTATATTTTAGTATATAAAATATAGCGACCACTGCACGAGCTCCCATGTCCCCCATTTAAGTAGAGATATGATCACCCAAATGCATTACTGTCCAATTCAGAGTTTCTGGGGCTGATAGTGTACAGGACTGTTCAATATTTCACACGGCAATGCAGAAACAAGTCACTGTTAAGGTCTTATTCACATACTGAAGATTTGGTCAGTGTATGGAATCAGCTTTTTGAAGCCAAACTCAGAAGTGGAAGCAAAAAAGAGAAGAGATACAGAGATCCTTACATAGAGAAGTCATATTAATCACAGTGATGTCACAGTATAGGGATAATACACACAGTGATGTCACAGTACAGGGATAATACACACAGTGATGTCACAGTACAGAGATAATACACACACTGATGTCACAGTACAGGGATAATACACACACTGATGTCACAGTATAGAGATAATACACACAGTGATGTCACAGTATAGGGATAATACACACAGTGATGTCACAGTATAGAGATAATACACACATTGATGTCACAGTACAGGGATAATACACACAGTGATGTCACAATACGGGGATAAAACACACACTGATGTCACAGTACAGGGATAATACACACAGTGATGTCACACTACAGGGGTAATACACATAGTGATGTCACCGTACAGGCATAATACACACAGTGATGTCACAGTACAGGGATATTACACACAGTGATGTCGCAGTGCAGAGATAATACACACAGTGATGTCACAGTACAGGGATAGTACACACAGTGATGTCACAGTACAGGGATAATACACACAGTGATGTCATAGTACAGGGATAATACACACAGTGATGTCACAGTACAGGGATAATACACACAGTGATGTCACAGTACAGGGATAGTACACACAGTGATGTCACAGTACAGGGATAATACACACAGTGATGTCACAGTACAGGGATAATACACACAGTGATGTCACAGTACAGGTATAATACACACAGTGATGTCACAGTACAGGGATAATACACACACTGATGTCACAGTATAGAGATAATACACACAGTGATGTCACAGTATAGGGATAATACACACAGTGATGTCACAGTATAGAGATAATACACACATTGATGTCACAGTACAGGGATAATACACACAGTGATGTCACAATACGGGAATAAAACACACACTGATGTCACAGTACAGGGATAATACACACAGTGATGTCACACTACAGGGGTAATACACATAGTGATGTCACCGTACAGGCATAATACACACAGTGATGTCACAGTACAGGGATATTACACACAGTGATGTCGCAGTGCAGAGATAATACACACAGTGATGTCACAGTACAGGGATAGTACACACAGTGATGTCACAGTACAGGGATAATACACACAGTGATGTCATAGTACAGGGATAATACACACAGTGATGTCACAGTACAGGGATAGTACACACAGTGATGTCACAGTACAGGGATAATACACACAGTGATGTCACAGTACAGGGATAATACACACAGTGATGTCACAGTACAGGGATAGTACACACAGTGATGTCACAGTACAGGGATAATACACACAGTGACGTCACAGTACAGGGATAATACACACAGTGATGTCACAGTACAGGTATAATACACAGAGTGATGTCACAGTACAGTGATAATACACACAGTGATGTCACAGTACAGGGATAATACACACAGTGATGTCACAGTACAGGGATAATACACACACTGATGTCACAGTATAGAGATAATACACACAGTGATGTCACAGTATAGGGATAATACACACAGTGATGTCACAGTATAGAGATAATACACACAGTGATGTCACAGTACAGGGATAATACACACAGTGATGTCACAATACAGGGATAATACACACAGTGATGTCACAGTACAGGGATAATGCACACAGTGATGTCACACTACAGGGGTAATACACATAGTGATGTCACCGTACAGGCATAATACACACAGTGATGTCACAGTACAGGGATATTACACACAGTGATGTCACAGTGCAGAGATAATACACACAGTGATGTCACAGTACAGGGATAGTACACACAGTGATGTCACAGTACAGGGATAATACACACAGTGATGTCATAGTACAGGGATAATACACACAGTGATGTCACAGTACAGGGATAATACACACAGTGATGTCACAGTACAGGGATAGTACACACAGTGATGTCACAGTACAGGGATAATACACACAGTGATGTCACAGTACAGGGGTATTACACATAGTGATGTCACAGTACAGGGATAGTACAGACAGTGATGTCACAAAACAGGGATAATACACACAGTGATGTCACAGTACATGGATAATAGACATAGTGATGTTACAGTACAGGGATGAATATACACATTGATGTCACAGTACATGGATAATAAAGTAATGTTACAGTAGAGATTATAAACACAGTGATGTCACAGTACATGGATAATACAGTGATGTCACAGTACAGGGATAAAGAACACATTGATAATACACACCGTGATGTCACAGTACAGAGATAGTACACACAGTGATGTCCCAGTACATAAATAATACATTTATGTCATACTACATGGATAATACACACAGTAATGTCACAAAACAGGGATAAAGCACACAGTGATAATACACAGTGATGCCACAGTACAGAGATAGTACACACAGTGATGTCACACTACAGAGATAATACAGTGATGTCGTAAAATTAAGTATAATATAAATTGCAACCTAAATGTTGCAGTGAGGAGATAATTGATGCACACAGCTCTGTAGTAAAACTTAGTAGAACTTTGTTAAAATTTATCCGCCAGCTTCCGGGGTCATATCTAACAGCTATCTATGATATAATGGGCCCCTAAGCCGCTGCTATGCCTGCTGCCACCATGGTAGTTCCATCAATGGCAGTAAGCTCATGAAATGAAAAAGAGATCATGAAATGTATAAAATACTGATAAAGAAAGTCCATTGACATAGATTAATAGCTGACACACGATAATCCTTACATTTGATATTCCACAATGTGTACATTTCACTTGCTCTATACTGTATTATGTGCTGAAGGGATAAAGTTACAGACTTGCATCCCATCTATACTGTATCTGTAGGGGTTAATTCCTTTGGGCTTGAAGTTACTTGCACAGGGAAGACAGTAGCTTTCCATAAATGGAGAGTTTTCAGGGGCAGAGAAATGCTGGCATCAGAGGCAGACACAGAAATCTTATGTCCCAGACTCCCATGTTAACCCTTTAGTGATCACTAGAGAGCAGAGTACATGATAAAGAACACTCTAATATTAATTCTTTTCTGTTATGCTACAAAACACTTTATATTATGTCTGCATTGGGACAGTTTGGAACCAGTACAATTGATACTTTCCTTACATTACTTAATGTACTGAATGCTTCCCATTTTTCTGATTTTTTACGACTGTAAAGGATTATGTGCAGGTTTATTATGTGCTGATGTAATGGATATAATCGCAAAGCTGGAGGGACCTATGTGCTTTATGTTACAAACCACCTGGTACTCTCAGGATCATTTCATCTGCAGTGAATGTAGTTCTAGTTTCAGTTCAGCAGGGGGCAGTATTTTTCATTTTACAGTCTCCTTCTGCCAAATCTGTTACTGATGAGGGAATGGCCGTAGTCTCAGCTTCATATTCTTACACATCTGCTTTATTAACAGTTGGAATCACTGATTTACAGACAGCGGTCCACCCGGATGTTGCCTTAAGCACTACACAGTGTTGATTTTAGTCCTGATGGAGTTTACTTCTTTATTCTCCAGTTCCCTAATGTAATGTCATTTCTGGTGGTGACATTATCAAGACCCTCCGACATGCTCCATAGTCAGCTTACTGTCTATTCAGTGCTAACCAAAACTTGTGTAGGAAAGCGGATGGCGTAAACTATATGCTCCTGTACAATTTCCAATATGGCTGACTCTCTATGAGTTACAGGATTACCTGATAATCTATCAAATCCCATCTATCAGCTCTAAGAAACCACCACACCAACCTCTATCCTCTTAGCCCTGTTACTCTAGATGTTCTCCCCGAAGCCTATAGTGAGCTCGAAGATGATTTCTGGGAGTTGGTAGACTTTATTTAAAACTCGTCTGACTTAAAGTAACCATCTAAAAAAAATGTATGTACTTTGTAAGTGAGAGGGTCCAATTATTCACACCGAAAGATCCCAATATCATAAATGACAAACGATATTTTATCAGATCCTGTTCAGGGATGTAACTACAGGGGTAGCAGCCATAGCAGCTGATATGGGGCCCCCAGTGTCAGGGGGCCCAGCCATAAGAACTGCTACACCAAAGAATGTAGGCACCATTATACACTGTGTATATGGAACTGTGTATATCATGTGTATATGCTGTATGTATGTTAATACTGTGTACATATGCATATATGGTGTGTACACACTGTGGGTCATTTACTAAGGGCCCGAATCGTGTTACCCGAATATTACCGTTTTGCGCCGATTTTCCCTGAATTGCCCTGGGTTTTTGGTGCACCCGATCAGATTGTGGCGCAGCAGCGCCGGCATGCACGCAACGGAAATCAGGGGGCGTGGCCGTTAGAAAACCAACGGATTTGGAAAAACCGCCCTATTTTTTTTAAAAAAAAAGTGTCGCTTGACACACGCTTACCTGCACCCAGGGTAGGACGGTTAACTTCAGTGAACTCCGACGGACTTCAGCGCAGCAGCGACATCGGGCGCACTACCTTAGTGAATTGCCGGAAGTCCTAAATCCTCCACAGAGAACGCGCCGCTGGATCGCGACAGGAACGGGTAAGTAAATCTGCCCCACTGTATGTGTAATAATATTATGATGTATTTATACTATATGTGTGTATTTGATGTCTATATACTGTATGTGTGCATGACATGTGTATGCACTGTATATATCAGTGTATAGATGTGTGTATCAATGTGTTTGATGGTATAAACCTATTAATGAGTACAGATATGTATATTTTTTAAGGGGAAGGGGGCCCCATTTAAAAGTCTGCTCTGGGGCCCAGCCTCTCACAGTTACTCCTCAGACCTTGTTGTAGATTTCTCATTGGAGCCTCCCGTTATAGTCATAGTTGCTATCTCTACATACTGTAAATGGGCAGTACTGTACAATGACTCTTCTGGCAGGGAAAGGGTTACCCGGTCAGCTGGAGATACTCTGCGGGGGGGGAGCATTAATAAGTGAGGTTGTGATTATGTTCTGACAGATGTCTTTAATGTTTGACTAATCCCACCCATCTGCAAAATTAAATGTTTATTACAAATATTTTAACAAGCAAAATCCATGGAGGCCTTTAACTCCAGCGCTGCTAGGGGGAGTAATAAATCCTCTCACAGAAAGTGATAGCACATGTATGGGAAATACCTACTTCTCACACAAGTCATGGGCATCCTACCGCACCTAAAATATATACCTTATATACTCGAGTATAAGCCTAGTTTTTCAGCACAAAAAAATGTGCTGAAAACCCAAACTCGGCTTATACTCGAGTAAAAAATATATAGGTTTTACAAGGTTTTTGTGGTAAAATTAGGGGCCTCGGCTTATACTTGGGTCGGCTTATACTCGAGTATATACGGTAGTTTTCTGAGAAGTAGTGCTGAGGTTGGGACACCTGAGGAATATAATTAGGTTAAAGATCCAGTAAATTGGGATAGAAAGATTTTGGTCCATATTTACGAACACTGAGGGGTATTCATCATTACAATATGTCTTTGGCTAGGTTGTCTATGTTCAATACCATTTTTGTTTTATCTGGATTGATCAAGTGAGTCTATGTATGTTTGAATTTGTCTCATTATATTCTTTTTTTTCACGCACATTTCCTTCTAAGGAGCAATTGTTCTTGAGAAGTTTGGTAGTGGTTTTTGTCCTATTTCTAGGTCCGGGGGTGACTGGAGTCATTTTGCGACAAAACATGCGCCAAAAAGTGTAAAGTGACTTTAAAATGCGCCACTTTCATTATTTGCATAGACTAGTTCATTCATGATTTGCGATTTGGCATAAATATTCGTTTTTGTGTCAGATCGCAAATCATGAATGAACTAGTCTATGAAAATAATGAATGTGGCGCATTTTGAAGTCACTTTACACTTTTCTTATGTTCATTTGGAGCAATGCAAAGTTGCAAAACACCATTTGTACCACAACTGTGCCAAAACAACGCCAAATGTAGACAAAAGATACAATGATGAATTCCCCCCACTGTCTATTAATGGATTATTATTAATTTAGTCCAGGCAGTCATAAGATGTGCAAAAATCATTACAGTGATGTAGATAGCATCAAAACTTGCATCAAATTAAGCAAATTCCTCTTGCAGTCCCTGCCTAGACTTCATACATAAGTGTATTAAAGGAAATTTACCATCAAAATCGAATATGAATAAACCAGGGCACTTACTCATATATCCTGGTACAGAGATTGAGGTAATCTACTTATATTTGTTAACCATGACCTTCTTCCTTTTAAAATCAACTTTTATGCTAATTATGCTAATGAGTTAGAAGGGCTCTGAGGGGAGCATTACCAGAGCCCCTCTGTGCTTAGGCTTCACAGGCTGTTACACTGTCTCCCTCTCAGCACTTCCACACTTCCTCTGCCCGATGTAATCTAACTGGAACTTCCTCACAGGTAGGAAGTTACAGCACACAGTGAGAGGGGTAAGTGCCCCTCAGCGCCCTTTGGGGCCATAAGCATAATATAAGTTGATTTTTAGAAGGAAGGAGGCCATGGATAACAAATATAAGAAGATTTCCACAGTCTGGATGTTGCCTGGATCTATGAGTAAGTGTCGCTGTTTTATTATGTTTGATTTTGATGGTAGATTTCCTTTAATTACTGTAATCTGTGCATCACAAGGCTTCAGAAAATCATGCCCCCTTGTCTAGACACATTTAGATTTTGTCTAATAAGGAACAAGGTTCTGTTCTTTTTGGGGCAAGTCAATAGTAAATTGATTTGAGCCCAAAAAAAGAAGCAACTTAACACTATAATTCTGGCAGAAGCACCTGAGTAAGGCCAGTCTCGGCCTACTATAGAATCATGGATCGAGCAGTGTCCTGTTTCATGGACTGACCGCAGTGTCGGGGATGGGACTCTGAGTATCATAGTGATACATGATACAGGGAGTCCCTTCTTCCCTGCAGAACATTGAATTATAATAATGATTATAGTGGGGAATGAATCAGTTACTCCTTGTATCATATATCACTATCGCAGTCCCATCCCAGGGTTCTGTGGTCAATATGAAAAATCCGACTAGCAACCGGTCCTTGATTCACGAGCTGAAACCGACCTAAACATTAGCTGCAATTATTGCAATTGCTAATATTGATGCCTTCTATAAGATATACAGCTAGAAGTAGAATGGAAAATCTAGAATTTGGGAAAGACTTGATGTACCCAGCCCATAAAAGGAAAGAGTAAGAATCTCCAGGGCCACCGGGGTGTATTTACTGGGAAATCTTCACAACTACATAGGAAGCCTAGCAGGAAAGGACAAGTATTTAAATAAAGATTTGTCAAAGTCAACATGTATGTAATGCATTGGCTTCATACATAAATTGTTACAATGTAAACATTATGAACAGTGTGTTATATATATGGGGAACATGAACCCTATGAGGATGAATGTTGTATTTTAGAACTTGCACATCCAGGATTGTTTCTAGACTTAAACCATTAACATTTCATAATTTCCAAGCAGATTGGTCATTGTTATATTACATTAGAGTTGTCTGCTTCTAAATACCATATTGTGCGGATCTGCTTGTGTACCTACATAAAAAAATACTTTTCTCACACTCCTCCATGACTACAACTGGGTGGTCCTATGTTTATCTTTGAGAAGAGCTTGGAAGCTCTGACTTGTGTTTGAGTCACTTTGTTGTCATAAATTATAAGACTATAGAAAGTTATACAGGCAGCCATTGCATGAAGCACAATGGTTATATGCAGAATAATAGCGAGTGACACACAAAGGAAATAACTGAATTAGGTTTCAGATTTCCGAATCTTGTAAACCAAACATAAAAATCATATATGATGAGAAGATGGAATTCAGCAGCTTGTCACAATGTAGACATTAGCGAATCCAATTGTTGTTTAGGTTCAAACCAAATCCAAACATTTTCTGATTAACTTTGGGCAATTCTTGTACATATACAATAATAACAGAAGTCTAATGGATCCATTATAATGTCCATTAATTTGATATGTATTTTTGATCGATTCTGTTATTGGTTCGATGCATCACATCCTTTAGGCTTCTGCTATTAATATGGTTTTAGTGAAAGCTGAAAATTTTAAATTTGTAAGAAATTTACAAAATGAGATAAGACCTTTATAATATAAAAGTATATATTCGCAGTCTCCCCTACTTACACCCGACTTCCAGACAACTTCCAGTTCCAAACGGGCCTATCTGCCCAATGTAATCTTTGGTGAAGCTCTCTGGATGCCTTTATAGGGGTTTTCCCAGGAAAGTTCTAAAATTTGAGTCCCAAAGTAACAAAGTAAAGATAATTTTTAACCATTTACTTTACAATTTTACTTGTTTTAAAAGTTTCATTGCTGTCTTAGCTCCTATCACTCAGTGATGGTCAGTGCAAAATTCCAGGGTGTGGACAGGGACTCGCTAAGCAGACACTATGACATCTAGACGTTATGATCCATCTAGTTATATGAGCTTACAGTGTGTTTAAATTATCAGGGTGCAGGTTTATATACACTTTCTGAACAGTGTACTAGTATCTGACACATAGAAAGAGAGATGAGACAAATCAGAGATGAGATGATAAGATCCATTAGATGCCTATTGCACACAATGACACAGTCAGCTCTCCTACATCTCTGCTATTCCACAACACACTAGATCTGCTGTGACTCCCCAGATTACGAACTTATCTGTCCGTAGCTTGTAGTACTCCTCATGCTTCTGCTGGCAGGAACTCAGTGTCTGTGTATCAGTGTGAGTGTGAGCTCCTTCCTGGAATGCAGGGGACAGGCTAGAGGCAAAGGGCAGAGAGAGAGATTGAAATCTCATATCTGACTTGTTGCAAATTTTGTTTATAACAGTGAATTAGTGAATGTGTTATTTTGTTATCCCTAGTACATTTAAGAAATGTGTCTTTGTGGGAATACACCTTTTATTTACTGATCTTTAGCTCCAGGCTGCAATAATCAACATAAGAGTTATCAAAGGGAAGTTCCCAGAGACCTTCCATGCTGCACATTCACAGGCTGTTATAATGAGCAGCACTTATCCTAAGTAACCCCATGTTCTCTCTTTCTCCTCCCTCTGCCTGTGTAATTTAAGAGCACGGGTAAGGGAAGTGCAGAGGGAGGAGAGATATGCGCATTATAACAGCTCTGGAAACGCCCACCAGAGGCGTTCAGGCTCATTAGCATAATCCTAAAAGTTGATTTTAAAAGGAAGGAGGCCATGTATAACAAATATAAGATGATTACCACAGTGACACTAGTGTATTATGCTTGATTTTGATGGTAGATTTTCTTTAAGCATCATTTCTTTGCTTGTGTCTCTACCTCTTACTTGCTTGGATCCTCTGTTCTCTATAAATTTTTGTAACCATGTGTAGTTCAGAGATGTGATCATTTTTACATAAATGATTGATTGAACAATCATCATCATCTTATTAAACATTTATTTATTAATATAAATTACTTGGGTGTGGTTTCCTGCATTTTATGTTGCTTATATTTAACTATTCTCACATCTGGACTACAAGCCTTCATGGTGTTAAAATTACATTTGACCTCAAGAATATCATAACCTGTTCTTACCAGCATTGGGATCGAAACCTTGGCGGCCGTGATGTGACCACAAAATTGGTTTCCAGATCATGGCCCCCATAGAGGTCTATGGGACCTATGGGTCACGGTCTGAAGAGCACCCTGTGTTGCAACGCAACCAGGCCGGAAGATTATCATGTCCACATTTTTTCATTTTGCCGTTTTGTCGGGAGCGCTTGGCTTTCTATGGAGAGGGGGAGGGGCTAGGCCCGCTTGAGCACACGTTTGCGTGCATGAGGCCTAACTGTGATTTTTAGATTTTTTTGTTCCAATAAAAACAGATTTTCACCTATTCTTTATTCTCATGGGTCCTTCTTGATTTTCATTTATGCCTAATAAGCAAATGGTGAAATTTTGGGAATTTCATTTACTTTAAGACAAATATTCTGTACAGAAATAAAAGCAATAATAACGTTTTTGCTTTCATTATTTTTACCACAGAACATTAAGTATTCATTAATAGAATTATATTAATATTACCCACCTCAGAATGTACTAAAATCCCAGTGCGCCCAGAAGGAGACAGCTTGAAGCTCTGAGATCTGAAGCTGGCAGGAGGACAGTCATAAAACCCAGCTGTGTTACAATAGCAAAGCAGAGCCGGAGGAGAGATGGTCCTAGAGCCCAGACCCACACAGACACATGTGCAATGAATCAGACGTCCTGGGGAACAGCTGGCTCTGGTTACTTTGTCCCCTCTCCCTTTGAATCTGCCATGCTTCTGATCTTCTCATCTGCTGCACACATTTCACCCTCATCCTTAGTTTGGTGAATTATTATTAAAACTCCATAATGCAGACAAAGCTTGAACTCTGCACATAGAGTCAGATCATATGATTCGGATGTTTGGATCAAAGTAAACAATGGTGAGACCCGTTTGCCTTTAAACTAATGCCAGAATTTTGATTGGCCTTTGTTTCAGCTGGATTCATCCTTTTGACAAATTAAAGGTTGCATTATGTATTTGTCTGCCTAGAGGTTTTATTCCCTATAACAGTGATGGCCAACCTTTTAGAGATGAGGTGCCCAAACTACAACTAAGACCCACTATTTTACCATCAGGTGCCAACATGGCAATTTAAACGGTAACTTATTGCTCCCTGTTCTTCCACAACATTAAGTTGTTTCGGTCCCCTGAGGACACCAATACAATTTAAAGCACAAGGGCAAAATTAGACATCAGACATATAGCTTTTCTCCAGGTTCTCTCTGTACAGGAAGAATCATTGGGCCAGCAAGAGGAAGATAATCTGGCCCTGTTTATACCTTCTCACTTTTCCTGCAGTTCCAATCTGTCAAGGATGTGTCACCTTAAATAAACATTGAGAGCAGCATCTGAAGATGTCTGGGTTAGATTCTAGTCCTGTCTGGTGAAATCTGTCCTGGGGTGACAACCTGGGTGCCCACTAAAAGGGCTCCGAGTGCCACCTCTGGCACCCGTGCCATAGGTTCGCCATCACTGCCCTATAAGGAGCCTTCTCTCCCATAAACCCATCAAGCACATAGATGTCTGCAGGTATCATTCAGATAAAAAGGACTTTTTTACAATAGCAAAATTTTTGCAACTTTGGAATTCTGGTGGTAGCAAGTATTGGATTTTCAGGTAAAAGAAACATCAATAGGAAGCCATAGATCTATAATCAGGCTTGTCTTATCTGCAGCAGAAGGAGCTTGGCAGACTGTGCACACAGTGGGGCAGATTTACTTACCCGCCCCTGCGGGATCCCTGAGGTGCGTTCCATGACTCCAATGCACATCTGCCGCGATACGAGCGTGCGCCCGATATCCTGCATCTGTCGCTTCCCCGATCAGGTCCGCCAAAATTCACCTTGTTATTCCCGGTGCATGTAAGTGCTTGGTCTTGCAACACAAATTCAAAGTCAAATCCCGTGGTTTGTCCGAATCCGTCAGATCGTCCGACGGCCCGCCCTCCGATTTCTTTTGCATGAAAGCCTGTGCCGATGCGCCAAAATCTGATCGCATGCGACACAATCCCTTGCATGACCCCCGAAAAGTCAGAAAACCATACAAAAATGCAGCCAGCACATTATAGAGCAGAAGCTAAGAAGATTTTATATGTTGTCCTGTGTGCAGGCAACATTTCATCCAGGAAAAAAGAGCTGAGCATATTGTACAGTGTCCTATCTTCAGGCACCATTTCATAGGAGGAGCTATCAGTTGGTAACATGATGGTGTAGGGAAAAAAATTGTATTACTTGTATTTAATAAAGTTGTTGGCCACTCTTTTACATAAGTTGCCCATGTGCCCTTACTGCCTTAATGATAATCCCTGAATGTTCATCAATTGATTCAGCATTCCCGGTACTTACTTTAGTGCTGCCTGCAGACTCTTGATGGATCATTGTTTACATGTTTAAGCACTGATGTATAGGAGGGCCTGTAGCAAGAGAGTAATGACTCATCCTGCTCCTACATCCCCTCTTTCTGTGTTGCTCAATAAAAAGGATTCAGAGTGAGGCACAGCTGGTGATGCCATTAGGACAGAAATGAGAAATAGGATGTTCTGTATATATACAGAGGGCAGCATAGTGAGAATAGGAAAAGGCTCTCAAAGGAGTCAAAGGTACAGTTACATAAATATTTAGAGAAATGTCTAATGGAACAGATTTATTGAAAAGTGGACAACCCCTTTAAAGCTCTTTTATGAGCCGTACATTGATGTACAAAGTACAAGTCTATAGTAACAGTTTCTTTCTTTCTGGGGATAACTTACTTGTACTATACAGTAATAGTGAATGATAAACTCATTATTCTAAGATTATGAGCTTGAAATTTCAATGTCACCAGCTATCTCCCTTTAGATCACTCCAGGAGGCTTTCATACTATCAGAAAGTCCGGACTGTGTCACAGATCAATTGTGTTTGTACACAGTTGTCTTATCCTCTTTGTAAATGTTTCCATCTAGTCTAAATATATTTAACAAAGCAGTAAAAATAAGGCTTTGTTTATTCCTTGAGGGATCCTCCAGAGTTCTGCGGCCAGCGGGAAGAGGATTCATCTCTTCCGAGTCTCTTATCTGCAGATGGCTTTTGTTTGGGAACATTTCTTAAAAAAATTGTGAATAAAAAGTAACTAATGAGAAAGTAGCATCCCATAAGTAGCTCTGATAAGGTCATATGACTAAAAACAAAATTGCAATCTAACCATATTTTATAAAAGAGGCTGAAGGTTCTGATTTATACTTGTAGTCTTTGTCTGATCATTGTCAAAGGCATTGACTCAACTCCACTGTATGGTTCCCCAACTATTGCAAATTTACTACTTCTCTGACCTCATAGCGGTCCACTAGTGTTTGAGCAGGTGAGCAATATGTATAAGGCTGGCAAAAGTCCACACACATAAAGTAGCTGTCAACTCAACCAAACGATGGTTTAGCCAACAGCTGTCCCTTCTATTAGTTTGGTATGCCATGTATTCTCAAAAATTAAAACAAGAAGGTCTCTGCTACAATTTGGATGTTAACTCATCTACCATCAAAACTAAATCCTTCTAAATCCAAGGGCCTGATCCTTCTCTTCTCCAGAAATTGCTATCAGGGGAGACTCAGGTGGTAAATATAAGATGGTCAGTTGGTCCTGCCCAGATTGGCGACTTTGGCTGACATTAATCTAAAATGTATGTTCATTATACTAAACAATGCATCTAGTCAATAAAGTAACTTCTACAGATTAAGAACATACTCATGTAAGCTCCTATCTCTCAGCGTGAGATCTATCTCTATTGAGCTGTAAGATCTTCTGCTGAGCTTGTCTAAGTCAAGTTGATGTGTATAGAAGGCACACACTCCTCAATTAATTACCACAGTAAACAAGAACCCTGAAATCAATGACCTAGTTCTAGATCCTGGCTACCTTCTGTAGACCAGGGGTATACAAGGAATTACTATTGATTGGTTATCCTCAGGATATGCCATTAACAGTTTCTAAGGTGGGGACTCACACCTGATCTCTACACCAGGGGCAGATTAGGACTGCCATGGGTCCTGGGCTGTATGAATATAATACTTCTACAATTCTGGAATCACTCCCTACATCTGGTACTAGAATCAGTTTTTTCTGCTGCTTTCAATCTGTGGTTTCATGATCTTTGGAGGACCTTAAAAGGTCCTGAAATGGCTCTTGTGAACATGTGTATGGAGAGCAGGAAAAGATGTATAATGATTTTATGGTTAAAGGCCCTTCTAAGTATAAAATTTGGTGGGTGGTTTGGGTGGCCAAAGGCCCCTTAGAAGCCTTGGGCCCTGGGTTACTGCCCAAACCACCTATATTATAATCCTCTATTGCTCTGCATAGATCAGCTGGTTTGTGCCACATAAACACAGAGTGCACAAAGCCAGAAGCAGTTGGGTATGTGTCCTCATAGTGGTCAAGTGTTGTAACTACAGAAATATAGTGGGAGCCACAGCTGCGGTGACATCACTCAGCCACTACAAGGACACAGAGCCAACTCAATCCAACTCAGTGGACCCTGTTTGGTGCTGAACAGCTGGATTGGAGCATGAGCTGGATGTTTCCTAACGTGAGGACAGGTTATTTATGGTTATTCCAGGGAAACCCCTTCAATATGATTATCTTTACCAGATAAATGAAAGACTATAAAACTCCAGGTCGTTCATCCATGGGACACACCCTATCCTGAATACATCCCAGTTGCTTCTTAGCCAACAAGACATCTGGTTTAATAAAAATTGCAGAACTAAAAAATTCAGAATGACTAATTAAAATCGGAAAGACTTCAATAGTGTTCAAAATCTATGAATGAAGTTCTAAGACTTATATAGTTCAGCCCTGAAACAATATTTTATATCTGCTTGAATCTTTAATAAAATGCCGGATGTAAGCCTAGAATCAAAAATGCCATATGCAACATATTGCTAAATAATTTAGTTCATACTTGGCTCTTTTCTGTTCCTTTGCCAGGACATTACTGGGCAGGCTTAACGTATGCCTTTAATGACACATACCAGCTATTAATTGTACTTTCCAAAGGCTGTAAATTTGGCGTCTATATGGAAAATAGGTTCCGCTTCCCAACAATATGAAGACATTTCTAATTTCAGATGTGTGAATGGTGTGTGCTGGCGGATGAGTAGGCTGAGGTAATGTCACTCCCTGGCACAGAGGCAAGGAACAAGGCAAAGTGACCTGCCAGAGATGTGCCACTAGTGGTAGATCAGATTTACTACTGCAATTTTGTCGCTATGATACTCTTCAACTTCATGTCAGAAACACTTTGGATAATTAGAGAAACTAAAATAGAGAGAATGTGAAGTCTTCATATCATAAATTCCCCATTCCCAGATTCATCTGGGTGTAAATTATAATGGGATTGTCATGTGACACTGCGGGATAAGACAATGGGGCAGATTTACTTACCCGGTCCTGTTGCGATCCCCACTGTGCATTGTCCGACGAGGATTCGGGTCTGCTGCGATACACTAAGGTTGTGCGTCCAATTTCCTTCATGTGTTGCTTCCCCGCTGAGATCTTCCCTCTTCTTCCTGGTGCTTGATCTTGCGACACAATTTCATTTTTAAATTCCGTGGTTTGTCCGAATCCGTCGGGTTATCCCACAGCACACCCCCGATTTCTATTGCATGCAAGCATTCCGATGCGCCACAATCCGATCGCGTGCGCCAAAGACCCGGGCAATTTGGCACAAAAAGGAAATATTCGGGAAACCCGACAGAATCACGGTCTGCGGACCCTTAGTAAATGAGCCCCACTGTATAGCAATCATAGTGATGGCATCATACTTTTCATGATGTCTCAGGCTTGATACCTCCAGCTTGTGCTACTATATAGCTATTCCTTAAGGCTGAGGTTCAATGCATTGTACTCTTCTAATGAAAACCAAATGTGTATGATTTTTTTTAGCATATGGTTGGTATAAACAAAATCATTAAAAAAAAATCTTAAACTGCTGTCTTTTCTGGGAGGCTGTGATGGTTACCCGTTGCGTGAACATGTGGCAGAACCATGGCCAAAAGAATTAGGCAGCTTAGCTAATTGACGTCAGCAATCAGTCCTGTACAGGACTCTCATAACTCACAAGTAGTGCAGATAGATCCATGTATGGTAGATATATGTCTGCATTACTGTTAGGAATAATGAATTTCAAGCACTTGGTAAGGTTTCACAAAATATATTAAGTCCAGATCCAAGATACCTGTGATGAATTTCCAATACTCAGATATAAGTTAGGTGACAGATGATGTTTTATGGTAGAACTGACAAAAATATATTCTGATGTTGATTCTGCTAAATACAGTTAAAGGATAGCTAAACCTTTGCAGCAAATTATAGTTATAATCCTTTAACTCAGTAATATAGTTCATTAAGAAAGAAGCTCATCTGTCCTATTTATTTCAGTATTTTGGGAACCCAGATACAGCAGATAGATAAGGAGAGGAGGCTACAGGTTATTTATTCCTATTCCGCTCTGTATGGAAATGAGTCTATCCAGTGACTGTAAGAAGTGAAATAATTGGAAATTTTACCAGCCTCAGGAAAAGTATGCTAAGTTGTGTCCTCTATTTTGTGCAATTAGGCTTAAAACTTTGGCTTAGTTACAATTAAAGTCGCTTTTCATTACAGATCATTTTGTGTATATATATATATATATTTATATATATATAGATATGGTGTTGTCAGAAAATTATCGGTTTTCAACACTATCCATGTTCTAAAAGCAAACTTTTAATTAGAATCTAAAACAGTATCTCAGAGTTTAAAAAGAACCTGTTATCAAATGTTGGTATTTAACCTAGACCCTAATCCTTATGAGTGGGGAAGAGATTTAAGTAAATTCATATATCTGTAAATATAAAGATAAATGTTCAGAAAGAGAAGGTCAATTATGGCCTCATTCTATGTTTTCATTTTTAATGTATTTGTCATATCACCCTCTGTTATTTAAACAATATAATGAATACTGCTAACACAGAGTATTGGCCTTTCTACGCATGCGCCAAAGCCTTGTATTGAGCATTGGAAGCCTAGCAATCAACCACGACCCCTCCGATACAAACCCTGCACTTGGATATACTGTAATTAATTTGCTTTACCTTCTGATATTAGCATCTCCAATAGGCAATCCTATTGCAACCTCTGGAGACATGCCTCATTGTGTGATACACTATCGGTAGATACCTACCACTGTCCACTAGTTATGGGGACAATTTATTTTACAATGAGTTTCATACTGTTAGAAACGTACCTTGAAATGATTAAACAAAATATTTTTTTTGTGAATTTAATGCATCTGGTATATTTATATAATTTGTTTTGCAGTTTGATAATTTGGTGCTTTCTTACCATACATGGTGAAGATGAAGGAGCATCGGGTATTGCCGCTATTGGCTCTTTTGTGCCTTATGTCCTCAGGGATTCATAGGATGGACGCACAACAGCTAGAAGGTAGGAGTAAAATTAATAACAATTGTGGGAAATGAAGGTAGGTTACAAGTTATACATTACACTGAACTATATATATGCCATAAAAAACCCAAGCATGCTTAGATACAATGATAACAACACAACAGTATTTGCATTGCCTTATGTTTAACTTTTACAATTTGAGAAACTTTTGCTCTCTTATATACAGCATTTTGTATGCTACAAAATGTTACTGTCAATTCAGGTAAGTAACTTTTTGAGTTTCCAAAAATGTTCAATTCTACAAACATGAGCCATCAATTGACATGCAAACAGAGCCTTAGATGCAAAAACTATCATTATAATAAAAACAGATGTAATATGCCCAATATGCAGACTCTATACCAAAGCCCAAGAAAAGTTTAGAAAACTTCAGTGTCAAGAACAATAAGAGCAGAATTAAGAGCATCGGTCACTTCTCTTGATATGTCTATTTTGGAATAACTTCTCCATAAATAATGATTATGGATCATCTCTTCTTAAAACTCTACATGGTGCTGTTCTACTGTTATTTCGTCTAGACTACATTGACAACTGGGTGTTACCAATTCATGTTAAGCTCTGATAGAATCAGTGCTGATAGAATCAGATCAATTAAGGACACACCCGTTTGGCAAGCGGAATAACAATATTTGAAGTGGTTTTCCTGGAATCTAGAAACCCTTTACAGCAAGCATGGAGAAAAAAAGCATACCTATCCTGCTCTGCTTCTCAGTATCTAGGTCTTTACAGTAATTCAGGTTTTGGGCACTGAACCCAACAAGAATTTCTGTGGGAACAGGAACCACACCTCAACTGATGAATGGCCAGTTTAGACTGAACTATTCATATTCATCAATTTGTCAGAGAAACTAAACACCAGGAAGTTATAAGAAATGGTGACCCAGAATTTTTATTTTTGGAAAAATATGAAAGATATGTCAAGAGTAGTGTCAGAATTTTTAAACTTGTTTGGGTTCGGGTGCTGACACTGGTGTTAACTTCTGTAATGCTGCTGGCAACTCTTTCAGCAATGCTTAAACTACTGCAACATGAAGGCCGCCAGCGCTGCGGGCCACCATTTTGGGGAGTGTCATTGCTCTCCATGCATAGTGCTAATGTCAGTGTGCAACCACAGCCATTTACAGGTTGCTGATGAGTTTGAGTTAACACCTATGATTGTTTCTGGCTTTAGCCGTGGGGGAAAGTTGAGCTGACCCTGGCTCCAAACTTCTAATGAAGTTAAGGGTCGGGTTGACCTTAACCCACAAAATGCGCTGTGAACTTGAACTTTGTGGTTTGGGTTCGCTCAACACTAGTCAAGAGCAGTAGTCCTCCCTAAGAAGTCATGTCTACCAAAAAGAGTCATCACATTAAGAAACACTACTTTCCAATATCTTTTCATGTTAGAAATATTTCGGAACTAGCTATATTAATCTGTTTGGGGATGAGGAGAATTTATAAATGACATCATCTCAGCCGCTTTCAAGGACATTTCTCCGCCAGTTACCGCCTATTCTTTCACACACATTAAATAATGTTCTTGGAACATTGGATCTCAGAGTAGGACAAGTTGTAAGGTCACGACAGAAGAAGCATGTTCTAAGTTGACCTCTTATTGAATTTATATTTCCATGATGCTTCACCTCTCTGTAAATTTCACATCTTTTGCCATGGAAATTATACAATTCATGAGGTTACAAAGACAAAATGCAGGCAAAATATACAAATACTAATGTTCTACACAAAATGGCCAACCATACCTTTCAGAAAACATGCTATCTGATGTGAGTCAGAAGCATGATCACTATGTAGAGCACATGTCTTCTAATGGTAATTGAAAAGCTGGAATTCCAGGCCTACCATAATGATATTACTACGCTTGTATATATTTGAGTAATGTCTTATGATAGATCCAAATAAGACTAGTATGAAATTCCAGCCGCTCAAATGTCTATAAATGTGGTTGTTGATGTGTATTTTATACAGTGATGACATGACATATCCAGTCCAAAGACCACCCAGAGGCAACTCATCATGATTTAATGCTCTGTAATTACTTACCACACACATTTTATGTAAATTATTAGCATTTTCCAGCAGCAGAACACAATAATATTTAAATATAGACGTTCCGCCAAGTTAAATATTGGATCAGAAATGTTACCACAAGTTCTGATGCTGTACTAAAGTTGCATTACATAAGAAATACATAAGAACTGCATTACATAAATATTTGAGGAATATTTCACACTATCATTAGAAACACCATTGGTCAAATGTATCACTTGTTTTCTTCAAAATTAGCTACATTAAGAAGATGATGAGTCTATGGGTCACTGCTAAGGGCTCGGATTGTCTCTGATCATCACCGGTATTGTCTTAAATGCCTTAACATGATTCTGCATTACTTGTTTGAATAACTGCTTTCCAGGTTTACATCTGGTATTGGGTAACTGATTTAAAGAGACCATAAAGTTTCCATTTGTGGATTTCATTTTATCAAGACACATAATATGTTACAAAAAGTAAGAAACAATAAAGCATCACAACTGAAGTGATGACGAATTATAATTAAGAGCAAACAGAATGTCTAGAAACAAAGAAAAAGATAACAAAAGGCCTTAAGCAGATTTTTACTCAAAGTGGTTCTAAGTATTTATTCGGAGACGTATGAGCTTTGCGACCACTAAACTGTACATTGTCCATCACAGATATTTTGGATCCCTTGTATGTAAATGTATGTAAATCCTTATTGGGTGTAAAAAAAAATTAGAATTAGAGGCAGAGTTAACACGTCGCTCTAGTAAACTATGTGTTTCCATGGTTGGCAAATTTTTCCATGAGTGTCAAATCTTCTAAAAGATACTGCAGTGAAAGTGAAAAAAATCAAAAATTGATTTTCGTTTAATAGTCTTCACTCTATGTATGACAGAAACATAAAATGAAGTCCATGAAATGGTATTTACATTATGATATAGCTTTAAGGTCTCTGCTATGCTACTTCAGATGCCCATTGCTTGGGGTTTGGCAGCTCCTATTCAAACAGAATGCAGAACGCTGATTTTAATGTTCCTGTCATGTAATGAAATGTTATTTTGTGCAGTGGTGGTCGGGGATATTTCACCCAACAGTTTATCAGGATGCATTTTCAATTTTATGGCACTTCTCCACTGGTCGGGGTTACTATACTCCTATGTCTTCAAGGCACTGGGCCACTTTCTACTGCAGAAATTTAAAGAACTGTCCCAAAGCATTTCACCTTTCTACTTTATCTGTCTCCCTTATACGTTTTAGGCAGAATAACTCCAAAAAATCCTTATTTATATGGCATCATTGTATTCTACAGCATTTTACAGGTCATAGGGTACATACACAAACAGATTCTTCTGACCTGTCGGTTTTAGTAAATTATATTGCCTATAAGCCCATAATATGGCAATTTGGAAGTATCTTTTCTTAGCACTATGACTAACAATTAAGCATTATCATTCTGGTTGTTAAGGTGGTGTATACTTATACAAGGGGGCATTGTAACAATGATAAGTCACTATAGGAATATTTGAAAAGTGGCCATAGTATGATGGGGCGAGGCACTTGGCAGAGACACCTGGCTCAATGAATTTACTGTAGTCTGCGGTGAAATACTGGTACAGGTTCCAGCTGTTCCAGCTCAGACCTGTGCAGAGCTGGAATTACTAAGAGGCCAGAACCTCTTTGTAAACCCAGCATGTCTGGTGCCGGTGCAGGAATGTATTCAGACCAACACAATGGTGGTTATTTATCACTGGTTCTGCTGGGCTTTTTTGGCGTAAAAAAGTTGCATTGAGTGAAAAATTGCATTGAGGTTTTTCGAGACTTTTCACTGCTATAAGGTCTCACAGGATTATTTCCACCATTTCATTAATCTGGCCTATACAGAACTACTGCTACTGCAACTCCATGCAAAGCCAGATTCATAAAAAATCTCCTAGTTACTTCAGTCCCCTGCTTGTCTATGTGCCGGGACTTTTTATGCATTTTGAGACTTTTTTGGGACATTTTTAAAAAAAATTCTACCCAGCAATTAGAGCAAAAGCACTTTTATTAAAGTGCCAAAGCCACTTTAATGAATATGATGGGCAGCGGAGCTCCAAAAACAGATCAAGGACTGTCCCAAGGAGAAGCCTAATGATAAATAAGCCCAATGTGTCAGTCTTAAACCCCCCCCCCCCCATTGTATATATTCCTGGTATTAAAGATAGAATGCTAAATCTTATGGTTTATATTCCAAGCTTATTCTGTGCTCATTCCGTGCTAGATTCCAAAAATACTTTATTTACAAAACCTTATAAAACCATAGCATAAGCCCATATCCAGCATGTATGGTAAATTATGACACGTTTCTGCAGTGGCACATGTCCCATGTTTTGACATAATATAAAAGATGACAAATGATAAAAACAATGTATATGATACCAGAGAGGTCCAAGTGTGATAATGCATCTCATAAGCATCCCTTGCTTCCATTGCATCATGTTTCTTAGTGTGGTTTCAGAGAAACATGTCTACACGATGCATCTGCATGTTATCACTGCACTTAAATTAACACTGTCACATTTTGCATTTCTTTCTCTTCTACCATCATTTTTTTTTGTTTTTCTCTTGCTTTTTTTCACCATTTCTCATCTAACTCATCATGCAATTCCACTGCCCCATCAATAATACCAACCAGATTCAGCTGATTTGGTTTTCCTCATTGATGGCTCAAACAATGTTGGACGCTCGGGATTTAACAGCATTCGTGACTTCTTGGTGAATTATGTGGAGAGGCGGTTGGAGGTTGGAAGGAGCCGGATGCAAGTGGCAGTGGTACAATATAGTGATGATGTCAAAATAGAATTCACTTTGGATGAGCATACTACCAAAAGTGGCCTTATTAACGCCATGAAGAATCTACGGTTTTCTGGAGGAGAAGAGTCAAATTTGGGGGCTGCTGTTGAATATGTGGTGGAACAGTTGTTTAGCTCAGCTGGTGGCAGCCGAAGGGATGAAAGAATTCCACAGTCACTGGTGGTGATCGCTGGTAGTCCATCAAGTGATGATTTAAGAGAGGCTGCCAATGCTTTGAAACTTAACAGTGTCATCACATTTGGCATTGCCGTGGAAAGGGCAGACAACAACGAATTGCAGCAGATTGCAACTGATGACAGCTTTGTATTTACTGCACCCCAGGTCCAGGGTATAAGTCAACTGGAGAGCCAAATTGTTCCATACATTGCTGGGGTAGCTCAAAGGACTATAGTCTTACAGCCCCCAACTATTGTAACTGAAGGTATGTAGGATATATATAAGAATTTTAGAAGAAGTTTAAATATACCTAGTGAGAGCTATACAAGAAAGATGTGTACAAGTAAAAAAACAAAAAAACGTTTAAATGAAATGCATACTTTTGATTCTTTGGTAGAATTCAGAAGTAAATATTATCAATGTCTGATAGGTTGGAGTCAAATAGATCAGACTGTACCCATTCTGAGAATTGAGCTGTCCAGTGATAATTCTTAAAATACCCCAGATTTTATCACTATGATTGACGGTGGCCTGTTACTTACCATAATATAGATGACCACCTAGGGCTGGGAGATTGAACATGGCTACCGATATGGTTTTATGGTTTTAGTTGATCATTATATCTTTATATGTATTTTTGAAACTTCCAGCA
The DNA here is from genome assembly GCF_040894005.1 of Engystomops pustulosus. Taxonomy (NCBI): domain Eukaryota; kingdom Metazoa; phylum Chordata; class Amphibia; order Anura; family Leptodactylidae; genus Engystomops; species Engystomops pustulosus. Next base: position 80,528,460 of record NC_092418.1, read on the forward strand.
AGCTTTCCAAATTGCGAAGCTAATTGAAAGGAGTTAGCAAGGAGTTCAAGACCTATTTTCAGAACTTCCAACCCTGCCACTGATAAGATGCGCCACAGCTCCTTTGAACGTAAAAGGGAGCTGCAGTTGTATTTACAGCTTCCAACTACAATAGGGACATGGAGCCAAGTTTTTATGGCTTTGTGTCACTGTGTTCACACGGTACAGAGCAGGTAATTAGTACAGGATCCAGATGTTCTCCTCCACTGATCAATAATTGATGGCCTAAACATGGCCAACACTTTAAACTCCACCACTGTTATTACCCACTGACACCATTTCAGGATTATAGAAAAACAACCACTTACATACTAGTAGTTTAAGCTGAGCTAACATCCATACCAATATTATTTTAATTAACCCCAAAACCTGTATTGGTGAGAAAAACAATTGATAAAATTATTTTAATCAGTCTCTGGCGCGCTGGGGCGTGTAAGATAAGGCGTTTGGCACTCAGATAGTTATGCGCACCTATATTGTGCTTTGTTACCTCCTCCCTTTCTTCCATTCCCATGACCATGAGCTGATGGCACCACCTGTCTCTTGGCAAAAGTATTGCGCATGCACGCAGCCGCATTGTGAGCAGCCGGCTGCGATAAAGAGCTTTTCTTAACGCACTTCTGCGGGAAGCACAAAGCACGATATAGGTGTCACCCGTGCATAATTATCTCAACGGAGACCGCCAAGCACCTTACCTTACATGCCCCAGAGTGCCAGAGGTTGATTAGCATAATTGTATAAGTATTTTTCTCTGTAATACAAAGATTTGGAGGCTAATGAAAGTAACAGCTTTTATCAGCATGTAGACGTCAGGTTGGTTATTTGCTATCAAGATATCAAAAGCAACATCAGGCTACAGGTTATATCCCAACCACTGGCTGGCCAAAAAGTGATACAAATAGCAAAAACGACACAATAAGAGTAAAGGTAAAGAAGAACACATCTGTAGTGTAGATCGAATAGTAGAGCATATACTGGATATTTACAATACGCTGTAGAAATATCTTGGAAACCATTCAGAATTCTACTGACCATTCTAATATATAGTCTAACATACTTCTTGTAAGTGTAGCATTATTTCAGTAATAACTATAATATATAATTAACTATATATATATTTAAATTGAACTTAGTTCTAGTAAATCTTTCCTTTTTCTGTTTTTCTTTTTCCAGTTACGGAAGTCAACAAGAGAGATATAGTGTTCCTGATTGATAGTTCCAGTGATTTAGGAGGGCCAAGCTTTTCCGCAATTCGGGAATTCGTTGTAAAAATAGTTAACAGGCTGGAAATTGGTCTTGATCTGATTAGAGTGGGATTGGCCCAGTATGCCAGAGATGTGAAGCCTGAATTCTACCTGAATACTTTTGGTGCTAAGAAAGATGTGCTTGCACATTTGAAAAAAATGAGGATCTTGAACACCACCCCACTAAATACCGGTGCTGCTTTGAGCAATGTTCAGAGAAATTTCTTTACAGCTTCTTCTGGAAGCCGTGTGGATGAAGGAATCCCACAGCTCCTGGTTGTCATAACTGGAGGGAGATCAAGAGATGACATTAGTCAGGCAGCTCAGAGCCTGAAAAGAGCAGGAATCTTGACCTTCTCAGTAGGGTCCAAAAATGCAGTGGAAGAAGAGCTCCAAGAGATTGCCTTTGACTCCACTTTGGTTTTCAAACCACCAGAATTCAAGCAGGTGCCTTTACAATCATTATTGCCACAAGTGCTCGCTCCTTTAAGAACACTCACAGGAGTTGTCATTACTGAAGGTCCAACTGAAGGTAACATTGCAAATACATTACTTTATTTTATTTATTTTAGTACTTTTTATGAATGTCTAACACTATTATTTACTGTGCTTTCTTTGCTCTCCATTTCCAAAAGTTGGAATGGGACCAACTAGCTACCCTTTGTGGACAGGTAGTTTCACATCGACAGTGTCTTTCTCTGAGTTACTATCTCTTGGAAAAAATATACTCATATATCATGAGTCAGTTTCAGTGGTAATCCTACTATTAATATTCATTCCTCACCCAGTAGTGAGTCCCTGATGATCAGGACAACATGCTGTCCCAGTTACAGGAGGATACATGGTGGAAACATGACCACCAATATCCAAATTTGGTAAAGGATAAAATAAATAGCCAATACAAGACATTATAGAGTATTGAAATAATCATCAGATGAAATTTTACCACAGAGGGCCAACGAAAAGAGCTAATGCCTACGGTCCTTATCAGTCCTTACCTTTGGTCTAAATCTTCTTCTCCCATCACTTCCGTGGTGGAGGTCATGGGAGGACACATGTTGGAACATAGGTAAGGACTAGAGATGAGCGAGCACTAAAATGCTCGGGTGCTCGTTATTCGAGACGAACTTTTCCAGATGCTCGAGTGCTCGTCTCGAATAACGAGCCCCATTGAAGTCAATGGGAGACCCGAGCATTTTTCAAAGGGACCATGGTTCAGGAATAAAATGTGTTATTTAATTGAAAAAGAATGTCTTCTGATAAGTTAGCAGATGTATGCAAACATCTGCAATCTATTCTTCACTGTTCCGCGCGTATATTATCTCCCGACAAGTTAACAGATGTGAAGAACAGTGAAGAATAGAATAAAAACAGTGAACACAGGATCATTTAAGTGAAAAACGCAGTGAAAAACACAGTGAAGAATAGATTACAGATGTTCGGCACATCTGCTTACTTATCGGGGTGATACGCTGTCCCGGGATCGCTCCTCTTCTTCCACTGAAGTCCCCCCGTGCTGCCCGATGTCTCCCCCGTGCTGCCCGATGTCTCCCCCGTGCTGCCCGATGTCTCCCCCGTGCTGCCCGATGTCTCCCCCGTGCTGCCCGATGTCTCCCCCGTGCTGCCCGATGTCTGCCCCGTGCTGCCCGATGTCTCCCCGTGCTGCCCGATGTCTCCCCCGTGCTGCCCGATGTCTCCCCCGTGCTGCCCGATGTCTCCCCGCTGCCCGATGTCTCCCCGTGCTGCTTGATGTCTCCCTGCTGCCGTTCCGCGCGTATCTTCCGACAAGTAAGCAGATGTGCCGAACATCTGTAATCTATTCTTCACTGTGTTCTTCACTGTCTTTTTCACTTAAATGATCCTGTGTTCACTGTGTTCACTGTTTTTATTCTATTCTTCATTGTTCTTCACTGTGTTTTTTTAATTAAATGCTCGATCTCGAGCAGGGGAAATACTCGTCCGAGCAACGAGCCGTTTCGAGTACCTTAATACTCGAACGAGCATCAAGCTCGGACGAGTATACTCGCTCATCTCTAGTAAGGACCGATGTAAGTATTAGTTCTTTCTTAGTTTTATACCTCCTGGAACCAATAGTAAAAAAAAGGCAACCCAGGCAACCCCTTTAGGGAATAATGAGAATCTATGACCATTCATATGTTACAGGCATTGTGTGAAATGCAAGCATTCTTTAGTACACCTATCAAATAAAATAAAGTCATTTTAGTCGTTTAACTTATTGGGGAGATTTATCATAAGTCTCTTAGAGCAGAACTGTTCTAGTTGCCCACAGCAAGCAATCAGAGGTCAGCTTTCATTTTCCAACAGCTGTTTATAAAATTAAAGCTGAGCTCTGATTGGTTTCCATGGGCAACTAGAACAGTTTTATCTCAGAAACGTGATAATAAATTTCCCCTGTTGACCTTAAGTTTTAGGTTTTCTTTAGAATATGCAGACATTCTATACATTAGCTGTGTTTCATAGCATGCCTGTAACACATGGATTCTATTTTCACCATTGACAATGCCATATTTTTCTCATTAGATTAATTAGTTTGGAAAACGAATGCACAAAATGTGTTTTTGCTTTTCCACTTTTTTCTCTTTAGTAAAATATGTGTGTATACATAGGACATATGTATGTAATTGAATGTGGGTACACATCCATAGCCAGAAAACTAGGCCATCCATACCATTAGTAGCTGCAGCATGCTTTCACATGGAATCCAAAAATTCCCTTATGGGAAAAGCTTCCCCTTCCAATGAAAAAAAACATTCCCTTAGATCAGTAATAAGAATATTTTGTAGCATGAGCCAACTTCAAAGCTAAGGTTGACAGTCACAGTTCCTTGGTAAGTATATCTAAGAAGCGGTCAACCCAGGGGCCATGTGCATGGTTTACACAGCACCTATAGACTGCTCCCCACCAACTTAATATGGGGAACATAAAACTTGTTTTTGCATAAACTGTACAGCTTAAAAGTTTGTGGCTCATTTCATTTCATGCAATTGAAGTCAATGTTCCCTAGAAAGATAATTTTTTTGGAGAGAAAATCTACCATGGGTTGACTGCCAGTCCATTATACTTTGTAGTATATGCGTACAAAGAGATACTGATTGCATTGACTCTTAAAGAGCATTTTCCCATTAAATAAAAATTCTGTAAATAAAGTCTTTGTATGTCTTGCCTGATGCTGATTAAATGCTCACTTCGAGCACTGAATTAAGATATTAGTTTCTAGAGATACCACTATTCCCCTTGTTTCTGGCATAAGAAGAGTGAAGAAATCAGGCAATACCTTTTTGAGGCTGAGTATATTTGATGATGAGCTTTGGAGAATACTAGTTCAGACATGATGTTAGATATTGTTTCTGGCATTGCAGCTCAGCCCCATTCCAGTAAACAGGACTGAAGTATAATATAAGGCTGGTTTTCCAAAAGTGAGTTTGGTCCAAGAAACTCTCTGTGCACTTTTCCAGGACAGAACCTCTAATCACTGAACTGAACTCAGCAAGTTTGTTCAGTCCAGTGCAATTGCATGGAGAGAGTTTCTTAAACCAAACTCACTTGTTGGCATCCAGCCTTAGACACATCCTAGTGCAATGCTTCCAGGACTTAACAAATTATTTGAACAAGTTAGAACCTTGTACCGACCCATTTACAGCCTTTAGAGGATTGTCACCAAGGGTACTATAATCCAGAATGGGGTATCTGCTTTGTTACGCAGTGAAATAATTGAAGTGTATGTCTGAGTATATAAAATCTCAGGAGTCTTGTAAAGCAGAAGTCCAGACCAGTGGTTACCATTACGGAGTCCTTATTAACAGGGGCGTAACTTGAGGGGGTGTAGAGGGTGCGATCGCAACCGGGCCCAGGAGGTTTGGGGACCCATAAGGTTTCACTTTTCAATATGAGAAGACCAGTAGTATAAAACATACATTATAGTCGGGGGCCTGGCACAGACTTTGCACTAGGGCCCATCAGCTTCAAGTTACACCACTGCTTATTAATCATTAGTTATCTTACCTAGACGTAGTTTACAAGAAATCCAAGGCATTACAGTAAATGATCATATCAGAAAAAAACTATAATGTGCAAACCCATAAAAATATCCAGGCAAGAGGGATCTTCTAAATAATTTGAAGAAAAGGCAGCACAGAATAAAAGTTGAAAATATGCTAGTTTTTATTCCATAGGTGGCGACGTTTCGGCTCTTACATAAACTGAGCCTTTCCCTAGACATAGATATAACTGAATAGAATTTATGACCAATTTAACAACAAAAAGAAAATAACTAATATTTGGGGAATTGCTTAATTTACAGTGATTTTTATATTTTGGGGTAAATGCTCTTTATTTAATAAAACTGACCTCCAATTCATTGTTATTGAGTGAAATGACAGCCTGTGAGGTGACAAGAAAACAAACTTGAAACATGCAGCATTGAACCTTCTTACCTGTCATTACTCCTCCAATCTTTGTTTCTACCTTTTCCCTCTCTTTGCTATTGTGTTCTCATTCTTCTTGACTTCTTCCATCTACCATGATGTATAAAGATATAGTGCATTTTTTAAATTTAATTAGATTTTTAAAAAGTACAATTTTATGGTTATTTTTTCTTGTTGTTTATTGTACGCTCCATCATAGGGCACTGATGTGTTGCATTAAGTTTTGCTGCCTGAAATGTTTTCTATGATGGTGTGCTTACTACATGAACTTCACCTTATTAGGTAGATCCGATGGTAGGTTGTTTCTCCAACCCTGGTCCCCATAGTGTATTTGCATGAACAATTAATTCAGTCTAAGCAGAGAAATGTTATCTTTGTCTTATGCAAATTATGAGCAGAGGCTACTGGGGTGGGGAGTAGCCTCTCCATGGAGCAGGAATAAAGGCTACTCCACGCCCCAGTAGCCTGAGTCGATACCACCTACCATCCCATCTCTGAAGCACTTCCTGCTGAAGCTGGGTGCACTTGTCCGCGAAACAGGAGATCTGCACATGTACAGTAGCTCCAGCGTCGGAGCCATGGCCGCACAGCTGTGCGCGGCTCTGCATAGATAGTCTATGCAGAGAGCATGCGTATAGCTGCACCGGCCTAGACCCCAAAGCTGAAGGTACTGCACAGATCTCCAGATGAGTACACCCAGATGCAGCAAGGTTGGAGAAGCAACCTACCATCGGATATACCTTAGATTCTAATATGCACCATATTTGTTAGTATTCTGGCTAAGTATTAAATCTGTTATGTAACTATTATAGATGGAAGCATAATATTCCCAAAACTAACTTTGCTCAATGGATTTATCTCTATCTCTTCTTTCTTTTGCTTTGCCTGTATACATTATTAAGAATTATGTGTCTACATGATGTAAACACATGTGTTCCATTATCATGCCTTGCTGATTTTGCTGTGATGTCATGTTTATTGTTTTCTGTATTTCCCATCCAACCACAGTAGTTAACCAAAGAGATATCGTCTTCCTATTGGATGGTTCTATCAACGTTGGAAGTTCCAACTTTCCATTAGTCAGAGACTTCCTCGTCAATGTAATTAACAGACTCGGTATCACCAGTGAAGGCACTCGAGTTGGAGTGGCCCAGTTTAGTGACACCCCAAGAACTGAGTTCTATTTAAATACTCCGACCTCAAAGTCTGACCTAATTGATCGTTTGGGTCAGCTCAGACTTAAGGGGGGTAATGTCCTGAACACTGGCTCTGCAATTCAATTTGTTCTCCGCAACCATTTCACCAGAAGTGCAGGTAGCAGAGTAGAGGACAACATACCACAGCTTCTCGTGCTTCTGCTGGCTGGAAAGTCCTCAGACAACATTCAGGCTGCTGCTACTGAGCTTGTCAGATCAAGGGTTTTGACCTTTTGTGTTGGGGTTGAAAATGCTGACAAGGAAGAGATGGACCTGATTGCTTTTAATCCAAGCCTGGTTTATGAGGTTGATGATTTCAGTTCCTTGCCTGGCTTCAGCCAACAGCTACTAACACCTATTACCAGCTACGTTAGAGGAGAAGTTACAGAAGTGACCGTACCTGAAGGTAATTTCACCTACTTTGTCTTTTCTTCTGCGTTTAGAAAAATAGATTTACTTTTTTTGTTAGAATTCATTACATTTCAGTAAATACATTGAAGGTTCTACTGTTGGGTCATTTTTTGTAAAGGAAACCTGTCACATTAAAATTTAATCTGTCTGCAAGAGGAGAAGCTGAGCAAATTTCATGTATACATTTTAGGAAATTATTTCATATAACTTCACATTTACTCATACTCTAAGGGCAGAAAAATAGCCATGTGTCATCCGTTTTTTAATGGTCAGCAACCGGCTATACAGAATGTAGAGCGTGTCTTAGTCAGAGCACTGTCACTATCCAACAGAAGTCAAAAGGGGGAATATATTAAGACTATATTTTACATGCCAGTCTACATATATTCCCCCGCCATCCTTCATCTACTTCTTAGTAGAACAAAAAATATTTTCTGCCAGGTCAGACCCTTTTTGACCAGGTCTGACCTGGCAGAGATTTCAGCTACAGTCCATAGTCTAGTGGAGACTAATGTTAATATGGTGGACTGAGGCATTTACACCCCCAGCCCACTGGCTACCCACCTTGTTCTCCACCCAGCTGTACATGCACATGATGCCAAAGTGGAAACCAGGGCAGAAAAAAATCTTAAATGACAGGTGGGGAAGGGGCATTTAACGTAGTATATGCCCCTAAATGGATCGGTAAAAATAAACAGACTGTACTCAGGTGGCACCAGAGAGTTGTCCATGAAAAACTGGTAGTTGCTAGGATATACTCTTAAGCTTCACAAAATTTACTGTAAAAATCATCTGTGTATTTAAAAACCAATGCATGTATCCAAAAAAAGAAGTCGAATGAAGGCAAACAAGCTGTAAAAACAATCTTTAACATCTGTTTTTCATGGCCGATCTTTGGCTTGTTATAGTGCAGTAAGCCTAATTGCTTGGGCTCCAGTAAGTGGACTTAATGAGTGACAAAGGAAGGACTGTTATTCAGTAATTTATTCCACCTACTAGACTCTGTGTCCAGGATGAGCAGTGGTTAGAATGTAATACTGAATATTGTATATATAGCATATATACTCAGGTTTTTGTGGTAAAATTATGGGCCTCGGCTTATACTTGGGTCGGCTTATACTTGAGTATATACGGTATATATATATATATATATATATATATATATATATATATATATATATATATCCATCTGCTCCTCCTGCTCTAGTGACATAATACCTGCAGATTACATCAAACTTTAAATTGTGACATGTTCTCTTTAAATTTTATTATTATTATTCTTAAATGTATACATGACAAACATTCTGTTCCATGCATATATAGTACTTGTTTGTTGCACTGATAATTTTAAGTGATACAATTTATTATGCGGAAAATACTAAACCAAAAAGTGATGTATTCACAATTTTTGTATTTGTGCTCAAAATTTCCCATTCATATGGTCATGTCATACTGATGCATTAATCCTACCTTAGTATAATGTACCATTAACATGTCATGGTAAGTATATCGTTAAATGGCAGCATTATTTTAATTTGGTAACTGAGTTGTTTTATGAAGTGTGGACAATTTCAAGTAACATTGAAAACCATTCTACTATTTTAGTAAAATTTATTCTGCAGGCTACCGGTAACTTTAAAGAAGTTTCTTTTCCTTATATAAAAAGCTTAAAACTGAGTAACCAAAGCGCTAAATGATACACTAATGACTTTCAGATCATTTACATGAGGAATATTAGTTTTTAGTAATTTTGCAAGCTTAAAAATAAAATGCTGTAAAAATGTGGTCTTTCACATTGCCTTAGGTCAACAATACTATAAAATCCTCAGGACAGGCCACAAAAATCTAATGGGTTTGTGCCAACAACATTTTTTTGTTTTTTTGGGACTGCCATTGATCTGTCAATATGTACAGTGGATAGTGTCAGGAGAAGATAACTACATCCACTGTGTAGTGAACATAGAGATGCAAGCTTGGATCCAATTGAAGGTACTAGGGCTGCAGTTACACCACACGACCACTAGACAATGGACACAACCATCTGCATCCTGCTCTGTTGACTATAAAGTGAAAGCCTCATGGCAGTCCTGAAAAATCCCTTAAAATTTGTGCAGGTCAATAAACATATATTGATTCATGAAAGAAATTAGATAAATAATTTATTGTATTTCACTAACAAGAAATATATAAGTATATATAAGAATATAATAACATAATTTCATGGTAGGCCACATAGCAGTATATTGCAGAAACCATTTCTTTCTTCACATGTTGTCTCAGAGAATTATATTTTACAATTTCTTCATCCATTTAATAGTTTTTCAGATATATTTTTAATGTCAGGTTTGTATATTTATCAAACTGTTATACAGTAAAGCACAGATGTAACTGTTCATTGTGTACTTATATGACAAAAAACTGTGTTAAATTGCATATGAAAAACATAGTATTCCTTATAATGCAAACCTCAGCTGCTGAAGAACCCATTTCTGAAAAGTGCAGGGAGCATCCTGTTTCGTTATGCAGCAGTTGTAGTGTTCTTTGTTAAGTATAATCTATTTGTCCAAAAAATAGTAAAATACATTTCTAAAAAGATTATAAGATATAAAACTTCCTAAAACCAGTTTGTTAGCTTCTTTAGTTTGTAATTCAATATGAGGTCATAATTTCCTCAAGCTGAGATGGACTGAATTTTATGCATCACTTAAAGGGGTTGTACCAACTTTGGAAGCCACTCCATATCCAAATGACATCCGCAGGATAGGAAATAACAATGTGATCGGTGAGAGCCTGACTTCTGGGACCCCCAGGATTATTAGAATTTGGCTTGCAGCTTAGAGTACGAAAGTCCCATTCACACTGATGAGTGGAGTGGGAGGAAGAACATGTTACGTTCTACTCCAATTCCATGGGAGTGGTCAGAGAGTGCAAGCACATGGGTTCACAACTCCCATTCACTGTTAATATAAGTGCCAACGATAGCCGAGTGCTGGGCTTAGCAATTTCTGATACTCCCATGCAATTGAAAAGAGACAGAGAACACATGGTATTCCCCCTCCCATGATCAGGAGGGGGGGGGGGGTCCCCATGAATCAAACCCTCACTGATACTGTTCAAGTTGGTACAACCCCTATAAATGCAAAAGACATTGGCCCACATATATCAAAAACAGTGCAAACTGCATTATGTACAATTTGCCAGTGTAGTATGCAGAGACCACCAAATTCATGAATTGTCGGGCACATTCTTCATGAATCTGGTGCTCCCTGCACAGCTCTGACATAGGGCACCAACAATTTTTTGGTGCACCTTTAACAGACAGTGCAACACTGCATAAAAGGCACTGGAACGCCCCTTTCAGCGCAGTGTGTAGCGTCAGGTACAGTGCAGATGCAACACAAATGTGCCGCAGACACTTTATAAATACATGTTTAAGCAGTTTGCACTGAAAAAATTGTGCACAGTCAAACAGAAAACTGGTGCAGGGGCTTTAATAATTGTGGACCACTGTATGTAAGGAATGGGTGTAAAACCTGAAATCCCTTATAAGACTCAAAACTTTTACTGCTCAATTTTAGAAGTATAAAATTTACTTGAATGGGATTAAGTGACATTACCAGACACAACCAGTGAACAAGAGTAATGCGGTAGCTTGCAGGGTATGTACACTGACTGCTATAATACCTCCACCAGACTATAAAATACAGTATATACAGAGATAGGACAGAATACTTTATCTTCGTAGAAATTGATATTAAGTAAAATTAGATTTTTTAATAAACAAGTGTAGATCTAGTATAAAGTTAAATCATGTTTAAAGGAAATCTACCATCAAACTCAAGCACGATAAACCAGGGACACTTACTTGTAGATCCAGGCACCGTGACTGTGGTAATCATCTTATATTTGTTATCCATGGCCTCCTTTCTTCTAAAATCAAGTGTTAAAATTATGCTAATAGGCCAGAGGGCTATGGGTGTGCTATCAGAAGCACTTTGAATGAGGCACTGTGGGTATTCACTGCTTCTGAGAAGCAGGGAGAAGGGTGAGTCTGAGATGTGCTGCATAGTGTAACAACAGCCTGTGAGTCTACAGCATGGAAGGACTCTGATAGCACTTCAGGCTCATTAACATAATTTTAAAAGTTTATTTTAGAAGGAAGAAGGCTATGGATAACAAATGTTTGACTATGACCAGAGTCACAGTGGGATCTGCTGAAATGCTGCCCCAAATAAACAGGGATTGAAATGAATTAGATACACGTTATTCAGAAGCTGTCCCCTCCAAAAAAAAGTATAGCTGCATAGTCAGTCATTAGTCGCTAATGACTAGTTTATATCCTCCAATCTTAACTTTTCGCTGTCCTCTAGGTTGATGACTTATTAACAGTTGAAATCTTCACAAAAAATAACATATTTAATAAAAATACCATGTAAAAAGATAACACTTTTCAGTTCAGTAAATTAACACCGTATACATTTTGCTGATAATTGAAGTGTATAAAAACACTTATAATGTTAATATTCATTTCAAGCCAGCAGCATCACCACATGCAAAAACCTGATGGTGCCATAATGGATCCCTAAGTGATGGCACCCCTGGTGTACTTCTTCCTTTGTTTCTCTCCTTTTTTTCCTTTATAGTAAAGGAGCATCAAGAAACAATGACGCCAAAACATTCACCAAAATCTCTTTCCTCTTATTAACTTAACAGCAGCAAAGCCGTTGATGGTGGCAAAGGCCTCACTCCCTACAATACTCTACCATGTCTTACGAAAATATGTTTTGCCTAACATGAAAACAACATCTATCCTAAAACATTCTCTTCTCCCTCCTTTTCTCTACCCTTTTTTTTTCAATAGCGGATGAACAGGAGAAGAAGGATGTAGTGTTCTTGATTGATGGTTCAGATGCTGCCATATCTGGTTTTTCATCTCTCAGGACCTTTGTTCAGAGGGTGGTAGAATACCTTAACGTGGGTCAAGACAAGGTCCGCATTGCAGTTGTCCAATACAGTAATACTGCTAGACCTACCTTCCTTCTCAACGCCTACTCAGACAAGCAAGATGTTATAAGAGCTATTCAAAGCATGTCTCCTATAGGGGGCGCCCAACTGAACATGGGGGTAGCCATAGATTATGTGACAAGAAATGTTTTTACTCAGTCAGCTGGAAGTCGAAGAGATGAAGGAGTGTCACAATTTCTGGTCATGCTGGCTACTGGAAGGTCTAGAGATGATGTAAGAAGGCCTGCCAGTTCTCTTAAGGCCACTGGTGTGGTGCCATATGCTATTGGTGCTGGCACAGCTGAACGGACAGAACTTCAATCTATCGCTTTTACTCCTGACTTCGTTCTGTACTTTCCGGATGTATACCAGCTGGAGAATGCTTACCAAGCATTTTCCCAACGTATAAGCACTCTTACATCCAGTGAAATAAGTGCTATAGCAAGGACAGTGCCTGCTGGTAAGAGCAATTTCAGTGATGTTTTTGTACATAAGGTAACAGCAGTAGAGACATTATTATAATTTAGCATCAGTGGGATTATCTCAGGTGGTCAAAGATTCTTCATGAAGTTTAAACAGTTAGAAGCTTTTGCTCTTATGTAGCAGCGTTTCCATAGAGGCACAGAGACAAACTTTATACCTTTTACACTCATTGACAAAAAAATAATGCATCAAGAAATGATGGTCAGATTGCTGTAAAACTCAATGCCCAGATATGTCCAAGGCAGATATGAAAAAAGTACAGGGATAGAAACTTGGGTTGGGGGTTTCAACTTTTCACTGAACAAACATATAGGCCCCTCTCACAGTAGTGTTTTTCACGCAAGTTCTGTATGTGTTTTTGATATGCGGAATTCACACTGCACTCCCATTGTATTTAATAGTTTTTTTTTTATTTGCATTTTTTTGATGCGCACAAATGTGCATGCTCTACTTCCGAGTGTGAAAGAAACCCTACACAAGTCTACGGAGGTGTATCAAAAACATATTGCACTCTGAGATACATCCAATGCATTTTCACTGATCCACTGACATATAAAAGAGAGTCCCCGCTCATCAGTCTTTTTCACACTTATTGTCTGTTTATTTTATGCACATGAAAAACACAGTAAAAACTGTTCAAAAAACGCACATGAAAAACTGAGACAATGAACAAACTGTGACTGAAAACTGATTGAACTCTGAAGGAAACATCAGTTTCTCACTGACTAAAAACTGATCTCATTCTGATCAGACTCTAAAGAAACTGTGTTGCTAGTGTGAAAGGGGTCTTAATAGGACTAGTTGGCACACCAGCTTTGACAACCTAAAATTTTGCACAATCTACAGACCTAGCTGCAATACCTGTGGACAAATGTGCAACAGGATACTACTGCATATGGAACCTGAATGTTTCCATGCCCTACCATATCTTCTCCTGTTTGCAGGTTATAGGGCCCCTTAGGGCAGTGATGGCGAACCTTTTAGAGACTGAGTACCCAAACTACAACAAAGACCCGCTTATTTATCGCAAAGCACCAACATAGAAATTTAATTTGGGATTTATACTCCCTGCTCTGTCACAGCTTTCATTGATATCAGCACCTGAGGACACCAATAAAGCAGAAAATAGGAGAAATTTGGATGATCATTGTAGCTTCCCTCCAGGGTCCCATAAACAGGAAGAATTGTCAGGGCCGGAGCAGGAGCTACAATGATAATCCAGATCTGTCCACATCTTCCCACTCCTCCAGTAGTCCCAGGTACCGCTGTCACTTTATAATAGCTCTGTGCACAGCAAGTCCTGGGCTGTCTGGGACTGTAGGAAGATACTTGGAGTCCTGTCTCTTGATGACCTGAGTGCCCACAGAAAGGGCTCTGAGTGCCACCTCTGCCACCCGTGCCATAGGTTCGCCGCCACTGCCTTAGGGTATTAGAACCTACTTTAATTGTACAGATTTTTCCAATAAACTTATTATTTAATGCATAAATTGTAATCACTTACACATATAATCATGAACGAGGAATCCACACGTTTAATATTTTTGACATATCCAAGAGTAATGTCAGGTCACAAATACTTGATAGATACAGATGCCATCTCTGACCCCTTACTGTATCCGGGGCACAAATAGAAAGTTTTCAGTTCATGTGCGCTGCCACTCTCCATTAAAGTCAAAGAGCGGCCACCATCTTTAAGATTGGAATTTGAGACATACCCCTTTAAGTTCACTCATATAAAGTTTCAAAAGTTGCAAAAGCTTCTTCTTGGTGCTTTAGTTTTTTGTCAATGAGTATGTAGAGTATTCAGTCTTCTGCCCAATGTCTTAAAGAGGACCTGAAAGTTGTCTGGTTATTTTTAAACAATCTAAATTTAAGTTTTCATCTTCATACAGTACACAATCAGATTGTGGTGGTAAATGCCTTATGTACAGTGTATTGCAGAGGGGCAGAGCAAACATATTAATTTCCATTAATCTATTATTTTAATAATCCATTTAATGTTTAGTTATTCTCTATGAGTGTCGCTTATTTTCAAGCTGGTAGCCACACCTGATGGTGCCATAATGGATCCCTGAGTGATGGCACCCCTGGTGTACTTCTTCCTTTGTCTCTCTCCTTTTTTTCCTTTATAGTAAAGGAGCATCAAGAAACAATGACACCAAAACATTCACCAAAATCTCTTTCCTCTTATTAACTTAACAGCAGCAAAGCCGTTGATGGTGGCAAAGGCCTCACTCCCTACAATACTCTACCATGTCTTACGAAAATATGTTTTGCCTAACATGATAACAACATCTATCCTAAAACATTCTCTTCTCCCTCCTTTTCTCTACCCTTTTTTTTCAATAGCGGATGAACAGGAGAAGAAGGATGTAGTGTTCTTGATTGATGGTTCAGATGCTGCCATATCTGGTTTTTCATCTCTCAGGACCTTTGTTCAGAGGGTGGTAGAATACCTTAACGTGGGTCAAGACAAGGTCCGCATTGCAGTTGTCCAATACAGTAATACTGCTAGACCTACCTTCCTTCTCAACGCCTACTCAGACAAGCAAGATGTTATAAGAGCTATTCAAAGCATGTCTCCTATAGGGGGCGCCCAACTGAACATGGGGGCAGCCATAGATTATGTGACAAGAAATGTTTTTACTCAGTCATCTGGAAGTCGAAGAGATGAAGGAGTGTCACAATTTCTGGTCATGCTGGCTACTGGAAGGTCTAGAGATGATGTAAGAAGGCCTGCCAGTTCTCTTAAGGCCACTGGTGTGGTGCCATATGCTATTGGTGCTGGCACAGCTGAACGGACAGAACTTCAATCTATCGCTTTTACTCCTGACTTTGTTCTGTACTTTCCGGATGTATACCAGCTGGAGAATGCTTACCAAGCATTTTCCCAACGTATAAGCACACTTACATCCAGTGAGATAAGTGCTATAGCAAGGACAGTGCCTGCTGGTAAGAACAATTTCAGTGATGTTTTTGTACATAAGGTAACAGCAGTAGTGACATTATTATAATTTAGCATCAGTGGGATTATCTCAGGTGGTCAAAGATTCTTCATGAAGTTTAAACAGTTAGAAGCTTTTGCTCTTATGTAGCAGTGTTTCCATAGAGGCACACAGACAAACTTTATACCTTTTACACTCATTGACAAAAAAATAATGCATCAAGAAATGATGGTCAGATTGCTGTAAAACTCAATGCCCAGATATGTCCAAGGCAGATATGAAAAAAGTACAGGGATAGAAACTTGGGTTGGGGGTTTCAACTTTTCACTGAACAAATATATAGGGCCCCTCTCACAGTAGTGTTTTTCACGCAAGTTCTGTACGTGTTTTTGATATGCGGAATTCACACTGCACTCCCATTGTATTTAATAGTTTTTTTCTTATTTGCATTTTTCTGATGCGCACAAATGCTCATGCTCTACTTTTGCAAGTCCGAGTGTGGAAGAAACCCTACACAAGTCTACGGAGGTGTATCAAAAACATATTGCACTCTGAGATACATCCAATGCATTTTCACTGATCCACTGACATATACAAGAGAGTCCCCGCTCATCAGTCTTTTTAACACTTATTGGGGCACATTTACTTACCCGGTCCAGTCGCGATGCAGCGGCGGGTTCTCCGGCACTGATTGGCATTCTGCCCGGATTCACTAAGGTCCGTGCGCCGATATTCACCAGGTGTTGCTGCTGCGCCGAGGTCCGCCGAAGTTCACCTGCTTTTTTCTGGTGTATGTGAGTGCTTGATCTTGCGACACAAATGGCTTTTTAAATTCAGCGGTTTTTCCAAATCCTTCGGGTTGTCCGGTGGCCACGCCCCCCGATTTATGTCGCGCGAAAGCCGGCGCGATTGCGCCAAAAATCGATCGCGTGCGCCACAATCCCGTGAAATACAGTGCAAAGCAGAAATATTCAGGAAAAACCTGACGGATTCGCGGCTGCGGACCCTTAGTAAATGTGCCCCATTGTCTGTTTATTTTATGCACATGAAAAACGCAGTAAAAACTGTTCAAAAACGCACATGAAAAACTGAGACAATGAACAAACTGTGACTGAAAACTGATTGAACTCTGAAGGAAACATCAGTTTCTCACTGACTAAAAACTGATCTCATTCTGATCAGACTCTAAAGAAACTGTGTTGCTAGTGTGAAAGGGGTCTTAATAGGACTAGTTGGCACACCAGCTTTGACAACCTAAAATTTTGCACAATCTACAGACCTAGCTGCAATACCTGTGGACAAATGTGCAACAGGATACTACTGCATATGGAACCTGAATGTTTCCATGCCCTACCATATCTTCTCCTGTATGCAGGTTATAGGGCCCCTTAGGGCAGTGATGGCGAACCTTTTAGAGACTGAGTACCCAAACTACAACCAAGACCCACTTATTTATCGCAAAGAGCCAACATAGAAATTTAATTTATGATTTATACTCCCTTCTCTGTCACAGTTTTCATTGATATCAGCACCCTGAGGACAACAATAAAGCAGAAAATAGAAGAAATTTGGATGATCATTGTAGCTTCCCTCCAGGGTCCCATAAACAGGAAGAATTGTCAGGGCCGGAGCAGGAGCTACAATGATAATCCAGATCCGTCCACACCTTCCCACTCCTCCAGTAGTCCCAGATAGTGCTGCCACATTAAAATAGCTCTGTGCACAGCAAGTCCTGGGCTGTCTGGGACTGTAGGAAGATACCTGGAGTCCTGTCTCTTGATGGCCTGAGTGCCCACAGAAAGGGCTCTGAGTGCCACCTCTGCCACCCGTGCCATAGGTTCGCCGCCACTACCTTAGGGTGTTAGAACCTACTTTAATTGTACAGATTTTTCCAATAAACTTATTATTTAATGCATAAATTGTAATCACTTACACATATGATCATGAACGAGGAATCCACACGTTTAATATTTTTGACATATCCAAGAGTAATGTCAGGTCACAAATACTTGATAGATACAGATGCCATCTCTGACCCCTTACTGTATCCGGGGCACAAATAGAAAGTTTTCAGTTCATGTGCGCTGCCACTCTCCATTAAAGTCAAAGAGCGGCCACCATCTTTAAGATTGGAATTTTTGACATATCCTGTGGGAAACCCCTTTAAGTTCACTCATATAAAGTTTCAAAAGTTGCAAAAGCTTCTTCTTGGTGCTTTAGTTTTTTTTGTCAATTAATATGTAGAATATTCAGTTTTCTGCCTAATGTCTTAAAGAGGACCTGTAAGTTGTTATTTTTAAACAATCTAAATTTAAGTTTTCATCTTCATACAGTACACAATCAGATTGTGGTGGTAAATGCCTTATGTACAGTGTATTGCAGAGGGGCAGAGCAAACATATTAATTTCCATTAATCTATTATTTTAATAATCTATTTAATGTTTACTTATTCTCTATGAGTGTCGCTTATTTTCAAGCTGGTAGCCACACCTGATGGTGCCATAATGGATCCCTGAGTGATGGCACCCCTGGTGTACTTCTTCCTTTGTCTCTCTCCTTTTTTTCCTTTATAGTAAAGGAGCATCAAGAAACAATGATTCACCAAAATCTCTTTCCTCTTATTAACTTAACAGCAGCAAAGCCGTTGATGGTGGCAAAGGCCTCACTCCCTCCAATACTCTACCATGTCTTACGAAAATATGTTTTGCCTAACCTGAAATAACATCTATCCTAAAACATTCTCTTCTCCCTCCTTTTCTCTACCCTTTTTTTTTTTCAATAGCGGATGAACAGGAGAAGAAGGATGTAGTGTTCTTGATTGATGGTTCAGATGCTGCCATATCTGGTTTTTCATCTCTCAGGACCTTTGTTCAGAGGGTGGTAGAATACCTTAACGTGGGTCAAGACAAGGTCCGCATTGCAGTTGTCCAATACAGTAATACTGCTAGACCTACCTTCCTTCTCAACGCCTACTCAGACAAGCAAGATGTTATAAGAGCTATTCAAAGCATGTCTCCTATAGGGGGCGCCCAACTGAACATGGGGGCAGCCATAGATTATGTGACAAGAAATGTTTTTACTCAGTCATCTGGAAGTCGAAGAGATGAAGGAGTGTCACAATTTCTGGTCATGCTGGCTACTGGAAGGTCTAGAGATGATGTAAGAAGGCCTGCCAGTTCTCTTAAGGCCACTGGTGTGGTGCCATATGCTATTGGTGCTGGCACAGCTGAACGGACAGAACTTCAATCTATCGCTTTTACTCCTGACTTCGTTCTGTACTTTCCGGATGTATACCAGCTGGAGAATGCTTACCAAGCATTTTCCCAACGTGTTAGCACACTTACATCCAGTGAAATAAGTGCTATAGCAAGGACAGTGCCTGCTGGTAAGAGCAACTTCAGTAATGTTTTTGTACATAAGGTAACAGCAGTAGAGACATTATTATAATTTAGCATCAGTGGGATTATCTCAGGTGGTCAAAGATTCTTCATGAAGTTCAAACAGTTAGAAGCTTTTGTCAATTTGTAGACTAAGAAAAAGCACAGAAAACACACTACGCCGTTTACGCTCATTGACAAAAAAAATAATGAATCCAGAAATAAAGGTCAGATTGCTCTAATTCTCAGCCTGCAGATATGTCTCAGGTTAATATGGAAAAGATTATAGGCACGGCATGATAAGAAACTGGAGGGGGGATGTACACTCACCGGCCACTTTATTAGGTACACCTGTCCAACTGCTCGTTAACACTTAATTTCTAATCAGCCAATCACATGGCGGCAACTCAGTGCATTTAGGCATGTAGACATGGTCAAGACAATCTCCTGCAGTTCAAACCGAGCATCAGTATGGGGAAGAAAGGTGATTTGAGTGCCTTTGAACGTGGCATGGTTGTTGGTGCCAGAAGGGCTGGTCTGAGTATTTCAGAAACTGCTGATCTACTGGGATTTTCACGCACAACCATCTCTAGGGTTTACAGAGAATGGTCCGAAAAAGAAAAAACATCCAGTGAGCGGCAGTTCTGTGGGCGGAAATGCCTTGTTGATGCCAGAGGTCACAGGAGAATGGGCAGACTGGTTCGAGCTGATAGAAAGGCAACAGTGACTCAAATCGCCACCCGTTACAACCAAGGTAGGCAGAAGAGCATCTCTGAACGCACAGTATGTCGATCTTTGAGGCAGATGGGCTACAGCAGCAGAAGACCACACCGGGTGCCACTCCTTTCAGCTAAGAACAGGAAACTGAGGCTACAATTTGCACAAGCTCATGGAAATTGGACAAAAGAAAATTGGAAAAACGTTGCCTGGTCTGATGAGTCTCGATTTCTGCTGCGACATTCAGATGGTAGGGTCAGAATTTGTCGTCAACAACATGAAAGCATGGATCCATCCTGCCTTGTATCAACGGTTCAGACTGGTGGTGGTGGTGTCATGGTGTGGGGAATATTTTCTTCGCACTCTTTGGGCCCCTTGGTACCAATTGAGCATCGTTGCAATGCCACAGCCTACCTGAGTATTGTTGCTGACCATGTCCATCCCTTTATGTCCACAATGTACCCTGTAACATCTGATGGCTACTTTCAGAAGGATAATGCGCCATGTCATAAAGCTGGAATCATCTCAGACTGGTTTCTTGAACATGACAATGAGGTCACTGGACTCAAATGGCCTCCACAGTCACCAGATCTCAATCCAATAGAGCATCTTTGGGATGTGGTGGAACGGGAGATTCGCATCATGGATGTGCAGCCGACAAATCTGCGGCAACTGTGTGATGCCATCATGTCAATATGGACCAAAATCTCTGAGGAGCTTCCAGCACCTTGTTGAATCTATGCCACGAAGAATTGAGGCAGTTCTGTAGGCAAAAGGGGGTCCAACCCGTTACTAGCATGGTGTACCTAATAAAGTGGCCAGTGAGTGTATATTCTTCTTGCAGCTATTTTATGTAGCTAAAAATGTTTTGACTGCGTTAATTTATCTGCAACTTTTTCGCTCAATGAAATTTTAAGTCACTTTTAAATAGGCTACAGTCACACCACATTTATTAAAGAGTTTACTTGTAGTAACTCAGTTGTCACCAGGTTTATAATGCCCGACTTTTCAAAAAGTTGCAAATTTAGGTACGCAAAAATGTGGGACATTTTGGCAAAAAAGTTGCAAATACACTGTAGAACTTAAATACTATGATACATCTGATGTGCAGAAGAACTCCTAAGACAGTCTAAAAACTGGCGCCATAATTCTGACTATTGATAAATCTTCTCCACAGGGTCTTCACATAAGAAGTGATACCCTCAGTAGCCAATAAAAAGACTCCTTGAGGGCCCAATAGGCTACTAGAACCTCCTTTTAATTCTACAGATTTCCCAATAAATGTATTATTAAGTCTACCATCAAAATCAAGCATGGATAAATCAAGCAGGGACACTTACTTATAGATCCAGGCACTGCGACTGTGGTAATCGTCTTATGTTTGTTACCATGGCCTCCTTCCTTCTAAAATCAACTTGTTAAATTATGCTAAAGAGCCAGAAGGTCTCTGGGGGTTTTACCCCTCTGTGATGTAGCTTCACAGGTTGTTTCACTGTGTTACCCTACCCCCTGCTCCCTCAGCACTTCCCCCTCCATCTGCCTGATGTAATCTTACAGCAGCAGAGGAAGTTTCAGCATACAGTGGGAGGGGAGTAGTGCTACTTCACAGTGTAACAGCCTGTGAAACCATTTCACAGAGGGGTCCACAGAGTCCATCTGGCTCATTGACATAATTTTAGAATGAAGGAGGTCATGGATAACAAATATGAGAAGACTACCAAAGTCACGGTGCCTGGATCTATGAGTAAGTGCCCCTGTTTTATCATGCTTGATGCTAGATTTCCTTTAAATTCTAATGACATATATTATTATTAAAAGGGTCTCCTCATGTTTAATCTAATTGACATATCCAGAGATTATGTGAAGTCATAAATACATGATACATGCAGATCACACCTCTGACCCTCTTTTCTCCAACCAGGCCAAAAGTGTGTGGCTCATGTGTGTGACCACTATCCATTAAGGTCAAATATTGGGCTCCCATTCTTTAGATATCCATGTGAATATGTCTTAAATACCCAAGATATGAAAACCCCTTTAAGTTTACACATATAAAGTTTCATGCCATCCAAAAACTCCTACCTGGTGCGTTAATTTTTTTGTCAATGAGTCTTCTGACCAATATCTTAAAGAGGACCTCTCAGCTCTTACTTTATAAAAAAATCTAAATTTAAGTTTTCATCTTCATTTATACTATCTTAGGATAGTGTCAGAATGTGGAGGTATAGTATAAATACTATATTGCCCTCCTAAGACTTTATTCAAATCCATTTTTCATCTCTACCAGAGGTAAACATCAGGAGTATTTCCTGACATATACCTCTGATGTCTCTGTAGGCCTTCATGCATCCAGTGTATGGCAAACGAGGGGCAGAACAACAGAGTGATAACTATTTATCTATTATTTTATTTTATATTTACTTTTCAGAAGAGTTTCAGGTCTTCTTTAATGGGGTTTTTCAAGCTTAAAAAATATTGCACAGAATAGGATGCATCCAGGGATAGGTTATCAATATTTTAGCCTGGAAAACTCCATTAAGTTACTTTTGGGGTGAAACTTCACTCATGAAATGTTTCTGTATTCTTTTTAGGAAATATTTTGGATTTTGCCTATTTTTTTCGACATGAGAGTAGCCATTGCATATGGTTTAGAAAGTAGACAATTGTGGTGTGATAGTTCAGACTTTAAAAAAATTGATCTATTTAGAGGGTTTGTTTAACTTTTAAACCATTTGGTGCCTTTTTGTACAGAAACAGAAAGCAAAAGGGACATCTTATTCCTGATTGATGGTTCCACCAATATTGCTGGAAGGTTTCCAGCTGTTCGAGATTTTGTGGCAAACATCATTGGTGGTCTCAACGTTGGCCCAGATGACACTCGTATTTCTTTGGGCTTAGTCGGTGAAAATGTGAAAGAGGAATTTAAGTTTGACTCACATCAAACCAAACCTGAGGTAGTCAGTGCAGTGCGGAAAATGAGATTCAGACCAAGCAAAGAGTTCAACCTTGGAGTTGCTCTGGATTATGCTCATGACAATCTTTTCACACCAGAGTCTGGAAGTAGGATTCGAGAGGGGGTTCAACAATACCTAGTCTTGCTGGCTGCAGGAAAATCTGGAGACAGCGTAGATGAGGCAGCAAATAAATTGAAGAGATCTAATGTGGTGACCTTTGCGATCAAGGCACAAAGGGCTGAATCTGAGGAACTTGAGAAGATTGTTTTGGCACCAGAATTTATATTATCCTCAGAATCCCTTGGAGATCTCTCCACTATACAATCTCAGTTTGTTAATCTCATTAAAACCATCTCAGTGGAGGTGCCAACAGATACTTGTAAGTACTTTTATATTTGTTTGGTGGAGGAACATATTGTAAAGATATGATTTCCATAAAATATCAACCCAGTATCTTTGGAGTTGAGTGAATTGTTATTTTTCATTGGAAAAGAAAATCTAAAAATATCCAAATATAACTAAAATGGAAAAAATGGTCAGGTTGAAGTGTGGAAAGACACAATCGAATCACAATAGTCCTATCTTTATCAATAGTACTGCTCATAGTACAGTTGTAGGACATCTGCATACTTTTATGGGCCAAAACTGCCATTTGTCTCTATTACTGATCATTTGGGGAGTATTAACTTGCATATTATTGATTTCTATTGATATATCTGGGCACTAAGCTTCTGCATAACTTTCATTGGGGGCACTGTGATTTGTCTAAGTTGGCTGGTCTTCACGGGAGTAGACATTTTGACTAATATTCAATGGCACAATCATGGCTTGCATCATGGCTTGCACAAATGGGAAATGTGGGGAGCACGGTGGAGATCACTGCTAACGTGGCATGGAGACAATAACTGCTATGGGGGCACACAGGTGGTGCAGCAGGGCCACTAATACAACTTCTAATTTAAGGATTGTAGTAGTCATTGGTAGGGGAAGGAGTTTGGATGGGCACTTTGACTGTTTCTGTAGCTGCCGCTATTACTATTATTCTGCTTTTATAGTTAGAGCAGTGTGAAAATCACCATTATGGGGCCACTGTAGAAATCACTGTTATGGGGGTACTATTGCTGCTACTTTCACTAGTATTGGGGTATTGTTGTCACTTTTATGGTACTGCTGTTGTCACTGCTTTGGGGTCACTACGGCTGTCACTGCTATAGGGGTGTGTTTGGTATTGACTGTTAGGCTACATGCACACAAACGTGGCCTGTTCACAGGCCACAAAGAACTGATCTGTGGACCATTCTTTACAGCCTTTGTGTCATTGGCGCAGGAAGTCTAATTATGTTCCATTACAGAGCCGCACAAAGGACATGAATAGGACCTGCTTTGAATATTTGTGGAAACTACATCCATAGCTATGTGCCCATAGACATTTTTATGCCTGCAAGCAATTAAACTGATTATAGTGTTCTCTAGATATTTCTGTTACAAATGCTCAGTTCAGGAACATAAATGATAGCAGCGTGGAGAAGTATACTTCAGTCAACATTTGGATAATTCCAACAGCAAAGTAATAATGTTTTTATTTTGAAAGATACACAATATACTCTGTTATCTCTATCTCTGTATTTTTCTCATTATTTTACTGTCCACATAATGTTTTAATAACCACAGCATATTGCATCTTCTATGGAACTGTTTTTGCACTGCCTATTCACACATGCAATCAAGAGAAAGAAAAAACTAGTTTTGGATTTGGACAACACCTGTCAATTCTAACTGTCTACTTAATGGTGGAGATGATCTGGTATTGATAAATGCACTGTATTAATAAAGAAGAGGATCAAAATGCAGCAACAGTAAGGTCAAGGTGTATTACTGCACCAACTGTACTTGCAGGTGCCGGCTCATTCCCAAAGGTCTACAAAAACTAAACTTCTGGTAACCATCAGAATTGCTGTGCAATTCTGCAATCATGTTTTTCTTTGCCACAGGGGATATTTATCTATTAATAAAGTATGGATGTCTAATGTCTTGTTCTGCTGTAATTCTAGATGATATTAACAAAAGGAAGGACATTGTGTTCTTGATTGATGGATCCAATGATGGCAGAGCCAGCTTTCCCTCTCTCCGTTCCTTTATTCAAAGAGTGGTGGAAAGCCTCGATGTGGGGCAAGACAGGATTCGTATTGGAGTGGTTCAGTATAGTGATTCCCCACGATCCAGTTTTCAACTTAACACTCATTCAGATCGTCAAGGAGTTGTAAATGCTGTCAGGCAATTGACACCAATTGGAGGAACCCCATTGAACACTGGGGCAGCTTTGGACTATGTCACAACTAATGTCTTTACCCGGTCAGCAGGCAGTCGAGCTGATGATGGAGTGCCCCAGTTCTTAATTCTACTAACCACTGGCAGGTCAAGAGATGATGTCAGGAGACCAGCCACCGAATTAAAGAATTCCGGTGTCCTTCCATTCAGCATCGGAGTTCGTAATGCTAATGCAGATGAGCTGAGAACCATCTCCTTTATTCCTGACTTTTCCATATTTGTCCCTGATATCAGCCAACTAGGCACTGTTTACCAGACCTTAACAACAAGACTATCTGAGCTTCAAGCAGGTGATATAGAAGTTCTGAGGAGGTCAGTTACTACTACTACAACAACAACTCAACAAGGTAGGTCCAATAAGATTAGAAGTAAGTTAGACATATAATATGGCAACAACCATAATTTGAAGACAATCTATCATCTATCTATTTATCTGTCATCTATCTATAAACTTATATGATCTTTCATACGTATCTTCTATCATCAATCTACCTATCACCTGTCTATCTCCTATAAGATTCTCCTGCAGTCCCATATTACTCTCTGTATGGTTGGAAGTGTAAATAAGCTTGGACATCATCTATTTTAGTGGCAAAGGCAATGATGGCAGTGTTTTCTTTTTATGTGCTATATAATGTTGTAATGTTGTCTGTAACAGGATATAGTACATACCAGTACATAGTACATACCAGTTCATTCACTGGTAACACGTTCCATTTAAGTATTAGAAATAAAATTATATAGATGCATGTTATAGTTTTAAAAAAAAAACTGTTTAAAAAACTCAATTTTTTTTTTAAAGGTGTAAAGAGAGATATAGTTTTTCTTGTTGATGGCTCAAGAGGCGCAGCTCCTGAGTTCAACAGCGTGAAAGGGCTAATTGAACGGGTTGTAGCAACAATGGATGTGAGTCCAGATACCACACGTGTAGGAGTCGTCCAATACAGTGAGGATCCCAAAGTAGAATTTTTGTTAAATGCCCATTCTACCAAAGAAGAGGTTCAAAGTGCCGTGAGGAGAATGCGACCAAAGGGTGGATCATTGGTGAACACTGGTAATGCCCTGGAATATGTATCAAGGAATATCTTTACAAGGCCATCCGGCAGCCGCATAGAGGAACAAGTTCCACAGTTTCTTATTTTGGCCTCATCTGGACCTTCAAATGATGATGTTGATGATGGAGCAAGAACAATCAAAGAATCATCTGTAGTTCCCTTTTTTATTGGAAAGAACATTGACAATGAACAAGCCAGCAAAATAACCTTCGGTCAAGATTTTATATATTCAGTTTCCAATTTCCAAGAACTACCATCTATGGAGCAAAGATTGCTTTCAAGTGTCTCAAGCTTGGATCAGGGGAAAATCACTGAGATTATTTTAACCCAAGCAGGAGGGTCTGCAGGTAAAATCTTGTACACTTCTACACAAATAACATTATTGAACAGTAAATGTAGAACTAGAGGGATTCATGTATTGTCCACGACTGCCACATCTATGGCTAGTTTTTCGAACCAAAGCATACCAATGCCATAAAAAACCCACTTTTAATTGGATATATACAAAAAATAATGGAATAGATTGACGATAACTTAATACTGAGATATTATCTTTACATGTTAGAAATATTGGGGCACATTTACTAAGGGCTTTTTCTGCACTTTTTTTGGACTTTTGATGGAAATCGGTTTCCAGAGGTATTTAAGAAGTGTGCTGCTATTGTGGTGCAGCTGTGCTAGCCTCCATGCGACACAAATTAGGGGACATGTTGTATTTCACTTTCAAATAGTTTTGCACACCCTACATTAAAGGTGCAGCAAAAAAAGATGGTAAACTCTGTCTGGCCAGTGTGGGGAAGTGACAGATTCATGATTTCTGAATCGCCGAACCCAGCATTATACATGAAAATAGCAATTTTAGTGCATTTTACTACTTCCTCAGTAAATGTGCCCCATTCTCTAACATCTGTGCCACTTGTTCAGCTTACTTTGGACTAGAATTATGTCAAGCTCCTTTTCTAGTAATGCACAAAAAGGTATGGAGAAACAGAAAATCTGGCACATGGCTAATTTTTTTGCCAATGCAGCTTACAGTAAAGGTAGAAGAGACATATGCTAGTTTATTGGGAGAGCTGGAAGGCACATAGATTAATATTATTGGTTATTGTACATATCAGTATTATAATTTACAGGTCATTATCTATAAGCTTATGAAATGTCATCTTTCTCTACTTTTATAGATTTCGACCCTGATAGACGGGATATTGTCTTTGTGGTTGATGGCTCGACAAAAACAGGTTCTGATGGCATTGCCAACATTAGGGATTTTATTTCAAAACTTGTCCAGGGCTTTGAAATTGCCCCAAATAAAGTAAGGGTTGGATTGGTTCAGTTCAGCAACGAACCCACTACAGAGTTCCTTCTGAAGACCTACATGAGCAAACCTGCGTTGTTACAAAACATTCGTCGTCTGCGTCATAAAGGAGGGGAACCATTAAACATAGGGAAAGCTCTAGATTTTGTAGCCAAGAATCATTTTGTAACATCAGCCGGAAGCAGGATAGAACAAGGTGTGCCACAATATCTGGTCCTTCTTACCGGTGGGAAATCTGAAGATGACGTAGCTGGAGCAGCCAGAATACTTGGAGCCAACAGGATCAGATCTCTTGCTATAGCCAGTGGCAGTGCTGACAGAGATGAAGTAGAACGCATTGTGTCAGACCCTCGCTATCTCTTCACGGTCAGAGAATTTAGGGACCTCTCAAACATTGAGAATGTTATATTCAGGTCTTTTACAGGTCCTGTTGAACCAACTTTGCCACCATCATTACCAGAACCACCAGGCAGTAAGTAGTCTTTCACTGCTATACTAAACTATGTTTTTTTATATACTAATCTACATTTTTATTTGATCTACTATATTATACACAACATAATTGTAGTATACAATTTTTCAGATTGATTTAGATATCCTTCTATTAAAGCTCTTAGTGTCTCACTGTCATTAAAGAAGTCTGTCGGCACATTTTATCCTAACAAACCAATCACTCCACTAAATGTGTGCAATGATTAAACATTTCTATGTTGTCATTTATAGTCATATTAGAACAAGGCATATGGAGAAAAGTTTAAGATGTCTAAGCAAGTGTAAGCAGGGCTTTACTCAAGCTAAGAAAGGTCCTGAATACTGTGCAGTAAACTATCTTTTAACCTTAGACTTTCTGGTTCTTATTGACATCTTTATCTTTCCCCTCCCTACAGTAGTTAGCTAGTAGCACATTCATTTTAGGTGATAATTATGAAATTGTTGGAAGTCGGATTTCTGGGATCCTCGCCGTTCATGAGATAGGCAGTCCCCAATCACATCACTTAATGGATCAACAGGTTCAGCATGTGTCCTACCTCTTCTTACAATTTTATGGGAGCCTTGTAATTTGCAGAGTACAGCACTGAGCACTGTTATAATGAATGGGAAAATCAGAGATACCTGACAGCTGTGCCTGGCAATTTCTTGCCCACCCTTGAATGAAGAGGTAGGATTTATGTTGGACCTGCTGAGTCACCCATGAGTGAGAATGGGACCCCACTGTCATGATCAGTGTGGTTCCTTGCTTGTGATTGATGGAGGTCAAAGATTGTTATGTCCTATTCTGTGAGGAACCACAACATTGATATTTTTAAAGTTGCTTGAATAGTAACTGTCTAATGATGGTGTATGATTTGATAAAATGTGCAGACTGACTCCCTTTAACTAAAAGATAAAGGTCCATTTTTATAAAAAGTAGCGTAAACTACACTTCACTAGATGCAGTTTACTAATGTGCAGCGTGCACTAGATTACTGAATACTAGCACATGGTCTTCATTAATCTGGCGCCCGCTGCACTGCTCGGGAATTGTGCACCAACTTTTTTTTTTTGGTGCGACACAATTCTGTTGAGTTGCAATAATAAATGTGTTGCACAATACAAATTGGCAGTGGAACGCCCCTTTAGGTGGAGAATTTTGTGTTGTGGCGGACTCACAAAACTGGGGCAAGCAATTCATAAATACATGTGCAATCAGTTTGCTCATTTGTTTCAGTGAAAAGTCAGACAGAAAACTGGCGCAAACACTTTAATACATGTGAGCCAATAAATTATAATGAACCTCATTGGCAGCCTTTAATTGGCTTGGCTTCATGTGTTATATCCAGTACTGGTGTCACGTTACATGGAAAAAGCGTCTTTTGGCCCAATCAGACCCCAGATACTAGTTACTCCCATCTGCTGCCTCACTGTACCATGGATAGAAACAATAGCTTTTTCTCTTTCTGTGTACAACATTAGTTTTCTTGAATAAGCCGCTTTTTTGTCAGTAGGGATCCACTTTCTGGAAGAGCAAATACAAATGCCTTAAAAAATGCAATCTCATTCTATTATTTCAGCTGGCAAGAAAGAAGCTGATATTGTTTTCCTTGTGGATGGCTCCATAAACTTGGGTCGGGACAATTTTAAAGAGGTTCTTACATTTGTGTCTGGCATAGTTGATGCCATTGCGGAAGAAGATGATGCTATTCAAATTGGCCTGGCTCAGTACAACTCAGATGTGACAGATGAGTTCTTCTTGAAAGAATACAAAGACAGAGATGATATCATGGATGCCGTAACAAAGGCAGAGTATAAGGGAGGACGTGTGGCCAATCTAGGTGCTGCTATTCGTCACTTGCAAGATAAACACTTTGTAAAGCCAGCAGGCAGTAGAATCGATGCCGGTGTCCCACAAATAGCTTTCATTATCACTGGGGCAAAATCAGTCAGCGAAGGTCAAGCTTCAGCACAAGCTTTGACTAGCAAAGGAGTCAAAGTATTTGCCATTGGTGTGGGAAGTATAGTTACTGATGAAGTTGCCAAAATAGCAAGTGATCCAGCAAGTGCCTTCCGAGTGCCTGTTGTTCAAGAGCTTTCCGAGCTGAATGAACAGATTTTAATCACTCTTGAAACCGCTCTACAACATAGAATTGTTTGTCCCGGTGGGACTGATGCTGTTAGAGGTAGGTGTTCACTTTTTCATTGTTAATTTTTGTTTGTATAATTTTGTTTTATTTTTCAGTTAATTGCCATGATGTAAAACGCCAAACGCCAATCTGATTTATGTCTTGGCTCCTGTTAAGAGTCCTTTTTACTCAACCCACACTCAGTGGTTGACAGCCTCCTGTGTAAACAATGATTTAGAGATAGCTGTCAATCACTGAGTATGGACTCTCTACTAATAGTCCAGCCAGGATTTGCATTGTTATTCTTCTCCAAATCATATAACCCTACTGTATAAATTACAGACATCAGATTATTTACCTATATCATATCCGGCCCGCACTTACTATAAGGCAAAATTTACCTAAATGTTGTGCCTTAACCATTAATTTAACAACTGCTTACATTAAAATGCTAGAGCTAATAAATGTAATTTTTGCATTATACTTTTTGCCTATCATATTGTATTGAAGAGAGTAATAACAGTATAATTACATACTTTAAATCTACATTGGTTAGACACAATTTAACGTTATTCTTAGGAGATCCAGAAATCGAATTCAATACGTGCATACTATAGTTACATCATTTATAATAGATGGAATTGTGGAATAACATTATGATTTCCTTGCAGAGTGTAACCTGGAAGTGATTATAGGATTTGATGTGGACGGACAAAATGTCTTTAATACATATAGAGGATTGGAACCCAAACTGAGACAGATACTGGAACGCATTTCCAACCTGCAGAAAATAAGCTGCAGCGGAGACAAGAAACCAACTGTGAAAGTTGCCGTTTTGTCTCAGGGAAGAACAGGGCCAGTTGAGGCATTTGATTTTTCAGAATATCGTGCAGAACTAATCAACAAAATCCTTGCAATTGGCACACGGGGACCATTTGTGTTAAATGGCCGAACCCTACAAACATATCTAAACAAATTCAAGACCTCTGGAGAAGACACCAGTATTAAGGTAAGGGATATGACAGTTTAAACATTGATATAGTGATTTAATAACTGATATAAATCCTACAATATTTTCCATACCCATACCTTCATCTTAAAGGGGTTTGCCCATGAAAGAAAATTTGTTTGCTGTTTTAGCTCCTATTACTCCCTAGACTGGTCAGTGCAAAATTCCAGGGTGTGGCCAGTGACTCTCTAAGCAGACACATTATCATCCCTCTAGTTCTGTGAGCTAAAAATGTCATATCAGGTTTATACAAGGTATATATATATTCATTTACCTTCTGAACATTGTACTAGTATCTGACACATAGAAATAGAGATGAGACAGATTAAATATAGGAGATCCAAGAGATGCCTATTACACACAATCACAGGGATGTAAAGGTTTGAAAAAACCGGGTTGGTATAAGACGCGCTGCCCCAATTGAGTTGTATCCGACACGGTAGTGGAGTATAAGATATTATTTATTTAGAGGATAAAAAGGACTACGCGTTTCGGGGGTGGTCTACCCCCTTCCTCAGGTCCGTGATAATTGCTTGAGCGCCAGGGTTCAGGGTAAACACAGGACGCTGTTCCCGGTGTTCAGGGTGAACACAGGATCGCCGGGGTTCAGGGTAAACACAGGACTTCGCGCCGAAACCAGCCACACAGCCTTCAACACCGGGAACACCGTCCTGTGTTTACCCTGAACCCCGGCGATCCTGTGTTCACCCTGAACACCGGGAACAGCGTCCTGTGTTTACCCTGAACCCTGGCGCTCAAGCAATTATCACGGACCTGAGGAAGGGGGTAGACCACCCCCGAAACGCGTAGTCCTTTTTATCCTCTAAATAAATAATATCTTATACTCCACTACCGTGTCGGATACAACTCAATTGGGGCAGCGCGTCTTATACCAACCCGGTTTTTTCAAACCTTTACATCCCTGTGATTCCCTATCCGGCACTACCACTGTACCGGACCCCGGGAAGACGCAGCACACCCTAGCCACAGCTACCGGAGAACAAAAAGTATCTACTCTAGACGCATAAGACACAAGGTGTCTTCAGGTGAGCAGATACTCTCTAATACCTCATCTCACTTATAAGTGACCTATTGCACTAGGGGCGCCGCCCGTTTCTCGTTCTATATTACACACAATGACAGTCAGCTCTCCTACATCTCTGCTATTCCCGAACACACTTCGAGATCTGCTGTGCCCCCCCAGATAAAAAACTTATATATCTGTAGCTTTACACTCCTCATGCTGCTGCCAGCATGGAAGTCAGTGTCTGTGTCAATGTGAGAGCTCTGTCGTGGAATGGGAGGCGCCAGAGTGCAGGGAGCAGAGAGAGAGAGATAGAGAAATCTCAGCTCCATGGCCGTCAGACAGAAAACCAAGATGACTGCCAACCCTAAAATCAGAAGATACAGGGTTGGGAACAAGGGACAACAGAATGAGGGAGGAGTTGTATAGGATCACAAAGGCTGAGCACTGAGCTGGGGAGTGATTGAGCAGCACAGACAAGTCACATGTTTTTTTAAAGTGCATCCAAACCAAAACATACCTGAGAAAGACATCTTTGCAATCCAGCTGTAATGGGCTTCTGCAACATGTCTTAAGTGAAAATGAGGTCCCTGGTGACAGGTTCCCTTTAAAGTTTACATAAATCCTTAGAGTGATCTCCTAACAGAACTGATAGGGATATTTTCTCCAGTGAGTAAGGAGTTTTATCTTTAACCCCCTCTCCCTATATATCTGCTGTGTATGGACTTGATAACAGTGTTCAGAAACACCACTCACTGTAGGGAAGAAATCAGCACTTTCATGTGCTAATTTAAGTATGTGTATTGTATTTGACAACACTACATATAAAGTAAGACTTGTTAGTTATTTGATCTTTGACAGATCTTTGTTTTGTGTTCAGGTGGTTGTTCACATAACAGATGGTGTTGATGCCCCCATGTCTGAACTACAGCAAGCTTCTGCATCTCTGCAAACCGCAGGTAAAATACTGTTAACAAGACAAATACTGGTAACCCGGTGCCTGATCACTTGATGTTCAGGTGCACAGCTTGTTATATCTCAGAGATTAATCATAGCTGTGTGTTATAATGAGCTGTGCACCTGTGTGACATCACATGACCAGGGACAGATTATTATCCACAGGAAGTAAACAGTAGAGCTTCCTGTTGAATGAAAACTGTAATGGGTAATGGTTCATGTGATCTCTATCTGTCCATGATTAATCACCAGTTTGAGATCACATGACCCTCCATCTGCAGCCATTTTATGGACAGAAATGTCTGGATGATGAGACAAAAGACAAGAGATTTCACCTTACTAAGAACTGTTAATAGATGTATATTGGAGAATTATCTAATATCTTGCTGCCACACTTACACACACATTACAAAAAACATGAAGTAAAGTGGTCAACCCCTTTAACCTTTTTTAATGATTTATTGTGCTCTATATTAACTATATCACTAAGCTTTACTATGTTTGAGTATTTTTTTGTAGTGAACAAATCAACTGCAGAATGATCTGATCTTGTTAAACTCTGTATCTCCATAGGAGTAAGGGCATTGCTTTTTGTGGGATTGGAAAGCGCCCCCAAATTTGATCAAATAATGCAGCTAGAATTTGGCCGAGGATTCACATACAATAACCCACTGAAACTAAACCGTGTTGATCTAGATTACGAGATTGTTGAAGAATTGGTGAGTTCAGTGTTTGTTAAGCAGCTGATAATACAATGGTGCTTTCAATGAATTGTATGTTCATGACTCGGAATAGAAGTGACTCTTACATCATGTCTCAATCACAGGATAATGTTGCAGAGAAGGGTTGCTGCGGAGTTCCTTGCAAGTGTTCTGGAGAGAGAGGTGATGTTGGAACTCCAGGTGTCACTGGACCAAAGGTAAAGACATTCTCAGAGAGTATATAGATAACCAAGAAAAGTAAAATCTATTAAAAAAGAGTCCTTGTCCATGTCTCAATGATAACAAAAAACACAGAAAAATAAAAGAAAAACAAACGAAATGTAGGTAAAAAAAAATCATGTAAACGTCTACGAGACAAAAAAGGACAGTACTAAACACACAAAATACCTTAGCTTAATGAGCATGATGGTTACCCTACAACCCTAAGAAGGCAAATATCTTAGAACTTGTCCAACCCTTTGGGCAGAATCTGCCTATATGTATACCCCCTTATCCATTGGAAACATGTTTGAGCCAGGAAAAGCAGTTGCAGGAAGAAGATATAGAAGGTGTCCATTTACCAGCCATTAAAGGTGAATGGACACCTTGATTCATCTCATAATGGACAGACTAGGGAACAAATATGTGGGTTTATGCATCAGCCTGGATAACTGTTTCATAAATTGAATGGTAACTTTCATGTATTCAAGTGAAATTCATGTCTTATATTTTGTAGGGTGCACCAGGCCTCAAGGGCCACCAAGGCTTCCCAGGAGAAGAAGGTGGGCCTGTAAGTAGTGCTATTTATTAATTTCCTATCCAATTTTTTACTAATTATACAATTATTAAAGATAATTATAAAATGTTTGGTGTCCTATTCCTTAGGGAGAACGTGGTCCTCCTGGCACAAATGGAACACAAGGTTTTCGAGGATGTCCAGGTCTACGAGGTTTCAAGGTAGGGGTATCTTTTTCTTCATCCTTCTGTATGGAAACTATTTACACTTCATCTGGTTTTAGAGTTGACACAGAATTTACTTTTTGTCTTTGTTTTAGGGTTCTCGTGGATTCTCTGGAGATAAGGTAAGGAAAACTCAAAAAAAATATCATCATAATATCTCTAACCTGTGTAGGTAACAAAACACATCCATTTTTTATACTGGAGGATAACATACTGTCCGAGTCTATTAATATACAGTCACCTCTTAACCAGTGAGTGCCTCCAGATATTTTTGGAACTTTGGAGGAGTGGGAGGAACATCATACGTGCCAGCGTATGATAAATAACCCCCATTGTGTTTATTGATATTGAGTCCAATTAGCAATCAGATCACTAGGCAGCACCAACCACTGGACCCCTGCACCCAGAATGAGGAAAGAAATACATAAATACAATACAAGTTATACTAAATTTTTCCCTCAAAAATATATATAAGCTCCTCCATCGATACAGTGTCATGTTGGCCATAGATAGGACTACAAATATACTATTACATGTTCTTTTTAAAGCGCTATAGCTTTGTATACAGTTGCTATAGTTCATATTATATTTGTTCATAAATATATCATGTAAATATGGCACTAATATATCATTTGTCCACAGGGTGAAATAGGAGAAATCGGCCTAGATGGTATTGACGGAGAAGATGTAAGCGCACAGCACACTGCTCAATGTTGTATACATGTTGTATATATGGGTACACGGTTGTATACATGTTGTATATGTGGGTAAATGGTTGTATATATGTTGTATATATGGGTGCACTGTTGCTTATATATTGTATAAATTGGCACACTGATGTATATATGTGGTATATATGGGTACACTGTTGTTTACATGTTGTATATATGGGTGCACTGTTGAATACATATGTGTACACTATTTCAGTTCTATTATTTAAGTATATAAGGATATGCCACTATTCCACCAATAAAGCTTCCATTACTGCTATTACTGGTATATCCAAAATGTCAGAAGAACTGAAGATTTTTGTAAAGAATGAGATAAAGTGCTCATTGTTCTGTTTTAGGGTAAAAGAGGAACCCCTGGATCTGCTGGAGAGATAGGCAGCGCCGGACCACGGGTTTGTTATTTTGTTTTACACTTCTTTTAATTTTGTTCTTAGTAGTAGTAGTTCCTAGTTTTATCAGCTAGTTCTCACAAACACCAATTGGACTGCAAATTCATGACAGAGACTGCAAAGATGTAATGATTATTATTATCTAATAGGGAGAAAAAGGTCTGAAAGGTCAGAGGGGTGAAAGAGGAGACCAAGGACTTCGTGGTGATCCGGTGAGATGTCGTTTTACAAGGAACTCATTTTATGTTGAAATAGTTTAACGAAGTGTTAAATGGAAATCTTCCAAAATTGTATGTAGGTTTTTTATGTGTTTGCTGTTTCTGAACATAATTATTTGCTGCTGTTTCCTTACATTTATAGTATAGTCTTCCAACAAGCCCCTCAATGATAAACTGGTCATCTAAGACATCTAGCAAACTAATTCTGTAGTATAACCTATTCCCACTTTAATGTCGCCCCATGTTCATGTAATAAACAAGTGGGTTAGGTCTTCGAAAAGCAGGAATGGTCTTCATACCTTCTATATTGCTTATAGTTTTCTACCCTGACTTATACATGTGGTTCCTTATCTAACACAGAACTACCTGTGTTGTCTAGTAAATCACTTCTACTTGATGGGTTGACTGGTTATGTAAACCGCAAAGACTAAAGATCAACCATTTCCATGCAGCAGGGTAACAGGGCACTTCTTACAATTAATGGGCAGATATTATTTCTCTAGTATTGAAATCTGTGGTAAACAAACTTTCAGAATCTTTTTAGACATGTCCTTTTTCTTGACCCTTCAAAGTCTCAAGGAAGGAATAAAAATAGTTCTAAAACACATAAAGCACTTGCCACATCCCATGAAACTCTACTTTTTGGCTTAACTCTAGTAAAAAGAAAAATTGTAAACAAAAACACAAAAGATTTCCTTGGTTATTGTTATTTCTGATGTTTGGCTTGGTCTTTTGGCATTGAAATATATAATAAAAATAATATAATTTATTGCCTTTCATTTTTCTTTATTAATAGGGCGAGCCAGGAACAGACTCTACTCAGAGAGGACCAAGAGGACCAAAGGGAGAGGCCGGAAGTATGGTAAAGTAGCTCTCATTTCATATTTACTTATTCATCCATAGTTCCAGTCATTGATTAAGATAACCGTAAGTAATATCCGATGCCCATTGTAACTATATTTTTTGTAGGTTTTTTTTTTGTTGACTGAAGACGCTGTTCTTATGGTGCTTTCCTTTACAGTTGGTCAATATAACATGTAAATGTAACAATCATATGGATCTTAAGTAGACTTCTAGGCTGTCTATAGGATCCAATGTTAAAACATGTACATACTATTTTACTTCCTATAAAATAAAAAGGGGAAATGATTATATAACAAACACTGCAGAAATGTTTAAATACATTGAAAACTATGCTATATTATTCAAATTATCCCATTTTTTAGCATTTCCTCCATGAGATTTTACCATTTCTTGAATATATAAGAGAATTGTGCATTCACTTAACACAGCAACATGTTTTTTTATTGTTTTCAGTCTCTTAAATTAAAAAGGATATTTAATAAAATTCTACAGAAAAAAAAGCATGCGGTTTCATTAAATTCCTTTAGTATGGGAAACATTGTGACTTTCTTTTATTAACAGGGAGAGCCTGGAAGAGATGGTCCTACAGGACAAGCTGGTGGTCCAGGAAAAGTTGTAAGTAATACTCTGGATGACTATTTATCAAATCTGCACAAACTCTTTTTAAAAGTCTGAACTACAGATTTACCCAATTGCAACATATAAGAGTAATTCTGCAGCAAATGCATGTAATAGTCCACAACAGAAGCATTAAGTGTGGAGTGGACTTAAATCTGCCATGTCTCTCTCTTGATTTCTTGATTGAATATACCGTTTCACTATGTTTTGCAATGTTGCCCTTATGAGTCCATGTGCATTCAATTTGTAGAGACCTTGTAGTGACGCACCTTGTACCGATGTTTTAAGATTGGCGTCATGTGCACCAGTCTCCATCATCAGCCCATGCAGCGTGCAACATGGTGGAATTACTAAGAGGTTCCCGCCTCTGGCTGGATCTGAATTCTTCAGCATGTCCCACCTGTCGTAGATTCCAGCTATAACTTGTGCCAGTGTTTCGGTGCAGGGTATAGTAACTTTAGCTGGTTAGGTCATACTTTCCCTGAAGACTTTTTGTCTTTTTTATGCCTTGTGTGCCAAAAAGCCGATGTACAAGGCATGATACATCAGCCACATGTATTTCACCTAGAGGTGTTGCTTACATCCATTAAGGAAGTTTACTCACTGGGAAATATGTAAAATGTAAAAAAAAGAACAAGCCAAATGAGACATTTTACTGGTTGGACGGGTCACATTGATCTGTATGTCTAAAATAAAAATATTGAAAGTCTTTTATAAGTTCTGGAAAGCCATAGCAGCTATAGACCTTGAAATAACTTATCAGATGACATTGACCAAAATATTTTAATTTCTATAACAATTTTAGCATTTTTATTTTTCATTTGTTTTTTCCTGTTGTTTTTCATAACAGGGGGCTCCGGGTCGTAGAGGTCCTCCTGGACTCAAGGTAAGATATATAAATGAGCTAATACAGGCGGTCCCCTACTTAAGAACACCCGACTTATAGATGATCCCTAGTTACAAACGGACCTCTGGTAATTGGTAATTTACTGTACTTTAGCCCTAGGCTATAGACAGCAATACCAGTTATCAAAGGTGTCTGTAATGAAGCTTTATTATTAATCCTGATTCTTATGAGAATCAAACATTTTTAAAATCCAATTATCACAGAGACCAAAACATTTTTGGCTGGGGTTACAATTATAAAATTTATACAAATACAACTTAAGAACAAACCTACAGAACCTATCTTGTACATAACCCGGGGACTGCCTGTATTTAGCATGATTTTTTTATGGCTGTCATTGCATTATGTTTTTGTTGTTTATCATATGATATGTGTACAAACATCTTCCAATACAATTCTGACACTGTCTTGTAGGGTAACAGAGGAGGAGCTGGTGTTGCAGGTGGAAGTGGAGAACAAGGTCTAAGGGGTCCTCAGGTAGATGACTACAAATCTGTATTATGGTAGCTGCTCATTCATATTCAACCCCTGACTTTGTATATGTGTATTGGATCTTCAGGGTTCTCCAGGACAGATCGGTGCTCCAGGCACAAGAGGCGAGCAAGGTCTCCCAGGACCAAGAGTAAGATTACTACTCATTTTCTTCTGTGTAACTCAATCAAAATTTGATGCCCCATCAGTTCAATTGATATCAAATAGTTAATATTTACATGATAAACTCCATAGGGGGATGATGCCAAAAAACTATTTTGAAGTCATGGAGATAGATTAGACAACATGTAATAAACATTGAAGACACATAGTAAAAGATTTTCCTGAAATTGTAATGAAGCCTCTTATCAGCTTTAGAGGGCTGCGTGATGTGAGATTACTTTCATATGTTTAAATTTCAAGAATACTCT
This sequence comes from Engystomops pustulosus, assembly GCF_040894005.1. NCBI lineage: Eukaryota > Metazoa > Chordata > Amphibia > Anura > Leptodactylidae > Engystomops > Engystomops pustulosus. The sequence continues at coordinate 80,567,853 of NC_092418.1, forward strand.
AAAAATATCTTTAAATAGAGATTATTTGCATGTGTTGGAGAGGAAGGGGGATCAGTCTATTGAGTCTGACTCATATATTTGCATCATCTATTTTGTTAGGGGCCCGGAGGTACTCCTGGACCTGCTGGTGATCGAGGAAGACCTGGACAACTTGGACGCAAGGTTTGTGGACATCCATCTCTTGTTTTTTCTACACATTACAATACATCCCTATCACAATTTACAAATCCCTCTCACGCCTGAGAGAATATATAGGAAAGAAACCCTTTTATCTAGAAAAATATATTACAGAGCTGTTCATAAAAAAAACTCTTGTCCAAACCCACTGATTTTGATGGGCCTGGCCAACTATCTAATCTAGTGTGCATTTGAGTTCTTCCATAGTGGCAGATGGAGAATTATTGGCCTTTTAGACTTGTCTAATCCTTATGTTCTGAGGACTTAAGCCACCTCCAGAACTGTTGGCAGTGATTTATTCCTGTCTCCTTACTTATAAAATATGCAATCATGATCGAGCCAAGCCTTCAGGATAAGCTGTCAGCTGGATGAATGTCCTTCTGATGGCTATCTGAAGTGTATGGCCAAATAAACACACTATACGCAAATTTATTATGTGCTTTATTTCCCAAGACCATTTTATTTCTCATCTTTGTGGCAATTTCCATTGAAATAAATAATTTTTTCAAAATTTTAATCCTGGCCTTAAAGAGAACATTTTCACCACTGAACTAACAGCCCTCTTAAGTAAGCATACAGATATCCCTTTTAGAATTCCCTCTTTAATGCTTAAAATAACCCAATCAACTACAAAGTCATATGCAAATGAGCTGAAAAGATCCACTTCTTGCTTATAAAGTCACTTTTTGCTTGCGAGGGGTCAATTTGAGAAGCAGGAGTGGAAAGTATCACTATGGATGCTGTTTTCCTTTGCCCTGTATCATCTAGAACCACGCTTCTCCGATCATTTTAAAGATGAAAATCACACCTTTAAGAACATAAGGATAGTTCTGTGTCATACAGTTGGAAATTGGTCAAACACCACGTAGCACTGAAAAACCAGTATATATTTCATCCCTCTATTTCTGGGTGACACTTCATAGCTTTTTAGCAGATAACATGTGCTTTTTGTAATAGGTAAGTCTAATCTAATGAGACCTATATAACTTATATGTCTCCATAAGGCTGCATTTACACAAAGCTTACACAAGCTTGCGGCCGTACATACGTCCCCCATAGACAGTAATGGGCGCACGAACCGTTACCGCTCCATACACGGGAAAAAGATAGGACATGTCGTATCTTTCCCTATGTACACAGCTGTATGCCATGCATCTTTATGTACAGTGGAGAGGACAACATTTATGATACTTTTACTATATGTCACTGCAATTGGTGGTCAGTTGGGGCCTAGGTCTCACAGCTGGGATGTAGGGATTCAACCTACTTTAATACAATCCTGTCCATCCCTATTTGGCTGGACAACTACAGAAGTTAGACGTTTTTAATGCTATTAAAGTGTAATTTTAACTGCCATTTCCATTACTTTTCACTAAAGGGTGAACCAGGAGATGTTGGAGCTAAAGGATCTGATGGACCAGTTGGACCACGTGGAGAGACAGTGAGTCCATATTCTTTAAACATTTGATAGTCCAATTGTTTTATCATATTGGGAATATCTGGGCTAATCTGACACGGGACTAATGTTGGTAATTCCATGTATATTCACTCACCTTCATTATTATAGGGAGATGATGGGCGAGATGGAGTTGGAAAACCAGGACTCAAGGGCAGAAAGGTAAGTTGGAATTTCCTATTGTGTTTCCATGTGCTTTATAAAAGGAAATAGTATAAGAACAGAACTTTACATCATTGCATATGTCTCGGTAAATAGACTGCCCCGTTCTTGGACTATATTTGTATTTTCTACAATTTCTTTATGGTTTATGCAGGAGCCAGAATCTTTACTACTTGGACCTGCTGTTTTACGCTTGACTATGTTCTTTCAGTTCTGCCAGCTATGAACTTAGGAAGCATTGCCAGCAGAATTTATCACACTGCTTATAATGCATGCAAAGGATTTCTATATCCTGAATGGCAAGCTCCCTGGTTTTAGTAAAAGAGGAATTTCTTAAAAACTTTAAAATTTATTATGATATTCTCAACCATTTATTTTCCCTACCTTCATATTAATGCACAATTCTTCAGCCGTTAATTTTGTTTATGTAGAAAACTGAATTTACTTAATGTCTTTTAGGGAGAAACTGGCTTTCCTGGATACCCAGGACCAAAGGTAATAGTATGAATGACTGGAGGGTCTTTAATAAAATGTTCCCCTCTCTCCATTCCTGAGAAACATAAGGTTCGTGTTTTTCTTATAATGATTTCAAAGCACAGCAATGTAGTATGAACTGTGGGGGGGATATTTATCTAGGGCCGGCACATTAGTATATCTGGCGCATTACCGTGCGCCCGGATCAATTCACAGCCGGTGAAAACTATAGCTAGTGCACTGCACCCTCTTGGTGTGAAGGTGGCTTAAAGGTGGGAAAAGTCACAATTCCTGGCTTATACACCAGTAAAATCAATGATAAATCTCCCCCATAAGTGTAAGCCTTTTGCCACTACCCTAATACTTAGATGGAGATGGAGTGCAGACCTACAATATACAACGGATCGATTGGCGCTTCCTTTACTGACTGCTACCAGAGTCGGCTCCATGTTTCAATAGGCCCCTGGGCGACAGAGCCTTAGTTGGCCCCTTTGCAGCGAACTCACTTAGCAGAATTAAAAATTCTGAAACTAAAACAGCCTCCTGTTCCCTAAAATATTAATCAATTTATCATCCCAAACAACACCCTCATGGTTATTTTAAATAAGCCCCCCTCACCTCATATGGATTCATTAGATATAGCCCCCCTCACACAATATGGATTCCTTATGCACAGCCTTATGTGGACCCTCTGCATCTCTGGGCCCCAGCACTTGCCCAGGTATGCCCAGTGCTGGTGCCAGTGCTGCCTACTACTATGATCATACCTCACCCATACACTTTCATTGTTTGGCAGTAGCACATCCCTATTATCTAGTTGTGCTGCAAAATATATGCATCAACAGAGAAACAATCATTTGACCTTGAAACCCATTTAGTCTGCCAATTTGGCCTGATAATCTGGCAAATTTGTCTTCAGTTGCTGAAACACTTAACAAATATCTTACACTAAGAGAAGACAAGGACATTTCCATTACTAGTTGCCTCTTAAATGCTGTAGTCCCCAGGTGCCACTTCTATACTCTGGATGGAGTCTCCTTCTTCCGGCTCCCTGCAGTGGGGTTTTTGGCCCTGAGGGGTGCCAGAACAGCTGATTGGCACGTGATCCATGTGTCAGACCTCAACTGACCTAAAGATCTACCCTGACTGTTAATATATAAAAAAAATGTTATACTGCTTTTATATTATATTTAGGGAGACACTGGAGATAGGGGACCAAATGGAGATCCTGGACCTAAAGGAAGCAGGGGCCGCAGGGTAAGTGTAAATTAAAGGCGACATGATATACTGTTTCAGCCTTATATTTGTAGCCAGGGAGCTTATTAATGCAAAATGTGAGGTTCTGTTGATATTAAATGTACGGTAATTTAATTTATCACATTTTGTCTTCTTTATCACAAGGGCAATGCTGGCGATCCTGGTACATTGGGTGCTCCAGGAGATGCAGGATATCCAGGACCAGCTGTAAGTAATACAGAAAGAGTCTCTGAAATGCATATGTGTTTTCTTCACAACTGCACTGCAAGAAACTTGGAAATTGGATGGAAGGTTAAATCGAAATAAAATAGCATAGCACTATTCATTTGGGTAGCAAGGCGAAAGAAGGGAACACAACCCAACAGACTACATTGTCAGTCAGGTTAATTGGGCTCTATTTATATGGTCACTCACAGCTTGACTTCTAATTTTTTGCTATAAAAATGTAATTATTAATACAGATGTAAATAGAGCCTAAGGCTGCATCCAAGTGACCATGTGAAATTTCCATGCCACAAGCAACATGCCATGTGCCATGGTTGCATCCCATCTAACCTGTCAATATCCATAGGAAATAACCGACCATCCCGCAAATCTAAGCAGAATAGGACCTACGCTATTCATGTTGCAAGTTCACAGTGCGTTGAGACTTGGTTGCAAGCACCGCAAAATGAACGTGCACCATAATAGTCTATAGTACCTTAAATTAGCCAATGTTAATGGGGCTACATAACAGAACACAAATCCAGTGATATGCATGAGGCCTATAATGATACAATATTGCAGCTACAATACCAATAATGTTTTTTATTTTACTCCAGGGCCTGAAGGGAGAGAGGGGTGGCTCAAGAAATGTAAGTATTGGGTCATAATAAATAAAGCCACATCTTTTCAACCAGATATCAATACTTAATAATTGTGTTGTTCTTTTCTTTCACAGCATTGTGATCTTGTTAAGCATATCAAAAACACATGCCGTAAGTATTTAGCAAGTTTTTAAGTAGTATTCCCTACATCAAGGGCTTCTTACCCATACACAAGTACTCCAAACTCCCAGCACAGCAAGAAACTAGTATATGTCCTACCAAAGCCATTGAATCAATTAGTCAAAATCTTTTAGTTCTGTCTCTAATGATTTCTTTTTTTGTTTTTCATGGTGCTTGATCCTGTCTATCCTTTTTACAGCATGTTGCTATGGTAAGTAGAATCAGACAAGATGGGCCACATTTACTTACAAAGTCATCAGAGTTCACTGAAAGTGCATTGTCGGTCTATAATGCTGGGTGCGGTGATTCACTAAGATCATGCGCCCGAAATCATAAATGTGTCGCTTCCCCGCACTGGTCCAACATCTCTTTTTTGTGGTGCACCTTTAACATAGGGCGTGCAACACAATTTGAAAGATAAATACGGCGCTTGGTCCGAATCATTAGGACAGTCCGATGGTACGCCCCCTAATTTGTGTCACATGGAAGCAGCGCAGTTGTGCCACAAAAGGGTCGCGTGCGACACAATCACAACGCAGACACTTCTTAAATACCTGTGCAAGCTGTTTTAGCATAAAGAACGCACACAGTCCGACTAAAGTGCAGCGTGCAACCCTTAGTTAATGTGCCCCAATATTTTGACTATATTTTGAAATAACCATAATTTATTCTCAAAAAGTTTAAACCCTATGATTACATCTTTTTCTACCCAATTTGCGCAAACTGAGATTTTCACCCACCCTTACCACTTCCAAAAAGAAGGTGTGGCAGTGGCAGGGAAAAGGGGTAGGGTTGCTATTAGATTACGATTACTAGATATATAGTTACCAGAATCAGTAGTGATTTGTGTAATTGGAATGTGTAATTTTTTAATGTCTTAGGAGTTCTTATTGTGTTGCAAATTGATTCTGGATTGCTCTACACTCTTCAGGTCCAAATGAATGTCCCGTGTACCCCACTGACTTAGTGTTTGCTATTGATACCTCTACCGATGTGAACCGCAACCAGTTCAACAACATGAAGGATGCAGTTTTAAAAATGGTCAACCAGCTAACAATTACCGACAGCAATTGTCCAAGAGGTGCTCGTGTGGCTCTGCTAACCTACAATAGTGAGGTCATCACAGAGGTCCGCTTTTCTGAAGGTTTGAGAAAGCCAGCTCTCCTTAAAGTGATTGAAGATCTGCAGTTGAAAACAAATAGCAAACAGAGAAGCTTGGACACAGTTATGTCCTTTGTGGCACGAAATACATTCAAGAGGGCACGTGGAGGGTTCCTGGCGAGGAAAGTTGCTGTTTTCTTCAGTAATGCCCCAACTAGAGGTTCCATACAACTAAATGAGGCTGTGCTTAAGTTATATGATGCCAGTGTGGCCTCTGTATTCCTTACAACTCGAGAGGACAGGGCACTTGGAAACGCTTTGAAGGCAAGTATTGTAGTTTAAATTCACTAAAAGTGAATTTAAAAAAAATAAAGATGTTCAATGGTTCATTGTTTTATAGAGAAAGTGAGAGATGTCCATAGAATAATTTTACTGTTTTGAGTGATGTTTGCCAATTATTAAAGAGGTTTGCCCATGAAAGAAAATTCTCAAATTTCAATTCCCTAGTAATGTTTACACAATAAAGACCATTTTTAACCCCTTACTTGAAAATTTTACTCATTTATATTGCTGTTTTAGCTCCTATCACTCAGTGACTTGGGGTGGGGACTCTTTAAGCAGATACATTATTATCTCTCTAGTTCTATGTGATGACAATGTGGTTAGATTATCAGGGTACAGGTTTATATACACTTTCATTGAGTTTGTGAACTTTGTACTCGTATCTAACACATAGAAAGAGGGATGAGACAGATCAGAGATGAAAGATGCATGATCCATGATGTGCATATAACAAGCTCAGCATTTTTACATCCCAGCTACACACGCTTACTGTCAGCTCTACTATATACCTTTTTTCCCGAATAAGGAACTTATCTGCCTGTAGGTTGTAGTTCTCCCCTTGCTGCTGCTCCCGGCAGGAATTCAGTGTCTGTGTATCAGTCATAGCTCCTTCCTGGAATGCAGAGGGCTGGGCTAGATTGCAGGAAGCAGGAATAGGGAGAAGCTCTGTGAAGCCTCAGGCAAAATGGCTGCTGACCCTAAAGTCAGAAGTTACAGTTTAGTGTCTAGAGGCAACTGAAACTGTGTACACCAGGACTGATAGAGACAGGCTGGACTTATATCTGAGAAATGCTGTATTTTTGTTCATAACATTGAATGAGAGAATGTGTTATTTTGTTATCCTGAGTACATTTAAGTAACTTGTCTTTGTGGGAATACCCCTTTAAAGGACATCTATCACCAGATCAAGGATCTTAAACCAAGAACACTCACATACTGGTATGTGCCCCCTCTGGCAGGATATGTTGTTCTTTTAGCAACTTATGTTCTTGTTTTTAAGAAAAAAGGGCTTTAAAAATTAACTCCTATGGAACCTTGAAGCCCCTCAGGCTCATTAGCATAATTGTAAAAGCCTTTTTTGTAAAAACCAGGGAATAAGAAGCTAAAAGAAGAGCAGACCCTGTTAGATGGGGGGGGGTGCACACCAGTATGTCAGTGTGCTTGGTTTACAATCCTTGATCTGGTGATAGATCCTTTAGAAGAACATGCAGGGATCTTCTAGGATTAACAACTGACGTTTAGTTGCACCATACAGTTATTTATAGCAATACTTGAGCAAGAGTCTTTTAGTTGACTTACTTTAAGGAAATTGCTAGTACATATGTATTACAATTTAGTGAACTAAATGATGATTTATCATTCGTATACAATCATAGAACCACATAATGGAGGAAAGAAATTGTGTCACCAACTTTATCTTTACAGTCTTGATAACTTTTACACCCCTAGTAACAGCTTTTACATTTATGTTTTCTAGGTTAACAACACAGATGTAGGCCAGGCTTTTGTGCTTGGCACTGGTGCTCAGGTCAATGAAACCATACGCAAAATATTCTCCTGCCATGTGTGTCTGGGTAAGCATCATTTTTTTAGTAAATCCTGTGTTTAGTAAAAACTATACAACTCTCCTCACTGAAGATCAGCTTACTTGCTGCTATAGAAATCTACTTTATTTTATTTGCATGTGATATGAGCAGGATTACCTATTCTCAGTGTGCAGTGTATAGCAGACATTATGCAGCTAGTCTCCATCTACCAGCTATGATATAACTGAGAATTAGATATATAATCTGCAGAGGGTAAAACTGCCAAAACTGAGCTATTGGTTATATATTGGCTAGAAATGGAGTTACTCTGCATGTACATCCACAATAGCATTTTCTAAAACAAAAAAGTCATCTGGAATAGTAGGTACCCATTACATTTTTGCTTGAAAAATAGGGATTTAACAATTAATTCTTTCAATACTTTTTTATTTGTAGATATCTGTGAGCCACCTAGTGAATGTGGACTTTCTGTCCCCAGAGGAGATCTTCGTTTACGACGCTCAGCCGCTACTGATGTAGACATTGACTTAGCCTTCCTACTAGACAGTTCAGACTCCACAAATCCAGCTCAGTTTGCAGAGATCAAGGGATTTGTATCCTATGTAATAGGCCAACTGGAGCTGAGCTCAGAACCTAAATCTTCTTCCCATCATGCCCGCATAGCTGTTCTCCAACATGCCCCCTACGAGCATCAATCCAATGCCAGTTTCTCTCCTGTGAAAGTGGAAGTTGGACTGACAGATTACACAGAAAAGGAGAAGCTTCAGGCATTTATCCAGACCAAAATGACACAGCTATATGGAGCTCGGGCATTGAATAATGCTATCAAGTATGCTGTGGAGCATGTATTTGAGGCTGCACCCAACCCCAGAACCATGAAAGTCATTTTCCTCATCTTGACTGGAGAAGTAAAGGCTCATGAGCTTGAGCAGCTTCGTAAAACTGTTATTGAGGCCAAATGCAAGGGTTATTTCTTTGTCCTCCTAAGCATAGGGAACAAGGTGAATTATGCACAGCTAAATTCATTGGCTAGTGAGCCTCATGATGTTTTCTTCAAGAAGGCAGATAAGGCATCAGAGCTTCATGAAGAGACTCTAATGAGATTTGGATTGCACCTACCAGGATTTATCAGCAGTAAGTAGATAACATTGCCTTACTCTACCTAGTGTCTTCCGAGTGTAGGCAGTAGGATGGGAAGAATATAGGCAGTTTTTTAAGTTACTTATTTTATTCACAGGTGAAAATGCCTTCCACCTTTCTCCTGAAATACAGAAGAATTGTGAGTGGTTCCAGAATGATCACCCTATTAGCCCTTCACAGGATGCGCCTATTGATGACGGGTATGTGATCTCACCCAATAATACATGTATACCAACAACATTTGCAACAAGTTTAGGGTGGCAGATGTAACATCCTCCACCAGTCGCTATATTCCATAGATTAGTGTCTACTAATAGTTAAGCCAGCAACACGCTTCAGAAATTATTTTTTGGATACCCCCCCCCCTCCCGCTCCTTTAAAAAAACCCACGTCTATACCTGATTTGGCCAGTACTTCATGTTATTTCAGAGGAGATAGTCGATATATATATAAGATAGTCTGCCAGTCCTGCCAAATGCATCAGGTTCAGCCACCCTTGTTCTCACGTGTATGAGAATCTAAAATTTGATAGGATGGTCTTCTTTATACATTATTTTTATGCTAAATTTTATACTAGTTAGATATTATATTACTTACTAAATGGATATCATCTATTCCCATTTATGTCTGACAGAACACAAAATGAAGTAATACCAGATGAGCTTACCAGCAGAAAGCCAGAGATTGTAACAGTACGTGCAAGCACTGAATCACCTACAGGTAACAGAACAACACTTATCTTGGATCCTACATGTGATATTTTGGGGGAAATTCATCAAAAGTTTGGTGGAGGGAGATAAAGGCTGGGGAAGGAATCCCAAGATTGGATGGACTGAATGTATTAAAAGCCACATGTCTCCTATTGATTTCTGCACCTAAAACTGTCAGGTGTAGAGATGAGCGAGCACTAAAATGCTCGAGTGCTCGTTATTCCAGACGAACTTTTCCTGATGCTCAAGTGCTTGTCTCGAATAACGAACCCCATTGAAGTCAATGGGAGACTCGAGCATTTTTCAAAGGGACCATGGTTCGGGAATAAAATGTGTTATTTAATTGAAAAAGAATGTCTTCTGATAAGTTAGCAGATGTATACAAACATCTGCAATCTATTCTTCACTTCACCGTGCGTATATTATCTCCCGACAAGTTAGCAGATGTGAAGAACAGTGAAGAATAGAATAAAAACAGTGAACACAGGATCATTTAAGTGAAAAACACAGTGAAGAATAGATTGCAGATGTTCGGCACATCTGCTTACTTGTCGGGATCCGTGCTGCTGCTCCCCGGTGTCTCCGTGCTGCTGCTCCCCGGTGTCTCCGTGCTGCTGCTCCCCGGTGTCTCCGTGCTGCTGCTCCCCGGTGTCTCCGTGCTGCTGCTCCCCGGTGTCTCCGTGCTGCTGCTCCCCGGTGTCTCCGTGCTGCTGCTACCCGGTGTCTCCGTTCTGCCCCTGCCCGATGTCTCCGTGCTGCCCCAGTGTCTCTGTGCTGCCCCAGTGTCTCCGTACTGCCCCAGTGTCTCCGTTCTGCCCCTGCCCGATGTCCCCGTGCTGCCCCAGTGTCTCTGTGCTGCCCCAGTGTCTCCGTACTGCCCCAGTGTCTCCGTTCTGCCCCTGCCCGATGTCTCCGTGCTGCCCGATGTCTCCGTGCTGCATGATGTCTCCGTGCTGCCCGATGTCTCCGTGCTGCCCCAGTGTTTCCGTGCAGCCCCAGTGTCTCCGTGCTGCCCGATGTCTCCGTGCTGCCCCAGTGTCTCCGTGCTGCCCCAGTGTCTCCGTGCTGCCCCAGTGTCCCTGCCCCAATGTCTCCGTGCTGCTGTTCCCTCGATGTCTCTGTGCTGCTCCCCGGTGTCTCTGTGCTGCTTCCCGGTGTCTCTGTGCTGCTCCCTGGTGTCTCTGTGCTGCTCCCCGTGTTCTTCAATGTGTTCTTCACACATATATATTGTTCTTCACATACTATTTTGTTCCGCGCGTATCTTCCGACAAGTAAGCAGATGTGCCGAACATCTGTAATCTCTTCTTCACTGTGTTTTTCACTGTGTTTTTCACTTAAATGATCCTGTGTTCACTGTGTTCACTGTTTTTATTCTATTCTTCATTGTTCTTCACTGTGTTTTTTTAATTAAATGCTCGATCTCGAGCAGGGGAAATACTCGTCCGAGCAACGAGCCGTTTCGAGTACCTTAATACTCGAACGAGCATCAAGCTCGGACGAGTATACTCGCTCATCTCTAGTCAGGTGTAGATATCATCAATAACACTTTAGAATAAATTTTAAAAAATGTTAATGTTTCTGGAGTTTTTAACCTGATTCTGGGTATTTTTTGAGCTACTGAATCCAAAATACCCCCCATTGCTCTCCAGCAGCTTTAGTTTAAGAGATGTTAGGTGTTTCCATCAAGAAATAAGTACAATGGAAGAACGGAATAGTTACACAGTTAACAGGATACACTGATTACTGTTGGAGCATCCAAAAGCATCCAAGAACACCTCATCGCAGGAAATTACAGAAACAAGGTTTCAGTGACCTGGTGGAAAATCTCTGGTCTAGACATTCATTTTTAAAATTTCTTGAGCACAATATTGAGTGACGACTAGTTTCAGCAGTGTATACTTCGTACAGTGGTAATGCCAGATCTCCAAAACTAGAGCTGATAGGGGAACACAGGTGTAATTTCCAGAATCCCCCATCTTTTAAGGCAGCAAAATGAGAGTTCCCCAATGTTATTTATGCTATTTTCTGGTGTAAAGTATAACCATGACACTTCCTCTAAGTACCACATCGGTCAGACAACTGGCATGGAGACACAGATCGCTTGAATGTTGATAGTTGCAAAATCAGGAGAAACTTATGAAATATACTGTATGGTGAATCTCCACCATTATCTTTTTAACATGAACACAAATCTGGACATTTTGCGTGCCACAAGATTTGACGATGTCTTAGCAATAAAGGACTTCTACCACCAGGATCAAAAATGTAAACCAATCACACTGACATACTGGTGTGTGCCTCATCTGGCAGAAAACAAAAGTTTTAAATGGTATGCAAATGACCATGAGGGTTTCCAGGCTCCAAGCTCATTTGCATAATGTTTAAAAACGTAAAAAAAAAAAAAGAAGGGCATAAGAAGAGGGGGCACACACCAGTATGTCAGTGTGTGCTTTGTTTATAATCCTTCATCCTGGTGGTAGATGTCATTTAAAATATGATATTGGTTAATTGAGTTGAAGAAATTCTGTTCCGCTTCTTCAAAGATCTTGTTGTGCCTACACAAATGACAACCTCCTCAAGCCCTGAGCTCGTGGTGTCTGATGTGACTGACAGCAGTGTGTATCTGAGTTGGACCAGCTCTGACCCCCAGAAGCCTCAAGTCTATGAGATGAGCATCACCTCTATAGATGACAACTCTCTAGTCCTGAAACAGAACGTCACTGGCACCGAAAGACTCATTGGAGGACTTCTGAGTGGACATAACTATCAAGTCACTATTACAGGGCAACACAAGAGCCTTGGTCTGGTCACCTACCAAGCAACATTTACTACTGGTAAGTATGAACATCTGTGTTACTAAATCCACTCTATAATGGGATTAGTTAGTTAAAACGGCTCAAGTGCAGTCGAGACTGTTAAATTAATAGTAAAACCAAACTTGGAAGGAGGGTTTAGGATGGATGATTCACTTGGAGAAGACTTGTAGTTTCCATTCACACAATAGTCATTTTACAGGAAATCTCTCTCTAGGAAAATTGTATTGTCTGAACTGTTTGGCTATTTTACAAATACCAGATTTAAGGCACATAATTGCTCAGATTGACTCTATAACTTCATCTAGCACACTATGTAGACTGCAGCAGTATGTATAGCAGTAAAAATATTCAGTATTTCTCCAGAAATAAGCCCTACCCTGAAAATAAGCACTAGCATGATATTTATTCTATTCAGAGAAGGGTTAAAATATAAGCCCTTCCATGAAAAAAACCCAGTTACAATGGCTATAGCTATTGAACTATGGCACCTATAAACACAGTTCTGGTGTCATTTATAGGATGCTAGATAGCTGGAGATGTCAGCAAGACTGCAGCTTAGATGTGCTGTGCATGGAGGGATCATGGTACACTGGATAAATAAATAAAACATAAAAGTATACATTTGAATAGACACATAAACGTATGTAATTCTGTATTGCAGGTAAATCCCAGCCCCAGCAAGAGGTTGTTGTGGAGTCTGAAAAGATAGTGAGCACAGAACCCCTTGATACCCCTGAAATGGGTAAGTGATGAATAATCTGGACTCCCTAAAATTAATTTCTAAAGACACTGCTTTGCAGTGTTCAGTGAAGAGATCTCCCACACCATAGCACCAGAGTGATCCGAGTACAGCTACAATATAAATACATATAGCACAGTCCTGCTGCTACTAACACACAAAAAGTTTGGTTGCACAGATTTCCAAAACTACTTATTCAGTTTAACTGGTACATCAACTATATACTATATGTAAACTATGGAAGGGTAGTTAAATGTGAACATTTACATCAAAGTCACAAATACCCAGGCTGACAGAGATCTAATCGCTCTAACTAATAGCATTATAGGTAACTATTTGCTGTCATTATAGAGTGCACAAATGCGCCTGTATAATGCTTGTGTGAAATTGGTCTAAATAGCGAAAATAGTTTACATACAAAATCAAATAAAATAGTAAATAATAAACTTAGCAGGTAAATGACTTGAATCTGTCACTCAAAACACATAAACATAAGTTTTTTATCCCATCAGGTGATGTTTTAGAAATTTTTCTTCCTAAGACGTAAATTCATAGTTTTATGTCTTTTTGCATCTTTCAAAGACCGGCTAAATACATGGATTTGTTATTTGACCTTTTTCTTATAGGCAAATATACAAAGAAGACTGTATAATATTCACTCCTAACATAGAGTTGTCGCCATAATAACTATTATACTGCATCCATGAATGACTCCTCTCTTGCTTTATTCTAACAGCTGGCAGCTCGCAGTAACTGGTTGGTTTGAGTTTGCAGCACAAGTCAATCACATAACACTTTTCTTCCACTTTTATGGTCAATTATCTGGTAAATATGTGGCAGAAACTAAAATTACAAGTAAATATAAGAACATTTGTAATTTATTATATTTAAGAAAAATACTTCTTTCTCCACTTGTCAGGCTCCTTTCCACCTCTCCTCTAAACTTTTCACCTCCTCTGAATTCATGATGGTCTCCCAAGAGGGATTGTTAGCTCACAGATAGTATATGCACATAGAAATCTTTGTATAGGGAGGTGCCAAGGATGAGCCAAGTGAGAGTAACAAAGACGCATGCGCTTTCATATTTCTGCAGCTAATAGTAGGTTTTCTATCTCATTACATGGACTTTATTCACAGACTGTGCAGTACTTCTCGAAAATGTAATAGGGGAGTGGTTGATAGAGCAAAATGTTCTGTTTTCTCCACATTTTGTGTATGGAAGATGTAATTAAGGCTAGATACCACCGACCAGCTCAGAGAAAACTCAAAATAAGAGATAGAGTCCGAGGTAAAACCACAAAAAATGCAGGATACACCAAAATAATGTTACATAAAGTGTAACATGTACATATCAAAAAGTGTATTGTTAGTTTAGTGTATGCTTTACCCAAGCTTTCCTATAATTTATTGGATTAACTGTAGAAGATTGAATGTATGAAGATGACCCTATGATACGTCCTTGGTTAACCTGCAGGTATTCCCAGCTTCTACCTGTTCACCTTGTAACTTTATGCACACTTTCTGAAATTCCACCTTAACAGATCCTTGCGAGCTAGATCTGGATATGGGCACCCAGTGCAAGGAGAATGAGGTTAAGTGGTTCTTTGACAAGACAAACAAGATTTGCACCCAGGTTTGGTATGGTGGGTGCGGTGGCAATGCCAATAGATTTGATAATGAAGCTGAATGCATCAATAGGTGTCAAAAGACATGTAAGTACCATTAGCATACACGGGGTATATATTACTCATTCTTCTTTAATATTAACTACCAATTTTTTAGAGCTTTTCTGCCCCCACAGGCTTTATGCTCCACAGCAGGAAACTGGTGGAAAACAGTCAATGCAATTTTCTTTAGTGTAATATATTCTGACACAACACAGCAAGATCAACATCCATCCATCACCATGACTCAACCATGGAGTTTCTTTGTTAACAGCCAACAGAAAAGGAAAATAGGACATAAATCCTTAGCATGACCACAACCCACACGTTAATTTCCAAAAAGATAAAGTTAAATATTTTTTTCCTAAATCAACTCTTTTGGGGTCATTTATCTTTAGTCAGGACGCTTGTGCTTGTCTTTTTTTGATTTATATAGTTTATTTTGCAGGGTGATGTGCAATGTGTCTGCTGGTTTTTCGCACAAAAGCTGAAACCCCCTTTTAAATTTTTGCCTACGCCATATTTGTGCCCAAACTGCACCATTTTATCACAATTTGCACCAAAATTTCATGCATTGTGAACCAAACATACCTTGAGAATACTGTAGCTATACTGATGAAGAAACATATCTTGTTTAATCTTTGAGCTGAGTGGTTTTGCTAAAAAAACAATTATAAAATTCAGGACCTTGGGAAAGCTAGATGCCTACAATAACACATTACACATGGGGCTTACTTAATTGTGCAGACAGAACTAATCAACCTTAGCACTCATACACAGCAGATGGGGGATGGTGCAGCAATTTATTACTTCTGCCTCTCAGGGATAACGCAGTGATTACATAATTCTCTGGTGCAGTGCATAACTAATATGAGAGGAAAAGCAGCTGAGCCAGGCAAAGGAGCGAGAGAGCTTCTTTATTATAATATATTATTTATATATTTATTTATTATTATATATTTTATAATTGTTATTTCAGCAAAACAACTCAGCACAGTGATTAAACAAGATATAATTCTGCATCAGTGTAACTACAGCATTCTCACGGTATGTTTGCTTCATAATGCATCAAATCAAATGGTAGGTTTCCTTTAAAGATATATGAGGTGCAACGCTAAAAAATTCTTACGCATCTTACTTTGCTAGCTGAGTGGAAAAGTTGCAATTTTGGATTAATTCACTGTAAAATGGCACAATTATGGTGCATATAAGAGGAAAGTTAAGATAAATGACCCCCTTTATTTCTTGTAAACAGGAAAGGTCTATCTGGAAAACTTATACGCTGCCCTATACATTGCTATTTTATCTTGTGATTTGTGGGTGATTTGTGAGATGTTACACTCCCTTATTGAGCTAACCAAACTTATAAGTCAAATTGTAGATTCGGTGCAAATCTGTCGATTATCCTGGACCACATCAAATCCAAATTTGTTCTGGACAAAGCAATGTTGTTCCATTTGCTTAGAATATTAGTATATAACATGCTTCAGTCCTATAAAACATATTTTTTTAAGGAAAATATCCTATCTCATTTTGTTTGTTTTCTACAATTGTTTTCATTAGGTTTAGAGTAAGGCTTAGCATTAGGGTTAGGTTTAGCCCTAATTCTAACTCTAATGCTAATCCTGACCCAAACTTGTAGAAAATGGATGAAACGGGATAGGACTTTTTGTCTGTTTTAGAGCACTAAATACCAATTTCTAACTTGACTTGATTCAGACTTGAACCAAATCTATTGAAAATTTTTTCGAAGCGCATTGAATCTTGAATGATTCACTATTCATCATTACCCCCTTTAATGGGATTATCCAGGGAAACATTAATGTACAGGGAGAGGTTTTTGTATATGGATAACCCCTTTAATTCAATACATTTACATTGCTATGTTCCACTATTTGCATATAACAATACATATATCCCTTGATGCAAATCTGGACACACATACATGGAGGTTGTACTTCTTCATACAATGGACTCTCCAATAAGACTAATCTCTTAATCTATTTTAATACATTTCGGATTACTGTTTTAAGTGTCATTTTACCATTAATCACTACTAAATAACCGGTAAATCAAGTTTCACCTCATGTTCCATCCATCTAACAAACCATCATTTCTTATCATTATCCAGGTCGCTCATGTCACAAGTTCTTTGTTTGCTTTCTTACTTATTTTTTCCAGCTCCAGGAAACTTTCAAAAGTAATAAACTATTTTTTTTTCTTCAGCAAAACCTTTATTCGTGCAGACGTAAAATCACAATTTCACACTTTTCTACTTAATTTTCTTAAAATTCAAAATTTTTGTTTTATATTTTTTTATCTGTTTATTTTTTAGCTGTTGAGAAAACCATGCAACTTCCAACGTTGGAATCTAAAGCACTTGCAGGTAATTTCAGCCGGCGTCCGGGCAGGAAGC
The DNA here is from genome assembly GCF_040894005.1 of Engystomops pustulosus. NCBI lineage: Eukaryota > Metazoa > Chordata > Amphibia > Anura > Leptodactylidae > Engystomops > Engystomops pustulosus. The sequence goes on from NC_092418.1 coordinate 80,584,840, forward strand.
AAATGTTCAGGCGCAGAAGGATTCACCCAGAAAGAGCTCAACTTTTTGAAAAAAGGACTCTTGTGAATTAAAGATACAATTTTTGAGGATTTTGTCTTGAAGAAAGGCCTCAGTCAGTTACCACTGTAAACCTCAAGCTAAATCCAGTGATGAAACATAAATGTGTTTTGCATACGTAAAAAGACCACTAGATTATTGAACTTTTCATTTGTGTACTGTAGCTCAGATAAACTTGTGCTTCTATAATGAATGTAAAGGAGTTTTCCCACGAACTAAAGTTAGGCCTTATTCATGGGATAGGGCCTAACTTGCTGATCAGTGGGGGTCTCAGTGCTAAGACTCTCACAGATTGCGAAAACGAGGGGTCCATGCTCTGTCAGACTGATGGAGCAGACGGCCGCGCATGACCATTCTGCTCCATTAATCTCTATGGAGCTGATGGAAATTACCGAGCTCCACGCTCACCAATCTCTGAAGCTCAATAGAGATTAATGGAGCAGAACGGTCATGCGCATCCGACAGACCCCTCATTTACGCGATTTGTGGGAGTCTTACTGAGACCCCCACTGATCAGCAAGTTAGGCCCTATACTGTGGATAGGGCCTACCTTTTGTTTGTGGGAAAACACCTTTAACAGAATGAAAATGATCTTGGATGTGAACTGAACATGAGATAGAATCAAGAGAAAGAAACAGGCGTATGGCTCTTTCAGATGACCGTGGTCAAACCATGAATCTTAGACCATACAGTCTCCTGTTTCACAATCTGTCCACAGTGCAAAGAATGATATATGATGCAAGAAGTCTCTTCTAATCCACTAAACAGAAGCGCTGAACTACAAAGTTTGGTGCTGCTGTTCTACAGAGTCGAAGGGACTCCTAGCATCTTAAATCGCCATGAATCCCATGGGCTGACCATGGTCACCTGAGACAGCCCTAAAAGAGATATTCCTATCCATATATGTATGACATATCCAAAGGGCATTCTAGAAATGTCTGAAAGCTTGGGGTGCCACCTCGAGGACCTGCAAACATCTTAAGAAAAGGGTTGCTGCTGGTTGCCCTATTAAGAAGGTCAGCGGATGAAGAATTGGCCATGCCTTCTCCATATTCATGGCACAATCTATTTTCCCATGTCACTGATAGAGTCACACATGTTTGCTTTGCTAATTTGTGATGTAAATGAAGAAGGATGCACACAGTCACAACCATCTCTAGATCTACTGAACGCAGCACCCAATGGCAGCCTTGACAGGTGGCACTAGGGACATATTTTCATTATGAATTTTACAGAGAAGGAGTGATAGGAAATTGTATGCACGTTCTAAGATGGGAATATCCTTTTAAAGGTATTGTTCAGGATTTGACAAAGGGTCTGCTTTTTTTCCATTTTTCTCTTTTCTACGTTTCAGATGAGTTTTTTTTTACTTTAACAGGATAACATATCATCAAGATCTGTTTCGTGGAAAAAATAGCAGATCCTTTTTTTCTGAATCCTCTACAACCTATCTACAGTAGAAATGGCCATTAAAATAAGGGTAATGAGTCAAAGAACCATATTATATTAAAAATGACCTTCCTCAGCTCCGCCAGGTCCTACTCTTAGCACTACTCTACTTATTCCATCAAAGTTGTTTTTTTTCTTTAGCCTCCACCATTCATGAGCAATTATGCTAATTAGGCTCTATACTGTCAAGAGGGCAGATCGGGCCTACCTTCTCCACTTATTGGGAATGGTGGATGCCAAAGAAAAAATCCAACAGTGGATCAGTGCCTATAAAAGGATACAAAGAGCTGGATGACAAAAGGTCCTTTCTCATAAAAAAACCCAAAGCCAAGAAAAATATTTCTGGTTCTTAAAATGAACGGAAATAATTTATTTATCAAATGGACGATGTAAGATTTCAGCTGTGAAATGTTATTTTTCCTTGAAGGGTAGACCCCGAGGTTATAAAGCAGGTCTTGTTTTGTCTTTTTAGTATCTGCATTGTATTGGGATATCATATTTAAATAAATCAATTGTGTCAAATTTTATCATGGCATACAGTAGGTCACTACACAAGTTAACAATCCAATCCTTCATTTTATGAGGTTTACTGAAGGAGTGTTCTTTCAGATCCACTCCTTTCCCTAGGAATGTATTCCCAAGTTATGGAAAATGTTTCACCAAACACAATCCAGTACACATATGTGAATCTGCAGCTTGTTTCTAAACTATTTCATTAAAATGATTCATGGATCTGTTTTCAGTTTTCGAATGTTACTTGGTCCCAAACAGATGCAAACTTAATAAAAAAATAAACTGAAGCACATGTGAGTGTACAATACTTGGGACACACTAAGCGCTATATAAGCAGAGGGGCAGTCATGTAGCCAACACTACAGGGAAGCCAGGGATGTAAATTATGAAATAGCCCAAAAATCCAGCCAAAATCATTGTCCATTTTCCACTTATACTGTTAGGGGTTGTTTGTAACTTTTGTTGTATTTGTACTTTTGTAAGCAAGAGCATAGTTATTGTTAGCGATGAGGCCCAGTACGGTGTATTCGGATAAAGATTAAAAAAAGTCAACTATTTACAAGAAACTTAGAATCTATTTACATTCTTGTTTGGGGAACAATTCTAACTCAAGTATAATTTATCTAAAAAGGGATAAGGAGTCTCCATGCATAAATTCCGGGTAGATCACGGCCCCCAGGAGCAAGCACGTGCCAGTCGGGCACCTTTACCTAATGTCAAATAGGCCAAAAACAACAGCACATGGCCCGTTGTTTGTGACCCGCTTGCAGCCCTCATGCACACATAGAGAAACAAAAGTTTAAGGCTAAAAACCATCACTTTACCATCCTTTCGGCCTTGTGTTTTATTCATCCTACCTTAAAGGGCTTTTTTTCAGGCCAAAGATATAAGTGACCTATCCTAAGGATGGCTTCTAAATATCAGATTGGTAGGAGTCCAACCCTCAGCCCTTCCAAAGATCAACTATTAGCCGTAGGTGATAAATGGAGCAGTAAGCAGACAGCTCCGTTCACAGTGTAGTGGGAGAACTAAATCACTGTAGACTATCACCGGTCACTGGATGCTCATATACAATAACCATGACGGGTCAGTACACTAAGAATGTATCTCTCTACTTCCTGTCTGGTTATTTGTTTATACGCAGCTGAGAACAGCTGATCTATGGACCACTGCCAACTTGATTTTAAATGATTTGTCCAATTTCGGCAAATAAATGTTATTGTTTGTACATTGAAAAGATATAGACTTTTCTAATATATATTCTGTATAAATTCCTATATGTTTTCTAGATCTCTGCTAGATCTCTAGATCTCTGCTATTGGGAAGTTCTATGTTAACTTCCATCGCTAGAAATCTGTCCATGGTCATGTGATGTCACATGGGTGCACGGCTTGTTACAGTAATCAGAACTGTGTGTTATTACATAACAGAGTTCTATCTACAGGAAGTAAACTCAGCAAGCGGAGATCTAGAAAACAGTGAGAATTGGTTACAGAAAGTACAAAAATTACACATGGCTACAAAGTACAACAGGCTTTCCTTTAATAACATATTTAATAACATTTTATCTGAGCTAACTGTATATATATATATATATATATATATATATATATATATATCACAAATTAAATTAATTTATACAATAACATGCCCAAGGACGCACATATGGTGTGAAATATCCTCATGGAATTATGAATCCAAATTTACTGAAACTATCTCAACTAGGTAATACTAAATCATATTTACCTAACAATTTGTAAAATTTTATGAGGATGTGTAAATCTATGTAGGTTATTGGTAACTATTACAAAGGTATTAGTGTCAAATGAACATTTAGCAGACAATACATGATTAAATGAATTACCCATAAACAGTGAGAATAGTTTTCATAATCCTTAATATTATGTAGAACATCTAGACAGTTCTTGGGGACTTTGATGGTGATGCCCTGTCCTTAATATTGGTCAACAGTATCAGACATGTGTCTGGAGTAGGACCCCCGAAATCCCAATGACCTACAATTGAAGGGCTGTAGTGAATAATTCATAGCCTTTGTTATTGACCAGTTCTATATGGTTGTATCTACAATTACAGCGGGTTAGTTCTCAATTCTGATCAAGTTAATGAGATTGAGCTGCAACACCAGACATAATCAATACAAAGTGTAAGAAAAAGTTAGACCATTCATTTAAAACATTGCTCAAAGATAGGAGGTTTTAGAAGAAAATATCCGATTGACACCATTCATGGAAAATCCCTTTAAGATAGTAGATTTGGCTAGTCAAAGTAAATGCACAATAATACATTATATTTCCATCATGCGTGCAACAACCACAAATCATATATGAAAAAAATGTAGACGGTTAAACGTTGGAGATGGAGCATCCAGTGAATAGTTCGGTCTTTCGTTCTACAGGACAGTTCTGAATTCTTGACCACAAATCACTATCTGTAAATGAATACATATGAGAAATAAACATGAATAAGCCATTACACCCCATAAAAAGACCCAGTCTTTCTTCTGCTTTTAAGTCTGAATGCTGTTATCCGGCATATATAAGCCAACAGCCATAAATTTCCGTCACACTCAGCTCAAGGCCATATGTAGCTTTACCCAGAATTCCACAGTTAAACTTTTTGGACAACGTTTTATGAATAGCTTGATTGAAGTCGTACAGAATTATGGGTAATTACATCTGTGCCGTGTTATACGCATTCACTGTAACATGTGGGAGATAGTTGCTTAGCAGTTTGTTCATGTTTACCCAGAATTCCCCGGGGGTGGGTGGACTTTAGTATTTTTTTTAGGTTTTTTTTCCCTTTTTGGCCAGTGAAAAGATTTGTATCTAGTGAGTTAAGGGCAATGAAAAAAAAAACTAAAAATAACATCCAATCATTGTAGACAAAGGCAGAAAAAATAGGATGATGTCATAATTGTCTAATCTACAAACATATGTTTTTTATATAAATCTGATAGATTGCCAGGTCTTGACAAGTACTGGCACGAGTCCAAAGAGCATGCATTGTATTATCTAGACAACTTAACTGCTGCGTGAGAAACTGTAGTGTTTTTTCTGCATTTTATGTCTTCAAAGAGAGGCAATTTGTAAGACTTGTAACTTTTAATTTGAAGCCAGCACATGTCGTCTTATAATGAGGTCTACAATAGCACAGAAACTTTCTTAAAAAGGGACTGGAATTGTAAAGTGGTAAATGCAATGTTGTCATTGAGCCCTTTAACTATCAGTGGAATGGCCACCATTTTGCCAAATGCTTGATTTATGGGAATTTTTGTCTGTAGCGGTATTACTTTTCTTTACTTCTCACTGGTGGATAACTCTTTCACACACTGTTTAGTATATAGATGTATTTGCTACTTTAGGGTATAATACAACCTAAGAACAAGGTTGAACTCTGTAACTCATATATCTAGGTTTTTGTGGTTTTTGGATCAGGATTTAAAAGAAAAAGGAATAAATTCTGACAAGACTCCTAAAATAGACTATAAGAGTCCTGGATACCCCACCCACACACAGATACTAAGTGAGCTGTCAATCACTGTGTGTGGGCGGGGTAGTTAGGACTCTCATAGTCCATCCTAGGAGTCCTATCAGGATTTAAATAACCTCATACATTTCAAAAGACAAAATTTCTTGATTCATATACTACTTTATTTTTGATCATTATCTTTGTAACTGCCTTAGGTGTTTTTATCGAATTTGAAATCTTTTCCTTATAAAACCAAAAATTCTATTTTTTTCTAGTGGGACCTGAGGTGTGTAAACTGCCGAAGGAAGAGGGCACCTGTCGGGAATTTGTTCTGAAGTGGCACTATGACGCAGAAACCAAGAGCTGTGCACGATTCTGGTATGGCGGCTGTGGAGGAAATGAGAACAGGTTCAACACACAGAAAGAATGTGAAAAGATTTGTATTTCTGGTGAGTAGTAGTCCTGGCAGCTAGATGGTTTCATAGACTTATATGATATTATATTTACTAAAATGTTGCTTTATATTCCATTTAATGGGTTCATCTTGAACCTCTTTCATTTCGATAGCCTTTACCCTTATTCTTTAATTGATTACATTGTTGGGTCTGATTTCTTTTTGCTTTTACAAATTTATTCACAAATTCAAACAACAAACAGCCTGCAATTTTTTGGACCCCTGTTACAGGGGCCTTTTGGTACAATGTTTCCCCCACATCTCTGAGACAATGCCCATTGGTTACCTCTTTACCCCAATTAGCTTCACCTATGATAAACTGTAACTATAATTTACCTCTGCATATTTAAAAAAAAAAAACATATAAATTACAGTAAAGATTTTAACTTTGTTTTCAAAGTTTTTTAAAGTTTGTTAAATGTTACTGTTTCTAAAGTTCTAATGCAGACAGATGTGTCTCCATGGTAACAGACTCCGTAGTCTGATCCTGCAGCATCCAACACTAACTACTTTTTGACTTTGGGACTTGCCAATGTTAACTTCATAGAAAGGCGGAGTTGGAAGGGGGAATCATTGCAGGGTTAGACTACAGATGGTTCCTAGAGACACAAATCAGTAGGATAAGTTTATTATATTGGTCAGATATTGGATTTATAGGTCACATTCAATGTGCTATCGTGTTGGGGAGTCAGGGATGTCATGTGGCAAGTTGGGAGAGATATAGTAATGGGGCCGTTGTTATAGTTCTGATTCTTGTTGATTTTCTAGTTATAGTATAAGCTGATTATCAGTCTATACATAAACATGGAGTAATGATTTGTGGATATTGTTACCATACATATTGATCCACATCACATTGGATTTCTAATCAGATAAATGGACTAACCTCTCGATTTCTTCTTATTTACAGCACCTCTGAATCCTAGCGTAGTCTCTGCAATTGGAACATAAAGGTCCTGGATTCTTACCTCTCCAGAGGAGACAGCCCAGGGTGCACTGCCCCTCTACTCACCCTATGCCACCCACCAACTTGCCCTTCCATAGGGTGGGGGAGGCTCACAATTTTATCAAAATGGTGCTATTTCTTTAGTGGACTTACAGAACACTGTGCTGGGAATCTTAACTCTTTCAGTGCTTTAGATAGCTATAGGCACAGACCTACCCATTATGTCATATGTGGAGGAAAGCTGTGCCGTTCTGCAGCAATGAAACAGTTAACCGGTACTCTGCTCTCCCATCAGTCAGCAGCTGTGTAAGAGTTTTGTTTTTTACTGTCAGAAACCCAGCAGTAGAGTCCAACCCAAAGATATCTTGCCCTTCCAGATAACACCTGCTTCATCAATCTCCCTTCTAAACTCTCCACTGTCCTATAGAATTGCAATACATTTTCTGCTAGATTTTTTCTATTTCAAGCCAAGTCAAGCCTTCTTTTAATGAACTTTGAGTCCCTGATGTAGAAGAAGATGTATTGTATCCAATACTGTATAAGTATTTACTTCTCAAGTTCTCCTCTTTATAGCAGGGCACTGGCAACTTTTGCCGTCGTAATTCCAGGGCAGCGTGTCATTTGGAGAGTAACGGGCGTTACCCCTATTCATGCCAGTGTGGGCTTACAAAATATTGCAGAGCAGTACACTTTAGGCTCTTCTGGTATCAATGGGATAGAAAGATTTAGGTTTTACCACTTGGGATATAAATGAGGTAGCTGCAGTCATTGCAGGCTATGCAAAAGATACATTTATTTTGGTTGGATGTATTTTTGTTGTTTGTAATTTTACACTTTGGGAAAGGGAAATTATTTGCTATAAATTTTGAAATGGGATTATTCTTGTCTGTTTTTATTTTTTTAATGAAGGGAGATGATAAAAAGACTGAATAAAGAATGAAGAGGTGTTTAACTGTGTGTATGTGCTTATTTCTTACAATCTGAAAAACTTCTACTAAACAGTTGTCTTTATAGTCCAGTTTCATACATGTAGGATCACCCTTTACCCTTGACTTTATCTGATATCTAAGATTCTGTCTGGGCCATAGATCAGTTGTAGGGTTGGGACACTGACCCACAATTCGGATGCAAAAATAAGCCTGTAATCCATCCATGTGACACCAACCTCAAGAGGAATTATATTTCTCTTTCCTGTTGGACCAACCTACCCAAACTACATTGAAAACCTAAAACCTAAATTGATTAGTAAAAATAAATTACATGAGCTACTGAAAGTGTGATTCAATTTCTAAGCAGGGTTAATGGTAGCTCTACCCCCAGAAATATGACATTCTACACTACAGCCCTCATCATCCAGAAAAATCAATTTTGAATTGACATTAAATTTGTCCTGGAGGTGGAAAGTCTAGTACAGAAGTCAAGATCTCCTCTGAACACCAACTCTGCTCTGATTCCAAACAGTAGACTTGGTTAATTGTCAACCACAATATAGTGTTGTTAATTACTGTATATGTCCCACTGATCGATTACCCAATCCAATTTGTAAAATCTATTTCGGGGATTATAAATATAAGGCTACATTCACACAATGTATGCCTGTCGTGCCGTAGTATGGTCCGCATACATTGGCATCGGGGAGAGGAGGAGGGGATGAACGTCGCTCACCCCCCCTCTCCACATCGATATATACGGCCACGGCGCCGTATCACGGGGAATGATAGGATATGTCCTATCTTTCTCCCGGCTATGGAATGGTATGGTGCCGCTCATGTGCTGCACCATACCGCTCCCGTAAGGCGCTGTGAGCCCATTGCAGTGTATGGGGGACGAATATACCCTGAATATACATCGGCTGTATATACGTAAATATGCCGCATAGAACCTATGTTATATGTAACCCGGGGACTGCCTGTATAGTAGAAAATAATATGTGAACCATACACAGAGTTAAGTGTCTCACTACTAAACCCCAGTTGCTGTACCGTACATCTCATTGGGTGGCTGAAGAAAGGCTACATCTGCCTAATCCACCACTTGGTGGAAAACTCATGCCAGCTATGATCTCTCTGCCCTCTGCTTCCTACAAATATGCCTCCACCTAGTGGATGAAATTATGTTCTATGGCAATACAATTAATTCTCTGGTTTCTAACAGCAACTCCCATGTCCCTGTGCTTACTCCATACCACACTATGCAAATTGATGTGTGGAAAAGCAACAGCAGTTATAGATAAAGTAGAAAATATCAGCAGCACTCCAGAATGAAGTAATGAAGTCTTCCTTTATTCAGCAACATTCATTTCGACCATATAGGTCTTATCAAGACCTATATGGTCGAAAAGTTGCACCATACCTCTGATGAATAAAGGAAGACTTTTGATTTATGCAAATCTGTAGGCGCTATATAAATACAGAATTATTATTATTATTAATATTATTATACCACACAACACCATGCAGAGACCACTATAGGTTGGAGCCACAGGGAATAACTCTAGTTATTAGGGTATGGCCTCCGAAGTTCACTTTTACCCCTTGTGACTGTGGGTCCTAAAGGTTTGTGGAGCTCTTGGAAGTCCCCTTGAGCCAGAGTTGTACTCTGGAGTACTTGATCAACCCTCCCGGATTCCCCCACTATATTTCATAGCTTCGAGATGAATCCACGGTAAGCTGCTGCTTGCTCTGATCATGGCACATCTACCTCATTCTCCTTCAGTCTTTAAATAAAGACTAACAATTTATATTGTTATTTGCCATTGTCTGGATAAAGGTGAACATTACATTGTAAATATTCACCTTTTAGTTACAGATGTCAGAATACATTATATATAGACAACTCAGGAGGATGGAGAAGGAGAAAAAAGTTACATTTTCATGTCCTATCGTTATTAAAAAAAACTAATTCCAAATCATGCAATGAACAGTAAAGTGCACACCCTAGTACCTCAGTCAGGGTAACCAATAGCCTGTTGTATTTTCAGTTCAGGTTCCCTATAGGTTTGGCTCAGAGTGTCCGAGGTACTTAAAAGCCAATTCATTCACAAGCCAAAAATAGAAGTTTTGTTCCCATCAATTTTCCTGGTACTAGTTAGAAATCAATATGGCCAATTCTTCAGTCAAAGAATTTCTAGTAAAGAGAGAAACAACACCTTAAAGAACATAATATGAATACAAGACAAAACCCAGCATATAGGAGTGCAGGGTCTGAGAGGAGATAAGTAAAGAGGAATGTCAGCCGCAGCCAACAATCCGTTCAGCATACTCTGTACTGCACATATGTGAGCATTGCTTCCTTGATATAAAACAGGGATATATCTATGAATCACTAGACAGCAAGATGTGCAAGACAAGAGGGAAGACAATCCATTCAGTCACTTGTACAGTAGCAGCAGAATGATGTCCCATCAGCACCAAAAACGTGCTTATACTATTAGATATTTTTACACCTCGCTAAAAATGTATTATAATGGAGAATAGCTGTATGAATGTTATAGCCCCTAAAAGTCTGGAATTCTCTTCCTATATATGGTACTAGAATCAAGCGTCTTGGGCCATAGAGGATGGGGCCCTTCTGGCTTCTTTCAATCTGCAGTTTCAGGACCTATGTAAGAACATCAAGGGTCCTAAAATGGCTCTTGTGTATTGAGAGCATAAACATATATATAATGATTTCATGAATGAAGGTCTTCTCAGTATAAAATGTGGTGGGTGGTTTTGGTGGCCATAGCCCACTAGAAAGCTTAAATCACAGACTACTGCCTAAACTGCGCATATTATAATCAACTATTGATGGAGATGATTTGTATATGAAATACATGCTATGTCACAGAATTATAAATCTAATACTTACTGTACAAGTCAAACACTAAGGTCCCGAAATGTTGATTCACGTTTTATACCCCTTCATGGAAATGAGATCCCATAAATTTTTGTTACTTTTCAAAAAGTTTGGTACATCTGGGACATCAGCTCATCAGGGTACTCCTGGCCACTCTCATATCCAATTTTCAAAACTAAAGTAAGTGATTTTAAAGTGCAAATATCACAACCTTTTTCTCAAATAACCATAAAAAATTGCCCAAGAAAACAAATTGTTTGGAGTAGACGGCTTGATGATCAACTACCCCATAATCTCTAGAAAAGACCACATAATAGGTCTTTAAAGGTGTTAGCTCAAACCCTTTCCTCCTATCTGAAACAACTGGCAAGTAACCTACTTCCTCATTCATACTGGGTCAAGGGATCCCCTTTATTAAGATCAGGGGTATCCTATTGGGTCCAACTTTTTAAGAATCCTGTGGGCTTGTGTCACTCTGTGAGATCTAATTTTAATTTGTGCTAATTTAAGACCAATTTAACTATTTTGCCCTAATGTGCTCTATAGAACCCAATCAACATGAAAACAGTAAAATATATACATTGAGTGAGTCTTCCCCTCCAGTGACACTGCGCTTCTTATTCATGTTGTCTATGGACAACTGTTCCATTCATCCAGTTGCCTAAACGGTGTCCATTCTGCATATTAACCACATATGACCAATGTTGATGGCCGTTGATGTCATGACATTTGTTAACGCTGTTTTGCGGTTGAGAGAGAAATTCTGCAATACATTTGTACATTTTGGTGTTCATCTCAGTAGGTAATAACATACAATAACTAGACGTGAAAGAATATATTGGATGTCGAGCAGCTGATTTACAGGAAGTTAATATTAGGTCACTTAAAAGATGTAAAGCAGATGTAATAAGGGGGAAATTCTGGATAAAACAGTGTAAGAACCATGGGGGGGGGATGTAGAGGGTGGAATCCAGGGGCTGTAGGGGGCCTATAACATGTATCTTCTCCATATGAAGACACCACCACCACAAACAATACAATAAGTTGGAACACCTGGTATGGTTTCCAGCTTTAGGTTTGATAAGATCCAATGTATATACATAAAATCTAAATCAGGTGTGGTGCTGTTTTTGGAAGGAAGCAGCCACGATTCTCAACCTCCCTACAACACCAGAAGGGGTTTTCTAACCCTAGAAAATGAAGGAGTGAGTATAAATCAAACCTATACTTATCCATGTTACCGATCAATGTTTCTGGTGCTGTGTTCTGGACCTTATACTTGCATCACCAGGACTTCAGCTAATCACTGGCCTCAGTGTCTTATGCGGAATACTGCTGAGGCCAGTGAGTGGGGCCAGAGGTGATGACCTCCCCACCACAGTTATACAAACAAATCCCAGTATGGAGGGAAGGTAAGTGTATTTTTACTGCTTTTTTTATTCAGTCGTTTCATTTGGCAATTTTTTATTATTTGCAAATACCCTTTATAAAAAGTCAAGAGAAGAGAAGCATATGTATTATGTAGAAGATAAAATAAAAGAACATAAAGGTAGATGTAAGTGAAAAGTAGGCCAATGACTCGAGAGTGAAAGGGGTTAAAAAATACTGGGAAACTTGTCCATCTTCCAAAATCAGCTCATTAAAAAAAATAAGGCAGGAAACAGAGTTCTCCCTATACATTGTTTTGTACTGGTTACTATGGCAACTACTCAATAAAAGTGCAGGAATTTGACATATTTTTCCTTTCTTGAGCTGCCTCTGAGATGTATTCTGTTAACTCTTTGAACTGTCCACTGTGTGTTGTGAAATCTAGAAAGGTTTTTTTTAAAGGTAAAAGTTCAAGTTCAAAGCTAATCCATCCTCACATGTGTCCTGCTGTATGTGCACCTAACAAAGAGTTAACTATTTCCCTTACCGTACATTGTCACATCCTCTGCATTTCTCCTTGATATTTTAATTCTGCCTCCTATGTTCAGAAAACATTTTATAAAGAGACTGTTTAAAGGGGTTGGCCACTTTACCTCATGTTTTTTTGTAGTGTGTATGTGTGGGGGGGCAGTATATTAGACAGTTTACTAACATACATCCTGTCTGAAGCCTCCTGTCTTTTACCTCATCAGCAGGACATACCTGACTGTAAAATGGCCACAGATGGAGGGTCATGTGATATCTATCTATCCATGAACAATCGCCCTGACAACACCTTATGATATTATTCATTAATATAAGATCAAGGTCCTGGCCGAGCGATTGTTCAGATACAGATCACATGACCCTCCATCTGCAGCCATTTTATGGACAGGAATGTCTAGGTAATGAGGGAAAATTAAAGAGGCTTCACTTTACATATCAATAAAGGCTCAAACGAAGGCTCAGTCTGAGCCGAAACGCACGTCAGGGCACATAGTCATCCTCGGGCATCGGAGTCTGTATACTTTATTGACTTGGTAAGGACTGGCATTTCATTACCTGCATTATCCTGCAAAACTTTTTATGTGGCTTTGCTGGGCTGATATATTCTACAGATCTACAATAAATTGCCGGGTTTGATGTTTGCCTGTAATCCAGTCCCGTTATATACTGATTACTGCAACTCCCTTCTCATGCCCGGGCATGACTGTGTTCTCTCTGTATACCCCTACTGTAACCCTGCATGAATTTAATGTGTTTTTTAACCACGTGCCCATGTTATAATTTGTGTTAAGTTTGTATTACATTTTATTTGGATGTCTTAGTCTTGCCCTGCTTCCCCCTTGTTTAGGGTGTACAATAGGCCATATATCAATAAAATGGTGCAGAACTTTAAATATATTAAATGTATTTTGGTAAATTACCTAATATCCTGTCCCCCACACTTACACACATACATTACAAAAATCCCTTGAAGAGCATTTTGTTTCAGATTGAAATGCATTGCTATACAATAGTATACTTCCTTTAAAAATACATCCTTTAAGATGCTAGATTAGAAAAATCTATCTCAATGCAATAGAGGGGGAGAAGTTAACTTTTATGATACATAGGTTTATATGATTTCATGCGGGAGTAAATCCTAACAGGACTCTTAGGGGAAATCAAATTTGTACAAAAGCCCTTCAGCTTGTGCAAGGGCGTGGCTAAGTGGAAGTGGTTGTGGCTATATACAAAGTGGGTGTGGTCTAAGTCGTTAGACCATCAGAAAATGGGGCAGATTTATCAATTGTCTGAAAGTCTGAATATTTCTAGTTGCCCATGGCAACCAATCACAGCTGTCCTTTAAAATATTCATGATCACTGGTAAAATGAAAGCCGAGCTGTGATTGGTTGCCATTGGCAACTAGAAATATTCTGACTTTCAGACACTTGATAAATCGGCCCCATAGTGTCAAAATTGTGAAGCATCGTCTGAAGTACACAAAACAAACTAGAAAGTGTTAGGTTAGTCTAAAGAGTCATAAAAGAGTCATCAAAAAATCAAAGCAGATTGAAGGTGGATATGATAATCAAGACTCTTAAATAATCTCCACGGAGTCGTATTGGGATTTACTTTGCTCTGCTGAAAATTCTAGCTTGTACATGACCAACTTAAAAGCACTGCCCTGAATCTTTTTTTTTTTAAACTTTAGAACATCCATCAAAATCTTATCAGTGATCGGCCAACATTGATCTCTACACCTGCATCGGCTGTTATGATCATCTGTCGGGCCAGGCACTCTGTCTTCAAAGCAAATGTAGGTGTCTCTGCGCACTAAGTAGTGGCTATATACTGCCACTGCAACGGATAAGCCACACAAAAATATTAATGGGCTACCTTATCCACATTTTCATATTTTTAAAGGACTTTCCTTCAAGAATCCTGAACTATTCACTGCTGAGGAACGTTGGGGAGAACCATATGCTGGACCTGCCTTTTCCTACTAAATGGGATTGCATGAACAGGTGAAGACTCAAAACTGTCCTGAGTGTAGAAATTGTACTGATAACGATAGATATCTATATGCAGAAACAAAAAAAGTTATTGCCCCTGTCATCAGTGTCCCATAGAATGTAATACAGCATCAATCATCTTACTTAATTATGTTGGTTTTGTCACTACGAGTCGTTGACATGATAAACCAACCACTGATGGTAATCTTCCCTGGAGCCAATGAACAATACTAATAAATAAAGACAAACACAAACCATATCTAGCTTTAATAGTTCTGCCAAGTAACAAAATCAGTCTACTGTTAACAATTTAGGCCAAACTCCAGATTAGCTGCTCCTGGGATAGAAACTTCCAGATTACTCCATGTCACAATCATCCTAGTTTTGAAAATACCCTACGGCACCAAAAAGGGGTGTGGTTACAGGGTTGGGCCTTTCTCCATTAGGTTGCGTCAATCCGTTTAGCGGCTTAGCTGCTTTCACATGCTATTAATGTTATACCCAGATCTGTCTCTGGAGAACGCACAGATCTGTCTCTGGAGAACGTTCTCCGGGTCCAGCAGAAGCGAGAACATCAAGTTTATTAAAACTTTGTGACAGAACAGTCACACATTGTAGAAGAGAATGATCTGTCTGTTGGCTACTAGACTAGGCACGAAACATGCTACATAACAAATTGCTAATTAAAACCACTTAGAAGCAAAAACATCAAAGGCGACTAGAGACTAGATAAATCCATTACAAAAAACTGTTTTTCTATACACAGCAAAAAAAAATACAGCATAGGAAGAGTACTTCAACGCACCTCTCCCTATCCATTTATCATGGATGAATAAAGAGCCATGACCTCAGCACATTTTTAGAACATGACTAGTGAGGCCAGTGATTGGTTTCATCTGCCATGTGAATTGTGTACATGATGCCATCTTTGTAGGATCGGCAGGAAGCTGTTTCAATAGCTAGTGGACAATTCAACAAGTAAGTATTTCCAAAATAGGGATTTTGCCTTTTTTGTGTTTTCAATTTTGAACCACTATTAATAAACTTTATTCAACTTGTCTCAACTATTAGGTGATACTAAATATGTACAGTTTTTTCTGTGTTTTAGGACACTAAAAAGCATATTTTTTTCTAAGAAACTTTTTGAGTCACTTAAGCCATACATTTTTTTTTGTCTGTGAATATATCCATATAGTGTCTCACTTCTGCATAATATGGAACTTATTGATTCATTTTTGGGGAAGAGTCTCAAGACAAATCAATTTTTCTGATATTTATAGACTTTTTTTGTATGGTTTAAATAACATTTGTACTTTATTGTTACAGTCAATTTTTTTATGTTAAATACAAAAATATTGGAAAAGAGTAAACAGTTGTTGGCTAATTGTGACGACGCAAAGAGGAAAAATAATGGAATAGAGGTCCAGTATTACTTGTGGTCCGAAAAAACAATCTATTAGTTTTTCCTCTGCATCAATGTCATTCAGAGAAGAAAAGGTTCCCTCTGTATCGTGCTCCTGTGAGTTTTGTTGTTGTACTTGCGGTAGGAAGAGTGCGGCTGTGTAGCCCTCCGGTGTACGGCGTGTGTCTGTGCAGCCCTCCGGTCCTTCCGACTGGGGAACTCCACTGTAACACTTTTCGTTTCGTTCCGAGATAACAGGGAATAGTGCAACACTGTTTCGTTTTGGAAGAAAAGGTATCTTTAATGTTATACTCACAAACTTTTCAATTAAAAAGGCCTTATAAAAGTCTCATAAAAGTCTCATGCACGTTCGGCGTTGTCTGCCAGACTCGAGTAATTTTTTTATGTTGTTGCTCAACTAGACATTAGTGCACCAAGAAACTGGCAATATGTAGGGGGAGTTTTTGTAATCTAAATGTTTAGTTATCAGTGGTGTAAGAGTAAACCAAAGTTTCTAAAAATGTACAAAAATCTTGTTAAGCTGTTTGCCATATCTAAACCATTAAATGTGATTAGTAAATCCCCTCTGCAGGGTTAAAGTGAACCTGTCTGCAGAAATTGACCTAATAAAGTCAAGCAGCTGAACACCTTTCAGGTCCAGATTCTTTTATGACCCGGTGTAGTGGCATCATCCAAAAAATCCACTTTGAAGTGAGATGTAAATTGGTTATATAAAGTCAAGAAGGTGGAGCTTTTAACACTGAAGTCAAGCTCTCTCTTCCTCAGAAAGCCCCCATCACTGTAATTGATGGTCCTTCATCCAGAGACATCACTAAGCAGATCTCCTACAGTCCAATACATGATGTCAATCACAGAGGAAAAGGCGTTCAGAGCTCCCTACCTTGAGATCAGTGTTTAAACTCTCCGCTTCCTTGACTTTATACAACCAATTTACATCTCACTTCAAAGTTGATTTTCTGGATAATGCCACCACCTTGGGCCATGAAAGAAAGAAAAACTAGAAGGTATTACAATGTCTGATAATTTACTGCTAGTTGTTTATTATGCCAATTGCTGATGACAGGTTCCCTTTAAAGTAGATTTCTCATTTGGAATCACATTGAAAACAAGATGCATGTCAGCAAGGCTATATAATTATTCTTTAAAGTTTTTTAATACAAGCCAAAAACTATCCAATGTCACAATTCCAGTGTATTGAGGAGCAAAGATTGATCTCCCCCACCTAGCCTATTCTAAAAGTTTCTATCAATGTATCTGTCCCCTTGTTGCTACTAAAATCTAACGCTGCAATGTGCAAACTGTGGTTTGACAGTAAGGCTAGGTGGTTTAGCTTGTGAATATACTGGACTAATGAGCTATTTAAGTCTTTAGCTGGACTAAAATGCTCATTTTTATTATAATAAATCAGCAGTTATATAACAGCATTTATAACAGCAATTACAACATGGGGAATGGGAGGAAATGAGTGGCAGACACTTTGGTTGAGTTACTTTCAAAGTTGTTGTATTCAATTGATATTGCCTTATTATATATTGCCTGGTTTAAAGGGAACCTACCACCACGATTCTACCTATAAAGGTAGAATGGGTGGAAGGTGGATTTATGGGATGTGAAGATAACTCCCCACTATCTTTTTAAATCTTTAATACCCGAATATGTAAATTTTCTAGAGCGGCTACTTCAGTGTGGAGTAGCCGGACATGAGGCTACAAGTCGCGGCTACTCCGTGTCCCAGTAGCCTCTTTTCTCCTCCTACCCTGGCAGGCCCTCGTAGTTGCGCGCCCTCGTCCGAAAAGCCGGCCTGCGTCTGCGAGGCCACTGCTCCGAAACCGGAGCTACTGCGCATTCGCAGAACTCCTGCTTCTCGGACGGGGGCGCGTAGCTATAAGGAGCTGCGCGCCGAAGATGTCAGGGTAGGAGGAGAAAAGAGGCTACTGGGGCGTGGAGTAGCCGTGACATGTAGCCTCATGTCTGGCTACTCCACGCCCCAGTAGCCTCTCTAGAAAATTTACATATTAGGGTATTAAAGATTTTAAAAAGATAGTGGGGACGTGAGGGTTCCCATACATCCACCTACCACCCTTTCTATATTTATAGGTAGAATCGTGGTGGTAAGTTCCTTTTATTTGTTTACAGAGAAGTGAGCAGCAAATAATAAGGACCATGAGAGTCTGCACAGAATTTTCGTTTTTTTTGCAGTTCTTTAAGGATACAATTCCCTAATTTTATTCAAACTGGCAGCTAAATTTACTTTATTTTTACTTTTCTTGTACTTGCATACAAAGTTTTAAGTAGACCTGTTGGCCTATCTGAAAGTAGGATATAAAATATCTATGATATAAATATTTATATGATTGTAAATATGATGTGTAGCTTGATCTGCTACTGCTATCCAATCACAGCCATGGTAAGTAGGTAAGAGCATATCAGTTGAATGGCCGCCAATCCGGCAAAATGGTGGGACACACCTGAACCAGAACTTAAAAGGCAATCCTGCTCATCTCTATTTATAGCACAATTTCAGAGGCAGTCCAGTTTATATATGTCTAAAGACAGAGAAATGGAAAAACTGTTAACCAATAGGAGTGGGTTGGGTAAGCAAAGCTCTTACTGCCTGACTGAGGAGTCCTATCAGTCTTTTCACAGAAGCAGAAAATATCTGACAGGTTTTCCTGGTAGTACAGGAGTTATGGCCATTGTTTCCTAATGCTCCATAGCCTACTAACTGGACGTGGATATCATAAATAATCATTTTGCATTAAATATCTTCCATATGTTTTACATGTAGCCAAGTTTTTTAGTAATTTATCTTGGATCTGATGGAGACTACACACTATTACAAGCCACTAGAACGTTAGCTATGAAAGTCCATTTCATAATCATCTTGATACTTGTAATAAACTTTAAGGATGTGTTAGATTGTTTATTCAACATGTTGCTGCTATTATTCATTTGTTCTTCGCTATGATTGGTCAGTGTATGGGTATGTGAACAATAAAGCATAAGCATAAATATAAAAGTAAGAAACATCTCACAAACCCTGGCTTTTCTGTGAAGGTAGAAACATTGGAGATAGGAGTGCAGCCAACGTCTGGCTTCAGGTGAAGTACAATCCAAATAAAATCAAAATTCTTCATCATCCATTAACTACTTGACTGTGTAAGTAGTTGTTGTAGGTGAAAAATCCTACGCGTTTTGTCCTAAGCTGTATCTGTGGTGTGCATAGCCAAAACGTGTGAATGATGCATAAAGAATTTTGATTTTATTTGGATGTGTCACAACAAGTTTTGTTTGATTTTAGATAAGGTTGCATTTGGTTCTTGATGTAATTAAAATACCTGTCTTCATTTTGACAGTGAAGAATATAAGCAGAATCTACTGTATATGTTCATGATTGTCATATCTGGTGTTTATTTAAACCTAAAATTCCATAAAAAAATGTTAAAAAATTTAATTTTAATAATAGATCCCAATTCTCTCCTCCTGGGCTGGACTAGGTTTAGAATTATTGGGGATCGGTCAGAGATGGGAATGGATCTCTGGGGGATCCCTGAGAGTTATATGGGTTGGGGTACTTTTCAATATAATTTATTTTTATGTGTTTTTTGATCCAGCAAACCCCTATATAACTACAAATAACCACTAAGGCAATGTGTGTTATCTATGGGATAAATATGTGATGTAAGATCAATGTCAGCTCCACCACTAGAACCAACACCAATCACAAGGCTTCTTCTTCTTTACTGCATGATTGCACTAAGCTGTTCCCATCAGCCCCATAGACTTAAAATAAAGATGCAGAGTGTTAGGTCAGAAATGGAGCGAGGGAGAGTGAGCCCTGATACCAATCCCCCCTCCCCCCCCCACTGCCTGGGCCGACATCATGACCACTATCTATAAGACCCACCATCTGAGAGACTGACTAATCTAGGGTTTGAGGAGGAAGTACATCAGAGACAAACTGCTCCCATATGCCCTTCCCTGTCTGCACTGAGGGTGTTGGACTTTGACTTTGGATTGCTGGTAGTGCTGCCATTGTCTTTTGTCACGGGTGACCACCTGTGACTACAACTATATTTCATTATATTTTGAATATACCGCTACTCTATTACAGTCTGCCTTGTCTCTACTACAGTCTGTCGAATGTCGGCTATGGCAACCTATTGCAGGCTTCCAACTGTCATGCCAACCAATCAACACCTCAACATGGCGCAGGGAGGAGGTACTTTGCACTGGCTCAGCAATTAGTAATAAAGTTGTACTACTTGCTTTTATCAATGTATTTTTCCCATCTAATATGTAAGTAATATTAAAACAAGTACCAATAATCTCTGTGTTGTCACATTCTTTGCTCTTGTTTTATGGTTCGAAGACGATTTAACATCAATGTTCTATGAGACATAGCTGATTAACACAGAAATCTTACCACAATAGCCAATTCTGTATATTCTGCATTACATGAAAATGCAGAGACGCTCCCGCACATGTGTGTTCCCATCTCCCATTTATTGTCTTTCCAAAGACCCTGGGATAATGTGATTGATGAACACTTGATTTCAAACAGATTGCTGATGTTCTACATTTACATGGGAAATATTTAGCAGGCCGCAGAGTAGGAAAAGTTTTGTTTTTAATTAAAAGTTTAAAGTCTTAACATAGCAGAAAACAGACACCTCCTGAAATTCATTGTAGTGGGGGGGATTTATAATGCAATGTCCGCCAGTTTTCTGGCAGACAAGGCAAACCCCCATCTCTGCCGGTTTGTGTGCTTCCCCTCTCCCTCCATTACAACCTAGTGAAGATCCCTTCTGTATCTACTAAGAGGCCAGAACCTCACAGTAGATTTGACATGCTGTGTGTCAGTGGGGGGAATAGTTAGACTGACGTTAATAAATTCTCCCTATTGTATTCATCCAAAAACATTTTTACATTTTTGATCTACATTTTTAAACTCATCTCTTTTTTTTTTTTACATTTTTAAACATCTCATGGATGTTTTTTTTTCTGTGGTGTACTTTTAGGAAGCTAAAATTGCTTAAAGGGGTTATGCCACGGAACAATTGACTGCAAAAAGCTGTCAAAGAGGTTAAAATATTTCAAAAATCTATTTGTAATGGTTACCTGGAAGTAAAGATACCTCTCTATTTGTTATTATGACGCTTGTTCAGCCTCTATTCTGCTCCACACAGAAGCAGATGTGGGAGGGGCCAGGCACATGCACAGCACTGACAGCTGCAGTTATTCCACACCTCAGCGCTACAGAGCGCTCAGCCTTCAGAGTCTCCTTCCACCTGCTGTGCTCAAATAGTCCCTGCTTTACTGATCCAATAGAAGTCCAATAGAAATGTGCCATACGCCCCATATTAAAAGTGCACCAAAAAAAGTCGGTGCAGGGGGCATCAGATTCATGAAGAACGTGCGCCAGAAATCCTGAATCTGGCGCCCCCTGCACACTACACAGGACACTGCACATAGTACACATGTACTATGTATTCTCACAGCATCATAGTCGGTCAGGCTGACATGCATGGATGCATAGATAAATAGGTGACAGCTTCTCACATGTTACTGATCTTTAGCTACTTCCCTGCTAGTCAGGGACAGGGGCCCCTTTGCAGGACAGCAGGGTAGCATGGAGGGACAGTGCATGGTGGAGAGTACAGGAGGAGGACTGCAGGACAGCAGTGTAACATGGAGGGACAGTGAATGGAGGAGAGTACAGGAGGAGGACTGCAGGAGAGCAGTGTAACATGGAGGGACAGTGAATGGTGGAGAGTACAGGAGGAGGACTGCAGGACAGCAGTGTAACATGGAGGGACAGTGCATGGTGGAGAGTACAGGAGGAGGACTGCATCAGGAGAGGTCAGAGCTCAGCCTGTTACTTGTGTTATCTCTGCAGCCTCCTGTGTGACCTGACTAATGGTGGAGGGAGGAGAGGGCTGCTGCATTGCTATGATACATGTTAGGGGGGACTCCTCTGTGCAGCAGATAGTCATGTATGTCTGCAGTTACCTTGTATCTGCTGCTGGAAGCAACTGTGGAGCAGTGGAAATCACCTCATTCACTGGTGTAGACGGCTGAGCTCTCTGCTCCCTGTCTCACTTCCTATTGGCTGCAGTGTGTCAGGTGATCTCTCAGTGTGGAGTGATCTGTAGTGCAGAGCAGCTGGTGGAATGTTTGTGCGCAGACTCGGCCAGATCAGCTGTTGCTCAGGACGGGACACAGCTACCACCAGGGGGCGCCAGCAACCCGGACAAAAGGAGTTATCTCAGTAAGGCTGCAGATTTTGTAATAAGTGTAAATGGTGAAAGTACTTGTCACAATGCATTGGACCCAATTACAGCCATTTGCTATGGTGACACAACCCCTTTAAGTGGGTACGGTTGATATGTACGACACTAGAACAATGCAAGACACTGGGTGCTTGTTACGGATCACATCGATTTCCCTAGAAACTAGCAAAGTACTGCCCACAGCCGGTAGCATTGCATTTCTAAGTACAATGTTAGTGCCACATGTGATTGCACCCTCAGAAACAGGCTGTAGAGTGCCCCATGGTTACAACATTGCTATGGCTAATATATCAGATTAAAGACTGGTTTCTCTACTTTTTATTACACAGCTGTGAGTGTTAACCCTTCCTGCTTTCTCCCTGGCTGTAATATGCTTTTCAAAGATCAAGAAGAAAATGAATGGGTTAATCCTTCCATTTTAGAGCTGTTTAATTAAACACAGGGATTAGATGTGAGTTCAATACTCGAGTATAAGCCGAGGCCCCTAATTTTACCACCAAAAACTGGGAAAACCTATTGACTCAAGTATAAGCCGAGGGTGGGAAATGCATTGGTCACAACCCCCCCGTATATATAGCCAGCCAGCCCCCTATAATATACAGCATGCCCCCTGCAGTATACAGCCTGCCCAGCTTGCCCCCAGTAGTATACATCCCGCCCAGCCTGCCCCCAGTAGTATACAGCACTGCCCACCCTGCCCCCAGTAGTATACAGCACTGCCCAGCTTGCCCCCAGTAGTATACAGCCCGCCCAGCCTGCCCCCAGTAGTATACAGCACTGCCCACCCTGCCCCCAGTAGTATACAGCCTGGGCCCAGTAGTATACAGCCTGGGCCCAGTAGTATACAGCCTGCCCCCAGTAGTATACAGCCACCCCAGCCTGCCCCCAGTAGTATACAGCCTGCCCCCAGTAGTATACAGCCTGTCCCCAGTAGTATACAGCATGCCCCCAGTAGTATACAGCGTGCCCCCAGTAGTATACAGCATGCCCCCAGTAGTATACAGCGTGCCCCCAGTAGTAAACAGCCACGCCAGCCTGCCCCCAGTACTATACGGCCACCCCAGCCTGCCCCCAGTAGTATACAGCCACCCCAGCCTGTCCCCTGTCGTATACAGCCTGCCCCCAGTAGTATACAGCGTGCCCCCAGTAGTATTCAGCCACCCCAGCCTGCCCCCAATAGTATACAGCCACCCCAGCCTGCCCCCAGTAGTATACAGCCACCCCAGCCTGTCCCCAGTAGTATACAGCCTGTCCCCAGTAGTATACAGCCTGCCCCCAGTAGTATACAGCCACCCCAGCCTGCCCGCAGTAGTATACAGCGTGCCCCCAGTAGTATACAGTTAGCCCAGAATAAAAAAAAAACTTATATACTCACCCTCCGGTGGCCCCGATGCGCAGCGCTGCTCCCCCGATGTCATCGCGGCTCCTCTTCTGGCTTCCCGGCTCCTCTTCTTGCTTCAGCGCCTGTCTTCTGTCTTCTTTAACATCGTGCTGGGAGCCGCCATTGTTCTATCCCGGGCGGCGCCTAGTATGATGCGCCGCTGCTGATGTCATACTAGGCGCCGCCCGGGAGAAAAACATGGCGGCGGCCAGTACACTGTTAAAAAAGACAGAAGATGGGCCCTGAAGCAAGAAGAGGAGCCGGGAAGCCAGAAGAGGAGCCGCGATGACATCGAGGGAGCAGCGCTGCGCATCGGGGCCACTGAAGGGTGAGTATATAAATTTATTATTTTTTAAGTCCATTTTTTAGTATTTTTTACTTGTATTGACTCATGTATAAGCCGAATAAGCCAAGGGGATGTTTTTAAGCACATTTTTTGTGCTGAAAAACTCGGCTTATACACGAGTATATATGGTACATTCCCCATAGGTGTCTATGGAGCTCGAGCTTGGTACAGTGAGCACAACGAGTGCTCACCATTCCGAGCCGTGGCTGCAAAAAACATAGAGAATGCTCTTTCTTTGGCCACAAGAAAGGCTGTGTAGCTGGGGGGGGGGGGGTGAGGAGCACTCAACTTTCATTCTCTCCAGCATGCCCAAAGTGTGACCGCCCATAGCCATGTTCGTGTGAATTCGGCTTAATAAGAATTTGTTAATGAAGTATATTAGAAAAATGTTGCCCATATTCTCCACCAGCCCCCCACAAACATTAAAATTTATTGAAATTATGTGAAATTTATCATAGAAAAAATCTAAATTTGGGTTTTTACAGAAATGGGGCCGTGTACTACATTAAATGCAGTTTACCTGTGTGTAGTGTAGAGTGCACCAGATTCATGATTTCTGGCGCCTGTTCTGTATGAATCTGGCGCTCCCTGCACCATCCCAATAAAGTGTACCATCTTTTTTGGTGCACCTTTTTTTACAAAGGGAGTGCAACAGACTTTGCATAATAAATTTGGCGCAGGGTTCAACTGAGCACCGCAACGTCCCCTAATTTGTGTTGCATGATGCCTAGTGGAGCCGCGCAACAAAATGGTAACGTTAAATACACAAATATGGCGCGGACACTTCTTAAATACATGTCCAAGCAGTTTGCACCTAAAAGAACGTGCAAAGTCCACCAGAAAACTGGCAGATGTAAATGTGCACCATTGTACTGTGCACTGATCTGTCCAAAGCAATAATAAAAACTAGTGGAAGGAATTTAGATGCTGTAGTTACCCTTTTATGTGAAATAATTAACATTTTCTTATATTTATGTACAACTCTGTTAACATTTAACAAACTGCACCTATAAAAGTCAAATTTTGCTTTCCCCCTTTCTGAATAATTGGATATTTGACAACATTCCTTTTTATTTTACTTGTTCCTGGCATCAAACTGCTTCCTAGAACCTCATCATTTGGACTTACAGCTGGAAAGAAAACCATCAACATTGTTTTCTATGATAGTTCCACATCCACTTAACATCATTAATTATGATTTACAGAACATATTTAAGCTGCCAATTTCAGCTGTCTGGGATGAGAACTGTGGAGGGTGGACAATCAGGCCTGGAAGAGATAAGAGATTACTTGGAGGGTGCGGTGAAATCTTGTAACATTGTGGTTTCACAGGTCTGATCTTAATCCACAAATGAACCAAGAGAGGTCCAAGTAGGATAAGGGCTCCATGCACTTTGTCTTTGGGTGTGATGCAATGAATATATTAAGATTTGATGCCATTTTACTGAGTAGACAAAAAGTAAAAGAGTAAATGTTATTTCTTACGGGTTACTGTATTCCTTCTGCAACATCCCCCACCGGGGCCTAGTCTTTTCTTGAGGCCGGGAGGCAGCTGGGGCCCAGAATACCAGAGTGGCTGGCAGTTGCGGCCTAGGCACGCTGATATCACGGTGCTTAGTACGGGGATCGGAGGGCTGACCTACAGCCTGGCAGGTCTCCAGCAGGTGGTGTGTGCAAGAAATATGGAGGGAGAGGCTGATGTACTGGATCTTCCTGGGGCAACCCCTTAATGTCTGTAATATATGTCCCTGGGTGATGGATGGGGAGCCCATGGTGGTGATACAGCCGTATCCAAGGACCAGACAGAGGAACTCATGGTTCTTTATTGGAACAACTGTAGGCAAACGGCCAAAGCAATTTTAGAACAGATTCTGGATTACTGGAGATTACGGATTACTGGAGTGGTCATGGAGAAAGGCCTGGTAGTCTGGCAGTAGATGCAGGCTGGGATGGAGCTGTGTCCAGTTGGGGATGCTGCAGCTCTTGTCCTGGGTTTAGCTGAGTGTCAGTGCTGATGGTGCACAGACACTATTCTTCTCTTCACTCTGTGACAGGATGTGCTCTCTGCTCTGTAGAGAGACCATGAGGTCTTAGAGCATATGCAGGCTCTCAGGCTCTCAACTTCAGTTGAGAAAGCAATTGAGCTCCATTCAAACCTTCATGCAGGACTCTTATTTATTGTACATATATTTTTCGAGGCAATAAACTTTATTACATGCAATTAAAAAAGCACACATTTAATTTTTTTTACAATTTTTTTCTCTCTAAATAAGTCTAGACAGTTGTAAACCAGAAATGTTGGCTGCCTTGCATCAAAACCTGTCAAGACTATTGAAAAAAGGGGACTGTTACTATGAGTTTGGGTGCAAGGTATCTCATTGGTAAGAGAATTTGAAGACTATAACACTATCACAAACAAAGGGACTTTACAGATTATGGTTTTTTGTTTGTTCTTGTGTTTTGGAATGTTTTTATAATTTAGCTTTGACAAATAAATGGTTATCTCATGTTTTCCTTTCTGTGTCCTGCCAAAGGATATCGTTCGTGCTTAGAATCTCTTAGGATCTTGGATATTGGAAAGTGATCCTGGTTGTGTTGTTTTACGGATTTCATTTTATCTGTGAAGTCTTAAAATAATATAAAATGTATTTATACACGTTTGCCAAATCAGACATGGCTACTGTATTATGTAGTTTGGCTATACATAAGGGAAACATTTGTAGAAAGGGAAAAAGTTAAAGTGAATCTGCCATTTAAATCCCCCCCCCGCCCAAAATAAATACTTCATTAAAAAGCATTATCTTTCTACCTAAGGATGCGGTCACACGTCACATTTAATGCATGCAAAGCTGAAGAGAGATTTGCCTAATGAAACAGCTGTTAACACTTGTGTTTACAAAATGCAACCATTAACACATTGTCAACACATGCTTTTATATTGCGCTAATGCATGTGTTCGTTAGCGCAATGTTAGCGCATGTGTTAACACAAGCGTTAACATTAGCATTTTGCAAACCCAAGTGTCAACAGCTGTTTAATTAGGCAAATCTCTCTTCAGCTTTTGCAATGCGTTTTTAGTTCTCTCCTTACACAGCGGGTGTAGGCTGTATAATACAGCTGACACCCGCCTGCTACTGCCATTGTTGGTGCTGGCATGTTATTGGCCTCGGAATTTGTGCAAAAGATTTACATTTTTTAAAAATCTATTAAAACCTAATAAATCCTATATAAATGTTGTCTCCCTGTAATTGGTCTGACCCAAAGAATAAAGAGAAAGTGTAATTTGGAGGGCTAAATTAAACCAATAAAAACAGAGCCCACAAGAAAACGCCACAAATGGGTTTTTTTTGTCAATTTTTTGTGGCTCAGCCTTACTAAGACTCTACCTCCAGAGGCCCCCGGGTAAATCGAGTTTGAGAGCCCTGCTGTAGTCATTGACAGCCTTCCGTGTAAAGAGAATTCCATCTGAACTCTTAGGTCCCAGAATAAGTAGCAATTAGAAAAATAAATTGTATATATTAATCTGCTTAATTCCCTCTGCTGTGTAACATGCTGCCTGCAGATAGGACACTATGTACAATCTCTTCAGTAAACCCTGCTATGTAACATGCTCCCTGCAGATAGGACACTTTGTACAATCTCTTCAGCAAACCCTGCTATATAACATGCTGCCTGCAGATAGGACACTATGTACAATCTCTTCAGCAAACCCTGCTATATAACATGCTTCCTGCAGATAGGACACTATGTACAATCTTTTCAGCAAACCCTGCTAGATAGGGCAATCTTATTAGCAAACCCTGGTATATAACATGCTGCCTGCAGATAGGACACTGTGTACAATCTCTTCAGCGAACCCAGCAAAATAACATGCTGCCTGCAGATAGGACACTATGTACAATGAGCACAGCTCCTCTTGCTTTATCACATACTGGGGCACATGTATTAATGCATCTGCGCCAAAACAATGCTGGTATTTTAATGTTTTTTTGGACAGAACTTTTGCGGATCATTTATAATGAGTTTGTACCAGAAAAAACAGATGTTTCCGACTATCCCGACATCTCTGTCTTGGGCGTGGCCTAACGTTTCCACATTATCCTCCACATTTATGTGTATTTTGTCTGCATTTTTAGGCGCAAATTTTGGCGCACGATAGATCAGGAAAAAATTGGTCTGAGAGCAAAATTAAGTCGCAGTCCATGTAAGATTTTGGCGCACACTTCATTACTGTCGGCATTTTTCTGGCGCACGACTGATTAATTCCGTCTACCCAGTAATCACTAACAGCTGTGCACCACTTTAATACATCGGGCTGTGCTTTGCGGAGACTGATCTCCGATGCCGACAGTCGTCCTTGCGGCACAATTAGTAAATCCCCCCCCCCCCCACTGTCTGCATATGAATTTATATATTAAATGTAATGGTTTCCCCTCATGTAAATGAAAAGAAATAAATATAAACTTGAAGTAAATCAGACTCTGCCCCCTGCTGTAGTATAAGTGCATAACCTTGCTTCCGGAGTCATCACTAGTCTACAATTTCATTGTCTTTGATCTTTACCCGTAGCCTCTACTTTCTTATCCATTTGTTAATAGACTTAAAGGACGGCTCACTGTGCAGTGTTGGTACTGCTGGTCTAAGCCCTAGTCATGAAACAGTTAAAAGCTGCATAATGTTTTTATTAGTTGGATTTCTTCATTTCAAAAGGCTTTGGCTTGTTTCCCCCGTGTTCCTACTCCATTAATTTATCTCTTGTTTTGGCAGCTTTTACCTTGGAAAATTTTTTCCTCTTAAGTTTCTACTTGAGTTGGAATTATAATGGTAAATGTCCTAAAACACATGTGAAGATATGCTGCCACCACTATATGATGCAAGTTACTGCAGAAATCAATACCCGATTTCACAAAAGCAGGATTTAGCTCTGGAAAGCAAAGTCTAATGGATTCCTGGAATGTCAACAATATTATGTATATTATATTATTACATTAGTAACCCAGGGAGTATGTATTGTAAATCTGCGCCAGTATTCTGGGGTCACTTACTTTAGAGACCCCAGCAAAATTGGAAAACTTCCACTCTGATGATGGTATAGACTGCTACCTGCTGATAATGGGGGTCATTTACTAAGGGCCCGATTCGCGTTTTCCCGACGTGTTACCCGAATATTTCTGATTTGCGCCGATTTCCCCTGAATTGCCCCAGGATTTTGGCGCACGCGATCGGATTGTGGCGCATCGGCGCTGGCATGCACACGACAGAAATCGGGGGGCGTGGCCGAACGAAAACCCGTCGGATTCGAAAAAACCGCCGCATTTAAAACAAAAATCTGTCGCGGAGCTTGACCTTACTTTCACTCAGCCCGAGCCGGTGAACTCCAGTGCGTTCCGATGCTTTTCAGCGCAGCAGCGCCACCTGGTGGACGGCGGAGGAACTGCCTTAATAAATCCCGTCCGGACCCGAATCCAGCGCTCTGTGTTATAGGGAGGAGCCACAGAGGGAAACTGACACACAAAAGAATTTAATCCAACCAAACAGACAGCAACCGGTCCCAGCAGACACCACCAGCATCACAGAGGGGGGATTCAACATTTTCAGGCTCCCTTCTTTAGAAGCAAGAAGTCAGTCATGTAGCTTGGTGTGAGAAGGAACTATATTTAATAAAGAGTTACATTATTTAACATGCATTTTGTTAATATAATATTTAAATCAATCTTCATGTAGCCACCAGTCACAGTGACTGCTCCCAGTTATATTACCACCAGTCACAGTGACTGCTCCCAGTTATATTACCACCCGTCACAGTGACTTCTCCCAGTTATATTACCACCAGTCACAGTGACTGCTCCCAGTTATTTTACCACCAGTCACAGTGACTGCTCCCAGTTATATTACCACCAGTCACAGTGACTGCTCCCAGTTATATTACCACCAGTTACAGTGACTGCTCCCAGTTATATTACCACCAGTCACAGTGACTGCTCCCAGTTATATTACCACCAGTCACAGTGACTGCTCCCAGTTATATTGCCACCAGTCACAATGACTGCTCCCAAATATATTGCCGCCAGTCACAGTGACTGCTCCCAGTTATATTACCGCCAGTCACAGTGACTGCTCCCAGTTATATTGCCACCAGTCACAGTGACTGCTCTCAGTTATATTACCACTAGTCACAGTGACTGCTCCCAGTTATATTACCACCAGTCACAGTGACTGCTCCCAGTTATATTACCACTAGTCACAGTGACTGCTCCCAGTTATATTACCACCAGTCACAGTGACTGCTCCCAGCTATATTACCACCAGTCACAGTGACTGCTCCCAGTTATTTTACCACCAGTCACAGTGACTGCTCCTACTTATAGTACCACCAGTCACAGTGACTGCTCCCAGTTATATTACCACCAGTCACAGTGACTGCTCCCAGTTATATTACCACCAGTCACAGTGACTGCTCCCAGTTATATTACCACCAGTCACAGTGACTGCTCCCAGTTATATTACCACCAGTCACAGTGACTGCTACCAGTTATATTACCACCAGTCACAGTGACTGCTCCCAGTTATATTACCACCAGTCACAATGACTGCTCCCAGTTATATTACCACCAGTCACAGTGACTGCTCCCAGTTATATTACCACCAGTCACAGTGACTGCTCCCAGTTATATTACCACCAGTCACAGTGACTGCTACCAGTTATATTACCACCAGTCACAGTGACTGCTCCCAGTTATTTTACCACCAGTCACAGTGAATGCTCCTACTTATATTACCACCAGTAACAGTGACTGCTCCAAGTTTTATTGCCACCAGTCACAGTGACTGCTCCCAGTTATATTGCCGCCAGTCACAGTGACTGCTCCCAGTTATATTACCGCCAGTCACAGTGACTGCTCCCAGTTATATTACCGCCAGTCACAGTGACTGCTCCCAGCTATATTACCACCAGTCACAGTGCTTGCCCCCAGTTACAGAAGCCACCAGTCACAGTGCCTGCCCCCAGTTATAGAAACCACCAGTCACAGTGCCTGTACTTCAGTTACTGTAGCCATCTTGTCTGGAACTTGAAGAGACTGAACATTACTTGCAGTCCTGCTGGAAGCTGCTTCCTCTCCTCAGCTCCGTTGCTAGAAGAGGAGGTAAGCTGAGCTAGCAGAGCAGGCAAATAGAGGCGACCAGGGAGAGGAGTAGGACTACGTGAGTAAGGTGAGCCGTGCCCTCTGTACACACAAGAAGCTACAGGACTGGGAGTCGCCTCTCTGCAGTGTTTCTCCCCGACTCCCAGAGACGGGGAACAACTGGTTTACCCAAGCCAGAAGGATTCCACCTTTGTTCCAGCATTTGTAAGGAGTGCCAGGTAAGGGTGAAGACACACGTGGCATTTTTAGGGCGTTTTTAGTTTGTGCATTTTCAGATCGTAAAACGCATGCGGTTTTGACAGGTTTGACCAATTATCTTAATTCAAACTGGTCAAAAACGCATGCGTTTTTCAAAAAACGCATGCATTTTTTTCTGATCTGAAAACGCTCTACTAAAAACGGGCCAAAAACGGGTGAAGACACACAGGGCATTTTTAGGCCGTTTTCAGATCGCAAAAAACGCATGCGTTTTTGACAGGTTTGACCAATTATCTTAATTCAAACTGGTCAAAAACGCATGCGTTTTTCAAAAACGCATGTGTTTTTTAACGCATGCGTTTTTTACGATCTGAGAACGCACTAACTAAAAACGGCCCAAAAACGGCCTAAAAACGCCACGTGTGTCTACACCCTAAGGCCTTCACTGACTGAAGAAAAGGCCCATTAATTTCCATGATCCCCAAGACTTGGTAGACAAAGGACCAAAGGAAAAGAAAATCTGGGTTCTCTTGACATAATAATCATTAATAAACTATTTAAATACATGTTTAGGGCCTACAAGCCTTGGTTACACTGTATCAGGGATACAACTGGGATCTAAAGCAAGGTTTGCATAAAATATAGGAAAAAAAGTTATCACTGTTGGGGACAAAAGAAAATTGGGTCCCCAGGGGAGGTTTTAACAATAGTGGCAAATCATACATCTGAGCAGGGTTAGCAGTAAGTTAGTATACTGTATTTCCAGGGTGGCTGGATGGGGGTTCTCTTTATAATGATCTGCACATATTTAGATAACAAGGGTAACTAACTTCTTAATCATAGCTACTGTGATGGAGAATGAAAGGGATCCATAATTTGATATCCCCAGCAGCCCTGGTTAGTCAGTGAGAAAATTGTCTCTGGTCTGTGAGTTCCCATTTAAAAAGTTTAAAGGGATTGGCCACTTGTGTCTATCAGTGAGAGGGTGTGTGAGAGAGACAAAGTGTGTGACGCCATGAGGACAGTCTGGAGCAGTGAGAAACAGGAAGCTGTGTATATATGCAGAGGGCAGTATGGTGAGAAACGGGTAAAGGCTGAACCTATGAAAGGAGGCAAAGTTACAGGTACATATACTGTACATGCAGAGACATGTCAAATGTGAGAGAGGAAAAGTAGACAACTCCTTTAATCTCCGTATAAGCCTTTACC
Organism: Engystomops pustulosus; assembly: GCF_040894005.1. Classification (NCBI taxonomy): domain Eukaryota; kingdom Metazoa; phylum Chordata; class Amphibia; order Anura; family Leptodactylidae; genus Engystomops; species Engystomops pustulosus. The sequence goes on from NC_092418.1 coordinate 80,617,486, forward strand.
TTGGTGCCTTCTATCTTCAAGAAGATTTCTGGATTTGCAAAAAAAAAAAAAAAAACAGAGCTGGTGGCTGAAAGATTTGGGGATCATAGGACTCAAGAGGGTGACTATGTTAATGAACATTAAAGTTTTCTATCTTAAAGAGAACCCGCAAAATAACCCCCCTAAACTAAATAGATTTTCATAAACGCCCATTAGAGAGCATTGCCTCTATCCCTTCATTGTCCCTCTACATGCCTGTAAACCTAAGCAATGAGGTCCTAAAGCTGTATGCAAATCACCTGTGAAATGTCCAATGAAGCATTAGCATATTCAAGCTGTCCACTCTATTCATGAGTGGGAGGCACAGCCACCCCACCAGTGCTTGACTGACAGCCTGTATAATGATGTGAGGCTGTATAATGATGTGAGGCTGTATAATGATGTGCTTGCTGGCGGCGAACACCCCCTGCAGCCTGTGTGTGTATAGGAGACAGGAGATAGGAGATGCAGCACACACACTAGCAATGCTTTACTATACATTACAAACAGACATGAGCAGGGGGAGGAGAGGGGAGGGGGGACAGGGGTGACATCCAGGGGCGTAACTAGGAGAGGCTTGGCCCCATAGCAGATTTCTGCATGGGGCCCCCCTTCCCCTTAAAATATATATATATGGCAGGCACACGTCGGGCGCGCTGGAGAGGAGGAGAGGTGAGCGCAGCTCACCCCTCCCCTCTCCATAGAGAATAGAGCCGCATGGCCGTTCTTACGGCCATAGATAGAGCACGCTCTATCTCTTTTGCTCAAAACAGTGAGTACTCGTTGTGCTCACCGTACCGGGCCCATGCGTATAGAAGCTTATGAGGGATGTATATCCGGCAGCAAATTTGCGGCCAGACATACGTCCCCCATATGTTCTTGGGAAGGTACCCCTATACAGACATGTTTATACAATTACACACATTTGTACACTGATATATACACACCTTTATATACTTATATACACACATAAAGTTCTACACTCGTATACTCGCACCCTTATACATACAAGTATACACTTCTACACACACATTTATGCACTCATATACATTTATACACTAATACACAGAGTATATACAAACTCATACAGTATACACATTATATACATATATAATATATGTTAAATGTATATATATATTTAAATGTGCACATATATATGCTAATATAAATATATGCATGTAAAAATACAGAATTTGCTTCAATGCATTTATACACAGTATATGTATATACATGTATACATAGTAGATGCATATATACACATATACATAGGATTTACATATATATATATATATATATATATACAGAATATGCATATATAAACAGTATATATATATATATATATATATATATATATATATATGTATACATAGTATATATACAATATATTCACATATACACAGTATATACAATATATACACATATACACAGTATATACATATATACACAGTATATACATATATACAATATATACACATATACACAGTATATATACAATATATACACATATACACAGTACATAGATCTATACACAGTATATACATATATACACAGTATATGCACATATACACATATACACAGTATATACATATATACACAGTACATACATCTATACACAGTATATACATATATACACATATACACAGTATATGCACATACATATATACACAGTATATGCATATAAATACATATATACATACAGATAAATACATATATACATACAGATAAATACATCGGTATATACTTACCTTTTAGGAAGTTTGGGTGCTGTATGGGTGTTCAGGCATGTTCAGGTGGGTGTCCAGATGCATTTAGACGGCGGGGGGGTGGGGGCGCTAGCGGGGGGGGGGCGCGAGCGGGCAGGTCAGGGAGATGAGCGGGCGGGTCAGGGAGATGAGCGGGCGGGTCAGAGAGGTGGCTGGGGGGAGGGTCAAGGAGATGAGCAGGCAGGCGATCTAGGAAGGAGGTGGGTGGGTGGACTCAGGAGAGATGTGTAGATGCACAGAGAGGGAGGGGCCTGGGGGCACGATCCGGCAGGCACCCAGCACTGCAGCCCCGGACCACTTACCCCAGGCCGTGGCAAAGCACTGCAAGGAGCGTGCATCCCCGGGCCCCTGAACCTCACGGGCCCCGTAGCAACTGCTACGGCTGCTACGGCGGTAGTTACGCCACTGGTGACATCACTGCTTCTGGTCATGTGACCAGCCTCATTTACATAATAAAGAATAGATGATTTTACAATAATTAATGTATGAAATGACTAGATAAAGACTGGGATGGGATCCTTGTGATCTGCTCCAACAGGTAGTAGTGACAGGACAAGTGACACAGACCTGATGACAGGTGTCCTTTAAGCCAACTGAGGCAAGGGATTTGTGATTGTCCATGTCCATGTGATTGCTGAACTTCAAAGACCTCCATTACATCTTGACGTCTTGATTACCTTGCAGTTCTGCTTAATGGATAATTAACTAATGCTGGGGATGGTTTCCTCAGAGAAACTTCATATAAAATGTTAGAAATAACTAAAATAAACTCCATTCAAAGTCTATAATAGTGATAAAAATAGTCGAGTACTGCAGATTCATTCCCATAATGATGAATCTACAATTCATCACTACAATTTAATAACCGCCACATAGTGAAAACATATCCTCTGAGTTCATTCTTCCCAGTTATATTTTCGGTGTCTTGATGTCAGTGTTTCCTCTCCCGCTAATTACCTTATTCCCTTCTCCTGCAGTTATAGATGGACATGTGCTCGTACAGTAGTACAGTAGGGTTGTGCAGGGTGTGGTGGCAATGTCTGTTTGGCTTGACATTCTGTTCAGTAGTCCTGAGCTTTGTTGCCAGCCATTAAATGAAAAGCACAGACATAGGACTTTTACTGCAGTGCCAGAAAGTGCAGCCTGGCTAGTGTTTGTGTGTGTGCTCACACAGACCATTGTAAAATCAATTATGGTGTACATGGAGCCAACAATTCAATTTTTATGTATTTTCACCCTTCATTTCAATAAATCTGCTTTGGTTATGTTCCCTTATGCCAGTGTTTCCTTTCACTAATCAAAAAAGAAGCCGTAAAATTGATTCACTACATTGGTGATTCTTAAAGGGGTTGTCTTGCAACATACAAGTTAGCCCCTATCAACAGGATAGGGGCTAACTTGCTGATCAGTTTGGGTTTCAATGATATGACCCTCATGGATCATGATTATGGGGGTCTGTTGTACCCCTGTTGTAACTCTAGAAGAGTAGAGTTGCACCGGCTGCTCTATTCAGCTCTATCACACTGACGGAGATTGCCGAGCACCAAACTCTGAAATTTCCATTTAGCGGAATAGAGCAGCAGGTACATGCCTGACCGGCTGCTGTATTCAGATAGAGCTGCAATGGTGGTACAACGGCAGACCCCCTTTCCTGTGATCCATGAGGGTTCCATCGCTGAGACCCCCACTGATTAGCAAGTCAGCGGCTATCCTGTGAATAGGGGCTAAAGTGTATATCGCTGGAGAATCCCTTTAAGCCAAGGGATCAGTGCCGCTGCCGGGCCGTCCATTGACGTTCAGTGGTGTAACAAGACTCCTCATATACCTAATCTCTAGCTGCCACCCCAATCCTACACATTAAACTTGATAATACTCATACATGCTGCACAAACATGTACACATAGCACCATACTCATTTACCATATATGCTGGAGGAGCTTCCCCTCACTAATGAAAAGTCCATCAGCCTCCCCTCAGTAATTAAATGTCCAGCAGCCGCCCCTTCGCAATTAAATGCCAATCAACTTTTAAAATTATGCTAAGCTCTACAAGCCATTGCATTCTCTCCCCCGCCCCTTCTCCTTCAACATTTACCCCTCCCTGTGCTGTAATATCACACAGTGGGAGCAGGAGGTGATTCTGCACAGTTTAACAGCATGTTAATCTAACGCATGGAGGGGCTCTGGAAACACCTCCCAGAGCATAATAAGTAATAAGTAAACACACTACCTTTGGTTACATTACATCATACAGCATTTCAAAGCAAGTTGGTGCACCAGGGGCAGGGCCATGTCTGCTGGTCCACCAGTTTGCATCATTTTATGCTACCCAGCCTTGCAAACTGCTGCAATACCACCAAATAATTGACATCCCTATAGAAAGAAGAAAACAGGTAAACCAGTAGGCATGGCAAAATGATGGATCATTGGGGAAAAGGAAAGATAAGTCTGGAAAGCTTATAAAGTGCTTTTACAGTAATATACCCTATTGAGCCACTTGATCCGCTATATGTTTTGTGGATTTCGAGTAATATGGGTCACATTATATTCTTTACTATTTGATTGATTTTAATAATATTATTATTCAATTATTTGACTTTCAACCTATAAATAATTCTGCAATGAATAAGGTTATGAGTAGAGATGACCGAGCACTAAAATGCTCGAGTGCTCGTCATTCGAGACAAACTTTTCCTGATGCTCGGGTGCTCGTCTCGAATAACGAGCCCCATTGAAGTCAATGGGAGACTCGAGCATTTTTCAAAGGGACCATGGTTCGGGAATAAAATGGGTTATTTAATTGAAAAAGAATGTCTTCTGATAAGTTAGCAGATGTATGCAAACATCTGCAATCTATTCTTCACTGTTCCGCGCGTAAATTATCTCCCGACATGTTAGCAGATGTGAAGAACAGTGAAGAATAGAATAAAAACAGTGACCACAGGATCATTTAAGTGAAAAACGCAGTGAAAAACACAGTGAAGAATAGATTGCAGATGTTCGGCACATCTGCTTACTTGTCGGGGATCCGCTCCTCTTCTTCCACTGAAGTGTCCCCGATCTCTCTGCGGTGCTCCCCGATGTCTCTCCGTGCTGCTGCCCCGATGTCTCTCCGTGCTGCCGCCCCGGTGTCTCTCCGTGCTGCCGCCCCGGTGTCTCTCCGTGCTGCTGCTCCCCAGTGTCTCCATGCTGCTGCTCACCGGTGTCTCCGTGCTGCTGCTCCCCGGTATCTCCGTGCTGCTGCTCCCTGGTGTCTCTGTGCTGCTCCCCGGTGTATCTGTGCTGCTCCCCGGTGTATCTGTGCTGCTCCCCGGGGTCTCCGTGCTGCTCCCCGGTGTCTCTGTGCTACTCCCCGTGTTCTTCAATGTGTTCTTCACACATATATATTGTTCTTCACATACTATTTTGTTCGCTCCGTTCCGCGCGTATCTTCCGACAAGTAAGCAGATGTGCCGAACATCTGTAATCTATTCTTCACTGTGTTTTTCACTGTGTTCTTCACTTAAATGATCCTGTGTTCACTGTTTTTATTCTATTCTTCACTGTTCTTCACTGTGTTTTTTTAATTAAATGCTCGATCTCGAGCAGGGGAAATACTCCGAGCAACGAGCCGTTTTGAGTACCTTAATACTCGAACGAGCATCAAGCTCGGACGAGTATACTCGCTCACCTCTAGTTATGAGATAACCAAAGTGGCAGAGCAGTGACCAGTAATACATAATATGCTCATCTGGTCAGGATCGGCTCCAGGTTTCAGGAGGCCCCTGGGTGACAGCGCCTCAGTGGGCCCCTTTGAAATGAACTCATGTGGCAGCATTCCAAATTCAGACACTGAAACAGTCTCTTGTTCCCTCAACTATTCCCTAGTTTATAAATACCAGCCCCCTCCTGGTTATTTTATATAACGCCCCCCTAACCCTCATGAATTCATTAGTTACAGCCCACTTCACCCCCATGGATTCCTTATGAGGGCCGCCACAGCATCTCTGGGTCCTAGAACTTGCCCAGAATTGCTCAGTCCTGGCACCGGCCTCTCATCTGGTTCCTGCAACTCTCTCTGGTCGTGGTTTCACATTTATTAGGATCAATTATTATGATCTGTGAAAAATTATTTAGTTTTGTTTTTCCTCTTATCCCAAAGTACAGATTAGCACTTTGAATAAAATATAGTTGGTAAATCCACATTTTACATTGCTATCTTGAACATGTTGTACATCCTGTAATGAGTACAAGATGCCAGCCCTGGTTCTTTGGCAGACATGGGCATACTTAATGAAGTCTGAGTAAACTGACTTATCACCTCCTGCCTTCCTGAAAATATTAGACAGCACATAGTAGACTGTGTCACCTTCCGAATCTACTATAGGAGGGATCTGTAGACCATTGAGGCCCCAGAACATAATTAGTTAACTGACTGTAACTCTTCTTGGCTTAGCCACTTACTTTCCATGGTTGTTCGTCCTGCGGTTTGGATCAGACACTGTTCTGGCGTGAGATCCAGTGTTACACACAGAGGAAGAGAAGGCTGAGCGTGAGTAACTATTTCTACACAGTCAGCCAAATACAATGACAGGAGAGAGGGAAGGAGATGAGAATCATATGGGAATGAAATATATTCCCCAGAAGCCCCAATCTCATGATTTGTCCATGACGACCACCATGACATCCATGTGTTGTATTTTACAATCCATTTTCTTTCCCAAAATCAGACAGTTCAGCAATGAGAGTTCAGGCTCATATGTTTGGGATTGTAAGGAGCAGCTTCAGTCTCACATTACTTTTCTGTTTATCAGGAATGATATCTAATGGGCTTAGTCTATGGCAGATCCATTACATTTTACAAAATATTTAATTTGTATTGTTTTCCAATTTCAACAACTGGTTTATATGTCTGTTATTGCCATATGCACCACTTTGTCTAATAGTCCAAGATATAACCTACTTAGTGCAATGCCTTTATCTGTAGAAATGTGAGTTGCCTTGAAATATTACAACTCATAGCTATTTTCCATAAGCAGTATCTCTGAACTCATCAGTCAATAGCGTCCTACCCATAATCTACGATCCTCACAGGACCTTCTGCTTCACTCTATTACCATCCTTTGTTCTTTCAACCATCTACCGCACTTCTCCTGGGCATCTCCCATTCTCTCAAAGTCTGTACCAAAATGTGTCAGACTGTCCTCCCCATCCAGTCCTTCAAACGTAACCTGAAAACCCATATGGTTAGAATAACCTACAGCACTCAATGCCTGCTCTGCTCCCTTACCTCATTTCTCCATCTTCCCTTCCGTATAGATTAAGAGCCCTCACTGGCAGGGTCCTCCTTCCACTTATTTCCTGATCACTGTAGTTTTGTATTTGTACTTACGTTTGTTCTAGTCTTAATGTAAGTGAACCCCTTATTGATTGTACAGCACCATGGAATTAATGGTGCTCTATAAATAAATAATACTTACTTTTTTAAGTAAATCAGCTTTTCTATACCTTGTTACTGCTTCTTTCTCCTTCAGTGAGCAGTGTATCTAAGAGCCTTGTAGGGTCTATACACTTCAGTTTGATAAGATTAATAATTAGGTTGACTGCAAACAGTCATTAGAAACATTATCAGGCTCTTTTGGTTCTCAGTTGTCAGTGGATGCAGGACAGAAAGCCGATTTACACAAACTGCTTAATTATGAGGGGAAAAGGAGGGGAGAAAGCACACACATTTCTTTAATGAAGTACCATATATTACAAAGTTCACTTTTATAATCTGCACTCCTGGTTTAGGCAACTTTGTTGAAAGTTTTGTTGGGTCATTAGACTTAAGACTCACGTGAGCCGGAAGAAGCGCATGTAGCGGGAAGCGGCCGTCGCTCCAGTCTGCACCACAGGAGGAACATCTAGTTTTTTGCTACATGGTCTAAGGATCGTCAGTGAACCTTGGTGAGTGCCATCCTACCTCTTCCATTTTCATTAGACCTAAGGTCTAAATTAGGCTGTAAAATACAAAAATTTGTTAAAGGAAACCTACCATTTGAAATGGTAGGGGTAAGCTGTAAGTACCGGGCACCAGCTCAGGGTGAGCTGGTGCCGGTGCTTAGTTTCGTTAGTGTTAAAACCGCGGTATCGCGGTTTTAACACTTTTTAAACTTTATAGCAGAAGCTGCTTCGGCGCTGCGCGCGACCGTGCGCGCGCAACGCCTGCGGCATTTCCTATGTAGGTGCGGGCACGATCTTGCGCACGCAGCGCCGAAGCAGTTTCTGCTATAAAGTTTAAAAAGTGTTAAAACCGCGATACCGCGGTTTTAACACTAACGAAACTAAGCACCGGCACCAGCTCACCCTGAGCTGGTGCTCGGTGTTTACAGCTTACACCTACCATTTGAAATGGTAGGTTTCCTTTAAGCTGAGTTTAGATGTGTAATAGGGTTTTGGTTTTATTTTTGGCATGTTTGCCTTTGTCTGTATATATTCCTCATTATTTGTAAAGCACTGCAGAATAGAATGCCGCTCTATAAATCAATATATATAGATATATTAATTATTACTTGCATTCTGCTTGTGTTCCCATGTGTATTTGTTGGTAGAAGAAACAGTCTCTGTGCTATAAACACATCTGGGCATAAATAGAATCGCTCCTCTTAACTACAACTTTTGCTATTCATTAATGGAAAATCAAAGTCTTTGTAGTATATACATTCCCTCTGCATTACATGACAGAGCTGGAGACCAGCTGTGGTTGCTGCTGTGAAATGAAAAAAGCCGCTGCCGTGGGCTGGGATAAGAGACCCATGGGAGACAACCCCACAACCACAAATCCTGGACTCTCATTCTGTTAGTAAATCCAACTGGTGAAGACCAAAACTAAAGATCACCCTAGAGGCCTTAATAATGTAATGTTGTTCTTAGTGAAAAAGTATTAGAAGAGAAGTAAGGAAAAAAAAACAAAGACAAGTTATAAAAGTCTCATGTAATGAACGGGCAAGTACAAGCACAGTGAGCCCTAACAATGAACCCCCCAAACTGTACCTACCTACAGGGTCCACCCTAATCAATGTCCAGTAACTACACGTCATTACACCAAAGTGAAAACATGAAACAGGACAAATAACACAAAAGAATCATGAAACAATCCAGGCCCCAACAAAGATATCAATGCAGTACAGAATCAGATATACAGAAGAATAGTCAAAGAACAAAAGCCAAGAACAGACAAAAGAAAATTTCAACCAGCAAGGACCGACCTGGGGCGAGGATATTTATGTGTAACCAGAACTGAAGATTGGATCAGAGCTCTGTCAGTTAACCATTTCTGGTCTGGAATAGAGCTGCAGAGGAGGTGGTTGTGTTGCAACCAGCAGCCCAGCAAATAAACTCATGTTCACACTACCAAAGAAAGCGAGACACAGATAAAGTTAGCATCTCTTCAACCTTACAGATAGGACCAAGAAAGACATAAATGTCGCATTATAGCGTTAGTTCCAAGAATGGATGAATGGCACTGGTATACTATGAATTGTTATATTTGAATGAAATGTTGAGTCCTCCTTTAGTATTTTTTTTTTAATTAGGCTTTTCAATAGAATAACCATAAGGCTGAAAAGAACGTATTAAGTTTTTCAAGTCCAAACTATAATCCTACAATGCTGAACCAGATGCAGTTCAAAAATGGCATCTCTCATATTTCCAGGTTTGGTCATTATTGGAAACAAATGTTTTAAAATTTTTCAATAATCCTTGTAATAATAGTTCTGCAGGTCTATTCCTCTGATTGAACATACTCATATAACAATAAGTAGCAAATGTGTTTCTGTGAGTTCCCTGATATCTGCAAAATGTACTAAAATAATAATCTGTAAGAAACTCTATGAAATTCCTTTTCTAAGTGACCAGAATTGAATTTGGGTTGATATGCTTTTAACTTCTGTATATATACTTGAGTATAAGCCGAGTTTTTCAGCACAAAAAAACAAACAAACAGTGTACTCATCCCCCGACAATGCCCCGGCAGGTCCTCTTCTATACAGCGATGCTACGTCATCGGCTCCGTGTCCCTGCGCTGTCCGTCGCAGGAATCGTGACGTCATCCACTCGCTGACATTCTACTATGTGCGCTGAGCATTGCTGTATAGAAGAGGACCTGCTGTGGGCATTGTAAGGTGAGTGCGCTGTTTGTTTGTTTTTTCATACAGGCATTATGTTGGGGGCAGGGGCTGCAGGCTATATACAAGAGGGTTCCCAGACTATATACTGCAGGGGGTGGCTATATACTACAGGGGGCTGCAGGCTATATACTAGGGGGCTGGCAGGATATATACTACAGGGGTGGTAGTCTATATACTACAGGGGGCAGGCTATATACTACAGGGGGCTGCAGGCTATATACTAGGGGGCTGGCAGGATATATACTACAGGGGTGGCAGTCTATATACTACAGGGGGCAGGCTATATACTACAGGGGGCTGCAGGCTATATACTAGGGGCCAGGAAGGCTACATACTACAGGAGGGTGGCAGTCTATATACTACAGGGGCTGGCAGGCTATATACTACAGGGGGCTGAACGCTTATATACTACAGGGGCTTGGCTGGCTATATACTACAGGGGGCTGGCAGGCTTTATACTACAGGGAGCTGGCAGGCTATATGCTACTGGGGCTGGCAGGTTATATGCTACAGGGGGCTGGCAGGCTATATACTACAGGGGGGTGGCAGGCTATACACATATACAGGCCTATACTAGAGTCAATACGTTTTTCCAGTTTTTTGTGTTAAAATTAGTGGTCTCAGCTCAGTATATTCTTTAAATGTGTTTTACTAGAAAAGGAAAACATTTATTCCAAAAAATCTGCCACGTGTTTATGGATTTATATTGTTACTTCTATGGAGTTACAATTCTTCACAAAACCCTTCTCAGGTGCAGTATTGTGTGTGGAAGAACCCTTGAAAGTCTTTTTAATACTTCAATACATAAATTTAATTAACTTAGCCTCCGCCATCATTACACATATGTCGTAAATAATAATGCACCATTCAGCCGGGACATATATATACTGTACCGTGGGTTGAAAAACTATTCATACTGTACCCGTTAAACTTTTTCTAATTTTTAAGCCACATATTTAAATGTATTTTATTGATATTTTATTTGACAGAACATTTTTGTAAAAAATAATGAAAAGTATCTAAAAAGTTTCATAAATACTGAAAAGTATTTATGCTTTTGCATATTTTTGCAAACTAATACACCGAAAAAGGCAGCCTACATACGTATTTGGCCTCTTGTAGCCTGAAACTCCTAAATAAATTCCAGGGTGCCAAATTGCATTTAGCAAGCACTAAATTATTAATTAAAAATACATAGGTATTACAATTAGAAAAGTTTTTTAGGCATGCTTAACAAGGTGGTGTAGAGAAGCTGAGACAAAAACTATTATCAGTAGTGGAGTCAATAATGGATTTTTCTATATTCAATATTGAATTCCGTATGTAGGCAAATTAAATGACTGCTGTTGAATTTATGTTAACAAGCTAAAGAAAGTGTTTATTAAACACACAATAAATATATTTACCTAATTTACCTATACCTGTGCTAAACACTAGTGACTACATTTGAGCAACAACCCCACAGTATTGAAAGAGTTCATTATTAGCCTCCTTATCTGTCTGAGGTGGACAGAGCTCTGAAGGCTTTCAGTTACACTGCTCACTACAGGAGAAAAAGAAGAAACAAGACACAGAGAAGCTGCTTTACTTAATTAAGTATATGGCAGAGTTTACTATTATCACCTGCTCTATTAATTTCTTAAATAACTAAAAAACCTGCTTCAATTGTTTACATTCACTTTAACATTTAAACTTATAAAATGGGTAACTTTCTGCTGACACATTCTTGAAATGAGGCATTATTGTAGTGATTTCATTCAGCTGGAGTTTTAGGCATGAAAAATCTACTGTACATAAAACACTTAAGAGAAAGACGTATCCAACACAATTACGTTCATGTCGCAGCTGCATTTGCTAAACACATATGTGAGAAAACTGGGCAATTTTTGCCTTAACTTTATTATAAACAGAATCTTAGAATCTCCAGATTTATAAACAGTTTGGATTTACAGCATCATCCACATTAGCAGGAATGATAGTTCCTTTCCCATAATCCCCTGGGGTACATTGCTTAATCTTTTTGTACTGTATAGGAGCAGCAAAATGTTGGAACAAAAGCAAAGTTCATCCTCTCAAGAGAGATTGGAAACCTACAGTTTACATGATTTGATGCAGCCACCTGACGCATAGTGGAAATGTTATGTACAATATATAGGGGTTTAGATCTGGTTCTACTGTAATTTCTGGACAACAGCGAGAAATAATCCATGTTTCCTGGATAGTGGAAATGATTAAAATCAATGTGATCCTCAGGGATGTAGTCTTTGCAGATGTTTCCCAAACTGAAAAACACTGCACCTGCGTGGGCCCACCATCTAGGGGGATAAGTTCCATACAGATTACATTAGGGAGTGGGTGGAGAATTATGAAAGTTGGACTCTATTGGACACGACAGCCTGTGTACTGAACAATGCAGAACATCACACTTCTATGCTTAACACAATAATGTCAGCAACAAATTATCCGTGGTAAAGGAAAAAACAATAAAATAGAGAAAAAGAAGCCAAACACCGCCAGCAAAACTGCCCTAAAAGTGAGATGGGTATAATGAGATTTTAACTAGTATTTACCATATGGTAGCACATTGAGGTCCTGCTCCTTCATTCGACAAACTAAGGTTTCATTCACACACAGCCATATAAACAGTCTATGTGAGAGCCATGAGCTTTGTGCCAAAAAATGGATCATATCCTGTTTTCAAAATGGGCAAAAACATAGTAGAGCCATAAAAGAGTCGTTTTCACATATTTTCAATCGTTTTCTCTTTCTCTCTCTATAACTATTTGTCACCCCAATGTTTACACCCAAATATATTTTCACAACACCAAAAATATACAATGCCAAGGTAAGCAAGCATCCAGCATCCATATAAGACATATGTGACAGTGTAGAAGTTTCTGGCATCTCTAACTTTTTATTACAATTACTTTTAAGTTCATCCTAATATTCTTCTCTGAGTAGGTCCTAATAAATGGACGACTGGGCGGCACCAATTGAGGGTGTGTCTATGCATTCAGACTCCCTCCAATCAGAGTTGACAGTTCCAGACTGTGCAGGGACACACCCCATTGACAAGGGACAGAGTAACAACCATTTGGCAATGTATCATCATCCTGCTAGCAGTAGGAAAATGTTTTAGTTGACACACTTCAAGTGCCTCTGGTCCTTTAGCCATGACACATGCAAACAAAAGGTTTTGGCCACAAATAGAAATGTTAACTCAGTGTTTATGAATAAATGCCCTAATAGGTCTATTTACATAGGGCCACAAACAGGGTAATATTTGTGGGCCTTTTGTTGTCGTTGGAGATGGGAGGGGTGAATTCTGTACTTGTGCACAATAGACCTATATGGGGCCATGAGCACTTATCCTTGGCTGCTTTCACACAGCCGTTGCGGGGATGTATATTCCAACAGATATTAGTCCCCCTAGACAGCTATGGTTCCTGGCCGCGGTAACCATACCGTGCGCGGGACAAAGATAGAGCATGCTTTACCTTTCACTGTGTTTACGGCCTGGAGAGGGGAGTGGGGAGCAGCACTCACCCTGCCTTGGCTATATAACTACTTGCATGACTCCACTATATTCTGGTCATGTGACCCATCACAGTTGCTTTTGAGAACTTCCCCTGTGCCCTGCTAGCAGGGGTTGGGTGCATGCTGGGTGCTATATTAGGCTAGTGCTGAGCTGAAGAGTCGGACACTGGGTGGAGGGGTGTGATAAGGATGTTGCCCCTCCAACCAGTCCAGTCCAGGGCTTCTTAATAAACTCGGTCCTGCATATATGCACTGAAGCATGGGTCACATGTACTATCCCGACTTCAATGAGGCAACATGTTGGCCCTGGGAGCTGCATTAAACCCAACTTTAGATGACAGACATCTAACATAAAGGGTGATGTGGGATATTAATAGACTAATTGTAATGGGCCTATAGGTGGTTTGGTATCCTAAATCAACCTGACAGTTTCCCTTTAGACATAACTGAAGAAGATCCTATTATGCATCTTAGAGTGGAGTGGGAAAGGTTGACATTCAACAGGTTCAATGCTTAAGATACTGTCACACACATGTGACACTATCCCACCAGATCACCCCAATGTTTATACTGGCCTCAATGGTGACAAGTGCATTTCTGTTCATACTTGGGATTAAAAATATGGTCCCTGGTCATGTGATGTCACACAGGTGCCGGAGCTCTGATTACTCTTTATAATACTAATGTGTAGTGCACCTGTGTGACGTCACATAAACCCGGGACAGATTTTATCCCCTGGAAGTAAACAATAAGCTTCGTGTAGAATGACAGCAAGCAGAGATCTAGAAAACCAAGAGGAATCGATACAGAAAGTGTATTGGAAAATTGTATAACTATATTTATTTTCTGAAAATGGACAAACCCTTTCATAAGAACTACACTTAGATAATGGAGGTTGACTTCAACTTTGTTGAATCCATATCTTGGCAGCGGAATTATAATCTTACGGCTCCAAGACCGTGTTAGTGGTGGTTGTGGTGGTTTAGTAGGTGGTCAGTCCTACGTCTAGAACTCTTGTGTGTTCTTGTGTGTTGTGGAATTGTTATTGACCACTACCCCAACATACTGGAGATATGTCTCTCTTGCATCCTTAACTGCTCTGTCACATTTTTTTCATATAACTGTATATGGAAATGGATAAAAGTTTATGTGCACTTGAAAGTTTGGAAAAATCTGTCCTATATGTTTCCTCCATGGAATTCTTAATAAGTACATTCACAATGTACAAATGAATGAGTGCAATGTACAGCTGTGGATAGGTGCAAGAGAAAATCTGAGTCATACTTCTCCGAGCTTCCCAGTATTTAGTAATCACAGCCTAGGATATAATTTGTGACAATGATATTCCATGATAAATTCTAATGGAAATGTCCCGTCCTTGAAGTTATTAATCTCGAGGTTGATCACAGGCGCTACTCTGTGGCTGTTCACCATATTCTCCCCCGCAATAAGAACCTTTCCCATACACAAAGTCTCAAAATCTTTCACCCACATCAGTACTCTGGAGAAGGCAACAGGCCAAAAAACATTCAGCTGTAACCTACAACATGACTCATCGACTCCCCATAAGAATCAAGAACTTTAAGCAAATTGTAACCCTTTAATTAGATCAACATTTCCTTCTGAAACCAGCCAAGACAAAAGCTTATTATCAGCGTTGTAATGCTCTTCTAAATGGATTCTTCATGATCACTCTTATTGACATGGTGCAATGTCTGCGCCATCTGCAGAGGGGGTCATCTACAATATACAGCTGACACCGTGTGTGCAAGTAGAGGTTAATTGGGTTTCCCAGGAATATAGAAAATACCCAAGCAGTAGAATACCCAAACTTCATTCGTAGGATGAAGTGCCTCCTGTGACCCCATATAACTTTCAGTTAAAAACAAGCCCGAAAAATGTGAGGAGAAGAGGGTAAGTGTGTGACCTTTTTTATGATTCAATGGAGACCCCTCGTGTCACTGAATACTGGTACTTCTGGATTAAACTTCTAGTTCTGGGATTGTACAGGTCCGAGCCTTTGGTAGAAGCCAAATGCATGTAAGTATATGTTAGGCTACATTCACATGGACGTGTACTCGCCTGGCCGTAGCCGGATGAGCACACATTGAAGCGCTGTTCACCCCTGCCCTCTCTATAGGAAACAGCGTTGCAGTGTATATGCACGGAGTGCCACCGAGTCTCAATAGCCCTCTATAGGGACATTGTTTGCAGCCGGATATACGTCCCCATATGTGCAGTATGAATGGGGCGTTAGTTGGTATATCCTACATCCTTCCCTGTTTCACAGGAAAATCCATTCCATCAAAATCCATCATGATAAACTAAGGACACTTACTCATAGATCCAGGCACTGTGACTGTGGGAATCTTCTTACCGTATATATACTCAAGACCCCTTATTTTACCACCAAAAATTGGGAAAAACTATTGACTTGAGTATAAGCCAAGGGCGGGAAATGCATTGGTCACAGCCCCCGCCCCCCCCCCCAGTATATAGCCAGCCAGTCAGCCATCCCCTAGTAGCATACAGCCTGACAGCCCCCCGCAGTATAAAGCCTGCCCCCCCCCAGGCACTTAAAAAGAAAAAAACTTATATACTCAACCTCCGATGTCGGCGCGTCCAGTCTTCTTTCTTCCGTCATGGAAGCGCCCATGTTTTCTTCCAGCAGGCGCATACTATGACGCGGCCACTGCTGACATCATAGTATGCGCCGGCCAGGAAGATAACATGGCCGCGACAGAAGAAGAGCCGCGGGGAAGAAAGAAGACAGAACGCGACGACATTGGCGAGATTGGGGAGCAGCTTGGAGCATCGGGCTGCCGGAGGGTGAGTATACAAGTTTTTTTTTTTTTTTTTTTAAGCTCTCATAATAGACTCGTGTATGAGCCGAGGGGGCGTTTTCAGCACATTTTTGTAAAGTGCTGCGGAATATGATGGTGCTATTAAATCAAGATTATTATTGTTGAATCTCCACATGATATATACATGTAATTTAACAATACTCTCTCTGTAATAAAGAGTGATTGGTTCAATAAGTTTTTTGTGTGTCTTAATAATAAATAAAATCTTTTCTATGGGTAGTGATTGCGCCTGAACTAATTTTGTATTTATATCCATTATCTTGTGATCACCCCTCATTGTCACAGTGTTGTCTTCACATTATTTTGATTTATAGATTTTAGAAGCGAATACATCCATAATATGTACAGAGTAAATTACAACATGCATGAGGGATGAAAGCACTATACTCTATGGGGGAGATTCATCATAAGTCTCTTAGAGCAGAACTATTCTAGTTGCTCACAGCAACCAATCAGAGCTCAGCTTTCATTTCCCCACAGCTGTTTATGAAATTAAAGCTGAGATCTGATTGGTTTCCTTGGGCAACTAGAACAGATTTATTTCAGAAATTTGATGATTAATATCCCCATATATCTCCTGGAGTAATGAATAAGCAAACTAATACTTGACCACATTTAGGTAGATACTTGAAAAAAATTTTAAAAATACATTAGATAAGGGGTTAATAACAATAAAAAAAAAATAAAAAAATAAAACGCAAAGGCATAATTCTTGTGACAATTCTGATCCGGGTTTTCGACCTGTGTTTCCTTCACCCTGGGTAAGAGGGTGCAGGATACCACTTACATGTAATTTGGGGGATACAGATAGCAGGGGAAGAGTCCCATACAAATTTTGTATAAAGTGCTGGGGAGAAAACCAAGACTGGAGTGTTCATACAGATGATGTGAGCAGGACAGTATTACATCCAGACCTGTCCAGCGTGTGTACAATGGAGAGGACTAATGTTCTACTAGCTGCCAATACCAAATATATCAGCGCAGGAATGAAGCTTGGAGAAGTCGGATCAGAACACATCTGCAGTCTATAAAGTTGGATTGACGGGTTGTATTGTATTGTTTGGAAGGACTCCTGGATTTGAAAGCTCTGAATTCTATTTCTTACAGGGTTACAACATAAGATTTTGGTTTACAACCTTTTTCATATAAGGCTAACTATTTTTGGAAAGGTTTCTCATTTCTGTGCTGTTTTATTTGACAAGGGGCTGGGATACTATAGAGATGATTGTTTGGAGTCCCAGTGTCCCACCATCATGGACACACATTGGTGGGAAGGATCCTACAGAGATCTCTGGACCCAGGAACGCTACTGCCCTCAATGGAAGTCTAAAAAGTGACTGTAGTGGCCACCCTTCAGCTGGCACAGTTCTCTGTGTTCTCCGTCTTGGTTTTCTGACCCTGGGTGGCTGAGCACATACTGAATCACACACCTGAAGCTCACATCAGTATGGTGCTGCTGTCTAGCAGGGAAGTATCACTACGATTACTTTCGGTCTGGGGACTGTATGAGCACTTATCCAGCACCAATATCTGAAGAGCCCAGAAACTGGAACTTTCTGAAATTCTCTAAATGGAGAATTGCTTGTTCTCATACTCATCTACACAGCCAGAGCTTTAAGGGATACGGCAATCACATCATTACTCCCATTAAACTACTAGTCCCTAGAAATGTGCTTTCTAGAATTGCCTTCCTACCTATAAAAAAAAAAATCTCCTTGCAAGCCGCATGCAATGAGCTGAAAATATATAGCCAGAGATGAGTCAAGCCTGGAGGCTGCAAACTCTGTTCCGATTGGGTTCATCCAGTGATATAAAAGGTTCTGCAACTTTGTGAAATAAATACAGGCAGTCCCCGGGTTTTGTACAAGATACCTTAAGAGCAAACCTACAGAACCTGAATGTGTATGCAAGTCAGAAGTGTATACTTTATAATTGTAGCTCCAGGCACAGCTTTTTGAGTCTCTATAACAATAAATCTTAATTGCAGTCACACATGATAACAGTTATAGCTGTTTATTGTAGCCTAGGGCTAAAGTACAGTACATTACCAACATCCAGAGGTCTGTTTGTAACTAGGGTCATCTGTAAGACGGGTGTTCTTAAGTAGGGGACTGCATGTACATACTGATATGCTTGGATTATATCCCATGGAAAACATGTGAATTATAATTCCTAAGATTCTTTCATATACAAATAATAGCCATGTAATGGTACCAGCCTCTGAAGACTGATATGACAAGTTCTGTGCAGCGCTGCATAACCTGTGTGCGCCATATAAAGGATTATTATAAGATGATGTATATTACGTCCTCTCGGCTGGTGCCCATAATTTTGTCACATTGAATGCAAATTGACAGAAGACGTGCAACTTTCCATGGTGGCAGGGAACTGGCATACATTATGTTATATGTTACCCTGGCTCCCTCCATAAATAACCCCTGAACTGTGTGTCCAGCTTACTGTATGCCTCTTGTGCTTAATTCACAAACCAAAACCAGCAGCAAACCTGTGCACAAGTCATGTGTGGCTACTGAGCAGAAGACAATCTTAGAATGTGTTGTCACCTATACAGAAACACAAGGACCTCTAAACAAAGGACATTTTGGGGGGAAAAAATAAAATACACGTTTTGGTGTAGTAAACAGTTTTTAATGGGTCTTCTTTAAGAGACTTTAAGCTACAAGACTTTTTTTGTGCAGCATCTGTGCAACTGTTAACTTCTGTAATATATGACACAGAATTTTAGACAAAAGTTCTAATAGGGCCTCCTTTAGTTCTGTGTATGTAAAATACTGACCCTACGGCACTTGTACATCCCGGACTGCACACTGCCGTTTTACATGGACTCTTACGATTTATGGTGGATCCACAGGTTCAGTTTTTCAGATGCAGTTTTTGATGCCCAAACCAGGAGTGGAGTGAAAAAGAGGTGGAACAGCTTCTCTCACTAATTAGTCCTCGCCCATAGTCCACACCTGCTTTCGCCTTCAAAAACTGTAACTGAAAAACAGAATGTGTGGATGCACCTTCAAGGAGTCACTGCTTCCACACAGCACTACAGTCCTATACTGTTCTCTTGTACAAGGCTTTAGTCCCCAGGGAAGACGAGGACTGCTTGACTAGTTGAGTTTGATCCTCCTAGGAAGCGTTCAGTCCAGGATATACACCAGCTGTACGGTCTGTATACACAAGTGTGAAAAGAGCGTAATAATGCAGAATAAAATGGACCAGCTCCACAATGAGTGTGCAGACTGGATGCTTACAATCAATCATTTTACAGGCCCTTGAAGTTCTTACAATTAAACCTTTCCTTGCAGACTGTTTCGATACGGACTGGTAGCAACTTTGGTGGCATTCAAAAACTCAATGCGACTCCAGCTTAGAAGACATTTCTCATGGTTTCAAAAAGGAAGAAAGGAGATGCTAACATATTCCACTACTAGCAAAAAGACTGAAAAAAAAGTCACAAAAACAGTAAATGGAGGTCTCATAAAGCCATCATAAACTAGAACAAGTGATGGGAGTGAAACCAGGTCATTAACTATTGGTAAACAATTGTAAAATAGCCCAAACCACTTCTGCCAGAAAAGCCTTCCCTATGAATGCATAAGATCAAAGCCTTTCTGGCAGCAAAGTGGTTAAATATCACACAAGTCAAAGTTTATGTCCATTCTCATCCTTATTAACCCCTTCAAGTCCTAGCTGAGATTTACCCAGCCTATAAGAGTATAGTGATCGCAATAGGAAGGATTCAGAAGAACAGACAACCGAGATGGGAGAATCCCCCCTCCCGTCTGCCGAACTCTTGTTTCTGTGCATTGTCAGGCTGGGAGGGAGTGCTAGTTTTCCAGAAAAGCCACGTAGTCAGTGAGTCTAGCCAGCTGCTGCTCGTTGGGGATCAGGGACAGGGGAGCCGAATCTGTGTGGAAAGAAGAAGAAGAAATCGTCACTGACCTCCCACCCAAACCATACACCGTTACCATGCAGAGTTCCCTCCCTCCACCCGACCTGCAGGGTTTTAGGAAATCATAAACAGAACTGCAGGCAAACGTTACATTCAGAGCAGAAACAGAGAAAACTTTTGAGTTTTATTTTTAGGAATGGATTAAGATTAGGGGGGAGGGTGTAGCGGATGTAACCTTAAGCCCAGTGATTGTGAGAGCAGTTGCTTTACTTTAAAATAACATCGTCTGCCAAAGATTTTATTAACTATACAAAGCGGCAAACGACAGCAGAGCCATGCGCAACAAGGTCAACTACGGAATCCGTAACAAATGTTAGAAAGCAAACAAGACCAGAAATAAAATAATTACAGCTAAACCAGCACAAATTAGGAAAAGCTAGTCAAGTGTAAGCTAACAATCTAGGGAACCATTACAAAGGCTTAATGTGTCCCTCTAGGCAGAGAACACTGCCCAATCTGACATCTGGTGTGGAGAGACCTCACTGCAAGCTGGGCGGCACACATGCGGGGGCTCATAAGGTCGTGTCCGCGAGTGCAGTACATGTCCTGACTAGGATAGATGCACGATAAATAGCTGCGTCTAATGCCATTGTGTCTGCAATGTACCACCCAGTGTCATCTCTCATACCCAAATAGGGAGGGAGAGACTCCTTAGGGGTATTCCATAAAAAGAAGCATTCTTTTCTAACATCTATTACATGACATTAAGGCAATTATGAATCCCACAAATAGCAGCCACTTACCAGGTTTCTTGGGCATCACCATACGTGTGGCAGAGTCGGCTTGCCAACCCTGCTCTACTACACCTGACAGTGGCAAAAAACAAAAAATAAATGTAGTTAAGACTTTCTTACATTCAACACTAAAGTTCATTAACTAAAGTTGTCCAAGTTAATTCGAGTA
Source organism: Engystomops pustulosus (assembly GCF_040894005.1). NCBI lineage: Eukaryota > Metazoa > Chordata > Amphibia > Anura > Leptodactylidae > Engystomops > Engystomops pustulosus. Next base: position 80,638,684 of record NC_092418.1, read on the forward strand.
AAAGCAAACTTTCACACATTGCAAAAAAAAAAAAAAAAAAAAAAAAGGTTGGTTTTTTAACCCACAGCCAATTTTGAGCTATGCTCACATGAACAGGTAGTGAGCATGTGGTGTGCTCTGCACATAGGGGTGGACCTATGTAGATGAATTTACCTACATCACCATGATAGTGGGGTAAGTATTCTCTCAGCATGTGACCGCTCCTCACTATTTTAGCATATTTTTTTTTCTAACATCAGGACAACTCAGACACACCCAAAAATGTATATACAGCAAAGTTTCATGGCAGTGTTGTTTCCTAGTTATCACTTCTGTCCCAACACAACTAGGAAAATGTTAGGCATCAGTTATTGTGAGCCAAAACCAGGAGCAGGTTGTAAACACACAACAGCAGCAATTCTGTCATTATGTGTTACTGCTGTATAGTCTACATTCCATGTCTTATCCTCTATGTGTGGATAAAGCGATATCCCGTATGGCAAGAGATACTCAGCAAGTAAATAGTGACAGGTACAGGGGGGTTGGCACAAAATCAAGAGTACCATATCTGTGTCAGGTAACCAGTGCACTGCTTAAGTCCCAGTGAGACACCAGTAAGTATACAAACTATAAAATGCATCTGTGGTTCCAAGTACAGACTTTGGGCTGCCAACGACCTACCGTGGTTGTAGGTGAATCACTGCATCATAGTGATATATAAACCCCATAAGAGTACATTACGTCTGTTCTGCTGACAAGCAGGGACTATGCATTATATATAATCATGAAGCCAAGATTCCTGGCATGAAAACTGTGGTCAGTCCAAATCCAGTGATTCACAGGCTGACCAGAGTAGGTCTGTGGGTGCCCATAGTCTGTAACTAGAAATGCCAGTGACAGACGGAGCACTTACCTTTAACAGCCTCTTCCACAGGAAGACCAACAAAGGCTGCTAAATCATCAGCAGAAATGGATGTGTAAGCTTGTGATACCAGACCAAAAGCTCGCCGTCTTGTTGCATCTATAATATAAAAGAAAAAAAATTTGTTTCAACTTAACTGGGTGCACACAAAAGGATTTTTTGAGGTTTAATGATCACAAAACAAAGCAACTGATTTGTATCTATGCAACCAACAATATCTGTTGGACTTTGTCTCCCTCTGCTGGCTAATGCTGTAACTGTAATGCACTAGCTATGGTGAATTATTTTAGATGTTTTACTGCCACAGACGTCTTGAAAGTGGGAAAAAAAACCTGACAGTGAATAGCACCACCCACTGGAGAGATGATAAATAAGTTTGGTGCTTGCTCAGCTACTTGTGCTTTAAAACTTTCTGTCTTCAGATAACACTTCAAACTAATGCCAACATGGGGAAAAGTAGGTGAATCCAGCAACCAGGCAAAAAAATATTAAATCATAAGTATAAAACTTAGTTTTTATTTCATCCTTTTAAAAAGTAGGTTAAAAAGGTACCATGGTAATGACAGGAACTGACGCGTTTCGAACTAAATGCTGTTCTTAATCATAGACTATGATTGACTATGGACTATGATTAAGAACAGCATTTAGTTCGGAACGCGTCAGTTCCTGTCATTACCATGGTACCTTTTTAACCTACTTTTTAAAAGGATGAAATAAAAACTAAGTTTTATACTTATGATTTAATATATTTTTTGCCTGGTTGCTGGATTCACCTACTTTTCCCCTGAATATGCACTGAATCGGCTCAGTTTGTCCGAGCACCGGCTCTCAACACGTGGCTACAAGAAATGGGTGAGCTGAAAAAAACTTTTTCTCTTTTTGTCTAATGCCAACATGACCAAGTCCATACAACACAAGCATCACCTTAGTGAGAATCGGTCGTCAATTTTACCATACATTTCAGACAGAGTAAGGTAGGAGCCGAGCTATGTAACCATACTTGTGTACGCTCATATTCCAGGATTGTAGCTGGACTTGGAGCAAGAGCATGTACTCCTGTGTAATAGGTTACTGGACACAAAAAGCCCTCTGCTCCAAGTCAGTGCTGAAGCAGGCTTCCATGAATACTACAGCATTCAAGGGGTAGGGAGATGTGCTGTGTGGAGAGAAAACGTCACATACAACAGTCCTCCAACTGCAGATACAATTTTGGACCGTAAATGTTTTTTTCACTGCCCTGCTGCAAGTAACACCCACACAAAAGGTATATGGCCGCACAGATATCCAGGATAACACACACTGTCTGTAGCTTTATATAATATGACTGAAGAGATTCCCTTTAAGTGCCCTTACCTCGTACGGCCTCTATGATTGGCTGGATGTTTTCAGACCACTGATGGGCAGCTATGGAAGAATAGATTGCTGGGAAGTCTCTCTGCCAGATTCTCTGTCCTACCTCCCAGATCCAGCCAATCTCTGGGCTGGCCTAAGGAAAGTAATAAGAGCCACATATCAATATTTTGGTGAAATTAAGAGGGAATTAAAAATTACAGAAAAGACTTAGAAAACTACTAATATGCCTTACGTGGTTAGCATAAGAGTTTAACTTTTTCATTTGGAGGGGAGGCAAAATCAAAGTGAGACAATTTTACAAATCACACAGAACCATTTCAACACCCTATTCCTGCAAGCTACAAGGAACCCTGGATGCACCCACACACCTAGTATATCACAGAAGCAGTGTAGTGTATCCATTTATGACAATCCCACACACACGATGGATCTTTGATCTGCAGCATGTCATTTCATTGCTGCAGATCGTGGGTGTCGAATTCTGTAACCATTCCCCATGCATCAAAAACTGGCCAAAATATAAGCAATGATTTAAATGAGCAGCCAAAAGCAAATTTTGGCTGTGGATTTTACTTGCAATGGGTTTATGGAATTTTTACGAATCCCATTCAGTAAACCGCTACTGTAATGGAGGATGTGCGAGTCACAAAATAAGGAGGGTAAAAAGTGTAACCTACAATCCCCAAGTAATACCAATGTGTGCAACAGACCTTACTAAGCAAATAGACAAGGACATGTATTACAGGTGGAGAACACTGTGGGCTGTACAGGCTACACTCTTAAAGCCAGAAAGTTAAGAGCGGGCCATGCCCAGCAAGACACATCTCCTGAATGCCAGGCAGACATGGGGAGCATTGTAGTTTGCAGGAGAGGAGGGTGGAGATGCAATTGCATGTGGTTATCCAGGCACTGTATGGACAGCACATGAATATGGATATTCCTTAGACAAACTCAGATGTCAGAACCCCTTTTCTGATAAAGCCATCAGGACTTGTTCACTACATATTTACTGAAATAAAACACTATGGAAAAGGGACTTACAGATTTAACAGCAGAGGGGATTCTTTTCCATAAATAGCGAGCGTTATTCCTAAAAAAGAAAAAGGTTTATACCAGTGCATCCTGTACATACATATTATAAACCAGAGCTGGCGGCTTTTTTGGGGACCTAATATTGGCCAAACTGCTGAATTAAGACCTCAGTCATGGAAGTGTAAAGTTATATAGCACAGCAACTTCTTCATTCAGATGTTTCCCCAACTCATTCCAACAAAATATGGGGTCTTTAGTGACGCCCCACAGTTGTGTAATTGGTAGTAAAAACCGGTCAGGGATTCATTAGGAAATTGGTTGATTCGCCTCCATCAAATGCAGTCTATGAACACATTCGATCGATTTTTTTTTAAAATTGCGATTTAAAAAACAAAAAAATAACAAATAATTAACCGGACTCTTACTCATAGATGTGCTTACTCATGCACTGTGACTGTGGGAATATTCTTATATTTGTCATCCTTGTAAAACAAACTTTCTCTATTATGCCAATGAGCCTGATGAATCTAGGGGTGTCAGAGACCCTCCATGCTGTAGCTTTAAAGGCTGTTACACTTCTCAGTGAGCACTTCCCTCGTCTTCAGCTGCCAGGAGATTACATCAGGCAGAGGGATGGGAAAGTGCAGAGTACAGGAGCACAAAGATGGGGCTAAGAGCAGTCTGCAACACAGACAAGGTGTTTTTTGAAATGCAGCCAAACAAAAGCCCAAGCCCTAGGACTACACAGAGGACTCTGTCAGTGTGCAAGATAAGTTATAACACATAATTATATTGTAATGCAAATGCTTAGAGAAAGCACAAAGACATATTTGCACTGCAGATGTCATGGGCTTTTTCAAATTAGGTTGGTTCCCTTTAAGTCCGTCAAGGAACATGGATAATATATGTTAAAGAGCAGCCAACCCCTTTAAGACTTCAATATTCTGAACCCAGGGCATCCATTAAAAATAACTGCTCACCTCTCCACCTCTTTATGATAAATTCTTATGCGCCAAAACAGTGAGGGAAAGTTAAAGTGTTGGCTTATTGCAAAGTCACAGTCCACAGTCTTATTGAGCTTGATTTTATTTGGCACAGCATATCGGTATGGATGAATTTCTGGTTTTGCAGAGTTTGGTTAAGCCTCAAAATTCTGTTTGGGTACCCGACCCATTTAACACCTGCAATCAGTTCTGGCACTGCTGGTGAGTGTTAACCATTTAAATGCCAACAGTGCACATGCAGTGCAAAATTGCTGATTGTGTGTGCTGGCATTTTGCTGAGGACCGTTGTTTTCATGCAAGTAGGTTTATTTGCACATGAGAACAGCCACATCTCAGTAGCAATATAATGTGTTTCGGCTCGTAACTCTTTCTCAGCTATGACCGTAGAACTTCTGTTCAAACATTAGGTCCACTCATCACCATTTAACTGGAGTAGCTTAACCAGTTAAGGACCGGGCCCTTTCCTGTTTTTTCGCTTCCATTTTTCACCCCTTACCTTCAAAAATCTATAACTTTATTTTTACACGTAAAGAGCGCTGTGATGGCTTGTTTTCTGCGTAACAAATTGCACTTCATAGTGATGGTATTGAATATTCCACGCCGTGTTCTGCACCATTTTCCAAATGCAGTGAAAATGGTGAAAAAACGCATTTGCGCCATTTTCTTGTGGGTTTGGTTATTACGGGTTTCACTGAGCGCCCCAAATGACATGTCTACTTTATTCTTTGGGTTGGTACGATTACGGGGATACCAAGTTTATATAGGTTTTATAATGTTTTATTTTTTGATTTTGCCATCTTCAGGTGCTAATAACTTTTTCATACTTTGTTGTAGAGAGCTTTGGGTGGTGTCATTTTTTGCGACAGATAATATTTTCAATTATATCATTTTTAGGTCTGTACAACCTTTTGATCACTTTTTATAGATTTTTTTAATATATTTTTCAAAATGGCAAAAAAGTGCCTTTTTCGACTTTGGTAGCTATTTTCCATTATGGGGTTAAACACAGTGAAAACCGTTATATTTTGATAGATCGGGCATTTTTGGACGCATTGATACCTAATGCGTTTATGATTTTTACTGTTTATTTATATTTATAACAGTTCTAAGGACAGTATGACAGTATATGGGGATTTTCCTCCTCATTCATTACAATGTGCTATCAGCACATTGTAATGAAGGGGTTAAAATGCAACAGCCTGTAACAGTCTTCGGAAGACCCGAGGCTACCATGGAGACGGATCGCCGCTCCCCGATGACATCACGGCAGCATTGCTGTGATAACACCCGCGATCGGCGCTAGCACCTATTGGAGGTGTTACCGGTAAGTCTTTGCTGCAATATGCACGGCGGGCGGTCGTGAACCAGTTAAGAGAGCAAAGTAAATAAGATCAAGGTATTAGTTGATCTTATTTACAACAAAATCGATAGGACACACTCCCTTTTCGGGCAAGTCTAAAAACTGCCTAAAAAGGTCTAAAACCCGTAATAAATGCAACACACAGCATTTCAGGTGCAAATTACTCCAGAATTCTGGAATAGACAGATGGATAAATCTCCCCCAGGATCTCCTCACTTACTCCTTTGTGAAAGTGATAACCAGGTTAAACCAGTCAATGGTTTGCCTCATATGTACTGTCCTGGTATACACCACTTTGATCAGAAGGTATGAGTTGTAATGACAAATTATTTATAAAGAACAAGATAGATGTGATTGAGAAGCCTTCCATCATGTAATCCCATACTCACATGTCATTATGCAACAGGTAAAGGACTAAAAGTTGACTGTATACTTGTGGAGTAGCAACACCTCCTGGAGCCTAAATAAAATATATCAAGGGTTAATAGAATTTTACATAAAACTGAAGCATCCATAATTATCAGTTTACAGCAAGTGACCTTTTAAATGGAACCTGTCATAAGCACTTTTTCTGGTTCCCCACGTGTCCCCATAGAGAATAGTGTGGACATTGCCAAAGTGTTTTTTTTAATAACAAAACTGGCCATTTCCAATAACAACAGAAGTTAGATGAAAGTTTACCCTATTCCCCCCCCCTCCGGAAATCACCCTGCCATGCGTCTATTACAAATAGGAGGGATATAGGTTTTTTTTTTAAAATTTGAAATAGACGCACGACAGAGACAGAGGCCACTCCCATGGGACACTGCTCTGCAGAGAGAAATGAAAACTTATCTAACTTTTTTAATCAGAAAAGGACAGTTTTTTCCTTTTACTGGAAAATGTTATAGTTCTGTTGCAAAAAGCAATAATTTGTTAAAGGAAATATACCATGAAAACAAGCACGATAAACCACGATTCTGATCTAGGCACTGCGATTGTGGTAATCCTCTTCTATTTGTTACTCACAGCCCCCTTCCTTCTAAAATCTACTTAAAGGGGTTATCCTATACTAAAATGAAAATAAAAATACAAACACACAAAAAAAAATTTACTTACCTCTTGGTATCCTCCCTGCCATCTCTCCAATCTGTGCCCCATGTAAACAAACAGCGGCACGGAAGCCACGCTGCACTCTGCTTCCAGCAGGCCACGCCCACCCGTCCTGCATGATATATCGCTGGGACCTTGGTAGTCCGGAAGCTGAATGCAGGGCTTCTGTGTTTACACGTGGCATGGACCAGAGAGATAGCAGCACAGGAAACCAGGAGGTAAGTAATATGTTTATTTTTCTTTAAAATGCGCCCTTTTAAGCTGCTACCTGCCCCCTTTTTTTTTTTACAGTCTTGGACAACCCCCTTTAAACTTATGCTAATAAACCTGAAGAACTCCTGGGGGTGTTACCAGAGTCCCTCCATGCTCTGACTTCACAGGTTGTTAACATGTCTCCCTCCCCCCCTGTTCGAAGGAAGGAGCAGGAAGGGAGGAGCAGGTAGGAAGGAAGGAAGGAAGGAGCAGGCCGGAAGGAAGGAGCAGGCCGGAAGGAAGGAGCAGGCCATTTATCAGCCTGTGCATTTGCAGCGCAGAGGGGCTTTGGTAACACCTCTCAGACTCATTACCATAATACTTTAAGAGATGATTTTAGATGGAAGGAGGTCATGGATAACAAATAGAGGGCTACCACAGTCACAGTGCCTGGATTTATGAGCAAGTTCCTCTGGTTTATCATGATGGAAAATTTCCTTCAAGGGTGCATTCCTACATGCAGCCACTTACTCTTCTCCTTTATGCTGAAGGTAAAACTAACAGGAATGGAGTTTACCTGCAGTGCTGACCAGATAAAGCTACAGACATTCATGTATTGGCCATGTATTATTCCTTTGTGCATGGTCTAAAGCAGCTGGACTGTGCACAATGCATTTATATTTCATGACTGTTACACAGTGCGGATGCACAGATGCCCGGGCTATAGTTACAGAGCCTCCCCCGGAGGTGTCCTGTACAGTAAATACTACCATGACAATTCAGGAGCGTGTAGTTATTCTTCAACCAGGGAACTTTCAAATTAATTGACAGTCATCACCAGTTATGTCCAATCACTGACTGTACAGACATAACCATGTGGAACGTGTGCATCACATCCTTCAATTTCTTCAGCTATTTCCAGGTGGCATTAGGAGAGGAGCCGCATCACAGAAATTATTTTCTTTATTGACATTTGAAGTAAAACACCTCAGATATGGTGACTTTAACCCCTTGGCCGCTGCGTAGGGCCGCAGGTTCTTATATCCAGTGGGTGATAAGAAAACAGTAGCTCCGCCCACTTGTCATTTACTGCCACCTCAGACAAGCTAGCACCGGTACCGGGGCCATGCCATGTACACAGAGATGAGCGCAGTCACAGCGGCCCATACAACTGCAGTCACCCACCTCCAGCTCCTGCTCCTCGAACTGCTCCAGAAGCCTCTGATAGGACACCGGATTTTCCGCCATCACGGCAACTGGCATCTTCCCTGCGGGCCCCCAGGGCCTCAGCACCGACCGCCAACACCCTCGTTCCGCTTCCGGGTCAGGGCACGTCACGGCACGTCACAGCTGCACACAGCGGATTGGCTGGAAAAAAAACTGCCGCTGATTGGCGGGGAAGGTGGAACGCAGACACGTGATCGTGTCCGACTCTGTAATGTAATGTGCAGGTGGTGCGGTATAGGGTCTGTGACGGTGTGAACGGATCCCTATGTAGAAATATGTATTTAAAGAGGCAACTTTTATATTATTTGTGTGCAGAGCCATGAGATCTATACAGTTTTACTCCTGCCTGATACTTACTTTACTGTCTCTTACGCCTTTCTGCTGTTAATAACTTTAATCTTTGGGCTTTAATTACAGCGATATCACATTCATATAGTTTTTCCTCAGTTTTCCTACTTTTGCATTCTCTTGATGGTATGCATGAGGTACACCATACACACAATCTCTAGTATGTGTTTTTTATATTTTTCAGTAACAACATTTTGGGTGCAAGGAATTCAAGGGTTTTTTTTGCATTTAATTTCTTGCTTTTCAGTTGGGCATCCATTACACCCCCCAGCTGCCTTGTATCTACGCCGGTACTTCACAATCATGTTTGCAGATGTGAATACCTCACAGAGGGAGCATCTTTCCTCCAGAACCATGTAGATGCCACTTTTGACCCCAGGTTGCAAAGGGATGAAATCTCCGGTATTAGACTTCTCATACACTCTGTCATATTGTTTAAAATAATGTGTAAAAGATTATCCTTATCAGTTGTAAGGGGATTTTCAAATGAGCCCTTTTAAAGCCAAAAATGGTGACGGGTACTAGGATGTGAGCAGACACTAAGACACACTAGTCTCTTAGAAAATTCAGACTCACAATCTTTATTAGCGCGCAGCCACATATATAAAACACAGAAAATTATCTGCATAGGGGTTTACATTATAAACATTAATGTCATTTAGATGTGAAAAGGCATCTAGACCATTTTTGAAGCTCTCTGCTGTCCCTATTGTCACCAGCGCCTGAGGCAGGCTATTCCACAGATTCACAGTTCTTACAGAAAATAAGCCTCGCCGCCTCTTGTGATTAAACCTTTTATCCAGGCGCAGACAGTGCCCCTTTGTCTTTAATGTGCTTCAACCTGGAACAACTTGTTTTTTGTTTGGACCATTTATATAAATGAATCATGTCCCCCTGTAGTTGTCTCTTTTCAAGACTAAATGAATAAAATTTTTCAAATCATTTCTCACAACTTAGACCCTCCATACCCCTTATCATTTTTCTGACTCTCCTTTGTTACCTTCTCTAGCTCCAGGTCCTCCTTTTTATGGACCAGAGCCCAGAACTGGACAGCATATTCCAGGTGAAGCCGAACCAATGCCTTGTACATTAGTAATATTACATCCCTATCCTGGGAGTCCAGACCACTTTTGATGCATGACAATATCCAGGTGGCTTTAGGCCACAGTCACACAATGCATTACCTTTTTGACGCATTGCATAGGCTTCAACTGTGATCACATGCTGAGGTTACGATGCGTTTTAGCAAATGCAATGGAAACTCAATGTAACCTCAGCATGTAATCACTCCACTGAAATCTTTGGAGTGCGTCAAAAACGTATATATATATAGATATATCCGCCACTGAGCTGATGCCGGCGCGGCTCTGGATCTGAGCCGAACCGGCATCGGGAAACATGGGGTGTCGGCTGTAACTAATAGCCGGCCCCCCAGTGTAACACCCGCAATCGGAGTGGACTCCGATCGCGGGTGTGTAACCCGTTAAATGCCGTGGTCAGCGCGACCGTGGCATCTAACATGCCTCTGGGGGGGTCTATCCCCCACGATCGTCCCCCCCCCAAACCGTCTTCGGGGGGCGCCAATCGGTGCTATGAAAGTGCTGGGGTTTGATCTGGTGACGTCATCTTACTGGCAGAGTGCCAGCCTATGCAAGTGCATAGGCTGACACTGATAATACCCTGCAATACATGAGTATGGCAGGGTATTATCATGAACAAGCAATCAGATGATTGCTTGTTCATGTCCCATGCTGGAAAAAGTAAAAAAAAAAAAAAGTTATTCATTAAAAAATAAACTAATAAATCAATAAATATGCCCATAAGCCCCATAACATATAAAAAAAAATTGTTGAAAACCCACCAAAAATTATCATCTTTACCTATTCAATCTTACAAAAAATGCTATAAAAAGTGATCAAAAAAACAGATGTACTCCAGAATGATACTGGTGAAAGTACAACATGTCCCGCAAAAAACAAGCCATCAACCATCTCTGTAGCCAAAAAATTTAAAATGTTATGCCACTCGGAAGACGGCAATGCAAAAATGATAGATTGTTCCCCACATTACGGTTTTATTTGACAAATTTAGTAAAACGTAAGAAAATATATTCATGTCTGGTATCCCTGTAATCGTATCGATCCATAGAATAAAGATAACATGATTATTAAGCTAAACGGTGTACACAAAAAAAAAGTCAAAAATCCAGTACAGAATTGATGCTTTTCTACTCCTGCCCTCAAAAAAGAGTTCCTAAATTTTCAACAATAGGTGATATCAACTCCAAAATGGCAACACTGGAAAAAGCATCTCATCTCCACAAAAAAAAATGGCGTCACATGGCCCCAATAACAAAAGAGCTAAATTTTATAGCCTAAAAGAGGAGGCAACGAGGAAACTAAAATCCTGGCAGCTGCAGGGTGCTCCTTCCCTTCTGCGCGTCGCTGTGCACCCAGATCTTGTGCAGTGAGCTCTGCAGATTTTTGTGGCCGATAACTTTAAAAAAAAGCATTAGCAAAGCGAGTGTGTGAGCTTGGCAGCGAGTGTGCACTGATCCCAAGTGTGTGCAGTGTCATAAGTGTGACTTAGGTTTAAGGGACTTAAGTTTGAGGGGCTTTAGTAGGTAACTTCTGTGTTTTGTGTTACTTTGACTGTAAATTCTTCTTTCTGTGCATATTTATATTGTAATCCCCATTAGAATTATGGACTCCATAAGTGGCATTGCTACAAGGTGTACATCCTGTGCCATGTATGCTTTCCTTGAACAGCCGTTCGAGGGGGAATACTGCTGTGTGGGATGTGTGAAAATTGCTCATCTGGAAGCCCAGATTCTGGATCTAAATGAGCAAGTTTCAAGGCTGCGGGCAATTGATAATATGGAACGAAGTTTGCTGCTCCTGGAGCACAAACTCTCTGGGGAAGATGGTTGTGGGGAGGGAAGTATGGAGGTGCAGAATGAGGGGGCAGCTAGTTGGGTAACATGTAGAAGGCGGGGTAGAGGGAAGAGTTGTAGAGAGTCTAGTCCTGATCTGGTGCACCCCAATAAGTTTGCCAGGCTGGTGGATGAGGGGGATATCAGCTCTGGGGTAGCAATGCTGCAGAAAGACATGGCCGCTAGCAACCAGGGGAATGTCTGCTCCAGTAAGAAGGGTAATGGGAGCAAAGACAAAGTCAGACAGGTGCTGGTAGTGGGAGATTCCATTATTAGGGGAACACACAGGGCAATCTGTCACAAAGACCGTGCATACCGAACAGTGTGTTGTTTGCCGGGTGCTCGGGTTCGGCATGTTGCGGATCGGGTTGACGGATTACTGGGAGGGGCTGGTGAGGAACCAGCGGTCATGGTCCACATTGGCACTAATGACAAAGTAACAGGTAGGTGGAAGGTCCTTAAAAATGATTTCAGAGATTTAGGCCATAAGCTCAGGGCAAGGACCTCAAAGGTAATTTTCTCCGAAATACTGCCTGTACCACGTGCCACACCAGAAAGGCAGCGGGAGATCAAGGAGGTAAATAAGTGGCTCAAAAGTTGGTGTAGGAAGGAGGGGTTTGGGTTCATGGAGAACTGGGATGACTTTTCTGTGGGCTACAGGCTCTACAGTAGGGATGGGCTGCACCTCAATGGGGAGGGGGCCGCTGTTTTAGGGGAAAAAATGGCTAGAAGGTTGGAGGAGTGTTTAAACTAGAGACCTGGGGGGAGGGCAATTACACTTGTGCAGGGCAAATAGACGGTGTACATAGAGAGCTGGGAAGGGTCATAGTCCATGGGGGAGGAAGAGGGGCTGGAATGAGATTGGGGAATAAGGACAAAAGGAATAGGGACAGGGAAAACCATATAAAGTGTATGTACACAAATGCCAGAAGCCTCACAAACAAAATGGAGGAACTGGAACTCTTGATGTTGGAACGGAAATATGATATAGTGGGTATCAGCGAGACATGGCTGGACAGTAGCTATGACTGGGCTGTTACTATAGATGGTTATAGTCTTTTTTGAAAGGATCGTATAAATAAAAAAGGGGGAGGGGTTTGTTTATATGTGAATTCTTGCCTCAAGCCCGTCCTGCGAGATGACATCAGTAACGCAAATGTGGAGTCCCTATGGGTGGAGATAAGAGGAGGGAAAAAGAATAATAAAATATTACTAGGGGTCTGTTATAAGGCTCCAAATATAATGGAGGCAGCAGAGGATATGCTGATAAGTGAAATGGATGCGGCTTCAAAGCATGGTGAAGTACTTATCATGGGGGACTTCAATTACCCAGATATTGACTGGGGGGCAGAAACCTGCAGGTCCTTCAAAGGTAGCAGGTTCTTGTCAACAACAAAAGACAATTACCTGTCGCAACTAGTCCTGGAGCCAACAAGAGGGGGGGCACTGCTGGACCTTATCCTTACCAACAGACCTGATAGGATATCAAAACTACAGGTTGGGGGGAACCTGGGGAATAGTGACCATAATATCATTGATTTTGTATTACGCTTTACTAAGAGCGTTAGTGAAGGGGCAACCAACACTCTAAACTTCAGGAGGGCAAATTTTCAGCAACTAAGGGAAGACCTTAAAGGCATAGACTGGGATAATGCTCTCAAGGACAAAAGCCCCCCCCAAAAATGGGACTTTTTCTCATATATTCTGAAAAAGTCCTGTGAGAAACACATACCTTATGGGAAAAAGCATAAAAGGAACAAGAAAAAGCCTATGTGGCTAACTAGTCTTGTAAGGAAAGCAATAAGCGAGAAAGATAAAGCATTTAAGGTGCTAAAACGTGAAGGTAGTGATGAGGCATTACAGGATTATAGAGAGAAAAATAAATCCTGTAAAAAGCAGATAAAGGCCGCAAAAATAGAGACTGAGCGAAATATTGCCAGGGAGAGCAAAAATAATCCCAAATTATTTTTCAAGTATATAAATGATAAGAAACTAAAAACAGAGAGTGTGGGTCCCCTTAGAAATAACATGGGGGTCATGGTGGAAGGAGATGAGGAAAGGGCAAATCTACTGAATGTCGCCTTCTCAACTGTCTTTACCCAGGAAAATCCCCTGGTGGAAGACACAATGAGGAATAATGTTAATTCTTTTTATAATGTCAACAGTTTAACCCAGGAAGAGGTACGGCGCCGCCTCGCAACCACTAAGATAGATAAATCACCGGGGCCAGATGGCATACACCCCCGGGTTCTGCATGAATTATGTACCGTGATAGACAGACCGTTATTTTTAATATTTGAAGATTCACTGAGGACTGGTTATGTTCCACAGGAATGGCGCATAGCAAATGTGGTACCAATATACAAAAAAGGATCAAATAGCGATCCTGGAAACTACAGACCCGTAAGTCTAACTGCTGTGGTGGGGAAAATATTTGAGGGGTTTATTAGAGATGCTATCCTGGAGTATCTCACTGTGCACAACCTTATAACCCAGCGTCAGCATGGGTTTATGAGAGATCGGTCCTGTCAGACTAATCTGATTGGTTTCTACGAGGAGGTAAGTTCAAGACTGGATCTGGGGGACGCTGTGGATGTTGTATATCTGGACTTCTCAAAGGCATTTGACACCGTGCCACATAAAAGGTTGGTATACAAAATGAGACTGCTGGGAATAGGAGAAAATCTGTGTATCTGGGTAAGTAATTGGCTTAGTGATAGAAAACAGAGGGTGGTCATTAATGGCACATTCTCAGATTGGGTTGATGTTACCAGTGGAGTGCCACAGGGGTCAGTATTGGGGCCACTTCTTTTTAATATTTTTATTAATGACCTTGTAGTGGGTTTACACAGTCAAGTTTCAATATTTGCAGATGATACTAAGCTGTGTAAAGTAATAAATACTGAGGTCGATAGTTTAGCATTACAGAGGGATTTGTGGAAGCTTGAGGGATGGGCAGAGAAATGGTTGATGAGGTTTAATGTAGATAAATGTAAAGTTATGCACTTGGGCCATGGAAACAAAAAGTATAATTATGTTCTAAACGGTCAATTACTTAGTAAAACTGAAGCTGAAAAGGACTTGGGCGTATTGGTGGATGGTAAACTTAATTTTAGTGACCAGAGCCAGGCGGCTGCTGCTAAAGCAAATAAAATAATGGGATGTATCAAGAGAGGAATAGATTCTCATGATAAAGACATAGTTTTGCCCTTATACAAATCCCTGGTCAGACCACACATGGAATATTGTGTACAGTTTTGGGCACCAGTGTATAAAAAGGATATAATAGAGCTGGAACGGGTGCAAAGGAGAGCAACCAGGATTATTAGGGGAATGGGGGGATTAGAATACACTGACAGATTACAAAATTTGGGATTATTCAGTTTAGAAAAAAGACGACTGAGGGGAGACCTCATTACAATGTACAAATACCTGAACGGACAGTACAAGGATCTCTCCAAAGATCTTTTTATACCTAGGCCTGTGACCAGGACAAGGGGACATCCTCTACGCCTAGAGGAGAGGCGATTCTACCATCACCATAGACAAAGGTTCTTTACTGTAAGAGCAGTGAGACTATGGAACTCTCTGCCGCAGGAGGTTGTTATGGCCGACTCTATGTACATGTTCAAGAGAGGCCTGGATGACTTTCTGGAGAGAAAAAATATCACGGGTTATGGGGATAAAACATTTATTTAATTCTTGAAGGTTGGACTTGATGGACTTGCGTCTCCTTCCAGCCTTATATACTATGATACTATGATACTATGAAAACAAGTAACCTCCACATGTGGGGGGTCTCTTTACTTGGGAGAAATTGCTGAACAAATTGTATGGTGAGTTTTCTATTTTTATCTTTTGGAAATGTGTAAATTTTAAGGCTAAATGAACGAATAACCAGCACAATTTGACCATTCTAAATTTCACCTCCATTTTGATTCGATTACTATGAAGATCTCAAGGGGTTAACGATCTTCCTAAAAGCGGTTTCTGATAGTTTGAGTGGTGCACATTTGAAAATGGGTTGATTATATAGGGGGGGTTTTTGATGCTAAATATGTAAAATTTCATTCAAAACAGTATTTATCCGCAAAAGAGTAAATTCTGAAAATACGGAAAATCGCTATTCCATTTGTAAGCTGCACATCAAAATATATTATCCAGACATTTCAAAAATTATGAAAATGTAAAGTAGACAAATGGGAAATGTTAGTCCGCAGCTTGTTTTGGTGGTAAATCTATCTACCTGAAAATGTAATGATTTCGAATTTCAAAAAAGTGAAATTTTTCAAAAAATTCATCATTTTTAATTTTTTTGGAAAATAAACGCAAAACTTATCAGCCAACATTTACCACGAAAATGAAGTACAACATGTGGGGGAAAAGCAAGCTCAGAATCACTTTGATAAGTAACAGTGTTCAAAAGTTATAACCATACAAAGCGACGCAAATCAGAATCCAAAAAATGGGGCCGAGCCTTAAGCTGTAAAATGGCTGCGTCCTTAAGGGGTTAAAGCATTAGAAGCTGTCAAATTTAACATTTTAAAGGTTGCAAGACACTTTTTTTTGTATTAAACTAAGTTTATGTTGTAGCGCCACTCTAGTGTCAGTGGTTTTAATGTCTTTTATTCTCTATTAGTTTACTCACTGCAGCAATGGCGTCCAGTACTGAAATGTAATCTTTGCAGCTTTGGTGGAGCTTAAAGATGTCTGTCTATCTATCTATTCAATAACAGAATGGCTGTGAGGGTTTGTGTGGTGACACCCACTTCACAATATTCAGCATTTGTTGAGTCCACAGCATTGAAACCAGCACTCGATTATGTAGTTACTGTGCTTGCTATTGCAATATAATTCAATATCTGAATTATTTGGGAGATAACTTTCAGTAGCATAAACAGCGGCTAAAAACACTTAAAGATATGCAAAATATAATGTCTATTCCCTGAAAAACCTGGGAGACCCCCTACTACCCGCCACAAAATAATAAGATGTAAATCAGTATATCAATAGAATTCATACCATAGACAATGTAAGTACAATCCAGGGGTACAAATAAATGCACAGTCACCAGATCAAAAAATATGACACTAGAAATGGATACAATACCAAAAGCAAAGGGAAAATCCCTAGATAAGGCAGAGAGTGAGAGATGGATCCCATGTGTATCGTCACTGCTCCTCACACAAAGACCCTAGGCCAGTGATGGCGAACCTTTTGGAGATAGAGTGCCCAAGCTACGACCAAAACCTACGTATATGTCGCAAAGTGCCATCATGACAATTTAAGCAGTAACTTATTTCTGTAGCACATGTTTTAATCGTATTGGCCTCCTGAATTCACCAATACAATAGAAAGATGGAGAAATTTGGATTCAAGCTTCCCTCCAAGGTCCCCCGAAGAGAGAGAATCAGGAGACCCAGAGCAGGAGCTCCAATGACAATCCATCTCTATCCACACCTTCTTGCTCCTCCTGTAGTCCTGGCAGCCAAGGATGTTGCTTTAAAATAGCGCTGAGCTTGGCACGTCCTGGGCTGTACTGGACCGCAGGAGAAAGCCTTGAGTCCTAGCTGGCAAACTCTGTGTTGGGGTGAAGGCCTGGGTGACCATAAAAAGGGCTCTGAGTGCCACCTCTGGCACCCGTGCCATAGGTTCGCTACTGCCCTAGGCTGTCTAATTTTAGGCTACAAAGTGTGATTTCCACATTGTAATAGAGGATGTGCAAAATCCCCATATACAGCCATATTGATATAAATATAAATTAATAGTAAAAATCATAAACATGTTAGGTATTGCCACGTTTCAAATGTCAGGCCAGGCCATCATCAAAAGTCTCCAAAAATGCCGCCACACACAGCTCCATTAGAAGATGGTAAAATGAAGATTTTTTTTATTTTGTACAGGAGGTTTTTAATTTTGTAAATGTATGAAAACATTATAAACCTTTATAAATGTGGAATCCCCGTGATCATACCGACCCAAAGAATAAAGGAGACATGTCATTTGGGGAACTCAGATAAAGCCAAAAAAACCAAGCCCACAACAAAATGTTCATCATTTAACTGCATTTAGAATTTTTTCCCACTTCCACGGCAAGGAATATTAAATATATGCCACTATGAAGTGCCATTTGTTTCGCAGAAAACAAGCCATCAGAATAATTTCTAAAATACCGTGAACCAAAACATAGACAGTTTCCTATCATCATAAAAGTGTTGTTAAAGTGTTTTTTTTTGTTTGTTTTTTATGATTCCAGGAAAAATCGCTTTGAAGTGTCCTTGAGCAAGAATAACACGCTTGCTATGTCTTTGCTGTTTAAAGGAGTTTTATGGATCCTTTACCAAGTCTTATAAAGCTAAAATACAACATCTTTTTTCAGCACATATTGTGAATCAAACACAGCTGAACGGAAGCTGAAAAAGCCTGAGCATGGTCAGAACCTGCAGTGGATTGTGTTACACCCCGAGACCATGATCATAAGGGCGCGTTGACACGTTGAGCTTTGGTTGCATTTTCATTGCTTTTAAAACGCATTACAACAGCTGAAGAGAGGTCGATTTGCCTAATTACATTACTATTTACATTTGTTAACACAATGTTAACGCATGTGTTAACATTGCGTTTACTATGCGTTTTGCAAACGCAAATGTTAATTATAATGTAATTAGGCAACTCACCTCTCCTCAGCTGTTGTAATGCGTTTTAAAACGCAATGAAAACGCGACCAAAGCTCAACATGTGTACGCGTCCTTAGTAGCACTTTGATTGTGTTTTGAAACAAAATTCAAACTGCTGCATTCACACGTTTAGTTTCAATTGCATCTGCTACCTAAACACAATGCTAACTAAATGTGTGAACGTGACAGCAACCTTTAAATTGTGTTTCAAAAGACTTGTGTGTATTTTGGTTTAAACAAAATTTACATAGAATTCTAATTTAAATACAGTGTAAAAATTGAACAGTATTATTGTGCTCATTTATGTCTACTGATGCTTTCACTTTTTGCTTTCACCTCCAAAATCAGAGGTTAGCTTCCATTTCTTCTACTGCAATTAAGATATAAAAGTTGGTTGCTATGAGCAATACAGCAACAAAATGCAGTAAAATTCTCATGAGTGACATCATAAGACATTTTGGAGTAACATATGGTCTGTGCACTTAGGTCAGTTTAGGAGATGACAGCATTATAGTGATTGGCTGCAATGATCATAGAACAACGTAGCACCAAGCAGTGTGAGAAAAGTCTTGGGATATGCAAGGTCATTTTCCCAATCCTCATCTTCTCTATCCGGCCCCTAAGTTTCTCCTTCCCTCTCTTTCACATCCTTCTCAAACTCATTGTTCCTCCTTCATTTTTCTCACATTCTACCTATTCCAGCTCTCCCCCAAATTGTTTACCTTCCCTCTGATCCACATCTTCGTAATACACCAGATCTCTACCTCTACAACTTCACCCACCCCTTCATCTCTTTCTTCTAGCCTTTATCCCTCTATCTTCATTCCTCCCACACATCTTTCCCCCTCTATAATATAAACCCTATGACATCTTTATAATATAAACCCTATGACATCACTATAGATCTGGACTGCTAATTATGCACACCCCCGCACCTCCCTCTCCCATGCTGGGAAAGTGTGGGGACATCATGCAAGGGGTGTGAATTCACACCTCTCATGTAACATCACCTCGCTCTCCCATACTCCCAGCATGGGGGAGGTTGGTGCAGGAGTGTGCATAATTAGCAGCCCGGAGCACAGGACATCTTGTTCCCGCACTCTGTGCTGCTAATTATAACTTTCTTTTCTAGGTAATCCCAGCGTGTCAAGCTTAGCAGCGGACAGGGGCGGGATCAAGATAAAGAGAAGCGGAGGAAAGTATTTGCAGGGTTTATTAATGTTTTGTAAGTGGTTGATTTCCTTAAACAGAATCCATCAGCAACTTTGACTATGCAGAAGTTTAATTTTTCTTTTGTGTATATTGTCTTAGTAGCAGAAGGATTATGGAAGTAGATTTCTTTTCCAGCTCCTCTAAGAGGACTGGTGGTTTGTTCTCACACTGTTATGCTATGAGCTTTCTGCAATGAGCGCAGAGAGCTAAGAGCACAGAAGTATAAGGACATTCCCAGACTGCAAATGACAAAGGTATGGGGCTCAAAACTAAATGTATCTCTCACAGACCTGAAGATATGATTATAGAACTTACATTTTTATAAATTAAAGAATAATACAATATTCTACATATTTTGCCAACAATTCCAGGCTTGACCTCCAAATTCATTCAGGTACCAGACTATATTCAGTCACCACAAATGTAATTAAACCTCTGTTATAAAACACAAAATGAATTGTGATCCCAGATTTCAAAGCATCTAAATTTAAGCTGCTTTCGAGTTTATTCAAACTATCTCGTTCTGTGTGGGTTTTTTCCAGACTGAACCTAAAATCATTAAACTGAACTCAGAATGTCAGATCATCTCAGTGATTCTAAGTTCCTTCGGGCAAATCTGGCATGCTAACAAAGCATGTTGTAACAAACCCTCTTTTATGCCAACAGCCTAAGCCCCCCTGCACACGATTGTTGTTTTTCTATGTTTGTCTTTAAAGGGATTGTCCGATTGGCTTCCTGGAAAACACAGATTTCACATAGACCAACTTTGTGGTCATACAGCAGTGACATGGATAAAATACGGAATACACATGAGCGCACAGTCGCATATTGCGGACATAGAAAAACAACAATCATATACAGGTAACCTTATCCTTTTGTACACAATTGTTTTACTCAGGTGCCACGGCTGTCTTACCGTTTATCGGCTGTCTTACAGCTACATGTATTGCCATGGACTCCTGCTCCCTGTTGTAGATTCCCAGCACCATGTCTGAGCCTAGTGCTTGTAAGGAAAAACTTGGAGCATGTCATATTCTAATCTGTGTTTGCGCTCAGACAGTCCCATAGAAAAAAAGATAGCACATGATTATACTAGCTTTTCTGGCCTATTTTGCGGTTGCTTGCTGGGCAACAATAACACAAGCATAATGGGCTGGTCTAGTTTAATCACTGGCTCCCTGGAAAACAAGGATCACACAGGGCCCACAAATATGGCCAGTTAAGGGGTTATCGGACTGTTTAAAAAAAATTACCAGTCGGGGTGGGGAGGGCTTTTTAAAAATGATATGTACTCACCTCCCCTGTTGCTCTGGATGTCCCGCCAAAACTCTGCTCTGATAACTTCCAGGTGGCCTGGCATGCCCATCCATCTCCTGGACCAGCGCTGTATCAGGCACAGGCTACCAGGAACGACAAAGGGGGTGAGTAAAGGTTTATTTTTTTTTAAAAAAAAACCCTCACCTGTCCGACTGGTAAATTTTTAAAAAACTCAGACAATCCCTTTAATAGCCATATTGGTTGGCCGTGAATAATCCATGTTTTTCATGAACAAGGTAGGCCAGCTCATTATGGTTGTGTGATTGTTGCCAGCAACAAACCACAAAAACGTCCAGAAAGCCTAGTATAATCGTGTGCAATACATTTTTTTTCTCAGCCCCTTTGACTTCCATGGGTGTCTGTCTGAGCTGCAAACACAGATTAGAACAGGACATGCTCTGAATTTTTTCTTACAGGCTCTCGGCTCAGACATGGTGCTGAGGAATCCTCAGCAGGGAGCATGACCCCATAGCAATACATGGAGGAAGCCTAAGGCCCGTTCCCCACTTGCGAGTGTGATGCGATGAACTCGCATCACACTCGCAACGCAAGCTGCCGGGAACGCACGGCCCGAACGCTGCACCGCGGGAGTGAACTCAGCATGTCAGTTCACTCCCGCGGTGCAGGGTTCGGGCCGTGCGTTCCCGACAGCTTGCGTTGCGAGTGTGATGCGAGTTCATCGCATCACACTCGCAAGTGGGGAAGGGGCCTAAGACTACCTTCACACAATTGTTGTTTTTCTATGTCCGGAATCTTTGGCTGTAATGCCCATAATTTTGGGCCATGTGTATTCTGTTTATCCATGTCACAACTCTATGACCGAAGTCGGTCCATATGTAATCCATGTGTAATTTGTACTTTCCAGGACGCCAGTGATTGAGCTAGACCAGCCCATTAAGGTAATGTGATGGTTTCCCAGCATCCAACCAAAAAAATGGCCCAAAAATCTTGTACGACCATGTGGAATCCGTTTTTTTTTTTTTTTGGTACATTGCACAGTCTGATACATTTCACAGTCAGCATAGATTTCCGGCACATGGGCATAGGCTGCAAAAAGTCATGCAAGTTGTAGGGTACACTGATCCATACTTTCCATGTCGCATGAGAATTCTGCGACACCATTTTGTATAGGAAATGGCATCATAATGTAACAGTTTCTACAACCAATAGATCCCAGGGCACTTACTTATGGAGTAGTTGAGGTGTTGTGAGAGCTGACTTGAGTAGAGAATGCCAGTCCATGACAAAAAACTGAGCAAAAGAGCGGATGAAGGACAGGGCATACAGATATGAAGTGATGTAGCAGCTGAAATCAGAATAGACAAACAGGAAACAAGGCTAGATGGATCTTTAGGAACAGGCTAAAGCCATCTGACACAAAAAGCAGGTCACAGAAATACAAGGAAAATAACACGGAACCGGGAACAACGTAAAACCAGGTTACAGCAATCCAAATTCATTTACAAGCTAAAACAGTTAACAAGGAAGGTAACAGAAATCACAGGTCAGAACACATGTACAAGTTCATGACTTCGGGCATGGGTCAGGGTAAACTGCAAAATCAGGTATGAAGACAGACAAATGTGTCAACAACACATCATAGCAAGAACAGGTAAACTTTGCACTACTGCTTTGTATAGCCCACAGGTACAAAAAGCAGTGAACAAGGTTTCTGATTCTTAAAGGGCCAGCACACTCTACAAATAAAGGCATGCATGTATTGGCGATGGTCAGCAGAACAATAGGTCGGGCAGAGTAGACGCTAGAATAGATGACAAGATCTCTTTACAATTATCAACAAATCCCACAGTGCTGCACAGGAAAACACCCCAAGATTATATACTATACAGACACCATCATGCCATCCAACGCTCCTCCCTAGAAGCACAAAACAAATCCCACAGGGCAGCACAAAATACATTCCAAATACCACAACATACTGACTAAATCTCATGCCAATACCCATACCATCTCAGTCTGAGAGAGTATATCACACAATGGACAGCATCACATAAAGGTGGGTTCTTGGTCCGTTTTTAATTGCATACGTTTTTGTAACCATGCATTTGGCTGGTTTGAACCAGTTTATCTTAATTTCTAGAAGTGTAGGCAGCTATGAAATGGATTAAAACATGCCAAACGCACGGTACATGCATTTTCAGTCTGTAAAAAACGGTCCAAGAACCCCCAGTGTGATATTCTATATACCCCTGGCAACAGTGCCAGAGGGGCAGCTGCATGTATTACCCATGTATGGGGAATATTCATATTCATTCTTCTGCCCCTTCTGGTGGGCAACATAACAAAAACCTCCTCCTAATAGGCGCACACTACTCATGTCTGGACACACTGGATTGATTTTTTGATTGCTACAGCAATTCTTCTTTATCACAGAGTAATTGTCCTCTAATCTCCCAACCCATCTGCCCATTATAGACAGCCAAGTCTCAGCTGAATGTGGTGCAGGCTGTTCTACATGTTAGCAGTGAAACAGTTATTTTTAGTATGTTTTCAATTTACGTTCTAATGTTGTCATATCCGGGCATTTATTGCAATAAAAAAAATTCAGACCAAATTCAGAGTGGTAGATGTATTAGCTGAAGCAGCTCCCGCAGTTGTTTCAAGGAGTGAATATATTGACTCTATGTAGAGTCATCCAACTGTTATATATAATAGGAGATCAGATCAGAGTTTATGTAAACTGGTGCACATATGAAGCAGACACTTTACTTAAAGTTATTGAAGTAATATAGTCCCAAAGTCCCTTTAATGATGGATCCTTTTAACAGCCGGTTATCAACGGATGGAAAATCGGATTCATTTAAGTGCCAATTATATATTTTATCAAGCGGACAGCAGTGCATCTGGGGAGTGGGACACATATGCTTGATCTGACCAGGAGCGGACATTGATGTCTTAGTTGAAAGGATAAGCAGCAAATGACACGTCTTCTCCTTTGTTCTGCAGCACTGGACGTGTACAACGTGGGCAGTGTTTGTGGCAATTGTATTGTGGGTGGTGTATGTACTACAAAGTCTGTTTCCTGGAGGATATATCTTCCTTTGTTAATTGACATATGTTACAGAGGTCATTCTGTGCTGGTGGGAATGGATTCCTTTCAATTTGCTGGGTGCGTGTTTAAACTGTAAAGGAGGATTACAGGAGAGATTTAATGAATTTCTGAATGTTGGAAACTTTTACTCAAAAACAAGGCTGTAATATTTTATCACATACGGTGAATTTATTAAAGGGGAGAACTAGTAAGATTGTCGATATTATTACGATATTAGATGTAGGTGTATTAATTTAAGTGGCCTACAGGTGGCACTGTGAGATGTGCTTATCCGCTGTATCCTAAGACTGCTGTAACTGGCATATGATCTGGCAACCACATGTGGTCACTAACACCTGATGAGGTGGCTCATTTGTTAGCCCTATATGAATCTGCAACACCCTCGCCGATGCAATGGCGAGGTAGTGTTTGCGAATACGTCCCACCTGCATATACCCACATCACACTACATGGTCCTGATAGGACATAAGGGATATTGCAGTGGTGAATCCTGCCTGGCAAGGCAGAGGTTAAGTATTTTGTATGATGCAAGATACTGTTGTCCAATGATATGTGTTACATCCTGTGCTCTGTAAGCTGAGATGTGATTGGAGGAGCAGCCACCACCTGACCAAAGGGAGGTAATAAAACTCCCTGGCCAGGAATGTTCTGGGTCTCAGATTCTGGAGATTGAGAGAGATTCCAGTGTAGGAGAATCTTAGAGTGAGTGAGTGAGCAATCTCTGTCTAGCCCATACCAGAGCAGGAAGAGCCTAGCCCCTGCCTCTGAAGAGTGGAGTCTAAGACTAGAGTTAGTGCAGTGAGGAAAAGGGGTATCATCTTACCTTCAAAGGTGATACCTGAAGCCCTACAGGACAAGCTGAAGCTTCCTAACAGGACACAGCTGCCTCCCAGCCTGCCCTCTACATCCAGGCTGGTGAACCATCTCCTGAGGCTCCCTCCAACTCACATCTCGGCACTCCATCTACCTGTTAAAGGCACGTTGCTGCGGTTCCTGCCGGTTCAAATAAAGAACTGTAAGTTGTTTTCTTCAACTTCTGTCTCCGTCTGGTCCCTGCTAATACGGCTGCCTTCATCACCGGCACCCTGTCCATCACCCAGAGACTCACACTCGGGACATTAAGGGGTTGCCCCAGGGAGATCCGATATAGCAGCCTCTCCCTCATCATTTCTTGCCAACACCACCCTGCTGGAGACCTGCCAGGCTGTAGGACAGCCCTCCGGTTCCCCATACCAAGCACCGTGACACAAGCGTGCTTAGGCCGCAACCGCCAGCCACTCAGGTACTGCGGGCCCAGGCTGTCTCCAGGCCCCAAGAAAAGGCTAGGCCCCGGTGGGGGATGTTGCAAGTGGCGTCACGAACAGGATTGATACTTCTGTGCCTTATTACGGCATTAAAGACTTTCCTTTATTGAAAAGACTGTGCTGCCTAACCCTGCTGCCATCCGGGTTTAGGCCCAAGTAATTGTGTGTTTCTGGATTGAACTGTGTTATACTGCTGCCACGTGCTGTCGAGCACCGCTCCAGCACTCAAGAGGTTAAACCCTGCAAAGAACTGTGTCAGCTCTGCTACATCCGGCGCTGCCGCGCCTGAAGATTTTTACCTCAGAAACTGTGGCGCAGCAAGTAATTCCAGCCCGTCAAAACTTTCACTGGCGGGAAAACCCAGAGGCATCACCAAGCTCCACCCATGCGCGAATGGCGCGAACCCCGCCTCCTGTGGCGCAGGAAACATTAGAGCCCGCCACAGCTCTTGGCGGGAAGGACTTAGGCTCCGCCCTCTGGCGGGAAACTCTCCCGCGCTGCAACGCCAGTCAGAGCCCGCGAGGTACCTCAGAGTCAGCGCAGCCGCCATCCAGCATCAAAGAGGTTAATCGGCCATCTTGGATTTCTCCACGTGCTGTCTCCTGTCCTGCCGACATGCCGCACAGCCTCCGAGGTAAAGAACCAAGTGTCGCATGGCCTGCCCCCGAGCCTCGGGCACCTTCCTCTGCTGCACCGCTTACTGCTGTCTCCTGTACGCAGTCTCCAATAGCGGATTCTCCACAGCGGCTGCCTCCTCCGATTCCGGACCTCCTGAGGACCACCGCGGATGTGAGTACCATGGCCCCCAGGGCCTATATCACAGTGACTGTTACTATATCTCCCTTAGCCCCGGCTGGGGTACAGTCTGGCCTCCCTGCAGAGGGCCAACATCTCCCCATCGGAGGCTCGGCTACAAAAGGGACTCTCTTAAAGGGGCCTGACTCCTTATCTAATGCTGCTGATCGTCCTGCGGAGTATCCAGGACCACCTGCTAAGAGGCCCAGGCTGTCCGGTGAGAACGCCCTGCCAGCTACAGAGGTTACCACCGCCAGCGCAACAGCGCCCCCAAGAGCTACAGGTCAGTCCAGGAACAACAATCCTTCAGCTGTCAGCAAGGGAGAAGTTACAGCTCCTGCGATCATCATCATGCGCTCCACAGCGCCCCCAGCTACAGAAGGTCAGCCAGAGAAGTGCCTGCTTTCTTCCTTTGCTGAGATGCCTGCCGCCGCAGATGACCTCCCTGCTGTTTCAGCTCCAGCTTCTGGGTGTTCCATGTCAGCAGTTCCAGTGTCTACCACCAGATGTCTTCAAGTGACAGATCTCAACACTGCTTTCTTCACCCAGGCTGATGATGTCCCTGCTGCAGTTCCTGCTCCCATGCCTGCAGCCATTGCTCTTGAGCAGCAAGATTAACCCCTGATGGGCTGAAAGCCTTCTTCAGGTACTGTGTACATATTGTATATTTCTGTCCTTTCCCCAAAGAGCCAGAAACTGTCCTGAGACTCTTACCCTTATTTATCTCAGTCAAGAGATTTCTTCAAAGGACTCTGTCCCTCTACACATAGAGGAGACCCTTTGCTTCTCAGTGCACTTTTCCCCACATCAAGGGCTGTACCCAGAAGATGGACTTTGACACTAGAGACCTTCTGTGAGACTTTTGCCAGATACTACCAGGAAAAGTTGCAATGTAATTTATTATCCTTTTGCACTTAATGCCTTCCCTCTTAGGTATGGACATTATGTTTGCACTTTTATGCCTTTTCCTTTCCAGGTAAAGAGACATTTACTATCTTGCTACCCTGAGTAGCCTAACTACCTCTGTAACGTTTGTAACATTTTAAGATGTGTACCCATTGGGCTCCTAAGCCAATGTGAATTTACCACCTGTTTGCACACTGTCGTATATGCCAGTAGTCTGCATTAACCCTTTCATAGGCTTTTCAGGTTGTAGTGTGGCTGTGTCGGACCGTCTTTCTTGTAAAACACTGACCGCTACCTGATCCCTCAAACTGAGGTTTGCACGTGGGGGTAGTCCGTAAACTGCGGGTCCTACGGGGACCGGGGGTGTTACACAGTTAGCACCTGGATGCCACCCATACATGGGTAAGGATGCCAGTCAGGAGGTACTCGTGTCGCATATGCTAACGCAATGCATATACACATTATATAATTGCCGCCAGGGAAGAAGCGTTGATATAACAAATATACAGGCCTTGGTGCAAGGAGTGGATTACAGGACATGACACCACACCTTTCCTACTGTACAGTTCGGTTTAATGGCGTCAGCGACCAACTGTCATACAGCTACATGTTTTGTCTTAGTCCGACACCAACCCAGGTGCCTGTCTCCAGGACCATGGGCGGTTTGTCCCTACACCTCACATAGCCTGCACTTCCCAGAAGTGCCTTTAGCCCCCTCTGTGCCCCAAACCATCTGTAGTCGAGCCGAGGGCGGCTCTTTCAATTGCCCCCGGGGTATGCAACACCCTCGCCGATGCAATGGCGAGGTAGTGTTTGCGAATACGTCCCACCTGCATATACCCACATCACACTACATGGTCCTGATAGGACATAAGGGATATTGCAGTGGTGAATCCTGCCTGGCAAGGCAGAGGTTAAGTATTTTGTATGATGCAAGATACTGTTGTCCAATGATATGTGTTACATCCTGTGCTCTGTAAGCTGAGATGTGATTGGAGGAGCAGCCACCACCTGACCAAAGGGAGGTAATAAAACTCCCTGGCCAGGAATGTTCTGGGTCTCAGATTCTGGAGATTGAGAGAGATTCCAGTGTAGGAGAATCTTAGAGTGAGTGAGTGAGCAATCTCTGTCTAGCCCATACCAGAGCAGGAAGAGCCTAGCCCCTGCCTCTGAAGAGTGGAGTCTAAGACTAGAGTTAGTGCAGTGAGGAAAAGGGGTATCATCTTACCTTCAAAGGTGATACCTGAAGCCCTACAGGACAAGCTGAAGCTTCCTAACAGGACACAGCTGCCTCCCAGCCTGCCCTCTACATCCAGGCTGGTGAACTATCTCCTGAGGCTCCCTCCAACTCACATCTCGGCACTCCATCTACCTGTTAAAGGCACGTTGCTGCGGTTCCTGCCGGTTCAAATAAAGAACTGTAAGTTGTTTTCTTCAACTTCTGTCTCCGTCTGGTCCCTGCTAATACGGCTGTCTTCATCACCGGCACCCTGTCCATCACCCAGAGACTCACACTCGGGACATTAAGGGGTTGCCCCAGGGAGATCCGATATAGCAGCCTCTCCCTCATCATTTCTTGCCAACACCACCCTGCTGGAGACCTGCCAGGCTGTAGGACAGCCCTCCGGTTCCCCATACCAAGCACCGTGACACAAGCGTGCTTAGGCCGCAACCGCCAGCCACTCAGGTACTGCGGGCCCAGGCTGTCTCCAGGCCCCAAGAAAAGGCTAGGCCCCGGTGGGGGATGTTGCAGATCCTATTTCTGAAACCAGCTTCTAGTTCAATGAGACAATATTTTAATCATTATAAAACACTAAGGTTATTGTAGATAAACATCAGTCCATGGTCATGTGATGTTACACAGGTGCTAGGCTCATTAACATCACACAGCATTGTGTGTGATGCTAATGAGCGACTGTGTGTTATAACGAGCTGTGTAACATCACATGACCATGGACCAATGTTCAGCTACAGGAAATAATGAAGCTTCCTGTTCCATGACAACAAGCAGAGATCTAGAAAACTGGTAAGAATTGATACAGAAAGTATACAGGAAAATTTTATAACATTTCATTACACAAATAACATAAATTATTTGTTGACACCCTCCTTTTGGCTAAAAATTGTTTCCCTCAGATCTCCATATAATCAACTATATAATTTTATCTAGTATATATGCATGCATGGGGTACAGTTTGGTGATGTTAAGAAGCTAAAGG
This sequence comes from Engystomops pustulosus, assembly GCF_040894005.1. Lineage (NCBI taxonomy): Eukaryota > Metazoa > Chordata > Amphibia > Anura > Leptodactylidae > Engystomops > Engystomops pustulosus. Next base: position 80,667,628 of record NC_092418.1, read on the forward strand.
ACCTGTGATGATGTCACCCTGGACACATGACATTATTGCTGAATGCTGAGGAAGGGATGAGCTACTGTATTCAGCCCGAGGAAGCTACAGGACATAAGATGATGTCATCCCAAGGAGGCCACGCCCAGTGCGACTCGCTATAGGCATCCCTGGATACCAGGTAAAGTTATAAAGTTTATTATATGGGGATCCAAGGGAAACAATTTTTAGCTAAAAAAAGGGTGTCAATTACCAGGGCTCTATTGGATCCTTTCACTAGCTGTATTTGTGAAAAATGTGGTAATTCCCTTGAAAGGGTTATCCGGGTATACAAATTTACTTATGGCCGGGCTGGGGCAGGCTATTTAAAAATAACAAACATGTACTTACCTTGTCCGGCTGGCGCGCCGTTGTTCCACGCCCGGCCCGTTTGATCCATGCCCCTGTTTACAGGGGAACAGAAGCCATGCACAGGGAACTTCCGGTCCGCGATGTGGCAGGCTCCTCCCATCCATCTCTCAGCATTGTAAGCGCTGGGCCGGCCAGAAGCTCCCTGTGCGCCCCTGTATACAAACTGGCCCCCAGAAGAGACAGACCGCAGCGCCGGACGAGGTAAGTACATGTTTATTATTTTTAAATACCCCTCCCCAGCCCGGCCATAAGTAAATTAGTATAATCGGATAACCCCTTTAAGCTGAATTTTTGGGCCTTGAGGTTTTCATTTTATTTGAAATCAACCTTAGAGAATAAAAAAAACACACAAGTCCCTATAATTTAAGTCAATGGGGGTCATTTACTAAGGGGCCGATTCGCGTTTTCCCGACGTGTTACCCGAATATTTCCGATTTGCGCCGATTTTCCCAGAATTGCCCCTGGATTTTGGTGCACTCGATCGGATTGTGGCGCATCGGCGCTGGCATACACGAGACGGAAATCGGGGGCCGTGGCCGAACGAAAACCCAATGGATTCGGAAAAACCGCCGCATTTAAAACAAAAAATGTGTTAACCTTCACTAGGAATAGGCCGGTGTACTTCAGTGCATTTCGGGGAACTTCAGTGCAGCAGCGCCACCTGGTGGACGTCGGAGGAACTGCCTTAATGAATCCCGGCCGGACCCGAATCCATCGCATAGAACGCGCCGCTGGATCGCGAATGGACCGGGTAAGTAAATCTGCCCCATTATATCAGATTTCTGTGAGTCACTTGTCAAGGTTCATTGTCATAAGGGATAAGTAATAAATAATACATATTTGGACTAACTTCAGACTTTAAAATGACATCTATCTAGAACAGTGATGGCGAACCTTTTACAGACCAAGTGCCGAAGCGACAACTAAAATCCACTTATTTACCATGAAGTGCCAACAGGGCATTTTATGCAGTAACTTATTGCTACCTGTTTTTACACATCTTTCAATTGTATCGGCCCCTGAGCCCACCAATACAGTTGAAATTCAGACTGTCATTGTAGCTTCTCTCCAGGGTCTCTCTGTACAGGAAGAATGGGGGATCCAGCAGAAGGACCTCCAAAGATAATGAAGTTCTGTCCAATCCTTTTAACTTTTTCTGCAGTTCCAATAGCTTTAGAATAGTGCTGAGAGCAGCATCTCTTAAGTTGCCTGGAACTGCAGAAAGATTTGGTGGATTTGTTCCGGTTTGGTGAACTCTGTCCTGGGGTGATAACCTGAGTGCCCACAGAAAGGGCTCTGAGTGCCACCTCCGGCACCCGTGCCATAGGTTCGCCACCACTGATCTAGAAGAATACCAAGTACTCCTCATCAGAAATGATAAGATCCTGGGGAGACAGTGTCATAATCTGAAAAATGGAAATCTTTCTTTTTTATAGTTTATAGTTACAGGCCTGTGTGTGTATAAATATATTAAAGGGGTTTCCTACAAACACAAGTTAAGCCCTATCCTCAAAAATGAGGGGTCTGATGGGGTCTTACTTACTTCTGTCGGACCCCTCCGTGCTCCGTCAGACTAATGGAGCAGACGGCCGCGCATGACCGTTCTGCCCCATTAATCTTTATGCAGCTGATGGAAATCGGTGAGGGCGGTCGCTCTGCAATAGAGATTAATGGACCAAAACGGTCATGCGAGGCCGTCTGCTCCATTACTCTGACGGAGCGACGAGCGGTCTGACAGAGGTACGTGCGACCCTATCGGATCCCTCCTTTTCGTGTTCTGTGGGGGTCTCATTACTTAGACCTCCCACTAATCACCAAGTTAGGCCCCATCCTGTGGATAGGACCTAACTTGTGTTCATGGAAACCACCCTTTAACACCTGCCCATATACTTGTTCATCCAACATATCTTCTGACTTCCCAATATATAGAGATGCTAAATGTGTGTCATTGAGAGGGGAATACAATCAAAGTCCCAAATAGGTTGGGGACATTAGGGACAAAGTAAGACACAGAAACATATTTAAGCTTTTTTAACCTACACTTGCTCATAAAAACTTATATCTGTGTCCCTGCTGTATACTGGGGCACAGGTTGAAATTACCTCTATTCCATTATGGACTATTTCTGATGACTTTTAGATATTTATGTGTATATTTTTAACTTGATAAAATAAAATATTTTTATTTTATATACATATTCAGTGTGATGGTGATGTATACCCTATTGTTATAAGATGAATTGATTGTTTCAAGGGTAATCCCATACAGACAGAATACGGCTGTATTTTTTTGTTAAATTCTGTATATATAGGTATTTTTTTTTCTTGGCATGGATGTGTTATTTTCTTCCCCAACATCATATCTGTCCCAACTTTATTATAGATGTTGTGATGCTCTATGAATTGTGTCAGCAGAGTATCCCCTTGATGTAAATATATGACCCAAATTGCTTTCAATGGATCTTGTGTGATCTAGCGTGTTATCAGATCCTAGTTGTTGGATGGCTACACCCATAAATACTTAGAAAACCCTCATAATCTCTATAAGATTAATTGGAAGTGGAGGGCAAAAGGCAAACAAAGTTTATAGCAGACAGGTTTCTGTACTTTCGTTTTTTGGAGGACTTTAAAGGCAACTGAAGAGCAAATTTGTGAGAAAGTATCTTTAAATCAATATTTCTAGAAGAGTCGCCAGACTTTGTACTGCATATACATACATGCCAGAAACAGCTTTCGTGATTGCAGCCTGGGTTTGTTGCCAGATTCCAATGAAGTTTCCAAATGATAAGTTGGACGCAGATTTGGAAGTGTAACTTAAGGTTGCTGTTCATACTCAATTAAGAACAGAGTGGAATCAGTTGTTCTGGAGTAATTATTAAAAAAAGAAGTCAAACTTAACGTCCAGCAGACCACAGAGAGTTTTCCTGAATTTTCAAGCTAACTGGATGTACTGTGCGCAGAGCTCAGTCACAAAATCCATGGCAATGTGTTTCCAGGCGCACTGTGGAACAGGAGGAGGTAGGTGAAAACTTGTGGTGTAGTTTTGGCGCAAGTGGTTCTGGGTAAATGGGGACACATAGTCCTGGACAAAAATCAAAGCAATTCATTTTTTACTTTTTCTAAAGCCTGTATGGCCTGCCAAGTTAATTACCATGTACATGCCTCAATGTCCCTCAATGTCGTAAATATGATGTAAACCCTTTAATTAATCAGAAACAATAGTAGAAAGTGTCAACTTTGTGGTTCTTTTCAGTCAAAACATGCATTTTGGGGATGAAAGTAACATCAACAACCCCCCCCCCCCTTCCAGATCAAGTAAGTAAATCAGAATTTGGTCAACATAAATCGCCACACAAGCATGCAGTAAGCCTTGAATGATCTTATTCAGGAATTATGGAAAAGATCATTGTAGAGACCAATAGCATAACTAGATATTTACGTGATAAGAAGTTGTTATAGAGAAGCTTTGGCTGGCAACAGCTGTAGTAGTCATGAAGAACCAACAAGCAGCAGGTAGGTAGGAGGATAACAGGCTACTGCGACACATCAGAGACTCCACTGTAGAGTTACAGGATGCTTTCTTACTAGAGATGAGCGAGTATACTCGTCCGAGCTTGATGCTCGTTCGAGTATTAAGGTACTCGAGACGGCTCGTTGCTCGGACGAGTATTTCCCCTGCTCGAGATCGAGCATTTAATTAAAAAAACACAGTGAAGAACAATGATGAATAGAATAAAAACAGTGAACACAGTGAACACAGGATCATTTAAGTGAAAAACACAGTAAAGAACACAGTGAAGAATAGATTATAGATGTTCGGCACATCTGCTTACTTGTCGGAAGATACGCGCGGAACGGTGCGAACAAAATAGCATGTGAAGAACAATATATATGTGTGAAGAACACATTGAAGAACACGGTGAGCAGGACAGAGACACCGGGGAGCAGCACAGAGACACCGTGGAGCAGCACAGAGACATCGGGCAGTGGCACGGAGACATCGGGCAGCGACACGGAGCGGCACGGAGACATAGGGGCACGGAGACATAGGGGCACGGAGATATAGGGGCACGGAGACACCGGGGCACGGAGACATAGGGGTACGGAGACATAGGGGCACGGAGACATAGGGGCACGGAGACATCGGGGCACGGTGACATCGGGGCACGGTGACATCGGGGCACGGAGACATCGGGGCACGGAGACATCGGGCAGCGGCACGGAGACATCGGGGAGACTTCAGTGGAAGAAGAGCAGCGGATCCCGGGACAGCGCATCTCCCGACAAGTAAGCAGATGTGCTGAACATCTGCAATCTATTCTTCACTGTGTTTTTCACTTAAATGATCTTGTGTTCACTGTTTTTATTCTATTCTTCACTGTTCTTCACATCTGCTAACTTGTCGGGAGATAATATACGCGCGGAACAGTGAAGAATAGATTGCAGATGTTTGCATACATCTGCTAACTTATCAGAAGACATTCTTTTTCAATTAATTAACACATTTTATTCCCGAACCATGGTCCCTTTGAAAAATGCTCGAGTCTCCCATTGACTTCAATGGGGCTCGTTATTCGAGACGAGCACTCGAGCAGCAGGAAAAGTTCGTCTCGAATAACGAGCACCCGAGCATTTTAGTGCTCGCTCATCTCTATTTCTTATCTTTGCACCCTACAGGACAGTTTTGGGCGCGCTATGGATTGACTCTGCTAGAGCAACTTTAGGTTGACAATGTTCTGGTATCATTTGAATAATTGAAGACATCCTATAATGTTCCCTGCACTGGTTTCTACAGTTTTCTACCATTGCACTATGCCCTAAATGCCCACTTTCCTGGCTTGAATATTTCCTCCTATTCACTAATAATCATGTGCAGGGACTGAGGAAACCAGTGTCCATCCTGTATCTTTATCAGTCTTAAAGGAAATCAACCACTTTAATACAATGGTTGTTAGGCGAGGTCACTTACTAGCAGTTCGATCGATGGTGATGATGGATCATCTCTTGATAAGTCCCCGGACGCCCCTATTGTAGCGATGAAATCCTTTTTTAAACAACGGCTGATCACTCCTCATTGCATAATTATTCATGCCTCTTGCGTGCGTGTGCCTGGTCTTCTACAGGGTAATGGGAGGGAGGAGGAGGAAAGAAGCAAACACTCTTACTCCCTCCCATTACCCTGTAGAAGAGCCGGCACATGCACGCAAGTGGCGTGAATAATTATGTAATAAGGAGCGACATAGCTTTCTCCATGGCTCCAGGCTGTGATCAGCCGTTGTTTAAAATAGAGTTTGTCTCCACAACGGGAGATATGGGACATCATTGCGGATCAAACTTCTTACAAGTGACCTTGCCCAAAAACCACTATTTTCAAGTAGTTGATTTCCTTTAAAGGGAACTTTGAATTTCATTTCTAACTCGTGACAGGTTACAACATCCACTGCAATGATGAGTTTAAAAATACCTTTGTTGACATTCTGAATCGTTTCAGTACTTCATCCAAGTATATTAGACATTACCTGGCTCCCTGCCAGCACAGTCCAGTGAGTCCCTGTCTCCTCGATTCATCTCCCCTCCTCCTCACTCAACCCCTTCCCTCCGCTTCTCCCCTGCTGACACCCTTTACCTATTTCAGCTAACCCAGAAGACAGGGACTGAGGCGATTGGAGATTTACCCTTCCTATCACTTGCAGGACGGTGCTGGTAGGGAGCAATTCAAACAATTCAGAATCCTGACAAAGGCATTTTAATCTCATCATTACAAAGGCCCAACTAAAAATGGCAGTGGCAGGATTTGATTGCTACCTTTATTTCTAATTAGCGGGGTGCAACCTTTGAGTCCCTCATGTATATTTCTGCAGCCACTAACAATACACATCTAGAAGTGATTTAGAGGTAACACTATTATTGGCAGAGGTTAAGGGGATGCAGGTGCTGATGAGTCTGCCTAGTACCTGCCTAGTTTATTGGATAAGGAATTGTAGCAGCATACTCGCATATTTCTCTGGGAAATTTTGCTTTTCAGTTCAAAAACTGTCACCATTGAATGGATGGACAGATGGTCTCCCAATGGAGGAATATGGTTAATATTGTGCTACTGTATGAGAAGCACAGTCTATAAAAGTAGCGGTGTCTGGATACATTTCACAGGGTTTGGGATAACTGGTGCTAATCTCTACTGATATTATTCACATAACATGGTTTTCCCATGTAATAGATGTTTAATGTGAGATGGAATAATTTACATTGGATGTTCTGGTTTCTGAATTGTATTTTATCCTGAATACCATAGACCCATGAAAGCATAGGATTCATTCAGCTAAAAGACAATGGGGCACATTTACTAAGGGTCCGCAGCCGCGAATCCGTCGGGTTTTTCCCGAATATTTCTGCTTTGCGCTGTATTTCACGGGATTGTGGCGCACGCGATCGATTTTTGGCGCAATCGCGCCGGCTTTCGCGCGACAGAAATCGGGGGGCGTGGCCACCGGATAACCCGAAGGATTTGGAAAAACCGCTGAATTTAAAAAGCCATTTGTGTCGCAAGATCAAGCACTCACATACACCAGAAAAAAGCAGGTGAAGTTCGGCGGACCTCGGCGCAGCAGCGACACCTGGTGAATATCGGCGCACGGACCTTAGTGAATCCCGGCAGAACCCGAATCAGCGCCGGAGAACCCGCCGCTGCATCGCGACTGGACCGGGTAAGTAAATGTGCCCCAATGTATATTCAATCTAACTAATCCTGTTTTTAGTTGAAAGTTACAAAAAGGGAGCCTGTCACCAGATTTTACCCGATGAGCCTACTAGCCACCTCATGAAGGATATAAAATGTCCTTTGTAGAATTCCCTTTCATGTGAAATCTCATCAGACACCCATATCTCCATTTCTATAGCACCTAGAAACATGCTTTTGGTGTCATATTAAAGATAAAACTCTCACATTTCATGTTGCATCAGACTTGTTCTATGAGCTACAGAACCGGAGATACAGTCAGTTAAAGAAATAGGTGGGAACCCCAGCTCACATTTCAATAGGGTACATTTACTTACCCGGTCCGAGGAGTTCACTGAAAGTGCATTGTCCGACGATAATGCACTGTGCCGCGATTCACTAAGGTCGTGCGCCCGATATCCTGCATGTGGCGCTTCCTCGCACAGGTCTGCCAGAATTCACCTTCTTCTTCCTGGCATATGTAAGTGCATTGTCTTGCAACAAAATTTCAATCTTAAATCCTGCGCTCAGTCCGAATCAGATGGATCATCCGATGCCCCGCACCCCTATTTCTGTCGCATAGAAGCCGGTGCAGCTGCGCCACAATCCAATTGCGTGCGACACAATCTCAGTGTAGACACCTGTTAAACACCTGGCAAAGCTGCGCAAATCCCGAAAACGCTGCACATTCCGACAAAAGTGAGATCTGCAACCCTTAGTAAATAAGCCCCAATGTCTTTAACTGTTGGTATCTCTGGTTCAATGTTTCCAGGTACTATAGAACAGAAAATGGAGACGCCTGAAGTGAGGCTTTTTATAGATAAACCTATAAGAAGTGGGAATTCTAAAAGGATATTTCTTACCCTACCTGAGGGGACTAGTAGATTAATGGGGTCAAATTTGGTAACAGGTTCCCTTTAACCCTATACCTGCAGTAACTGCAGGAATGCCTTTGTGGCTTACATTTTTCCTAAAGATAATATCATAAGAACTTACAGGAGAAGTGTTGCTGAAGTACTATACAGTACATGTAGTACTCTACTATAAACTCATGATGGTGCAAGTGAGCTACCAAAGCCGCCCACTGATTAATTTTCATAATTCACATGTAACTTATATTTTAGCAGCAATTAACTTTGTAGTGCTGTCTTGTGACTCTTTACAGTAATTGAGAGCCAAAATATAGCACTCCATTTTAATAAAAATAGATCATGTGTATAGCTTTGTGTGTAAACTGTCTGCGTCTTCTAGGAATAAAATTCTAATCACAATTTCGCTCTTGTGGACCGACATAGTCAGCGAAGATCCTGTACAAATGCAGGTTATTTGTGTTTCTGAATCACCCCCAGCCTATACACAAGAATGCAAACATTGATCCAGATTAAGTTAAGAACATAAGGTGCCCACACTCAGATATATGGGTAGACCTCCCAGAAGTGCAGGCAAGTCCCCACATACCCGGTAGTCAAACTATTTGTGTTTAGACCTGGAAGATCAAAGGGAATAATTTAATCATCTCTTAAAGAACATTTAATCTGAAATGAATAGCAATAATGTACGAAATACTTGTAGATACTTAATATTCCTGTTTGTGTAAGGCAATATAAATATTTAGCAACTTAATGGAGCAATCCAGGTAAAACTAAGGGTTCAACCACACGCAGTACGCCCGCCATGCGGGCATACCGCCATGTGCTGGAGGTGAAGAGGAGGTGACCCCCTCCTCCCTCCTTAGGAAACAGCGCCGCACAGCCGCACACTCGTGCACACATGTGTGGCACCGTACCGCCGCCGTGCCGCCATTGCCGTCTATGGGAACGTATATGCGGCCACATGTACGTCCTCATAAACAGTCGTGTGAATAAACCCTAATACTGTATTTTGACCAGTTGCAACCGTGATTTGTATTCTCTCTTTGGATCATCCTTACCCAAATTTCTCTTTTAAAGGGTATTTTCATTTGAGGCAAGTCTATATATAAGATCACACCAAAATTTGGAACAAAGCAGTTATTGATGATGCATGAGTTGGGGTTTATAACAGAAGAACATTTTTTAGTCTGAAACGCATCAACCATCATTTCCTCTTTCTTTTATTTTCTAAAGTGATCACAGATGTACAATTAAGATGTACAAATAACGTGTAGTTTTTAATTTTTTTAATAGTAATTCACCTTGCATTTTTTTGGGGCTTATAATAAAAATTTCTGTGACCTTGATTGAATCTAGAAATGTCATGGAAGCAGATCCTGCTCTTGGGGTGCCCTTCATTAACCAGGGACTTTGGAAACTTTATTGGAAACCTTATCTTATCTGTACCCTTCACATAAGGGACATTAAGTTCGGATAGTGTTATGTAAAGAACTTTTAAAACTAACCTGAAAATAGGTAATATCAGAATACAGGGGGCCTGACACATAGCACCTCCAACAATTAGCTATTTAATGCTCCTTCTGCTGTACAGGCTGTGTCATATCCATTTGTTACATGGCCATTATGTCTGCAGCTCTGTCATATATATATATATATATATATATAAGGCTGTAGCTCTTTTCCTTTTTTTTATCTAATGTTTTTTATTCTCCGCCTCCAAAACATATGATGGCTTAGTTTTTGCAGTACAAATTGTATTTAATAGTGGCACAAATTAATTTCCAAGTTAAGGAAACAGCATAGCACAATGACATACACTCACCGGCCACTTTATTAGGTACACCATGCTAGTAACGGGTTGGACCCCCTTTTGCCTTCAGAACTGCCTCAATTCTTCGTGGCATAGATTCAACAAGGCGCTGGAAGCATTACTCAGAGATTTTGGTCCTTATTGACATGATGGCATCACACAGTTGCCGCAGATTTGTCGGCTGCACATCCATGATGAGAATCTCCCGTTCCACCACATCCCAAAGATGCTCTATTGGATTGAGATCTGGTGACTGTGGAGGCCATTTGAGTACAGTGAACTCATTGTCATGTTCAAGAAACCAGTCTGAGATGATTCCAGCTTTATGACATGGCGCATTATCCTGCTGAAAGTAGCCATCAGATGTTACAGGGTACATTGTGGTCATAAAGGGATGGACATGGTCAGCAACAATACTCAGGTAGGCTGTGGCGTTGCAACGATGCTCAATTGGTACCAAGGGGCCCAAAGAGTGCCAAGAAAATTCCCCACACCATGACACCACCACCACCAGCCTGAACCGTTGATACAAGGCAGGATGGATCCATGCTTTCATGTTGTTGACGCCAAATTCTGACCCTACCATCCGAATATCGCAGCAGAAATCGAGACTCATCAGACCAGGCAACGTTTTTCAAATCTTCTACTGTCCAATTTTGATGAGCTTGTGCAAATTGTAGCCTGAGTTTCCTGTTCTTAGCTGAAAGGAGTGGCACCTGGTGTGGTTTTCTGCTGCTGTAGCCCATCTGCCTCAAAGTTCGACGTTCTGTGTGTTCAGAGATGCTCTTCTGCCTACCTTGGTTGTAACGGGTGGCGATTTGAGTCACTGTTGCCGAACCCTCTGACTGGGTTCTGGCTGCAGGATTCTCAGCTTGTTAACCACACCCAGGACTTTTCTGCTGGAGCTGTGATTAACAGCTTCCTTACAGAGTTGATTCCCTTGGCTGGGCTGGGTGTGTGTTTTGTGGCAAGCTGGGTGGTTTTATCTTGCTTCTGAGTTGGGAGGTTTCAACTGTGGGCTGATTAATGGACAGCCTAGTCAGTCAGCTGTGAGGGGAGCGTCCAGAATCCCATTAAAAGGAACCTGTCACCAGGAGACCCATTTTTAGCACTCCCCAGTCCCCACAGAGCATAGTACATACACTGCCAAAGTGTTTTGGTATAAAAAATTGGTTTTACAGAAAAAAAGATATGTTATATTGTACCTTTCATTAGCATGTGCTGTGTGACTAGGCAGTTGCCTTTTGGGAGGAGCTGGAAAGGAGCAGTCCCCCCCCCACCCTTGGGGAACAGCTTCTCCATGTGACCTTTTCAAATATATGAAAACATCCATCACTGGGATTAGCGACGCCCCCTGCTCCTCTACAGCCAATCCCGAGTGAGGGGAGTTATTCATATATTTGAAAAGGTCACATGTTTCCCAAGGGTGGGGGGGACTGCTCCTTTCCAGCTCCTCCCAAAAGGCAACTGCCTAATCACACAGCAGATGCTAATGAAAGGTACAATATAACATATCTTTTTTTCTGTAAAACCAATTTTTTATACAAAAACACTTTGGCAGTGTATGTCTCCTGCGGGCATACCGCCATGTGCTGGAGGTGAAGAGGAGGTGACCCCCTCCTCCCTCCTTAGGAAACAGCGCCGCACAGCCGCACACTCGTGCACACATGTGTGGCACCGTACCGCCGCCGTGCCGCCATTGCCGTCTATGGGAACGTATATGCGGCCACATGTACGTCCCCATAAACAGTTGTGTGAATAAACCCTAATACTGTATTTTGACCAGTTGCAACCATGATTTGTATTCTCTCTTTGGATCATCCTTACCCAAATTTCTCTTTTAAAGGTTATTTATGACATGGCGCATTATCCTGCTGAAAGTAGCCATCAGATGTTGGGTACATTGTGGTCATAAAGGGATGGACATGGTCAGCAACAATACTCAGGTAGGCTGTGGCGTTGCAACGATGCTCAATTGGTACCAAGGGGCCCAAAGAGTGCCAAGAAAATTCCCCACACCATGACACCACCACCACCAGCCTGAACCGTTGATACAAGGCAGGATGGATCCATGCTTTCATGTTGTTGACGCCAAATTCTGACCCTACCATCCGAATATCGCAGCAGAAATCGAGACTCATCAGACCAGGCAACGTTTTTCAAATCTTCTACTGTCCAATTTTGATGAGCTTGTGCAAATTGTAGCCTGAGTTTCCTGTTCTTAGCTGAAAGGAGTGGCACCTGGTGTGGTTTTCTGCTGCTGTAGCCCATCTGCCTCAAAGTTCGACGTTCTGTGTGTTCAGAGATGCTCTTCTGCCTACCTTGGTTGTAACGGGTGGCGATTTGAGTCACTGTTGCCGAACCCTCTGAATGGGTTCTGGCTGCAGGATTCTCAGCTTGTTAACCACACCCAGGACTTTTCTGCTGGAGCTGTGATTAACAGCTTCCTTACAGAGTTGATTCCCTTGGCTGGGCTGGGTGTGTGTTTTGTGGCAAGCTGGGTGGTTTTATCTTGCTTCTGAGTTGGGAGGTTTCAACTGTGGGCTGATTAATGGACAGCCTAGTCAGTCAGCTGTGAGGGGAGCGTCCAGAATCCCATTAAAGGGAACCTGTCACCAGGAGACCCATTTTTAGCACTCCACAGTCCCCACAGAGCATAGTACATACACTGCCAAAGTGTTTTGGTATAAAAAAATTGGTTTTACAGAAAAAAAGATATGTTATATTGTACCTTTCATTAGCATGTGCTGTGTGACTAGGCAGTTGCCTTTTGGGAGGAGCTGGAAAGGAGCAGTCCCCCCCCCACCCTTGGGGAACAGCTTCTCCATGTGACCTTTTCAAATATATGAAAACACCCATCACTGGGATTAGCGACGCCCCCTGCTCCTCTACAGCCAATCCCGAGTGAGGGGAGTTATTCATATATTTTAAAAGGTCACATGTTTCCCAAGGGTGGGGGGGGGACTGCTCCTTTCCACCTTTCCTTTTCAGTCGGATCGTCCCGATTTCTGTCGCACGAAAGCCAGCGCAGCTGTGACGCAATCCGATCGTGTGCGACACAATCCCAGCGCGACCCTTAGTAAGAAAAGCCCCATTGTCTTAATCTATTAACAAATAAAGAAACAAACCCCAGAATTCTAATGCGGTGAATACATTAGCAAGGTGAAACAATGAGCTACAAAACAAGCTGACTACATGGATGTGATCTTAGGTGTATTGAGCTGTGAGGTGTAGTCATGAACCCAGATCTACAAAAATTTTTAGCAGTTCTTATTCTGGTATTTAAAAAATCCTCTGGAGGGATCCTTCCTACTAATTTGCAGAGTACGGTTACATTGTTCTACTACACATAGCCGAGCACCAGCCTGGTTCTTGTCCAGAGAGTGAGATATTTAGGTGTTCTGTCCATTTTTCAATTCACTGTTCGGTTTAATTTTTGTTGAATGCCAGACACAGAAAAAATATACATAGCTGATGAAAGTGGAGTCACTGCCAACAGAAAAAACCCTTTCACGATCAAGAAAGAGCATTTAGAAGTTTCTCATTCTTAAATATACATAACTCGGAGTGTGACTTTTATTGCAGCCATGTGCTATTTTCTGAAGCCCTGTGTAATATATTCTGTATTTTTTTCTCTTTTTAAAGGTTCTGGTAACCATGAAATGTTGTATTTCACAACAACTTAGACTTATAGGTCATGAAAATCAGTATTGAGCCTTTAATATAAGATGGCCCGTTATACTTTAGTTTTAGTCTGGGGGATGAATAGGTTTCAGGTGTGATCAAAGGGATGTATGGACGATATGTCATTCACATTATGTATTCAAGCATTTATCTCCAGATGTCATTTACCAAAAGTCGGCACATATGGATTGTTGCCTGACAACATTTGAGTCTTAGTTGCTCACATTTACACAGAGTCGGCATCTTTTTTTTTCCTAAAACCTTTCTATTAAAGAACCTTCATGCAACATATATATGTGAGTTGGGGCACATTTACTTACCTGGTCAACGGAGTTCACATAAAGTGTATTGTCCGGCTATAATGCACTGTGCATCGTGTGTGAATTTGTTGCTTCCCCGCTCAGGTCTAATAGAGAGCACCATCCTTTTAGTGGTGCATCTAAGTGCTAGGGCTTGCAACACAATATGAAAGTTAAATCCCGCACTCAGTCCGAATCAGTCGGACTGTCCGACAACACGCCCTCTAATTTGCGTTGCATGGGAGCCAGCGCAGCTGCACTAAAATAAGGGTGCATGTGCCACAATCCCAGCGCACAAACTTCTTAAATACCCGTTCAAGCCATTTTAGCCCCGAAACCCCATCGCCTGGTGAGCCCAATTTGGAATAGGAGCTACTGTGACTGATTATTTGTTTGGTAGAGTGTGAGATGTTGGGTCTCCATAAATAGCAGGGTTTCATAAATATAGTGGGTTACTGGAAACGTTATAATCCAATCTATCCAGTAAATTGTTTCCAAGGATGACAGAATGATTGACCATGGCTCATAGATCAGATCAGCAGGCGGCTAAACCTGCCAGTAAACAGAAGTTGCTGAATATCTATTGCTAGTATAGTCCTAAAAATATATCTGTAAACACTCTGCTGCCAGGGATGAGTGAATCATCCAAGATTCGATTCGTAGAAACTTTGTCAATTTTGAAGGGAAAAAATTGTCTACAGCTGTCTACAGTTGGGAATCTGTTCCTTCTGGAATAAATATACTGGTTTGGCTTTACTCCCACATCAAGTCTTCAGACTTCTTGAAAGTCAGGCTTAATATTAAGGGGTCTGCCTTTCAAGGTAGACAAAGAGGTAATGTTTTCCTTGTTCCACTCTGGAAAACCTATTTGCATATTTCCCAGAATCCACTATTGGAGTTTCAATGTCTGGAGGTTTCCTTACACCTGAAAGACAGCCTTAATTGGCAAAGTCTCTGACCTCAAATTTTTTTAAAACATTTGATTTGTGTCCAAATTGAATTGGTCAGAACCGAGGTTGCTCCATTTGTCATGGAAATTGGTATATAACCACCTACAATCCTCTAAACCACATATTTTTCATCATAAGCGCCCACCTCGTAATTTTGTAAATTTTTTACAAATTCTTTAATTTTCTCTTCCATCACTGTTTCCTAAGGTCTGGGGTGAATGACAACCAGCCACCGTTTTGAAAGATTTTTCTGAAAAAAAATCTAGATTTGATTTAGAAAAATGCCAGATTCACACTAATTCTACAAACCAACAAATAAAATCACAAGAAACAAATCTAAAGAACAGTGCAGCCGCACATTACCCAGCCCCGGGAATCTTTTCCCCTTGCTAGCTATTCTACAGTGTGTCTGATGAAGGCATAACTGCCGAAACGTCACTTTCACTGTAACTATTTGAATAAAAGGATTTATTTTGCAAGAAACTTATGCTCAGACTTCAGTTTTAACAAATAGAATCAGTCATCTCTATGCTGATATTCTGAATGCGCCTCCATGATTTAAATGGATCCTTATACTGGATGCTTATGTGTTGTTCCAATCATTATTGTGCTTTTCTGTCTTTTTTGCTCCCATACATCATATTTAGAGAGAGCGATGTGTTTAGCCTTTGACGTTATCTCTTAGGCCATTGTCTTATCTGTGTATACTCAACCAGAGTTTTCCTGTTGAAGCGACTTGGTGTGTGTATAGCTCGAGCTGCATTTCTCGGATATTACTGCAATGGCTTTATCCTTGCACACAGTAAACACGTCACTCAGCGGTGTGAGAAGAGAACACAGCAAACAATAGAAATCCGGGATTTACAAACTGTATGGGATTGTGTTTGTTCATATTAAGGAAAGGTACACAGCTTATCGGTAGACTGGATGCCATCTACACTCATAGACATGTAGGTACATTTTATTTAGTAAAACAAATATTTTAGCCAGTGTGGGTCCATTTTTCTGAGACGATCTGCCCTGAAAAGAACTAGAACTTTAAGGTCTCATTTAGATTTAGCTTTAATAGATGGATCCCAGACATAAGACTATGTAAGGGGATCGAAATCCATTGGGGACTGTCAGCATTTCTCTTCCATCTGAACTGTAAATTAGCTGTTACTGTTGGGCCTGTTCTGTTTAATGTCCAATATTAGGTTTCTGCATTTACGTATTATGTATTTATGCCAAATGTTTTGATGGAACAACAGACAATGCTTAATGTATTGGTAAAACGCCCAATATATACAGTAATGTTTGCGGTTTTTACCAGAACACTATCTGCCATGTGGTGCTAGTTAGAAGCAGGAGAAAATAGATGGAGCCCTGAATGGAGGCAACTAACTAGAGACAAGAAATATAAAAAGCACAACCCAATTGCATCAAGAAGGCAATGCTAGGTAGATGGACCAGGCCTGATCATTGAGAGTTCTGAGTGTTTGACATTAAACATCATCTGACATGCTCTGACTCTGAGACTGATGAACTGTGCAGCAGGAAAAAGCATGTAATGTTCCTTTGCTGATGGGGTTGAGGGAATCCATGTCCTACAAACCTAGTGCTAAGAAATGATATGTGGACTGCTGTAAAACTGAGATTGTGTCCATTAAAATGGGTGAGCAAAAGTGTGGGTAACCTGTATGACCTAGAGGCAAGCTGGCCTGTAGATGAAAGAGTCCACGAACACGTTCTGATGCCACGGGCAGACACCCTGTAGATTGCAAGTAACATCTTCCATGTGGATTACAAATGGTATGGGCATCCTCATAGTGAATAACAGCGTGGGCATCTGTCCATGTGAGTGAAGTTTTGCAAAGGACTGCACAGGACTGGTAGGACTGTTTTGTATGTTGCCCCTCACAAAGGAGAATCTTTGTAACCACCAAGCCAGTTGGCTTTTGCTATCCTGTGTAACTATCAAGGTCCCACTATGACTGTTTGTACACCAGTTGTTATCCATAAAAAATGTATCTGCTGAGGTCTCCTGAGAATTGGTACCCTCCTTAAGTGAAACACAAGCTCATGAATTGAAAGCAAACAATGTACCTATACATCCTGACCATAAATATGTTATGTTTTGGGAAGGGATAGCTGTTAGACTTCAGATAGACTTAAGTTGCCAACAGTTTTAAATACAACTTGTTCTCCCATTCGCTTCTATGAGGACATTAGATGTAGTAACAACATCCAGCCACTTGGAGAGCCAGAGCTGACTGCTTCTGACTACACACTCTCTGCTTACACTGGTTCAAACTATGGATGCTGCATGTTGGCCTCGACCAACCGAACATAGATGACCTTTCCAAAAAACCCCATTGGCTTAAACTATAGTCAATTGCGTTAAACAATAGCTCACTGGATGTTTGCATGGAAACTTATGCAGTATAGACTCTACCAGAATTCCCTAAGCATTATGTGTGGTCACCAGATTTTGATCTGTTACTCGAAAAAACACTGTTGGGTAATGCAGCAAGCCATTTGTTGAGGCATGTCTCAGTCTCTGCCTACCTCAAGGTGTGAACTTACTTTCCAACTTTTTGGAATAGCTCCCAGACTAATGAATCCACACCTAACCTTACAGAGCTATAGGCTGCAGACCAACATTCCTGTTATATTGGATAATTAAAGGAAATCTACTACTTAGGCATTCAGTATGTAAACCAAACATGCCTGCTGTTTGGGGTTTAGATATGGATGCCGGATCATATCTTCTTTAGGTAGTAAAGCATTTAGTTTATCTAGAGAATGTCTTTATATAAAATGCAGATTAGGTTTATGCATTCTGGCCCGGTGCTCACACAGGGGCTCGGGACTCTGCACGACTACTAATTATGTACGCCTCTAGTGTGCATTGCACTCCGTCTTTCCCCTTCCGCAGACCTGTGTGACGTCACCAGCTCTCAGGAAGGGGAGGGAGTGGGGACCATATCTTTTCAATGGGTTTCTGTTGAAGAAAACCATAAGATATGGCCTTTTCATACATAGGTTATACTTTTGAGATCCATTCCGTTATTGGTGGACAGATTGGGGATCTCCAATGTCTAGCAATGGTTATTCTAGCAATTGCTTGGACTTTACAAATCAGGGTTTTTTGTGTCAAAGAGAGGGGGTGTAGTCCCAAGCCCAAGAGAACAATAATAAATCTTTAAGTACTGTTGTGTAAGGTGTCATTTATTGCAGAACCAGCCGATGTTTTAATTGATATCATATAATTTCATATAGATGTATGACCTTTAGATCACTTTTCATTCAAATTATCTGTTGGGATCATTTTTTTTTGTCCGAAGATCGTACGCCGATATCTTGCATGTGTTGCTTCCCCGCTCAGGTCCCTAGGAGTTCACCTTCTTCTAGGTGTATGTAAGTGCATTGTCTTGCGATACAATTTGAAAGTTAAATCCCATGCTCTGTCCGAATCAGTTGGATCGTCCTATGGCCCGCCCCCCAATTTGTGTTGCATGGAAGGCAGCGCAGCTGTGCCAAAATCAGATCGCGTGCGACACAATGCCAGCGCAGACACCTGTTAAATACCTGTCACAGACGTGCAAAAGCCAAAAACATATCCTTACACAAATAAGCCCCGTTGTGTAAGGACATCCTCACTGTACCTAGAAGAGCAGAATGGTGGGGGAACATCCAATAAGGGGAACAGAAACATGGGGCAACCATGAGGCAAATATGAAGTTTTTACATCTTTCATAGACAGAGCTGAGCACTTTTAATATATACTTCTAAGTCTTACTGGACAATGTGCAAGTTATATTTTTCATAAATTATTTCAACTATCCCTGTAAAAAAATGTGATGAAACTTAACCTGGAAAAGGCTATAGGTATAGCAATAATTTGGAACTGATAACTTCCCGGGTGCGGTCACATGTGGCATTTGTATCACATTTACAAACTCAATGCAAATGTCCGGGGCACCGCTTGACACAATCACATATGTGTTTCCATTAAAACGCATGGGATTGGTAACTGGCACCTGATGTCTTGCATCCTCGGGCATTTGCATTATGTTTGTTAGCGCAATACAAGCGCCACATGTGGCCGCACCCGTATATACATTTTTGTAGATCACCCTGATAAGAATACCATGCAGTCTGGATCACAGATGAATCACCTATCAATGTGCAATGTTCTGTTGAAATTTGCACAAAAAATTGCACCACATTTAATACTGTTTTTAGACACTTTCCAACTAGTATGACAAAAGAGGTGTGGTCATGTAAGGGGGTGTGGCTTGGGGGGTGAAAAAATTTAAATTCACCAAAAATTATGCACATACACAACAAATTGTGCACAATTTTCTGGCGTTAAATAAGACAACTAGTAGAAGGGGTTATGTACAACTAGTCAATCTTATATTATTCCATGATTATCATCCTGTATCAGATGCACATCATAAAACTGTGTAGTCTATCTCGGCATTGTATAACTTTATGATATTTTACATATATTTCCCTCCAGCTTCTTTGTATGTCTCTGAATGAAATTGGATACTGAAATACATTAAGGACCCATTGAAATTCGTGAGTCCCCGGTTACGTCTCTGTATTACTAAAGTTTTGTACCGAGCCGTAACTCAGCAAAGAGCTCAAGAAATTTGGAAAAATGAACCTTATTTGGCTCTAACATCTGTGAGGGTGTAATTCTGAGCATATTTCACATGGAATATGAGAATGGCCATTTATTTTATGTCCGATTATAAATGTAACTCATTTACCTCTAAACATTTGTACCAAACACATGGAAAATTCATCCTGTTTTTTCAATCATTATTATTCTCTTCCCCCAATTTATTTCACTGTTGTAATAAATGTGTTTTTTTGGGTTTTTTTGGGGAGGGGGTTAGTTTAAGCTTATGTTTCTCCTGTCCTGACATCCAGATTTGGTAATAGCTTAAGCAATGTGTTTTTCAATATTCACTCCATAGCAGTCTGAGGGAGGTCATACTAAAGACCAAATAAAACAAAAAACAGGCTTTTACACTAATGGTTTATGATTGGCTGCTAAGGTAGAAATATGGCATAACCACATATCCCTGGAGATAG
Source organism: Engystomops pustulosus (assembly GCF_040894005.1). Taxonomy (NCBI): domain Eukaryota; kingdom Metazoa; phylum Chordata; class Amphibia; order Anura; family Leptodactylidae; genus Engystomops; species Engystomops pustulosus. Next base: position 80,687,438 of record NC_092418.1, read on the forward strand.
TGGGAAATGCAAGACTCGGGTGTGTGCTGGTTTGGACAGAGAACATCTTAAGAATTGGCAGACCTAGAAGGAAACCCAAGCAGGAATATATTTCTGGAAAAAGACAGACGTTACAAGGGAAATGTGGAAAATAAATGTTTATACGAGTGTGGAAGGAAAGCACTGATTAAATAAGCATGATGTGATGTGCTGTAATGGGGCACTCCCCTTCCGAAGCGGGGCACCTCTCTCCCCAGAGATAACATCTCACTCAAGTTCTCTTACAAGGGAAAGCAAGGAGAGGCGGCTTTGTAACTTCATGTGGCAGACATCACAGTATGAGGAGAGTGACCGCATCTGTCACATGTCATCGCATGGCCAGCGACACAAAAGCCTCATCAGGACGCCTCCCTTTCATCCTGCCGTTTCCTTCTTACAAACATCTACTTTTCCATTGTCTTCTGAACATTGAGATTCCATTACTCTAATAATAACAACATCAAGGGCAAAAGTGATTGACTCAAGGACAATGCATGGACTGATTTTTGTTTCATCCTATAAAAATACAAGGAATGGTCTTGAGGACAAATTACCTGTATACATTTTTGATTGTATGGCCAACTAGGTTTTATCCATGATGAATTGGCTGAGATCATGTTTTTCATCTTAGCAATTTTGGTTTGCCTATGAAAGTAGCGTAAGTTCTCAAATTTTAATCCCCTAGTTATGTTTACACTATAAAGATAATTTTTAACTTCTTACTTTACAATTTTACTAGTTTTTTTTTGCTGTTTTAGCTCCTATACCTCAGTGATAGTCAGTGTAATATTCCAGAGTGTGAGCGGGGACTCTCTGAGATTCCTCTGTCCTATGAGATAGTGTGTGCTGACAATGTGCTTAAATTACCAGGCTTCTGTTGTATCTACACTTTTATACATTCTACTATGATCTGACAAATAGAAAAAGAGTGATGAGAGATGATGTGAGCCATGACATGGATATAAACCAGAATGATACTCTCAGCCCTGCTAACTCACCTATAAAACACACAGTCAGCACTGCTACATGCCTCCCTCCTGGATAAAGACCTTATGTTGCTGGTAGCATGTAGAGTAAGTCACTGCTCCTTGTTATTAGTACTGAGGTTTAGTACTTGTGGGTTAGTTTACTTAAAGCAGAGTGTACTATAAAATTAGAATATGCCCAGAAGGTTGGCTCACAAAAATGATAGCCAAGGGCTTGAACCTTAGGAGGAAGAAGTATGTATGCAGACTTAACTTTTAATATATTAGAGTAAAACAAAGAGTACAAACCATTAACACATAAAGCATGCTAAACATATTGGTAGACCACTCTATCAGCAGTTAAGCAACTGAAAATGCATGAAAATGGTCAGCACTGCCCCTGTTATACCCTAACATGCATACGCCCTAATGCCCTTAAAATTGCTCCCATCCTGAAAAGGATGGTCCCAGGCTCACCCTATTACACAGGGCCCCTAATAGTTCAGATTCGGGACGAGTTCACAGGGCCATAAATAATGGACCTTTCATCAGGGGAAAAGAAATGAAACATAACTTAAGGTGGTTATGAGCATTGCTGCTGGACAGTTGCCAATATTAACCCCTTAACGCTGAAGCCACTTTTCACCTTCCTGAAACGGCCCATTTTTTCAAATCTGCCCTGTGTCACTATAAGTGGTTATAACTTCGGAACGCTTTAACATATCCAAGTGATTTTGAAATTGTTTTCTCGTGACACTTTGTACTTCATGTTAGTTGAAAAATTTTGGTAGTATGTTTTGCATTTATTTATGAGAAAATCAGATATTTGGTGAAAATTTGGAAAAATTCTTGATTTTCGAACTTCCATACTACTTTTTCCATACATAGTCATAACCACAAAAATACTTAATAACTGACATTCACCGAATGTCTTCTTTATGCCTTCATGGTTTTTTATGCATACTCTTATATTTGTATGATGTTATGGGGCTTTGAAAGTTAGGTGCGATTTTTCACATTTTCATAAAAAATGCAAAATCCTGCTATTGAGGGACCTGCTCTGGTTTCAAATCACTTTGAGAGGCCTAAATAAAAGTAATACCCCATAAATTACCCCATTATAGAAACTACACCCCTCAACGTACATAAAAAAACTTTTATGAAGTTTGTTAACCCTTTAATTGTTTTACAGGGGTTAAAACAAAATCGGATGCAATTTTGAAAGTGAAATTTTTTTGGCTAAATGAATGTGTTCTTCAAAAAATGTACAAATTTTCAGTGGATAAAATACCAAAGCACTCCACAAAATTTGATACCCAATCCCTCCCGTGTATAACAATACCCCATATGTGGTGGTATGGGCACACGCCAGGGCATCAAAGAGAAGCTACGCCATTCAGAACAGATTATGCATTGTCACTTTTTATTGGCTATACAATCTTTATTTTTTTGGCAATTTGGACATATAAGGGCTTATTTTTTGCAACATGAGATGCACTTTACAAATACTTCATTTTAGTGGGTCATTAGCTTATTGGTGAGATTTTATTAACTCTTGAATGTATGGAGGAAAAGAAAATTGTCAATTTTGGTTTACTTTCTTTTTGTATTTTTTGGGGGTCCTACACCGTACACTAAAAATACTATATTATCTTTATTCTACAGATCACTACGATTACGGTGATACTTCATTTATATAGTTTTTCATTTATTTTTACAATTTTACTGGATAATATAAAACTAATATAGAGGAAACCTCATTTGTTTTTGCATCACCATCTTATCGGAGATGGAACTTTAATATTTTTCGGTTGACAGAGCTAGTTTAGGGCTTATTTTTTACGTGTTGAGTTGTTTTTTTCAGTGGTACCATTTTGGCGCTCATAACTTTTTTTGATCACTTTTTAGAACATTTTTGTGCAGAGATTTTATGAAAAATTTACATTTTGGCGTGTTTTTCGGGTTTTGTTTTTACAGAGTTCACCGAGCGGGTCCAATAATGTTTCTGAGTTATTGTACGGATTGATACGGACACGACGATACCAAATATGTGGGGGGTTTTGGCGATTTTGTGTTTTTCTCACTTTATTGCATGTGTATAAGGAATATTTGTGTTTAGGGGACTTTAACTTTATTTAATTAATTCTTTTTATTAAAAAATGTTTTTATTTAATGTTTTTAACTTTTTTTATTTACTTTTACAGGTAAGCTTGAACAAGCGATCGACTGATCGCTCGTTCAAGCTATTCTTCACATTACACAGTGTAATACAGATGTATTACACTGTGTAATGTAACACACTGAGCATGCCCCGGGCACTGGCAGTCCGGAGGCTGCGATCGGAGCAGCGGACCCCCCCTTCCCCGCGACCGCGGTGTGTAAGGGGTTAACACCCGCGATCGGAGAAATCTCCGATCGCGGGTGTTAGAGGCAGGTGTCGGCTATAACATTTTGCGGGAACGCACCTCCCGCGATGCAGTACTATTACGTCAAATGTCGGGAAGGGGTTAAGTAAGGACTTAATTAAGTGGAAGTCTCAATACTGCAGCAATATTAAGCAATACTGCCAATATTAAGTAAGGACTTATTAAGTGGAAGTCTCAATACTGCAGCAGTAGGCACTAGCTAAATGCCCCATCTATACCAAAAAACAGTCCCTCCCATTACCTACCACACCCCATTTTAACTGAGAGTAGCCATTATGAACATCACATACTTATGGAGTAAATCCCCCCACAACAAGACTCACCATGCAGATAAGTCAAGGCAGGTAGGTACGAACAATGGAGTTCGACTACTATGGCCTGTGCACTTGTTCTGAAACCCTAAGAAGTGTTGTGATGAGTTGGAAACAGATTTACACAGTGTTCTTCTGTAGCTTCTGTGAAAACTGTTTTGTAGGCAATAAGCAGCTTTATTACTACAAGGCCTGAAAATAAGGTGGTCCAAAACTAGTCGGTCTGTTGTCCAATTCTAATGTGAACTTTTAAAGAAAATAAGCCATTTATAATGATCTGGTCTCCTGCCACTCGCAGATGTTTCATGTGTCACTCCATTCTATTCACCTTCAGTACACACTTCTCAACGATAGAAGGATCCAAAACTAAACTAAAACATAAATACATTACGTCAGCCTCTTTTCTTTTCATCACTAGGTCTGGTTGTTATTAGTAAAGGATGACTGATCCTGTCTTTTTGAGGCTTCTTTGCTTAAGGCATCCATTCACGTTCTGCTCACATCGGAGTCGAGGTGCCATAATAATTATAGAAAGTAAACCTGAATAGCAAGTCTTCCAAAGATGACAGTATGCAAGCCAGCTCGGCTGAGAAGAAATATCACAGCTAGAGATGAATAGCAAATCCAAAAAATACTGGTCAAAGATGTTCATGAGATCCCTAAACTTGAAAAAAATGATACTTTAGGTATTCTCCTTATATTGCTAACATAAAGGGAATGCCTCATGGTGGGGCCTCAAAGCTTTATGAAAGCTCAGCCACCTTCAACTTGTTCTTCATGTTTGGAGATTTATCTAGACTCTCATGTTATCTCTTATCTTAACATCTCCACTTCTTGTTCACTACATCACATCTTTACTTCAGTACACTTTGACAGGGACTCAAAGAGCTGATTCATGAATAAGAAGGTTCTTCTATGGGATGGTCCATTGCCTGATGATCAGTTATTTCCTTGAGGGTTTGGTGTCCCATTTGCTTTAGTTAATATTTTAGATCTTGGCTGGGCTTTTCCTTCTGTTTTTTTTATCTGAAATATTTACTTGGTTGTTGTTTTTCTTTTTTGAGTTTTGTTCCTAACTTGAACCTCCTTCTATCTCTAGTGTTATCTTACTGACTACTGTTCATGACTCCTGACTATGTTTTGATAATATATTCCTCTCTTGTCCTCTCAATCCAAGGACAGCAGCCTATGATTCCCTAAAAACAAAGTTTGTATCTCTGTAAGAACTAAAGGGGGAATATCAGGGATATCCTAGACAGTGCAATTCCGATTTTGGCTTAGAGGGCCTATACACAACAGTAACCTAATATTTTGAAGATGAATTCCGTAGTTTGTAGTTCAAAAATAAAGCCTAAACCTTTGGAAAATTATCACATGGTTCCATAGATTACATTTAAGATTGTCGACTTACTGCCAGGCTGTGCAATAAATAACAGCTGAACCCATGGGGTGCCAGAAGGGAAGCACTGTCAAGGGTCGAAGGACTTAACAAAGGACCCCATTATCCAAAATAGAAAGCTCTTTTTAAAAGGATTTGTGGTTTCTGAAATAAAAAATATTCTTAAATAAAAGTTTCTTTATGAATAATTCAGGTTTTTTTTTTAACTAATTTTGTGTATTTCACATTACCAGAGCATATTCTCTTACATATTATCCCAAAACAGGGTTGTCAACTTCAGTATCTGAGATGCACACAAAGCTGGGAAGCTTTTCATATACCAATAGCATATAGTAGGATGTATAAATATAAGCAAATATTCACAAAAAAGAGGGACGGCAGGCTAATATACAGCACCTGGCAGAATACTTCTGGATCTACCAGACTTTACCAGTTTCATACCAGTTTTCATATGAATGTGTAATGTCCTCTATGAGTATGGGGGAAAGGGGCCAGATCGGGTCCTGAAAATATTGCTACAAGGGTTAAAATGGGATAAATCCTGGTGTAAGAGTACTGAACCTAATTCTGTCATTAGCAGAAAATGGAAAGAACATTTTCTTATCACACCATTTAATGTAAAGGGGCAGGACCTTTATAATTATAAATATCCCCCAGTAATATTTCCATCTGTTCTCTAATTTTTTCTTATTGTGAGACTCATGGAAACTTTAAGCCAAGGAATAAACATATTATTTTAGTAACATATTATGATAAAAAATAAAAGAGAAAAGATGATGTAAAATAAAAGAGATTGTAATATTTAGGTCCATTAATTGTTGTTTCCAACATTGATTAGATTAGTTCCATACACGTCTGGAAGATGAAAAGCCTTATTTCCCATAAACATAAAAATAGGCTGGAATATTTTACTGGCGCTTTGATTTGTGGTTCACTCACACATTACTGAGAAAGGATTGAGAAAGTTTGTCTTCAAAACTTGGACATAACCACATAAGTCATTTATCCTTGGGGCCATGATTATCATAAAAGAAAATATAAATTAATCATCCATTTCCATTACACGGAACATGTAAATGAAGCTTTCTAGCTCGCATCCCATAGACTGGGTGTATGTATGCGGGAGTGCCTGCCAATTATTTCCCTATAAACACGCTGCCCTCCAAGTTTTCCTGTATAAATCCTCCAAAGATTTCTCTTTCCTCGGAGTGAATTATGTAGTGTTTTCAGCCCAACACATGGGAAGTAGAGGCCTTGCAGCTTCTCGCCTGAGAATCCTTGGGCATTGGGAAAAGGAAGCGGACAATATCTCTGGAGTAGAGGAAATGTAACTTGTTCCCTATTGTTCTACAGGGCTGAGGGCAGGACACAAAATAATCAATCAAATAAATCATAAAACTGTTTTGAAATTATCACAAACCTAAGACCGAAATACAAATCAACCTGTAAAAACTTACACCGTTTATTGTTCTTGAGTGACAGTCTCTGAGTATGTTTGCTTTCCCAAGTCTCTGTGTCTTTTCCGTGTCAAGCCAGTTATATATCATAACTTATTGTCACAGCCACATACAATGCCCGCTCTTACTTTATTTGAAGGTCCCTCTTCAAGTGGCGCTCCCTTGTCTCCTTAACAAGTGGTTCAACCAAGTGTAAACCTTCTGACATGAGGGAGCAGGTTCAATAGTGTAAATTACAGTAATAAAGTTTTGTTAATGTCAGCAGAGATTTGTGATTCCAGTTCAGCTGCAGCACTTCTCAGGTAGTCTAGACTCCACGGTTTGTCAGCGGTGTCCAGTCGACGCACCCATGCGCATTCGCCGTGCTCGTGCATGCGGAAGTGCACGCTTGGGACACGTCTCCATGACAGCGCCACTCCGTTCATGTGATTGGGATGGGCGCGTCGTGGTGATGCGTTTCAGGTGCCCGACCCCATGTGATGAGCGCCTCACGTGATGGGCACGTCTTCAAGCTGGGCGGCCGGCATTGAGTATAAAACAGTGGATGTGACGCACACACTTAACCTCCTGACAAAGCATCAGCTAAACGCGCGTCGGGGTGTAGTGTATTGGTCCCCTTAGGATCCCCCATCGAACCTACCATCATGCTTTTGGGTAAGCATTAATTGTTTACATGTATTGTGGGATCCAGAAGGTACCTCCAGTCCCCACTCCACATAGGACCGATTGAGGATATTTCTTTGTTCATATTCCCGTCTGCATCACTCATTATTTATCAGACCTTTGAGTCTGTATTGTTACTTACTGAATTTTAGGTTCTGGGGTTTTCTGAGGGCGCTTGTGGTTTTCATGGTTGCGCCAATTGCCATCAGGGGCCACTTGTTTCCCCCTTCTTCTTTCCCTATTACGTGGCATATATCTTGTATTGTGTGTATTATTACTCTAATAAAATATATTATAAGAGATAAGATAAGATAATCCTTTATCAGTCCCACAGTGGGGAAATTCACAGCGTTACAGCAGCAGAGAGGGTACAGAGAGTGAAGTACAAACTATGACAACAACAATATTAGGGATAAATGAACAAAAAGGGGGATAAAAAGACAAAAAAGAGACAAGCAATGATCGTCAGTTTGATGTTTAGTCTGTGGATGGGACTTGCAGGGACTGGTTAGGTGGGGGGCGCAGGTTACTTCTGTTTGGGCCTTGTTTGTTGAACAGCCTGATGGCAGCGGGGAGGAATGACTTACGATAACGCTCCCTCTCACACTTGGGGTGAAGCAGTCGGTCACTGAATGTGCTCCCCAATGCCACCACAGTCTCATGCAAGGGATGGGAGCTATTCTCCAGAATAGACTTCAACTTACACAGTGTCCTCCTCTCAGCTACCACCTGCACTGTGTCAAGAGGACCCCCCAGGACAGAACTGGCTTTCCTAATCAGTTTGTCCAGTTTGCTCCTCTCCCTAGCTGAGATGCTGCTTCCCCAACAGACTATGCCAAAGAAGATGGCTGGTGCCACTACAGAGTTGAAGAAGGTCTTAAGAAGAGCCCCCCGCACTCCGAATGCCCTCAGCCTCCTCAGCAGGTGTAGCCGGCTCTGACCCCTCCTGTGAAGTGCGTTTATGTTCTCTGCCCACTCCAGTTTATTGTTGAGGAGGACACCCAAGTACTTATAGGACTTCACTGCCTCAATGTCCGTCCCATGGATAACCACTGGTTGAGAAGGAATGTGCTTACGAAAGTCCACCACCATCTCCTTGGTCTTCCCAGCATGAATTATTATGAATTTTATTTTTTGATGGTTCTTTACGGCTCTCTTTGTTTGAGTTGTTGATCGGACATTTGTTCGAGAGCGATATACTATAGAATAAGTTTGGCTTCCCCTTTTTTGGTTTTGAGTCTAGACTCCACCCCTACTCACTACTGGCTCAGGCTTAAAACCTAGTCCCTACTGTCTGTAGTTTAACCTTTTGGATTGGCTGCCATATATAAATACAAGATCACTAGACATTAGAAAATGGAGAGCTTGTTTCCCGAATTAAGAACACCTGACTTACAGACTACCCCTAGTTACAAACATATCTCTCTGCCTGTCACAAGAGGGGTAAAACGTATTTCCCAATATAAAATGTGACAGTAAGGCTGTAAATATTCATCTTTGGTCAACTCCATCTTCTACTTGCAGAGCGACCAGCGCTCATAGGGCAAAACAACCCTCAATATACACTCACCGGCCACTTTATTAGGTACACCTGTCCAACTGCTCGTTAACACTTAATTTGTAATCAGCCAATCAAATGGCGGCAACTCAGTGCATTTAGGCATGTAGACATGGTCAAGACAATCTCCTGCAGTTCAAACCGAGCATCAGTATGGGGAAGAAAGGTGATTTGAGTGCCTTTGAACGTGGCATGGTTGTTGGTGCCAGAAGGGCTGGTCTGAGTATTTCAGAAACTGCTGATCTACTGGGATTTTCACGCACAACCATCTCTAGGGTTTACAGAGAATGGTCCCAAAAAGAAAAAACATCCAGTGAGCGGCAGTTCTGTGGGCGGAAATGCCTTGATGCCAGAGGTCAGAGGAGAATGGGCAGACTGGTTTGAGCTGATAGAAAGGCAACAGTGATCAAATCGCCACCCGTTACAACCAAGTAGGCAGAAGAGCATCTCTGAATGCACAGTACGTCGAACTTTGAGACAGATGGGCTACAGCAGCAGAAGACCACACCGGGTGCCACTCCTTTCAGCTAACAACAGGAAACTGAGGCTACAATTTGCACAAGCTCATCAAAATTGGACAGTAGAAGATTGGAAAAACGTTGCCTGGTCTGATGAGTCTCGATTTCTGCTGCGACATTCGGATGGTAGGGTCAGAATTTGGCGTCAACAACATGAAAGCATGGATCCATCCTGCCTTGTATCAACGGTTCAGGCTGGTGGTGGTGGTGTCATGGTGTGGGGAATATTTTCTTGGCACTCTTTGGGCCCCTTGGTACCAATTGAGCATTGTTGCAACGCCACAGCCTACCTGAGTATTGTTGCTGACCATGTCCATCCCTTTATGACCACAATGTACCCAACATCTGATGGCTACTTTCAGCAGGATAATGCGCCATGTCATAAAGCTGGAATCATCTCAGACTGGTTTCTTGAACATGACAATGAGTTCACTGTACTCAAATGGCCTCCACAGTCACCAGATCTCAATCCAATAGAGCATCTTTGGGATGTGGTGGAACGGGAGATTCGCATCATGGATGTGCAAATCTGCGGCAACTGTGTGATGCCATCATGTCAATATGGACCAAAATCTCTGAGGAATGCTTCCAGCACCTTGTTGAATCTATGGCACGAAGAATTGAGGCAGTTCTGAAGGCAAAAGGGGGTCCAACCCGTTACTAGCATGGTGTACCTAATAAAGTGGCCGGTGAGTGTATAACAAGGCAGAAAGAAAGGTATTCTCTCGCCTTGTTTAGTTATGCTGAGTGCACAACTCTTTATTCAGCAGAACCTGTAACATAAGCTGCAGGTTGGGACTAACCAATATCCACAGTAAAAGTTGCAAGTAATAAAAAGATGCGAACAAGGCCCGAAAATATTACGCCAATACCACTGAGAATAGTAAGTCTGAGGTGAGTGAAATGCAAAGTTATTTATTTAAAGGTAACCCGTCACCACCCTTTCAAAAATACAGCTGCAATGTCTACCCTGTGTATGTACAGATGGTCCCCTATTCCATATACTCTGAAATGACCTGATGTGCCTATTGCATAGTTGTATTAGTTACAGTATATTCCTATCTTATTGCTTTCTCTGGCTGGAAACAAAGAACCCTGCAATATTATCTCTAGACTATGTTTAATTGGAGGCAGCAACTACACTCACTGTGTGGAAAGAGGAGAAGTGGCCCACAGTTCATTTTGCGGATGAAAGCTAATTTTATTTATTTGGATCTGATGGGAAATATTGTGTTCGTCAACAAACTGGGGAAAGACTGAACCCAAACATGTAAAGAAGTCAGTGAAAGGCGGTGGATGAAGTCTGAAGATTTCTGAATGTTTTCCGCAGCAGGAGTTGGACATTCTTATACAGCTACAAGTAAATGCAAGTGTGAATCAGAACCTTCTTCAAAAACATGAGGTTCCTTTTTTGTGTTTATTAATCAGCCAGCTATTTTCATGCAGGAGAACACCCCCCGTCACACAGCAAAATCGGTAAAGCAGTGTTTTGAAACAGAAAGTATTGAAACAATGAAATGGCCAGCCCAGAGTCCTCATCTAAACCCAATAAAAAACCTCTGGAAAATTCTTGGTGACAAAGTTATGGCCAGGAAACCCACAACAGTCACAGAACCGTGGAAGAGAATAGAAGAGGAGTGGACCAAAATCGCACCAGAGCAGCATAAGAGACTGGTGATGTCCTGTGGCCGCAGATGTGCTGAAGTAATTCAAAGCAAAGGCCTGTGCACTCCAAAAAAATACATCAAATGTTAATCAATGGAGATGACATTATTTCTGAAAAAATCAATTGACGCCGCCGCAAGGTGTATTGAAGTTTGCAGGTGTATTGAATGACGGAGGATCTGTCCGCAATTCCATCCTGGCTGAGCCTGGAGTGAAATTACCCTGGAGTGTATATGCCATGGCTCTGGCGCCAAGACGCTGAAGCCTCATGATATATCTTCTGCAGCAGGTGGGCGGGGCCTTTATCATACGCTGTACACACAGAGCGCTGGCTATGATAAATACCCTCCAAGGTGTCTATTATTTCTTCGAAGGAATGGCACGAAAATGTTTTAAACATGTCATAATATATTCCTACACACTGATGAAAGGGTATAGCATTGCTTTCATTATGAAATACGGCATAAGAGTTCAAGAAAAAAAACCTGCTAAGCATTACCCATTGAAGAGCCAGTGCTTGGTTCTCTGCCTATAAAGAGCCCTTGTAATAATAACACATATGGTGCAGCTGGTTATAATGAACCTTATATTGCACCTTGGCTGTCACATCTTTCAACGTCTCTACTCCGCATCTGCCTCAGCGATGGAGTCTGGTGTAGACCTGGCTGAGTACCCACACACATATCTACTGAATGATACACTTGCACCAATAGATATATCAGACACCTGAAGATGTCCCCGGCCTGTTATAATAGGGGTGCACTGTGGTTCTGTGTACATGAGCTGCAGATGCAAGTTATTAATCTGCGAGTTCTTGTTGGTTGCTGGTAAGTGAAAGTGAAGCGGCAGACCTGCTCTGTATGAGATCAGGAGAGGAACATTTGTAGGATACTCCATCTGCCGACTGGCCTTTGTGACCCGAGTGATTTAGAGGTTATTTTTATTACCTTAAAGAGAATATTAGCTCCAGCAATGAATGTGCTTTATACTGCATTCATCTTCCCAGTGCAAACTCATTATAGAATTCTTACATAGCTTAAGGCCAAATGTTTGTTCAAGCTGAATCGTTCATAATTTTGTCCCGGAACAAAAAGTCAGCCTCAATAATAGACCGACCCTGATAAAAGCAGAGAACAAACAGATCATATTTTACTTGAACAATGATGTAGTTAAAACATATCTTTAGAGATGAGAATCCAGTCGCAGGAAGGCTCCTATTAGCTATTTAATTCCCATGGATACAACCTGACCTACAAGGTTTGGATTCCATCATATTTTTATTCCATAGAAAGATGCAAAAATGAATCGAAAAATCTTTGTGTGATGCCTAATTTGCCTCTAAGCTAGAAGTGATATCATATAAGGAAGTGACATCCTATGAAGTTTAATTTCACTACTTAGTGTTTTTTGATATACAGTATGAGTATGCTATTTCTCTTGTGGTACAAAAATTATCAACACAGAGGGGCACATTTATCAAACTGGCTGCACCCGTTTTCTGGTTTTCAAAGTGCTTGAACTGTTTTATGTTACGGCTGCACTGTGTATGACAAAACAGAAAAAATGTCTTTAAACACATGACCAGACCATAAATTGCGATCAAACTTTTTTTTATATATGTCCAAAACATTCAGTAACATAAAACATATATACATCACCAGGCCTTCGGCGAAATATGTCAATTGTCCACCACAGAAAAAATGTGCACCAAAAGGGATGTTCCCGGGGGCCGATTCGCAACGAGGGCCACATTTATGTTGAAAGTCGGACAGAAATGTGGTGCAAGCCCATTTAACTAAGTGTATCAAAAAAGTAATTGGTGCTCTCAGGTTAAGCATGTTTGCAGGTTCCGACAGATTATAGAAGATTGTGCGCATGTCATTAGTGCACATTAGGAAAGCGAACTGCACCTTGTAATGATAAATGAGGGCTAGAGAGTCTCCATAGAGTCTCATGTTGGCTCATAGTAATTAGCACCTTCATCTCTGTATTCAGCACCATGGACGTCAAATAGCTGTGCATCGCAGGGGATGTTCCCAGTTGGTGTTTCAACTTGCTGTATTAGTAAGTTTTGAACAACTTTAAACCACAAGATTTTGTATTCTATTAGTCTCCTTTTATATGCTATATGATCACCTTCACATTGTAAATACGTGGTCTTTGATCCAACACGGCAGCTTTCAGGACGGTGGCCATGTTCTGGACATAGCCTAATATATAGCCACCCTTCCGCATGGGCATTCCCATATTTTATTTCTTTTTATTTTCTGATATAAAAGGGTGTCCTGGGACTTTTAGATACCAAATCCAATGTACACATTCATTTAAACAAGTGCAGGTACAGTTTTCCCATTAATGAGTTGCTGCACCAGCCCGCAGCAGCTTGTTAACATGAACTGAACATTGCAGATTATATTTTAGGTTTCTAACCTTCTCTATGATGTAGTGTGCTGACCCCGTGTGTGTATTAGGATCACTTTCAGCCATTGTGAAGAACTTTCCGACACTGATCACAGCTTCCTACCATTTAATGACTTCCTCCACAAGTCAGTGTCTCCCTCCTTGTGATATCACAGCTGTAATGTCTGTCTCCCCCTGTGTGACCACCCAGCAGCAGGAGCACCTGCACACGTTGGCAAGAAAATCAGGCAATTAACTGCATTAAGTAGATTTAATTAACCATTAAGTCAGAACACGACTTCATTGCTTCCTGGGAGAAATTAGGAAACTATCGCGAACATTCTATTCATTACATAATGTCATTTGTCGCTTGTTGTACTTAAATTTTACTTCCATGTCTCAGGGGGATATCTGAATTGTGTCTCATGGAGAGCAGAAAATAATTTTGATACATACAATACGTGTGACAAAGGCTTGTGAGCCACCCCTAGGGACCCATACCACACATGAATTGAAAATATTGCATCCTGTGCATGATTTTTCTTTATTTCAGTTTGGGTACATGTCACTGTCACTGAGTTTTACTGCTTTTTGTCTTACAGCAGGTGGGTTTCATCTTGCAGTTCTCTTCACATGTGCAAAATTAATTTCTTCCCCGACAGAATATCTGAAATAGTATTCATATGTATGAAGTGATTATTGACAAGTGTAGTCAGAGGGGACTAGTCCATCCAGCTATTCCCGAGGATCCCATAGTGGTCACAGCCCCTAACATAATAATAGTGCCCAGAAGTCAAGCAGAAAGCAATTCACTTAACATTCACCTGCCACTTGGGTCTTTTTTGTGGGTTGAAAGTTTGCAATGCTTGTTTTTTTTTATTTTTTTTAACACAAATCTAACCATATCTTAATTTGTAGACAAATACTGTAATTTTTTTTTACATATTTTGAAATATATGGGAGACAGATTTTTTTATGGTCAAAATATGAATATACATACACTCATACAGTATTTAGACATATCAAGGGTGCACCAAAATTTGGTGTTTTTCTCTGCCATAAACTGAGCCAACAAGTTATAATGGACTATGCCAGAGATATCATTCATCATCAGGCACTTTAAAAAATCTTCCTTATTGTGTCAAGGATGTAACAAGCAAAAGATCTCTAAATTAAACAGTAAATAAACTTCTAATATCAATATGTAAAGTGACCAATAATGAGTATTGTGCTAGAAATTTCACCCACCGAATGACGTAATTATGGCCCATACACTGTTCGGCACTCTAACGTATGCTTTGTCACCAGATGAGGCAAGATAGACAAGGTAGGTATTTAACTAGGATGTGTCACCAGAGGTCCAACATCCAGAACCCACAGGTGACCTGTTTTTCGGCTTCAAGATATGAATGGAGTGGATCCATGCATGTGATTTTTGCAAGTCCCCAGCTATCAGATACTGTAGTTTTTGTTTTCCATGTGGATAGGGATTAAATGTCCATAGTGATGCATTTCCTTTTACAACCTCTAGATTGTAGGTAAACGTAACCTAATTTTGCATATTTTTCAATTAATGTATAAAGTAACTAGTTTATCCAAGGGATTCAGAACGTATATGTTCTATACTTTAGATGTCTTATTGCAAAATACTCAGTTAACAGCTGTGTCTAGTAAAATGATAGGCAGAATGATAGGACTGGATCAAGGTCTTTTAAGGTCCATCATAGTTAAAGGACATAGCCATCTTCCATCTATTCGCAATGGTACGATAAATAGCTAGACAAGAGATAGATGAGTTCTGGAAAAGTTGTTCATACTCTTAAATGGAATAGGAATGCGTTCTCTCTGTTGTATCATTATTTGTTTTTGATGTTTGCTTTGAGGAATATGATACTTTAAAGCACTCTGGTACCATATGTGACCATATACAAGCATCAATTTCTCATGGTAGTCAGGGTAGATTTGATTTACGTGTATTACTTAATGGGTTTCATCAGGGACTAAGAGCTTAGACTAAATACATACAATGTCAATGTACTTACCTAAATGTATATATTGAGAAAAGATATGGGTGTAGTGTCTGTTGACCCTCAGGTCATGTCGTAATGGAGAATAATTACATGCTAGGCAATGTTTTTTCTATTTTGTTGCATATCGCATACCGGTGCCTCTAGTAGGCCTGTGTCATGTTTTAGTCATGCATTGATCCATTTTAACATCTATGGACTGGAATCGGAGGCCCTATTATAAAACTACAAAGGTCTGTAGTTCATATAACATCCCCACCCTAGGCCAGCAGAGTGTAGAAACTGGGTAGAGAGCAGTTTTAGAGCAACAGCACTTGAAGTTAGGACTAGACCCATGGATCCTTAAGAATCTAGAAAGAAATCATTCAACCTATAGATAACAGAACTAACACAGTGGAGCTGTGTAACGGGTCACACAGACAACAGAACTAAAAGTCTCTATGGGATGCGTCTGGAGGGAGGAGTCTGTGGACCAGTGGACCCTCTGGACCACCGCGGGAGATGGTATGAGGCCCGTGGTTGCCGCCAAGGTACAGGGATGTGCAGGGTACAGCACACATCCTGGGATGACAGCAGCAACAAAGAGGAACACTGGCAACGCTGGAGACAGTAACACCAGGAGCGTATGGGAACGCTGGAGACTGGAGACACGGAGGCGTCTGGAAACGCTGGAAGACAGGACACAACAGGAGCGTATGGGAACGCTGGAGACACACAGGAAAGCGTCTGGAAACGCTAATGGGCTTTCTCTTCCACAGGAACGGCTTAGGGACGCCTGGCATGGAAACCAGAGGAGATCCTAGGAGAAGATCCGGCGGGGAGTGAAGGGAGGTGCCGGATTATAAGAGGAGCCAGATTAGCGCACTCCAATCAGGAGGATGCTGGCCCTTTAAGGCTGGGAGAAGTCTGTGCGTGCCCCCTAGTGGCGAGAGGGTGCAACTGCAGGCAAGGAGGCATGCGGCCTACACGCCGGGAGCTGGAGCACAGACAGGAGCCAGGAGAGGTAAGTGAGGGCAGGGGGACGGAGACCGGTAGGCAGCGGAGCACGGGTGTACCCGCGATCCGCAATATGGATCGCGGAAGCACCTGTGACAGTACCCCCCCTTTAGGGCCCCTCTTCTTTTCTTCTTCAACCTCTTCTTTCGCCTCCTCCAATTTATCTTGGTGAAGGAATACCTCCCGAGAAAAGCAGAAACAGGAAAAACTTGCATAGACTCCTCTGCAAGCAGTACCACCGGTGGCTGAAGTGGCTCTTGGGAAGCCGGAGCAGCACTGGGAAGCTGCAGAGGTAGGAGCGGCTCTTGGAAGCTGGAGGCCGGAGTGGCTTCTAGGAAAGCCGGAGACTCTGGAGAGGCCTCTGGGAAGGCCGGTGGAGACACTGGAGCGACCTCTGGGAAGGCCTGTGGAGACACTGGAGCGGCCTCTGGGAAGGCCGGTGGAGACACTGGAGCGGCCTCTGGGAAGGCTGGTGGAGACACTGGAGCGGCCTCTGGGAAGGCCGGTGGAGACACTGGAGCGACCTCTGGGAAGGCCGGTGGAGACACTGGAGTGACCTCTGGGAAGGCCGGACGCTCTGGAGCGGCTTATGGGAAAGCTGGAGGAGAACTTGGAAGCGGTGAAAGCATGGCGGCCAGCTGGAGTGGTTCTTGGAAAACCGGATTAGAGCTTGGAAGCACGGCGGCCGGCTTTTTAGAACACCGGAGCCAAGCGAGGCCGACATGGAAGCCGAACTTGTGGTTGCTGGCAATCAAACAGCTGTTGAGGCATGGAGACAGGCTGGAGTGGCTCTTGGAAAGCCGGAGCAGCACTGGAAAGCTGGAGGAGCGGAGCCTGTGGTAGTCGGGAGTCTAGCAGCTGTTGGAGCAGGGTGGCAACACTGGCAACGCTGGAGACAGTAACACCAGGAGCGTATGGGAACGCTGGAAGACAGGACACACCAGGAGCGTATGGGAACGCTGGATACACACAGGAACACAGGAAAGCATCTGGAAACGCTAATGGGCTTTCTCTTCCACAGGAACGGCTTAGGGACGCCTGGCATGGAAACCATAGGAGATCCTAGGAGAAGATCCGGCGGGGAGTGAAGGGAGGTGCCGGATTATAAGGGCGAGCCGGATTTGCAAACTCCAATCAGGAGGATGCTGTCCCTTTAAGGCTGGGAGAAGTCTGGGCGCGCCCCCCTAGTGGCGAGAGGGCACAATTGCAAGCAAGGAGGCATGCGGCCTACACGCCAGGAGCTGGAGCACAGATAGGAGCCAGGAGAGGTAAGTGACGGTAGGGGGACGGGGACCGGCAGGCAGCGGAGCACGGGAGTACCCGCGATCTGCGACATGGATCACGGGAGCACCCGTGACAAGCTGCAACAGGACCAATAGAATTCTGGGTCAAAGAGACCATTTGAAAAAAAGAAAATTGGTCACAATTGCCTCACAGCACTTCAGAGAGATTGGAAATGTTGGATTATTTGGAGAAGCAGCTAAAATGTGCTCTCCTGACTTGTCCTGTGTCTCCTGCTCTTCATCCAAAATCAACTCCAACGGGTTACCATTGCTGTACACTCTGGCCGTGCACCACTTTCATGAAGAATAGGTGCCAGAAATCCTGAATCTGGCGCCCTCTGCACACTGCACAGGCAAACGGCACAGTGCAGTTTTTACTGTTCTTAGTAAATATGCCCCTCTGTACCGGCTACGGCCTACCGAGTGTTTTTTTTTTTGGGGGGGGGGGGGGAATCCCTCTAGCCAATGTGACCAGCAACCAGTAGAACCTGCTGACTGCCTCTTGGGGTACACAGGTACATATGCTGTAACGCAGTATCAAGCTGAGATGGTCTCAACATATTTTAGCTTCTGCTTTCCCTGTGACTCCTGGGTCCACTGGCTTTTGCATTATCCTGCTCTTAGCTAACGGCTCCTGGGCCCTAAGTTATGTACACATCAGTCCTGATGCCTTTGGAGTCCCCTGCCAACTATGGCACACCCTGGTGATCAAAATCATCTTCCCCTAATGAGAGGTGCCTAAACATTTTGATTCATATGTTCATCCTAAATCTCATCTATGATTGCATTGACGACCTTGGCATGACAGAGCTCTGCCTGCTCCGACCTCAGACCTATACCTTGAAATCCATGTGTTTGCTGCCTGCCCTAACCTATTGCTTTTAAACAGTGTTCCCAATCGGATTGTGTAGGGAGACCCAGAATCCTGGTTCACTGTATTACTATGTACAGCTGTATGGGGCCACATAATGGTTGTACATTGCAGTGGTCATTGACATAGTTCCCATTAACAACACAGAAGCGGAGCATGGATATTTTATTAAGTAAATTCACTTCTAGTGGATTACTATGATGTTCTGTAAATTCAAACAACAGATATAAGTATTGATATGGACAGGACAATGACATCAGCGTACGATTACAGTGGCATGTAGCTATATGGGCCTCCCCTTCACCAAATTGCTGTATGTAATGTCTGCTATAAATATTCTTCTGTTTCTTGTGCTATAAAGGAAAAATTCCAAATTACAGTCCCTTTGGACTCCAAAACACATCAAATGTAGTGAAACCGTATGGCTTCATCCCCGTCTCTGTGCAGGGCAGCGGACGTCGTAGATTAAAGCTCTTTACTTTATAGGGACCTAAAGCCCCATTAAGATTACCCTTTTTTGTGTTTATTACCTTGCTTGATAGTTAAAATGTCCTACAATATGGATGACTCTGTTCACTTCACTGCACATTTATTAGCCTAATCAAAATGTATTTCGGCTTTTAACGAAACCTGTATGTTAAAAGGGTCATATTAAACACACAAAGCAGCGATCAATTGTATCTGGGAATGTATTCCAGATATTGTAATGTAGAGCAGACACACAACCATTCTACAAAACATTGTGGCCCAAGACAACAAGCGGAAAATTATTTTAAACACTCATAGATGGCCCTTTTTATATTCAGGTCTTAAATGGTTTATAAGGACCAATTTCCCTTTTATATCATATGGGGAAAGACTAATCACTTAATCAAATGTTTGATTTTACATTACCCTGCAAAGGCAGGGCTCAGTTCATGAGTCCTATCCATACAACCTTAATGGCACTGTAATGTACAGGGTTTAAAGGGAGTCTACAATCTCCACAACCATATACAGCTAGATGCCCCTATACAGATCGTAAACATATGTTCATACTTGCAGATAAGGAAGGCACCCTTGTTGGTGCAAGGTTCTTCCATGCCTTCTCCCTTTTCTAACTCTGTGGTACAGCCCACCCCTCTCCTTATTCCTTATGCTCCATGCATCCAATCATGAACTCATCATACGCCAAATCTTGCGCATGCTCTTGGGGGCAGCGCATGTGTGCACCATTTAATGTCGGCCATCTTGCCTAAGAGAACCATTGCCTAGTTGGACGATACGTACTGGAATACACATGTGCCGCACCAGATTTGCTGGAGACAAAGGATGAGATCTCCCAGGAGAGGTGAGGGGTAAGCTTCAGCGGCAACCCTAGAGTAGGGAGAAGACTTTGAAGAGCTGTGCTCCAGGAGCTGAGTCAATGCCCCATGTATATCACATAGGTAATTAGCATATGGCAACATCAGGCTGTGAAGGAGGGAGGAGCTGTACAGGAGCACAAAGGTGGGGGCTGAGAGCTGAGGAGTCTGCAGCACAGACAAATCACATTTTTTGTAAAGCATCCAAACCAAAGCCAAACTCCTGGGACTACATAGAGGATTCTGTCAGGATGCAAGGTAAGTTATTACACACAATGATATTGTAATGCAAATACTTGTAGAAGGCTGAAAGGAATAGTTGCAATGCAGCTGTAATGGGTTTCTGTCTTTAGATAAAATGAGTTCCCTGGTGGCAGGTTCCCTTTAAGTTCCTCTTTAGCTTAATTTACACCAGAAAATTGCATTACACTTTTGCCACAAGCTACTTTGTCTACAAAGCCACACTGTTGTTAATAAGGCCACCCCATTGTCTTTCTAGTCATAAAGTTATCTTTAAAATTTCCCTAAAACTCTTGATAATTGTAGAGCACTACATTTGAGACAGGTTTTTGGCACAAATATTAGACAGAATTCAGTGAAAAACAGATGAATACATTTCCCTCAATATGTCTTTGCCTATGGGTAAATTGTAATCAGATATCTATATTCAAATAATTTGGTCTAAAATTATTTTACCTCTCAGGTCACCTAAGGAACCACATTTATTCAGTGGTTTTATTTCACTGACGAATTCTAAGGTCTGATTAAACCAAAGTGAACTGTAAGGTAAACATATTATACAACGTATACAAACTACACCAGATGCATGCACATTGTAAATAGAGTAACCACACGACCACATCCGTGATCCTCAGAGGGTACACACAGTTGTTCAACAATATATCTCTCATATATTCTCTCATTAGAAATGCAAGACTATCCTTTCAGTCTCCTGCCTGAGTTATATGGTCATATACGAGTATGTCATAGTGACATGAAGACACCTCACCTCTTGCTGTCTCCTTGTCGTATATGATTATGTTCTCCATAATATGCCAAGCAGTACTGGAACACTTCTTCCTGTAGAACAGCTGTAAGCGAGAGAAGTAATCAAAGAATAAATTACCATCTGTATTAGATGACTGTTTTGACCAATTTGTTCTCTTTTTCTAATTACATCCCATCAAAAGTATGTTGCTCAGCAGAGTCTCAAGTATTGCAATCACACTTTCTGAGTTATAACATATGTCTCTGCGTTCTGGTAACATATACGTACAAAAAGTAGTTCTTGATGTTGTCATGTTTGTCTGCGCACATTCATTGTCCTTCTAAGGCTTTATAGTTAGTTATTA
The DNA here is from genome assembly GCF_040894005.1 of Engystomops pustulosus. Taxonomy (NCBI): domain Eukaryota; kingdom Metazoa; phylum Chordata; class Amphibia; order Anura; family Leptodactylidae; genus Engystomops; species Engystomops pustulosus. The sequence goes on from NC_092418.1 coordinate 80,708,690, forward strand.
TTTACTGCTCCTGTTTCTTGTTGTGGGTTTGTGGTAACATCACAGGAGTCCAGGAAGAAAATTAATTGATATATGCAAGTGAGATACTTGGAGGATCCTCTGGTGGGCCCAATCTTAAAATTCCCCCAGCCGGTGGTCCTGCACTCCTGCACTAGGAGGCTTCGGGCTCTTAGTAAATGCGGACACAAACTCCGCCACCAGTTCTGATTTATAGACAAGTTGTAAACCGACAGAATTTCTTACCATAGTCTCTTCTGGAGATTATAGTAAATGTGGAGGCGGCGTAAAACTATAGCAAAGGACATGGCCATATGAGTTAAAAACATTTCTATAGGTGTGTGGAGTGCAGAAATACTAAAGGAGTGCTCTTACAAATATCATTGATGCCATATACAATGGAAACCCTGCCATTTGGAGAGCGGAGAAAGAGAAAGTTAAAGTCTTTGGAGTGTTAGAACCAGCTCAGTTACAGTACCATCAGTCTTAAGGGCTACCAAGTACAACATATTGCTTGCCTATCCTCTTTCCTTTTTGCTTCTGATGGTAGCCAATGTATATGCTATAAATGTAATATGGCAGTCAAAATAGCCTTTAACAGGAGTTAGTTAAAAACTTATATATTCCTTAGGATAGGTCACCATTATAGAATCAGTGAGGGTCCAATATTCAGCAGTCCAACTTTTGCAAGGTTGTACCTATTAGTGTCAGAGTCAGTGGTGGTGAACCCACGGAACCACCGCGAGTGATGGTATAAGCCTTTGGTGGCGAACCTATGGTACGGGTGCCATTTCTGTGGGCACTCAGGACAGAGTTCACCAAACAGGACCAAATCCACCAAATCTTCCTAATGTCACAGGCAACTTAAAAAATGCTACTCTCAGCGCTACTTTAAAGCAACACTTCATTGGCTGTTTGGAACTGCAGGTAAAATTAGAAGGTGTGGACTGAACTGCAATGTCTTTGGTGGAGGTCCTCCTGTTAGACCCACCATTCTTCTTGTACAGAGAGAGACCCTGGAGAGAAGCAAATATAGTCTGAATTTGCTATCCTTCTTTCAACTATATTGGTGGCTTCAGGGGGCCGATATGATTGAAAGATGTGGAAGAACAGGTAGCAATAAGTTACTGCTTAAAATGCCATGTTGGCACTTCACGGTAAATAAGTGAATTTTGGTTGTAGTTTGGGCACTCGGTCTCTAAAAGGTTCACCATCACTGTATAAGCCGACACCTGCAAGCTGAGTCTAAGTGGCACTCATTTTTCACCAGAGCAAAGCGGGTTGGGCTTGCTGCGGCAGGATACCACCTGGCCCTTTAAATCTCACAGAGCCGACGCACAAGCACCCTAAGAGCCGGGAACGTATATGCCAGACCACAGGAGACGACGCTGGGGCGCAGAGAGGAAGAGCCGTGAGGTGCTGATACGAGGGGGCACATGGGTGCACCAGCGACCGAAGACGTGGGTTGCAGGGGCACGCGTCACAATTAGTTATATATTTTTCATCTATCCATAGTCCAGGTCATTCCCCTTAAAGCAAACCTGTCATCATCAATTGGTTTCTTTCATGGCCCAGTGTGGTGGCATCATCCAGATAATCTACTTTGAAGTGAGATGTAAATTGTTTTAAAGGACACCAGTCATCAGGTCTGTGTCACTTGTCCTGTCACTACTACCTGTTGGAGCAGCACACAAGGATCCCATCCCAGCCTTTATCTAGTCAATTCATACATTAATCATTGTAAAATCATCTTTTCTTTGTTATGTAAATGAGGTTGGTCACATGGTCAGAGGCAGTGATGTCACCCCTGTTACCCCTCCTCCCCCTGCTCATGTCTGTGTGTAATGTATAGTAAAGCATTGCTGGTGTGTGTGCTGCATCTGCTGACATGCTGCATCCTCCTAATACACTGAGACACAGACATCAGCTACACAAGTACCTGACATGTTCTTCTATAACATGGCTGCCCGGAGCTGTTGTATCTCTCCTATATACACACACAGGCTGCAGGGGGCGCCAGCACCAGGAAGCAGATCATTATACAGCCTCACATTATTATACAGGCTGTCAGTCAAGCACTGGGGGTGTGTCTGTACCTCGCACTCATGAATAAAGTGGACAGCTTGAATATGCTAATGACTCATTGGAAATTGCACAGGTCATTTGCATACAGCTTTAGGACCTCATTGCTTAGGTTTACAGACATGTAGAGGGACAATGAAGGGATAGAGGCAATGCTTTCTAATGACAATTTATAAAAATATATTTAGTTTAGGGGGTTATTTTGCATGACGGGTTCTCTTTAACACTAAAATCAATGTGGAGAGCTCTGAATGCTTCCTTCTCTGTGATTGATATCACGCATTGGACTTCACGTGATCAGAATCTAGTTCAGGAGATCTAGTGATGTCCCTATATGCAGGACCATCAATTACAGTGAAAATGACCTTCTAAGGAAGAGAGAGTTGACTTCAGTGTTAAAATCTCCCTCTCCTTGGATCTGTACAACCAATTTGCATCTCACTTCAAAGTGGATTTTCTGGATGATGCCACCACACAGAGTCATAAAAGAAACACAATTGGGAAGGTGTTCAGCTGCTTGGAAACATACTGGTAGGGGCTTATTAGGTCAAATTCTGCTGACAGGTTCCCTTTAAATTTATATATATAAAAATGTATGTGTGTATAAAGAAAAAATACTAACAGCAAAATTGGGTTCTATCTTAAAAACTCTGAGCCCAGCAACAGTATTCAGAAAAAGATAGTCAGCAGAATAGGTGGTAAGAAAACGTGGATTTATTTTGTATCGGCTGTAGCATCAAAAAGGTATATCTATATCTCTATCTATCTATCTATCTATCTATCTATCTATATATATATATAAATATATATTGAATTAGAATTAAATTTCAAATAGATCTCCACGCCTGACAAGATTAACAGTGACTTATCACTTGAGTCACATAACCTCTAATATATGCCAGTGAACCATAGAATCGCCATTCAATGGCTGTAAAGACTTTCAGGTACCAGTGTCTTCTGGCGCCAGGCAACAAAGCGCTGAAAACTTATAGGATCCAGATCCCACTGAGCCTTTGATCAGTGAATCCTGTCTCAGACACACAAAATTAAGGTTTTCAATATTTTCTTTTAAACAAAATGAAGCTGCCGTCCTGGGGAACTTCTAATGCCAAGTCTGTGAACCCTCCCCTTATTTAATTACACGGTCCATTACCAGGTGGCTCCTGGCCAGATCTGGCTGCCAGAAAACAAATACTTTCCAGTCTGTATCTGCAGATACTTTTAATATAATCCTGTGGGATGGCGGCACCTTTAATTAAGGGAATGGCCTCAGGTAGCTAGCTGAGCGCAGTCAGTTTTTTTTCCCAGATATGCAAGGGTTAACATCACATAATGATCTATGGTGTTTACTGTGCAAGTGGGCACTGGATGTGCAAATTCCAGGATGAGCTCATCCTCAGCTATTTACTTCTGAATCCTGGTGATTACTCATGAATATCTTTCATTATCTGCTAAATGCAGAACTACAAAAACACCCAGATGTGGTTTTGGTGGAAATAAATACAGACACGACTTCCCAAAAATCACTGGACTTATTTACAGCAGGCAGTAAGAAACAAGAGAAGAAATGTCAGTACCAAGTGATGAAGAAATATAATAATAAAGGTTTGTCTTCTCAAAGCTACCGTGTATATGTTGTCAAAGAACAGTAAATAGGGCGGTACGGTGGCTGAGTGAGTAGCACTTCTGCCTTGCAGCGCTGGTATCCTGGGTTCGAATCCCGCCCAGGTCAGCATCAGCAAAAAGTTTCTATGTTCTCTCCGTGTTTTTGTGGGTTTCCTCGGTTTCCTCCCACACTCTAAAACATACTGTTAGGTTGTTTAGATTGTGAGCCCCATGGGGACAGGGACCGATTTCACATGCATTGTGCAGCACTGCATAATCTGTGTGCGCTATATAAATAAAGAATTATTATTAATAATGGCATAGGATTGCCCATCGTAAGCAGGTAATACAGTGTCCATGTACTTCCTGTGGTCTCACTCTGGACACCCCGCCCCTCTTCGTCCTATGTGAAATGACCATAACAACCTCCAAATTAGGTTATCTTCTACTATATTTCAGGGTTCCAGGATTAGGGTTCACTAGAGGATCCTCTGGTCCTCTGCTCAAAGTATGGGGCTCACTGGACGATCCTCTGGTTCTCTGCTCAAAGTATGAGGCTCACTGGACGATCCTCTGGTCCTTCTTCACAGTATGGGGCTCACTGGACTTTCCTCTGTTCCCCTGGTGGACCAGTCCAAAACTGAAGTTGGGGTTTTGGTGTGTTCCACCATGATCATTGATGGCATTGATGATGACCAAATATTATTCCAGACAACCCCTTTAAGGCCTGTACACAGTACCTGGTAATAGAAGTAACACGTTCTTCTGCATTTATTCCACAACACTGTTTATCAATCTTCTTGGCAGCAACTAATTTGTAATACGATGCTGGTAAATCAGTTTATATTTTTAGTGAAATAGTTTACCTTTACTATGGATGCAGCCAAAATGAAAGCATTGAGTTGTATACAATCTTGTTGGCTCAGAAATATATCAGACTCATAAGCTGTAATCGTTTTCCAGTGATATTTAAGAACTTTTTGTGCCACCCTTCTACAATAATAAGCTGGCCAGGACCACATCATCCGAAATCTGTAATATGAATATGGATGTCTATCTGTAATAGGCTGCACTCACATAAGCTAGCAGATATAATATGACACCATATTCATAATTTATTAGTAACGATATGAAATACTATGGTCCCATAGCTGTGATGAGCGAAAGAGACCAAATAATGATGCCATTTTTTGGATGTACAGCATTGCTGAGAGGTCTATATACACGTGATCACAGGTTCAGTACAAGATAAGTTCTGTAGGTTTGTTCTTAGTTGAATTTACATGCAAGTCAGAACTAATATATTTTATAAGTGTAATTCCAAAAAAATATATTTTGGTCCCTGGGATAATAGAATTTATATAAAGGATTATCGACACAGTTTCATTGCAGACACCTTTGATAACTCTTATCTTGTCTGTGTGCATTATATTCTGCATAGCAATTACAGGCGGTCCCCTACTTAAGAACACCCAATTTAGATGACCCCTAGTTACAAACAGACCTCAGGATGTTAGTAATTTACTGTACTCTAGTCCTAGGCTACAATAAACAGTTGTAACAGTTATCACAGGTGTCTGTAATGAAGCTTTATTGTTAATCCTGGTTCTTAAGACAATCCAACATTTTTAAAATCCAATTGTCACAGAGACCAAAAAAAAAATTGGCTGGGGTTACAATTAAAAAATATACAGTTCCAACTTACATACAAATCCAACTTAAGAACAAACCTACAGAACCTATCCTGTACGTAACTCGGGGACTGCCTGTATTAGAAATCTTCTTTATATGGTTCCTCCTCAGAATAAGAATAAACAGCTCAGAAAATTGACCTCATTCAATATTTTATTTGTTCCATTCCTTGGCATCACTTACCGAGGAATGTTATTTGAATTCAAGGTCACTTTACTATAAAAAAAATATGTTTTTCCTTCTGTCAAATATGGCAAAAATGTGATTGAACTTTCTCCTAATTACTTTTGTAATGAGAACTTATTATAACACAAAATCCATGTTTATAAGTTAAAGTTCATGTTTTCTGAATACATGTTGGTGGTGAAGATGTTTAGTACCACTTGTAGCACCTATTTTGAAGATGTTCATGTTTTGTTTATATCTACATGGCCATCACTTTATAAAAGAACAATACAAATAATTGGGTGATATCCACTGTAATATTCACTGATGACTCCCCTCAGGTATAGTATGAAATGTCCTTTGCAGAATGTGATATCTCGCCCATTTATCTATAAAAAAAAACTCTCCACCAAAGTCATATACAAATGAGCAGAGAAGAGTCATATTTGGCTGAGATGAGTCAAGTTTAGAGGCTGCAAGGGGATTGTCACTGCAGATGCCTCTATTTTTGGTTCTATAGTACATAGAAACATGCTGTTCATATATGGTATCATATTAAAGATAAGAATCTCTTCTTTTAGAACTCATCAGACTAGTAGTTTCTGTGGAGAGAACAGTTACCTATAGACAGTTACCTACATAGTTGGTCATGTATTTGCAGATAAAGTTTCAGAGAAAATAATGGTGGATTCACCACTCCAGGGAGCACAAAAAAATTCAAAGGTACACTTTAATGAATATATGTGAAAACTGGTTAATTACTCCATAAAAAGGGAGGGGTGATGTAGTTCTGAGTTTTTTTAAATTGCCTATATCTCCAGTTCTGTAGACGACAGAACTTTAAACCTGATACGCTCTGAAAGATGAGATTCTTATTTTTAATATGACACCAAAGTTATGGTTACTAGGTACTATAGAACCTAATATATCAACATCTATAAAAGTGGCATTCACCTGCAGCCGCCTCTATAAGTTACTCATCTCAGGTAAAATATGACTCTTCTCTGCTCAGTTTTATATGACTTTAGAGATCATTTCAGTGATTTCAGGGATTGTCTAAACAGTTTCAGACAACAGTGCAATAGTCATATACAGGCAGTCCCCCCAAGATAGGTTCCATAAGTTTGTTCTTAGGTTGGATTTGTATGTAAGTTGAAACTATATATTTTATAATTGTAGATCCGGCCAAAACATTTTTTTGCCTCAGTGACAATTGGAGTTTAAAATTTTTTAGCTGTAATGGGACCAAGGAATATCAATAAAGCTTCATTACAGACACCTTACAGCTGATCATTACAGTCTGGGAGTAAAGTAAAGCATCCAGAGAGCTTCACCAGAGGTCACAGGGGGCAGGGGGGTCCGTCTTTAACAAGGGGTCGCCTGTAAGTCGGGTGTCCATATACCTACTGTATATGGGGAAAGAACAGAAAGCAGAATGTTTAAAATACTGATTACAAAACGTATTACATTTGCCTATACTTCCGAATAATCCATTATTCCTTTAATAAATCTTGTCTTTTTCTTTGACTATGAAATTACAACCCTCATAACAACAATGGTGTCTCATTTGTGGAATCCTGTGGTCAGATTAATATTTGAAAAAATACATTCTTGGTGTGGGTGTACTAGAAGGATTAGTAATAAGAGTAAGCATCCAAAAACTTGGCCAGAAATGTCTAAAACATTTGAATCAATATAGAAAAATCTTCAACTTCTGTGAAAAAAAGCAAAGGATAATATTTGATGTCATTAAACATTAATAATTTTTCCTATGTACAGTATGTGTGATAGACTGTAATTTCTATAACATGTTAGGTCCAGACATTCATGGACGGCTACAACTTTAAAGAAGTATGTAAATATATGGCCAACATACATTTTAGCTGTAATGGGACCAAGGATTCCTCCCCGCTGCCATCAGGCTGTTCAACAAACAAGGCCCAAACAGAAGTAACCTGCGCCCCCCACCTAACCAGTCCCTGCAGGTCCCATCCACAGACTAAACATCAAGCTGCCGATCATTGCTTGTCTCTTTTATGTCTTTTTATCCCCCTTTTCTTTTTGTTCATTTATCCCTAATATTATTGTTGTCATAGTTTGTACTTCACTCTCTGTACCCTCTCTGCTGCTGTAACGCTGTGAATTTACCCACTGTGGGACTAATAAAGGATTATCTTATCTTATCTTATCTTATACCAACATACCATGCGGATCTGAATGGAGCTGTCACAGTAAAACCGGTTATCATGGGACAACTTTCAGTATCAGAACTATACCTCCCATTGGTGGCACCTTACATGCTCACAGAAGACTAGGGCTTATTTACTAAGTGCATGCACCTTGACGGACTTTCTGACATTTTTGGATTTTTCATGGCTTGGACAGGTATGTAACTAGTGTCTGCGCTGGGATTGTGTCGCCTGCGATCAGATTTTGTCGCAGCTGCGGTGGCTTTCATGCAACAGAAATGGGGGGGGGGGGTCGTGCCATCAGACGATCCGACCGATTCGGACTGAGCGCGGGATTTGGACTGAGCGCAGAAAGAGAGCAGCTAAAAGCTGGCGTAGGGAGTCCTCAACTTTTTATTCCGTGTGCCAATTCATTAATCCTTTGCGCAACAAACTTACATCTCACTGAAAAATTCATAAATGCCCTTCCTATATACTACACCTTATTTGGAATATACTGGGGCAGATTTACTTACCCGGTCCTGTCGTGATCCCGTGGTGCGTTGTCCGTCGAGGATTTGGGTCTGACGAGTTCCTGCATCCGTCGCTTCTGCGCTGAGGTCCGTTAGAGTTCATCGCTTCTTCCCGGTGCTTGTAAATGCATGTCTTGCAACACATTTGTAAATGTTAAATCCTGCACTTTGTCCGAATACGTCAGGTTGTCCGATGGCCCGACCCCCCCCCCCCCCCCCGTTTCTGCTGCGTGCAAGCCGGCACCAATGCGTCAAAATCCAATCGCGTGCGCCAAAATCCTGGGGCAAAAACAGAAATCGACGGGAAACCCGATGAAAATGCGGTCCGTGGACCCTTAGTAAATGAGCCCCATTGTGTATTTATCTTCCATTCTGTTATCTGAGCCCCATTACTTTTGTTGTTGTTGACTGCTGAGTTTTATCGGGTCTTATTATTTGAGTTTACAGCAATAGAATAAATAACAAGAACACAACACAAAATTAATTGTTTTTTTTTTAATATAAAGTTTCTTTATATATAACAGTGCAATAGCTGTATGTCAGAGCTTGGTTGGTACAAGACAACTAATCTTCCTTTCCCGCGTCTACTGGATGCTTGTGCAGCACCTTCTAGATTTCTATAAAAATTGCATAATGCCCCTTGTAGTGGTATTTTAAAAGGGTAAGCACTGAGACAGGGCATCTGGAGCTCTGTTTCTTTATAACATAAAATATTGTAGCTAATTAAAACTGGTATTTAAGGGTGGACATTCACTGAATGGTGGAGCAGCGCATGGTCTTGTCATTATCTCCACGTTCTAGGAATCTGCTTTCGTTTAGTCTCCACTCACATGGCTTTTTTATGATTCCCTCAAAGGTTTTTTTATTTTACCTTCATTCTACATTCGTAGCCAAAGGACGGAGTCATTTTTCTCCGCTCACATCCTCCTGGCAGGCAGCATTTTCAAACAAGTGCTTAGTATTGCAGGTGTTAAAACTCCAAGGATCCTTGTCAGATATCAGATGCAGACATCAGAGAAGAGAGAGTGAATTTTTGCACTGGGTCCCAATGGTTGTTAATCATAGGCTTTTGTGTTTCTGACAGACTGCAATACTAGATGCCTAGAACAGGAACAGCAACCACTGGGGCCTGATCCTAACCCAAACACTGCTAATAGATGACCCAAAAGAGATCTTATCAATGTTGCTTTGAGGCCTGCTGTCAAACATTGGGAATGCTTGTACTGATCTACTCTGCCTAATATTTATGAAGTGAGGTGTTATGTCACAGAGAGGAATTTATAACAGGCTAAGATCTCATCCGAAATGTCATGCAAGCAATATCTAAGGAGATAATACAATGGAGTGAAGTGAAGGTGCATGAAAAAATTCTATTGTAGCAGGTCGTAAAATAAGTTTATCACAAGGAATGCACTTACATTGTTGCTGTGTAATTTATCTAAATGACCTCTATAACAAACAGTGAGCTGAGGAGCCACCGTGCTATCCAAAGGGTTTGACTTTGGGCCACCACTTATCCCTGAACCCCTCCGGTATCAGCCTTGTAGGTTTGTTTTGCCTTCCCCTGGTTAATAGGTTGAACGTGATGAACCAACATCTGTTTTCCAATTCCTTAACAATATGACAACCACTCCCTTAGAATTCTGGTGTTTCTTGGACTGTGATATTGTTAACCTAAATAGTGAGTCACCTCCGGGGCCCTATTCTATATGTGCAAATATATTTGGATTCATGGAAAAAAGAAGAACATTGTAACAGAACATGTTACAAAATAAGTAAAAAACCTTTTGGGGTGATTTGCCATTGGCTGGTAAACAGTGTATCCCTCTTGCCACACTGGATATATAGAGGCTCTGGTCTTCTGATGTAACTGGCGCCCAACAGTGTAAGCCAGTAATTTTACGCCAGGTTCTCCCTGCCACAGAATTGTGCTATAACCTGCTCTAGTCCTTGTCACAGACTATAGTTAGCTCCCCTTAATTTCCCTCCAAGATCACTTGGCACGGAGGTGGTTTAAAGGAAATCAACTATTTAAAAAAACGAAAAATTATCTAAGGATACTCATCTACACTCCTCTTTATTCCAATCCCTATGCTGTCGTCCGCTAAGCTTGACACACTGGGATCACCTAGAAAAGAAACTGCAGGGACAAGATGTCCGGGACTCCGGACTGCCAATTATGCACATCCCATAGCTCCCTCTCCCATGGTGGGAGCATGGAAGAGGGAGGTGACATCATGCAGCGTCGCCTCCCTCTCCCAGCATGGAGAGGGAGATGCGGGGGCGTGCATAATTAGCAGTCCGGAGTGCCGGTTATCTTGTCCTTTTCTAGGTGATCCCGGTGTGTCAAGCTAAGCGGAGGACAGTGCCGGCATCAGAATGAAAAGGAGTGTGGGTGAGTATGTTTTATGTAGTTTTTTGTTTTTTAAATGGTTGATTTCCTTTAACTGGGAAATAATCACAATTCCTGTCAGCACTCCATGAATTATGACTATTTCAAGGTTTTTATGCCTCTCATTCTATTTAATCCCATGTTGCTTTAAGGCCAGTGCTCCAGTGGTTTCATGTCATACATTACTGGGACATCTTCATCTTTCCCTGGATGTAAATAAACACTATCTACTAGAGCAGTGATGGCGAACCTATGGCACGGGTGCCAGAGATGGCACTCGGAGCACTCCTTGTGGGCACCCAGGCCATTACCCCAGCACAGAGTTTCCAGACAGGACTCAAAACTCCTAATGTACCTGGCCACCCAGGGCATGCTGTGACCAGTGCTATTTTAAAGTTACACATGCTTAGCAGCCTTGGACTATAGGAGGAGCAAGGAGGTGCAGACGAGGCTGCTTAATTATTGCAGCTCCTGCTCTGCGCCCCTCATTTTTTCCCGTTCAGGGTGCCCTGGAAGGAATCTACAACGATGATCTGAATTTCTCCTCTTTCTTGAAACTGTTTTTGTGTCCTCAGGATGCTGATACAATTAAAGGCCTTGACAAAACAGGTGGCAACATGTTACCACTTAAATTGAAATGTTGGCACTTTGCATTTAAATAAGTAGGTTTGGTTCTAGTTTGGGCACTCGGGCTCTAAAAGGTTCGCCATCACTGTACTAGAGTATCTCATGGAATGGCTGTGAATTTAAGAGGTAAGTACTGTTTTTAGAAATGTTTTTTCTTTATTTTTATAACATTTTCGGCTTATTTTATGCATTTATGTAGTTGCTTGAGCTGCAGTATTACTAGGTACTGTTCCAGCTGTATAAATGGCACAGTGTCTGGATAAAATATGATGCGTACAGGGCTGTACATCTGCCTCACTGCAGCCCCTATGTCGTATGATCGATGGGGTTGACATAACTCAGCCCTTATTTATATCACATTCTTGAAAGATCCCATAAGTCTTGGGAGAATTCTGGTATTAGGGTCGAATAATAACTGATAATTGTGATTACATATCTTATAAGGAATGAGTAAAGGCAGTCAACACTAGTTCTCATGAACTAGTCCCTTAACCTTTACTCTGCTGGGAAATGTCACAAAAAATCAAACTCCCTGGACCTTGGCGACACTGGAAAAGGTTGGAGGAAAAATTTGTGAAATATTTTCAAAAGAAAAGCAGCTGCAAGCGACATAGAGGATGGGGAAGGTGACAGAGTTATCACTACCCTAGGGAACACATGGAGAGCGTCAGGAGATGGTGACCTTCTACTGGCAGGTCAGACGGGGCCATGGGAAGACAGGTGTGACATTGCTGTGTCACCATTCCTAATGTACAGTGTCACATGCTCCACACACAAACACGTGTGAGCGTCGGTAATGAGTTCCAGGCCCCTTGCATGCACTTACTCAATATAGGATCTTGTTGTAAAATGATCCCCTAATTACTGACCTATTTATGATGAAGGAGATGTATGGGGCTGTATAGGCAATGGATTATCAGCAATGACCGTGGAAAGGAAGGGGGAGATTAGTTTTTATTTCTGTCTTTCCTCCTGAGTATAAATAAAAGCAGTAACAGTCTAGAATTTCTTCGTAGGACCTGAATACACCTGCATACTATTAATAACCTAAGAATATGGCTCCCGTCCAATGTACATCAGTGCACAGGCATGCAAACAATGCATTTATGTACAACAAAGAACTTTATTCTCTGGATTTTTAATAGAGCCCCACCAAACATTTTTGGGCTATCCTCCAATGTAGTATGACAACTTCAGGCATGAACACGTATCAGTTTTCTAAGGGCTCATGCATGGGGTGGATTTACCATGAAGCTACTCATGCAACTGTTTGGGACTGCAGAGGTTCGGGAGGTCCACACTATGGTGGGGTGCAGTACATTCATCGAACATTTTAAAAAATTATTTTAGAAGGAAAAAAGCCATGGACAAATAAAGGAAGATCTATAATAATAATTCCTTTATTTATATAGCGCAAACAGATTATGCAGCACTGCGCAGAGCTTGTCAAATCGGTGTGTCCCCTGGTTTATCATGCTTAATTTTGATAGGTCCCTGGGTAATGGGGAGCCCGTGGTGGTAGACAGCCATATCCAGGGATCAGACGGAGGCAACGTTGTGCAAATTAACTCACAGTTCTTTATTGAACTACAGGTTGCAGACAACAGGCCTAAACGGTTAACAGCAGATTGTGGTATTGGAGTAGTTGTGGAGAGTGGTCCTCAGGAATAGTGCACCAGCCTGGTAGTAGATGCAGGCTCAGAGGGAGCTGTGTCCAAACTGTGGAAGCTGCAGGTTTGGATTGGAGTCTCCTGACTCTGGTCCTGGGATTAGGTTATGTGTCATTACTGAAGGTGTACTGAACACTGTCTCTCTCGTCACTCTGTCTCTGCAGATTGTACTGCTGCTCTGTAGAAAGACCATGAGGTCTAGAGCTTGCTGTAAAGAGCATGTGCTCAAAGACAAGACCAGCTAAGACTGGATTAAGACCCTGTGCTCCTCCCTGCCCAGGGGTTTTATACTCCCCTGGTCAGGTGGTAGCACCTCTCCAATCACACTCCAGTTTACAATACAGCAAACTCATTGGTTAATATTCTATACCCACTTAACTATTGCCTATCCAGGAAGACGCTGCAGATTACCTGAGATCTTCCTGCATTATCCCTAGTGAGTTGATCAAGCTCACTAGATGGATCCTGACAGGTAGAGGGCCTTGTTCGCAGATATACCCTTTATATTCGGGTATATGCTAAAAAAAAAGTACCATTCAGCTTATAAGTGAATACAGTATATACTCATGTATAAGCCAAGTTTTTCAGCACAAAAAATGTGCTGAAAAACCTCACCTCGGCTTATACACGAGTCAATAAATATACTTAAGGGGTCTGTCTGTCTATATACTTAAGGGGGCTGGCACGCTGTATACTTAAGGGGGCTGGTTGGCTGTATACTACATGGGGCTAGCTGGCTAGATACTACTGGGGGCTGGCTGTCTATATACTACTGGGGACTGGCTTGCTATATACTATTGGGGGCTGGCTGGCTATATACTAGAGGGGGCTGGATATATACTACTGGGGGATGGCTATATACTATTGGGGGCTGGCTATATACTAAGGGCTGGCTGGCTATATACTGGGAGGATGTGACCAATGCATTTCCCACCCTCAGCTTATACTCGAGTCAATAGGTTTTTCCAGTTTTTGGTGGTAAAATTAGGGGTCTCAGCTTATACTCGGGTTGGCTTATACTCGAGTACATATACGGTATATAAAAAAAGTAAAATTAATACCCTCCACCGCTCACCTCTGGTGTCTGCTTTTCCACGCATCCTGACAGCGTGGGCAGATGCATGTCTATGTGCCCTGCCCAGGCACACAGGGTGTGTTGGTGATGTCATAGGGTGTGCGTAGGTAGAGCATGTAGACGTTCATCTACATGTGTTGTCGGGAACCTGAAGATCAGAAGAAGAGATGCAGGGAGAAGAGGATACCAGAGGTGAGTGCCGGAGGGTGACTATTAAGCTGGACATTGCTGGACATTGAATTCATGGGGAAGGTTTGCTGTGGGCATCTCAGTAATGGGGGCTGCTGCTAGACATTTAATTAATTGGGGGGCTAGTGCTGGGCATTTCTTTAATTGGGTGACTGCTACTGGACATTTTATTAGTAAGGAGGCTGCTCCTGGACAGATGCATACTTATTAAAGAATAGTTTTCCCAGTATTTTGTGGTAAAATTAAAGGTTGTATTCCCACAAAGACAAGTTCCTTAAATGTAAAATAGCACATTCTCTAATTCACTGTTATTAACAAAAAATACAGTATTTCAAAGATATAAGTCCAGTCAGTCCTGGTGTAAACAATTTCAGTTGCCCCTAGACACGACCCTTTAACTTATGACTTAGGGTCGGCCGCCATCTTGGATTTCTGTGTGACGGGCGTGGAGCTGAGTTTCTCTCTCTGCTCCCTGCACTCTAGCCCTGCCCCCTGCAGTCCAGGACAGAGCTCACACTGACACAGAATCTGAATTCCTGCCTGCAGCAGCATGAGGAGACCTTCAAGCTAAAGACAGATTAGCTATTTATTGGTGGAAGAAGGCACAGACGATCTAGTATGTGGTCAAACAGCAGAGATGTAGCAGAGCTGAGAATGTAATTGTGTGCTATATGCTTCTCATGGATCTCATCATCTCTGATCTCATCTCTCTTTTTATGTGTTAGATACTAATAGAATGTTCAGTAGCCAGATGAAAGTGTATATAAACCTGTACCCTGATAATCTAACCCTATTGTCAGCTCACAGAACTAGAAGGATTATAATGTGTCTGCTTAAAGAGGCCCCACCCACACTCTGGAATTTTGCACTGACCAGCCTAGGGAGTGATAGGAGCTAAAACAGCAAAAAAATTATGAAGTAAAGGATTCAAAATTAGAGGATTAAAATTTGAGAATTTTCTTTCATGGGAAAACCCTTTTAAGTGCCGCTGATTATCGGCTCATACTATGTTCAAATATTGTTTGTTTATTTTTTACTTGTGTTCTAGGAAAAATGGGGTGATTTCAATTTTAGGTTTTTCATTTATTTTTTTTTCCACTATTTTAGGTCCCTTTAAGGGAATTAAAACCCACTCTTATAATATTCTGCACTACAACTGTATTCTTGTGTACTGTAATTTTGGTGCATCTATAATAGATTCCCCCTCTGGCAGGTACTATCCAATAATGTGGCAACTGGACTACAAAAGGTGTGTATCTGTGTTTCATGGAATATTCCACACCTGCCATTCTACTTCATGTCTGTTGGAATTATCTTGCAGTATTGGATTATGTAGGTATTTGTTGATTCCATGGAAAATATTAGAAGTTTCTCTTTTCCCTTTTTTCTTCTTTACCAGGAAAAAGTTGATAGTCCCCCCTTACTGGCTGTTCTATCAGGTTTTCTAACAACTCGACCATCTGAAGAAAATTATGTGAAATCAAACCTTTTTATTTTTTTTGCTTTGGATTCACATTAATAACATGTCAGTTTTAATGAGGCTTAAAACGTGAGCCGGATCGTTGTATATTTTTCCTCTTCTTTCCTTTATTTTTCCCCGTCATTGTCCAGCCAGTCTGCTGCCATATTATAAATAAGCTGTACATGACCTTTGTGTAACACAGTGCATCATACAGTATCTAGGCATCCGGCTAAACCGTACAAACCAAAGACGTGATTATAAATAATACTGACGTCAATGGATCAAACCTGTAAAAAAAAAATAGGACAAAATTAATTTGAAAATCTTCAGAGTTCAGATATAATTGTGAACTTTTATTTTCTGTATTTTATAGGCACTGCACTAATTGCCATACGGATGGAGTCGTATAAACCATCCCTTTGTGTATACATTTTCCATAAGACATACTGCCTCAATTAGGCTTCTTCCGTCAGCTAATGGCTGCCCCCGCTAGACCGGAATAAATGACTTGGTGTTAAATAACAGAACATTAACATTGGGCACTAATGATATTGGAAGATTCCACAGATATGTATACACAAATAATTGCCTGTATGTTTTCCTTCTAATTTGACGCGTATTAGCCCCTTTGGGGACATTTGTCTCTATCAGTGATGGAAATAATACATACTCATCATCGGCTGTCAGGGAAGACCATTTGGAAGGCTAAAGCAAAATGTATGAGTTTCCAGGGTATTCATTTACCAAAGAAAGTCCACAGTGATCTTACTTACCAAAGATTAGGGATGTAACTATAGAAGGTGATTTTCCCACCACTATAATTGTTAAATCAGTGAATTGATGTGCCTAAAATTCCTGAGTTTGACCATTTATGATTGGAGCTTGCTTAAACCATGGGCCATATGTATCATTTTTGCGCCATTTTTGCGACTAAATGCCAAACTAGCCCCACAGCAAAAATAACCAGGTTTCCCTCATTTATCCTACCAATCCAGATGTTTTGTTGCGCCTAATAATATTCATCACTTGCAACTTTTCAATTAGGCACAAAAACGGGGGCAAAAACACCCCAGCCCGAAGGTAACTGAGAAGTAACACTCAGCCCCTGTGCATAGCAGCTCATCCCCAGCAGCAGAGCTCAGCAGACAATAGTACAGATAAGGGCCCATTCACACTGCCGTCTGCGGGGCCGTACATGCGGCCGCAAATTTGCGCACATGTGTGGCACCGATCTGGGCCGCACACCGCAAAAAGATAGAGCATGCCGTGCGCCGCTGTTTACTATGGAGGGAGGAGGGGCCACCTCCTGCAGACAGGAGCTGCAGACTCTATTTACAGTTCATCACCTTTTATTTACAAAACATTCTGCAAAATCCTCAGCTCATAGAGAAGTTTGCAGAATTTTACAGATAGTACAGACAAGTGTCCCCCGTGTAGCAGGATGACCACACTGGTGTCTGAGGGGGATACTGTGCAGAATTACAGGGGGCAGCAGAAGATCAGCACCAGGGGATCCCCTCCATGAGAAGCCACTGAGGAGGTCACTGGGTGTCTCACACCTGGGTGCTGTGTTATCTTCATTCTGGGATGTGGGAGAAGCAGGGAGGAGCTTGTAGCAGGATCACATGTAACTGCCCGAATCTAACATTGCGCCGAAACCGTCGCCAAAATTGCGCCTAAACTGTGTTTAGGTAAAGTGATTAATAAGAGGCAGGAAATTAACTTATCACAGATGGTTGTAGCTTGTGATAATTCTGCCGCCACAGTGCACCAGAATTTAGGCGCAACTACTACACTTAGGCACACAAAAGTGATACATGTGGCCCCATGTGTCTTTTCTAGAGTAAAATTTGTCACCTTTGGTTGTTAGGATCATTTTCTGAAAATTTTGTGTAGAGGGTGTACTAGTACTTGGTCATAGGAGTGTGAAAGAACCCAAATTATCCCCGTCTCAGAGGTATTCTAAAAAATATTTAGTCTTTGGGGGCCCTATTGGAATTTCGCATCACGGCCCAGAGTGTTGAATTTAATCATACAAATGTCCTTGGTCTGTTAAACATGGACCATGTGGTGGCCACAATTCATGGAACGGACATTGCTCCAGGGACTGGAGTCAGAGTTATATTTGAACAAAATCTGTCCGTAAAATCTACATGTAATCTGCAACGTGTGCAGATAAAAATGAAACAAATCTGCATTAAAAATGGTGAGAATTTTTTAAAATGTACTTTTAATTTTTTTCCCTACTGCAAACTACAAAACTTTACAACTAATATTGCACTCAGTACATGTCAGTAACCACAATCTCAGATAAATCTCTCAATAACAAAAATGAAAAAGTAGAATAAAATGCACATAAATACTATGAATATTTGCTGTTGATTTACCGTATATATGCAAATTTTCTGCATGTGCATCTGTAATGTGTCAATATACGTACTCTAGCTGTCACTAAGGCAGTGTAATGTAGAAGGGTAGAAACACAGCAGTGTGAGGATATTCATGAAGCTTAAAGAGCATTTTTCAATCTCCTTTTATAAGAAAACTGTAAAACACAGTCCTGGGTGAGGCCCCATCAGAATAATTATAAATAATTTATGTTTCTCATTTTTACATTTTCTTTCTTTTTGCAATCCCAGTGTTGGAAGCTTCAGTTAGCAATGAAGGAGCACAGGGCAGAAAGTCCTAGGTTTGCTACTCCCACAGTATTCTGCTTGTTCTCTCTGTACATACTCACATGTGACAGCTTTATGTCTCTCCCAGTGCTATAGCATGAAGGTGTTGGGACGTGACTCTCTTACACATGACAGGAGACCTCCCGAGTGTACGAGCCATATCCCACCAAAATGACTCTAATGATTTCTTTACAAGTATAGATGCAGCTGTTACCAGGATTTTACTGTTACCCTTTTATGACCTGAGCCCCTTTTGCTGTCTATAAGACTGGCAGACGTCATTAAAAAAGTCCTGCTGATGGGTATGTGGATTTAGCAGGTATGTCAGTATTATTTACATGAAACTCAAGTATATTACCAGCTTCTGTGCACACTGGGAGAATTTATATAGGCTAAACCATACCTCAGTTCTAAAACGGGTCTTTAAATAGAGAATTGCATTGTAAGTAGATAATAGGTCCATTATTAGTCATGAGTTGGGTTCAGATCACGTGTTTGGGACATTTTTTAGTGTGTACGCCAGAAAAGCTCCCAACGTATACTGTACCTGTATCCATAGGCATATACTGGCTGGTGGGGACATCGTCGGCTCAGCAGGAAACATTGGATGAAAAAGTGCACAAGACCGCGCTCTATCACCCCGCTTTCTGCTGTATAGCGCAGTATAAGCTCAGCAAAGGCCATAAGAGGCTATGGGCACACCCTGTGGGTGTTTCCCTAGGAGGCACCCTAAACATCATCGGCAGCCAATCACTGCCATCAATTTTACTCTTCCTGAAAGCAGCCTTAAAGGGGTTCACAAGGTTTCAAAAAATAAAAAAATAAATAAAAACTGTAAGTGTAAATGTTTCAAAGCAAAAACAAAAATTAAACACAACTTTATTCTATTCGCTGTTATTTTCCCCATTATACAAGGGCATTACTCCCACTGTACCCCTTTACCCATTGTACCCTTCAGAGAGCCTGCTTACTACTGTCTACTCTCTTTAATCCAGACTAAGCATATAGAGCTGATGTCCTGGGATATCCAGATCCGAGATGGTTGGGAGTTACGGTGCCAATCTGACTATTTGCACCAAATTTATGACTTTCTGTGAGTGATCGAGCACACTCCACTGTCCACTGTCTAGCTGAGTCTAGATTTATCATGTGACTCCAGATGTGGAAGACACATCTGCATCGTTTAAAAAAGAAATTGCTAGTTTTATTGCAAATCCAGTCCCTCAGTAAAAAAATCTTTGGAACTTGTTGCAACAAATGTGCAAATTTTTTGCATGTATTTAGTTAAAAAGTTGCAAATCCACTGCAGACCTCATGTGCTTCATTTCTCAGGCTGTCTAAGCCAAGATGATAAATCTCATGTGCAAAAGGCATGGAAAGAGCTCCTAAGACATTAACAGGAGCAAGATCCTGCTTAATGATAAATCTGCCCCTATAACTCTATGTTATAACAATGCCATCACCTATATGAGCAACTTTTCAATTCCCTACATTTCAGCTCAATTTATTTATAAATACAAAGTGCACATGTCCTTATTGTATAAATAATATCCAAAGTTATATGCATCATCCAGACAAATAGAAAGGGCGTCTCCAGCCCCTCCTGCAGATTGTATAACATAGATAGATACCCACCAACTTCTTTATAATGCATTAATTATGGCTTTTCAACAGTACTGGGCACTGTTTTTTTCCCTCTCCGCATGTTTTGCACCTAAATATATGAAGTGTCGGTGCCATAGTATTCGTGTTTTCTGACACTCTTGATTTGTTTTATTTTTGGGCGCAAAATTTTGGCACCGCTTGGGAATCCGCCAGTTTTCTGGCGCTTCTATTTTTCCGACATGTTTTTGGCGCTTCATTTGGAGTAGAAATAGGCCAGCTAAAAGCTGGTATAGGGAGTTCCAAACCTTTCAGTCCGTGTGCCAATTCATTAATCCCTTGCGCCACAGACTTATAAAATGGTTCAAGCGCCACCCTGCACCAAAAATAATAAATGCGCTTCAGGGACTTCATGTGCTGGCATGCCATGCCTGGTCTGGTACTATATGAGTGCGATATGTTTTCAAGAGAGAATATCTCCTTACAATCAAGACACCTTATTACAGATCTTTACAGGTGGTTAGATTCATTATGCCTTTTAATACGTTTTTTTAGAGGAGAAGCCACGTGAATCTCCTCCTCCCCACCAGTTTTGGCTTTCTCCGACCCACATGCCACTTATTGGCGTGTCGGGGAAGGAGCAGGCAGGAAGTAGGGCAGAATTCAGCCAGTTCAGATCTGGTGTACAGAACTAGCAGAGTTTGCGCCTGCATCTACTAAGAGTACGAAGCCTCTAAATAAATATGGGTGCACTACCACAAGTGGGGTACAATTTTAAAACTGGCTTTAAAAACACCAGTCTAAATGAATTCCTCCCATGTCTGAAAAATGTTACAAAAACAAAAAAAAATGAAGCAAAAAATGTGTGTAAAAGAAAACATATTTGATCATTAAACATATTCAGAATTAGAACAGAACAAGTAGCACATTTTTTGAATTCCAGAATATTTTCTAGAAAGCTTCATCTAAGTGGTACAGCCCTGATTTTTGCTGGATAAAAGGATTTTCCTGCTATAGACTGATCCTGGGTGTGTCTGTAATGGGATTATACATTTTTGGACTTACTTTTCTGAAAGAAAATGCCATTACTACAAGTGCTGTTCTTCATATGATGAGCCCTCTTGAAGTACATGGAGCAAAAATTCTTTCCGGCACAGGAAAGTAACTTTGCGCTAAATTAACTGGAAGTCTTAAGTACAAGACTTCAAAACCACTTCAAGGAAGCAGGAGAAATGATTGTGAGTCTCGCTCCTAGGGCTGTGATTGTAGAAAATGCTGATCTTTATCAGGATTAATGCTATGAATGTTGATACAACTGAAGATGTAGACATCCCCGAATACTTTGCCTTCTAAAATGATACATCTACGAGTTCAGCTCAAGGAGTTTATTCAATTATTATTCATAGGTCATTTTTTATCTTATTACAGATCTCACACTTGAGTATACTGATGTAAGTAAGACCAGTATATTACAGGTAGGGATGAGAAAATCTTGTGACCCTAATTGCACATACAAATAGTGCGATGATTGGCTAATAAGAGCTATAACTCATGAAATCATAAGTCCAGGGCATTGAGAAGTTAAAAGTCTGACAGGTGCAGGTCCCAGAGGTAGGACTAGTTTCTATTCTGAGAACACTAGTCCCTGATTACAACAGTTTCTGGCTGCCAAATTCAGCCTGTGATTCAATATTAATATTTCAGTAAGGGCTGAACTTGCTGTGCTATGATGTTACTGTAACTGTGCTGCCAGTTGCACATAAACTGAGTGTCAAATCGTATGATTTTGGTCAGTTAAAATCAGGTGTTTCTATCAGATCAAATAGCAAAAACGGTCAATGGGAAAAATCGGATGTATGAAAACTGGAATAGACTAGAATAAAATCCATGGGGGAGATGTATTAATGTGTCCGTTTGCAGACCAGTGCAGAATAGAACTAGACTGTTCTCTGCTGCACCAAATTAATCATTGGGCCACATTTATCACTCACAACCAGTGTAACTGCGGAGCGTGCAGAGTGGCCAGATTAATCAAAACTGTTAATCTGGCGCCCCCTGCACTGCCCGGGAAGTGTGCACCATTTTTTAAATGTTATTTTTGGTGCGCGAACACTTTATTTATTACATTTAGGTTATTGTCTCTGATGCTGGATGATTAAACTGGTTCTGATGCAGTATAAGACTGCCAAGTCATACTGTGCACCTCCTATTACAGTGTTGGCGAACCTATGGCACGGGTGCCAGAGGTGGCACTCGGAGCCCTTTCTGTGGGCACCCAGCACAGAATTTACTAGATAGGACTCAAGGCTTCCTTCTGCAGTCCAAGACAGCCCAGGGCGCGCCACGCTCAGTGCCAGGACTACAGGAGGAGCGAGAAGGTGTGGAGAGAGATGGATTATCGTTGGAGCTCCTGCTCTGGGTCCCCTGATTCATCCTCTTCAGGGGACCCTGGAGGGAAGCTACAATCCAAATGTCTCCTGCTTTCTATTGTATTGGTGTCCTCAGGATACCAATATGATTGAAACTTGTGATACAGCAGAGATCAATAGGTTACTGCTTAAATTGTCATGTTGGCACTTTGCGACATATAAGTGGGTTTTGGTTGTAGTTTGGGCACTCTGTATCTAAAAGGTTCGCCATCACTGTCCTATTAGATGGTCTAGTTTGCTGTGCCACAATATTGAATTTCAGGTGCATGGTCTGAATTTTTTTGGCCTATGGGCTATTTTTGTTCCAATCATGCCCCCTAGTTACCAAGGACACAACCTTTTTTCGGAGAAGTCGGAAAACTGCTCAGGATCCCTAGCCCTTCCCCAGAATAAAAGAGCAGCCATACTGGACAGGCACGGCATCTTCTGCACAGCTGGGACTATATTGCCCTTCACTACAGAGAGGAGGCCAGGACTGTCCTCCTTGTGATGGTGGATAAAAATAAATTATAATATCAGGGTATAACCCACTGATACACCATAACACTATAGCATGTTTACATTCCTTTAATATACATACAGAGTTCTCTTTTACATTAATGCATGTCACATACAATGAAAAATAAGTGTATCATTGCTCCTGTGTTTAATATTTACAGACAATATTAACAAGGAAAAGGCCAGGAATTGTTCCAGCGATTGGGAAATAACATTGTTATCGATGTGTTATGTCCCTGTCCTGATTCCAAAGCTGATGATATCATTCATGACACTTGTCTTCTGGAACATCTGTATCTTGAGCAATTGTATTCCACCCATTGTCAAACTCCAGAAACCTGTCCAAGTATTTAGACACTTGTGCAGAAACACAGTTATCACCTATCAAAGAGGACATGACATATTATCAGGCGGCGCCAGATATCACAGTTCTAGGTCCTTAGTAGAGCCGTGCGCTCATTACAGTATATACTGCTCCATTAACACTGGTTTGAGGGGCAACTCCAAACTTTACACCCCCTCAAGTTATGTTTCAGGTCTGCTGCCTCTACAGACCCTAAAGTTACAATCCTGGATTTAGTGAAAAGTTTTCAGAAGAAAAGATCAGTGATGGAATCAGAACCATCAAGCTGCTCAAAAATCCATATCACAGAAGATAGATTAGATGGGGGCCATTTCTACCACCAGGCAGGACGTGGAGCTACCAGGCGCGCTGGCCATTTGGGGCAGTGGGGAGCGCCTACAACTGCTCCAAGCTGCACAAAGAATCAACAGAATCCCCATCTTTCAGACGTGGATTCTATTGATAATGAGAGCGGTACACCAAGATTCTTCTAAGAGCTCTTGTGCAGCGCCCTCAATTAGGACCGGATTAAAGGAGGGCCTCCTGGGGGTCTAGCCCCGGGGCCCCACCACTTTCACTTTTTAAGGGGCCCCCACCAGTTTCCGACAGTCAGCGTCTCAGCCCGTGGCCACCCGCCTCACACATAGGGGTCTAGGATGTCAGCTGTGTCAGTGAGACACAGCTGCCATCACTGAGGGAGTTCGCCGATGCACTGTTTTGATGGCAGCAGGTTGTGATGGTACATCGGCAGCGAGTGATGACGTCATGCTGTCGGTGTCCGATCACTACATGCTGCTGCCAAAACAGTGCATCTGCAATCTCCCCCAGCAATGGCAGCTGTGTCTTCAGTGGTCGGCGGCTGCCTGAAGAGCAAAGAAGAACCTGCAGCGACATGGGATCACTGGAAGGGAAGGTAAGTATGAAGTTTATTATTTTGTGGCCATTTTCTACAGGAGACTGGCGGCTAAATTTTACAGGGGGCTGGCAGGCTATATTCTACAGGGGGCTGGTGGCTGTATTCTACAGGGGGCTGGTGGCTGTATTCTACAGGGGGCTTGCAGGCTATATATTACAGGGGGCTGGCAGGCTATATACTACAGGGGACTGGCAGGCTATATACTTCCAAAAACATTGTTGGAAGGGCCCCCACCAGTTTGGCCCCAGGGGCCCCCACCACCCTTAATCCGGCCCTGTCCTCGATACTCAGCAGCTCCTGTACAATATTATATAATGAGTAGATGCCAGGAGTCAGCAGCAGCAGAAGAAGGAGGAGGTTCTAGAAGCACGAGAAAGGTGATATGGTCCAGTATATCTCTCCAATAAGGGAAACAGAATATAGTTTTGTTAGGGATTTTTATGCAGGGCCCCAACAGCCCTCTTGACTTTTGTAAGGTGAGTCCTAATTAACCCTTTGAGGGAGGATGAGATAGCTGCCGGCAGCGAGCTGACAGAGTAAATGAAAAGACACAGTCGGTCTTCCGATGCACTCAAATCAAACTGTTTATTTCAAACAGATACAGCTATATTTTAACACATAGAGATCAGCATTTGGGGTGTTGTATGAATGGAGATAAGGCACTTAGATTCTATTGGCCATTATGTTTTTGTACCGGCACATTCTGGGAAAAATGACCAGGCCTTGTTTACAGCCATGCTTATCTACACAATGGCTCCTAGAAGCTTCTTCATAACCAAAATAAATAACAAGAATACAGAGGCCCGAAGGACGGTAAGAAATGCCAAGGATATTGTGAAAAGGCAAACAACAGTTTAAGTGAGAAAAATAGCTGAATTAAAACATTTAACTCTATAGCTTCTAAAAGGGAAGCATACCCCCCCCCCCCCCCAAGGTGGCCGCTGTATCTAAGATGGCGGACAGTAGTCAAGATGGCGTCCGAAACCAGTTTAATACCGGGAACCGAGGAAATTACTGTAATCTGCCCCTATATTAATACAGTAATTTACTCTCCCCCCCTTTATTAAGATCAATACAGGGGGCATAGTATATAGGTCTATTAATATAGGGGGCACAGTATATAGTATAATGCAGGGAGCACAGTATATGGAATAATCCAGGTGGTGCAGTATGAAGATCAGGGGGGATAGTATATAGGTCTATTAATATAGGGGGCACAGTATATAGATTGATATAGGTGGAACATTATAGATTCATTGGAGGGGCACTGTACATATTTTAATTGCAGGCAGTTACTGTATATGGTTATTAAGTCCTGGGCAAGCACCATGTTTGTCTAACTTTGGGGGATGGCAGTACATATATTACAATACAAGCACTGTATTTACATTTTTTAATTTGAGGGGTAAAAGTAAATGTTATAATTCTTAAAATTTATGTAAGAAACAATGTAACTATTTTAGTGACTTCCAGGGCAGGGAGCCAATTTTTTAAAGTTTGCCCTGTTGAGTAAATTACCTAGATACTGCCCTGGGTCATATATAGAGTAGTTTCTTCTGACCAGTGTCTTTTTTTAAGAGTATCTTAAATGCTGTTTTTGGCTTTTATTCCGACACTGAGCACAATTACAGGATTCTGTTTCATGTTCTATTCTGGTGTCTGGTTCTTTTTGACTTGCTCCAAAATATCACAAATAGCATCAACCCTCTTCTGCTGAGTCTAGCCAAATATCACAAGCTGCAGTGCTGCGAAGAAGACACGGGCTTAGACATCTAGACAAGAGGGGTGATTTATTATTAGGAAGGCTCCTTGGAACAGTTCTATGTCTATTTTGTGAGCTCCGCTGCCCTTCCGATTCATTAAATTGGCTTTGGCTCTTTAAAAATGTTCTTATGCTTCTTTCAAAAAATTTCAAAATGCATACAAACTTCCAGCACATAGGACTGGAGGGACATGAATCTGGCATTGCACTAGCAGTAGTTCTATGTTTATGCCAGAAGAGTGAAGTGGCAGAATAGTCCTGTGCACCTTTTTAGCTGGGAAAATCGAATGCGACTTTTTCAAGACTTTTTTACGCCACTAAAACCCAGCAGAACCAATGATAAATTGCCCACAAAGAGTCAAGTTAAGAGGCTGCAGGGATAGCGTCACTTCAGATGTCTCTATCTTGGTTGTGATAGCACATAGAAACATGGTTCTGGTGCCATTTTAAAAGATAATTCATTCTATCAGCTACAGAGTTGGAAATGTGTCTGTAATATGTCTTTTAAAGCATGTTTCTAGTTACTATAGATCCAAGATAGTGCCATTGTATCTCCCCTGCCATCATAAACTTGACATATATGACTCTTCCGAGCTCATTTGCATATGACTTTGGGGGATATTTTTAAAAGTAAACGGGTGAGATTTCACATAAAATAAGGAAATCTAAAAAGACATTTCATACTCTAACTGAGAAGGGTAGTAGCTTAATGGGGTAAAATCTGTTGACAGGTTCCCTTTAACAGAAACTCATCTTTGGTTTCTTTCTAGTGGTCTAGCTTACTATTGTGCTTCTACACAGCAGCCTTTGTGAACTTGCAGAGCTGTAGTAAAAGAGAAGTGTTGGAAACCTGGGCTAGTGATGTGATCAAGTATGTTACAGACTACCCAATATGCATTGCTCATGCAGAAATCCAAAATTCAGAATTATTCTTTAGATTTACTACAGATGTGCTGCTGGGTATTCCGGATTGTATTGGCAATTGGTCAATTGTTATTAAGTGGTTCTAATCCATGGATTTCCTGTGCGATATCTTTTGAAATAAGGAGCAAGAAACTTCTTTCCATGGATGATTATTCAGATATTTTAATGTTGTTCTCTGTTGCATTTCAAAAGAAACATGGAATTGGACTGAACTTGATGTGAATCTGAGCATAAAATAAAAAATACATTTCTAATGCAACATAAGTGAAATTAAATGGTAACTTTTAAACAAACTTTGCTCTGTAAAAATTTCCATAAGAAACTTTGTAATATATCAGAGAAAAGCTCTTCTTACTCCAATTACTTTGGCTCTTATTACTCCCCCCTAATCTGCTTTTCAGTGAAATTTTATTTCCAGCAGCAACAGTCTCTCATGCCTGTCAGATTACATAGAAGCTCTATGGAGGAGGGAGGGGGAGCAGTGAGCCAGAACACATCAAATCCCTCCTTCCATAGAAGACAACAGTTCTCGTAATAAGGATAGGCAGCAGTCTCATCCTCTTCATATATAACATTATATGGATACAATGGGGCACATCACATGCTGGCAATGAGTGTGTCAGAGAATGATGTTGCCTCTGCCCCCCAGGTGGCAGCGGGCAGTTCTATGCCAGGTCCGGCCTGACGTAGAATTGTGCCATAACTTGGGTCTAAATGGTTATAGACTATAGCTTGTATGCAGGCCCACTTGCTGTGTTGGTTTTGTGCCTATTTCAGAGCTTGCCCATTGTGCCCAAATGTGTGAATATATGGTATACCCCCCCCCCCAAAAAAAAAATAATGATATAAAAAATTGCTAATCATTAGAATAATAATATTTATATAGCACCCAGCTATGTTATCATGAAATTCTATCTTTGCTGTAATTCATTTTTGTATTAATCATAATGAAAGAGTTTCTCTGTGTTTGCGTGGGTTTCCTCCGGGTCCTCTGGTTTCCTCCCAAACTCCAAAACATATTGGTAGGTTGATTAGATTGTGAGCCCCATTGGGGACAGGGACCAATTTAGCAAGCTCTGTGCAGCGCTGTGTAATCTGTGTGCGCTATATAAATAAAGGAATTATTATTATTCTGCAGCACAAAACAGACTATAAATATGAGATAAGTGAAATTATTTGGTTGGTTTGTTTAATCAGTATGGATCAAACATAAACCATTCTACTTCCTTCAAATGAACCTGTTAAAATTGTGTTTAGCTGCTGCTGACATTCACCCCAGTACTAAAGGGGAAAGAATGACCTTGAAAAAATCCTTAAATTTTGTAAAAATTTACAAAGCGAGATTGAAACATTTAATGAAAAATGAGTGTTTTTGATGACTAGAGGGTGTTACATTTCCAGGACGACTGGAGAAACTTCAGTTCAGACCTAATTTTTTGGAAAGTTCAGTGATACTTCTGAGTAGTGTCAGGCCAATCAGAGGTGGTGATCTTGAGGGTTCACCCTTCAACCATAAAATCCCATTAAAAAAATCATATCATGTAGGATGTATCATCAAAAAGATCTCATAATATATAATATCGGAATAATTCTATATGAAATAGTTAATAATATCCAGTGATTACTGCATTCACTTCTAAATGAATATCTTTGGGCCATAAAGTGTTAGAACCTGGGGCCCACCGGAGGATTCTCTGATGGTTTGGTGGGACAGTCCAACACTTCTTCTAAGTGACAAATATTGGATGATTTCTAATCTATATATTTGTCTATATAAATGCAAATTTATTGTGAAGGATTATTTATGATCCTTAGTTAAGGATCAAAATATGCCAATTGTACTTAACCAGTGACTGTATATTAATAACAGGAACCATCTGATTGTCCTATTCTAGCTTGATGCACATGAACTTTCTAAGCTCCGGTGCCCGTGCATTAGTCTGAGTGCTTCTCTGTTCCCACTCTCTTGTCAGCACAGCCGGACCTTGGAAGTCACACTCACAGTCTGTAAACGTTTATCTGTGCACCAGTGTTGTGTTATGTGGGGGACATGTGGTGGCACTTCCCCAGATGATGGATAACCACTTACACTCCATCACTCTGGAGCCTCCATGGGTCACTCACACACAAGTGTCTGCACATTCTTTGTGTTCTTTGTGTTGAGAAGAGGAGGGACCCTGAACTGTGTCTAATCTATAGCAGAATTGTTTAGTCATTTTTATCCTGTTTTTTATCATTGTATTTCTTCTCCTCCATTAATGGTGGAGATGTTGTATTGATTATAACTTATTCATCATACATCCTTATGCCGTAGACTCCTATGGATTGTTAGTGCTATTTTACTTAGTTCCACTGCTAAATGTGATCAAAACATAGGGACACATTTACTTACCCGTCCGACGAGGATTTGGGTCTGCCGCGATTCACTAAGATTGTGTGTCCAATTTCCTGCATCTGTTGCTTCCCCCGCCGAGGTCTACCGGAGTTCACCTTCTTCTTCCCGGTGTATGTGAGTGCTGATCTTTCGACACAATTTGCTTTTTAAATTCCGTGGTTTGTCCGAATTAGTCGGGTTGTCCGACGTCCGTGCCCCCCGATTTGTGTTGCATGCATGCCGGCGCTGATGCAACACAATCCGATCGCGTGCGCCAAAAACCCAGGGCAATTCAGGGCAAAAATGAAAAAAATCGGGAAACACAACGAAAATGCGGCGTTCGGACCCTTAGTAAATGTGCCCCATAGTGTTGTTATGCTGTATTTATGTCAATTATCTGTATAATATTCTAACATAATAGGATTATGAATAGGAATATTTCATGGGGTGGGGCATGTTGGAATTTAAAGACTGAGTATTGCTCCTGACACAGCCAGGGTGCACACTCATTAGCATACAGAATATAATGGGGGTATAAAATAGGAAAATAGACATAAATAAGGTATAATAATAATAATAATAATTTAATAATAATTATTTATTTTTATGGCACACACAGATTACGCAGAGCTGCAGAGAGTTTGCCAAATCAGTCCCTGTCCCCAACGGGGCTCACAATCTAATCAACCCAGCAGTATATTTTGGAGTGTGGGAGGAAACCCACGCAAACTATAATGATAATCACAGTATAGTTCTCTTTAATATACTGCAGCATATTATAACAGTTGGGGGAGTT
Source organism: Engystomops pustulosus (assembly GCF_040894005.1). Taxonomy (NCBI): domain Eukaryota; kingdom Metazoa; phylum Chordata; class Amphibia; order Anura; family Leptodactylidae; genus Engystomops; species Engystomops pustulosus. The sequence continues at coordinate 80,738,666 of NC_092418.1, forward strand.
GATAGACTAATTTTAAAGTGGTATTTCTATCTCGACATTCACCTCTAATTTCATTCATCTGCCATATAAATAAATTTCTTCAGCTGCAGGTTATTTTAAAAAAATACCTGTGAAGATAATTTCCCAGAAAAGCCTCAATGCTGTCCCCTAGAAAAAAATATAGCTTTCCTTGGATACAACCACCACCATACTTTTCCAGCAGTGGCCAGACATGTGCTATTGAGCACTGCCCAATCACCTCGTGTCCCACATGATGACTGTAGAACATCCAATAAATCCTGGGCATTTCATATGCAGAAACTATTTGCTTCATTGTGCAATACCTCCAGCAGCAGTGGTCGTATCCAAGAACAACTATCTTATTTCTAAGGGACAACATAGCTACATTTATGGGAACTTTTATTCACACAGGTACATTTTTTTAATAACATCCAATCAAAAAAATGAATATATATGGCAGGTACATTAAATTAATAGTGAATGTCCACATGAGAATACCCCTTTTATGGATAACCTTCCACATTGGTGCCTGACAGAAGCTTACTCTATTAAACACATGTTTGGCCTGGCCACTTGTACATGTGTAAAGCTGAATAGGTGTTTGGGAGACTATTTTCCAGCTGAGTAGTGGGGTCTTGTAGCATAGGTTTGCTGGGGGTCCTTTTCTCCATCTTCTCCACATACAGCTGAGTTTGCTATTAAGCCAGATACAATAGTTGTAGCTTTCATTAGACTGTCTCAAAGTGATGTTGTTTCTCCCCCTTCCATAGCTGTGAATGAGCATGTGCTGTATAACTCATGACCTGACCTTGACCATAAGCCTTAATGTAAACCCTACTGACTTGAGAGTGATCCCTCACTAAGCAAAGAATTCCCCCACATCTGTAATACTTGATGCATGGGGCGATTACGTGTCCTAACTTTTAGGGTGGTGTTGATTGCTGTATAATACAGCCTCGGCTGAGCATTAGAGGGGCTTACATTATCACTGATTTGATTGCTAAAGTGCATAGAAATGATCATGGAAAGAGAACAAGCCCTTGGGATGAGAATGTAAGAGACACTTTACTTTGCTAATGTTACGCTATGCTCCCTTAGATAAACCTACTTCTGATGTAATGCATTGGCCAAGCTTAGAGAAAAATTGCTGAAGCCCCTTGAGGGCCAAAAAACTTGAAGTGGAGGCTCTGAATGGATTTTTGTTGTCTTTTATGAATTTGTACAACAAATATTATTGAGTAATTATATTTCAAAACAAATGTAATTCAAGTGATATTTATATAACAAAATTACACAACCAATGCTACAAAATTATATTGACCAAAACTTGCTAAGGAATTGATCATTTTTAAAATGTTTTATTTATTTAGATAAAAGAAAATTTCATTTTAAAGGGATTACTAGATTTTACCCCATTTAACTATAACCCCCTCATCTTTCATCTCACATCAGGCTTGTATTTCTATGACATACATGCAGTTAAAGACATGGGCAAGATGTATTGAGGCTTGAACTAACATACAAGTCTTGAAAAAGTTGCAATTCCTGGTACACTTATTTCACGCCAATGCCAAGTGGGCAGGGAGTGGTGTGGAGTGGGCAGGGAGTGGTGTGGAGTGGGCAGGGAGGGGTGTGGAGGGGTTTGGAGTGGGCAGGGAGTGGTGTGGAGTGGGCAGGGAGGGGTGTGGAGGGAGCAGGGAGGGGTTTGGAGTAGGCAGGGAGGGGTGTGGTGTGGGCAGAGAGGGGTGTGTAGTTGGCAGAGAGGGGCGTGGTGTGGTGCAGGGAGGGGTGTGGTGTGGACAGGGATTGGTTTGGTGTGGGCAGGGATTGGTGTGGAGTGGGCAGGGAGGGGTTTAGAGTGGGCAGGGAAGGGTTTACAGTGGGTAGGGAGGGGTGTGGAGTGGGAAGAGAGGGGTCTGGTGTGGGCAGAGAGGGGTGTGGAGTGGGCAGGGATTGGTGTGGAGTGGGCAGGGAGTGGTTTAGAGTGGGCGGGGAGGGTTTGGAGTAGGCAGGGACGGGTTTGGAGTGGGCCATGCCAAGTCCCTTGTCTGCAAAAGATCTAGAAGCGGAGTTTCGGAATGAATTTTTGTTGTAGTTTATGAATGTGTAAAACAAATATAATAATATTTACCGTGTAACCAATAAGCAAATGTATAATTTTATGTGATATTTTTACAGGAAAATGGTACAACTGATACTACAATATTTTAATGACCACAACTTGCTAAGGGATTGATCAGAATTTTAGATTATATTGAGATTCACTTTAAATGGATTACTAGATTTTAACCCATTAAACTACTAGGTGAGGTATGTAATGTCCGTTCTAGGGTTCTTTCTTTTATGTGAAATCTCGCTCAAAGTCACGAGAAACTTAGCAGACAATACAAACCCTGTAGCCCAGTGCTGTCCCTATGATGGTGGATATTTGGGACATAAATAGTTAATTTGTTTGAATGGACCTATAAAAGATGGCATTTGTTGTGCTGGTAGCTGAAGTCATGGACTAGTTTAGGGAAGATGTGGTTGGAATGACTGTAAAAGTGCACTGATCTGTCACAGTCTCTGCTTGTCATCAGTCTATGAGAGCAGCTCTGCCACAAGTCTGACCACAGGGGAACAGCTGCCAGGAAGAGAGAGTGTTGTGCGGGTGATTAAGGTGGACCCCGTGCCGTCTCCAGCCCCATGCTGACATTTCAAGGAAAACACAAGGAACCAACATTTTGCAGTAAAGGCAAAGAAAGTTCGTTAAAACGTCATCTATCTTTCCTGCGCCTATGTACATATGGATTGTGCTAAAAAAAAGTACCTAAATAGAGAAAAATGTGTAGCCTCAGGGTAAAGCGAAAAGGCACATGTACATAATTGTGACAATGTGAAATGCTTCATCCATGCGGCTTCAACTTGTAAATTAAAGGGGCCTTCTCCTCGCTCACATATTTATGGCATATCCACAGGATATCACATATATATATATATTAGAAATGGTTCCATCTGTGGGAAAATGGAGTTCCACAGCTGCTGGGGATGAATATCTGGTTGTATATGAGCGTCTTTCTCTCAGGACGTCCTGATTATAAGGTTGAGGGACTGTTTTTGGAGCTCCCATAGAAGTAAATGGATAGTGTTGTACTTAAATATTGCCACTTGCAAAGGGAAGGGGATCATGGTGGGGGTGGATATACCACCCTGACATTTGCATTAGTGGGGCCCCCTAGATATCACTTTACTTGGGGCCCCATAAAAACCAAATCCACCATTGAATATATTTCACACAACACTTTATTATGCCAATATAGTAAATAAATGTAGGTGACAGACGTGGGAGGCCATGTGCCTAACTACCAGTGGCCATGTGCCTCACTACCAGTGGCCATGTGCCTCACTACCAGTGGCCATGTGCCTCTCTACCGTGGCCATGTTTAGGACTAGCAAGCCATGGAGTTGTACTAAACAGGGGAATGGGGCATCTATAAGGAGAATATCAGGACTGATGGGCATTTCACAATATGTTAGAAACCAGCCTAAATTGCTGTTTCCAGGACATTTGCGAAAGCTTATATTATAGTGCCTAACCCCTTTAAGAGGTTGAAATGATGAGTCAGTTCCTTCTAGAATGCACATCACAATGGTTGGCCACACTTGAGGAAACATTGCTGGCCCCTATACCAAGAAAATGTAATTACCTAAACATGAGAAGTGATAGTCTTATAGGAAATCTACCATCAAGCATGATAAACCAAAGGCACATACTCATAGATCCAGGCCCTGTGACTGTAGTAATCTTCTTATATTTGTTATCCATGGCCTCCTTCCTTCTAAAATAAACTTCTAAAATGATGCTAAGTGCTCTGAGGGTGTGACCAGAGCCCTACCGTGCTATAGCTTCACAGGCTGTTATACTGTACGGTGGCATTACCCCCTCCCACCGTGTGCTGAAACTTTCTCTGCTGCTATGAGATTACATCAGGAAGTTGGAGGAAGAGGGAAGTGCTGAGAGAGGATAGAGGGAGGGGGACCTGCTCCTGCACTCTGTCACAGCCTGTGAAGCAACAGCACTGAGGGGCCCTTGTAACACCCACAGTATAATTTTAAAGGTGATTTTAGAAGGATAACACATATAAGAAGATTACCTCAGTCAGTGCCTGGATCTATGAGTAAGTGTCCCTGGTTTATCATGATGGATTTTGATGGTAGATTTCCTTTAAAGCGTAACTGTAAAGTTACTGACAAAAATAGTGTTAGCACATCTGGAGAGAGCCTTTCACAACTATTACAACAATACCTTTATCATGCTGCTGGCTTCTTCCTATCCTGAGATATATCAGGTATGTTTAATATTAGATTCAGATTCAACTATTCCTGATGTGGGTCACAACTTCCAGGTTGTGACATAAGCTCAGGACAATGAAGCCACAACAGGACAGCATATTTGCAATTGGTCGATCTGAAGCATGTGATGACATGCTTATGACAGCACTACAGGTCCTACAGCCCCCTCAACAAGCCTCCAGTCATTTCTAGCTGTACTACATGGTTTCCCATGGCAGCCAGAAAGCATGGTAAATGGAGATTGGGGGGGGGCAAGGTAAAACCTCAGTTAGCTCCTACCTGCCAAACCTAATTATAGTAAATTAGAGAATAGCTTATTTTTTCTTAGTGCAGAGTTAGGCAAAAGTTTTTATACTTTACAGTTGTACTTTAAAGGAGGAAGCCCAAAAGCTTAATCTCAAACTAGGTGGAAAATGTAGATTCAGCGTTTAGTTTTGCGGTATGTACATCATAAATACATGTGCAATGTCTACTAATAAACCCCTACTCCCAAGCGAGTAGCAACCTCCTGGTTAAATAAACACTTAGTAATTCTGACGATGCTTCTCAGTAAATCATTAGCGCTAAGTTCTTGAATTCATCACAAAGGATGTAAAAGGCACTTTAAGTACAGGACACACATCTAGTGCGGTATAAGATGTTCCCCAGTTGTGACCCCGAGCCTCCCTGCTCAACAACTAGAGCTGTCATATACTACTGCTGCTAAAAATATAGCCGAGCTCCTGGTATTCTCCCAGCCACTGGGACCAGGCGGGTGCAGATATATCGGGATTTCCCATATAGATGTGTGTAATCCCCCTTCGCAAATCGTGTAATGAAATCCCTAGATTATAGCTGTTCATAGTGTCTGCTATATGTTATAAAACATCATGCGGGAAGATTGGAAACTATGATATAAGAGAAAAAAATCACACATTCTGCCCTCTAGGAAGCCCTTTAATCCTGGACACTAAACAGATATTTCTAGGCTTTTATCCCAGAGTCGTCTTCCTTCAAAATTCCTGTTTCATTTCACAATTAACATCAAAACTTGTTTGAGGGTTTCTTATACCCAATATATTGCAGAGCTGTTCCATCGCCCTTGTCTCGCTAGATCTGAGTCCTATCAACATGTCCACACTCACTTTACACTTTCTCTTTTCTTTATCCTCCACTTTCTACAAGAAAGGAGATAATAAGACGTGTGTGATAACGGGTTTCTCTTCAAAAGACATTCTGGACATTCCTGCTCGGGCTTTGTGTGGGCATTTCCATCCTATGTTTGGCTGATGATTTTAATAATTCTAAAACACAGGGAATCTACAAAGGAGAGTCATGTATACATGAAGAGATGCCATTGTGTGCCAGGGGCTGATGAATGGCTTCTCCCTTGTCCTTACGAGACACCTCATTTATATGAAGAATCTGAAAGCCATTTCAAAAGAAAGTTTCACTAGTTGGAAAACTGGAGAAAGTTTCATTAAAAATTCTTCACCTTCTTCACGGGAATCAGTTATTGTAAATACAGTAATAGCAATATATAGTAGGAAGGTGGTTGTCATACAAAAAGTTATTTACAGAGATATTCAATATGGGTAATCCATTTACCCTATTTGTAAAGCTGCGTGTATTATCCCACATTTGTGGGTCAGGGATACTTTATAGGTGCAGTAATAAGCTGATAAAGCTGAAAGTAGCCCCCTACCTCACTACATAGTGACCTGAGTACAAGTGATTTACCAGGTAGAGAACAAAGTGCTATTATGTCTCCAGAGAGTAGAAATCAACATTGGGTTCCTACAGAGTATATTGATTACTACTGAGTCACTAGGGAGTAAATCCATCACCACTGGGACATAAGGGAGTGCACACATCACCACTGGGAGAGCAGGGAGTACACACATCTCCACTTGGACACCAGGGAGTGCACACATCACCACTGGGAGACCAGGGAGTACACACATCACCACTTGGACACCAGGGAGTGCACACGTCACCACTGGGACACCAGGGAGTGCACACATCACCACTGGGACACCAGGGAGTGCACACATCACCACTGGGACACCAGGGAGTGCACACATCACCACTGGGACACCAGGGAGAAATAGACGCAGCCGGGGACTTAAAAGTCACCGGCGGCAGCAAGTGTGCCGGCGTGGGAACAGTAACTCTCCGCAATGGCCCACTCCCGCCCTCTGCCTGGCGGTCCGGGAGTGCGGTCCGGGAGTCGCAAGTGCTGACGTGCCACAGAGGTCCTGATAAATATGGCCCATAAACTGGAACTGATTAGAACACAACTGTATTTCAGAAGAGACATTACAAATAGATCAAAGCAGTCTGCACTATGATAATGGAAACAAGCAATGGAATATATATATACAGTATAATAGAGGGAGACAAGTAATATTTAGCTTTAGATCATTTGGAGCAGGATATCTGAGTAAAACGATAAGTAAATGATGTCTGAACTCCAAGAACAGGCAATGTGAGCCCTGACTAGGCCACCCACACCCAGTGATTGACAGCCTCACCTGTACACACACTGATGTAGGTAGAGCTGTTAATCACCGTGTGGGCGGAGTAATCAGGACTCTCACTGTCTCTTCTGGGAGTCCTGCCATCTTTTTACTCAAAACTTACAGATTTCTTCTCTAGTTCATTGCCCTTTCTGTTGCTTATTTTCCCTAGTCTGAGACCAGGAATAGACATGTGTTGGGATAGATATATATTCCAACAGTGAAAGAATTATTTGATTATGTGCATAGAACTGGGTAGAGGATCAACTCAAAGATTGTATGGAATATCCAGCCTGATCCTGTCTGTCACCATACTTGGCACAAACACTTTTTTTTGGCTAGAACAGGTTAAGAGCAGTAAAGTCCGTTTGTATATTTTCTTTCATATATGTGTATAGAGTATATAAGTTTTATGACTTTTTCTAACAACCACATTTAGGTTGTATGTGTTACTGTCATTCTTTTATACATAAATAGTATTGTCTCTATTACACACCATCAATTTTTTGCTAACATGTCTTATATACCAGTCACATCTGGTGTGAAACTGCATTATTAAGGGATTTAGCCCATGGTTTTTGCAGTTCATACCAAGAAACCATGGGCTCTCACGCCCCAGTATTGTTAGGCTGCTGCTGCTTTATTGTTCTTGCTGGGTATAGAAATTGGAATTTTTTTCTAAAAATAAAATCAGTTTCCCCATTAAGCATTACCTTTATCCCTTTATGTGAGTCCAATGAAGCCCTGCATGTTCAGTAGTTACTGTATTGCCTGCCTCCTTGTCCCTGATTGACAGGTCTCACTGCCACAGAACATGCTGCCATGTGAAACATTGAGAGAGACTTCTGTTACAGCATTAGCCACTTCATGTCATGACCAGGGTGATGTCATCAGAGGTCCTGTTACATTTGCACAGTCTACCCATGTATATATCTAATCACAAGAAATCACAGAATGCATCCATGGAGGATAGAGAGGAGTAGAAGTCCATGGAGGCAGCTGTGATCATGCCATGATACTGCTATGTGATCAGATACATACATGGGCTAAACATTGAAAATTTAACTAGATGAAGGACCTTAGTTGACATGCCCTGGTCAAATGACATGCTTAGAAGTAGGATGAGACATGGGGGCGGGGGTGTAGATGGGAGGGGTCGGCCGAGCAAGACACGCCCCCCTCTGTGGCCGGGTAATATAAGATAAAGTATATTTATGGGGATGTGAGGGAAGCAATGTTTAGCTTAAAGAAGGGTGTCAGTTAGACATTAGGGCTCTATGGGAATCTGTCACTAGCTGTATTTGTGAAAATGTGGTAAAAGGTTCCCTTTAAAACCTGTCATTATCTTAAAATGAGATTCCTACTGACAGGTTCTCTTTAATAACTAGTTGTCTAATGCACATACAGTTCTGGAGGCGAGTTTCACATGAAAGTATTGTGGTCAGTATTGTGCAAATTTGTAAGCCAAGCCCAGGATGGATCCTGCAAATACCGATACGAAACCCCCATCTCCAAACTTAAATACAACCAGCCTAGAAGTGATTGAGTGTTTCCCTGAGTTGGCCTAATGTTTATCATAAAGCATACATATGTTGAATACATTTGTAGTAAAATGTAGATTTCTGGCTGCTATCAGAGCACCAGGTGCTGGCTTTATGAATATCTCTCAGACAGTCATCTACACTAAAATGAGAATGGCTTGTATTTGGGTTAAAATATGTAAAATTATCCAAGCCAAAGTTTAATATGAGCCATCTTTCACATACAGACACCAGACTCTGTAGAGAAGAACATCAAGTAATTAAAAAATACACTCTATAAATCCTCTAATATTGTAGCCCATCATCCCGTATGTGTATTGATACTTGTTAGCGTCCTATACTCCTAGACAATATTTTCATATTCTATGTAGCCACCTTCTACAAAGGCTTTGCTAGCTGATTTATTAGGTGAACTCCTAACACAGGAGATTCCCTATTCTGTTACATTTACAATGCTGACAAAAGTTTTTTAGTATTGTAACTTTTAGGCCAACAAAGTCTCAATCTCCGGGGGGTTAAACATCCAAGCTCACTTTATTATTTCTTATTGATTTCCTAAGATAGAGTATTTTTAAAGGAGAAAAGCTAAGGTCATAGATTCAAGTTGTAGTACCGGGGGAATAGTTATTTGTTGAACAATGGACAACTATTCAAAGGACTTGAAGTTCCCTGTATTATAAGAGTCAGCAAATCAGCACCTGCTTATATGAGCCAAGATGGTGGAAGAGACCATTGTGATAGGTCAGTGTCTCCTTACTGATTTATTGTGAGGACTTCCTACAGTAACAGCTGATGAAAGGTCTACATTGCACATGTGTGCACAGGTCTGTAATCGTTCTGCCCCTTAATCTCTGAGTCTGTTCATTTTCCTGTCCCCACCATAGAAAATGAACAGCACTCAAGAATCCTCCACTAATAATAGTCAATGAGCAGATGTGTGCTAACTAAAGCAGGAACCTAGAGATCTGCAGGGACTATACAGACGGAATCTCTTAAAAAACAAGGAAGATTTACATGGAATATCAAGAATATCAAGCAAAACACAAGGGGGTGTTTAAAGGAAGAGACTTGCCAGAACTAATGACTCTGTCCTATTGGTAATAGGGAGATTGTGGGGTAGTATTTTATGCTGCGTAGTTGATTCATCTCAATAGGAGCTCTGCAGAATGACAGAGCGTGCATAAGCGATTCCACATTTGTATAAGAGTGTTCCGATAAACAAAGCCCCGGAATTTTTATGGATGTTGTAGAATCATAAGTAAGTTGATCATACACACAGGACTACTTACTGCAGTGGTGAACACCTCTTACCTCCCATTAACATTCATTATTTGTTTGGCCACATCATTATATGAAACGGGGACTGTGAACATGATATCAGGCAATTGTAGCGTACTTATCTTGAAAAAGAACCATTCAGCAAAACTCCAATATGTTTAATTCATTTTTCACCCAGCAGCAGACATCCATGTGTTCATGTCCGTCCTCATACATTGCAGATTGTAATTGGATCCTTCATCAATTGAATGTCTTGCATTGTTTCATGCCACAAGCCATGTACGTGATCTTTACTAAATACAAAACACTAAAGTCATGTACGTTAAGGAGAAAGAAGAGTTCATGACAGCTTGTATGCACATGAAAGGTTATCATTACCACTACTCACAAAAGGGCATTGGGGGAGAGTTACTAATACAGTGGAACCAATTTAATGTCATAAAGTCACAATAATGATCCTGATCATTTGCATGAAATTTATTGATTGGATATTCCAGAAACATAAAATTACTCCTATCCAGCAATGGGGCAATGGGACTCCCACACTTTATGGACGAGTGTTACTTCTATTGTGGGGGAGAGTTACTAATTTTGTGGAACCAATTTTATGTAATATACAGTAGTATGTCACAATAATGATCCTTATAAATGTAATGAAATTTATTAAATGGATATTCCAGCAACATAAAGTTACTATCTATGCAATGATTGGTAGTAGTTCCAGCAATGGGACCCACACTCTTCATGGTGGTGGGTGCTACTTATATCGTGTGGGGAGAGTTACTAATACTGTGGAACCAATTTTATGTCATCATAAAATAATAATAATTCTTTATATAGCGCACACAGATTACGCAGCCCCACACACAGCTTGCCAAATTGGTCCCTGTCCCCATGGAGCTCACAATCTAATCAACCTACCAGTATGTTTTAGAGTGTGGGAGGAAACTGAAGGACCCAGAGGAAACTCACGCAAACACGGAGAGAACATACAAACTCTTTGCAGATGTTGACCCTGGGACTTGAACCCACGTCCCCAGCGCTGCAAGGCTGTAATGCTAACCACTAAGTCGCAATAATGATCCTGATCATTTACATGAAATTTATTGATTGGATATTCCAGTAACATAAAATTACTCCTATCTACTGATTGGTGGGAGTGTTACTTATATCGCAGGGGAGAGTTACTAATTTTGTGGAACCAATTTTATGTAATATACAGTAGTATGTCACAATAATGATCCTTATAAATGTAATGAAATGTATTGAATGGATATTCCGGCAACATAAGCTCACTCCCTATGAACTTATTGGTGGTAGTTCCTGCAATGGGACCCACACACTTCATGAGAATGTAGTTCAATTGTAGATGGCCTTTCATGCTCACACGGCTCTTTAGGACTGTGGGAAGTATCTGAGTAGCCTACTCTACTATTTCTATCAGCACCATAATAGAGATACTGCATATAGAGAACTCTATATAGGGCACATGTTTGACCGGCTACTCTATTTGGAAGTACAAGAGACGCACCTTTTCGTGATCATGGGGGTATCACACCTGGAGTCCCACCAATTACCAAGTTATCCTGTATCCAGTGGATAGAAAGTATCTTAATGTTACTTGAATATATCCTTTAACTCTGAATTTACTGAGCATTTTTGCGCCCATGCCAAATCTAAGTTTCCACTACCAATTTGAGTCATGGGCACAATTTATCTCTGTACAAATTAACTTTTCATGAAGACTCAAAGCTGGTTTCCTTTACACCAATATTAAAATGATTTATTTCCACATGACTATACCATAGTCATGAACCGTATGGTTTGAAACGCGTATGTATGGCCGTCGTAGGCCAAAACGTCTGTTCAAGCTGTTTTCATGGGAGTATGAATAAAGGCTGATTTTTTACTGGAAGTGCCGCAGCATTCTTCTCTTTGATTTGTAAACACTTTCTAGTGAATCTCCCACATCTTGTATAGGTTAGTCCTCCTTGACATGCATCTGTATTGGACTTTCCATTCCCTGTTTTGTCCTAGAAGCAATCAAATTAAATGCAGGTCGGGGATGAATCCATTATCCATGGACCCCAATGGCACCAGTTGGACTCAATTGACTATGACAAGGTTTGTCAGGTTTCCCAGCATGCCAGATGTGCACACAGCTTTAGTTGTGACATACTCCACTGTTAGAAATTTGTTATCTACTCCTACTATTCTTCTTAGATTACACATTGCAGATCTCAGAGATGTCTACTGATGGGTACAGAAACATATGAGTTGGATTTGAACATACTTGATCCTTGCTCCATCTGGCAGCTGCTTATCATACTCCCAACGTCATTGAGAATATACGCCTGGCAACAGGATTTCAAAGTCAGCAGTGCCGGCAGGAGACCGGAGCTTTGGTCCTTAGTAATGAAATATTAGTAAAATCTGCGTAATGGCCTCGTCTGTCACATAGTAAAACAATTACCATATATCGTCTGAGGAGCACTTTAAAGAGGGCAAATCAATTCTACTGACTGTTTCAGTAAATACTTCCTCTGTGATATATCAATTCTGCAGCATCTTTTCATATAACTTTATATTGCGTACAGGGCTGCACCTAGCCGTGCTGCTGCTCCTGGAAGAAAGAAAATTGCAAAAAAAAAATACATAAATAAATACTAGAGCTTGCAAAGTCAAAAATATACAACCCTTATCCCCTTCGAAACATTCACCCATACAGTCCAGTCCAAATATGTCGTGATCTGAGGAAGTGATCCCTATGAACCCCTACATTGCATTTTACCACTTAGGCCCAGTTCACACTTGCATCTTGCCGATCAGATCGTGGTGTGACACAGAGAAGGAGCAACTGCATCACTAGCAGTACAAACTCATTAACCTCCTAAAGTGACACAAGTCTCGGGTAAAACACACAAAGAATAGGGATAGGGAGCCTGGAAGTAGATACACTTACTTTGATACTAATTCACATAACAGAGCATTTCTACTTAGAAAGCCTTGCTTGTAAGATGTCACATTGCTCAGAACAATTGCTAGTGTATAGCGTGAGACATCTTCTACACACATTTCCGGTTACATACTCTTGCCTGAAAGTAGTGGTTATTGGTTTAGCAGCATTAGTACTACCAACTGAAGTATACAGGAATATCTGAACACAGTGGATATACCTGTGGATATATACAGGAGTCTTTACATGACCTCTATAAGAGCTCTAGTGAAGCTCTTAGTTGGATAAAATTGTATAATGTAGTAGTTAAGATCACTGTAATATTATAGCCTTCAAGAATTGAGGTTGTAGGTTCAGAGATGTAGAAATACCATATTTGGACAGGTGATGAGATTTCCTTGATAACGTTGGTTCCTCGTCTGTGGACAACAGACACATCAACTCAAAGAATTCACCTCATTCTCATCTGTCCTACCACATCCAACATTGTACAACAGTAGTCCTATCTCTTGTGCAATTCAGTGTATAGAGCCGTCTCCAATCAGGAAGGGGGGTATGTAATCCGGGCTACTTTTGAAGTAAACCTCCCATGACGGTGGCCCTGGTTGTCTCATATGGCCTCATGGTAGGTGCAGTACTGGTTTTACATGTTGTTACATGTTGGTTTTGTATGTTGAATACTCCAACTTGAAATTCATGAAATTGATATTTTGTGATAAATGTAATTTAGTAAAACAACCAAGGGGTAATGACAGATCTTCTTTAAATCTTATGTGTGCCCTCCCTAAGGTCCTAGAGAATTTAGTGCTTAGCTCCATGAGCAAATGCCCCCTTTTCCCTCCAGCTCTTCTCACACTGATTCATTCAACTTATAACTATAGACATCTAAAAAGGATCCCTGAAACAATTTCCACCAGCTATTCACCAGGTGCTGACATTCACAGGAACCTGTTTTGAGAGTTTGGGTTCATAAACACCTTTACCCATTGCCCAGGTTTTGTAAAAGATTCTGAATATAGAAGGACATAATTGTGCTGGTGGTTTGTGGGCCTCAATCATTATGTCATGTTCCATTTAAAACATTTGTGCATTTTTTAATGGAAAATTCCTCCCTCATAATCTATTACATTATTAATATAACTGAAAATGTGTGATCATCTGAGGGAATTCTACATAATACTAGATGGTAGATTTTTACTTGGGAGAAGATGCTGGAACCAAAGTGAATCAGCACGTTCAACCTTTGGGTTTAGCCACAGAGAAGTCTAATCAGAGTGACTGCTACTCTCTGATTGCCATAAACAAACCTATATGATTTTTGTACCTATGCTTTGTAGTAACAATCAGTGTCGTAAAGCATGATGTTATGATTCCCATGTTTGGTCTTTTAGTAAGCCATGGTCTCATTTGATACACTTGATCACTATAGTCATCATATAGTCATCAGACCCAGTATAAATATGTCAGGACTCAGCCTTCCTGCCATTCAATAAGAACTGCTTACCTGCTCATTTATGGTATATAGTGGACAGCCTTCAGGGAAATAAATGTCTCACAGGACATTAACTTATAGATTAGAGACTCTGAGATTGTGTCAGCGTAGTGAGACCCACTCTTTATGATTGACTATCCTTGACGTCTAGACAAATTCGGAAGCTACGTGGATTATTGCATTTTTCAGTGCTCCTTCCTTTCATTGGTAACCCACACTTTTCCAGGGGTTTCGGATTGTGATCGGATTGTGGCGCGGCTGCACTTGCTTTCACGCGGCAGAAATTGGGGGGCCGTGCCGTTGGACAATCCAACTGATTCGGACTGAGCGCAGGATTTAAATTTCAAATTGTGTCACAAGATCCAACACTTACATACACCGGGAAGAAGAAGGTGAACTCTGGTGGACCGGAGCAGGGAAGAGACACATGAAGTAAAAGGGGCTCACAATCGTAGTGAATTGTGGCACAGTGCATTCCAGTCGGAAAATGCACTTTCGGGGAACGCGTCAGGACAGGTAAGTAAATGTGCCCCAATGAGAGAAGTGGCATCTGAAATGTTAATGACTACATTAGATTTTTTTAGGCTTTTTGGAGAAAACTGCAAAAAAAGTGGCAAAATATAGCACAACTGATTCCTAAGTATTGCCTAAGCCAAGAGGAGACTGGATTGAATTTGTGCCTAAATATCCAACTTTTTGAAAAGTCAAACTTCACAAACCTATCTACCACATCTTGAATCACTTAATAAATCTGAGATAAGTTGGCTAAAGTGAAATAAGTTGCCAATTGTCAAAACAAAAGTTGCAAATGACTGCGCAAATCGGCAGACAATTCTGATCCATTTGTACGCTAGAAAACTGACGCGACTACAGTGATAAGTTCCTCCATCATATTCTTTCCAGTTTTTCTTACAAGCTAGGGGGGGGGATAAATTCCCAGTGATTTGTAGAACAATAATAAAATACCAACAAAGAATGTAATAGAATAACTTACAAAGGTGCAAACATTTGAGCCCTTAGATGAATCCTATAAGTCCTGATTAAAGCATTCTACAGAATTATGTGGATCCGACTTCAGTCAACTATGAACAAGGTTGAACATTTACTCCAGATGGATTGGTTACAAAATAGATTACAGAAACAGAAACACATCCGTATGATATGGCAGCACTTTTATTAATCTACCCTTATCTTTACAACTCCAGCATACTATTCAAGCTAGTGCCAAATATATGAGGTGTTATTACTGAGAATTATTACATGGGCAGACACTAATTTCCTTAGTTTAAGATAAGAATCATAAAGCAGGTGGGGAGAAAGTGGGAGGAAGGATGGGAGGGCATGGGGGTAGTTACTCACTGAGCTCTTTATACTCACATCTCTGTGTTAATTGGTGAACATAGTATATAGTATATTGCAAATAGTATAACTCATAAAACCCTGAATAATAAAAAGGATAGATCTGTGCATTGTCATTGATTATGGGGATGAGCGCGCCTGTGGTCCCTTAAAACACCTTAAATTTTGCCAATGATTCCATCCTAGTTAAATATAATCACTCAGTAATGTCTATAGGACGGATGTAATTGCCGGTGGATTGGCACAGTGGTGATATTTTTTCAGAAAAGCAATAAATGCCAACTATCAAAGTAGAAAAGCGGGGCCCACATACTGTTCTTACACAAGGGACCCCTGTGCAAACTCCTGGATTATCTTCTTATCCTCCATTTTAAGGAACTGAACATGTAAACTGTGTAACTTTCTCAGCAGCATGAACTAAGCACTGATCATGTCATTATTTACCAACCATCGGGGGAGGATTGCTGGATTTATGCATGGACCGTGAGAAAGGAGAAGAGAAGGGATGTTTATCAGCTTTGTGTATTGTCTGCTCACTCATAGTAGACTAATATAAATGAATAGTTTTGTATTTTCAGCAAAATATATATTACTCAATAAAAATCCCTGTCACAGTGGCACCATTGTGGAGCTAGGCTTAGTGACCACCATAACAGTGCTAGCCACAGTAGACATCATAGCAGAACTAACCTTGGTGGCCATTATAACGATCCCAGCTATAGCAGCAACATTACAGAGCTAGGATTAGTGACCACCATAACAGTGCCAGCCACAGTGGCATCAAAGCACAGCTAACCTTGGAGTTCGTCATAACGAACCTGGCTATAGCAGCAACATGACAGAGCTAGCCTATGACTGGTGACCACTGTTACAATGCAAGCTGCAGTGGCAACACAGCAAATCTAGTCTTCGTGACCAATATAACAGTGACAGCCACAGTGGACTTCATAGTAAACCTAGCCTTGGTGACTACCATAACAGTGACAGCCACAGTGGACTTCATAGCAAACCTAAACTTGGCGGCCACCATAACAGTCCCAGCCACAGTGGACATCATAGTTAACCTAGCCTTAGTGACCACCATAACAGTTCCAGCTACAGTGGACATCATAGCTAACCTAACCTTGGTGACCACCATAAAAGTTCCAGCCACAGTGGGCTTCATAGCAGAGCGACCCCAATAACAATGGCACCATAGCGCACCTAGCTGGGTTGACCACCATAATGAATGCAAAGGCTTCATTGTACTGAAATGAATGGAAAATCTAAAGTAAAAACATATACTTCTGCTGACTGCTAGATCCACTACTGATTTCTTTAAATCACCATAAAGTGGTTTTTCAAAATAAATAGGTCCAAAGGTGGGTAACACAAAAGTTCAGAAAGTAATCAGAAAACATGTGAACGCTGCTAGCAATCACTAGCCTCAATGGTCTTTTGCTGAACTCCACTTAAACTAGTGAGCGGATTGAGATTTTGCTTATTATCTTCCTTTCCCTACCTACGGGCAATTTTATTGGAATGAACCTCTCCTTTTTGGGAAGCATATGATGATCTGAATAGACAGTTTGTCTCAAGGTGATTGTTAAGAGATTTGTGGTTCTCTGATGCTTTCTCCCTGCGGGTGTTGGTAGCTTATTGGAATTTCAGGGGGCACATGTGGATTCTGGGGTCTTGGAAAATCCTGCACAAGAACATCTGTGAGGAATTTACTTGTCACTTTCTTTGTATGATAAAGGGAGCTTCATCACAAAAACACTGCAGTTATTTCCTGCTCCAAAACCTCTCATGTCAACCTGGCATTTATGGTTGAATCATATGGATGGGAGAATCATTTTGCATGGCCATATGTTACCAACCCATCATGGATTTTAGGTATTGAAGCACCGACTATTTTATTAAAGCAGAATAATCCGAGCATTGACTCAGAACCTTAAGGGGCTCAGAATAGAAGGACCATGTGTTTTTACTTTTTTTGGAATAAATTATTAGTTTTTTTTCTTCCCATTGCTTGAATGAGTGCTGGACACATCTCCTTTATTCTTAAAAAAAATTGAGTACTAAAGTACATTCATTAAATTGAAGATGATAAAGTAACTTGCATGCTTTGTGCACGCTGGGTTATGACCTCCCATCAAAGGCACACGATGGGAAGATTTCCTAAGCCATAGCTCCGACAGTAAGTTGCATGTGCTGTTGAATGCTACTGTCTTTTCTTCATGTGGAATTTGCTGATGCCATAAATTCCCATTCATAAGTTTAGCATATGTGTTGGGAGATCTAAATGTGGCACAGTGTATACCGAGGCACTGGGACATATGGCAATGTTCATCTTGATTAACGCTAAATGTAAGAGGGTGATTCAACAAGAACTGCCAGAGCAATAATCCAATCTCTTGTCCACATGTATCTGTGACATGGCAGTAACATGCAAGTAACAGATGGTTAATGCTGTAGCATACTATGTTTCATTATAAGCCTTTTTAGACCCTGTGCCCTAAAATTTTGTATTGGATAACAATATGTAGGGGATCAGAATGGGTTGGGCGAGCCCATTGTTAAAATTGTGAACAGCTCGCCGAGTTGGGGTGAAGCAGGTTGGCAATCTGACTCCCACCCCTTAGTGGATCACTGGTACTTATAGCTCCATCACACAGGTCGCCAGCATTGTGGCCCTTGTGATGGTAGATGTGGTCACATGTCCACATAGGCTGGGTCAAAGGTGACGTGGCTCAGGCTCACGTATGATGTCACCTTGTGTCACCTGTGCTGCAGCTCCGAGATTAAGGTGCAAAAAGAAGAACTTGCTAGTGGGGGTATCACTGTTACTGCTGGCTACAATGTGACTACTGGGGACTGTGCACATTATTGTGACTACTGGGGGCATCATCGTGATGGCTGCCTACTTGGAGCAACACTATGACTACTGACTACTGGGTTATTATTATGGTTATAGGGGGCATCACTGTGACTAATGGCTACTGGGGCAGACAATGTGGCCACTGGCTACTGGGGGCAGTTACTGGGGCTGCTGGGGGAATGCACGGTGACAACTGGCTACTGGGGGCAAGCACTGTGACTAATGGCTGCCGGGGGCTGCTGGTGTGACCATTGGCTACTACGAGGTTGGTGCTGTGTCTACTGACTACTATGTTTGGATGTGACATTTTTTGTGGGGAAATATGACTATTGGTTTCTGCGTGGGGGCACTGTGATCCATTTGCAAGCACTGTGACTAAATTGGCTACTATGTGGTGGCACTGTTACTGTATTGGCTACTGTGAGAGAAATGTTACTATTTGTTACTGTGGGGACATAATGATCTCTAGGGGAACAATAGAAAAGTATTAAGTTCTGAAGAAATGATGATAAAGTGAGGAGCCTAAAATTTTTGTGTTGCTAAAATTGGCCAGGTAGAAGCAGAATAAGATGAAAGAGACTCCTCCAATCAGTCTTCATCATTTTTACAGTAAGGTCTCTCATGTCACATTCCCTTACTACAGAGCATTGTTCTATTTTATGTAATTAGCTGGGTTCTGGTGCTGCATTTATTTATTGAACTGGATTGACGTGCTGTATTTATGGACTGGTCTCTGTTCTGGTGGTGTATTTTTTCTTCTAATCTTGGTTCTGGTGCTTTAATTATGTATTGAACTTGCTTCTGGTGTTGTAAGTATGTACGGACTTGGTTTCGGTTCTGTATTTACTGTAATAATTGGTCTTTGTTCTGGTGCCATATAAATAGCATAGCACCAGAACCAAGACCAAGGTGCTATATAAATATATAGCACCAGAACCAAGACCAAGAGCATAAACACAGCCCCATAACCAAGTCTTATACAAATAGATGTATTTAACATTGGTCCTTTGGTAAGTGTACTACCTTCTTGATCTAAGCACATGGTACCGAAACTGTAAATGTCTGTATATAAGTTTAAACATTAATTTTAGATACAAAATTTAAATAGCATACAGGCGGTCCCCTACTTAAGAACACTCGACTTACATATGACCCCTAGTTACAAACGGACCTCTGGATATTGGTCATTTATTATACTTTAGTCCTAGGCTACAATAATCAGCTGTAACAGTTATCACAGGTGTCTGTAATGAAGCTTTAGTGTTATTCCCGATTCTTATGACAACCCAACATTTTTAAAATCTAATTGTCACAGAGACCAAAAAAGTTCTGTCTGGGATTACAATCATAAAATATACAGTTCCGACGTACATACAAATTCAACTTAAGAACAAACCTACAGACCCTATCTTGTATGTAACCCGGGGACTGCCTGTATTAATATAAAGTGTATTTAAAATTTTGGAATTGTGAATTAGAGTAGGCATCACTCTTTTCTCGGGACGTGTGACATGACAGACTTCTTGCTTCCTAAGTAGAGAGCCTCTTGTTAAAAATATGAATCTAACCCCTGACAATATGCACCAAAGTTGAATGGGACAAGGGTCTTACATCTGAACCAGAAATCCGGGTTGCTGCACAAATGCGTAAAGGTCAGCATGGACCCTAAATTTGCAGTTCGGCTCAACGCTACCTATGACTACTACACTGTACATGTTGAGAAAAGCTCTATTCAAATATTGCTCTCCAAAGGACAGAAGGTGTTCTGACAGATAACATATACATAAGTGAATATAATAATAGTTGTAATAATACTAATATAAAAAAACTTCTTTTTATCTTATCCAACAATATCTGTATGCATTAAACAAGTAGCGCAAGCGATTCCTCTCCTTTTCCCTCTGACGGCTGTGACCTTGGGCATCGCTTATGTGCATTCTTTTCTGTATAAGTTCACACATCATCTGATGAGTTTTAAAAGATTTTGCACTGTTTATATGGGTTGGTAATGTACTCCTCTTTTGTCTTGTGGAGGAGGACAAGAAGGGCAGATGGATGAAGGGCTAAGCTCGACAATAAACACAGAGCATGAGGGGACCAGGCAAGGGGATAAAAGAATGGGGGGGGTGCCCTTTGATGTTAATGGAGGATTTCTGACACTTATTATTGGATGCATCGCTCAACCGCTCCTGACATTGACAAGAGCGAGGGAGCAGATTTGACATTGTGTTAGTGACCCCTTTGACACGGAAAGGTTATACTTAAACATTTTCTATCTATAAGTAGAAGAGATTAACATTAGGTGAGGAATAACACAAACGTAAGAAAACCATGCATTCCATGGCACAGATCGCAGGACCATTACCAATATTTGTATAACACCATTTGCTACTACAAAGTTTATGAGAAGTTTTGCAGCAGGGAGCCTGGGATATGCTGCTTGGCCTTCATCATTGCTAGTCTCAGCACTAGAAGCAGGTGCAGTGTCACAGATATAAATACCTATACACTGGGAACTAATGCTATGCTTATTGTTTGACCAGGTATGGAATGTTATTACTATTATACTTAATAATTTGGTAAAAATTATTATCAGTTACAATTAGAGATCAGAAAATCTATTGTTTGGTTTGCAGATTACAGACAGAACTGGGTCCATTTGAAGAAGCAAAGGCGACTCTTCCCATTACCATTTTTTCAGGCACAGAATCCAATCTGAATCTTTACGGATTCACTTCGGACAAATCTTTGAAAATGGTGGCTAGCTAATATTGTCATTTACCCCAGAGCTTAAAGGAAATCTACCATTTGATTTCATGCAGCAAACATACCTTGAGAATGCTAAAGCTACACTGATGCAGAAACATATCTTGCTTAATCCCTGAGCTCAGTGGTTTTGCTGAAAAACAATTATTACATAACATATAACAAAGCATACTATGATACTATGATAATATTCAGGACCTTGGGAAAGCTGCGTTGGATTCACTATACGGAGCTTCTTGAAGTGTCCAGACAGAACTTATCAACCTGAGCTGGATCACTCATACACAGCAGATGGGGAATGGTGCAGCAATTGACTACTTCTGCCTGCGAGGCACAACACAGTCATTAAATCATCCTCTGGTGCAGTGTATACTTAATGTGAGAGGAGAAGCGCGGAGCCCAGCACAGAAGTAACAGAGCTTCATTATCATAATGTTATATTTGTATTTTCAGCAAAACCACTCAGCTCAGGGATTAAACAAGGTATGTTTCTGCATCGGTGTAGCAACACCATTCTCAAGGTATGTTTAGTTCATAATGCATTAAATCAAATGGTAGATTTCCTTTAAGGAGGGGTGACAAGCAAGGGGGAATTTTTTTACAAATTCATTAAAATATTTACAAAATAAGCTTTTATGATTAATCAGTGTTTTAGAGGACTATTAGTGATTACATACTAATTTCCAAAACAAATGGAACAACATTGGTTCGGGCCGTTTTGATTTGGACCCAAACCCATCTTTGCAAAATTTGACGAATGGCTCACTCATCTCTAATTACAATGTAAAATCAATAGTAAATGATACACCATATATACTAGCGGCACAAAAAATCTACTGCTGTATCCTGGTTTTCCACTTTTTTCCACAAGGAAGTGCATATGTGTTAGGCAGGAAAGCATGGGACACAAAAAGGGCAGCAACCTAGTTACTGGCTGACGGCTAACCTGGAGCAATGTATGGTAGAAGTGGAGTGGATGGGATTTCAGCAAATCGACTGTACATTAAGGAAAATAAAACTTGTGCTGTAGTTTTGGGGATTGCAACATATTAATCACTGCTAAAGCTTTAAATATTTGCATTATAAAGGTTAAATGCCAGCCTGTAACATGGGAATTGTGGGAAACCGTCACCACATGTCACAGGCGCTTAGAGCAAGCACCGTTTCGCTGTGCAGTGCAGGTGAGAGCTTCTGCTATCCGTCTGTGCTCAAGCATGTATCTGCTCCTCATCCGTGGCACCAGCCAGCAGAGCGTAGCCAGGACTGACATCACTGGCCTATTGTGCATGCACGAGTATTCAGAACCGGGGAGAGTGATGCCACACTGGAGGACAGCGGTTTCAGGGAAGGGCAGCCTTGTAGAGATAGAGGAAGCCTGACTGCATGGTTGAGCTCCCCGTCTCCTTGACTGTTTCCTATGACCGAAAAGTAAATTTTTACAAGAATGCAGAAACAGAAAAGATTAGGAAAAGAAGGAATGGGAGACAATTAAAAAGCAGACTAAGGATTTGTGGGTAAGGAGCGAAGTAACAGGTTCCTTTCAAAACTGATGAAACTCTTCAAATGTGTTCCTGGCTGCTAAGGGGTTATCCTAAAAACAACACAGGGTCTTCCTATGATCATAAAATGGGCAGCAGTACTGCATCCCCCAAGATGGACCCCAATGATGTCAATGTCCATATAAGATTATTAACATCAATGGGGGTAACACCCTGAATATTAATAGTAGCCAATCAATGACTGATGCCGATGTTTACTCCTCCCCCTTCATTCAATGGGGAAGAGGAGGGTCATGAGGACAGATCCCAGTGGGATCCCTTGTTGGGAATCCTTTACTTTACAACAACGGCATGTGAACCTAGCCTAACTATAGAACTTACCACTGTTGTATGTGCCCACCTTGTCTCTCTCTATAGCAGCTCTCTCCTCTTCTCCCTTCCGTCTCCAAAAAATTCTCTGGGCTGAAGCTCTAACTTGATTCCTCAGTGAAGTGGATAATTCTCATTCACCTTTTAGAAAATTTCAATGAATTGCGGGATGGTAATTACGGCAGGAGGTCAGCAAAAGAATAAGAGAATAATAAGAATACTTTTTATTATTTGTCATATATACCGGCAGATAAGTTATTAATTTTACTTGTACTATCAATTTTAGCAAAGTTAATGACTTGTTTCTGCCAAATGTTGTTTTACAACCTGTAGCCACCTGACTGACTTATACCCCTCCTATAATGTTCATCCCTAGAAATGGTAAGAGTCCACTGATTTTACCCTAATATATACGGACAGGTTAAGAATAGATTAAGGAATAAAGATAATATAACCAAAACCAGAGGTCGTCAGAGGTTAAGATTTCAGACTCTTATCTAAAAATATTTGAGATAAAGCTGTGATGGAGGGGGCACTTATTTTATTACTCACAGCAGGCTGCTTATGAAGGAATCTAGTTATAATATACTACAATCAGTGTCTGACAATGTGAAACTCTACTCAGATCTTCTTTAGAGAGTAAATGTTAATACACTGTAACACATCTGCAGTTCTTTGAAGGTTTCAAACTTTTTTTTTACATACTGTTATTCATAGCTTCCTAATGTAAAGCAATGTGTGTTTAGGTTTAGTCGCCTTTAACCCTCCAGGGGGGAGTTGAATGGTTATGTTTAATGTTCACTAAGTTTTTTCCACTACAATGATTTCAATGAATTAGTTTACCTGTCCTCCCCCAGCTTTCTCTCTATATACCACATACTGCTTATCTTTGTATACAGCTTTGGAGAAGATCTCACAGCAATGGATCAGCTGCCAACAAAAATAAACACCTCTACCTGGGTTATACTGGGGCTATTGAGGGAAATGTAGCAAGAAGCCAGATAGAAACATAGAGCATTTACAAACCAATAAACATACTACACTCTACTCTTTTAACCCATTTTAGCCAAATGTCATGTTTTCAGAGATGAGAGGGAATTGTTATGAAACCAAACTGATAATAAGTAGATACTTCTTATTATCATCCCGTTATCATATTGTAAATATGAAACATACAATATTATATTAAAATAATGAGATTTATCATAATAATATAAGTCATAATAAAGCAATATCAATTGAAATAATACAACTAACAATAATGCACCAATAAAATTGTTTCTGTGTCCTCACTTTCCTAACAATAAGAGCTCTAACAGCCTCAGACCGATCCACATTGTCCAGCATTGAATGCCACAAGTAGAGATGAAAACTCTGACCGGAGCTCAGAACATGTACACCTTCTTCACTTTTTCTCCATATATTGCAAAACTTCATAAACAAGATCAGGATATCCGTTATCCTCTCCACACCTTATTTGGTATTCTGCATAGAGAGACTATTTTGCAAACTTCTTAAGCAGTATTATTGTAACGTACTCACATTTAAAAGCATGTAAAATCCATTAAACAATGAGAACGCCAACCATCAGTGCTCTTGATGGTTCTGAAGTTTTGCAATATATTGGGAAAGAGTGAAGAAGGTGTGGGTACTTCTGAGCTTCTGCTTGTGGTACTACTAATAATAATCATAATAGTAATAATCATAATAATAATATATCATAGTGAGTTGTGATGCGGTGAGTTCTCAAACTGCCATAGTGTGCTGTACCAATCCAGTGTTATGTGAGATCGGTCCAGTGGTACTATCTATTGGTCATTTGGTCTGGTGGTATATAGAACACATTTAACCACAATCCCAGAACAGCATGCCACGGAAGCCTTGCATTGATTATCCCTATTATATGTAATTTTTGTCAATCAAGAACATTTAAAGAGAACCTATTAGAGTGATTTGGGACACTAAACAGGTCCTTATGGACTGGTGGATTAGTGTCCCAAATCACCCTGTATGATTTTTTAAGCAATTGTTAAAAAAAAATACTAACCTCATTGCTTGTTGCTCGCCGTTTGAATGTTTTGGCAAGTGAAGCCGGTGAAGTACAACTAGAGATGAGCGAGCATACTCGTCCGAGCTTGATGCTCGTTCAAGCATTAGCGTACTCGTAACTGCTCGTCGCTTGGACAAATATTTCGCCAGCTTGAGAAAATGGCATCTCCCGCCATTTAGATTTTTGGTGGCCAGAAACAGAGCCAATCACAAGCCAGGAGACTCTGCACTCCACCCAGCATGACGTGGTACCCTTACACGTCGATAGCAGTGGTTGGCTGGCCAGATCAGGTGACCCTGGGATAGACTAGCCCCTGCCCGCGCTGCTCGGATCATTCTCTGTCTGGATGCCGCTAGGGAGAGAGCTGCTGCTGCTCAGGGAAAGCGTTAGGGTGTTCTATTAGAATAGTGTTAGGCAGGAGTGATTCTACAAGAACCCAACAGCACTTGTTAGGGCTACAATAGCGTTACTTTTTTTTTTAATTTGCTTGTAGCTGGTCTTGCTGGCATTAGTAGTGCAGCTAGTACCATATTGTGAGGAATTTGCAGGGAGACTTGCGAACATTATTTTTGGCTCTTAGTAAAACACATATTCACTTCAAACAGCTAAGTGGGACAATTTATTGGGGGTTTGATTGAATTAGACACAGTCTGTCGATTTTTTTTTTTTTTTTCAAAAGTGAAAGTCACAGCACAAAATCCTTTTGTGTGCTGTCAGTGGTGGAAATGCAATTTCAGCTAGCTTAGTCTGCCTGCTACTGTTTAGCAAGTAGTCTCCAGAAATCCCAATCCACATTCTGTCTGCCAGTGAAGTGTACTGTACGTCACGTGTGGCGTAATCTAATAGGTTTTTTTGTTCACATTAGTACCGGAACATTCAGCAATCCGCATTTCAGTTTGCTTTCTGATTTCTTCTGCGTGTTTAGTTCATAAAGAAATTTTAAAAAACAAAAAAAAAGTTATAAAAACGAAAAAAAAAAAAAAATATACATTTTCTCTTTTAATTTTTTTTGGGGGTGGGAAATCTCCGTTATAGCAATCAAATTTTGTCTACTGTAGTTTAACGGTTGTGCCTGCTACTGTTTAGCAAGGTAGTCTCCAGAAATCCCAATCCACATTCTCTCTGCCGATGAAGCGTACTGTATGTACTGTACTGTACAGCTGTGATTTTCTGGTGTTTTATATGCCCCTTCTGTTTCCTGTCCATTTCTGTGGTGTTTCCATAATTTTCTGAGGTTTCCAGGTTTTTGGCCAAGCTTCCCTGTGCAGAGCCCCCTTGATCCCCTTGAAAAATGCTCGAGTCTCCCATTGACTTCAATGGGGTTCGTTATTCGAAACGAGCACTCGAGCATCGGGAAAAGTTTGACTCGAATAACGAGCACTCGAGCATTTTAGTGCTCGCTCATCTCTAAGTACAACCCCAGCTGCACAATGAAGCTGGGCCATTATCCGTATTAGGAGAGGAGGCTCCTGCGGGGGATCTTCCAATGTAAGTATAAAAATGTATTTATTTTATTTTTCTCCATATACAGGCTTCAAATTGGTCAATTTAGTACCCTAAACCACCGATCTATAAATTACCTGTAGTGGATTTATACAGACAGTCCCCGGGTTACGTACAAGATAGGTTCCTTGAGTTTGTATGTAAGTTGGAACTGTATATTTTATAATTGTAGCTCCAGACAAAAAATTTTTTTGTCCCAGTGACAATTGGATTTTCAAATTTTTTTTCTGTAATGGGAACAAGGATTATCAATAAAGCTTCATTACAGACACCTTACAGCTGATCATTGCAGTCTGGGACTGACTAAAGCATCCAGAGAGCTTCACCAGAGGTCACAGTGGGCAGAGAGGTCCGACTGTAACTAGGGGTCATCTGTAAGTCGGGTGTCCTTAAGTAGGAGACCGCCTGTAGTCTTAAATCGACCTGACAGGTTCTCTTTAAAATCTGTTGTACACTTATGACCAAAGGCAAAATGCATAATTGATCAAAGCCTAAGTCATCTGTAAAGGCTTTTACACTAGTGCTATCAACTTGTATGAAAACTAAATGATTACGTTGAACTTCAATTTCAGAAGCTGACTATTTTGGACGTATAACATGCAATGCAATAAAAATGTGGTTAAATTTTTTATCTTAACCTCTCCAGTGTTATAAATGGCACTTTCCATTGCTCTTCTATTTTCAGTGACTTTTGTCCATTAGGGTCAATCAAGACAAAGTACCTATAGTTGTGGTCTAGAAGATCATAACAACACAACGTGTATCTATAGGTTTCCCGAATGTGCCTGTTTATTCTAGTAGGCAGTGAAGAGGAACGGAATGTACACATAGTTCAGGGATGGTGTCTGGTTGGAAATTAGGCGTTTCTTCCATTTTGATTTGTTTAACTTATGAAAATATACAATTTTAAACTCACCAAATGTTGGGTGCAACAAGCAACATACAGAAAACGTTTAACAAGTATAAGCTGTGTACTACAAACATACTGAAAAGAAAAAAGCCATTGCACAAACAGGAGGAGTGTTCTCACGGGAGGAAAGTGGTACCAGGGTCTAAACTATGACCCCAAAATAGATGTCATTAATTTGAAACAACTGGTTTGACATTGTTCCAGAAATTATCTTAATGATCCCAGCAGTAGAATGTACCTGGGCCACATTCTTTAACCCCTTCAAGACTACCAGGTAAATATATGTAAATCCTATTGTCGTGGAAGGAAAAATCCCTTACCAGGATGAAGAAAAAAGCAGACTGAAAAAAGTGTATGAAAAATGTAAAGAGCTTTATTACATACAATAAATTTAAAATTATTAAAACATCAGGTGATGAGGGAGGAGGAATAAAGGGGACATCACCGGACAATACATGGAGGCCAGTGGATATATGTGTACAAGGGGATAAACAAACTTAAATGTTGGCGAACATTCCAAAGATATCATATCAAAGGAAAATACATATTAAATCAGGTATGCGCCTAACATGAAGTTACACTGTTGTGAATGTCTTACCCTGGTAAAGAAGGATCGCGCTCCACAGTCCGGGATGGCACCTTCCCCGACGCGCGTTTCGGCTCAATTGACGAAGGCTCACAAAAACAAAAAATTCTTATCACCCCCCCCCCCCCTTTCCCTAGAACACATATAATGAGTAGCAGAGAACGGCCAATGTACTTGTCTGTGCATGGACACAGAACCGCTTACTCTGATGTGTGTGGCATGCAGGAGCGTTGAGAACACTCATCTGAGAGATAATATAGAGCAGCCGTATGCACAAGATGACGCATGCGCGACAGACATCGGTAAACCTACATGTTGTTACCAGGGAGATGAGAGAATAAACTAAGCAAGTCACGGGGATGGATTTAAAATCTAGAAAATGGCCCAGAAGTTTTAATAAAATCAAATTAGGGAACTTTATTTTCTGAGGAGAAAATGTTTATGAAGGGCAATGTTTATGACTAGACATAAAGTTAATTGAGATGGACAGAATCTTATTCCACTCACACTTTTCCCATGGTGGTCTGCCTTAGACTGCCTTTGTCTGCTATTTCACCTGTGCTATGAGCATTTTTTTGGAGATAGCTGACATTTATCTATATTTTAGATTCCTTGACCCTTTGTCTGCTTTTGACTATCCTTTGACCTCCATTGTCTTCTTGGTTCTGATACATATTTGTTGACTATGCATGTCGACCAGTTGTCTCCTACAGCTTGGAGTAGGCTGAGCATTTAAGTAGGTACTGATGGAAGCAGTTCTCTCACTGTTTTAAAACTTTTCAGGGTATACTTTAATTTATTTTTTATAACTGTACCATGTCCATTCCATCATAGTTTTACTTTTGTTTGCTATGCAAAATTGTTTTCTTGTCCAAAAATTGGAATGATCTATCCAATGGATCTCACCTGAGAGCTGATGACTGGCGCACTGCTACGCACAGGATGGCACCTGTAGCTGTTTATCATGTGGCATGTCTGCTCGGGCCGTCTACAGGTTTTAGTGGGTCCCTGGACGACAGAGCCTTAGTGGGCCCCTTCGTGGGCTGCCCTCCAGTGGCTCAAAAAAGCGTGGATTACTGTCTGACTGGCTCCTTAATCATTGTATAGCCCTCCAGTGGCCACACTCCCCCCCCCCTCCCTTGCGGACACACTGACCACCCTGCGGACACACCGACCCCCTCCTTCCCCTGTGGACACACTGACCCCCCCTGCGGACACACTGACCCACCCCCTCCCCCTGCGGACACACTGACCCCCCCCCTGCGGACACACTGACCCCCCTGCGGACACACTGACCCCACCCCTGCTCACACACTGACCCCTCCTCCCCCTGCGGACACACTGACCCCCTCCCCCCTCAGAGCCGTCACATACCATGCGGAGCGCTGCTTCGCAGGAACCAGGACGAGTGAGTTTTAGATTCTGCCTCTATGCTGCACTCCCGACGAGCACAACATAGAAGCTGAAAAGCAATTGATCCAGATGGTGATCATTTGTACCAGTGTCTTATAGCGAGACTAGTACAATTGATCCGTGGGCCCGAGTGGGCCCCTCCAGCACCCCAGGGCCCCGGCACTTGTCCGAGTTCGCCGGGTGCTGGCGCCGGGCCTGATGTCTGCTATACACTGAATGAGCTTTCTGATTTCAGCTCCATCCTGTGTGTAATGACATTGTTGTCACAGCTGCTCCAGTGGATTGGCCTTTGCTCTCCTACTTATTATATATTAAATATATTATATGCAATATTATTCATGTTTTTGGCCTTGTAAAGCCCTGAGCCAGAAGGGCATACTAACTGATTTGTGTATAGCCACATTCAGATTTATGACCAGCATACTGTATACTATTGATGGGATGAGAAGGTACTTTTGCACAACAGAAATAAAGCAAAGTGTTTAAGACGTGAATAAAGTCTGTGTAGTTTATAGTTTATGTCTATATAAAATGTACATTGTGGAATAAAGGTAAATTTCCTTCCAAAATGAAATGCAAATTTTTTACAAACCAGATTTTACGCTTTTTCCATCGTAATTTACATGGCTGCTTCACATGTTAATGAAAGCGTGCCTGAAAAGGAATGGATTCGCCATTTTGGTTTCTGCCTACATATAATGGCCCTATTATTCTCTCCACATGCAAAATGGTCAGTATAACACTAAGCCGGAGAAGACCTAGAGAATAAGAGAGGCCTCAGGAAGGGAACATGGGATTTTCCTTTGTGTACGGCTATAACTTGCTATCACAGGCGTATCCACCCATCCTCTTCAGATGCTACATCAGGGAACACAGTTACTGAAATTCTGCATATGAGATATGATTTACTCTATAGTTTGCCTATACAGGCAGTCCCCGGGTTACATACAAGATAGGGTCTGGAGGTTTGTTCTTAAGTTGAATTTGTATGTAAGTCGAAACTGTATATTTTATAATGGAAGTTCTAGGCCATTTTTTTTCTTTTGCCCCAGTGACAATTGGAGTTTCAAAATTTTTGGTGTAATTGGACCAAGAATTATCAATAAAGCTTCATTACAGACACCTTACAGCTGATCATTGCAGCCTGGGACTATGGTAAAGCATTTAGAGAGCTTCACCAGAGATCACAGTGGGCAGAGGGGTCCGTCTGTAACTATGGGTTGTCTGTAAGTCGGGTGTCCTTAAGTAGGGGACCGCCTGTACTGTATTCAGTCCATAACATCTATTGGCAATATATACAGGAAATATATTCATCAAATATAGCACTTGCTATATACTGTGGGGCAGGCACTTGCTATATACTGTGGAGAAGGCACTGGCTATATACTGTGTGACAGGCAATGGCTATATACTGTGTGACAGGCACTGGCTATATACTGTGTGGCAGGCATTGCCTATATACTCTGGGGCAGGCATTGCCTATATATTCTGGGGGCAGGCACTGGCTATATACTGTGAAAATACTGAAAATACACTGAAAATACAGTGAATCCTTAACCCCTTCCCGACATTTTTACGTTATAGTACTGCATGGCGGGAGGTGTGTTCCCGCAAAATGCAGTACTATTACGTCAAACTTCTGGCCCCGGTAAGCTGCGGGTGTCAGCTATATATTATAGCCAACACCTGCATCTAACACCCACGATCGGAGATTTCCCCCTAACACGCCGGGCATTTCACAAGAATCGGACCCCCCGTAAGCGCTGTCAGTGCCCGGGGCTGCGCGATCCATCTCCTGGAACCAGATCCTGCCTTCTGCGCATGATCAGTGTGTTACATTACACAGTGTAATACATCTGTATTACACTGTGTAAGGTGAAGAATAGCTTGAACAAGCGATCAGTGGAATAAAAAGAATTAAATAAAGTCCCCTAAACACAAACATTCCCTATACACATGTGATAAAGAAAAAAAAACCCAAAAAGCAAAACACGAAAAACTCACCAAAAATGTACATTTTTCATAAAATCTCTTCACAAAAATGTTCTAAAAAGTGATCAAAAAAAGTTATGTGCGCCAAAATGGTACCACTGAAAAGAACAACTCAACACGTAAAAAATAAGCCCTAAACTAGCTCTGTCAACCAAAAAATATTAAAGTTACGTCTCTGAAAAGATGGCGATGCAAAAACAAATGAGATTTCCTCTGTATTAGTTTTTTTCCAGTAAAATTTTAAAGGGAACCTACCACCCTGATTCTACCTATAAAGGTAGAAGGGGTGGTAGGTGGATGGATGGGACGTGAGGATAGCCCTTTTTTGGGCTAATCCTCACGTCCCGGGTGTCTTTTACAAAACTTTATTACATGTATATGCAAATTTTTTTATGCGGCTACTGGGGCGTGGAGTAGTCGGACATGAGGCTACTAGTCGCGGCTACTCCACGCCCCAGTAGCCGCGTTACTCCGCCTACCAGGAAATCTTCGGCGCGCAGCTACTGGTAGCTGCACGCCCTCATCCGAGTCCCCCGGCTACTGCGCATGCGCAGTAGTTCCGGCCCCGGAGCCGCGGCCGAAGGCCTGCGTTCTGCGCATGCGGACGAGGGCGCGCAGCTACCAGGAGCTGCGCACCGAAGATTTCCTGGTAGGCGGAGTAACGCGGACCCCCAAAAAATACAAAAAGAAAGGAAACCAAAATTGACAATTTTCTTTTCACCCATACATTCAAGAGTTAATAAAATCTCATCAATAAGCTAATGACCAACTAAAATGAGATATTTGTAAAGTGCATCTCATGTCGCAAAAAATAAGCCCTTATATGTCCAAATTGCCAAAAAAATAAAGATTGTATAGCCAATAAAAAGTGACAATGCAAAATCTGCTCTGAATGGCGCAGCTTCCCTTCAATGCCCTGGCGTGTGCCCATACAGCAGTCACCACCACATATGGGGTACATTTTTTGAAAAACACATTAATTTAGCAAAAAAAATTGACTTTCAAAATTGTATCCGATTTTGTTTTAACCCCTGTAAAACAATTAAAGGATTAACAAACTTCATAAAAGTTGTTTTACGTACGTTGAGGGGTGTAGTTTCTATAATGGGGTAATTTATGGGGTTTTATTTTTATTTAGGTCTCTCAAAGTGACTTGAAACCTGAGCAGGTCCCTCAATAGCGGGATTTTGCGTTTTTTATGAAAATGTGAAAAATCGCACCTAACGTTCAAAGCCCCATAACATCCTGCAAAAATAAGAGTATGCATTAAAAACCATGTGCACATAAAGTAGACATTCGGTGAATGTTAGTTATTAAGTTTTTTTGCTGTCATGACTATGTGTGGAAAAAGTAGAACATTTTGAAGTTCGAAAATCGAGATTTTTCAAAATTTTCACCAAATATCTAATTTTCTCATAAATAAATGCAAAACATACCACCAAAATTTTTCAACTAACATGAAGTACAAAGTGTCACGAGAAAACAATTTTAAAATCCCTTGGATATGTTAAAGCGTTTCGAAGTTATAACGACTTATAGTGACACAGGGCAGATTTGAAAAAATGGGCCGTGTCAGGAAGGTGAAAAGTGGCTTCGGCGTTAAGGGGTTAAAGGGGCTGTGCAGTTTAGCAAAAACACATTGCAATCATTCTAAATTCTTAAAAAAATAGATCCTGCTTTAGCAAAAACGTTTTGGCTTCCTCACATTTCCCCACATGTAAGATGTACATTTCACATTCCATATAACGCTGTGTAAATATTCTCTTGTTATTTTGTGTGTTTACCGCAGATGTTGTTCGCTCTTTGTCAATTTAGAGTTTTGCGTGTTTCCATCTCTCCCTTAGGAACTCCAGTGAGCAACAAATCTTCTGATGACCTTGAGGAACCTCACCACAGGTTTCAGCCATTACCACCATTGACCGCACAATCATTATGTTTGCTGCTGCTCTGTTATTAAAGTTAAATCACCAGACGCTTATTGGAACAGAATATAAAAACTTAGATTATAGGTTTTGGTTTCCTATGTTGTGTAATAAAGTATATACATTGCAAAGCACGTATTGAGTACTATCTTTTACAGCTTTGGTAAAATTTGGTTTGCTGTAAATACTGCTGCATCATACAGCCGTTCTGAACAGTTTATTAGCATTGTAAATCCTGTGGTTTGATGTTCCTCTTACCGTAGAGAGCAAATCAGTACTAATAGGTAATAGAGCCTGTTAGAAGATTCATGATCACCGAAATGTGTTTAGTATGACTAGTAAAACTAGTGGACAGGTAAAATTATTCTGGGGGCCCACCCTTCCTCATCTCTTGGGAAATAGACCCTACTGATTGCCAAAAAATACACTAAGTCTGGGTCTGACATTGTGCCGGGCATTGTGCGGCCCGTGGGCTACATCCAGCTTGCTCATTTTTTTTGAGCATTTTATGTGACTGCTATCGTGGTGGGTGATTACGCAGGGATAGTGGAGCTAGCGGGAGTGCAAAAGCCACTAACTGTTGTTCGTGCAGTGGCAGAACAGGGCATAATACACTACCTGTCCTGCTACTATGGACAGCATGGCTTCCAGTGCCGCCAACGTAATGATGTCACTATGTCATCGCTGCTGAATGCTTTACTGCAGGGTCCAGGACAGACACTACTGGAGAGTGAGTACTTTTTTTAAAAAATGCTACAGAAGGGGCCAAAAAGAAGAGGGCATTATAAAAGGGGGCATAAGGAGAGGGGGCACTATATATGGAGGTATAATGGAAGGGGCATTGTGAAAGGAGGCACTATATATAGGGGCATAAGGAGAGAGGGCATAAGGAGAGGGCCATTATAGATGGAGGAATAAAGGAGGGGAAATAAGGAGATGTGGCACTGTATATGGGGCCATACGGAGATGGGGGCACTCTATATGGGGCATAATGGGAGGCTGCATCATGCAAGGGGTATAAATAGATGGGGCAATTTAAAAGGAGGCATAATGGACAGGGCCTTATCAAAGGGGGTATAAGGAGAGGAGACACTATATATGGGGGCATAAGGAGAGGGGGCACTATATATGGGGGCATAATGGGAGGGGTATAAGAAGAGGGGCAGTATAAAATGGGGCACTATAAATGGGGGCAATATAAAAGGGAGCCTAATAAAAGGGGACATTAAGAATGAGAGCATAATAAGAGGGAGTATTATGAAGGGGAAAAAAATGAGAGGAGGTATTAGGCAGAACTAAGTATATTACTCCTGTCCTCTAAAACCACTTTCACATGTGGCCCCATTGGAAAATTAAATATACCTGCAGCACAAATGTCTAATTTTTCTGTTATGTAAAATTGATTTTGATAAATTGATTCTAGTAAAATATATTTTGATAAATTGATTCTAGTAAAGTAAGAGTTAAAAAACAAGTCTACTTATGAAACCACACTGTACATAGGCCCCTTCCTATTGTACTGAGCCTATTCAGGCAATTGTTTATTTTTAGTCGAGCTAACATCTCTCCTAATCCCCCAGGATTTGTAAAATTAGGATTAATTTCTTATTTAATATGATTATTCTATAGCAAGACAAATGTCTTTTTCTTCTTCTAAATTCTTTCCAAACTATAATATTATGGTTCCTGAGCATATATTACACAATTTATAAACTTCTATCCAGAGAAGTGACCCGGGGCCCCTGAATTCGAGAAGACAAATTATCAAAATATTGGCAAATCACTGGCCCTGGAGGGAATAAACATAACCCCAATCCTCCTCTGCCTCCTAATCTGACCACACATTGCCTTCATATGTCAATCTGTTCTAAATATTCACGTGAACAGCCAGACAAAATGTAAACTGCTCAAATCCTTTAATATTCCTCTAATGAAGTGAATCCAGTTTTACCCTCGGCATAATAATTCATACTAAATTTCATTAGAGCTACAACAAGCTGTGATGAATTCCTCATTTTTCATTTTACAAGACCTACAACGATCTATTGTATTATGATAAGATCATATTTCTAAACCAACTCGCATCATCAGCCGTGCTTTGATGTTCTATGGTCACAGATTATGGGGGCAATTATCTGTAAGTGTACATTTGACCCCAAGTTTCCTTTAAATGGCCATGTCAGGAGAAAATAGGAAGGAATATTGTAGCAGATATTACTTTTCTTTCGACTCGACTCGTCATTTGAAGTTTTCTTTCGTTCTGAGCGATACAACAAACTCCAATAAAGTAGATACGAAAAGGGTGATCCTATTAGGTTATACTTAACTTGTTTAAGTTTGGGATAAGTCACCATCATCAAGTCCTTTCATTTTTTGAATTTTCAACTTCTGGAAGACTTTGCTCCTGTGACTCAGTACTCCCGCTTGCTACGCTATAGAGCTTGTATGTAATCTGATAATTTAGTGAGCTTCTGTCATGTTGCTTGCAAGGGGGAATTTAAAGAGTAACCGTCATTTCAGGTGATTTTTTAATAATAATAATAATAATTCTTTATATATATATATATATATATATATATATATATATAGTGCCTACAGATTACGAAGCGCTGCACAGAGCATGGCAAATCGGTCCCTGTCCCCATGGGGCTCACAATCTAATAAACCTACCAGTATGTTTTTGAAGTGTGGGGGGAAACCGGAGGACCCAGAGGAAACCCATGCAAACATGGAGAGAACATAGAAACTATTTGATGTTGACCTGGGTGGGATTAGAGCCCAGGACTCCAGCGCTGCAAGACAGAAGTGCTACCCACTCAGCCACCGTGCTGCCCCTAATATTTTATTTCTAATATACTTCATTAAGAAATTCTGATAAAATGTTTGTAAAAAAACAGGCTGCAGAGTGCCCCTTGTTTACAACGTTACATCATCATGTCCCGCAAAAAACAGGTACCGTATATTCCGGCGTATAAGACGACCTGGTGTATAAGACGACCCCCCTACTTTCCTGTTTAAAATATAGAGTTTAAGATATATTCGCCGTATAAGACTACCCCTTTTCCAACGCATACAAAACACCGGTAAAAATTTAAAAAAAAACAGATTTGAATTTAACATGGTCCTTTTTTTAATGTAAATTCTTATGACATGCAGGTATATAGCAGGAAAACTGTCGCTCATAAACATAAGGCATACAACAACAACATTACCATCGGTATGCATAAAAACATTGAACACCTCCTCACCAGTAGCCATAATTAATGTCCCCCATCTACCAGTAGCCATAATTAATGCCCCCAGTAGCCATAATTAATGTCCCCCCCTCACCACTATCCATAATTAATGTCCCCCCCTCACCAGTAGCCATAATTAATGTCCCCACCCCCAGCAGTAGCTATAATCAATGTCCCCACCCCCAGTAAAAAACTGTGGTGGCCTGTGACGGCGTGATGTGAGGAAGCACGTCACAGCCGCATCTTCCGTGAACCTCTCCGCCCCCCCCCCTCGCACGTGTGCACATGCGGTGAGCGGTGATCAGACTGCTGGCTGACGACTCATGGAGGTATAACCCCTCCACCAGACTCGGGAGCTAAGGCGCAGGGGAGCGGAGAGAAAGCCGACCTGCTGGAGGAAGGAGATGGAGTGCCGCGAGCGGAGAGGAGCGCCCTGCTGATCCCCTCCCCCCTACCCTCGGTGGGAGAGAGGACGGTGGAGTGGGTGGTTGTGGGTGCAGCGGGAAGACTTCCGTGGTCCAGCTGGTGCCTCGGGAGGTCCGTCCTGGGAGGCTTGTCCCGTCTGGTGAGAGCAGAGGAGGCGAGATTTTTGCCACTGCCGCGGTACAGTTCGGTGAGGTCCAACGGTCACCTTCAGTGAGAGAGGAGGTGACCACGGCGTCCGCCCCCCCCCCCCTGTGAGAGAGGTTGGAGGAGGGAGCAGTGGAGGGTTGAAACACGAAAGCCCCCCAGTTGCACGGCTGTTGGTGAGCACCTAGGGGCAGTGTCACTTCTGGACCTCCGAACAGTGAAGAGCAAGGTCTAGTGAAACGACCCAGCCTCAAATCATTACCACTCATCATTAATGCTCCGGGTCCTGATTGAATGGCTCGATGGACTTCTGCGACCGCTACAGAGACGAACAAAAGGCGGTGAGAAAACTCTAATTTATTTGGCTACTTTCTTCTCTCCTACTTATATACTCTGAACAGACTCGGCGTGGCAAAGAAAACTGACTGTTGTATATGCTTGAACAGAGTTTTTGACAGGGTCGTCAGACTCTTATGTTGCAGTGTGTACACTGCCTGAACATTTTTCTTGGCTATGCAGCAGAAACAACTTAGAGCCCCTTTGTTGTGCAGTGTCGGTCAGTAAGGAGAAACACTGCTAAGCAACTGATGTAGATACCTGAACAGAACATCTAATAGGGCCGTCAGACTCTTATGCTGCAGTGTGTACTTTGACTGAGATAGAATTTTTTTTTTTTTTTTTTTTTGAGACAACTTAGAGTCTTTTCCTTGCGCAGAGCCGGTTTGTAAGGAGAAATATTGCTAATTGATCATTGTATATATCTGAAAACTGACTGTTGTATATGCTTGAACAGAGGTTCTGATAGGGCCGCCAGACTCTTATGCTGTAGTGTAGTGACAGGGGTTTTTTTTTTTTTTTTTCTTTTTCTTCTCTCAAACATAAATGGATTCCAGAGTAAGAATCTTTGCTTGGAATGTGAGGGGTCTAAGCGATAGATTGAGGAGGTGTATGATCTTCGATCGGATTAAGAGACACCTACCAGCAATTGTATGCTTAACCGAGACTCACCTCGTAGCAGAACATCAAGATCGGATGAGGAAAAAGTCGTCTGGAAAAGAGTATCACTCATATGGGAGCATATATTCACGAGGAGTATCAGTCCTTGGGGAAACGGGAGGAAGGACCGGCTATTGTTAGAAGTTCGAAGTTGACTACTTTGTGTAAAGAACTTGGTTTGGTAGATGTATGGCGTAGTAAATATGGTACTAAGAAAGCGTTTTCCTATTTGAGTAAGACTCACAATATCCTGACACGTATCGATCATTGCCTAGCACATCAATCTCTTATCCCTAATATTATTAAGATGCAATATGAACCAATAACTCGATCACGGTCCAGTGATGGTAGAGATAGGATCGGGAGTAAATAAAAATAAAAATAAAAACTTTAAGCTGAATCCATACTGGCTCACTATATTGGGGGACACACTGGAGGTGAAAAGATCAGTAGCTGAGTGCTGGGCGGTAAACAAAAACTTTACAGATAGATGGATTATATGGGACACTATTAAGGCTCATCTGAGAGGAGAGTTTAAAAAAGGTATAGTAGAGGCTAAACGGACATTTAATCAAGAAGAACGACAGTTGGAAATTAAGTATAAGGAAGCGAGTCACAACATGCGGGACCGACAAGATAAAGAGATGGGCAAAGCACTGTTAACTGCTAAAGACAATTATGAGTGGTTCTTGGAGGGTAAAGCACAACACAAAATGTTTTTTAATGGGCAGAGATACTTCACGGAGGGAGGAAAAGTGGGGAAAATTTTAGCCCAAATGATTCAACCGTCAAATAAAAATAGTTATATCTCAGCAATTCGGGGAGATCGGGGTGCGATTGTAAAGGACCCTGGGAAGATAACAAAACAATTTGAAATTTTTTTTAGAGATCTGTATACCTCAGGGGTGACCCACTCAAAAGAGGATCTTAAGGGATATCTAAGTAAAATTAAATTCCCCACAATCTCTGATCAACATAGAGAGAAACTCGAGGCACTCTAGCGGAGCTACTCGGGACTGTAAAAGAATGCACAAAAGACACGTCCCCTGGGACAGATGGCTTACCTTTTGCTTTATATAGGAAATATGGGCCAGAATTAATGTCGATGTTCTTGGACATATTGGAGGACCCAGATGCAAAAGGGCGAGTTTCGGGGTCAATGTTAGAAGCAAATATTATAGTAATTAAAAAAAAAGATAAAGATTTATTGGAGGTGGGTTCTTATAGACCCATCTCATTATTGAATACAGATGTAAAGATCTTAGCCAGACTGTTAGCGAATAGACTCCAGGAGGTTATTACCACTATTATACATACAGACCAGAACGGATTTATGCCAGGACGTAGAATGAACGAATGCATCCATAGACTGTATTCGGCCATAGAGATGGGGGAGGGGGGCTCCGCTCCATCCTGTCATTGGATGCCGTGAAGGTGTTTGACAGGGTGGAGTGGAGCTTCCTTTGGTCCGTATTGGAACGTTTTGGGTTTGGTCCCAACTTTATTGGACGGATCCGGAGCCTATATGCGGCCCCGAGGGCAAAAGTAGTGGTAAATGGAATTCAGTCGGACTCATTCCCACTGTCTAGAGGGACACGACAGGGGTGCTACTCTATGCCATATATATCGAACCACTGGCAATCCTGTTGAGGCAGGATGGATGGGTCGTGGGTGGGGGGAGTGGAGGGCATTCCGATAAACTTTGTCTTTATGCCGATGACTTAATCTTATATCTTCAAGACACCCCGAATACGGTCCCTAGGGTAGTGGAGATGATTGATGAATATGGGAAATGGTCCGGTTTACAGATTAACTGGGAAAAATCTCTCTTGATGCCTCTAGATGTGGGAGTAAGGGAGAAAATGCAGGATAAGAAGATCTCGATATGTGATGGCAACTTTAGGTACCTCGGCATCCAGGTTTCTAGTAAACTAGATAGGTTTGTAGAATTAAACCTAATTCCCCTTTTGGGAGCTATTAGGAATAGAATTCATTGCTGGGATAGATTGCTCCTCTCTAGAGCAGATAGAATCGGGTTGATTAAAATGATTCTGCTACCCCAAATTCTGTTCGTAATCTCTGCCAGCCCAGTATGGATAGAGGAATCATATTTTAAAGTCATAGAAGCAATATTGAATGACCTAATATGGGGGCGCAAAAAAGTCCGCATGAAACTGGGGCACTTATATCGCCCCTTGGAAGATGGGGGACTTGGGATACCATTCTTTTTTGGCTATTACATATCCGCACAGATTACCAGAATAGTGGGCTGGAGGGATAATCCAGTATACCAAAGGTTAATCCTAGCCACAAAAGGTTTAAAGATCTCGATCTTTGAGGTACTGGAGAGTGGCGTCCTTAATACGGGAGAGTTTAAACAGTGGGAAATCTCCAAGGTGCTATTTAATGGGTGGGCAGGCTTTAAAAAACTACTGGGAATTCATGGGTTTTTGGACATGACACCTCTAAGGGGCAACTATTCGATACCGGAACTAATGAAAGTATCAGACCTAAAGTTTTGGGAACAAAAGGGGGTTAGGTATATAGTACAATTTTTTGAAGAAGGTAGGTTTAAACATTTTGACCAACTCGCAGGAGAATACAATCTGGACCGAGGGGATTTTCTGAGATATGGTCAAATAGTACACGCGGTAGGGGACTTCAGGAAAAGGAAAGGGTATGGACTGAGGGTAGTTACACATGACTGTTTAGACATTATAAAGAAGGGTAAAAGCGCAAGGAAAATGATTTCTAAGATTTATAAGTATATGATAAAGAGCACGACATTTAACATTAGGCACAAATCACAAGATAAATGGGAGAAATTAGTAGCAAAAGAGGATAATGTTCCTATCGTATGGAATAACATTTATAGAAATATAAGACACTGTTCGTTGGGCTGGAATCACAGACTAATCCAACATAGCATTTTACACATGATTTATTTTTCACCGGCACTGTTATATAGAATGAAGGTGAGGACGGAAGATAGTTGTCTGAGATGTGGTGGACAAGAAGCGGATTTTGCCCATGTCATCTGGTTTTGCCCAAAAATGGGAGAGTTTTGGATTAAGGTCTTTTCCTACATTTCGAATTTATTAAGTATAACAATCACCCCAACAATTAGGGTGGCGATTCTGGGAGATATGGACAGATGTGGAGTAGATCAAGGTGAGCAGCTACTGGTGCAGAGAGCTATGCATCTAGGAAAGGTTCTAATTGCAAGAAACTGGGGGAGTGCAGGGGATATTCCCATAGAAAGTTGGTTCAATTTGGTGGAAAAAATTAAGAAATATGAACGAGTATGGTTCAAAAAACAAGGACCGGATGGGAAAAAAATGGGAGAGAATATAGGGGAAATGGAAACAGGGACCTTAGGAACTGTTGTATGTTTTTTTTTTTTTTTTTTCTGTCGGTAACGGGGAGAGGGTGAAGAGGGGGCTGTAGGTTGAACATCTATATGTAATATATATATACTATTGGACATATTTTACTGCGTGACTTAGCGGGGGTATCTAAAAAGTTTGATAACGGGGAGGGGGGATTGGGGGGGAGGGGGGAGGGAGTGGTTGGTGGGGTCCTAGGTTGAGTATCTATATATGTATACATACTATTGGTAATATTTTCACTGTGTGACTTTGTGTGGGTATCTAAAAGGGCTGATAATGGGGAGGGGGGGATTAGGGGAGGGGGGAGGGGGTGGATGGTCGAGTAATCATAGATAATGTATATGCACCAGCGGAAATAATTTATGTCTGTGACCCTCTGTGGCGGGAGTACCTGCATACAACATAGATATAATACTTGTATTAACAAAATATTTTCTTTTTTTTTTGAGGGGGCAGGGGATTGGGCAGGGAGGGTTAAGGTGGGATATTCATATATGCTGTTAGATATGTATTTATACGCAATGTATATGTAGTAATGGAGTTGTTGTATTATGTAATTTTGCGTACAAATAAACATTTTTCAAAAAAAAAAAAAAAAGTCCCCACCCCCACCATTAGCCGTGATTAATGTCCCCCATAGGTAATATCCCCCCCCAAATAGCCATTTCCTAACTTTCACCTATGCCTCCCCCCCCCCCCAAATAGAAACAGGGCCCCATAGATTTAAGCAAAATGAAAAATAAAACTTACCTAGTTATTCCGCTCCTCTTCGCGCCCTCTCTCTCTTCTAAAGATCGGCGCAGGCGGCGGCTGATGACGCGTCTGCCAGGTCAGGTGCCGGGTCATAGACCTCAGCAGACCCGGCGCAGGCAGGCGCGTCATTAAGCCTGTGCCGGCGTCGATGGATGAGGTGGGTGGGAAGGTGGGTGGGACGGGGGCGGATCGGGGGCCATTCAAATTTTAAATTGTGACAGCTCCGGGCCCTCCTGATCAAGCGCACGGACCAGATGCCGAACAGTCCGTGCGCTGTAAGGGAAAGGCCCGCGGCTGTCACAATTCAAAACATCTGCCCGCTGTGCTGCGCCGAGTTATCAGCGCAGCACAGGGGTCAGGTGCGGGCCTCGGTACCGCGATCGGTACGCCACTGTTTGAGGCTGCCGACAGCTTTGCCGGCAGCCAACGCTGTGAAAACACCCACGATCGGTGCTAGCACTAATCGCGGGTGTTACCGGTAAGCCTTTGCTGTAATATGCAGCAAAGACTTACCGGCTATGGAGAGGGCTCAGCCCGTGAGCCCTCTCCATGCAGCGCGACCCGACCGCCGCCGTATAAGACGATTACCGGCGTATAAGACGACCCCAGAGAAGACAGAAGATTTTTCTGTCTTCAAAAGTCATCTTATACGCCGGAATATACGGTATATACTCCAAAGTATGAAAAAGATTTTAGCATCAAAATATGGCAAAAGAAAGTTTGTTTTGTACAATACGTTTTAATTTTTTGAAACCTATTAAAACCAAATAAAAGCTTCATAAATTGCCCCAATCTAAAGAACAAAGCGGTGTCTTTTGAGTCCCACAGTGAAAGCCTTAAAAATTGTCACATACAAATGGAAAATTCCATACATTTTCTGGAACGGAAGATCTAACCTCATAAAAATGATGTTAGTACCTAAGATAACATATCTATTGCATGCATCGCCTAATCATCTCCCGTCCTACTTCTTTCATACAGTTAGGCGTTAAAGGGGTATTCCAGGAATCAGCATAATTCATATACAAGTGGGCACTCAAAATATAAGCTAATATGTAATTAGTTGTTATTTAAAATGTTGCTCCCCTTAGCAGAAAATGCTGGTGACATAGACTGTGATGGAGAAATAAAATGTTACTGGCCCTTTAATCAGTCCGTTAATTTCCTCCGCGCGGTCCGTTGCAAGACAGAAGATGGCTGCTGGTCACATGTCCACATCACATGTCCTGTAGCTGCTTGGGCAGGTCATGTGATCACCACTATGTTTGGCTGTAGTCGGTTGGTTGCAGTGCATCCAGTATGGCCAGTGTTGTGATGATGGCAGTTACACATCATTACTATGGTAACAGAGCAAGAAAACCTGTTACATCATCACTGGGAGCAGAGCATAAGAGGGAGGAGGAGTTACTGAGAACTAAAGGATCATGGAACATGTAGTTTCCAGTGGCGGCCATCTTAGTGATAACTCCACCTACTTTAGAGAGGCCATAAATTTTGTAAATCATAAAATCAAATTATTTAAGCTCAGTTTTGTGACTAATGACATTGAGTATTATTGTATTCATTTATTTATATCATCATGGGTTTTTGTGTCAGACGTTCATATTCCCAGAACACCCCTTTAAATATGTCTGGAAGGAACGGGCCACAGAATCACTTACCGCACTGTGATCAGACCCAAACACTTGGGAGATATAAACTTTCTCGATATTTGTATATACTACAAGGCTATCCAGTGCAACTGAGCTAAGAGCTTACAGTCTATGAGGATGAGAGAGTGACACAAGAGCTTACAGTCTATGAGGGGGTGACATAAGAGCTTACAATCTATGAGGGGGTGACACAAGAGCTTACAGTCTATCAGGATGAGGGGGTGATACAAGAGCTTACAGTCTATGAGGATGAGAGAGTGACACAAGAGCTTACAGTCTATGAGGATGAGGGGGTGACACAAGAGCTTACAGTCTATCAGGATGAGAGAGTGACACAAGAGCTTA
Organism: Engystomops pustulosus; assembly: GCF_040894005.1. Lineage (NCBI taxonomy): Eukaryota > Metazoa > Chordata > Amphibia > Anura > Leptodactylidae > Engystomops > Engystomops pustulosus. The sequence continues at coordinate 80,782,933 of NC_092418.1, forward strand.
CAGTCTATGAGGATGAGGGGGTGACACAAGAGCTTACAGTCTATGAGGATGAAGGGGTGACACAAGAGCTTACAGTCTATGAGGATGAGAGAGTGACACAAGAGCTTACAGCCTATGAAGATGAGGGGGTGATACAAGAGCTTACAGACTATGAGGATGAAGGGTGACACAAGAGCTTACAGTCTATGAGGATGAGGGGGTGATACAAGAGCTTACAGTCTATGAGGATGATGGACGACACAAGAGCTAACAGTCTATGAGGATGAGGGGGTGACACAAGAGCTTAAAGTCTATGAGGATGAGGAGGTGACACAAGAGCTTGCAGTCTATGAGGATGAGGTGGTGATACAAGAGCTTACAGTCTATGAGGATGAGGGGGTGACCCAAGAGCTTACTGTCTATGAGGATGAGAGAGTGACACAAGAGCTTACAGCCTATGAAGATGAGGGGGTGATACAAAAGCTTACAGTCTATGAGGTTAAGGGTGACACAAGAGCTTACAGTCTATGACGATGAGGGGGTGATACAAGAGCTTACAGTCTATGAGGATGATGGGTGACACAAGAGCTAACAGTCTATGAGGATGAGGGGGTGATACAAGAGCTTACAGTCTATGAGGATGATGGGTGACACAAGAGCTTACAGTCTATGAGGATGATGGGTGACACAAGAGCTTACAGTCTATGAGGATGAGGAGGTGACACAAGAGCTTACAGTCTATGACGATGAGGGGGTGATACAAGAGCTTACAGTCTATGAGGATGATGGGTGACACAAGAGCTAACAGTCTATGAGGATGAGGGGGTGATACAAGAGCTTACAGTCTATGAGGATGAGGGGGTGACACAAGAGCTAATAGTCTATGAGGATGAGGGGGTGACACAAGAGCTTACAGTCTATGAGGATGAGGAGGTGACACAAGAGCTTACAGTCTATGAGGATGAGGGGATGACCCAAGAGGTATAAGACCTTGTATATTGGTCCAGCCATCCATTATAAGGGAACAGTATAAAATAATGTAATAAATGGATTGCTCATTCTCAGAGCAGGGGAAAACACTATTTCTTAAAAACTGTTAGTGCCCCTCCAGGTGTATCGCCCTCCAGGAGACAAGCTACAAACTAGTTATCAGGAGGTACAAAACTCTTCTGTTCTACACAAATATGATGCTAATATATCTGACCTGTGTTGGAGGTGTCAACAAAGAAAAGCGTCATTTCTACATATTTGGTGGAATCACCCAGATATCCGCCCATTATGGGATTCGGAGGAATCTATAACCTACAGTCTATGTCCAAATGCCCCTCCTCTGCATGAAAAATCATATACTTAAACCTCCTACCTTAGTACAACTACAGGCAGTCCCCGGGTTACAGTTAAGATAGGGACTGTAGGTTTGTTCTTAAGTTGAATTTGTAAGTCGGAGCTGTATATTTTATCATTGTAATCCCAGCCAGAACTCTTTTGGTCTCTGTGACAATTGGATTTTAAAAATGTTGGGTTGTCATAAGAACCAATATTAACACTAAAGCTTCATTACAGACACCTGTGATAACTATTACAACTGATCATTGTAGCCTAGGACTAAAGCACAATAAATTACCAATATCCAGAGGTCCATTTGTAACTAGGGGTCGTATGTAAGTTGAGTGTTCTTAAGTAGGGGACCGCCTGTAATCACTATGGTTGCAGATGATTTTGGCAGAAAAATCTCTTATCCTTTTACACTGGCCCTCCGCTTGTGCCTTACTAGGATTCTATTACTCCACACTGTTGATTGCCCTCCGTGCCAGATACCATTACTCTGGGTCCAGGGTTAGTAATGTTTTCAATTTTGTGTAATCAAATTAAAATGTTCCTACGATTTAACTATGTAACCTAGTTAGGTGTGATGAGAACTGCACTGACGTTATTCTGTTATACAATATGAACAAATTCTGTAACTTTTCTGCTCTAAATTGTTTTTTTTTGGATAAGAAAAATGTAAAAAATAAACTAAAAAGAGATTTAAAAAGAAAAGAAAATGTCACATAAGCATTTTATTGTCAACTTCTACGCATTTGGAACTTTTTTCCCACTTCCAATTGCACGGCATGGAAAATGAAATACTGCCACTAGGGAGTACAAATGGTTATGCAGAAAACAAGCCCTTAAAAAGCTCTGTACATGGAAAAATAAAAAAAAGTTATGGATTTTTAAAGAAGGGGAACAAAATACAGAAAAACAAAATAGAAAAAGGGGCATCAGTGGGTGAGAGGGGTTGGGGGAGGGGTTTATATTCTGTGCCATGCACTAGGAATCTATATTTTCCGGCTGCAGTGTAGTTATGTCTTAATACTTTTTTAAAAATATCAAAAACCTTGCATTAATTAAATAAAAATCTGACCCCCGTAGAGTACTTGAAAAACTGAACTGCAGTATATTGTAGATTTACAGCTTCTATACTACAGTCTGTCTTGGACAAACGAATACAGATCTTAATGACAACCATGAGAGCCTTTGACAACTCCCAGCTGTCATTGCACCATTCAGTAGCCTCCAATGACATCACAAGGGGCGCCGACTGGCAGGTTAGCTGTCGCACCAACAACTGTAGTTACCGGCAGGTGGCAGCTGAATATTTACGTTGGCTGGATGTGAAAGGGTTAAAGAACCTGCCTATTGCCAGGTCAAGTATAATGCTATATAGGTTAGTTACTCTAATAACACCATTGTGGCCTAAACGCTCTATCATCTAAGATCCTTTACACATTAACATTTGCAAAATCTACACCATGTATGTATCTGGTCACATGAAATAACAGCAGCCTCCGTAGTCTTTTGCTCCTCCCCATCGTAGATGACATCAACTTGGTCACATGACCTAAAGTGTTGAATGGTGAGAAAGAGGCATGGGGAGGAGCAGCTGAGAGGGACATGCCTTCTCTGACTTATTTTATGGGGATGTAAGGAAAACTATTTTTAGTAAAAGAAGGGTGTATTTAGATTTAGTTGTATTTGTGAAAAATGTGGCAAAAGATACATATTTTTAAAATACATAATTCTTTTATTCATGGCCTATCTCAGCTACCTACCTAGCTGTTTAAGCACTATTCAGTTTTTTGCACGTCCTTTGCAGTGCAAACTGCTTGCACATGTATTTATAAAGTGTCTGTGAAAAATGTCTAAATTCTGCACTGAAAGGGACATTCGTCATGCATTGTCCAAACAGAATTGTGTTGCACACTCTTTGTTAAAGATGCCCCCAAAAAAGTTGTGCTGTGCAGGGGGGCGCAGGATTCATGAAGAATGTGCACCACAATTCATGAATCTGGCGCCCCCTGCACTATACACAGTCAAACTGCACCTAGTACAGACTGCACAGCTTTTGACAAATGTGGGCCAGTACAGAACTGGAAGCATTTTTTTTTAATCTTTTTCAAATTCAACAAAATATAAAATATACAAACAAGAAAACAAAATAATGTACTATTTAACACTCACTCCTCACTACTCTTCCTCAGCAATGTACTCAGTAGGCTAACAGAATCACAGATCTTTCCCATAGAGGCACATGGGTCTGTAAATGAGCAATATACACAAAACTGGAGGATTTTGTTTAAACAAAACTTCAGAAGTTGCTTACTTTTTTTTAAATAAAAGCATATTAGGTATAATGACTTCTGCCCCTTTCTTATTAATTTATGTAGAGCACCAGCTAATTTGTATATATCACACCAACTACCTACAATACCAGCACTGCCCAAAATTGAACTAATATACTGCTAAGTATTGTATAGACAGCACTAGCACTGCATAATAATTTATATATATAGCACCAGCTAATTTTTATATATAGCACCAACTATCTACAGCACCAGTGTCTCAACCACAGGCGACTAGTTAATCTATATACAGTTCCAGCACTGCCCAAATAAAGCTTCATATTGCAGATTGTTTACAGTTGGTTATTGCAGCCCGGGCTAAAGTTCAGTAAATTACCAGCATGCAGAGAGTTTCACCAAAGGTCATAGTTGGCAGAAAGTTCCATTTGTAACTAAGGGTCGTCTGTAAGTAGGGTGTTATTTAGTCCAGGACTGTCTCTACAATTGTTTTTTTTAATGGTGGTTAGCACCGTCATAAACTATCTCTATGTTGTGGTAGTACTGCTCTGATGGAATCCAAATTTTTCATGGTGTATGATGTCTAACATATACAAGTTACTGCTTTAACAATCAACATTTCCAATACTCAACCACAGTGTATTTATGGCTTTTAAACATTAGTAGTTTTGCAAAGTCCATCCACAAAGCACTTCTTCTAATCCATCTTAAGAGAAAACTGAGTCATTGATTAATTAGGAAACTATAATAAGTATCAATGCTTTGAGGGGGTTTCAAATGGACAACACATGTTCAGATTATTTATCTTAAGTGCCACCAAGCCAGCATCACAAGTTCCATCCTCTTGGGAGTGTTACCTTCAATGTCTCAGCAGTGAAGAATTACATGTCCTCCTAAAGCCTCACTGTCATTACTTTTATCTGGCCCAAGAAAACAATTGGCTTCATTGGATGAGCCCTAAACATATATTCAGTCTCGTTCCTTTCAGTAACTTATTCAGCAAATGTTGGAGATATTTGAGTAACTTCCCTTTGGGTTCAGAAGTGTCCAATGCCATTGTAATATGTCAGTGTCACCCCTCCTGACCTTGTAAGTGATCACTTCATAGAGGATTCATGTTAAGGTCTCCAGATGTCCAGCCACTCAATTTTTCAGGACTTTCTTATTTGCAGTAAAATTTTTGTCAAAACAAATATTTGTCAAGCGGATATTATTGTCAAGTAGCAATGTGCTGACTATCATACTATGTTTATATTGGATAAGAAAAATAAATATAATCCAATTTTTTTGGCCTGATTAAGTTTTTGATATTGTAGTCAAGAGTTTGTTTGGTCTATTATAGTATTTCCTAAGTATCTTCCGGCTAAGAAACCGCAAACCAAGTAGAGATCCCATTGAGCTAATTAGTTTTACATTACAACTATGTCATCCAAGTACAGGCGGTTCCCTACTTAAGAACGCTTGACTTACAGGCAACCCCGAGTTACAAACGGACCTCCGGCTGTTGGTAATTTACTATACTTTAGCCTTAGGCTCCAATAAACAGCTATAACAGTTATTAAAGTTGTCTGAAATGAAGCTTTATTGTTAATCCTGGTTCTTATGACAATCCAACATTTTTAAAATTCAATTGTCACAGAGACCAACAGAAAATTTGTCTGGGGTTACAATTATAAAATATACAGACCCGACTTACATACAAATTCAACTTAAGAACAAACCTACAGAACCTATTTTGTACGTAACCTGGGGACTGCTTGTATATTGTATCACTGTATCAGAATGTTCAGGTTCTGAACATTGGCCTCAAAGCTACTATTTTTACTAAAGCAATGATGACGGTATAATGGATCATAGCTGGTAAATCCTGTTGCCTTATATTAATTTACATGGGTTTCTATTGTTTTCAATAGGAAAAAATAACATTGCAGACTCCGTTCAAGTTAGAGGATACCTTTGATAATAATTCCTCTATTTATATAGTGCACACAGAAAATGCCAAATCCATCCCTGTCCCCAATGGGGCTCACAATCTAATCAACCTACCAGTATGTTTTGGAGTGTGGGAGGAAACAAGACATTTTTTATATTTTATATATTAGATTTTTTATTTTTATACTTTTAGGATATGTCCACAAGTACACACTTGCAGCAATTAAGTTTTCCATAGTAGTTTTTATTGCAAATCCAAATTAAAATATATATAATGAATCAGCAACAAAACATGAATTGTATTTGGGCTTGTCACTGATTTTGCTGAGGATTTGCACTGGATTTTAGGGAGGCTCTACACTTGCCAAGTTTGGTCCGTGAACAACGAATTGTGCAGGTTTTTGCTTCAGACTGAATCCACTCCTAGGGATGGTACTGTTTGCACAGGTATTTAAAGGGATTTTCCCCCGAACAAAAGTTAGGGCCTAACTTGCTGATCAGTGGGGGTCTCAGCACAGATCACGAAAAATGAGGGGTCCGATGGGGTTCGACGTAGCTCCGTCAGACCCCTTGTTGCTCCCGGACAGTAATGGAGCAGACAGCCGTTACTGTTCTTAGTAAATGTGCCCCATTAAGTCCGACATAATTGTGGTTCATGCCCGTTAAACTGAGTGCACCTGTCAGAACCGTTCAGTGTGAATTGTGCCTCTGGAGTCTGGACACACCCGATGACTATGGTCCAGCAGTTAATGAGTTACCTGGTCTTTGCTGGACTGATGCAGCTGATTTCAGCTCCAATCAGCACTAGTCCTATCAGCTTCTTGTCTGTCTCTCCAGCTTTACTTATAAGGCTGCCAGTGGCTCAATTGCGTGCTGGCTATTGTCTTGTTCTTACCTGGATATCCCAGCTCCCCATATTTCCCTGTGACCTCTTTGTACCTTCTGTTATCGTTGCCGAACCTTTGCCTGACTTTGACTACCGTTTTTGCCTACTGTATTTGTACTGCGATTCTTCTGGTTTTTGATTCTGGCTTGTCGACTACCCCTTATTGTGTTGTCTGTCTTGTCCAGTTACGTGTGTCACTTACATAGTATAGGGACCGCCACCGAGGTTGTCCGCAGTTGCTAGAGCTGTCTTGAGGCAAGCAGGTAGGGACAGTGGGAGGGGGTTCAGCCTCAGGGCTCACTGTCTGGTTGTCTTTCCCCCCACCTACTGACAGAATAGCCAGCCCCAAAAATATACTGTCGCTGTCATGGACAGCAGAACTACGTTGACAAATATTGTGGAACAGATGCAGCAAATCAACACCATGGTGCAGGAACTAGCTGTTCGGCTTCATGAGCAGGAGACGGCCCCACGTCAGTTTACCATGGCTTCCCCAGCACCACCTGAGCCACCTGTACAACTCCCAGATAAGTTCAGTGGGGATAGAAAGAGATTCTGTGCCTTTCGGGAGGGGTGTAAATTGTTTTTTAGATTGCGCCCCCGCTCTTCTGGGGATGAGGTCCAGAAGGTGGGCATAGTTATGTCTCTACTCCAGGGGTCACCACAGGAATGGGCTTTCTCGTTACCTCCTAGTTCTCCTGAGTTGCAGACGGTGGATGGGTTTTTTCAGGCCCTAGGGCTACTGTATGAAGACCCGGATAGTGCAGCTAATGCTGAACGTCACTTGACAGGTCTGAGGCAGGGTAGGCGTCCTGTGGAGGAATATTGCTCGGAGTTTAGGCAGTGGAGTGGTCCCTCCACTTGGAATGACTCGGCACTCCGATTTCAGTTTCGTGTCGGACTGAATGATCGGTTGAAGGATCTGTTGGTAGCTTATCCCACTCCTAGTTCACTTGAGGATAGCATGACATTAGCTATCCGAGTTGACAGACGCTTGAGAGACAGGCTAAAGGAGAGAGGTACATCAGACGCTTTTAGACCTTCACCTATTCGTGTTACCAACCCTAGTCCTTCCCCTCCTGCTATACCCCCATCAGAGGAACCTATGCAAGTGGATTCTACTGATGCCAAGACCAGACGTGCATATCATGTGTTGAACAACTTATGTTTCTACTGTGGGAAAGCAGGACATCGAGTCCGGCAATGTCCATCCCTTCCTGGACCACCGCCGGAAAACTTCTACGCCTGAGTGACTATCGAGGGGGTCACTCAGGCGAACAGGTAACCTTCACCAATAAGAATAAGTTATTATTGCCTATTTCATTGTCTTTGGGAGGGAGAAACATCTCTGGTTATGCTCAGATTGACTCGGGGTCTTCTGCTAATTTTGTTAACCCTATGTTCTTTTCCGGTCTAGAGGTGTGTCCCCTTCTGCTCCGATCTCCTGTTAATGTCACAGGAGCAGACTCAGCCCCCTTTGCTCAGGGGGATATACGTTACATCACTCCCTGCCTTGAGGTTAAGGTGGGGGCAGTTCATGTGGAACGTATGAAGTTTTTGTGTCTGCATAACCTGTCGTCTGATGTGATCTTAGGTTTGCCTTGGTTGGAGAAGCACAATCCTGTTTTTAATTGGGCAAACCGGGAACTGGTGAAATGGGGTACTGAATGTGACTCCCATTGTGAGGTGGTTTCTTTTGCTGAGTGCTCTTCCATGGAAGAGGATATTCCGAGTTTTTTGTCCGATTACGCGGATGTATTTGATGAAAAAACTGTGGACGGATTGCCGCCACACAGATCATACGACTGTGCCATTGAATTAATTCCCGGCGCCAAGTTTCCTCGAGGTCGTATTTTTAACTTGTCTTGTCCGGAAAGGGAGGCTATGCGGGAGTATATTAAGGAAAGTCTCCAGAAGGGTCACATTCGCCCATCTTCATCCCCATTGGGAGCAGGGTTCTTTTTTGTGGGAAAGAAGGATGGGGGATTACGACCCTGTATAGATTATCGACAACTTAACAGAATCACTGTTAAGAATCAACACCCTCTACCCCTGATTCCTGACTTATTTAACCAAATTGTGGGGGCCAAATGGTTTTCCAAGATAGACTTGCGAGGGGCTTACAATTTGATTAGAATCAGAGAGGGTGATGAATGGAAGACCGCTTTCAATACACCAGAGGGTCATTTTGAATATCTAGTGATGCCTTTCGGTCTATGTAATGCCCCGGCGGTCTTTCAACATTTTGTGAATGATATATTTCGTCAGCATCTAGGTCGTTTTCTTGTGGTCTACTTAGATGACATTTTGATTTTTTCTCCCGACTGGGCTTCACACATAAAACATGTTCGTATAGTGATGGAACTGCTTAGACAAAACAGTCTGTTTGCTAAGTTGTCTAAATGTCAGTTTGGTATCCAGGAGGTCTCTTTTTTAGGTTACTACATCACCCCTAATTCCTTCCGTATGGATCCCCTTAAGGTGGTGGCCATCGAAAAGTGGGAACGTCCCAATAATTTGAAGGCCTTACAAAGATTTCTGGGGTTCGCTAATTATTATAGGAAATTTATTAAGGGGTTTTCTGTTATAGCCAAACCACTTACTGATCTCACCAGGAAGGGGGCAGATCTTGTCAACTGGTCTCATGAGGCTATCCGAGCTTTTGACAAGCTCCGTAAGTGTTTTTCAGAGGCCCCAGTATTGACTCAACCTAATTTTGAACGTCCATTTATTGTGGAGGTGGACGCATCAGAGGTAGGGGTAGGAGCGGTGTTGTCCCAAGGATCGGACACTCTTACTAACCTGCGACCTATTGCGTTCTTCTCAAAGAAGTTCTCTCAAGCTGAATGTAACTATGATATCGGTAATAGAGAACTATTGGCCATCAAGTTGGCATTTGATGAATGGAGGCATTTCCTTGAAGGTGCCAAACATAAGGTGGTGGTACTCACTGATCATAAGAATCTGGTTTACCTAGACAATGCTAAACGTCTCTCGCCACGTCAAGCCCGATGGGCTTTGTTTTTTACCAGATTCGATTTTGAAGTCACTTACCGACCTGGTCCCCGTAATATCAAGGCTGACGCCTTGTCTCGTAGCTTTGATATAGAAAGTTCCCCCAGGACTCAATCTGATACTGTTTTAAGACCCGGGGTAGTAGTGTCTATTTTGCAACCTGACTTGGTGACCCTGATTGCAGAATCTCAGGGTCAAGCACCTCATAACACTCCAGACTCTTTGTTGTATGTACCGCCTAACCTTCGACTCCGAGTTCTTGAAGAGATTCATAGTTCAGTTTTGTCTGGTCATCCAGGTGTGGCAGGTACTAAGTATCTGCTCTCACGCCATTACTGGTGGCCATCTTGGGCTCGAGATGTCAAGGCTTTTGTCGAAGCTTGTGAGGTTTGTGCTAGGTCCAAGGTCCCTCGTAGACCACCCGAGGGTCTGTTACATCCTCTACCGGTTCCTACGAGACCTTGGACGCATCTTTCTATGGATTTTATTACCGACTTGCCACTATCTAAGGGTAAGACAGTCATTTGGGTAGTGGTGGATAGATTTTCTAAGATGTGTCATCTCATCCCACTACGCAAACTGCCTAACGCTCGCACACTCGCCACACTTTTTATTAATCATATTCTACGTCTTCATGGGGTGCCTGAGAATGTTGTTTCCGACAGGGGTGTCCAGTTTGTGGCTAGGTTTTGGAGGGAGTTCTGTGGCAAATTAGGTATCTCTCTGTCCTTCTCGTCTGCATTCCATCCTCAGACCAATGGACAGACAGAGAGGACCAATCAATCGTTAGAGCAATTTCTAAGATGTTTTGTGGCTGATACTCAGAATAAGTGGAAAGACTTCATTTCTCTAGCAGAGTTTGCTATAAACAATCATGAACAACGTTCTATTAAGATGTCACCTTTCTTCTGTAATTATGGTTTTAACCCCAGGTACTCGTCTGTTCATTCTGCAGAATCTATTAATCCCTCAGCCGAGGTCATTTTCTCTAAACTGTGCACAGTTTGGGCCCAAGCTCATCAGAACTTGGTAAAAGCCCAAGAGGCTTATCAAAGACATGCTAATAAAAGACGTATATCTGGTCAGCAATATGTACTAGGTGAGAAGGTCTGGCTTTCAGCTAAAAATCTGAAACTTAGGGTGCAGTCAGGGAAACTGGCACCCAAATATATTGGACCTTATACCATTGTGGAAATCATTAATCCGGTAACCTTTAGGTTGAAACTACCCAATGCTCTTCGTATCCATCCTGTGTTTCATAAGTCTCTTCTTAAAAGATATGTGCCATCGGTGTTGCCTTCACCTCCTCCGGCTCCACTCATCGTCCAGGGGGAATTGGAGTATGAGGTGGAGAAAATTTTGAATTCCCGCTGGGTACAGGACTCCTTACAGTATCTGGTCCACTGGAAGGGTTTCGGACCGGAGGAGCGCACGTGGATCTCTGCTAAAGACATGCATGCGCCCCGTCTGGTCCGGCGGTACCATTTACATAATCCTTCTAAGCCTGGTCCAATGATTAAGGGTCCTGAGGCCCCTCATAAGAGGGGGGGTACTGTCAGAACCGTTCAGTGTGAATTGTGCCTCTGGAGTCTGGACACACCCGATGACTATGGTCCAGCAGTTAATGAGTTACCTGGTCTTTGCTGGACTGATGCAGCTGATTTCAGCTCCAATCAGCACTAGTCCTATCAGCTTCTTGTCTGTCTCTCCAGCTTTACTTATAAGGCTGCCAGTGGCTCAATTGCGTGCTGGCTATTGTCTAGTTCTTACCTGGATATCCCAGCTCCCCATATTTCCCTGTGACCTCTTTGTACCTTCTGTTATCGTTGCCGAACCTTTGCCTGACTTTGACTACCGTTTTTGCCTACTGTATTTGTACTGCGATTCTTCTGGTTTTTGATTCTGGCTTGTCGACTACCCCTTATTGTGTTGTCTGTCTTGTCCAGTTACGTGTGTCACTTACATAGTATAGGGACCGCCACCGAGGTTGTCCGCAGTTGCTAGAGTTGTCTTGAGGCAAGCAGGTAGGGACAGTGGGAGGGGGTTCAGCCTCAGGGCTCACTGTCTGATTGTCTTTCCCCCCACCTACTGACAGCACCAGAGAAAAACTGGTGAACTCAACTAATGTACTCGGTCTTTATGAATCGGGCGCATCTGCAAATGTGGGCCACTAATTTTAGGTGGCAGGTTCGGTCTTGTAGAAGATTTTGCTCCCCATCTTGCTACTGGTAATGCTGCCCTAGGTCTCCTTATTGTGTGCAGTCGGAAAAAAATTTGGGACTTTGCACTGAGATAGGATCTGGGATAGTGAACTAGAATAGGACATGTAAGTTATTGCACAAGCACTAAGCATCTTCATTTAAAAAAGAAACAATATGCATAGGGTTCATATTCGTTCACTTCGTCTGTATGCAGTCCATTTTTTGGTAAAATATAGTTATATTGAATAATAATTTAACATTCACATTTCTCGTACAAATAAACACTTGTATACAAAGTTGCTGGCCCTCTCTGTCGCAAGTTGTGGCTTTCATGGCTGAAAGGCATCTGAATACTTCCCAAATTAACAAGCCGAGCCCTGACTTCCTGATATTACACCACACACTGCTTCGCACATACATCCTCTGGCGCTGTGCACATTGGCTGCAGCGTGCATGTGTTTATTCTGGCAGCCCTGATTATTTCAGCTTGCATGTTATAAGTGGAGTCTCTGTCTCCCAGGTCCTTCTGTGCCCACATCAGATGTGGTTTTCTGATGCTTTGTGTTTATTCCCTGCTCATCTGTATCATCCAGTCCCAGACATAGCAGAGATCTCGGCCATCTGGTTTATTTATATAGAAGCTTTATCTAAGATCTCATTTGGAAGGCTTTCCATTACATATAAAGATCTCTATGTTAAAATGCTAAAAATGGTCTTAAGTCACAAATATCTATTTATTCTCCGTATGCAGTTTGGCAGCTGGTGGTCACAGGTTACCTAAACCCACATCCTGGCTCTTACTGTATTTATTCTGCCGCATATGGAATTAAAGAGTCTATTCCATCTATTTATATACACATAATCATCATCTATGTGTAAATAGAACATTACGGGCAATTTATTCATGGCCAAATATTTCCAGAGCTAAGCAAGTCTTTCTGTCTCTGCAATTGCAAATGACACAAAGCTTTATAATTTATAGTGTTATGAGTGTTACATCTTATTCTGGAACATAGTGTGGGAAGAAGTTGTTATGGAGGTGACACTTTACTGTAAGTAACTGTTTTATTTAGTTGCACAGTGTGGAGATGTGCTACATGGATCTGAAAACATTGGAGGGCAATTCTGCAGCAATAAATCATGCACGGGAGAGGTCATCATGCGGTTCTGGAACCGATGGAACACATTGTTACCTGTACGTGGCCACTTCTGCCTTTGTCTGATCGGTAGTGTAGTTACTAACTAACCTTTTACTATGTGAGACAACCCTCAATATCTGTAGTGAAAGTCACAAAACGAGCCAAGTTTGTCTTTCGTATATGAGCCAGTAGCACAATGTGATTGTGTCTTTACTTTAGTTATTAGTTTTAGTTATTACTTTTTGATTAAGATGTGGGTCCGTTATTAAGGTTTGTCTGGCAAGTTTATTAGACATGATGTAACAGAGGGTTAAAGGTAGTGGGCTGCATCTATGTATCTAAAATGTCAAGACTGCTTGACACCCTCACTCTCTATACAGCCCAGAATCTATAGTAGCCTTAATCTGCCACTGCTGATAAGTGTAAGGTTATTTATTTTGGGACCAACAAGAAAAATGAATGTATGATAATTGGGTGAGTCTACAATAGAGAAAAATTTGGAAGTTATTATTCCTATTAAAAAAAATTCATCCAATGCCAGTATTCTGCATCAAATACCAACAAAATGTTATCTTGTAAAATGAATGGTCTGGATTCTAGAGAACAAGGCATCCTTTTTTCCGTCTATAAAACACTGGTTTGATCACATGCATGTGTATAAAGTGTCATTTTCAGCAGTTCATTAGAAAAATAACCTAAGGCTGGAGAGAATTGAAGGAAGGTTGGTGGTTCAATAATAATCTTTATTTATATAGCGCCATCAAATTCCGTAGAGAGAAGAGAGATATGGAGGTGCAGCTTTATTCAGAGCTTTGTGGATGAGGGTTATTATTTTAAAGTGAGTACGGAAGGAGACAGGCAGCCAGTGCAGTGATTGGCACAAACTGGAGGCATCCGTGTAGAGTTTGGTCTTAACCCCTTAACGCTGAAGCCACTTTTCACCTTCCTGACACAGACCATTTTTTAAAATCTGACATGTGTCTATTTAAGTGGTTATAACTTTGGAACGCTTTAACATATCCAGTTGATTTTGAGATTGTTTTTTCGTGACACATTGTACTTCATGCTGGTTGAGAAATTTAATCAATATATTTAGTATTTATTTATGAAATAAATGGAAATTTGGCAAAAATTTTGAAAAAAACAATGTTTTCCAAATTCAAAATTTTCTACTTTTTGGAAAGTTGGTCATATCACTAAAATAACTTGATAACTAACATTTTCCATATGTCTGCTTTAACTTGGCATCATTTTTCAAACATCTTTTCCTTTATTTTGGATGTTAGGAGGCTTATAACTTTAGGTGCAATTTTTCAGATTTTCACGAAAATCATCAAAACCTACTTTTGGAGGGTCAATTTAGTTAGAAGTGACTTTATAAGGCCCACATGACAGAAACCCCCCACAAATGACACCATTTTAGAAACTACACCCCTCAAAATATTCAAAACAACCTTTGGGAATTTTGTTAACCCTTTGAGCGTTTCATGAGCGTGAAAGATAAATGAAAGTGAAATTAGAGAAATGTAATTTTATCTTACTATAGATTCATTGAACACTAAAATTTGCACCTTCACAATGGGTTAAAAAGGAAAATGCATTTTACAATGTTGAGGGCAATTCCTCTTGAGTATGCCAACACCCATTTTGTCACTGTACCCTGCTGTACGGGCACAGGGGGGAACTTGGAATGGAAAGAGCGTTGTTTCGTTTTTGCAGGGTAAATATGGCTGAAAAAGTTTACATGTGTCAGGATGCATTTGGAGAGCCATAGTGGTACCAAAACAGAGGAAAGCCCCAACATGAGACACCATTTTGGAAAGTACACCCCTTGGAGAGTTTAGCAACTTGTAATTTGTGTATTTTCCCCAACAGGTGTTTGATTCAATTAGGCCCCAAAAGGGAAAAAAGGTGAAAATGTTCTCAAAAAAGTAACTTTTACCCCAAATTTTTGTAAGCCACAAGGGATAAAAGATGAAACAACCCCATAAATGTGTAAAACTATTTCTCCTAAGCACAGAACTGCACCACTTTTGCATATAAAGTGTTGTATGGGTGCACAGTAGGGCTCAGAAGGGAAAGAGGGGCTTTGGCCTTTTAGAAGCCAGATTTGACAATCATCCTTTACATGTGTCAGGATGCATTTGGAGAGCCCTAGTGGTACCAAAACAGAGGGGAACCCCAACAAGTGTCACCATTTTGGAAAGTTCACCCTTTGGAGAATTCAGAAAGGTGTAATATGTGTATTTACCCCTACAGGTGTTTGCTTCAATTAGGTCCCTAAAAGGAAAAAGGTGAACATTTTCCCAAAAAAGTCACTTTTACGGCTAATTTTTGTATCCCATAAGGCATTAAAGATGAAACAACCCCAAAAAATGTGTACTAGCATTTCTCCCGAGTATAAAATTGCCCCACACATGCAAATAAAATGTTGTATGGGTACGCAGTGAAGCTCAGAAGGGAAAGAGGGGCGTTGGCCTTTTAGAAGCCAAATTTGACAGACATCCTTTACATGTGTCAGGATGCATTTAGAGAGCCGTAGTGGTACCAAAACAGAGGGGAACCCCAACAAGTGTCACCATTTTGGAAAGCACACCCTTTAGAGAATTTAGCAAGGTGTAATATGTGTATTTGTCTGTAAAGGTGTTTGATTTAATTAGGACTTAAATAGATAAAAGGTGAACATTTTCTTATAAAGGTCATTTTACTCCTAATTTTATATAGCCACAAGGGATAAAAAAATGTAATAACCCCCCAAAATGTGTAAACCTATTTCTCTCGAGTGTAGAAGTACCCCACATGTGTATATAAAATGTTGTATGGGCGCACAGTAAAAGGAAAGGGGAATGTTTGCCTTTTAGAAGCCAAATTTGACAGAAATGTTTGACATGCATTTGGAGAACCCTAGTGGTATAAAACAGATAAGAATCCGAAAAGTGACCCTAATCTTTGAATGCACACCCCTTAGAGAATTTTGCAATGTGTAATATATGTATTTGCCCCTACAGGTGAATGATCCAATTAGGCCCGAATCATTAAAAAGGTGAAAATTTTCCTATAAATGTCACTTTACCCCTAATTTATGTAAGCCACAAGGGATAATATATTAAATAACCCCAAAAAAGGTGTAAAACTATTTCTCCCGAGTGTAGAAGTACCCCACATGTGCATATAAAATGCTTTATGGGCGCACAGTAGAGGAAAAGAGGGATGTTGGTCTTTTAGAGGCCAAATTTGTAAGAAATCCTTCACATGTGTCAGGATACATTTGGAGAGCCGTAGTGGTACCAAAACAGAGGAAAACCCGAAAAGTGACCATAATTGTTGAATGTACACCCCTTGGGGAATATAGCAAGGTGTAATATGTGGTGTAGTGTAATACACGTGGTGAAATGAGCATTTTGAACATATACGTGGTTTCCAAATACGATGTGCGATGGAGTCCAAGATGGAAATTGCAATTATTTCTGGAAAGTTCAGTGCCCATTATGTGGCGCCCCTTATGAAATAATGGAGGGGTATAGGGAGCAACGGGACATAACAGTTGTTACAATTATTCATTTTACCGAAATTAATTCACAACAGGTTGGGCGTAAATTGTGAATGTCTAGTGTATAAGGAGGTAGAATATACCAGGGGACCAACTAAACTTTTGTCACTCTGGAGGTGTCGCAGGTCTCTTAGTAGTATATAGTGTCCATCCTTAGTATGTAGTGTCCATCCTTAGTATATAGTGTCCATCCTAACTTCTCTTTTGGAACAGACTCTTTATTGAGTCCTACCATTAGAAGCAGCAGAATTCACCGGGAAAATGCTGTCCTGGCAAAATACAGGAACATCTAAACCAGAGGTACTGGGGCCCCGTCCTTCTTGTCCCAATATTAGTTTCCTAATATCTTCCTCTTGAAAACAGAGAAATGATAAGGCAGGACCTGCACATTGGAACAGCTCGTAAGAGTTGTACAGCATCATCTCTACAATGTGCATGGCCAGCACTTTTGTACCATATCTTGGTTTTTCGTAGGGAAATTATCGCCAAGTGTTGCTCTTATTCACCCTAGCGATGCCCATTGTGACGAATATTGCTGCTTTTGGCTGGACCATATCGACCAGCAAATAGCGGCAAACATGGACAGAGGGGGGCAACAAAACCCCTCTGGACCGCAAGGCAAAATTGGTGGCTGTCAGGAACAGCCGCCACTCTGCCCCGATCACCGTGTCTACAGACATGGTGACCGGTATTACAGACGTCATAAGTAAATTCGCTGCTATTGGCTTGTCTGAATCGATGAGCCAATAGCAGCGATAATAAACTGGGGGTGTGTGGGGGGGACGTAACCCTTCTGGTCCATGGGGCAGGATGGATGGCTGTCAGGAACAGCCGCCGTCTTACCCCGATCAGTGAACAGCCGCCGTCTTACCCTGACCGGTGTTGGAAAGTCACTACCCGCCGCACCGTTCTATAACAACGCTCGTTGGGAATAGGCTATACAATCTTTATTTATTTTTTTAAGCAATTTAGACAAATAAGGGCTTATTTTTTGCGAGACGAGATGCACTGTAAAAAAAACCTTAATTTTAGTGGGTTTTTAGCTTATTGAAGAAATTTTATTAACTTTTTACGTGTGGAGGAAAATAAAATCATCAATTCTTGTTTTGGATTTTTAGCATTTTTTGGGGGGTTGTTCACTGTAGCATAACAATAATATATTATCTTTATTCTACGGATCACTACGATTACGGTGATACCTCATTTATATAGTTTTATTTATATTTGTCCAATTTTATTGAAGGAAAACTAGAATAGAAAAAATTTCATTTGTTTTAGTATTGCCATTTTTATAGTGGCATAATTATAGTATTTTTTGGTTTACGGAGCTGGTTGTAAGCTTATTTTTTGCGTGACAAGTTGCTCTTTTTATCGGTATCATTTTGGTGCTTGTAACTTTTTCGGATCACTTTTTAGAACATTTTTTGTAAAGCAATTTGATAAAAAGTTTTAATTTTTGGCACGTTTTTGGGTTTTTTTTTTTACCACGTTCATCGAGCGTGTCCAATTATGATTAGGATTTATTGTACGGATTGTTACGGACGCGGCGATACCAAATAAGTGGGGTTTTTTCGTGATTTAGTGTTTTTTATACTTTATTACTTGTGTAAAGGGAAATGTGGTGTTTGGGGGGACTTTCACTTTCTTTTATTATTTATTTTTACTGTAAAAAACCTTTATTTATTTATTTTTCCTTTTTTTACAGGTAATGACATCTAAGCTTGAACAAGTGATCTTCTGATCACTTGTTCAAGCTTTTTTTACAGGTTACACAGTGCAATACAGATGTATTGCACTGTGTAATGTAAGACACTGAGCATGCTGCGCATGCCCAGTGTCTTACAGCCGGGTCCTGCCAGGAGGCACGGACCCGGCACCGAGAGGAGGATCGCGCAGCCCCGGGCACCGGCAGTCCCGGGGCTGCGATCGGAGGAGCGGACCCCCCGGTAAGCGCCGCGGGGGGGTCCGATTCGCATTTAAATAGGTTTAAATGCCTCTGACACGCCGCGGTCAGCGCGACCGCGGCGTGTTAGGGGTTAACACCCGCGATCGGAGAAATCTCCGATCGCGGGTGTTAGAGGCGGGTGTCAGCTATAACATATAGCCGACACCCGCAGCTTCTGGCCCCGGCTCCGTTCAGGAGCCGGGGCCAGAAGCTTGACGTAATAGTACTGCATTTTGCGGGAACGCACCTCCCGCGATGCAGTACTATTACGTCAAATGTCGGGAAGGGGTTAAAGACGAGCCTGGCTGCTGCATTAAGTATAGATTGTAGAGGAGAGAGTTTAGCGAGTGGAAGACCGATTAGTAGGGAGTTACAGTAGTCTAGTCGAGAGTGAGTAAGTGCAACAATTAGCATTTTAGAAGTTTCAATTGTCAGAAATGCTCAGATTCTGGAAATGTTTCTGAGATGCTTCTGGCAAGAGCGAGCAAGAGATTGAATATATGGTGAAAAGGAGAGGTCGGAGTCCAATGGCTTAAGAGATCTCAACTGTGAATTTTCATGTATTTATTGTTTAGAAAACATAATATATTTCTATGAATGTGTCATGGTAAAATTATTGAATATACTCCTATGGCAATTGCAAAGTGGAAGGCAAGGTTACTTATTTGTTAAGGGAATGTGGATCCAGAGATCTGTCTGATTGCGAGCAGAGCTAGGAAAGGAATTTTTGTCCATGTTGGAAAATTGAGGTATTAACATAGTGAATTTTATCTTGGACCTTCTTATTTAGTCCTTTAACTCTCATTTTGTCATATGGCAGAAGAGAAGTGATTCTCATTGGCTTCACAAAGTTATTTTATGATATTATATACATTCAAATGTGGAAGGGGAATGATACGTGACTGCAGGTTTAGGTTGTCTATTGTCTGTAGTTGATAACTTTCTCCAGCAGCTGCATTAATCTTCATGGACGCACAGTATATCCAACATTAAAGCAAAGTCATAAAAATTGCAATGTGTTCATAGCGAGACATAACCATGGACATTGTAGTTGGCTGAGCTCTCAAACTGGAGCTTTAAAAGGTGACGGTGTGTGTGTCTTTAGTGATAGTTTGGCTGATATTTTTAGGATAGGAATGTGTATTGTACTGTTAGGAGCCGTCACTACTACTATTATTGGGTGCTGTAGATTGAAATGTATTTTTTTACATACAGCCAATAGTTGAAGTCATAGTCTCAGGTAGCCTTATTCAATGAAACTAGTCAGTATGTGGCCACCTACTATTGACACGACAATTAAGGGCAGGTTGCTTCATTTTTTAAGGTGCCTATAAAAGGAAATGCCCATCACTTAATCCTATTCTTACTCCTATATCTTAGTTCTCAAAGACCCCCTTACTACAGTCATGGCCATAAGTTTTGAGAATGACACAAATATTATATTTTTAGATGATCTGTTGCCCTCTGGTTTTTATGTGTGTTTGTCAGATGTTTTTATCACATACAGAAATACAAGTGCAATCATATTATGAGTAACAAAAGCTTTTATTGACAATTAGAATGAGTTACTGCAGCAAGTCAATATTTGCAGTGAAGACCCTTTTTCTTCAGGACCTCTGCAATTCTCCCTGGCAGCTCTCAATCACCTTCTGGACCAAATCCTGACTGATAGCAGTCCATTCTTGCACAATCAATCACCTTTGCTCCATCATGCTGGAAAAGGTGTTTTTGATCACCAAACTGCTCTTGGACGGTTGGGAGAAGTTGCTCTTGGAGGACATTCTGGTACCATACTTTATTCATGGATGTGTTTTTAGGCAAGACTGTGAGAGAGCCGATTCCCTTGGCTGAGAAGCAACCCCACACATGAATGGTTGCAGGATGCTTTACAGTTGGCATCAGACAAGACTGGTGGTATCGCTCACTTTGTCTTCTCCGAACAAGCTGTTTTCCAGATGTTCTAAACAATTGGAAAGGGGATTCATCAGAGAAAATGACTTTACCCCAGTCCTCAGCAGTCCACTGCCTGTAGCTTTTGCAGAATCTCAGTCTGTCCCTCGTGTTTTTTCTGGAGAGAAGTGGCTTCTTTGCTGCCCTCCTTGACACCAGGCCTTGCTCCAAGAGTCTCCGCAGTCTCACAGTGCATGCAGATGCACTCACACCTGCCTGCTGCCATTCCTGAGCAAGCTCTGCACTGCTGGTAGCCCGATCCCGAAGCTGAAACACTTTTAAGAGATGGTTGTGGCGCTTGCTGGTCCTTCTTGGGCACCCTGGAGCCTTTTGGCAACATTGGAACCTCTCTCCTTGAATTCCTTGATGATGCGATAGATTGTTGACTGAGGTGCAATCTTTCTAGCTGCGATACCCTCCCCTGTTAGGCCAGTTTTGTGCAGTGCAATGATGACTGCACGTGCTTCTTTAGAAATAACCATGGTTAACAGAAGAGAAACAATGATGCCAAGCACCAGCCTCCTTTTATAGTGTCCAGTGGTGTGATTCTTCCTTAATCATGACAGATTGATCTCCAGCCCTGTCCTCATCAAGACCCACACCTGTGTCACTGGAGCAATCACTGAAACCATGTTAGCTGCTCCTTTTAAGGCAGGACTGCAATGAAGTTGAAATGTGTTTTGGGGGAAAAGTTCATTTTCTAGGCAAATATTGACTTTGCAATTAATTGCTGTTAAGCTGATCACTCTTTATAACATTCTGGAGTATATGCAAATTGCCATTATAAAACCAGATGCAGTAAACTTTGTAAAAATTAACATTTGTATCATTCTTTTGGCCATGAAAATCTTTTGGCCATGACTGTACATAAAGAGACACCAGCACTATAAATACCATAGGGTATATAGGTAGGGGGTCCCATAATAGACTTCCATTGGGGTACAGTAGCTTAAAGTCACATCCCAGTTACTGGGCACCGGCTACATTTTTAGTAATCTTTACCACATCTGGTTTCTTCACTAGTCTTAAAACAGGTGGGAATGAAAGCTTGTTCTTACTGATTCCAGTATCATAGTCCTGGTAATGATAGATCACTATTTTCCCAGGACACATTCTCCCCAGAGCTAGTTAGGAATTTCAGCTGCAATATATGATTTTCTTTCTAGCGATCTATGTATTCTGTCATAGAAAACTAGGTACTGTATAAAGGCGATTTTTAACTTGGATATTTTTAAAATTTCTTTTATGTCTATGTGTCAAAATGAATTTTACCCTGTGCCTAGGAGCTGGCACTTTACAATATCTTTTAATAGATATACTCTGTCTTCTAGTCCATCTGCCCCATCCATTTCCCCAGGGGACGCTGCTAAATCTCAATGTTATGCTCGGTTATCTGTGGGATTCTCAGAAGATTACAATGAGCTATTTTAGCTGTGAGCTGGGATGTCTTTTCAGTTATTTTGGGGACTCTCAGGTCTACTAAAAATTCCCATATAAAGCAAGGTATGAGTTTTGCGAGATAGAAGAAGTTATTTGGGTTAAGCATTAGAAAACATAGAGAAAATATGTTCTACATGAAGTGATGTCACTGAAATTACTATCTAAAATTAGCAAAACATATATTATATTTTACTTGAAAAAACACGGCATTTCTAACTATTATTATTTGAGGTTGGGGCTTCAAATTACATTTGGAAAAAGCACATCCTGATCACCTGTTTAGGATCCCAGTCTATGATCCAGGGTATAAAGAACCACTGCAATAAATGATCACCAACCTTGGCATACTTGATCTACCCTTGATCTACCCATCCATGTTGTGGTCATATATTTCACCTAGCAATATAATAATGCTGTGATTTCTTGGTTTATAGGGATACTATAAGCCATTACTCCAGTCAGGGACTGACCCACCAGAATACCAAAGGTTTCTCCAGTGGGCCTAAGCAGTAACCCAGTACTGGACCCAAGAATGTCGATTGAATGACACTAAGACCCCTAGGATAACTTTTATCTGCTGTGCCATAAAGAGCCCTAGTCTGACACTGTGACCCTCTGTAGTGACTTTGTGTGGGCAGCATTTATTCAACCAGGGGCTAGCTCCAATAAATAGTTTGATATCTTTCTGACTCACAAGACACATCTTCTGCATATAAAAAAGTGGCATATTAGGAGTCATATGGACATCAGCGAACATAAAATCTTTCAATCCTCATCGTAGCTTTAAACAAAAAACATGTTTGATTTCAACTTATTTTATCCATTTTGCAGCTTGGTTTGAATTCCTCTCATTTTCTGTACTGGAAATGGTGTGTTCCCCAGTGGAATCTCATAAAGTGGCTAAAATCTGTTATATCCTCCTTTTAATCTAATTGAAACAACCTTTTTTCATTTGACATTTTTCTCAGTAGAATCTACAAATGTAAAAGTATATTCTATCTTCTTCTGTATGTATGAAGCTATTGTAAATGTACCTGGATAAGTTTTTCTATGACATTCCTAGTAAGAGGGGTAACAAATAACTGTACAATATACTATAACCAATTTGTTTATTGCTCTTATAGGTGAAAGAATGTGTGTTATAAAAATACACATTCTGGCAAATTTAATTACCTGGTCCAGTCGTGATCCCCAATTCGAACGGTCTGACGAGGATGAAGTCCGGTGCGATTCATGAAGATCCGTTCCTGCATCCGTTGCATCCCCGCCGAGGTCCGCCGGAGTTCACCTTCTTCTTCCCGGTGCTTGTAAGTGCGTGTCTTGGGACACAATTCTAAATGTTAAATCTTGCGCATTGTCTGAATCCATTGGGTTGTCTGACAGCCCCCCCTCATTTCTGTTGCGTGAAAGCCGGCGGCAAAATCCGATTGTGTGCGTCAAAATCCCCTGTTAAGTGCGGCGCAAAACGGAAATCGTCGGGAAACCTGCCGAAAATGCGCTCCGCTGACCCTTAGTAAATGAGCTCCATTGTGTGTAAATATAAGGATAGTTGATTCAATTGATCCCAAGTTTTCTTTCTATACTACGTCTACATTACGAGAGGTACGGAGAGAAATCAATATATAAATACCTACACATGGTAGTGCACCAAAACTTCCTAGTGTTTAACTATAGAAAAATTCATTAACCTGTAAGTGTACTTACCCTACTATGGCTCCTGGTTCCAGCACTACATTGATCTTTTGGCCTTCAACAGTGGCCTCAGTGGACCAGCGGGATGATACCTTCTCTTATAAGGCTGGAACCGGGAGCTGGAGCAAGGTTAGTAAAAAAAAAATTCTCATCCCTGTCCCAGCCCCAGGGGGCTTTCAGGAAACATGATGATGTGTAGGTTCCATTTTTGTACATAATGATATTTGTTGACTTTGAATTGTTACTGACCAATGCCCATAATTTTTGACTTTATGTAAGGAAATACTTTGTTGGACTATAATAGCTCAGTTCTATCTGTGGTTCCATCAGCCAGACCTCAACGACTGGTAGCTACATCACTTACTTTCGTGGTAAAATATCTGTCCTATATGTTCTTTTATCATCTTCCTATGTAAAGATTCTTTACTATATATTACAGAAAATAATTATTGTGTTTAAATAAAGAGTTAATACCATGTAGTAGTAGAGGAGTGACAGCACCCCTGGCATACGTCCTTGTTGGCCCCAATGGCCCCCCTAATCAGCACCTCACTCCTTACAAGCGCATCTCATAATAGAGACCCGAATTCTCTCGCCTAAGCTTCTGAGCACTGGGGTATCAGCAATGTGCATGTAAGACCACCCAGTCAGATCAATGGCAGCCTGCAACTTAAGAGGACACATTCCATGTCCTTCACTAGGGACTGAGCACAATTAATAGGAGGGCTTTATGTGGCTACAAATACTTAAATCAAGTTTTACTACTTTTAGAAGATTCCTTTTTTAATCTTGACATCAGTTTCATTATGTGCGTATATGTCTGAGGAGGACTTCCAGATCAGTAGTTTTCATCAGAGAAACTTTTCCAACAATAGGACGTGAACACATTTAATGCGCTGGTTCACAAGGCCAAATTCATTGCCAGTTAACCCGTTTTCAATCAAAGTGGGAGGAGATCGTCTTATATATTGAATCCAAATTATCAATATCATGTCTAGTAGGAACAGAAAAAAATATTTCATAACAACTGGTTAACAGCCAGCTTCAGTGACAAAACAGGTGGTGTAAGCTATTTCCAGTCTTTCAATTAGACACTTATGTTTGGCTTGGGACCATCTCTCTTTTGAACCGCAACCATCCTCTATGACAATGGATTCTTGGATTCTTGGTAAACAATAGGATATGACAAGGGTAACTTGAGTATCTTTCTGAAGTCTATGTCTACATGCATAAATGTAAAAAACAACAATTTTTGGAAGTTTTATTCCAACCAACCTTGATTGGCATTTTGTCATTTTAGTTTGTGCTCATTTTCCGTTGTCTTCATTTTAAAGGCATGGGCCAGTCTGAAAAGTACTGTAAAAAATGTTGGAGAAAATAAAGGCACCTGGAAATTAGTAGACTGGTAGACTGACAGCACAATGAATGGAACCTTTCTAAATTGGAAGTAAATAATAGCACTGTAAGAGTTCAGGGTATACATAACTCCCAATTATTAGGAATTATTGGATATATTTTATGGTTTTGACAGTAATGATACATACTCATCTATAGCATAAAGAGAAGGAATGAGTAGTTATCAGATGACATGACAAGGAAATTACCTTCATTAGAAAGGCAGGTCAGGATCGGTCACGCCTCTGAGCAAAAGACGGCGCCGGCTATGGGTGCAGGCCATAACTGTGACACCAACCTGGATTGTAAACTCCCTGAGGTAATCCATCCCACATTATCATTTTACAGTTCTGTAGACTCTTTGATGGGGTCAAATGTTGACAGTGAGTTGTGTCAAAAAATGTAATGTATGTGATCACCTTTTGGAATGAGCATAATGATGGCCTGCAGCGTTGTCTTTTTCTAAAATGATTGCACTTACTGTAAACAAAAACTATTTCACAAAATGTCCCACCTGAGAGTTTTTGGTTTCAGTGTTGCTTATTTTTTTTCATTTTAACCCTTCTGTTAAAAAAAACCCTGTCCTGATCTAGTAGAAAGATCTTATTTTACACGTGGAAAAGCCAATCATGGAGTCACTCTGTATGGGTGCTTAGCTTACTTCAGCCAGGTAAAAAGGAGGAACCCCCAGGACAGTACATTGAGGGATTCCATGTGCACCGTTCCACGCCGTACACAGGAAAGGATAGAGCATGCTCTTTCTTTCCCCGTGTCTGTGGCTGTCTGCGCTTTTCTCTATGTAGGGGTCACCTCCTCCTCTTCTCCAGCGCACAGCGGTATGCCTGACACTTCTTAAATACCTGTGCAAGCAGTTTGCACTGAAAAAAATGTGCAAAGTCAGACAGAAAACTGGCGCAGGGGCTTTAGTAAATGTGCCCCATAAAGTAGAATCTGCTCTATAACATGACACCTGCGGAATGGACAATCTGCTCACCTCCTCCTGCCCTATATAATTTCAAACTATATCAATAGTTTTGTCTCTTTACTCTCGGGTGTTACCAGTCCATCCCAGGACCACCTCTGTGCCAGTAGAGGACCTAATCATTATAGATTATGGAGATCCATTGTCCTTGTATCAGAAATGGGGGAGATTAGAGAAAGAATAAGAACTGCATTGGATGAAGTGGAGCTGCTCCTATACAAATGTTCCACAAGTTGAAGGTGGTGAAATATTCTTTTTGCATGGCTTACAGAGAGGTAGCTGACCAGGATAACTCAAGTGCCACAGTATAGAAGTGCCATATACGTTCTATTATATTACTTCATTTTCACAGTAACTCAGTTTCTTCTATTTATTGCCTCTTTTGAAACCAGCGACACAAGCACAGACTGACTGATTTATTAGTTCTGTCATGTTCATTCAGATTTGGTTTTCTGGTTGCAAACTACAAGTTACAATAGTGAAGATGCCTCCGGGCATTGGCATGAGTTCTGCTACAAATACATTGCAGGATAGAATAATGATCCTTGACTACACCTGGGTTTATGAGTTATGAGACATCATTTAAATTTGTCAAAAGTTACTGTAGGATAGGAATCTCTAGTATATCCTGAGGGTATAGGTACGGTACCACCCCTAATTACTAACATTAATTAACACCATTATTAATTTTTCCAAATAATGTCAGATTTCTTTATATCCGCGGTGATATATGATGCAGATTGGTGCTTACATATAGTCATCCTGCCAGGTACAATATGTTTGGAAATTGTTTCTCGCATGAAAAATGAATGTAGAGAATGATAACATCATAAGAAATATGCACAAGGGAGGGAAAGTCAGATTTATCGCGTGACAGTTTTTCCTGGGGAATATAAGTAAAACCTGTTTATGTTTTATAGTAACTTCTCCGATCAGTGACATGATCAAAAAGAAAATATTTCAAATATTATGCCTTTCCATACAGAACAGTATGAAAGCAGGTTTTAAACTTTTCCTACTATAGTTATCATTGTTAGGCCTGGACCACGTGGGCAGTAATTGCAAGGGGTTAAGCTTTCAGCGGGCTTGACCATACATAGCAGCAGATAGTGTTAGGTATTGGCCCTGGAGAGCTGTATACTCATACCTTTGTGTTGTTTGGATTGTAGCTTTTACAAGTCTTCACTGCTATTAGTACACTGCATTGAGCTGCTACATAGCCCCTCCCCTCTGCACTTTGTAAAAGCTGCAGTTATACTCTAGCAGTTGCTCAGAGCAAAGTTGAAGTGTAGTGGAGCAGCTCAATGCTGAGAGATCAGAACACAGCAGTTTGTGAATGTACCCCCATTGCACTTAAAGAAACTACAATCCTGCAATATAAATCCATTTTTCATAGCTCTGCTGCTACTAACACCACAAAGCAATGATATGTTTATAGAAATATCTAGGGCTGCTACCCAACAAATATCTAGGGCTGCTACATGGTCCTAAAGGGGACCGCAGTAGAGAAGAAAGATAAGTACTAGTTCTTTTGTTGTAAAATAAAATAATTCTTAGACAACCCCTTTAAGGCTCTTAAGTTGACGTAAGACTTTGGTGCAAATGACTACAAGCAAAAGAACCACTTTATAAGGAATCCAGGCATAGAGATGTAGATATAGTATTGAAATATGATTGTTTCAGTAAATCCTTCTAGTTTAGAAGAGAACCCCCAACAATAGGACTGCTCCAGGGGTACATATGTTCTCAAAAAAGAGAGAAAATAAACTTCTCCTGGCAGTGGCTTGATTTCTCTGAAAACAGAGGATAGGGCATGTTGAAATTCAACATATCTGACCCTCCTTTTAGTGTCCCATGGTCAACATCTGCAAAGAGTTTATATGTGTTTGCGTGGGTTTCCTCCGTTTTCCTCCCACACTCCAAAACATACTGGTAGGTTGCTTAGATTGTGAGCCCCATGGTCACATTTTTGCCGCTTTCTTCATGGTCCAACTTCTGCCACCTGAGGTGAGATTTTCATCTCGTCCCATGGCAAATATGGCCCTGGTGCTACTTATAAACAGATCTACAAATATGGATGGCACGCAGATAACACTCGTGGCTTCCATTTTTTTCACATTCTCATAGACCTCTATGGGAAGGCCCAAACTGCAAACAAGGTTAGGAATAGGACCCGCTCTGAGTTTTCTGCAGCCTCCACTGTAAATCTGTATAAAACACATATATGTGTATGGTTCCTTGTTGAGTACAAGTTTAAAAAAACGTGTAGCACACAGAGGAAAACTTCATGCGTGTACATGTAGCCTTGCTCCATTTGCAAAAAATATCATTTAATTCCAAAACCTTGGCATTTTACAGAAAAACCACATGTCATTGTGGTTTTCCGCTACATGTGGACTCACCCGTCAACCATCTTTCAATGGTTAGTTACATTGCTGTGTCTGGAGGCTGGTGGTGTAGACTCCAAGAGAACATTTATCACATTTTTATTTAAAGAAATTGTAAACTTGTCAAAACAAGTAGTCTTTTCCATATACTATAACCAATTGAGATTATACATACGGCTCGGGTTACCGTAAACCAGTGCAGTACACTGGGCTCCGGTCTAACACATAGTGCCCACTGGGACAATGACCCCAATAGATAGGCATTTACATGGACGGCTTCGCAGGGCTCAGTATCCTTGTGCTCATTACATAAGAGATGTGGCCTAAGAGAGTATCTGAACTAGGCGAAACAAAATAGCTTCAGGTCCAGCACAGAGCGTAGAGTAGAAAAGAGTCCTTTTATTGGTACAAAGGGTAAAATCACAAAAAGGAATACACAGCTAGCGTCACAGACCGACGCGTTTCGACACAGGTGTGTCTTTGTCAAGGTCTACATAAAAAGTGAGCGGACCTACTTCTTATAGTTACCATGTGCAAAAGAACCTCCCCCTTTTTTTTTTTTTTTTTTTTTTTCCACGGGAAATCACCCATCACATGATCGAAGGGGCTCAGAGCACAATAGTAAGTCCCGCCCATTGGAGCTAAAACCTTGTCAACTCGTGACAATAAAAAATTAAGGAAACATATTTTTCACATAGAGAAAACGAATCATGATTACGGACAAAAGGTAATGTAATATATCATAAATGCTATCAGACACAGGATACGTGCTAGTGTGCAATGTTCATTAGTTAAAGACAGTGGTATGCCAGCGATATCTAATAAAATGTATAATAGTATAGAATATAAGGCCACTGTTATGCATGTAACTAATAAACCATCGGCTTTAGAGGATCGTCAATAACAAAGAATGATGTCCTGTCTGGAGTTTAATCCTCTAGGTATCCTGGTATCCATGGAAAAAATCCAGAAGGATTCCCTATTAAACAATTTTCTTTGATGATCCCCCCCCCCTCAGTGGACGGTATACCCTCTCAATGGCTTGCCATTTAAAAGAGAGTATCTGGTTATCAGATGTGTCAATCATCAATCCCTGAGAGATATTTTGATTGATACAAAGTGATACAATAGATTCTGTATTTTGGAAACATAAATCAATTAATATTGTGATACAATTCTCCTAATACTGGTAGAAAGTCATGTCTTTCTATCGGGGCTCAGCTTATTGGAACAAAAGTTCTGTTTTGACTTCAACAAACCATCACTTGCCCAAATGTCTTATAGTCTGGGGCCCTTCAATAGCACAAAAACTGACCAAAAATACAGGGAAAAAATGTCATTTTTTCACTTATTGCACTCTGATGCAAGTGTGAAAGTAACACGTAACAATCCGGCTAGCCTTTTCTTCTTCTGTCATATTAATTTACTGAGAAATGATGTCATTCAATGCTGAGGGCTAAAACTAAAGATACTGCCCTTGAAAACCAAACAAGGACAAGCTATAGCTGACCATATGAACTTCATAGAAGTGTTTCCTCCACAAGCAGTGGCCCGACTAATTGCATTATCAGTGTTTTACCACATATCTGTATAAGAAGATGCCTATACACAGTCAAAGGGATATTTGTCTGATTGCTGCGAGTCAAGTCCCTAAAAGAGCCAAATCCCATGACATTCACTTCTGTGGGACTTTCAGGACACCTATTTTTGTAGGCCCAGGGTAGATAGCATTTTTGTTATCCCCTATCCACTGGATAGGGGATAACAAGCTGATCCGTGTATATCAGACTGTTGTGACCCTCACTGATCACAAGCACAGGACCTCCAGCAATCTGGTGAATGGTGGTCCTGGTTTCACTACTGAACATGCATTCTCCTATTAATTCAATTTTGTAGTAATGTCTTATGCATAGCCCAGTGCTCACCAATCTTCACCTCTCCCATTCACTGTCTGCCTGAGTCCTTTACAATTGAATGCAGCTGCAGGACACATGTTACTCCTCCCCCTCCATCCATTAGTGAGAAAGAGAACCAAATTTTCTGGTTTTGGGGGGTCCCATCCTCATAATTTCCAGACCCCCACACGTCAGCTTGTTATCCCCTATCCTGTGAATAACTTAATTAGTGGGTAAAAACCCACTAATGAAGCAGTGGTCAAGCATGAATACCTACACTCAATTCCTAAGTTGGGCACTTTAGGAACTCGTTTTTTTTTTATCTTTAAGGTATCAGTGGTCAGACCCCTAGTGATCATATGCTTGCCACCTTGAGATACCTATAATTTTGCCTCTGTGATGCAAAATCCATTTATGCAATCACTTTGTAGACAGTAAAGTCTGTACTGTACAGGAACCTATGAAAAACCTGTTTTACGACCACTTATTGCACAGTAACATCCCTTTAACAGCACATTTACAACACATAATACCACTGATAAGGTGAGAGCTCCTTTACCATGGCATCTGCCTTTCTTAAAGCCTAATTGTCCCGTCTGGCACCACGTCTGCATATCTCTGTATTACTCTGTTAGGTCATTGTGCTCTAAGCTTCTACTTTATTACACACTTTATGATTTCCAAGTTTTCAGACAGAGAAGAAGTCTGAATATTTGAAATAAAGTTGTAAAGGAAAGCAGATGGGACCTGGACTGAGATGGTGGATGTACTGAGGACACTGAGGGCTACAGACGTTTCTAAGGGTTAAATTAGTGTGTAGACAATTGTTTGCATTTTATTATGAAGCTATAAATCCTTTGACACTTGTCTCATAGTACACAACGAGTAAATATTGTGATCTCTATATAACTTTGTGACTAATAAATATTTAGACAGGACCTCTCCAGATTGTTAGCTTTAAGTATTATCTGTTCCAATTTTCTATGAGTCAATTGTCCTTTGGCTTGGAAGAAGAAGCACATAGCAAATTAGTAAGAACTGATATGATCCATTTACACTACATTACAATTTATTTACTCACTTCATGGATCTGGCAACTTCCAGAGGTGCAAACATCACCAGGACTAGTTACAGAGAGGTTTACCTATTGGCTAGGCTGACCACAGATAGTTGAATGTTCTCTGTTGGTTATCTACCATGTATCTTTAGAGCGCAGACCCTTGGAGCTTAAAATATTTATTGTCTATGCTATCCTCATCAATCTCAGAATCCAACACCCGGCACCCTGAGAGATTAGCTGATAAACAGTGATGGGACGGGAAGTGGACAGATCTATTTCCTATGTATTGGCCTAGACAAAATCCCTGTATCCCAGTTTCCTTGTATGGAAAAATAACCTAAATTTTTAACAATGATAAATGTCAGATTACCTTGTATAATGCATAGTTAAATTGTAGAAAGTGGTGGGGTATCCCAAATAATAAGTAACTTTTGTCTAAGTGCAGTTTTAATAGAAAAGTAAAGAGGCCTACCATCTATTTTGGCTGACTATTCTCTGATGATCATGATGTAAGGAGAGTGTCAGAAGGCTCCTAGATAGGAGGAGGTCATTGTCCAATCCACAAGGTTCTATTACAGGCGGTCCCCTACTTAAGAACACTCGACTTACATACGACCCATAGTTACAAACGGACCTCTGGATATTGGTAATTTATTGTACTTTAGTCCTAGGCTACAATAATCAGCTGTAACAGATATCACAGGTGTCTGTAATGAAGCTTTAGTGTTAATATTGATTCTTATGACAACCCAACATTTTTAAAATCCAATTGTCACACAGACCAAAAAAGTTCTGGCTGGGATTGCAATGATAAAATATACAGTTTTGACTTACATACAAACTCAACTTAAGAACAAACCTACAGTCCCTATCTTGTATGTAACCCGGGGACTGCCTGTATATACATTTAATGTGTAATGTTCTTACGCAGTGCACGATGCTGAGCTGTAGCACTGCAGCAATGAAGCTGATCTATGGCTTTGCAGTGATGTCTTCTCTATTACAAAAGCAATGCTTAATTCTGTTATATGATTTTAGTATCAAAAATACTGGAAAGACATTGAAGTGGATGATAACTTATCAACCATAGTCAATGGTGGGAAATCTGAAACATTTGTATAACCATTTATAAGGATATTATAAATTCCCTTATGTTCCACTGTCCAAATGGAATGGTAAGGTGACAGATCCATTCCACATGTATTGGCCTAGACAAATCCATGTATCCCAGTTTCCTTGTATGGAAAACACTAGAGATGAGCGAGTATACTCGTCCGAGTATACTGCTCGGTCGAGTATTAGCATACTCGGACCGGCTCGTTACTCGGACGAGTATCTCGCCGGCTCGAGATCGAGCAGTAAATTAATAAAATAAATTGAATAAAAGTATTTTTATTGTAAAAAAAAAAATATTACACATTATTGCAGATGTTTTACTTGTAAGAACACATTGAAATAACACTATTCTTCACTTTGCAGCTGTGCGCGCGTATCTCCGAACCTATCGGGAGACACGCGCGCACACCTGCAATGTGAAGAATAGAATTAAAACATTAAAAACAGTGAATACAGGACCATTTAAGTGCAGAACACATTGAAATAACACTATTCTTCACATTCCAGATGTTCGTGCACATCTCCTAACTTAGCGGGAGACACGCGCGAACACCTGGAAAGTGAAGAATAGTGTTATTTCAATGTGTTCTTACAAGTAAAACATCTGCAAACATCTGGAATTTTTTTTTTGCACTGTTCTTTTACTGTTCAGTTTTATTAAAAAAATGCTCGGGTCTCCCATTGACTTCAGTGGGGCTCGTTATTCGAGACGAGCACTCGAGCATCTGGAAAAGTTCGTCTCGAATAACGAGCACCCGAGCATTTTAGTGCTCGCTCATCTCTAGAAAACACCCTAAATTTCCAACAATGATAAATGTCAGATTCCCTTGTATAATGCATAGTCAAATTGTAGAAATTGGCGGGGTATCCATACAATATCTTGTCTAATATCTTTTGCAGTTTTAGTAGAAAAGTAAAGAGGCCATAAACTTTTAATTAATGTCATGCAAACTGTTGAGTTCTGTGGGACTTACCTACCATATATTTTCTACAAATGTTGTCTGACCATTCTCTGATGATCATGATGTAAGGAGAGTGTCAGAAGGCCCCTAAACATAGGAGGTCATTGTCCAATCCACAAGTTCCTATCATATACATTTAATGTGTAATGTTCTTATGCAGTGCACTAATGATGCTGAGCTGTAGCACTGCAGCAATGAAGCTGAGCTATGGCTGTGCAGTGATGTCTTCTCTATTACAAACAATGTGTCATTCTGTGATATGATTTTAGTATCATAAATACTGTAAAGACATCAAAGTGGATGCTATCTTATCAACCATAATTGATGGTGGGAAATCTGAAACATTTGCATAACCAGTTTTAAGGATATGAATTATAAATTCCCTTATGTTCCATTGTGTGATATTTCCTTACACTTATAACATGGCTTTATAGTTTTATCTTTGAATACAGATATATAGAAGATTTTTATGTAACATAAGCTTCAAGGTACAATTTAGGGATAATCATAATGTTCCATCAGACGACCATTAAGTCACATACACACAGCCTTTTTAAGACACCCCAGTGTGTATCAGTAAATATTGGAGCGGTACATTATTTGCAGGTAGCACTTGCTCCATCCTCCATGTTACTGAAGGTGTTCGGTCAGTTAACCTGTTTCCCATTCTCACGTTATGGCACACCAGAGAAGCCAGTTTAAGAGTGTGTGCAATTTCCTGTGGCAAGCTATAGATTTTATGTTTCACGAAAAGGCAGCTGTATCCTTTTATATACTCAGGTCTGGGTTTCCTAAATTGTACTACCTAATGGTAATTGAGGGATTGAGAGAGTAGCTGCCCTGGAAATTACATGGAGCCGACAGAAAGCGGTGAATTCTTTAGGATTATATGAGAGATATATTTGGGAGCTGAAATAAATTCAATTTTTAGTCTCAGAAACTTAGTTTGAGAAACACAACTGTTAATTAAAAGTTGTAAATGCTTACATGATGCGTGTACATGATGTGTTTCGGCCACACGTGACTGTAGTTATTTGCAAAGCTTCATCTGCCCCTTTCCACTTGTAGCAATAGAAAATACAACTTGAAAATTTCGGACTACCTGCCGGGCTGCAGCTGTTCTTGCTATTACTTCACATAGGAATATGTGATATACACATAGTAAATGGAAACAGATTTATGTATAAATATATATATAGGGGCAGCTGCATCTTTTTTTCTTTTTGCAGCTTTTTTTCTTTTAACCATTTTTTCCTTCTTTATCTGTTCTCTGGGGTTAGTTATATTCTGGTTTTCCTGCTTTGCTCCTAATTCATGTTTGAACTCCATCTGCTGGCAGATGTTAGTGCCATATATATCATTGTTTTGTGCCCAAAGAATGTCGAAAAACACTATAGTCCCCACCAGGTGTAAGCAACAATTTGGTAAAGGTTGAACCAAAAATTAGGCAAAAGGATCATGATGATCTATCTTATGGCAATAAGTCAGGAGACTCTAATCCAGAGCTGCAGCTTTCACACTTTGGACACAGCTCCATCTCAATTATCCCAGCCTGCATCTACTATCAGGCTGGTGCACTATTCCTGCACACCGCTCTCCACGACCACTCCAGTAACCAGAATCCAAATCTGCTGTTTGACCGTTTTGGCCCGTTGCCTGCTACCTGTTGTTCAATAAAGAACCGTGAGTTGATTTGTTCAACATTGCCTCCGTCTGATTCCCGGATACGGGTGTCTACCACCAGGGGCTTCCCTATTCATCACCCAGGGACGTATCTTACACTGACTCTCTGACACTTAGGGATTCCCCAGGGAGAATCAGTACTACAGCCTCTCCCTCCTTATTTCTTGCATACACCACCTGCTGGAGACCTGACAGGCTGTAGGTCAGTCCTCCGGTCACCATACCAAGCAAAGTGACACTAGCGTGCCCAAGGCCCCACAAGCCAGCCACTCTAGTATTCTATGCCCAGGCCCAAAGAAAAGGCTAGGCCCCGGTGGGGGATGTTGCACATAAGATACATCTGACCCATAATGCAGTTCTCTGTACCCATAGTGCAGTTCTCTGGACCAAAGCTAGTTGTACAGTATAAACACTAAAATGAAGGAATGAACATATAAGAAAATAATCATAATCAATTAATAATCATTTATATCTATAAAATTGTTATTGGTGTTAGCAGCCTTTGTTTTCAAAAGCATCAAATCTAGATTTGCTTTTGAAACAACTCGGTGGGAAGGTTGTTCCAAACATCTTGGAGCTTTAACAGATCTTCTGTGGATGTAAACTGGTTAGAATCCTTCTGTCTCTTAAAGGGGTGGTCTTGGAATATAAGTATATATCGCTTATAGCTTCCGTTTACATGGAGAGGCCGATGGTGACACACGTATACAGCCGCGCTTCTGTTACTGCATGAGTTCACTTGAGTAGAACTGCCCTAGGTCTGTGAGTTATGACCATAAAGTGGATTATAAAATGCAGCCAAAGTAGTCCTATATAAAACTGAGAGAGTGAGGGCTTTTATAAAAGTAGACACCGGCCTCTTTTCACTATTTTATTCAAGAGTATAAATCCTTTAATTCCTCATAAATGGTGGCTGATCTTGGCAGGTCATCAAAAGTTCTGGCTTCTCAAAATTTCCTCCATAACTAGGTTTCATTCAGCTTCATGCAATTTACTGATGGATTTATAGATGGGAAATTAGTTTTCTTTACATCTGACCTGCATCCTCCATAGATCAATCTCAATAATCAAGAAAGCAATACTGATAACAGAAATATTTTAGGAAATTGCTAAATATTCCACTTCCTGCTATCCATTGGTGGCCAAACACATTATAATACCCTGTTTCCCCTAAAATAGTACAATTTTGTTCAGGCTTAGAAATATAAGGCCTCCCCTGAAAATAAGACCTAGCGGCCGCCATTGCAGCAGCTCCCCCCACGCTGTACATTAGTATTAGGAAATCTTTTAGATGCTGCAGAAGGTTGTGACATGGGGAAGAATTCATGGGATAAAATCTCTGATTGTTGTGCTGCAAATGTGATAACAGCAGCTACCAGGATAAGAAGGGTCATTTATGGAAAGTGCTTTCGCTAAGGATATCAGAGAAGTTGATTTTTTGTTCAACGATAAATGCATTCCGCCGGACTTCAGCGCAGCGCCACCTGGTGGACGGCGGAGGAACTACCATCATAAATCCCGGCCGGACCCGAATCCAGCGCAGAGAATGTGCCGCTGGATCGCGAATGGGCCGGGTAAGTAAATCTGCCCCACTGTCTTATTTTGGGGGAAACAGTTATGCTAGTGATTTTCCACATAGACGGACAACTATGCAAGTGTGCCTATTTATTTCACATTATTTGAAGAATAGACCAATACCTTATGACTCTTGACCCAATACAATTTTCCATTGTTGTATTAAATTTATGGTGGTTTTCTTCCATTAGCAATGTGTTTCACATTTAGTGCACTTTAGCTGCAATACCCCACAAAACCTGTGGAGAGGTGCAGCACTGTCCCTCTAGCATGCGATCAATAAAGGACCAGAATATAAAATATTTTTAAAATATTTTTTTTAAAAGAAAATAAAATAAACAGGAAAGTTTATTCTGATTAGATGTAAAGACTTTTACAATTATTTTACTATAATACATATACTATTATTTTACTATATGGAGACATTGGGGCATATTTACTTACCCGTTCCCGGAAGAGAAATGGAGGAGACAGCTGCGCATGACCGTTCGACTCCATTCATCTCTCAAGCTGACGGAGACCGCCGAGCGCAGTGCTCAGCAATTTCCATCTGCTCCATTGAGACGTATGGGGCCGAATGCAATCAGAAAACATGGCACACACATTCTGCATTCTTATTTCTCTATTTTATTTTTTAGTGAATTTTTCACATGATATTGCCTTCAACGCAAAACAATAAATTAGTGAAAATATTTTTTTAAAGTAACATATCAAAGATTACAACGTTTCGGTCATCCTGACCTTTGTCAAGATAGATCGGACTGCAGGTTTTATGGTAAGGAGTCTTGGTGAAGCTAGGGTCGGGCAGGACAGATTGTTTTCACGTCTGATGATACAGTGAGCTCCTTTCTGTATCGCCTTCCCCCTGCATTCCAAGACGAGCTCACACACAGACTTCTTACCGGCAAGCAGCAATGTGAAGAGACTTACTCTACAAGCTACAGGCAACATAAGGTCATTATCCAGGGGAGGGAGGCACAGCAGAGCTGATAGTGGATGTTATGGCTGGGATAGCAGAACTGAGAATGTCATGTGTTATATGCATCTCATGGATCTCATCATCTCTCATCTCTGATCCGTCTCATCTCCTTTTCTATGTGTCAAATACTAGTGAATGGCAGATTTTTTTCTTGTGCAACAAGAGTTATGGCCGAAAATCAATGTTTTTGTCCGCCAAAAAAGTGTAAATCTTTGCAACAAAGTTACATATAAATCAGCACTTAATTCATCCTTTATCTGATAATAATCTTCACCCCCCCTTCTGCCTCGCACTTTTATTGTACTGCACCCTGAACCTGCTCTGTCTGAGGAATCTCATTTAAGAGCCAGAATCCATATCTCATGTTGATGAGATCTAATAAAATTATAACATATGTCTGCAATTTAGATCTGGCGTGACAGTATATTGGAATGTATGTGTGTACTAAAATAGCTTTGGGGTAATAAAGCTTCACGGAGAAGACATTAGTAATCAGTATTTGTGGATCTTAGATATAACAGATAGAAAGTGTACATGAATATATAAAGTGTATATATGACCAGATAATAGGGCAGATCTTACAGTCTTACAATTTTTCACAACGACTTTCACATTTCTCACAATGACTGATGCCAGATGATAAATGCAGTGTATTCTAGTACTGTTTAGTCTAACTTTATACTTTCTATTAGTTGGCAAAATTTATACAATTTAGACAGTGTCATTTTCATACAAGTTGTAAAAGTGTTAAAAAATGCTTGATAAAAAAAAACTTGATAATAAAGTGTATCACATTTTGCTTTGTAAATGTGATGCATTGTAACTGGTGCATGATGAAGCAATGCATGCAATTAAGGACTATGTGGGGACAATTATCTGTGCTTCTACGAAAGTTTTCTGGCATAGAAGCACAGAAATAATCACAATTTCTTGCGGTTACACCACCACCATGCCATGTGGGCATAGAATGGCGCAGCTACCATGGGGGCGTTCCTTCTCTTTGCCTGAGCACATTTGTGGATAATGTAACGATTAGTGCGTAAATATACTAAACGTACTAGTACAATCCATCTTCCATAATCATTATCCACATGTTAAAAATTCTATGCTGTGAACAGATAAGTCAATTTACAATTAACAACATCAAGACTCCAGGATAATGATACCCCAACAGCTTTAGTAGGCATAACATGCATTGGATTGTCCCCATTGTCCCCATGCATTGTAATTGTTCCATTTTAAGCAGGGATATTAATTGATAGTCTATGGTATGAAGTGCTGGGTATTTTTGGGGTATACAGGTCACTTCGACAGACTCTGGGATGACTCCCACACTATTTCTATGTTGTGGTGTGGTGTGGAACTATATCCAGGTCCAGAGTGCAAAAATACAATTGCTTAACGGAACATACTTCCCACCTCCTGGGACACTGGGAGTTTGCCTTATACGTTTTGATATGAATAGAGTTAGAGAATACCGTATATACTTGAGTATAAGCTGACCCGAGTATAAGCCAAGACCCCTAATTTCAACACAATTTAGTAGACAGATAGCCTGCCTGCCTGGCCCCTGTAGTAGACAGATAGCCTGCCTGCCTGGCCCCTGTAGTAGACAGATAGCCTGCCTGCCTGCCTGGCCCCTTTAGTAGACAGATAGCCTGCCTGCCTGGCCCCTGTAGTAGACAGATAGCCTGCCTGCCTGGCCCCTGTAGTAGACAGATAGCCTGCCCCCTGTAGTAGACAGATAGCCTGCCTGCCTGGCCCCTGTAGTAGACAGATAGCCTGCCCGCCTGGCCCCTGTAGTAGACAGATAGCCTGCCCCCTGTAGCAGACAGATAGCCTGCCTGCCTGGCCCCTGTAGTAGACAGATAGCCTGCCTGCCTGGCCCCTGTAGTAGACAGATAGCCTGCCCGCCTGGCCCCTGTAGTAGACAGATAGCCTGCCCGCCTGGCCCCTGTAGTAGACAGATAGCCTGCCTGCCTGGCCCCTGTAGTAGACAGATAGCCTGCCTGCCTGGCCCCTGTAGTAGACAGATAGCCTGCCTGCCTGGCCCCTGTAGTAGACAGATAGCCTGCCTGCCTGGCCCCTGTAGTAGACAGATAGCCTGCCTGCCTGGCCCCTGTAGTAGACAGATAGCCTGCCTGCCTGGCCCCTGTAGTAGACAGATAGCCTGCCTGCCTGGCCCCTGTAGTAGACAGATAGCCTGCCTGCCTGGCCCCTGTAGTAGACAGATAGCCTGCCTGCCTGGCCCCTGTAGTAGACAGATAGCCTGCCTGCCTGGCCCCTGTAGTAGACAGATAGCCTGCCTGCCACCTGTAGTAGCCAGCCAGCCTGCCCCCTGTAGTAGGTAGTCTGCCGGTGCCAGGTCCTCGGCAGCTCCATGCGCGTGGCCTGGCCAGCGCACAACTATGATGTCAGCCTCTGCTGATATCACAAAGTGTGCCTGCTGGGCCACGTACAGGGAGTTGTCGCAGCCTTGGTGCCGGTTTGAGGAAAGAAGAGGGGTTGACCAAGGAGCTGCTGCTGACCTGCCACTGCATGGGCCATCGGAATGGTGAGTACCGAGTTTATTTTTGTTATATACCCGAGTATAAGCCGAGTGGGGAATTTTCAGCACAATAATTGTGCTGAAAAACTTGGCTTATACTCAAGTATATACGGTAGTTCCACCGTTCAAAAAAAAATCTGCCATTTGTTTTTATGCATTGTGAACCAAACATACCTTGAGAATGCTGTAGCTATACTGATGCAGAAACATATCTTGTTTAATCCCTGAGCCAAGTGGCTCAAATTAGAAAATGGCAAATAGCTTGGGAAAGCTGGGTGTCTGCATAAAAATATTACACACGGAGCTTCCTGAACTATACAGACAGGACTAATCAACCTGAGCTGGATGACTCATAGACAGCAGCTGGGGGATGGTGCAGTGACAGTAAGGGACAGTGATGAAGTATTCTCGTCTTTTCTCTCTAGGCAGGACAAGGCTGGAGCAGTGCATAATTAGGGTAAGAGGAGAAGGGAGCAACGGAGCCTCATTATCATAATTGTATAATTGTTTTTTCAGCAAACCACTCAGTTCGGTGATTAAACAAGATATGTTTCTGCATCAGTGTAGCTACAGCATTCTCAAGGTATGTTTGGTTCATAATGCATAGAAGCTAATGGTAGATTTCTTTTAAGATATGTATAGCCTATCCAGGAACAGCTCTACAGAGCCCCATTTACCAGTTATTAATTACCTATTTTATGGATAGATGAAGTATATGTTCCCTGCATCAGCAGGCTGCGGATATGTAAATCAGAATGAATTGTTTAATGTATATTCCAGTTTATAAGTGGGCATAAAGATTTCCTCAGTATACAAGCAGTGCGTGCCTAGGAAACACCCAACCTCAGGGCCCTATGACTTGTTCATTTCCATAAGCATTCTTAATAGACAATGATTGTTTCCCTTCTCATTCTCCTATGTCACCTAATGGAGTCTTAACCCTTTTATCATAATACATGTGGGATGTTTTGGGAAAAGCGGCGATTTACGTTCCGAGACCTTGTTAAATTTACATGACAACCAATGAAAGATACAGTTGTAAATGTAACTATATGCTTTATTTTTACTTGAATTTAGCATCTGAATTCACCCATCCCTAGCACAAACCTTGCCCGGGCATGTGCTGCCCTATTCAATGCAAAGTCTAAGACCTGCAGAACCAGTATTCACCTTATTCTCATCCCTGATAGAAATGACAAGTGACTGCTACATACACCTCCAAGTGATTGCAGGGATACAGTACAATACCTTCTCCATAGGTATCCAAAAATAATCCTATACTGGATGCTATAAGTTTACCCTATATTAGAAAGCAAAACACTACTCAGCTCTTCTCACATCTGCAGGAGCTTTGTGATGTGATATCATTTGTGATAATGATGCTTATTTCTGGGAGATTTTTGCAGAGGATTGGTTAAAGCATGAATCATTTTAGTTCCAGATTTTAGGAGAGATATCTTCTTTGTTTTGCAGTTTTTGTTACTTTTTTCCCATACCTTTCAGATCTCGGAAACAAAACAACAATGAAAACTTTAAAGGGTTTTCTAAGTTATTGATATTCATGGTCCCTCCACCGAATAGATTATTATCAGATCGGAGGGGGTCCGACCCCTACCTATTCCCTACCTATCTCCCTTTGGCTCTGGGACAACACAGAGATCAGGTCTAGAAGCACAGCTCCATTCGATGTAGTATCCAGGTTAGGTTAAAAGGAAGTAGTCAATAGTGGCAATAATCTATAAAACCCCTTTAATTGGACTAGAAATTGGGGATGTATGCTCACTGATTTTGTTGCAACTCCCCATTCATTTCTATAGATTCATGCACATAGCCGCAAATCCAACAGACCTGTACATGAGCCAGCAGGTCAGGCCACATAATACAAAGTCGGTCCTATAACCCCCTATCAAACTTTTAGAAAACTTAGGTCCTATTGTTGCCTGTGTTTGGGGCCCATGTCTTCCCATAGAAGTCTATGGTTACATGAGAGAGACATGGATGCCATACGGATACCTCACAGGTATCATCAGCATGTGGTCCATATTTGACAATCAATTGCTATTTAAAGGGGTTTTACCACAAACGAAAGTTAGGCCCTATCTCTATGGAGCTGACAGAAATTGCCGAGCGCCACGCTCACCCATCTTCATCAGCTCCATAGAGATTAATGGAGGAGAATGGTCATGAGCGTTCGCCTGCTCCATTTATGTGACGGAGCGACGAGGGGTTGTCCTCGCGATCGATGGGGGTCTCAGCACTGATCAGCTAGTTAGGCCCTATCCCGTGAACCGGGCGGACATCGGGCGCAGGATATCGGGCACACGATGTTAGTGAATCGTCGGACAATGCCACAATTGCTAAATGACCTAAATTTTTGTTTGTGGGCAGAGAAAGAAAACATTCGTGTGCAGGTAGTCTTGACCAGGAACTCATTTTCTTTCATGTATGAGGGTGCGGTCACGCGTACTGCTTTGACGCCATTTAGAAACTGAATCTAAGCGCACCAGGTCATGCCACAGATGCAATCAGGCTGTGGCACTCCCTGTGCACTATGATTCTGTTTCTTAGTGGAGTCAAAGCGGTACATGTGACCGCACCCTCAGTGTCCTGTAATGATATATACCGTATACCGGGTATATGGATATGTTGAGAGTTTTTATGCTTTGGGTATTGCAACTGGAGAACAGTAACATCTGCAGATGAATAGTTTTGATTTCACAAGCCATAAAAGTAGGTGTTAGATTAAGGAAGAGAATGTAAGCTGTATGTGATATACTGTCGCTCTGAAGAAATCTTTACCCTGGATGCAGAGGACTTTTCATGTATATACGGCATAGGGCACGTCTGAGAGGAAGCGAGGTTTTCCTGCATGATACCTGAGAGGGTGACAGAAGCTTACATTGCTTCTCTTTGATCCCCATTCAGACCTTGGCCCTGTGATCCCTTAGATGATGGCTCAAAACCAGTAACATTTCATCAACTGCAAAAGAGCCGGGTTTACATCCGCTCAGCTGCTTCCAATGAGGCTACTGCCGGCTCCTGTACACAGCCAGCTTCTACTTATTACATAGAAATGATGGATTTTATTTTTTCTGGAAACAGCTGGCAAAAGATGAAACGTACAAAGACAGGACTTCAGGCAATATAAAATGCAGTAAACACACAAGACCATATCATCAGCATAACTTCTAGACATGGTTGTTTAACCTATTTGCTATACACTGTCCTTTATGTCCAACAAAAGTAACCCAATATACTAATGCTATATATTGCTACAGGTTACTGTTCAGCAGGTAGCATGTTATAGAGCAGAAGGAGCTAAGCATATTGCCAGGGTGTCATTTTTGTATGAAGCATGTTATAGAGCGGGAGGAGCTAAGCAGATTTTCCATAGTGTCTTATGTCCAAGAAGTATATTATTGATAGGGAAGAACTTAGCATAGTGTACATAGTGTCCTATCTGCAGGCAGCATGTTATTTAACAGTAGGAGCTGATGCTGATAAGGTTGTGTATAGTATCTTATCTGCAGGAAGCTTGTTATTGAGCAGGAGGAACTGAGCATATTTTGCAGTGTCCTATCTGCAGGCAGGCAGCATGTTATAGTGCAGAAGGAGCTGCGCATATTGTGCATAGTGTCCTATCTGCAAGTAGCATGTTATAGCGCAGAAGGAGCTGCGCATATTGTGCATAGTGTCCTATCTGCAAGCAACATGTTATAGTGCAGAAGGAGCTGAGCATGATGTAAATAGTGTCCTCTCTCCAGGCAACATGTTATAGTGCAGAAGGAGCTGGGCAGGTTGTAAATAGTGTCCTATCTGCAGGCAGCATGTTATAGTGCAGAAGGAGCTGGGCAGGTTGTATATAGTGTCCTATCTGCAGGCAGCATGTTATAGTGTAGAAGGAGCTGAGCAGGTTGTATATAGTTTCCTATCTGCAGGCAGCATGTTATAGTGCAGAAGGAGCTGGGCAGGTTGTATATAGTTTCCCATCTCCAGGCATCATGTTATAGTGCAGAAGGAGCTGGGCAGGTTGTATAT
Source organism: Engystomops pustulosus (assembly GCF_040894005.1). Classification (NCBI taxonomy): domain Eukaryota; kingdom Metazoa; phylum Chordata; class Amphibia; order Anura; family Leptodactylidae; genus Engystomops; species Engystomops pustulosus. Next base: position 80,826,905 of record NC_092418.1, read on the forward strand.
AATTTCCTATCTCCAGGAAGCATGTTATAGTGCAGAAGGAGCGGGGCAGGTTGTATATAGTGTCCTAACTGCAGGCAGCAGGTTATAGTGCAGAAGGAGCTGGGCAGGTTGCATATAGTGTCCTATCTGCAGGCAGCATGTTATAGTGCAGAAGGAGCTGGGCAGGTTGTATATAGTGTCCTATCTGCAGGCACCATGTTATAGTGCAGAGGAGCTGGGCAGGTTGTAAATAGTGTCCTATCTGCAGGCAGCATGTTATAGTGCAAAGGAGCTGGACAGGTTGTATATAGTGTCCTATCTGCAGGCACCATGTTATAGTGCAGAAGGAGCTGGGCAGGTTGTATATAGTGTCCTATCTGCAGGCACCATGTTATAGTGCAGAGGAGCTGGGAAGGTTGTATATAGTGTCCTATCTGCAGGCACCATGTTATAGTGCAGAGGAGCTGGGTAGGTTGTATATAGTGTCCTATCTGCAGGCACCATGTTATAGTGCAGAAGGAGCTGGGCAGGTTGTATATAGTGTCCTATCTGCAGGCACCATGTTATAGTGCAGAGGAGCTGGGTAGGTTGTATATAGTGTCCTATCTGCAGGCACCATGTTATAGTGTAGAAGGAGCTGTGCAGGTTGTACATACTGGAGCTTTATTATTAAGGGTCCGCGGACACACTTTCGTCTGATTTTCCAATGTATTCGGATTTTGGCACAGCCGCCCCGGCTTTCATGCGACAGAAATTGGGGGGAGAGGGGTGCTGTCAGACAATCCGATTGATTCGGACTGAGTGCAGGATTTAACTTTCAAATTGTGTTTCAATATCAAGCACTTACATGAACCAGGAAGAAGAAGGTGAACTCTGGCGAACCTACGCGGGAAAGTGACACATGCAGGATATCAGGCGCATGATCTTAGTGAATCGCAGCAGAGTGCATTATCGTCGGACAGTGCACTTTCAGTGAACTCCTCGGACGGGTAACTTAATGTGCCCCACTGTCTTATCCAGGAAGTTGGCTATAGGGCAGGAGGAGATGAGCAGATTGTACATAGTATCCTATAGCTGTTGATCAATGTTGGAGGCTTATGGAAGTAAGGCTAAGTTCACACTACCATTCAACCATTCAAACTTCTGTTCCTTACCTCCATTAAAAAAATGTCAAGAATGGAGGTTAAATGTGTAAGTTAAAAATCCCATTGACATCAATGTAAATTTTATGTTTGGTAAGTTATGTTATGTTATGCATGCATTTTTTCCCCTAAAAACTGACAGTGGCTGCAGTACTTTTTCTCCGTTTGAATGCTAGTGTGAACTAGTCTAAACACCAAAGTGATCTCAAATAAAGTAGCGTGACCCTGGGTCAAGGGGCATGTGGGCAGGTGCTGGCAGATTGCACTGGCACAGATATGGGGTACATTTAGTGTAGTTACTTCGGAGGCTATTGAGCCTCTCTGAGTAAGAATACCACAGATTATAAGCTCCAACAGTTTTCTCTATTGGCTCCACTTCTACTATATATATTGGGTGGGGTGATGCTTTGATCATTTTTATGATCTAATTTTTATATAAAATGTTCAGCAAAATGGGAAATGATAACATGCGCTTAACTGTTCTGTAAATGACTGTTCTCTTATGGGGTCTGAGTCACATTTCCAATAAACAATGACATGACTTTCACTCCTTCATAAACTAATGACTTTTACTTTTAAGAGCCTTTATAGAGGAAGCATTAAGGGAACATAGTGTTATAACTTGAACTTGAGTCTTGAATAACCTGCCCTCTATGTGTTAAAGAGAGGGCTGATTTCCAATGAGAGCCATAAAGTCCATGTTAGACGCTGCACAATAAAAAAAAAAATGGTGGAAAAAAGAAGTAGATGTAGGAGTGGCGGAGCAGATAGCAGCTCTACATATGCTTCTGATTATGATAGAAAATGAGCTCAATGCGAGCTTCTTGCAGGGAAGTCCATTTATCTAGCAGTTACTCAGTAACTGAGGGATGTATTAGCCTCCAGGCAAGTGTCAGGGTATGGGGAAATGAGAGACAGAGGCCCCTATATAACCTAAAGGAAAGACTGTGCTGAAAGACCTGCTCATTGTAATTATACAGCAATAAACATCTATTCTAGGATTCAGGAGGAAAATAAGCCAAGTATAATTGCCTCCGCATCTAGCTGCTACCATTTTTTTAAAGACTTTTTTTCAGGATGGTGTGTGTGAAGCTGCCCATACACTTGAGAGAGCTCCATCGGAATGCTCGGAAGCTATTTGTCCCAACAGTCCGATGCAGCTGGATATCTTTCCTGGGTACCAGAAGCACAAATGATAGAGTTAGCTGTGTATAATTATTGGCACAAATGTAGTCTAATAGGGTTTCTCCTCTACTCCCCGAATTCACTCTCTATTCTATTTCCAATTTGTATTTTCAGTATTCCACAAAACATACAAAAGTCATTCCTAAAATCTGCAGAGGTCACCGTTAAGTTGGAAAGAACAAATAGATTCTTTGATTGGCAATTCAGTCCATGCTGATATAATCTTAGCCCAATACTGAGAGACAGAGGCTTGGTACAAGGCTGGGTACAATACACAAGGACGCTGACCACGTCATGTAACATTTCGACACTGTCTCGACCAAGCCCAGGACATGGGATAGCAGATGATTGGTCCTGTCATGCTAATGGGACTCCTAGAAATCCGGAGAATGAGGGAGCAGAAGAACAAGCAAGATTTGTTGGGATATCAATAGTCCGACCCTCACTGATCAGCTTGTTATCCGTGTTTAAGGACATTCCCAAGAAAAATCATCAGCCTTAGGCTTCATTCACCCTGCCGTTGCGTGCTGTACCGTAGCATGGCGGGCAACGGCAGCGCACGGGGAGAGGAGGAGGAGGTGAGCGCAGCTCATCCCCGCCCCTCACCATAGGAACATATGGCGCACGGCGCCATACTAAGGAGAAAGATAGAACATGTCCTATCTTTTTCTGGTGTATGGCACCGTACCGCTCCAATAGGACGCCGTGTGCCCATTGCCGTCTATGGGGGACGTATCTCGGCCATATATACGTCCCCCTTGTGGCAGTGTGAATGCAGCCTTAGGGTGATGCCACACATAGCGTTTTTAGTCCGTTTTTATGCATGCTTTTTCAGTCTGTTTAAAAATGTATGCGTTTTATAATGCATCCGGTTTGACTGTTTTCCCCAATTATTTTAATAGATAAACAAGTTGTTAGCAGCCAAACACATGGTAAACGGTCAAAAAATGCATGCTTACAAATGGTCCAAAAACGCCATGTGTGGCATCACCCTTAAGTTGTTCTCCTATGCAAAGTTGTCAAAACTACTCTTAGGGCTCATGCACTATACTATATAATGTAGTGGCTGCCTTCAAAGGCAGCTAAGAGGCAATATTTTACTTATCCCGCCCCCTGGAAATAGTATTTGCATATTTCCCAGAATTCCCCAGTGGAGCATCAATGGCTGTACGGTTGCAAGAAATAAAGAAATCCAGTTTCTGATTGTAGTTTTTCTCCAGGATCTCATCACCACAGGTTGTGTTGCTTTAAAATTGAGATGAGCACATACCGGGCTGATCTATTTTTGTGCTTGGGCGACGGCCCAGGTCTCCAAGAGAGGGCTCTGAGTGCCACCTTTGGCACCTGTGCCATAGTTGTGCAACCACTATTGTAGATTCTATGTTATTACTTTATTTTTGGATCTTCTTCTTCAAAATGTACAATGCATGTTAATGCATTGAATTAACACTTGCTTACAGTGCTTCTATCTGATTCCAAGATGACGTTCCCATGTTACATGCCATAATCATAATTGGTTGGGTTACCAGAAATCCCTGGGCAAAGTTTAATATATGAAACTTGTATGTGTCAGACACTTCTTCTGACAGTTAAACTTCCTATAATCATTGCAATTTCTGCAGACCTCACAGGGATAATATTGGATCTCTCCATGTTGTTATCGGTGCATATCTTATCCTAGTTCTATAATAAGGATTAGCTATATATACATACAGGTGCTTTACATCTTTCTTTACACAATTTTTAGTGCCTTAAAATTTCTTTGCATTTTAAGAGTTGATACACTGATTCTAAATTCATCATTACTTTGCCTACAATGAATCACATCCAGGCTCTCTCTATGCCCATGTAGTCGGAGTTGCGTTACAATGTATAACTCATTGATGTGGTTCATGTAAGAGTTTGCACCTCGGTGCGATGTTAATAAATGATTCTTTGTATGTTTATTCCCAGACTCATCACGGTAAGCGAGACGCAGTCGTAAATATAAATCTTTTCTCCTGGGTAATAGGTTTCAAATGTTAAGCTCTGTAAAACAATGGCCTCTTTTTCTCCTTGACTATACTGGGGTGCAGCGAGAAACACAGATCCAGCGCCCCTGGCTGCCTCCCACCCACCACACTTATTCCTATGCTGCATCTGTAATCATTAGACTATTTGTTACTTGGCTGTTTTCCAAGATGCTTATTAACAAGAATTAAGAAGTCCTTGGAGTCCTCACCTTCATTTTTAGACTCGGCTGAAAGAACATGTCTCCTAAAAGGAGATGTACATGGACTCACCAGAATGCAAAGGGTTTCCTGCAGTACAATATCATATGACCTTGTACAAAGAAGCTTTATGGTGATTGTGGTTGGTGTATTATTATAAGTGATTGATAGTGTATTATGGTTATCCCTTATTTATAAAGAACAAGGTATCATTGTCATCCACTCATGGGGATAACAAAACAAACAAAGGCTTCTAACAACAGACATAGAATTGCAGCAATGGCAAGGAGTCATGTCTGAGGATGTCTATTATACTAAAGTTATTTTGACATGTATGGATCTGCTAGGGATAGACATGTAGAGTGAAGCTTCCTAATGGAAAACATGTACCTTATTCCATTTATATCATATATCCATGGGTACATTTAGTGGTTATAGGGCCTGAAGCAAAGTTATATTTTGGGTGGCCCTCTAATACACAAAGTTTTTTCATTCTTTCTATATCAGATTTTTAAACTTTAAGCATGCAGGAGGATTTGGGTCACTTATCCCCATCTCCTTGATTTTTTAAAATGCCTAGAGGATCAGCTGTCTCCCATCACTTGTCAGTCCCAAGGGTTGTATTATAGGCAACACTGCCATTTATAGTATTGTAGTAAAAAAGAAGGCAAGGATGGGACCCAACTTCTCTACCTATGACAGCAATGTTTATGGTGAAAGCAATTTTACAAATTAGTCAATTTTTGTTGCACTATATACATTAATAATAATATAGTCATCTTGTGGTAGGATAGGGTATCCTTAATCCCAATAAATAATGCATATGTTCTAAAATGAACCAAACACAGACAGCTGTGTATGGTACTATGATGTGTGGTATGAAAGGCTAAGTGTAAAATATCACAAGACTAATATTAGAGATGAGCGAATTTCTCAAAAAAAAATAAGTTTCAACAAATTCACAAATTTTTTCTTAAATGAAATCATTGTGAATCATGGAGCCTTTTCCTGGAAGGTCTACAGTATTACGGTAGAAGTTTTGGCAGAATTTCTTTGAAGACCAGAAGGCTTTCAAAGAGTTGCCAGTCCAGGGGTTCCAGGAAGACAGCAATGTCTCACTGGTTCATCTTGGCGGTGGACAACCAGACCTGCATTTTCCAAGGAGCGTTGGGCCCATTAGCCCAAGTCAGGGCGAGCCACCAGGAATCAAGGAAGATAAGTCTTTTACAACCTCTCGGTCTCATGTTGCCATGAGGTGCCAGGAAATTCAGATTTGTGAAAAATCAAATATGTCATGAAATTTGAATTGTAATCCCACTCCTTCCAATTTGATTCACTCATTTCTAACTAATATTATTAATTTACTACTTCTTTTATATTACAAGATATAATTATATCACATTCAGTTAAAATAGTGAACTAAATTGAACCATAAAATTTACAAAAAATAAAAAAGAAATCTATGTAAAAAAAAACAGGTACTATCCCTATATTTAAGGAAAAAGACTTTTAGCAGAAACTGAAAAATACCAAACTTATCTGAACTGGATTCTTGTCCAAATAACACAATAGATGTGCATTACAATGACAGTAGAATCTTAATTAATAAGTTATAATCCAATACAGCACTAGATTACCAATATGTCCAACCACAACTTCATATAATACTTAGAAAATAAGTGTTATAGCTTTAAATAATACACCTGGTAAAGTACTTTAGCTAATTTAACTAAATTTAACTAATTGAGATTATCTTAAGTTCATGTTTCCATGTGTGGGTAAGAACAAGGTCCACGTAAGTTACAGGAACCTCTATATAAAGGCTGTAAAGTGTCCATGGTGGTATGCAGTTATAGAAAGCAGTAAGTGTTAAGGTGAAAGATCTTACAGTCTACAGGTACAAGAGCACCTTGTTACCTGCCTATTTCACATTCTCTGAGAATCCTAATGTACTTGCTCTGGGACCCGAGTAGACCTCACCTATTATTTCTACCACGCGTTTCATGCCACAGTTTAATCTCTATAATCCTGGGTTATATGAAGCCACTTCTGCACACAAGCTAGTTGTGCTGGCCACTTTTTTTCCTGTAATGTAATGAGTGATTTCCTGCAGCCATGGTTAACACACCACCCTCATTACCGGGCCAGGAAATGAATCTCCCAAGTGCTTCTTCATGAGGGTCCATTAGCCATAGCCAAGAGGGTGATGATTGAAGTTGTGCAGTGGAAGGCTTTCTTTCTTCTATTACCCCATTATGTTGTACAACTGTAAATAAGAGACAATGCGCACAGCCCGCACATCTACAGGGGGTTATAATAGAAGCAGCTGTTTACATTCATTTTTTTTCTAAAACTAATTTTTTTTTTTTTTTTAGAAAACATCAGGTTTGATGTTCAAGTAACAACCCAAACCATGTCTTGAAGCTCAGACTATGAAATCTCTTCTTACTAATTTGTGGTTTAGTTAATATAGGAGTACCTCAATAAATGTGTAATTTACATAGCTCACAAGAGCAATTATCCTCTGAGACATAAGCCTGGAATGAGTTATAAATGCACATTACTACATGTAACAGAGGAACAGGTGGTAAACACTTTTTCTACTGGTGTAGTTTCCTTTGAAGAGTTACTATGGCAGACAGTGTTCCATTTAAACCTTTGTAGCTAGTCAGGAGGTCAGTTTGGGACATGGGCAATACAGAATATACATTAAATACATACTTACCTATTATACACCAAGAATTGACTATAAAACAGCCACATATATGGGGCAAATAGTATTACATTGCAATCAAGTCTTCTGCAGTGAATTATATTATTCCTGAGGAGCAAAAGGGTCAATGGGGGGGCCTTTATTATTGACTTTCTGACAGTTTGTCGTTTTATTTCTTTTTCCCTTGAAGCGCCTTTTCTACCGCATTTATGAAGTGCCGTCTCCAAAATATTGGTCCTTTTCAGCCACATCTTTTTTTGGGCGCATAATTTGTGCACGACTTTGAAATCCAGACACTTTTCCTGCTCCTCTAGTTTAATTTTTGATGCACACTTAGAACCCTGTGCCACAACTGATAAATGACCCCCAATGTATCCTGGTAATTATGGCGTTTGATTGTCCCAGACTTTTGCGCATCATATTTGTGCCTTTTCTGTGACCTTTCCTACCCACTTAACAATAATCCCTACTAACACCAGATTTATCAAGGCAATCCAGATGTTCAAGTCACATTTATGACAGTTTTGGTGCTAATCCACTCCACTCCCCTCCTGGTGTAGAAAATAGTTTAGAATTAGTCAAAATTTGTGACACTGCATCAAAAAAGTTACAAATCCACTGGAAACCTTAACACCTCATGTGCCACTTCTATCAAGGCCACTATGATAAATCAGAAGCGCAACACAGCTCCTATGACAGTCTAAAAGTTGGTACACTATGGGGCGGATTTACTTACCCAGTCCGCGGAGTTCACTGAAAGTGCATTGTCTGACGATAATGCACTGTGCCGCGATTTACTGAGATTGTGTGCCCGATATCCTGCATGTGTTGCTTCCTGGCCCAGGTCCGCCTGAGTTAACCTTCTTCTTCCTGGTGCATGTAAGTGCATTGTCTTGCGACACAATTTGAAAGTAAAATCCTGCGCTCAGTCCGAATCAGTTTCATCGTCCGATGGCCCGCCCCCTGATTTATGTCGCATGAAAGCCGGTGCAGCCGTGCCAAAAATCACAGTGCAAACGTCTGTTAAATACCAGTCAAAGCCGTGCAATTCCTAAAAATAGCGCACAGTCTGACAAAAGTGAGCAGCGCGACCCTTAATAAATAAGCCTCTATGACTGCCAAATGATACATCCCCCTAATATGTGTATCCTTTGTTGTTTAGTGGAGTGGTTATGGGTTAATATTTGTATGGTTGGTGGTCTTATGTAATAAAGGTATTGGTTAAAGGGTTAATAACAATATTCATGGGCAGTAAACAGATAATTGTCAAAACACGCGGTGGCTCAGTGGTTAGAACTACAGCCTTGCAGCACTGGGGTCCTGGATTCAAGTCCCATCCAGGTCAACATCTGCAAAGAGTTTGTATGTTCTCTCTGTGTTTGCTTGAGTTTCCTCTGGTTTCCTCCCACACTCGAAAACATACTGGTAGGCTGACTAGACTGTGAGTCCCATGGGCACAGGGACTGATTTGGCAAACTCTGTGTAATCTGTATGCACATAATGGAATTATTATTATTATTAAAACACCTGGTCATTGGCAGCAGTGAAGAGATCCATGGTGGTCCTGGTTTCGCAGGCATCTAAAAAAATCCGTAGTAAGCCTAGACAGGAGCGGTAAAAAAAAAAGTAAACTTACCCGACTCTAGATCCTGGTTCCTGCGCTGCTCTAGTACTTTCCATTTTTGGCACAGAGTCTGTACAAAAGTTCTGGGGGGTCACGGTACATGATTCAACTAATGAGTGTGCTCCTCAGACCATGCTATATCAGTTCTCTGGACCATGGGATGTCATTTATTGTTCACAAGTCCAAAAGAATCAGTGCATCATGGGAACTGTGGACTGGAGCAGGAGAAGTATGCTTATTTTTTTTTCCACATTCCTGGAAAATTGCTTTAATTAAAGGGTTATTCCCAGTGTCTATGGTGAGTGAATGGGTTAATATCAATTTGTCTGAAGATCTAAAGAGAAGAGACTACCTCCATAATAGGGGTGTCATACTGAGGCACATATAATACATTCATATACAGTGCCTACAGTCCTGCTGTACAGAGCCATGGGGAATCCACATACAGGCTCTATAGCTGGCACAAATATAAAACTAATTACCAAAGAGGAAACTGGGGTCTGAGAAAAGTCACCAATAATGATGTTAATATACAAGTCAATAAATAAAAGATTGAATAGATTCTCACAAAAATATTTACTTTTATTCTAATTGCCAAAAACTATTTCAAAGGGAATGTAATGTCAGTTCCTGTTGATATTATTAAATGTTAGCTGATTATTATTATGATACAATTCTCATTCATTAAAAAGACAGACATCAAATAATCATCTCAGAGAAATCCACTTTTAATACTTTCTTTAGCTTTGTCATCCAGTTTTTCTGTGACTGTCAAAATAGTTCTGCAAAGAAAAAAATCATTTCTGAAAGTGATCACTGCAAGCCACTTTATTTTCCTTACAACCCAGGCCCCATTTATCATCATTAACTAAACACTAAAACAACAAAGAGAAATAGCAGGGATTTATGATTTGTTCATTCTTATAAACCACATGCACTTCTTTGTATGAGGACGCAGAGCATTACAGCACAAGCAGCAGTGACATGATCGATGGAACGTTCAGAAAAGCCATTTCTTTGATATTGTTATATGGTTTTATGTTTATCTTTGGAAACCCTTTTACAGTTTACATATCGAATTCATCAATATGAAAAAATGGAGTTGATCTATGCAAATACTTTACATTACTCATGTTGCATTGATCTTGACTTTTATTTTAACCCAGAGCTGTAGTCACTATTCTGCAGGCTTCAGAAGGCATTATCTGCTGGCATAACGTCTACTCAGAACTTACTGTTATGATTTGCGTTAAGTAGTAAGTTACAAAAGTCATATCATTATCTTATAAACCAGAACAGCATAAGTGATACAGTGGGGCACATTTACTTACCCGGTCAGCGGCATTCAAAGAAAGTTCATGCACTCTGCCGCGATTCACTAAGATTGTGCGCCCGATATCGTGCATGTGTCGCTTCTCCACTAAGATCTGCCGGAGTTCACCTTCTTCTTACTGGTGCATATAAGTGCTTGGTCTGCCTACACAATTTGAAAGTTAAATCCCGCACTCAGTCCTAATCGGTTAGATCGCCCAATGGCACGCCCCCTGAATTGTGTCCATGGAAGTCAGCGTGACAGAAACGGATTGCGTGATGTATCGCACTGTGACTATGCAGCGCCAGGGCAATCATCAGCACCATTGAGATGAATATAGCAGAAGGTGTGTGTGTGGCTGACTTCTCTGTTCATTTGTGGGTACAATGGACCACATTTTTCTTGATCTGTAGAGGTCTCACTACCCACATCAATTAGCAATTTATCTCCTGTGACTGCACATCCCTTTTAAAGGGCAACTATCACCTTCAACATAACGTCCAATCTAAGGATAGCATGTTATAGACCAAAGAGAACTAAGAAAGTTGATAAGTAATTTGTTGTAGTCATGGGTGGTCCTCCTGGATTCATTCTTATTATTTGTTATACTTTAGTTATAGTTGTAGTTAGTTTAGGTTTACTTTAGTTTATGCACTAAGGTGTTTATGCAAATAGGTTTTTTCTCAAGATGAGAACATTAGAATGGATACAAATCACAAGGAGCTCTGTAGAAATCTCTGTATGGTGCTATAGGTAGATACGATGCTCTGTATAGTCTCAGCTCCATTTTATGGTCAGGGAACCAGCTATGTTCAGTTGTTATGCATCAGGATGCTTGATCTGCAAAGCGGCACGGAATAGCGGTATATAAATAAAGATTCATTATTTTTATTATTTTACCAGTTCAGCACTGTGGATCTCCCATTTTGACAACTAAGTGGTACTGGGTTACTAATTGAACCAGCACCTAAAGATGTCATCAAGCCCCATTACAGAGGAACCATTCTGATATGTTTTGTCTGCTGTTTGAGATCCATTCCACATCTAGGTTATCATTCCGAAAATTATTGTTCCTTGATTTGACATCTTAATCCTATTCCTGGATGACAAAACTTTGTTTGTGGGATTTTTCATGGCTACACGTCCACTACAGTAACACCACTGCCACCAATCCAAGACTATTGTCATTATTGTGACTGGGGAACCTCCTGCAGAAGGGGGCGATTGGAGTGAATATAGTACAGGTCCAGTATATACACCAGCACTTCATAGCATGTGAAACAGTTTTCGTCCCCCATACTCATGGGGTCAAACCTCCAGCGATCAGACACTTATCCCCTATCCAAGGCTGTGGATGTGGCTCAACTCCATTACAATTCTGTATTATTTATTTAATTATTCTTGGTTTTTGTGTTCCCCAAGATGTAGTTCTGCAGATATTTAACATTTGACAAAAGCAGAATATGACTTTCATGTCCGGTTGATGTCCGATGTGAATTGTAAAGCAAGTCGAATTGTTACGAAATGCGGAAATCTGATCAGTTTGCTGCAAATATAGTAACTGACCCTTATAATAACATTAACAGGAAAAGGAAAGTGCTAATTAAGCAATTCCCTCTATTTTCTTGTAGTTTCATCTCATTTGTTATGCAGCCATTGTATGGACATGTCTGGTATTCCACTAAAGGTGCGCAATAGCTTTCAATAAAGGCTTATGATTTACATAATGTGTTTGGACAATGTCCCCTGAGGATCTCATTATATGCATTTAATTACATATTAATTACAGCAATTCTCCCTTCATATATTTGCATGTGTTTGCATCACAATGACCCGGGGTGTGCCTTAACTTTAGTTTCCATTATTTGGTGCAACCTTGTGTCAGTCTCAGTACATGACTTTGTCACTTGCCCAATCAACATGCCTGTCAAGATGTCTATGGATGTCACCCTGCTCATCGCCTTAGGGGTGAGGTGTTTGATCCCCCACCCTTTCTGTCTCCCTCTGTTCGTCTGGAATTCATTAGAGACAGGGGGTCTGAGGAAAGGGCCTTGTTCCAACAAGTCCAGTAATGAGCAAGGTGCTCCGAGGTCACAGGGAAACCAGACATTACAGGCAAGGTCTGTGTTCTCAGGGTTTAGTGTGAACTTGTGTATTATGTGTACACATCAAGATGGACGGTCATACATTCTTGTCACTGCCTTGTTAAAACCTGGAGGATGTTTTATTTCTAAAATTGTACTAGATAATCCGGCAAAGGGTAATACAAGGTCATAGGACAGTAATGAATCAAGACGATACTGTACTTTAATAGCCAACAGGTCATTAATACAATGTAGCAAGTAAAACAAAAAACAGTTTCATATTTGGGACGGAAATATGTCATTATGGAATTTCTGCTGGTTTCCCATATCTACAAAACAAATTATGTAGTTTAAAACATGTAAAAAGACAATAAAAATTAGGTCAACTTTTTAAATAAATTTTAAAACATGTCATGGTAGATGTATCAAAAGTGTCTGTGGTAAAACTGTCTTAGTTGCCCATGGAAATCTCAGCTTCAGCTGTGAAAAAAATGAATCCTGAGCTCTGATTGGTTGCCATGAACAACTAAGACAGTTTTGCTCTCAGACACTTCTGATAAATCTCCCCCATGTTTTGTAGCTATTTTTGTGTAAATTGTACAGTCGCATCGGGTGCTGTCCCACAGAGGGTGACAGCCAGACTTCGGTCTCAGAACACCCTTGAATTAATTGATCCATAAAAGGCAAATACAATAGTGGTATAGAGTATAGTGGTGGATGTGGCTCTTCTATACACAAGGGACCATACTAATCCACTGTTGTTATTGCACCATCTGTGGTTATCTGTAGGAGCCCATGAGTGAAGTAACTAGAAGATACTGGTAAATAAATATTCTTAACTTAGTTGTTAGAGCCTACTTTTCTTTATATAGTGGGCAGTGTGGGCCATACATATATTCGAGGGGTGCAGTGGGGCTGTTATTTTGTTTTTATCAGGCGCACTGTATGTGCATCATGGGAAAAAGTGTGGGCAGTTCTTTAAATCATAGGGCACTGTGTATCAACTTTATGCATCTGCTCTAATCTCTACCATGTTCATCACCTAATTCAGTGGGGTTTTGACCCCAACCAACTGATAGACCAGGCTACCCCTGCCCCTACCAAACAGCATGACTATGGCGAGCAGAACTTTGTTCTTAATGGAGGTTACACATTTGTTCTGCTTCTTATAACACAATATAGGGTTGACAGATACAAGTGGTTCCCCATTTTAACATCTAGTGGGGGACCCAAGAGATGACACCTGCGATGTAACATTTATGACTGGACCAGGTTTAGAATCTTAACCAGTCAAATTTTTTTTATTGGTTTTCCACATACTGCCTACATAGGGTACCTTGCTTCTTGGGAAAGGATTCGGAGTGGGGTTCTATTCTTTCAGCTTTTAGGAGCATGGTTTATTGAACTTTGGAGGACCTTCAAAGGTCCTGGACGGGTTCTTTTATACATGTATGTCAGGTGAATAATGAATGGCCCAAACCACCTGTATTGTTATCCACAATTGTTGATGGAATTGGATTGTTCGTACATTTTAGCAGTCAGGACACTGCCTTTTAGCTCTGGGGTTAGGTGTTAAAGTGCCCTTGTATGTTAGAATTTAGATGCTGTAAAGATTTACAGTACAATTCCAGTCACTTCCAATGGTAGTGATGTTGCCAACAAGCAGTAACAATAAATGGCATGGCAAGTACAGTTGTTTCTTTGCCAAAAGATTGGAAAAATTAGCATTTAGTAAAGGTGATTTGATAAATGTCATGTCTGATGCACAATAGTGAGGGCATGCCATGTGTTCTCTCATTAAGCCTTGAATTTATTGGAGGTTTTCATCCTTTTTACGTCTCATCAGTACACTCCTTTTATCTTCTCTCTGGGCATCTTCTTGCTAACCATTCTCTATAAGAAATCTCATTTGTCTCTTACGCTACGAGCTCCATTTGAACCATTGCCCATTGGCTAACAGAACAAGTTGTCCCATAGAGGCTAGTTCTCTTTAATACTCTCACAAGACACCAAAATTCACACACATACAATGACTACTGTTTGTACAAAGCTTTAATGGCTAAAAGAGCTTTTTGTGTATTAGCAAAAAAACCACCAAAGGGAGATATAAAAAAAAAACAGTAACATTTGCCATCGTCCGAGATCGTAACACATGAAAAATATAGATAATACATATATGGATATATATAAGGGTCTATTTGAATTTCAAATACAAAGAAGTGCCAGATAAAATGGCGTTTAAATACATAAGCTATAGAAAAATATATATATATGTGCTTTACAAAAGACGTTTTATATTACATATATACAAAAGCAATGGCTGACGTGATATTATAGACTATGGGTATTAATTACCACATCGATTGTTAGGAAATAATTGTCTGAAAGTCTTATTTGTACAGGGGTACTGTGCCTAGTAGGCGCAGGAGGGCAGAGGCATTAGGGTATACCATTTTATGGCCATTAAGTGACATGCAGTGCCCTTTCTTATAGAGAATTTGCTGAGATAGGAGCAAATGTCCGCGCTCTTTAGTGCCATTTATAACCCTATTCAGAGCTCAGCGACAGATGTTTGGAGACAAGCAGGGTAATCCCTGGTAGCAGCTATTATTGCTGCACAGTCTTGGTTTGCTTGTGCTCTCTTGATGATGGAAGTGTAGCTTGGTGATCTGCCAGCTTTATTAATTAAGCCGTACTTGTGGCCTGAAGACTCTTCGCTCATCTGCCAGCACCGGCAGCGACGTGAATGAGTTTGGTCCCAGATATCTCAGTCTATACTGGTGAGTGATTGAGGCAGCCAGCTCAGTCTTTGCTACTGTACACGCCTCACTTTGGAGTCTGCTCCACAGCTGAGTATTCTGCTTCGGAAACCTTAGAAGAGTCAATGAGCTTGGTAAGGCCAGTCTTTGATGAGTAGCGGAATATGAAGGCCTTCATGATCTCATAGCGGTAGTTTCGGTGGATGAGGCTGTATAGGACAGGGTTGATGCAGCAGTGAAGGAGTGAGTAGCATTGGGTGATATTAAGGCCTGCGTAAAGGAAATTGTCTAGTAAACAGCTAAAGGGCAACAAGTGTAGAAAGTAGAAGACGTCCAGTAGCACCATAATATGGTAGGGTAACCAACACACCATAAATACTACTACATATGAGACTATGAGCCTTCCACTGATCCTTCTCTCTTGGTCCACAGATGAGGAAGATGGTGATGATAGGGAAGACGGTGAGGAGGATGATAAAGTCCATGCCAACAGGCAATAAAAGACTGCAATGATTGCAAATGGGATGATGAAACCCAGTAAAATGTTTAGGATTTCCATTCCCAGGAGCCATTCTTTGAATGTATCTTCAGGGTACATGGAACGACAGAATGTCTCATTGGTAACCGGAGAGGACACGGTTTTTAAGTAGTATGTGTCTGGGAGTGAGACAGCAAAGGCAACTAGCCAGACAAGTACACAAACCCCCCTGCGTATAATCTGTCTGCTGCGTTTACTAATGGTTCCACGTAGAGACACAGACAAATAGCGGTCTACACTCATACATGCCAGGAAGAAAATGCTGCTGTAGAGATTGATGGAGAAGATCAGGTGGGTCACTTTGCAGGTCATCTCACCCATTGGCCACTGGTTGTGCTGGACTAATGAAACAATCCAGACGGGTAGGGTCAAAAGTACACAGAGGTCAGCCACAGCAAGATTGAAGATGTACAGGTGAGTTTCATAGCCGGTAGTCTTAGACTGGAGATTGAGCCAAATAACGACAGAATTGGCTAAAAGTCCTATAACAAAGATAAAGATGTGGACAATGGCGAGGGTGTATAGCAGAGCTGTCCTGTTCAGTGTATTAGGGCAGGACACTGACTCCAGGGTGATGCAGTCTGCAGATGTGCAGCTGATGTTTAGATCACTGGCGTTGATGCTGTCCATGTAATCCATAGCGGCAACAAAGTCTGCTGCACTCATTGCTGCAGGAGGTCAGAGGTGAGGCAACCTGCGGAGATAAAACAACAGATTTACAATATAACACACATTTATATGAATGGAGCATAAATGCACAAAATTAGGATCAATTCATCAAGTAATGGGAAATGTACTAAGATAAATATTTCATGGTCTCCGCCGGTATTGTCACTACAAATCCCAGAATACATAGGCAACAAGCAGCTAAGACCTGCAGCTGGAGGGGAAGTTTACACAAGTCAGATTTATCAGTCTGTTTCCTACAATGCCTTTAATCCTTGAAAGCCAAGTCTCTAACAACTGAAAAGACAGGTTCCTGACAACAGCATTAAGTCCCAGACACTCAAAACCTACGATGGCTTGACCAAACAGAAACATAAAAATAGCAGGAAATCAGCGCAACAATAACAGAATGTCAATGACATACAAAATAGTTCTGTGCATCACTTCACTGAATAACCAGCTAATGATCATGTTTAGGCTACAATTATGGAGGCAAAAACACACAGAAAAGTAATCCAGATGGTTTTCTATTACAAATATGCAGCGAGGGAAGTTCACTGCTTTTGTTACATTTACAATATTGCAGTATAGACAATAAAAGGATGTGTCCGATCAATGATGTCTCCATTGTTCCTGATGTTCCCATAATTATGCGAGGAAGTAGGGTCTCTAGACATCATTAAATCCTCTATGACCTCTCAATAGGGAAAAGTGATCTTTTACTGGTTTGGTCAATATACATAATATAATGGAAATAAAATCTGTCAGAGGAAATCTGGTCTGGATGAGATAATGGTCTTCTCAGAGAAGTGATCTCCTAGAGAGATTTTACTGCAGATACACACATTGAGAAATATAGCTGTCTTTAGATATTTTTCACATGGACATCAAAGAAGAAGACAATGTGGAAAACAGATACTCTCCACCTTGTTTCCTTGCCAGGAATTTACAGTAGCTCATACTAAATAAAACCTGCTGGGCAGAAGTTATAAAAGAAAGATCTATACAGCAAAGTTTAATCAGGAGGTGTTACTCAAGCTATGTGTTGGTAAGAGCTTAAAGGGGTTGTCCAGTGCAAAAAAAAAGTTATCCACAGGATAGGGGCTAACTTACTGATCAGTGGTGGTCTCAGCGATGGGGCCCCCACAATGAGGATCTGTTGCACCCCACTGTACTCAGATGAAGAGAGCAGCCAGTCGCACATTTTCCCGGCTGCCTAATCATCTCCATGACTCTGATGGAGATAGCCGAGCCCAGTCTATCTCTGTCAGTTACATAAACAATAAATGGGGCGACAACGTACTTCTGCTGCTCCATTCTTTTGGCGTGCAATGGGGTTGCAACAAACTTCATTCGCATGATCCATCGGGTCCAATCACTGAGAGTCCTAATCAGCAAGTTAGCCCCTATCCTGTGGAGAATTTATGTATCTTCAAGAATTGCTAAACTAAGGCTCGCAACACTTGCCCTTATGCGATTTGGAGCATTGATTAAAAAGGTCATTTTAGTTGCTGGACCGTGGTTAGCACTCCTCGAAATCTCATGCAACATTTCCAGAATACAGTGCATACTATAAGTGTCTCTCATGTGTGACTAGACTGAGATGTGTCTGGGCTATAACTCATCTGCACCATTTCATGAGGTGTAGGTATTATGTAGGACTCAATGTAAGGCGGGAGTGGTACTATGTTAGGGAATATTTCCTTTTCTACAATTGAGTGTAAGTTCTGAGGATCCAATCTGATGTTTTATTCACTGAAGTCTTGCACTTGATGACAGGACTATTGAGCCAACCTAAGACACAGCCCCACATCATGAAAACTTCTTAATTCTGAGTACGAAAAGACCTAAGAAAACCCACATACATCCTAAATAAGCAACAGGAAGTCAGTTCAATATGACCCCAGATCTGCTTTTCTTTTTACACGTGCCCTTTGATGACTAAATGACCCGTAACCACATGTGCATAAGCTCATGCCCTCTGCCCTCCCCCTAATAAAAACATGTGGGACAAGCACAGCAAGTGTGAGGACAAGGGGTATACTGTGGATTTTATGCAGCTATTCATGGGTTAACATCTGTACTCTCCTTAGGTGTTAAAAGATGTGCAAGTGATGAGCTGTCACTCAGTAGGTCTATGACAGTGACCTGGTATGTCATCTCTGCCTGTGACAATGACCTGGGCTTGTCAGACTCTCCATAACTGTTCATTGGGGCACATTTACTTACCTGTCTGGAGGAGTTCACAGAAGTTCACTAAGATCGTGCGCCCGAAATCCTGCATATGTCGCTTCCCCACTCAGGTCCGCTGGAGTTCACCTTCTTCTTCCTGGTGCATGTAAGTGCATTGCCTTGCGACACAGTTTGAGTCTTAAATCCATCGTTCATTCCGGATCAGTCGGCACGCCCCCTAATTTCCGTTGTGTGAAACCCAGCGCTGCTGCGCCACAATCCGATCGCATACGACGCAATCCCCAGTTAAATACCTGTCACAGCCGTGCAAATCCCGAAAAACAACAGAAAGTCAGACGAAAGTGCCTCTGTGGACCCTTAGTAAATAAGCCCCATTATGTTATAAGCTTCTAGTTATAGTCACTACTCTGGTATCCAATTATGTGATATGGATATGATAATAGTTATACACGATCACATAATAACACTTGTTACTTAAAATCATATCCTAAATATTACTATGCAGGTATACAAATTTTATAAACATATTACCTGAACTATATGTGTCTAGCCTCGATTATATGAGACAAATTAATTTGACCCCTTTTAAATTAAGCTTTCTTCACCCTAGCTAGGCATCATTACTTGTCAAGATGCATTTGGTAAATTTAAAGGGCTATTCCAATCTGGGCATTCACATTTAGTTTAATTAATGTACCATATGTACCATGTGTGAAGATAATTTCCCATAAATGTCACCATGTTGTTCCTTAGAAACGAGATAGCTGCCCATGGATACAACCACCCCTTCTCTCTGACTGCCATGTACTATGGTGGCCTGTCTGACAACCTGGATTCAGGCATTTATGGCATTTATTTCCACTGGATGGATGTGTGTCGTGCAGTAACTCCCAGCCATTTCATATGCAAAAAGCTTTTTGTTTCTATTACTGTTTTGTTTGTGCAATCACTCCAGCAGAGGTGGTTGTATCCAAGTACAACAACCTAATTTCTAAGGCACTACAGTCATGGAAAATTATCTACACAGAGGTACATTTTTTTATAACATCCAATTTAAGAAATACATGAATATGGGAGATGAATTAAATGCCAATGCCTAGAAGAGAACACCACTTCAATGGAGCTGTCTAGCTCAGGAATACTGATACCTATGGAGTAATGATACAGATCATTCAGGATTCTCATCTATTATCCACAGCAAAAAGACAGGTCACAAAGAGCACCTCAATCACTGGAGGACCCACCAGAATGCAATTCTTTATTTCACCTGTGGTTGAGCTGCAGGCAAATGAAATAATTACTTCTAAGTTCCAACAAAAGATCGAATTTCCACTATTGATATATCTGACACCAGGCGCTGTGTGTCCAATGGATTAGGACATTAAAGGGTATATAGAATCCTAAAAGTGACAGATCACCAGAGACAAGGATTACATCCGCATCTCTCTGTACACATACAATTGAAGTGGACCCTCCCTAACCCAACATACACACAATTGTCTATTTAGATTCAAGACCACGAGAGGGGATTCTTCTAATTAAAGAACGTTGTAACAAAGACAGAAAAAATAAATTGTAAGCTCACTGACAAAGTGACAATACCATGCAAATCTATCTATATTTGCAACTATTATTACTTACAGTTATGAAGATGCACATTGTGATCTTGTACTAAATTAAATTAGGATAAGCACTATCACATGACTGGGAGATGCAATGAAATCATACAGCTCCTGCTACTAGTTTACATGTGTTCCACATGTGTCTTAATGGTGAAAGAGGGAATTTAAAGGTCCTCATTATATATACAGATACTATAAGCTTCCTCATGTAAAGTGGAAAATTATAAACAGCTCTCCAGTAAGGAGGATTTCCATCCGAATAACTAATTAGTCACCTTGACTGAACTCTAAAATGACAATATTCCTACAAACACAGAACTCTAGACCTGTTCAGTTCTTCTAAACTCAACATCGAGCAACTTAGGGTTATATAGTGACCTAAATTTAGTTCAGTGTATCTATAGGCACCAAACCATTCAGGTATTAAAATGTAACTTATTGTTGGGACCCCCTACTAATATCTCTAAATGAGGCCCAAAGCTTCCCCGCTTAGTAGTTTCAATAAAGCAGAGAGAAAACAAACTAGTTGTCCCCATTCAGCCTATGAAGCTGACAAAGATAACCAAGTGTTATCTTCATCATTCCCATAGACGTTTTATGGTGCAGCTGCCCACATGCTTGACATCTTCTCCATTCTTCAGGAATGGGACCCTTTTACAATGATCAAGGGGCTCACAGCTATCAGATATTAATACAGTAAATTGTGGAACCCATTCACAAAGATGTAATTGCATTGAAGTTTCTGGTTGCCTTTTTTGTCCCCTAAACTAGTCTTAGATTCCTAAAGATATCTAAGGAGAGTGGAGTTAAGTTTAAAAAACTGAATGGGTCCAGATTTGGTCCTGTAATACAAATGCTATAGGCAGAGTTGCATCCATTGTTCACTGCAGGCTCCATGGGGCCACAAGGTCTCAAGTATAGAAGTGAGTGGACCCAATGTTTCCATTCAGGTTTGGGGTTTGGGTTTGTCCCCCTGGCCAAACTAGGGGAGTCAATTTGGCGGATTGGCTGTTCAGCCGCCAATATGTTCCGACTCAAACCCAAACAGAAACATCGGGTCATCTCTACGCATGTATGGTGCTCCATAGGGGCAGGACCAAAAGAAATTGAAGGCACATAATTGGACACATTTACTTACCCGTCCCTGCGCGATCCCCGAGGTGTGTTCCCCGATGAGTATGCACAGCTGCCGTGATTCACTACCAGCGTGCGCCCGATATCCTGCATCTGACGCTTCCCTGATCAGGTCCGCCGGAGTTCACCTTCCTTTTCCCTGTGCCTGTAAGTGCTTGGCTTGCGACACAATTTAAATGTTAAGTCCCACGCTTGGTCCGAATCAGTCGGATCGCCCCCCGATTTGTGTCGCATGAAAGCCAGCGCCGATGCACCAAAATTCGATCACGTGCGCCAAAATCCCCAGTTAGATGTGGCGCAAATCGGAAAGTTTTAAAAAAATATACATTATTGTCCTATGTTTTCCGAGTTAATGGTATCTATATTTACTTCTCTTAAGGCTAAAAACAACATATGGACTGGGAAGGGTGAAAGGTACAGTTCAGAAAGGTTAAAAGCAAAGGACAGATTTTCACACCACTCTTCAAAGTCTCTTACCTACCAGGCTGCCTGCTGATAAATCTTTACAAAAGGTGACTGTGACAAACCTAGCAGCTTCTCATGAGCCCTCTCTGTCAGGGGGCCTTCCTATCTCTCCATCCTGAGGCAAGAAGCCGCTGTCAGCTCGGTGTGATAATTCAGTGCTTTGTTTTCTCAGTCCCATCTCCTACATATACAATGCTGTTTCTGAATACTTGGCCAAAAACGTTAACTTAGACTGATCTCAGATATGACATAATATTCTTATACAACAGGATGTCGGTTACAGAATGTGGAAGTGTCAGTTCCCTAAAATAAATTTTTAATAAACCTGTAGTATAATATAATAAATATAACTATTTCTAGTCATGTTGTGTCAATATAATATAATTACAGCTGCTATATTCAGGTCGATATAACTACAGCTGTTATATTTAGGTCGATATAAATACTGATGATATATTCAGTTCTAGTATATCACTATACAAGCAATATACATTGATTGCCACTTCGAGTAAGCCATACACCTCATCGAGAGTTTCTCATAATTAATTAATAGAAACTTTTCCAACACCTTCCTCTGGCAGAAATGGATTCTAGAAGCACTGAGGTTGTACAGACAAATGTTATGTGAATCAGATGACCAACCCTTGGGTTAAGGTACAGAAATGTATGGATTTATTAGAGAAAAATGTATTGTTGTAAACAGCATGTATGTATATTTAAGGAGATTGTCTGGCTAGGGCTGCATTTACACGAATGTATGAAAATGGCCATGTGCATACAGCCACATTCATTTCAAAGGACAATACGTCCAACTATTTACATTGCTGTTGTTTACACCGTACCATATACAAGCAGTTTAACAATATAGAGCTGGTCCTATTTTCTCCTGTATTTCCGTTCCGTATGGCCTTAGAAGTCTATGGGGTTGTATAAATATGGGTTACATACGCGACAATCGGACCCTGATCGGTTGTTTTGGCTGGGTAAAATATAGAATACAGAGGCGTGTGACGTGTACAGAAAACAGGTGGCTCCATGCTCTGGGTAGGGACTGGATGCTGTAAATGCATTTACCGTATTTTTCGGACTATAAGGCGCACAAAAAATCCTTTGACTTTCTCAGAAATCAAAGGTGCGCCTTATAGTCCAGTGCGCCTTATATATGAACTGTAGCTGCCTTGAACTGTGCACAGGTGACCTGCTGGTCATTCAGCCTTATAATCAGGTGCGCCTTATAATCCGGTGCGCCTTATATAGGAACATAGACATTTTAGCAGGCATTTATTGATGGTGAGGCTTATAATCCGAAAAATATGGTAAGCTCCTATTTATATTAACGGGAGTTGTGGCTTCCTAAATAGAGCCAACTGCATATACTGATCAATGACGAGATATGTATATTAATCAAAATACATAAATTCCTGGACAACCCCTTTAAAACTGACCAAATAAACTGCCCTATTAGCCATGTACAGTACAATGAGCTATGGAAATGGCAGCTTGGAGCTTTGTTATAGAACTTTAATACTGTCAATTACCTTCCACCCCAAAGTCCTCAGAGAGAAGTCAGCGCTGTAACCAGCCAAGTGTTAATCAGTATTTTTTTTTCCCATTGGATAAACTTTAACAAAACATTAGGATGAGTGGTTGGTGAGGTCATTGGTAGTCACTATGGCTTTATACACTAATTGTATGCCGCCGTAAAGTTAAGATTCCTTTAATTTAGGTACAATTTTTTTATATTACTATTCATTACAAAACTGTATATTATTATTTCCATTAATGTTTTTACTTTTAACGACTTTAGCACTAAAATAGCACTTAGCAGCAGTAATAAAATAGCAATTTTAAGACTTATTTTTTTCACATTTTCCCTCTATTCCATTTCAAATGAAAGGCAATGAGAGCTTATCTCTGGCATTAGTGCTACGTGCTAGATTTGTATTCTCTGTTATTCTTCGGAAGAAAACATCTGCATACAAACCAATTGTAAACGTGAGCCCCCTAATTAATAATTACCTTGTCACATGCTCCAGCCCTGACAATAAGGATTTTGAGCCTTTCTTGTAACTGGAAGCTCCGTACTTCAGGACAATGAGACCAGGATTATGATTGGTTTTGGGACAAAAGAAATCTGATCTGAGTGAAACAGGTAGGTATGATCAAATTGTGTCATTTACCTTCAAAAGAGGTCCAGATAAACAGGTTTATCCTAATTAGATTAAGTAAAGGTTAGTGTATTGTCAGATTATTGTCTTCCTTCTAAACACAAAGGATCATGGGACTTGACCACAGTAGGGAGCAGTGACTAATTTGGGTGAACAGGTTTTTTATTTCTTTGTGCATGAACAAGGGGAGGAGTGGGGAGTAATCCCTCTTGTAATGTCAAGGCCGTGGTTTTCAATGTGTAAAAGAGGCAACTAAACAGGAAAGGTAGAACAATGACATATTATCCTTCACTTTCACTTTGGTGTACGTGGATCAATACTGTAGCATTTATAGGTTAGACTTGATGGACCTCCATCTTCTCTACTATGATATTTTGAAGTCAAGTCTTTGCCAAGTTGGAGAACTTATCTTCAAGCCAGTGCATCACCGATCCCCTGCTGATCCCCCTATGGTTTTACTTCCAGGTCCCTCTCAGTCTACAGGAAATGACCACTACCGGCAGGGAATCAGCCAGTATCGGGACTGGCGTGGTGAGGGATCAGTGAGGTGAGTACCCATTTTCAACTATCCAACAAAGTGTGAAAAAGTTTAACTATCGCAGACTGTATGAAACAAGTAAAAATAGTTTTCATTCTGATTCCCAGGAGTAGACTGGATATTGACTATGTAGGATAACAGAGAGGGAAATCTAAGGGCCTCCAGAGGGTGCTCACAATACCAGGTATAACAGAATTAACTACAATTTCGATTTATTAACCCCAAAAGGTCCAAAAACAAGACAAAATTTGAAACCAATTTCCAAATTCGCCAGAGAATGTTACTGTATTTCCTTGACACACTTCCAATCCCTCTCTTAATCTCACTTCCACTAAACTGGCTCTTGTGAAATGTCAGAAAATGCCCTTTAGAAATGATACTCCCCGAAACTGGGGTAATAAGGCTCCCTGGTGAGCTCTTTATTCCATCCACCTCATAGAAACCCAGCAGCTATTCTGTGCCGTG
Source organism: Engystomops pustulosus (assembly GCF_040894005.1). NCBI lineage: Eukaryota > Metazoa > Chordata > Amphibia > Anura > Leptodactylidae > Engystomops > Engystomops pustulosus. The sequence continues at coordinate 80,851,702 of NC_092418.1, forward strand.
TCCCCTGCTGTCTCCTTCTCTCACTCCCTCTCATTTCTTGCCTTTCTTCATCAGCTTAGATTCCTGCCTCTCCCCTTTCACATTCCTCTTTCCTGTTATTTTACTTCAGGATTTTAAAGACAAACTCCATCTCCTTTCTCATTTTTCATAATTCTTTCTACTCTCTGAAGTTAGAAATTGGCCTTGTCAGGTTGACCCGAAGATTCTCATTGACTCCATATTCACCGCAGGCTCACGCAGTCATAAAGCTTCCTAGTGGAACTTCAGCGCTGATATTTTTGGCATGAAAGGTCTTTTCCCTTTGAATGAATGAATGAACGTGTTGCTATATTTTATTGCTATTGCTATGAAACCACATGCAGTGACTACTTAAAAAGCTATGGTCTTCTGACCAAGGTTGCACACTTTGCACTCCATAGAACTGCACACAATACACTGTGAAACAATGAATAATAATCATATGTCTAATATTATAGATTCAAGTTGATATACAGGATGCATTCATCATCCTGTGTGTAAGCATTGGAATAGTGGGCGCCTATGTGAACCTGTCACACTGAAAATATAGTACAATCAACAGGCAGCATGTTATAGAGCAAGAGGAACCAAACAACTTTATATACATGTGTATATATATATATATATATATATATATATATATATATATATATATATATATTTGTTCATATTTATATATGTATATATTTATATAAATATTTGTAGAAAAAAAGTCAGTATAACTTATCAATTATTGATCTAAAACATCATTCCTTGTATGAGTTTATATACAAAGATAAGGACTGCCCAGTTCACTCCTAACCTCAGACAGGATTCTGTGTGCAATTTGCTCAGCTCTTCCTGCTCTTTAAAATTCTGTCTGTAACACAAAAAGTACAATTTTTTCAGCTCATACTTTCAGCTCAGAATGTCCATTATGCTCAGTCCCTTTTGCTCTATAACATGCTGCCTGCGGATATGGCTGTATGTACATTATGATCAGTCCTCCTTGCTCCATAACATGCTGCCTGCGGAAACAAAGGTATGTCCATTATGCTCAGTCCCCCTTGAGGATAGGGATGTATGCACATTATGCTCAGTCCCTTTTGCTCTATAACATGCTATCCTATTATATTTCTCGTCATCTCATTGTCTGTCTCTAAATAAATCCAGATCTGCAGAATATCTATATCCTTTGTACCTATGTAAAATCATATATTATGAAGAGGAGCTTACATGAGCGTTAGTAATCCCAAAGAAATGTACATCTTCTGACTTGCCAAATCACTTGCAGGTTGTCTTGTCAGCACCTCGACTAAACAAGCCTTTGCTACGTTCCAAGGCAAACACAACCCTGGCCCACTTTTCGGACAGGAATTAAGCGACACAGGAAAATGTGTTCTGTAGTATGACAGCAGCACATGCCCCCACCCCTCCTCCTATAGTACCTGTGCAAATATTTAGAGACACTCAGACAATAGATTTAGCCTTCTCCCTGTAACGCTTTCATTGCCAACTCCACATATAACTGCATTCATAGGGTTAAAATTTTAAGATATCATAAAGTTTTGTTGCTCTTGTATTTTCGCTAAACTGACCCAGAACCCAGAGGTCCAGGTATGTGGGCATAGTGAGGCAAATGATGAGAAATATGTAGCACCAACATATGCTGCAGCACTTTACAGATCATGGGTTACATATACACACCAAATAAGACATAACGGAGTAATAACATGGTCATATGAAACAATATGAAATATGATAACTAAATATTATGTTTACATTTTTCAATATTTCAGGAAAGTTTTGGAGATGTGTGCTGACTCCATTTATTTGACATCACCCCCCCTATACCCTCTATCTCTACAAACTTAAATGGACTTAGGCAAAAGTTTCAAGACTACCGAAAGTTTCTAAGCAGCCTGTAAGCAGCACATGCTCTATTGGCACATACAACAGGGTCCTAAGTCCACTACGTGACCATGAAAGTGACAGCGGCTAAAGAGACCTGAATAAAGGGATTATGTGGCAATAACTGTGATCACAGCCAGTTTCTATCCATGTAAATTATGTGTCATTTCACACATCACAGTCTAAAAAAAGCTACAAAAACAACAGAAAAACATTGTACGGAATAATAATGCCACTTTATCTAAAACCAATTTGCACCACAACAAAGTGTGAAAACATTCCAAAAAACCTAAAGAGTTTCAGAGCGAGCCAAGAGAGACACAAAGCAATGAGCGAGGGATTGTGTGAGTGCAGGGTTTACACAGACAGAGGTTACAGGGCAGTCTGGAAGGGCTGATTTGTGTCCATTATTTTTATCCTATTATATTTATCCAATTTACTAAAAGAGTTGCAAAGTTCAAGCTGGGAGTAGCAATGGAAAAGAGCTTCACAGGCGATTGCCACGGGCACAATGGCCAACAAATGGCCAGAGGGTGAAGAAGTTAACCATGGGTCATGCACACATAGACCACTGCGGTCAGCAAAGACTGGACCATGTGAGAAATAGGCAAACAGAGGGTTAAGGATCACTTATCATCAACAAAAAGTGCAACTAGAACAGGTACATGCAATAAAGCGTATAGGTAGTAAAAGCCACAGGGTGTATCTCCAAAGTATGAAATACATATTAATAACTACTTGGAGGTGTCAGGAGAGTGACAAGTGTGCAGATACAGATAACAGCTCACAGCACATGTTACGTGATGATAACCATCAGACAACACTGACACTATTACACAAACATAAGAAAATAATAATCTAAGAATAAACAAAAGAATAATAATTATATGTTCAAAATTATGGAATAATGTCATGACAACTTTTAATGAAATAGATAATTAAATACTGAAAGTGATCAATACGGTCAAAGTAAATCCTAATTTTTGCCAAAAAGAAAAAAAAAAAGTGGAAAAAGTTTCAGTTAACCCTTTTCCTGTCGTATGACACATTCATTCTGACAAATCATGGGGTGGAATGACTATTCCGTGTCATTAGTGTCAGATCGGTGGACCCCTGTGCTTACCCTGCTCCTGGACTGGATGATGCACAAAAGGACACAAGCTGCAGCAGCTCTCACTTCTCTCTGTGTGTTTGTGAGGTCTCAGCTAGTCTCCAGCTCTATATATAAGATGCAGGCACTGCGCCACTAGGGGGAGCACTCCTATGTGCATGTGGCTGGAGGTCAGGTCTGGGGATGACAGGGCTCAAGTTGGTTTCCTATTTAGCAACTTCTATGTATTATTTTGGAATGAAAAATTATAAATACAGTTTTTCTTAGTAATAAGCTGCGCTCCAATGATAATAGGTAAAATCAGCAAACGAAAAAAAGAATAACTGGCACTCAAATTGGCATTTATGTGAGTGAAATAGGGTTGAATTAGGTTGTGCCACTGACTTTACATCACAAACACACAGAAGTTAACGTCCCATATCAAATTCTGTTAAAGTCAACCTGGTCCAAAGTGGTCCTTGGCATAAGATGCGGCATGAAGCTGTGTATGAAATTAAGTCTTACACAAATAGTTTTGTTACGTTTTGCTATTGCTGTTTTGTTACTGAAAAAATGGCAAGTACAGGCGGTCCCCTACTTAAGAACACTGGACTTACATACGACCCCTAGTTACAAACGGACCTCTGGATATTGGTAATTTACTGTACTTTAGTCCTAGGCTACAATAAACAGCTGTAACAGTTATCACAGGTGTCTGTAATGAAGCTTTAGTGTTAATATTGATTCTTATGACAATCCAACATTTTTAAAATCCAATTGTCACAGAGACCAAAAAAGTTCTGGCTGGGATTACAATGATAAAATATACAGTTTTGACTTACATACAAATTCAACTTAAGAACAAACCTACAGACCCTATCTTGTATGTAACCCGGGGACTGCCTCTATTTTTAAAGCATTATATGACTTTGGGCCACTGACCTCATTTTGCCAGTATACATTGGGGCAGTCTCCATCAGTAAAGCTCGGCTTGACCCAAAGTGCCATTGACCTACAATGCCATTATATTGTCAGCCACAGTTCTTCCCAAAAAGTGCCTTCTATATGTGTATCTGCAATGTCAGCCAATGCCCTATTCTTTCTATATTGACTCCATAAAATCTCTGCTTTAGTCATTGAAAATTCACCTTCATTGTTTAATGGATAGAAGCTATCCTGCTTATTGCTGGACAGAGGTGCTCAGCTCAGACATTAACGTTAAAGGGATTGTCAGATTGTCAGACCTATTACATAGGTAAGGCCATGGGGATCCAACTTTCAGCAAATGCAGTGCTGAAAATCTGCAGGCCGCATGTTGCAAAACAGGAGGAGCTGAGCAGATTGTACATAGTGCCCTAGCAGTAGGAAGCATGTTATAGAGCATGGGGGAATAAGCAGATAGTACATAGTGTCCTATGTTCATGCGGAATGTCCTATGTTCAAGCAGGAGGAGCTGTGCACACTATACATAGTGCTCTATTTGTAGGCAGCATTGTATACTGCATAGTGCCCTAGCAGTAGGAAGCATGTTATAGAGCAGGGGGGAATGAGCAGATTGTACATAGTGTTCGATGTGCATGCGGTATGTTGTAGAGCAGGAAGAGCTGTGCACACTATACATAGTGGTCTATTTGTAGGCAGCATTGTATACTGCATAGTGCCCTAGCAGTAGGAAGCATGTTATAGAGCAGGGGGGAATGAGCAGATTGTACAAAGTGTCCTATGTGCATGCGGAATGTTATAGAGCAGGAGGAGCTGTGCACACTATACACAGTGGTCTATTTGTAGGCAGCATTCTATACTGCAGGAGGAGCTGATCAGGTTGTACAATGTGTTCTGTCTGCAATCAGCATATTACAGAGCAGGAGGAGGTGAGCAGAATATACACGATGTTCTATTTTCATGTAGTATTTTATAGTGACAGCTAAAATTACCTATTGAGTGATAACTGTGATGATAACACTGAAGACACTTCATTTCTTGCCTGGGAACTACAGTCTCTCCAGTCAGCTTATTGAAAGGGGTTCCAAGAGTTAAACCCCACTAATCCTGTGGTATTCGTCTATCCTAGGGATACAAAAAGTTTACAGGTTTTCAGTTTAACTAAAGTGAAGAGTACAAAGCTAAGCTACTGGAAAAACAAGCTCCTCTTAAATATACTTACCCAAACCCTGGAGATGAAGACATCTCCCTATGGTGGTGAGACCGTACACATGGAGAGAGTAAAAAGTGTGATTCGTTATACAGTGGAGGCAATTTATCAGGCTCCTATGTGACAGTATGGGAATATTCATCACCCTAATGCCCCCCTTAGTGTCACCCACATAGTATAATGTCTATTGTGGCTCATCCACATTGTAAAATACAAATACTGTTGTTGTGGGACACATGACAAAAAGAACTATTGTCTGTGCATACCAGACTCCTATAGATTGAAATAATGTCCTGTATGAGCCGGTATATGGAGCATAAAAAAAACTTGAAAGTGGGCCCTTACAGCACCTCTTAGTGGTAAAAAAAAATTACTGCAAAGTACCACTTGCTCTTTGTAAGTGCAAATTCTAGATTTCAGCACCGCATATGCTTTGTAGTGGGTGTTCAATTAATTTCTAGGTTTTACAGATTACAGATGTCCTTTTATTGCTCTAGCTGAACATCTTGCACTTCTGCCTCTTAGACATGCATGCTCGGCTCAGCTGAGAACTACATGCACCATGATTGGGAGAAAGCTGTTACCAGACACCTCTGGAAGAGGCTTATATTCTTTAGGCTACATTCACACTGCAGTATGGGGACTTATATACGTCCCCCATAGACAGCAATGGGCGCACGGCGCTGTAGGGAAGCAGTACAGTGCCACATAGGACATGTCCTATCTTTCCCCAGAATATGGTGCCGTGCCCCATGTTTCTCTATGGAGAGGGGCAGGGGTGCGCGGCGCTCTCACCCTAGTCCTCTCCCCAGCACCAACGTGTGCCCGCCGTGCTACGGTATGGCAGACACCTTAGTGTGACTTTAGTCTTAGAGTGGAAGAAGAAAACGTTTAGAACTATATACTTGGAGGTAGAGTTCTATCCCACAACAAATCTGCATCAGCCTCACATTACAATTATTTTTAAAGTGATTGTCGGGAAACAAAAATCATGGCTGCTTTCTTCAAAAAACACCACTAGACCAGACCATGGTTTGGAGTTCAGTTATATGTATATGAATGGAGCTTAGTTACAATACCACATGCTATCCATAGTCAGGAGAGGAGCTCTGCAGATAAATAATTTATGCACGCCCCTTTGGTCATTTGGTACGCCTACACTATGCCGTCACCGGCTGTCCATCTGCTGTTCTAGCGCTATGCACGCTCATAACATTACCTCTCTACACTATGCTTTGATCGCTATGACATAGCCTAGTGAAGAGCGCCCCAGGCTCATTTGCATAGTTTTAAATCTTTATTTCTATGAAGTCCGGCACTTCTAAAAGATAGTAAAGTAGGCCATTGGCAATGGGGTAGGGATGGGGAGGTGAGTATAAGCATCTACCATCCAGTAATCTGATGGTAGATGTTCTTTAAAGTACAGAGTATGCCGCCTGGAGATGCAGTTCATGTGACACCTGGGCAGAAGGACTTGGAACTTCCTGTGATCTCCCAGGTCCTGCTAGAGGGGGTGTGCACGGCCCCTTCCATCAACCAGAAAAAACAGCAGCCAGCAAGTTGAGAAATCCCAAGTCCTCCTGCCAGTGGGTTTAAAGAGGTATGGCCATGTTAAACCTGGAAATCAGGAACTTTAACAGGCTAAATTCTATATGGGTGACCCTATTATTTACCCTGTTCAATGTTGGCATTTGTGGCCAACCCATTTTAAGGAAATCTACAAACAGAATCCATCATGATAAACTAGGGGCACTTCCTCATAGATCCAGGCACTGTGACTGTGGTAATCTTCTTCTGTGGTAATGTATACTATCCATGGCCTCCTTCCTTGTAAACTCAACTATTTTATTTATACTGAGCCTGAAGGGCTCTGATGGGTGTTTCCAGAGCCCCTCAGTGCTGTAGCTAGACAAGCCGTTGCAATGTGCACAGCAGGTCTCCCCTTCCTCTGCACTTCATGCTGCTGCTACATTACACAGACAGAAGATAGAGGGAGAGAGCAGGGGTTGGGTGAGATATGAGGGGCTCTGAAAACAGCCACCAGAATGCTTCAGTTTTTTTAGCATAATTTTAAACGTTGATTTTAGAAGGAACAAGGTAATGAATAACTAATGTAAGAAGATTACCACAGTCACGGCGCATGGATCAATGAGTGCCTCTGGTTTATCATGATTCATTTTCTTTAAGCTTAGTTTCATCACATCCCTTTTATTATGTGAGGTGTTAAAAGGTTTAAAAGACCCTCTATAAAGCAAGGCATTTTTGGCTAAAATTCAGACAGATTTTCATAAATATAATAATTAATATTCTGCAGGGTCAGACTAGTTCCCAAATAAAGTGACTCTTGGGGCCCATCCTCCATAAGTTCTGGACAGTCCCTAGATGCCCCCAAATTATGGAAGAGATCTATCTGAGGTAAAACTGTTCAAGTTGCCCATGTAAACCAATCAGAGTTCAGCTTTAGTTTTAGAAATTGATGTGGGAAAATGAAAGCTGAACTCTGATTGGTTGCAGTGGGCAACTAGGACTGTTGTGCTCTCAGACACTTCTGATAAATCTTCCCCATAGTCTTTTGTTGAGCCCAGGAGTCCATCATTGTGTTAGAGTCTGCACCCACTGAAGGTTCTCCTGGTATTCTGGAGGCCCCTGTTGAAACCTGTGCCCTTGTGATTGATGTCTTTCACAAAAGAAGGTGTTTTGCTTTGAAAAATCCTTTTTTTATAAAAATAAACTCTATCACCTGAGGGACTTATTATTCCCATATTTTACCCCAAATGAGTGTGAAAATGTTCTTTTTTTCTTGAGAGAGTTCAGGTCAGGACACTAATTTATTATGTAACCATTCATGTCACCGCTGAAAGAAATCTCAGGTGTATAATGGAAGTTCACACGTTTGCCGAACGGTCTCATATTTCTATAACCGTGACTAAATATTTCTGGTCCCAAAGAAATTTGGTGGGTTTTTTTTTTGGTCAGTGGCAAACAAAACAAAAACTTCTGTGACTCTTTGAACTGATTTTGTGAATGGTCGTATTTTGCGCTAATGTAAAACAGGACATATGTGAGCCTCTAAATAAATTCATGCTGCTTTTTCGGACAGACTTTAGGAGTCAAGAGCCAATTAGTGTCTTTTAAAGGCAGTGTAATGACTGTCCCTCCAGCTATTATGGGACAACTTCTAGTCTGCACACATCAGGGATCCAACAACTGAGCATCATTCAGCACTGCCATTTCATAGGGAGATGGAAGCTCCAGTTCTCCTGTAATTAAAATTACCCAATTCTTTGTGATGTGGCAATGCACAAATCTGAGGTTTTTATAGCAAACACATTTGCTTTGATTTAGAAAAAAAATCTGTAAATTACAAAGTTTTACAAAGGGAAAGCAAAGCAGTGAATTCTTCATATACTGACTTACCTGGAACGAATTGTCTACCCCCATATGTGATCCAATGTAGCATGCAAGTATGTAGATGTAAGATGTCGTCATACAGAAATCTAAAAGAACCGATCTTTATATAGAATTGGAAGCCGATAGTGGTACAGTCATGGCCTCATGAACTAAAATGGAAGCTGTATTCAAGGCCTTATAGTAAAGCCACATGCACATGACCGCATGGAGGCTGGGGATACGGCCTCACAATTTGGGGCCACATCATGACCCCCATAGAGGTCTACACGACTGATCCAACTAGTCCGACTGATGTCCTGTATTTTGACGTTTCTAGGGCTCAGATGTTCAACTCCTGTATCCTCCCCAGGGCTACAGAATGGGAATAATAACAATGGGGCACATCTACTTACCCATCCGGAGGAGTTCACAAAAAGTGCATTGTCCAACGATAATGCACCATGCATGAGCTCAGGTTCGCTGGAGTTCACTTCTTCTTCTGGTGCATGTAAATGCTTAGGCTTGCCACACCATGTGAAAGTTAGCTCGCCCGAAGGCACGCCCCCCTGATTTCTGTCGCATGAAAGCCGGCGCAGCTGCGCCAAAATCTGAGTGCATGCGACACAAACTCCTGTTAAATACCTGTCACAGCCGCGCAATCCCCGAAAACGCAGGAAAATGCGACAAAAGTCCCGGACCTTTAGTAAATAAGCCCCCATGTGTCTTCCTCTGGTATCAAGGAAATGCATGATAATGAAGGTTCAGAACTGTAGGATTTTTTAATACTGTTCAAACCTGTTGAGGTCCTATTACATGGGAGGAAGTCTGCCTGGAACGACCCTGTGTAAAAAATCCTCAAGTCTCAATTGTGTCCATGAGCCAAGGACAGACATTTATATTTGTTTGCATGCAATTTGTTGACTCCTCAGGCAAGCGATATGTCAACGTACAAACAAGCAAACAAACAATGTTTCCAGTAGGCAAGTAATATGGCCCTACACTTTACACAGCTGAGCATTTAGTCAACAGCATTCGGTCAATTTCTTTACATGCGACCAGAGGCTTATCTCCTGGAGAAAAAATGTATTGGGCATGTAAAACCCAACTACCTAATCCTAATCTCTCACAATATCTGCTATGGGGATCAAGTAAAGATCGCCTATATTGTGATAGATGGTGATTCATGACCACCAAAACCACCCACTAAGCTTGATACTGCCCTGCAGAGATAATAAAGAGGAGGGCTTCAAATGCTGGCGTCCTCATACATGTGTTTTTGTTCTGAAGTCACATGTATACAAAAACCTTCCAGGTCCTTTAAAAGTCCTGCAAAGGTCCTTAAACTTCAGAACTTAAAGCTGACAGTAGCCTTCCCCCCACCACACACACACACAAACTATTCCAAGAAGTTTGGTTGTGGTACTATAAGTAGGTAGTAAATGTCAAACATTTTCAAAATATTAGACTTGTAAGGAGATAATAAGCCAAGGCCGAGTTAATCGATCCCTGATTCCTACTGTGAACCAATTATCATCTGTTTCATGTGATTTTTGGCCTCTCACTAGATCAACACTTAGGGATTTTCTATATAAGGACTCATTTAAATCTATATTTTCGAAAATACCTAGGTCTATAAGTGGTTAAAATTTGTTATCCTAATATGCAGCAACACGTTTTGAAGGAGTTAAACAAAAGCTTATGGTCCATTTAATAACATATTTGCAGAGTCAAATGTTGGTCATATTGATCCTAATAGTTTTCATATGTTATTGTACCATTCCAGAGCCACCTGTAAATCCACATTGCAGATTAATGAATCCCGTCCATCTCTCCTAGCTGCCCGCTCCGTGCTGTGAACTTCTTGCTAAAGAATTACCAACATCATTTTCGGAAAATTATGTAAAGGCATTTTTCATATTAAGTGACTTCACAGCTTCACTATTGAACTAAACCCTTTTGTTGAACCTCTGTGGTCCAAATACCAGATGGTTGAACTTTTTGTGAAGTCAATGCCGTCATTTTACTATGGAAGAGGTAGTCGAAACACAAGAATTATAACCAGCTCAGCTCTAGACATGAGCACAGATCCCCTGGCTGCTCAGGTGATAGTTCATTTAATAGAAGAAAGGTTCATGATCCAGCTCCATGTAAAAGCAATAATCATTTATTTAAGTCCATACATACATAAGATGCAGTTTGGCATTATGGCCATACAGCAGACTAGAAGTAGTGGTATTAACTCTCCTGGATGTACCTTATATACTCGAGTATAAGCCTAGTTTTTCAGCACAAAATGTGTGCTCCAAAACCCTAACTTGGCTTATACTCGAGTCAACTAAAAAAATAAAGACTAAACTCACCTTTCTGACGTGACCCGTAGGTCCTCTTCTGTCTGAGACAGTCTGAGACAGAAGAGGACCTATGGGGGACGTCGGAAAGATGAGTACAGTGTTATTTTTTTTTTCTAATACAGGGGTTGGGCAGGCTGTATGCTACAGGGGCTGGCAGACTATATACTGGGAGGCTGTAACCAATGCATTTCCCACCCTTGGCTTATACTCGAGTCAATAGGTTTTGCCAGTTTTTTGTGTTGAAATTAGGGATCTCGGCTTATACTCGGATCGAGTATACTCGAGTATATACGGTAATCAATCTTTTTGTTTTAATTTAGTTGTATTAATTTTCTTCCATAAATTACATACGGTAGTTTTTGTATAAAAATACATGGATGCAATATAGATATACTTATGGAATAGACATAGAAATGTATCAATACATTAAATATACAAACACAATATAAATATACATATCAAATGGACATAAAAAGGTACTTAGACATTATAGTCTTAATATTCTATATCAATCCATAAATCCATACCTTACATATATTCCCCTCCCCAGCTGACCAGAGAAAGAGAAAAAACAGAAGAAAAAAACTCCAACCACAGTGTCCTCTAATCATCTACAGACAATCTACAGACAGCAGTAAACTATCTATAGGTTTGTCCTCTGCTCCCAATCATGTATATATTATCTCACCAAGGATTTGTCCAATTACTTCTCATTATTCATATGAACGTTGTTCCCAGCCATGTGACTTTCAAGAGTATGCTCTATTTTTTTCACAAATCGGGGACTCTGACTCTGTAGATCAGTTCTGAAGGAGGGTCTCCTGTTCTGAAGGACTCAACTCTGTAATTCAGTACATGATTGGCCATTCAAACACAAATTTGGGGAAGGCTTTGATTTCCCGAGATCATTTTGAAAACAATGATCTCTCATGAGACAATCTTTCACATGATGCCTTCTCATGCTTTGTCAATGTGTATGATTTGGATAGTTCTCACTTGCAAAAAGTTCCTGGTCAAGAAAAAATGTGTATGAATATGTGGGGCATCCATGATATTGTGATGAAATTGTAACTGTAGTCACCTGAGAGACGTAAGTGTCCACAGGGTCTGGTAAGAGTCTTATTTGCAAATTCCACAAGAAGTCACAGATGAAATGGTCCTACAAACATCCAACCAACACACATTGGACCTAACAGTAGTCAAGGTCTTTGGACTTTGGTGGTGTCCATTTCTGTACCCATTCAGGGCTTTGCTTTATTCACTGTTCTGCTCCAATAACAACAGAGGAAGTCTTCATGCACATGACTGTGTGCAATTTCACAGTAGAAGTCCTGAATTAGCCACCATTTGTGAGGCGAATTCACGATACACAACTAAGATATTGGAGGAAACTCAAAGATGTATAGACCACTGTCCTCATGACAATTCTGAACATAGATTTAAAAGGATGCAGGAAAAAAATTACAAGCTATTCAAGTTGAAGTTTTCCCTTTACTTCTTGAGAGGGAAAATGCCATGTGGGCTGTAGCTTTTGCGTAAACAGTATATATTGTAGACGCCAGAATAGAGCCCATTATCCTTCGTTTGCTTGAATGGAAATTGCTGTAGAAACACTATGCATTGCTAACATATCACAGACTTCATCTAGAGCAATGCCCATGGGAAATTGTGTCGCTTGCCAACATATGCACAATAGTACTTGTCTTTGATGGCTGTCTTGGGGCATAATTAATCCTGCGTAGTAAATCCCATAGGACGATCAGTGATTGCTGATGCAGTTTGAGGTATTAGGGAACTATAAAGTAGGCCTGATGCACACCATCTCTAGTAATGGTCCAAAACAAAATGTCTCCCGCTCCAGCTGAGAATCCAATTAGCAGTAAGCAATACAATGTTTGCCTTTCCCACTTTCTGCATCTTCTCATTTTAGTGCAATGGTATAAGATTTTATTTCTTGTCATAACGGCTAAATGTTGTAGATCAACATGGACTAAAATTAGTTTCCCTTTTTTATTAGATAAACTAACCATTTTCAACATTTTCATTGAGCAGATCCATTGTCCTTCCCTTTGTCATCGACAATGGTAGCTTTCAGTTTTTTCATATGTAAAGTAAGTCCCTGGTTCAGAAATGTCTTTTACCTCATCAGCCAAATGTTCCTGCCCATAAAATGCCAGGAAATGCAGGGTCATGTGATCCACAATGTGCATGACCAGTCGGTACCTGCTCTTCCTTCCAGGAGCTTATGATTGTATTCAGTCCCATTTCTTTCTCTTCGTTGTACTGGAAATGAAGGGGCACTTTTACGTAGAAAGTCGGAAACTTCACTAAAAGCGCTTTCTCCATGTATTATGCTGGGTGCGACCGTTGTTATGTTATTTAGGTGTAAAAAGGCATCTAGACCCTTCTTGAAGCTTTCTGTGTCCCTGCTTTGACCAACGCCTGAGGCAGGCTATTCCACAAATTGATAGTTCTCATAGTAAAAAAGCCCGGTCGCCTCTGGTAATTAAACCTTGTTTTTTCCAGGCGGAGACAGTGCCCTCTCGTCTTTTGATTTGATTTAATCTAGAACAACTTCCACCATATTTTTTATGGACCATTCATATATTTATATAAACTAATCATGTCTTCTCGTAGTCGTCTCTTTTCAAGACTAAATAAATCTAGTTGTTTTAATCTTTCCTCATAACTTAGACCCTCCATACACCTTATCATTTTTGTGGCTCTATGTTGAACCCTCTCCAGCTCCAAGGCATCCTTTTTATGGACCGGTGCCCAGAACTGGACAGCATATTCCAGGTGAGGCCGGACCGATGCCTTGTACAGTGGTAATATTACATCCCTATGCTAAGAGTCCATACCATTGTTGATACATGACAAGATCTTGCTGGCTTTAGAGGCAGCTGATTGGATTTTAATGCTGTTATTTAAGTTATGATCTACTATTATACCAAGGTCCTTCTCAACAAGGGACTCTCCCAGATTTACTGCCCCAAGGGCATATGTTGCATGTAGATTATTAACTCCCAGGTGCATAACCTTATATTTATCCACATTGAACCTCATTTGCCAAGTGGATAACCAAACACTCAGTTTGTCCAAGTCACCCTGCAGCCTATGAACATATTTTACACTACACAACTTGGTGTCATCTGCAAAAATAGACATAGTGCTATTAATTCCTACCTCTATATCATTAATAAATATACTAAATAGTAGTGGGCCAAGCACAGAACCCTGAGGTACACCACTTATAACTGGTGACCATTCCGAGTAGGTCTCATTGACCACAACTCTCTGGATAAGATCCTACAGCCAGTTTTCAATCCAATTGCAAATGATTCCTGCCAAACCAATATTTTACCCATCAGGCGTCTATGAGGGACAGTGTCAAATGCCTTTGCAAAGTCCAAGAACACAATATCCACAGCATCATCTCTGTCCAGACATCTGCTCACCTCTTTATAGAAGCAGATCAGGTTAGTCTGACAACTTCTATGCTTAGTAAACTCTTTCTGGCTGTCACTTATTATACCTTGTGATGTGACACACTCCTGTATGTAGTCTTTTACTAATCCTTCCAATAATTTTCCTGAACAACATATAAATTACCTGATATCTTGTCCCCTCCCCACCAGTGGCAGATTAAGACTGCCAGGGGACCTGGGCTGTATGAATATTATAGCCCCTACAAATCTATAATTCACTTCCTACATTTGGTACTAGAATCAAGCTTCTTGGGGCATGGAAGATGTGTCCTTTCTGCTTTCAGTCTGCGATTTCAGGATCTGTAGAGGAGCTTCAAAAGTCCTGACATGGCTCTTGTGAACATGTTTATTGGAAGCAGGAACAGATATATGAGGATTTAATGGGGGAAGATCCTTCTCAGTATAAAAATCAAGGTGCTGACTACTCTGCCTTCCATTTGTCCATTTTGCCATCTCTAAATAATTGCCATAGTTTTAATAATAATAATAATCATAATAATTCCTTTATTTATATAGCGCACACAGATTATGCGGTACTGCACAGAGCTTGTCAGATCAGTCCCTGTCCCCAATGAGGTACACAATCTAATCAACCTACCAGTATGTTTTGGAGTGTTGGAGGAAACCAGAGGACCCGGAGGAAACCCACACGAACACGGAGAGAACATACAAACTTTTTGCAGATGTTGACCTGGATGGGATTTTAAAGTTTTGACATTTACAAACCCCTAAATAGATTAAGATAGGTTCTTTCATGTCACCCATAAAGATACATACTTGGGCCAACCTTGTGAGCATATTTAGTCCCAGCAGGATAAAGGTCAGCTGGAAGTGCTTTATACAAATGAGACAGTTGTTCAATTCCATCAAAATTTCTTGTTTTGATTAATTTTATGTTTGCTCAGTTTAAGTCACACTTGCAAACTATCTCTGCATAGTGCAGAGAAAAAAACTGTATAAAATACAAGTAACTATAGATAACAACCATAAAAACTTGAATATAATTTGCATCTTATTTGTCCAGTAGGTGGATATATTAGGGGTCTTCCTGCATAATGGAAAACCCCTGAGGAGCTAGATTAGATATAGTGCCCCAAAGATACAAAAAGAATTAGAAGGGAATCACAGGTATGATTGGGGAGAAATTATTAAAATTTAACACTCCAATGTGTGAATCAGTGTGTGCAGACGTTAGAAGTTAGTGACACACTGTCACAAATAGCAATAAAAAGGACTTTCACAGGTCAGAGAGCGCACCATACGAATGTGATGTATTATGTGGTGCAGGTTAGCTCAGTGGCCAAGATGCAGGTATGTTTGCAGCGTATAGAGATGCTCCAGTTATATTGTGAGCTCAGGTTATAGCGGATTAAACAACTACGGAGGTTACTCTATCTCCCTGCTAATTATAGAAGTCCTAATGTGCTACATTCAAATGATGTCCTATCTTCTAATCTCTCCACCTCTACGCGTTTCGCCCTGATGAACATCTCTATACGCTGCAAACATACCTGCATCTTGGCCACTGAGCTAACCTGCACCATATAATACATCATATATGTATGGTGCACTCTCTGACCTGTGAAAGTCCTTTTTATTGCTATTTGTGACAGTGTGTCACTAACTTCTGCACACACTGATTCACACATTGGAGTGTTCTTAATTGTTATCATTAAAAGTTAAATTTTAATAATTTCTCCCCAATCATACCTGTGATCCCCCAATATGGAAAACCCTTAGGTGCTGGGGAAGGGATGGGAAAAAAGAAAGCATACTTACCACTCTATCGCATTGTGCAAAGCCACAGGTTCTGGGGGTGGTCAAGGGATCTGCTTCAGCCAATGAGTGCCTCCTCTGACCTAGAGACAACAAAGGGAATCTCTTCCTTCTCATTGACCAAAGTGGGTCTCATGACCCCTGGACCTTAGGGCATTTTCAAAATCCAAAGGTACCATGGGAACCCAGGTGCCAGAGCTCGGGTAAGTATGCTTTTCTTTTATTACTGTAGATCTTTTATTTTATATAAAAATAAAAAACATAACAATACAAACCAAACATAATATATAATATATACAAAATATATACAATATCTTACCTGCTGGTCCAGCCACATTCACTCCTTTTATTACTGTAAAATCCCTTTAAGCTTTTTATTATTTTTTCATGTATATTGAAATTCCTTTACATTGTTGTATTTTATATATTCTATTTTATTATAAACCTGATATTTTTTTAGCTTAATTTTATGCCCATGCAGACTATGTTGATGGTAAGTAATGAGATTAGTTGTCTAGGTGGCTTACACTGGCATGAAAGGAGGATTTGCCCTAGTTTTGTAAACAATTGGCTTGCACTTCCAGAGGGAATAGCTTGTATTTTATTGCTTGCTGAGGGCAAGGTTTTATTTGGATCCTCAATTTATTTATATCTTTAGGCAATTCCTGATGTGTCTTGACCTTTCTTCAATATTATTTCTATGTAAAAATTACCAGCTGAACACAAGAACATCACATGACCTACATTAGCCTGCACTTTTTGTCATGTCTTCTTATTTCCAATGGTGTTAAATATAATTTATATATCATTAACCTGATTTTCCATTCTCCATATTTCACTCATGTTATTTATGTTTTTGATACTTAATACTTTGTTGATAATTCTGTCATTCTCTAACAGACACTCTTCCTGAAATGTCTGCTTATGGACCTGCTGGTTTAGAGCTTCAGCTTGGATTCCCTGTAACACATTCTATAAAGTTACCCCTACCTTTTCCAAATGCTCCAGTGTTTCTCACACTTTTACATTTGAGCTTATTCACCTCAATGAAAGGCAGACACTATGGTGGAAACAAAGCTCTAAGGGTACGTACGTATATAGAGAGCAGGATCTCTCTAGGGATCTCGTAGGGAAAACGTATATGTGTCAACACTGTAGACATTGAACATTGATTGGTGGGGGACCAGATAACCATTGGTACATGAATGAGAGGAATACTAAGGTACGTATCACTCATTGTTATTTTATCCCATTGGTAGCTTTTTTTGGGCTGCACTGTCCCACGGCTTGTGCACAAACGTCTGCATAGGAGCTTCACAATAAGTTAAATCAAAAGAGTTTCAGATTTAATTTGATTTATTTCATTTTAATAGGTTTGAGCAAGGGCTTGAATATAGTTAGACAGAAGGGTTGACATATTCAAGACACAGCAGCACCCCTGTCTATGTTCCTCAATCTGTAATTAAAAACAATGGTGTTTGCCAACCTAATTTTAGTACACATGGAAAATTTTCATGACACAAGAAACTTATACTTTACCTTTGATGCCTTTCCTCATTTATTTGTCACATTATACAATTTAACCATTGTCAATTTCATTGGGTGATGGGAATGTTGTCCATTTCCATTGGGTGGATGTTTTTCTTCTTCTAAAATTAGGATCTGTCATTCCAAAATGACATAAAGCAGAGATGTGTGTTAATTTTACTGAGGGAAATATTTTCTTATATTTAGCAAAGCGGTGAGTGTCAAATAATGTCTCGCCCTATTAAATCGGGCTTCACCTTTGGTGAATGGGCCTGCTTCTTTATAGACTTTGGCACAGTATTGCATTACACGTTGACTGAAAGCACTTTGGGCGAATTTTTCCTTGGTACTGTAATTTGCCTTGCTCACACCAACTTGAATTTAACAGAGTTATACCAGCGCTGACATGTAAACAAATCTGGATTCATTACGACAGACCGGTAGAGAATTGCCGCAGTGACATGGCTCCACGGTGCACCTCTGCAGTGTTAATTTATTCTGACACTGCTGGTTTGTTTTCTGTGTCTGCATCCTTTACAAAGATCCCTTATGTTCTGATGTTAGGCTGTATAAACTGTTAAAACTGAGCTGATCCCCTGGGGGAATGCACAAGCTGGGGCCGGAGAACGTGATCTGTAACTGGACTTTAACAAGTTGTTGAAAAGTCTCAAATGATGATAATTCAATAAGGCATGGTGGGGTTTGGGTTACCATCTGATAAGGCAGCTCCAGGGACTACATCAGTAAAAGGTTTGTAGCATTATCCTTTTTAGTTTCACAGAGGACATTTTGTGGATGGATTTGGGAATGATTATGTCATTAGGACTCGTATGAGCAGCCGAGGGACGGCATGTGCAAGAGCAAATTGTTCTTCTGATCTGAACCACGATTCTCTCTATAGTAGAAGCTTATCAGATCTTTTCATTAATTGAGGCACTTATTCGGCTTAGATTGGATTTTAGGTTTCAAGGGAAAGGTGAAATTAACCTTATTATAGCATTATCTTATGTACTGAATACCGACATATTACCTGGCATGTATTGAATAATATCGGAACATATTCTGGTCATACTTCATAGGGTTTGAGTCAATAGGCTGCTCTAAAATTGGGATTTTAGAGTAATTTTGTGATCTCTTCACAACAGCAATGTATGAAGAGCAATTCCATGGTAAATGTGAAAAGGAGTTTGAGTTTGTAGTGATTTCCCTAGTCACTACATCTTGGCTTATATTCAAGTTAATGGGAGCTGATCTGCAGTAACCTAGTCCAGCCACTACACATAGAATGGAGCTGTCTGCTACCTGTTTCCTGTGGGATTGCTGGGTGTTTGAATACCACCAATGACATACACTATTGATAAATTATCAAAATGTGAAGGCATTTTTGTAAATATTAATTTCATAAAGAAAAAAAACATTCAACCAGAGACACATGTCTATAAATAAAGAGCAATGCGTGCTGTCTAGGGTTACCACGGCCATTATATGTCTGGTATAAAAGCATATGTAAGCCCTATAGATGGCCACTAGAATCGGGGATGACTGACAATCTCAAGTGCTTGGGGGTCTCCCAAGGGAAGCTTTATTGGGACTGTTGGGAGAGGGACGACTGTCAGATGGTGGTTTATCGCCCACTACTTTTCGAGCTCCTTTGGGTGGGTTGAGCATGCATATGTATAAATCCATGAAAGACAGCTAAATCAACCGCTATCAAGTGTGTGGAAACATTACACATAATTTGGCCAATATTGACCAGATCTGCTGACATATATAATGTATGCATGTCTATCTTCAGGGTGATAGGGACCATCTGCAGGTCCTGAAGGAAGAACGTTGTCCTATTAAGCCTTCAGAGAGTGTTCTAAGTGAATGATGACAGAAAGTTTGTGCCTTTCTTGACATAACATTGTAGCCTAGAAGATAGTAAACAATGAAATAAGAAGACACAGAAGAAATTGAGCTTCAGAATACAAGAGAGGAATGGGGGTATTTAGGCTGCGTGTCTTTCAGCACAGTGACACAGTCAAAGAAAAGTTCTTGACCTCTGTGCAGCAGGATGACACTATGACATGGAGTCTGACTTGGGCAGCTGCAGGACATGAAGTCTGACCTTCTGGAGGAAACGTTGGAAAGAGTTTAGGGGTAAACATCCACTTAGACTTTCTTTATACCTGGAGGTATTACTATGTAGTGGCTTGTTTTTCTAGTTATAGGGGCTTTTCCAAGACTAAACCCTATCTTATATCTACAGGATAAGGGATCAGTGTTAAACCATTGGGAGATTCTGATGATGAGACCCTCATAGAAGGCCCATGTAACTCCGTCTCAATGTTAACACATGTGCCAAACAAAAGCTGAGATGAATAAATCAATTGATAGATTGGGTATGAATCGGGTGATTTTCTGGCACTATTTCTGATTTTTTACTGATTTACTTGAGATAAAATTGGCAGCCAAAGATTTATATTAATCATCCCAAAACTTAGCATTAGGGTAAGAGTTAGTATAAGGGTTAACCCTTACCTCTATTACAATATTAACCATAGTGTAAAACTCTATTTGAAATTGAACAAAGCAAAACTGTGTTGATCTGGTCGGAAATCTTGTAAAAAATTCGGCAAAGATTTAGCAAATCAAATTTTGACTTTATATTGAGGGCCCAAGTGCTATCTTTAAATGGAATAACCCAGACTCTGAAAGCTATTACTAAAGCTCAAGACAATGGAGAGTTTTTATCTATCTGTTAATGCCCCCATATACATAAGAGAAAAGTTGGCAGATTATTTGGAATTTCCTATTGAATTATCTGAGGCATGCTGGTATATTGATGTCCTTATCCTACGGCACATAGATCACAAGTCCCAGATTGTAGGACTGAATTCTAGGACATCCTGTAAGCTCCGTTCCTCAAATAAACAGATCAGCATCAGTCTATGACAGGAGACACTATTTCTTTCATCCATTTTCATTTGCAGTCATGGTAAATATCATTCCTTGCTAAAAGAAAATGACTTGCGGTAAATGGAGTTCCTTGTCTGCAAAATAATGTAAACAGAAAGGTGAGACCCCCAAGCAACCTATGTCCTCTTCCTAATATACAATAGGCACGGTGGCCCCTTCAGTCTGTCTGGTGACATGATACATACAGAGTAGCTGACAGTCTGCTGGCTCTTAAGTTACCGGAAAGGTATTGTGAAACGCCAGTAGACGCCATTCCATGAAATCAAAGGATTTTTATTGGCTGGCCCTCAGTGGGAGATGGCAGTGAATGCCCTTTCCTCATTATAAGCCGGGATCCCCTATAGATTCTACACTCACTAGCTATTTTGTATGTGCCTCTCCTGTCTGATGCTGTCTCCATCAGTGAAGCCGCAGGTTTATGGCACAATTATTGCTCTTTCCAATCACAGATAACTGTAAATGAATGGTTTGCTTGGCTTTGAGTGTTATTTATTAACAAACATGACTATTCAGGCAGACACCTAGTAAAACAAGCAGACAAATGGGGGATCTCTAAATGTTTGCTGAGTCCTTTAAAGCTTTGCACAAATCCCAGTTCACAGAACATACAATAGACTCAGATCTTAAAGGAAACCTACCATTGGGGAGGTAGATCTGATGTTAGGTTGCTACCTCATCCCTATACAGTAACTGTCTAATCTAAGCATTTAGCAGGAGCAGGGAAAATACATATTATTTATTTATGAAAATTATCAGCAGAGGTTATTGGGGCATGGAGTACCCTCTCCATGCAGTGGGAGCAAAGGTTATTCCATGCCCCAGTAGTCTCCGCTGATCCCACCTACTGATCCCGCCATGCTCCTTTCTTCACTTCCATATTCCCAGCCGGAGTTGTGCACATGCGTGGTAGCTCCGGCTTCGAAGTATATAAAGAGCGCATGCGCAGAGCTTCGGCTTCGGGCCATGACCAGCTATGGCTACTGATTTATGGAGTAGCCTTTGCACCTGCTCAATAGAGAGGCTACTGCACGCACCACTAGCCATTGCCGATAATTTTCATAAATTTTCTTCTGCTAAATATGGGATGAGGAAGATACAGGCGATCCCCTACTTAAGGACACCCGACTTACAGACAACCCATAGTTACAGACGGACCCCTCTGCCCACTGTGACCTCTGGTGAAGCTCTCTGGATGCTTTACTTTAGTCCCAGACTGCATTGATCAGCTGTAAGGTGTCTGTAATGAAGCTTTATTGATAATCCTTGGTCAAATTACAACAAAAATTGTGAAACTCCAAATGTCACTGGGACAAAAGAAAAAAATTTGTCTAGAACTTCAATTATAAAATATACAGTTTCGACTTACATACAAATTCAACTTAAGAACAAACCTCCAGACCCTATCTTGTATGTAACCCGGGGACTGCCTGTAGTAGCAACTTACCATCGAATCTACCTTATTAAGTAGATCCCTGATGGTAGGTCTCCTATAAAGACCACTTGTATATTTTTTAAGTTTCAAAGAATTTTCTTACAGGGAGTTTTGCCATAATGGACAAGCGTCTGATGTCTGGGGGTCCCAGTAGTCAACGATTGGGAGGACAGGTCTGTGCTCTATTTACTTCAAAGGGAGTTTTGGGTCTCGTAAGCCCTCCTGGAAGTCTGATGGAAAAGAATAAAGAGCAGGTCAGCATGTACACCTGAGCGCCATTTAGTATGGGTCAGCATAGTAAACAGTCACTCCTCCATTCACCCAATTGGCATGGGTCCAACTCTCCGATCCCTAGGGATAAGACACTCATCCTTATCTATTGTGGCACGACCCCTTTGCACAGGCTGGCTGGGGTTGCAATTATCAGGAATGCCTTTTCCTCGGAGCGTTAATTCCTACATATTGCCCACTACTTTGCCGTATTTAAAGGGAACCTACCACCACGAATCTACCTATAAAGGTAGATCGGGTGGTAGGTGGATGTATGGGACGTGAGGATAGCCCTTTTTAGAGCTAATCCTCACGTCCCTGCTAGCGTCACATAAACTTTATTGCCCTAATATGTTAATTTAATTAAGCGGCTACCGGGGCGTGGAGTAGCCGGACACGAGGCTACACGGCGCGGCTACTCCACGCCCCAGTAGCTGCTTTCCCCCGCCTACCCTGTGATCTTCGGCGCGCAGCTCCTGGCAGCTGCGCGCCCTCGTCCGAGAAGCCGGAGTTCTGCGCATGCGCAGTAACTCCGGCCAAGATGCGCGATCTCGGGAACGAGGCCGGAGTTACTGCGCATGCGCAGAACTCCGGCTTCTCGGACGAGGGCGCGCAGCTGCCAGGAGCTGCGCGCCGAAGATCACAGGGTAGGCGGGGGAAAGCAGCTACTGGGGCGTGGAGTAGCCGCGCCGTGTAGCCTCGTGTCCGGCTACTCCACGCCCCGGTAGCCGCTTAATTAAATTAACATATTAGGGCAATAAAGTTTATGTGACGCTAGCAGGGACGTGAGGATTAGCTCTAAAAAGGGCTATCCTCACGTCCCATACATCCACCTACCACCCGATCTACCTTTATAGGTAGATTTGTGGTGGTAGGTGCCCTTTAAACTGAACAATGAGCAGTTCTGTATGGGGATCAGCAGATCATTCTTCCGCGTACTGTTTGCATTTGTTGGCAACAAATCTCTGAATGTAAACAATGTAACAGCTTTTATGTTGCAAGTTGCTCAGTCAAATTAATAAAAGCATCTGCACATGTGAGGTTCAGTAGGTAAAAGCTGTTCCTTCTCTTATAGTATAAGCCAAGACAAACACTTAACAAAGAGTGTAATGTAAAATGAGCTACAACTCATGCAGATGCTTGTGGATTGTGATTTATATCGGTTTACAACTGCAGCCGCATAGAAGAATCTGGGAAAGCTGGGTGCAGAGTTGTGCTACATAGGTGTTAAAAACACACTTACATTTGTTCTACCAAGTTTGCAAGTTTGCTCCTATCCACAGTATTGGGGATAATATGCTGTACGGTGAAAACAGGGGTCCCAGTCTCACTCAAGGATGGAGCATGCGTCCTGCCATTCCATTCAATAGCTTGGGAGTGTTGAAAATTGCATTGAGATCATACTGATCGAAAATGCCAGAGATAACTGAGCGTTGTGATGGCCTTTCCTGACACTCTCATACTATTGAATGGAGCAGCAGAGCACATGCTCGACCTACTACTCCATCAATTACTAAGGGTCCCAGCAGTTGGACCCTCACTGATCACTTTGTCACCCGCTATCCTGAGGATAGGGAATAACTTTAGAGCTTGGTACAACCCTTTTAAGTGTCTCTAGACAACAGCATGTTTCCATATCAGAATCATGTCTGCCTTGGATTAGATAAGAAGAAGAGTGAAGAAATCAGGCGATACCTTTTTGAGGCTAACTGAGTATATTTGATGGTGAGCTTTCGAGAATACTAGTTCTCTTCGTCAGACATGATGTTATGCATGAAACAGAAAACTCACAGCATTTTATACACACTAAACAGTGATCATCAAAGGATATTAAAAAGGATATCTAAAACAACAGATTGATAAAAACAGGGACATCTTATTAACAACAGGATGGCAATAAAAACATTAAAAACCTATGAGGCGAGACACATGAGCCCTGGCTCTTATCTGCTTGTGGCCTCCAGGTCAGAGGTAGGAGGTCATGAAGCTGCATGAATGTTAAGACCACTTTGCAAGGTGTTGAATCTCCTCATCAATTTATACTCCCATTCTTTCCTTTCCCTCTGTGTCTTAAAATGTCCCATTAAAACAGTAATCTGCAAATCCTCCATAGTGTGGTCCTCTCTTGGATTAGATAACCGCAAAGTGATGATCCAGTGAGGAGAAGGATTCTCAATATTCAGGCAGTTTCTCAACTCAAGATGACCAACTTACCAACAACCCCTAGTTACAATTGGTCTCCTCTGCCCACTGCAGAGACTTCTAGTGAAGCTCTTTATATATTTTGGTAAATTACTGAAATTTGGCCCCAATGTTCAACATAGGTGTCTGCAATGAAGCTTTATTGTTAAAGGGGTTTGTCCATGAAACAAAGTTCTTAAATTGTAATCCGTTACAATAAAGATAATTTTTAACCTCCTTATTTTACATTACTCAATTTAATTGCTGTTTTAGCTCCTATCACTCAATGAGTGGGCGAGGACTTTTTAAGTAGACACTTCATGATCCCTCTAGCACTATGATACCCTATGTGCTGACAATGTGCTTAGATTATTAGGATCCAGGTTTAGCTACATTTTTATTGAGCTTATGAACATTCACTAGTATCTGACACATAGAAAAAGAGAGATGAGACGGATCAGAGATGAGAGATGATGAGAACATATCTTGCACATAACCCAGGAACTTCCTGTACTCCTCCTTCCAAATGAAATACAATTATCTAGAGTTATTCTAGGCATCACTCTAAGTTTATCACACCTGAAGAAGAAACCACACATATGTGTACTTAACATATGTGTAATAACAATTCTGGAAAATGTATTCTTTTTACTGTACATGGTGCTATACCTATATAGATGAATTGACAACTGGGTGCAGAAGGTAGAGGGTGTCCCTAAGATTTTCAGTATAAATTAATAGGCACTATGGCTTCTATAGCAGGAATATAACTAATGTGTTGGAGTATGGCTTCTAAACATCCTTCAGTTGTAGATTACACATGAAAACCTAGAAATTACTGAGTGAGATTCCTTATTATTATTGTAGGCTTGTAAGATTAATATTCATGTTCAGTTTCTATAAATATTAGTAAAAGAAAATAATTTAGAAAAAAAAAACATTCTTGATTCTCAATTTATTTTTTATTCCTTCACAATCAAAAAAATAATCACTTAATCGCCTCATCTAATAAAGACCTATTCGATAAGTATCCTATAAATTGGAGTATAATCCCAAAATCACATTGTTAAAGTTTAATTCTAAACATATTTTTTTATTTTTAAATGTTCCACATCACACTGTCCAGGCAAGCAGTCGCAAAGATGTAGTTCCGTGTTTTCTGTATATTACTTGTCAGGAATTGATGGGCAAAGTATCCACTGTCATTCGAAGGCGGCTCTAGGAAGAGGACTCTGGCTGGGCCAGTCAAGAATGGTCACAGAGTTGTTCTGAAGCCAATGCTTTGTTATTTTAGCTGTGTGCCTAGAGTCATTGGGGGTCATTTACTAAGGGCCGATTCGCGTTTTTGCGACGGGTTACCCAAATTTTTCTGTTTTGCCTGTATTGCCCCGGGATTTTGGCGCACGCGATCGGATTGTGGCGCATCAGCTACGGGATGCACGCGGATGAATGCACCGCTGGATCGTGAATAGACCGGGTAAGTAAATCTGCCCCATTGTCTTGTTGGAAGGTGAACCTATGGCCCATTCTGAGGTCCAGAGCACTCTGGAAGAGGTTTTCATTCAGGATATCTCTGTACTAAGTTGCATTCATCTTTCCTTCAATTGCAACCATTTGTCCTGTCCCTACAGCTGTAAAACACGCCCATAGCATAATGCTGCCGCCACAACCATGTTTCACTGTTGGGATTGTATTTGGCAAGTGATGAACAGTGCCTAAGCACATACCGCTAAGAATTAACTCCAAACTGTATGTGGCTTTCATATGTCTTGAACTGAGAAGAGGCTTTTGCCGACACTGCCATAAAGCCTCGGCTGGTGGAGACTGAAGGGATAGTTGACTTTGGGGAACTTTCTCCAATCTCCCTCCTGCATCTTTCTAGCACATCCACAGTCATCTTGGGGTTCTTCTTTACGTATTTCACCAAGGCTCTTCTCCTACAATGTCTTAGTGTAGCTGGACAACCAGGTCAAGGAAGAATTGTGGTTGTCCCAAACTTCTTCCATATAAAGAATTATGGAGGCCACTGTGCTCTTAGAAACCTTGAGTGCTGCAGAAATTCTTTTGTGACCTTGGTCAGATCTGTGCCTTGCCACAATTCTGTCTCTGAGCTCATTGGGCAGTTCCCTAGACCTCATAATTCTCATGTGTTCTGACATGCACTGTGATGTCTTATATAGACATCTGTTTCTTTCCTGATTAAGTCCAATCAGTTTTATTAAACACAACTGGACTCCAATGAAGGAGTTGAAGCATCTCAAAGAGGATCAGAAGGAAATGGACAGCATGTGAGTTAAATGTGAGTGTCACAGCAAAGGGTCTGAATACTTATGACCATGTGATTTCAGTTCTTTTTTAACCCCTTCTGGCCATTTTAGGGGTTTAGGACCAGGCCTGATTTTTAAAATTTGTCTTGTGTCATTATAGAAGGTTATACGATTTAACATATCCAGGGGATTTTGAGATTGTTTTCTCGACGCACTCTGTACTTCAAAGTAAAAGAAAAATTTTGATGATATCTTTTGATGATGGAAATTTGGAAAAAAAATCTAAACATCATCCAATTTCAAAGTTCAAAATTTTCTGCTTTTCAGGCAAATAGTAAGTAACTTTATAACTAACATTTCTCAAATGTCTGCTTTATATCGGCATGTTAGGAGGTTCAGAATTGTGGGTGCAATTTTTCAGATTTTAATAAAAATGGAGGCACTTGCTCAGTTTTAAGTGACTTTGAGAGGCCTAAATAGCAGTAAAACCCCATAAATTATATCATTTTAGAAATTGCACCCTTCAAAGTGTTAAAAATCAACTTTAAGAAGTGTGTTAACCCTTTAGATGCTTCACAGTGGTTAAAACAAAATGAAGGTGTAATTTACAAGCTGCAATTTTTTTAGACAATGCATTAATTTTGGACAAAACAGTCACAAAGTATTAAATGACAAAAAAACTCCACAAAGTTTGATACCCAATTTCTCCCGAGTATGAGGATGCCCCATATGTGGGGGTGACATCTGTGTGGGCACACGGCCGGCAAATAGAACGGAAAGAGCGCCATTCAGAGCAGATCTGATTTCATTCAGATTCAAAGCAGATTTCCGAAGGTTCTATAGCTAATTATCAGATTTTATTAACTCTTTCTTGCTGGTGGTTAAAAAAATTCAATATTTCTTGTTTTTGGGTTTTAGCATTTTTTCTCCCGGATGTTCACCTTACCATAAAAATATCTTTATTCAATGGGTCATCACGATTAGGCCAATACCCCATTTATATAGTTTTTTTTATGGTTAACCTGTTTTGCGGAATATAGAACTCATTAGGGCAGATTTACTTACCTGTCCTGCCGCAATCGCCGAGGTGCATTCCCCGACGAGAATGAACAGCTGCCGTGATATCCTGCATCTGTCGCTTCCCCGATCAGGTCCACCGGAGTTCACCTTCTACTTCCCGATGCATGTAAGTGCTTGGCTTGAGACATAATTTTAAATATTAAATCCTGCGCGTTGTCCGAATCCATTGGATCGGCCGACAGCCCGCCCCACAATTTGTGTCACGTGAAAGCCGACACAATTGCGGCACAATCCAAACGCGTGCGACGCAATCCCTGGCGCGATCTCCGGAAACGTTGCAAAACCCGACGGAAATGCGGCCGTGGGACCTTAGTAAATAAGCCCCATTATTTTAGAGCTTATTTTTTGTGGGAAAAGCTGTACTTTTTCTTGGTATCATGTCGGGGTAAATGTTACTTTTTTATCACTTTTTATGCACTTTTTATGAGGTAAGATGTGAAAATGTCATAATTTTGAGGGTTTTTTTTGGTGATTTTCACTTTTCTATGTTTTATTTGATTGCATGGGGATCTTTATTCTTTTTTAATAATTTTTTTATTTGGACTTATTTTTTAAAACTTTTTTTCACTGTTTTATTTTGTCCCAGGCTGGGATATGAACAAGTGATCATTTGACTAATGAATGCAGCATATAACATTGTCAACCTATGCTTTCTGCATAGACTGACAGCTGCAGTGTTAGATTGTGCTGTAAGCATGATCCTAACAGGCCGCTAATGAAGGCAGCCCTGGGGTACTTATCAGACCTTAGGGTTGCCATGGCACACAGGGTTTTGATTGTTGCGCCGATGCATTATAGACGCCGTGGTCACTATGACCGCACCTTCTATAGGGTTAAACAGCCAGGATCATGATAGTCATGATCCCGATTGTTACTGTTGGATCCTGGCTACCGTATACTGCGGCTTCTGAGCCCGGGCGATCACCATGACATGATTCTACGTCAAGGTGTGGGAACTTCCCGAATCCTATGATGTAGAATCACGTCAAGGTGCGAGAAGGGGTTGATAGATTAGCAAAAATATCTACATTTCCTTTTTTTCAGTCAAGTTGGGGTGAAGAGCAAAAAAACTTTAATGAGCAAAAAAACTACTTTGTTAATCTTACCAATTGGCTGCAATGAAACAAAGAGTGAAAAATGTAAATGGAGTCTGAACACTTTCCGTACACACTGTAAGTATGATCTCCTAGATCATGCTCCCAATTGCAGCGACATCTAGTTAAAAAATACATTCACCAATACAATATATTACTTCGGTTTAGAATTAGCAGAACTATCCCATATAATGACATGAAGTGGGGATATAACATGAGACACTTTATGTTATTTCACAGGCTATTTACATAGACACCGAGAGGTTATTCTAGAACCGCCCTGTCAAATAATAACACAACCTTTTATAAAACTGACAAATGGACTCGGGGCAAATTTGCTGACTTGTGGGATTTAGAAAGAAAATACAATTTATGTTTGTATTTTTCCTGCAATTTGCCTCAAAATATACACGGGTTAATTGGGAATAATTATCTTATTCAAGTCATTCCCAGAAGAATGCAGCACGGGTTTGTTTATGTGATGTCACAATGGTTATTTGTCTCAGAAGAACTCAGGAATGTTCACAAATACACAATATCTAAGGGGTCTATTATCAGGAGGTTTCTTCAGAAATCTCTTCCTATAAATTCTATTAACTTCTGTCTTATTCAGAAGTTTTTTGTTCATTATTTTTATGAGATGTTACCCTTGAAAATGAACTGTTCGTGTTTTCGAGGTGCTCTCCTGCTCTTAGCTTGTTAAAAACTCACTTGCCCAAGCCTGGGGTCAATGGGTTAAATCCATAGCTCTGGGCTGATGTGCTGCCCATAGGATTTAGAGCTCCTCATAAAAGACTATTGTATCTGGGAAGTCAACTCATCACGTATCAGCATTGCTGAGTCTAGGTTTGGGGGTCTACATATAAATATTATGTTGTTGCATCCACTACTCCACTACTTATACAGCAATCCTTTAGCAAAGTTTTAACCTAATTAACAAAAGTTTTAATCTAATTTTAACCTGCCTAAAATTCATGACTATCTATAACTTTATATAGCATCTGCTGCACGGGTTAATTCTGATGCTACATTTGCCTGGCTTAGGAATTACATACAACGGTCTTTGGTATACAATGGGGGTCATTTACTAAGGGCCCGATTCGTGTTTTCCCGGCGTGTTACCCGAATATTTCCAATTTGCGCCGATTTTCCCTGTATTGCCCCGGGTTTTTGGCGCACGTGATCGGATTGTGTCGCATCGGCGCCGGCATGCACACGACGGAAATCTGGGGGGCGTGGCCGATCTAAAACCCGACGGATTCGGAAAAACCGCCGCATTTAAAAAAAAAAAAGTGCCGCTGGACTTGCCCTTACCTTCACCAGGAATAGGCCGGTGAACTTCAGTGCATTCCAGTGGGCCTCGGCGGACTTCAGCGCAGCAGCGACACCTGGTGGACGTCGGAGGAACTCCAATATGTGGATTTATTTAGTGGATAATTTCTAAATTGATAAACTGAACCTGTAGAAATTAGCTGATCACAGCAATCTTTTAGACAAAGAGGAACCTGGTAGATGTGTTTAATTGTCCTACAGTACAACAACAGGGAAGAAGCATTATGTACAATGCCCATATACATGAATGGATTATCCATGCATAGCATGAACATACATAGTCCTCCATTGTGAGAGATGCTCTTTAAAGTCCCTCTCCACTCTTTCTTACTAGATGAAGTTCTAGCTCAGCGTCTCCTGTTCTGTAACATGCTGCTTGTAAATAGGATGCTATTTACACTTGCTCAGTTACTCTTGTTCTATAACATTCTGCCTGCAGATTGGACTTTGTGCACACTGCTCAGCTTCCCCTGCTCTATAAGTATTTTCCTGCAAATAGGACACCATGTACAATCTGGTCAGCTCATCTTGCTCTATAACAAGCTGCCTACAAATAGCACACAACGGGGCTCATTTACTAAGGGTCCGTCGGACGCACGATTTCCATTTTGCGCCGAATTGCCCCGGGATTTTAGCGCACCAATCGGATTGTGTCACATCGGCTCTGGCTTGCACGCAACAGAAATGGGGGGCTTGGCCGTTGGACAACCCGACTGATTCGGACACACCGGGGAATTTAAAGATGAATTGTGACGCAAGATCAAGCACTTACATGCACCAGGAAGAAGATGGTGAACTCCGGCGGACCTCAGCAAGGAAAACGACACATGCAGGAAATTGGATGCACGACCTTAGTAAATCATGGCAGACCCGAATCCTCGTCGGACAGCGCACAGAGGGGATCGCGATGGGACAGGTAAGTAAATGTGCCCAAATGTCTGCAGATAGGAAACTATGTACAATCGGTTTATCCCCTCCTGCTCTATAACAAACTGCCTGCAGATAGCACACAATGTACAAACTGCTCAGCTTCTCCTGCACTATAACATGCTGCATGCAGATAGGACCAGATGTACAATCTGCTCAGCTCCTCCTGCTCTATAATCTGCCTGCAGATAGGACACTGTGTACATGTATGCCAGCAAATTAAACCTTTTCAATTGGACATGTTTCTTTTAAAGCTGAATTTGTGAATGATGTACAGTTTATCCTTGTATATACACCTACAGGCTGTCCCCTTCTTAAGGACAACCTTAAGGACGTACAGATGACCCCTAGTTACAGAGGGGCCCCTCTGCCCCCTGTGACCTCTGGTAAAATCTCTGGATGCTTTACTATAGTCCCAGGCTACAATGATCAGCTGTAAGGTGTCTGTAATGAAGCTTTATTGATAATCCTTGGTCCCATTACAGCAAAAAAATTGGAAACTCCAACTGGGGCAACAAATTTTTTGTCTGGATCTACAATTATAAAATATACAGTTTTGACTTACATACAAATTCAACTTAAGAGAAAACTTTCTGAACCTATCTTGTACTGCCTGTACATTAAAATGATGTTGCTTTCTATGAACCAGACCATCTAAGGAAACAACCTGAATGTATACACTTGTTTTTGAAAGGTTTTTGGTCTGTTCTGAAGTAC
Source organism: Engystomops pustulosus (assembly GCF_040894005.1). Lineage (NCBI taxonomy): Eukaryota > Metazoa > Chordata > Amphibia > Anura > Leptodactylidae > Engystomops > Engystomops pustulosus. The sequence goes on from NC_092418.1 coordinate 80,883,645, forward strand.
AACATAAGGCTTGTGCATAAGGATTGTGAGGTAGACACTTAATACAGGAATTAAAGGACTTATCACTTTGATGGTTTATGGTTCCAGTACAATCTGATGTTCGCCAGATATAGAGAATTTATGTTCTTATGATGTTTTTATTGCATTCTTTGATTTTATTTTATATATAAAAATACATTATTGTAGCCTATCATCTTTCACATTAATTTACCATATTTTTGTATGCACATTTTTAAGTAAAGAAAATGAAATTATTAGTATATAAACTTTTTTAACAGTATCCATATTATTTCTATTAGTCTTCTTTCTGCCCATAAAACACATGGGCCAGTTTTGAGCACATCTTCCTGCTATGTAGTACTGACAATGTGCCTCGTATCTGCGGAAGCCATCTCATTTCTAAGGGACAGAATAACTACATTTATGAAAAATTATCTTCACACAGAAACATTTTTTTTAATAACATCCAATTGAAGAAATGTTTACATATGGCAAATTAATTCAATTACCGTATTTTCCGGGCCATTAGGCGCACCAGAATATAAGGCGCAACAGTCCGATGCGCCTTATATATGTAATAATTCCATATATAAGGCGCATCGGACTATAAGGCGCAGGGTCGGGGGCGTGGCGGAGGTCCGGGGGCGGAGCGGAGACCCGACGGGACGCGACGCCGAGAAGAGACGCGGAACGCGGGGAAGGTGAGCGGGGAAGGTGAGGGGGAGGTAAAGAATAGAATACTTACATAGGTCCCCGCTACCGGAGACAGCAGATCTCCAGCGGGAACTGCAGACCACGCGGCAGAAGTTGTTCGTGCCACGTGGTCTGCAGTTCCCGCTGGAGATCTGCTGTCTCCGGTAGCGGGGATCTATGTAAGTAGGGTCCGCTGCCCTCATATAGGGCGCACCGGACTATAAGGCGCACTTTGGATTTCCAAGGAAATCCAAGGCTTTTAAGTGCGCCTTATAGTCCGGAAAATACGGTAAATGTAAATGCCCAGATGGGAATACCCCTTTAACTTTGGCTAGAGGGAGAACATTGGCCCACATTTATCAAAAGTAGTACAAACTGCACTAGGTACAGTTGGTTTCACTAATGTGCAGGGCGCCCCAGATTATTAAATACATTCACTTATCTGTGTGCAACATAATTCTGTCAAGTTGCAGTAATAAATGTGGCGCACAGTTGGAATCAGAACTGAAAGTTGCCTAATTTTTGGGCAAGTACAGAGTTGCACGGCCAGATTACAGGTCCTGGTAACCTGCCCCAGTATCATCACAATTATCCAATCTAGGAATGTTCTTTTTTTCTGCTTTTATTACTTGTTTTAGTTTGAATAAAAATGCTTAGAAAAATGTGATCCAACATAAATCCTTTTAGACATAACATCATATTTTTCTATCCTAATACTCAGGAAGTCGGATTACATTTGTTTGTAGAATTAGCCTTTATAGCGGGTGCAAAAATGTTAGACTTTAAAACAAAAATAAACAAGTTACACTAAATAAGCAAAATAAAGGATTCTTGATATCTCCTAATGTTAATGAAGAAATAGTGTATCTGGATGACTGTAAGCTCTTGGGAGAACAGCCCTCAATTCTATTGTTGGAAATGATAATTATTTTATTAAAGCTTAATTTTATTTGTATGTGTAACCTATGATCAGTAAAAAGCTGCAGAATATGAAGGCACAATACATAATATATACATAAAGATTATTATTAGTGGTATTATTATTAAAGGGACTTTGCCACTAGATTTTACCAGATTAAACATTTATGTTTTTAACTCTCTCAGGGGCATTTATTAATGTTGGCGCAGGGTGGTGCTAGAACCGTGCTATATACATTAATGAATTAATTAATAGGATTAATGAATTGGTGCACGGACTAAAAGGTGCAGAACTCCCTAGACTTGCTTTTAGCTGCTCTCTTTTTGTGCCACAAATTGCGGCACAAAACAAGTCGGAGAAATAGAAGCGCCAAAAAACGTTCGATTCCCAAGAAGCACAAAAGTTTGCACCAAAAATAGAACAAGTCGAGAGTGTTGGAAAACACCAATATTGTGGCTCCAAAACTTTATAAATTATTGCACCAAAGGCATAGAAATGAAGAAGAAGGAAAAAAACTATCTTCAGCGATAATAAATGACCCCCTCTGTATCTCTGGTTTTGTGAATCATAGAACCTGAGCCTGATGTGATCTAAAGAATTAGAATTAGATATGACACCAGCATGTTTCCAAGTGCTACAGAGCAGTAGATAGGGGTATCAGTTTCTAAACGTGATTCATTGCAGGTGAAATATGACTCTTCATTTGCATATAACTTTGGAGGATTTTTATAAATAGGTAAATGGGTCAGATTTCACATAACAGGGTTTTCTAGAAAACACATTTCATAACTTGAGGGTGCTTGTAGTTTTATAAGGTAAAATCTGGCGACAGGTTGCCTTTTTGAAGAAGATATTGTTCAAGAAGTGATGGTTACAGTTACAAGGTGCTAATATTAAATAAGAATAATTTTAATAATTCCTTTATTTATATAGCGCACACACATTACCCAGCACTGCACAGAGCTTGCCACATCAGTCCCTGTCCCCAATGGGGCTCACAATCTAATCAACCTATCAGTATGTTTTTGAGTGTGGGAGGAAACTGGAGGATCCAGAGAAAACTCACGCAAACACTGAGAGAACAAACAAACTCTTTGCTGATATTGACCTTGATGGGACTTGAACCCAGGACCCCATCCGTGCTACTTGTACATCTTTATTTCTGTAGCAGCATCATTTTCTGCAGATGCAAATAAAATAAGACATTACATTGTAATAACATGGTCATCAGTAGAAAGGAATGAGGGTCCTGTTCTCCAATGTTACTTAATAAAAGGATTTTTTTGGTATAGAGATGTTTCAAAACAGAACTTTATGTGGGCATTAATTTGTCTTTGTGAGGTCTCAAAAGCTTAGATTATAAAATGTGTTGCCATAAAATGATAATGATGATGAATCTGTATAAGATTGTTGGGGTTCTGCCACCCAGGGGCAAATTAAAACTGCCATGGACCCTGGACTCTATGAATATTATAGCCCCTACAAGACTAGAAATCCCTACCTACATATGGTACTAGAATCTAACTTCTTGGGGAATGGAGGATGGGTCCCTTCTGCTGCTTTCAATATATGGTTTTGATGGCTCCTGTGTACATGTGTATTGAGAGCAGGAACACCTGTACTAGGATTTCATGGGTGAAGGTCCTTGTCAGTATATAATTTGGTGGGTGGTTTGGGTGGCCATGGGCCCCTTAGAAGTGGGTTGTTTGTGACAATAGGAAAAAAAGTTGCAAACCACTATGAAAAGTCGCAGCACATAGGGTTCCTCATTGGTAGAGTTAGATATATAAGAATCTGGGTTAGAGGTAGGGAGTAGCTACTTGTATGTATCTGCATGTAACAAATGAACATGAAGGTGACTCAAGGGCCAAGAGAAGCAGGGGTAAGGTTATCTACAGTTTCACTAAGTCAACTACTATTATAGTAGAATGCTCCAAATCTCCTAAATTTTATTCTTTATACTTCATAAAATGTGTTTACAGAATATCCTGCAGAACATTCTAGTATCATGCATTTAACGAAAAGTTTTTAGAAATAGAAAAAAACCTCATGTACCAGTTGCTGGCAGATGGGAGAGGTCAGGGTGGTGAGAGGGGAGTGGAGTCAAGTCTTACATCTTAATACATCTCAATAATTCAACGGAAAACAAGGGCGAAGAAATAAATTATGTCTTCATGCATCTAAAATAAGATGAAAGCTCATTGCTGTGCATTCCCCGGCATATGTGCTGGAATGTTAAACAGAATTCCAGAAACGGCCTCTGTTGTGTGGAGTAGTGCAGAGCCGACTGTGTTTGTGCACATTTGCTATTGTGTTTGCACGTTAATTCTTTGTACTCTTGTCACTAGGAGTTTGCAAAATGCCAAGGGAGCTATGAAAGAATGTGAGCATTTCATCCCACGCTGTCTGCCCCCAGCATCACCTTGTGCCACACTAGAATCAGGGAGAGAGTATATAGAATCCAAAGTAATCCATACTAATCCAACGCTATACTTTACCAAAGGGATCCCGGGAAGTATTTGCTATTTTAAATGCTCTCATTTGGAAGTGATACATCAACTGCCTCAATGATATCCATCTAAATAAGGGGATATTCAGTGCCCTGCTGCCTTTCTTTTGTATGTCTTAGTTTAATGTAGAAAGGAGCTTAGTAATGTGTTATCCAGAAAAATAGGATGCTTTGAGATGCACAATTCGCTTTGCGGAAACTTCAACAAATTTTTCCAAAAATTCTGTTTAAATCTAGCTTGTCTAAACCAATGATGCTCCAATTGTCCTGAAAATTGGTATATAAACCCTTTTTACCAGGGGTGTAACTTGAGGGGGTGCAGAGGGTGTGATCGCAACTGGGCCCAGGAGGTTTAGGGGGCCCATAAGGTGTCACTTTCCAATATGAAAAGATTATTACTATACGCCACTGCCCTATACTCCCCTATACTCCTATTTCAAATTTTTCGGTCCAAAACGAGGTTGCTCCAATTGTCCTAGAAATTTTCATTTAATCCCTTGAAACACTAATCCTGAAAACACTGTAGAGGTCCTATCTGCTTCCTGAAAAATGACAGATTCCTATCAAATCAACCATCAAAAGACTTTGCCAGGAAAAAAATTATTTTCAGAGTTATACGTCTACTGACTTACCAGAAAAATGTTATTTGTAGGTTTATAGGGGCGGAGAGGACCCTGCATCAGGCAGAGATACATATGATCAGGAGTGTATATGAGTTTCCACCTATATCTTACGCCGGAGAAGCTACAAAACAGCACATAGCTAATGTGGGAAGGCTCAACTCCTTATTTACTCCAAATACACTTCATGTGTACAATAATCCTTCACCTTTTTGTTGTTAGAAATAGCAGTGAACTTATTACACGTCTTGTTTCTACAGTTATAGCAGTTTACAGGGCTCCTAGTTGATCCACCCAAAATCCCCACGTGTAGTGTAGAGACCTTCTGTATGTTTGTGGTGCCCTAAATGGGTTGAGGTAGATTCATCGTGCAGGTCACCAAGGGATCATGTCCCAGGAGAAGCCATACTGGGGAAAAACTGGGTTGGGCACTGCTGTTTAGAGTCTAATTTATTTTTGACTCTGTAGCTACTTTAATCCCTCTAAGAAAAAAACATACCCCAAAGTTAAAAAAAATGTGCATGCTTAGGCCTAATTCACACGTGTGCAGCCATACATACGTCCCCCATAGATGGCAATAAGAGTATGGAGCATATACACAGGAAAAAGATAGAACATGTCCTATCCTTCCCTGTGTGCACAGCCGTGCATCTCTTTGGAGAGGGGAGGGGTCACCCCTCGAAGTAACATCTGAAGCATATTTGAAATAAAGTTGAGCCTTCTGACATTAGAAGTATGGTTAAAAATTACTATTTGAATCAAAATATGCATTTTGTAGACATTGTAGTACAGTAGAAAGTCTGTAGACAGACAATAGAAAGTTGAAGGGAGGTGTTACCAGAGTCCATCTGCAGCTCCGCGGACTGTCACACTGTGCAGGAGCACTTCCCCCTCTCACTAAGTCAGATTACAGCAGGCATTGGGAGATAGGAAGTGCAAAGGGAGCAGGAGGTAGGGAGTGAGAGCCTGTGATGCTACAGCATGGAGTGGGAGCATGGAGGGGCTCTGTTAATAAGCATCATTTTAAATGTTAATTTTAGAAAGAAGGAGGCCATGCATAACACAGAGCCTGGATCTATGAGTAAGTGTCCCTGGTTTATCATGCTTGATTATGGTGCTAGATTTCTGATCCTGTAAACCCAGTTAAACAACCCTCATCTCTAGCTAAAAGGGTGAAAATAAAATATTACATTGAATCTACCTGCACATGAACATGTGCTTTCTCAGGTGGTCCGTCGTTTGAGGCCTGTGTGTTATCGGCATGTGAGGTCAACACATAAATGGGATTTACTGTAACGACTCATGGGAAGAACATTTTTTGACAAAATGTAAACAAGTACCTAATATATGACCCATAGCATCTGGCTATAATCTTTGTTAACTGGACTCCAATTTGGAGGAGAACATCTTGAGAAGACCACATACTGCCCAGCGTGTACTTGATCATCATCCAGCCTGACAGGATCCTGTGGACCCCGGAGTGGTAAGGCTAATAAAGCTGAATGGATGAATCCTGTCAGACGTTGCCACTGATGTATATAGACATATTAAGGATTGGTCCTTTCACTTGACCTCTCAGATCAGAGTTGTTCTGTATTACCAGCTGTAAAAACAGTGGTGTGAGATAATCAATTAGAGTGCACTAGACAGTAAACACCAGTTATGGAAGGCATCCACTGTCCTCATCTCCGCTTTGTATCCCACAAACAGATGAAAGTCCGTTCTAAATCTGTCCATGCACTTTCATTAGCAGCTAAATACTCCTTCTAATGACGGCTATTCCTAACGATACTAAAGGCACATGCATGCTGATTTTAGGAGAGCATGCATGTGTTTTCACAGGGTGGAGCGGAATATGCTGCTGCTAAACTTCTTATGTAGAGTGTATCCTTAGGAACCAAGGATTTAGCATGTTAAAATTTGACATATTTGATCAGGGCCGATTCTGGCCTTTTTGCTGCATGAGGCAAAAATTGAAATGCAACAGCGCCCCCCCCCCCCCCACCTTCCTTCCTGCAAACTACACCTGATCCATTTTTCACCAAAATTGCAAGTAAATTACAATATATATATTGCAAGTATATACAACCTGACCTGAAAACATTTGCGCCGAATTGCCCCGGGATTTTGCCGGACGTGATCGGATCATGCTGCATCAGCGCCGGCTTTCACGCAACAGAAATCGGGGGGCGTGGCTGTCGGAAAACCCGACGGATTCGGAAAAAACGCGGAATTTAAAAAAAACCTTGTGTCGCAAGAATATCACTCACATACACCGGAACGAAGCAGGTGAACTCTGGCGAAACTCGGTGGACCACGCGCAGCAGCGACACCTGGTGGACATCGGGTGCACGACCTTAGTGAATCGCCGGAAGACCCGAATCCTCGTTGGAGAACGAGCCGCTGAATCGCGACAGGACCATTTATTTTGATTTCATTTGTTTATTGCTGGCGATACTTTCTCACTATATTATAGCTAATATTAAATAGGCACGGGATTTACTGGTTTGTTTTTGCACAGTTAGTGCTTTTTAAATGTTTTTAAATGTATGTACCCTAATCTTCAATAAAATGTTTACAAATTATTATACACTTTGGGCATCCCTATTCTTTTGTACAATTTAAATACTCCAATTGGATGCTTATAGACTATTATCCTTAGACCCTACTCTATACAGTTACCAGGACCGGGTAAGAGTGCCCCTAAGAGTCATACTAATAGTCACACTAATATTCAGTCAGTGACAGATATTCCATCAGTCCATCAGGAGGAGGACCTCATTACAATTTATCCCATTCATGGTTATAATGTGATGTTTCAGCTCCATCCTGCACATCTCCACACTGCATTCCTAAAAATACTGCAGTCACATACATAAGGGATTGTGTTCTTAAATATATATTTTCCTCACAACATGGCTGAACACATTGGGGCAAATTCACTTACCCAGTCCTGTCGCGATACCGTGGTGCGTTGTCTGACAAGGATTCGGGTCTGCCGCAATTCACTAAGATCTTGCACCCGGGTTCCTGCATCCGTCGCTTCTGCACCGAGGTCCGCCGGAGTTCCCCTGCTTCTTATTGGAGCATGTAAGTGCGACACAATTCCGTTTTAAAATTCGGCGGGTTGTCCGACAGCGACGCCCCCCGATTTCTGTCGCATGCAAGCTGGCATGCGGAAATAATCGCATAACCCGACGAAAGTGCAATGTTGGGACCCTTAGTAAATGTGCCCCATTATTTCCAACATAAAACATCCTTTATATAGCCCCCTGAATAAAAAAATAGTATGTACAGCACCTGCAATGACCCCCGGAACCGATTACATACAAAACATCACAATTAATATAAAGCTCCACTAAGGCTGGATACACATAATGCATTGAGTTTTGAAACCTAGTGCAAATGAATCAGGCGAAACTCATAATGAAATGTATGCAAGTTACTTATGTTACTACATGTACTTTACCATTTACAATTAATAATAATTAACCCCCCCAGTTTAATTAAAATCCAGCTGCTATAAACAGATCCCCCATTGATTTCATTATATAAGCCTCCCACAGATAGTATATACAAGCAGACCCCGTATAAAGAGTATATACAGCTAAACCCTCCTATAGATAGTACATACAGCTAGACAGTCAGTAGATACTGTATACTGCCAGATATGCCCCCCATAAATAGTATATACTGCCAGATGCCCCAAATATATAGTATATACCACCAAACCCTCCATAGATAGTTTATACAGGCAGATACTCACCCATAAATAGTATATACTGAAACCTCCATAGATAATATATACTGCCAGGACCCTCCATAGATGGTATATACATCCAGAGCCCTCAATAGACAGCATATACAGACAAAACATCCCCCATAGATAGTATATACAGGCAGATAGCCACCCATAATAGTATTTTCTGCCATACCAACCCCAGTAAAGGGCATATACAGCCAGACACACCTAGTATATGCAGCCAGACTAATAGACAACTTGATTAGAAGAGGAGCTTCTGCCACTGGCTGCAGCAAGTGACTTGGTTTAATACGTGGTTAAAGCCCAAAAAATCTTTATAAGGGTATCAATAAATTAAATGATCAAGTTCATCATGGTGAAATAGGGGCGGATCCTGTGCACCATCAGTGAGTCCAACGCCACCATCAGGCTGCTGGCAGCACCACAATGGAGACAGCACTTACAATGGAGTGACAAGGTAAACAGTGATTCATCTGTTTGCCGCACCCTCAGGGTTTGGACATCTGCTGCCTGAGGCAAGATTCTCATCTAGTCTCATGGTAGTTGCAGCCCTGTGTTTGATGTAGCCCTTTGCAATTTAAACATCAGATTAAAAAATTTCATATAGATGGCATAGTCAGCCATTCCCATCTCAAGCAGCAAGATACATTTAATCTGTACAGAGTTGCTTTGTGTGAGATGATTTAATCACCGCATTGATTTCTATTCAAATGGCTAGATTCAATACATCATGATCACTAGAATATAGTTTATTGCAAGTTCCATTAATTCAATTTCTTAATTCATTTTTTCTTAAAACCATATAAGTGGGTGTAATTTTAATTTGGAATTGAAATTTGTAGATAAATAGACAACTGGGTGTTACCAATCCCATTGTCAAAAGCGGGTATACCCCCTCTCCTATTCAGTATATTGTTATTTTCCTCTAACTGAAGAGAACAATGGAAGCCTCTGATGAAGATGTCATCTTAGAAATATATGTCCCATGTGAACATACCCTTACGACCATTATTCAGATGGAACAGCAGCTCATTTTTACACACTTAGGCCCACTTAGATTGTGCCAGTTTTCAGATGGAGCAGCAGATCAGATGGAGTAGCAGCTCATTTCTACACACTTAGGCCCACTTAGATTGTGCCAGTTTTCTGTCTAACTTTGCACTAGAAAGAACATGCAATCGGTTTGCACGTTTTATAGTTTGCCACACATTTACTACAGTAACTTTATTGAATTGTGTCACATGCTGTGTATTAAAGGTGCTCCAAAAAAAGTGCATATGTCCAGAGCAGTGCAGGGTGCGCCAGATAATTGAAGACCATGTGCCAGTATTCGATAATCTGCCGCACCCTGCACATTTGTTAGGCACACTACACTTAGTGTGTGATAAATCTGGGCTTTAGTATTACACATTAGTCTGTGCACCTGGAGATTGAGCATAATTTACCTCTTGCTGTGTCTTGTCCAGCGCAGAGGTGGTTAAGCTCCTCAGTTCAAGGTCAGGGGTAGATTTGGGGAGACATGTTGAGGAATTCCAGATACAGGAAACTCAGATTTTTATCTCTTGACTATGTTTATACAGGTTGAATATAAGTCATTGCCTCTTCTCTTCATAGGAATTGATTGGCCTGAGGGATAATCCTGGGTGTTCCTTAAAACTGTTATCCATCTTTGCAAAACTACTCAACACACTCCCCAGCACCCTGTCTGACCCAAATAGGTGTAAATGATCTGACCTTAGGATGACACCATCAACTTTAGAAGACCGGTGGCTTTTTTAAGAGAGCGGTGTGATGAAGCAGTGGACATATATACTCTAGATTGTGTGTGTTCTTTCCAGCAATCTCCAGAAATTTCTATCGCTAATCTAAATTTCACACCACACAGAAATTATGACTGTCAAGTGTTTTATAAAATGAATAAAAGGAAACATCAAGATCTTGACAAACTTGTTACCTTAAGTTTACCATAGGACAACATCATGCCATCTGTACTACTATACATACAGCAAAGTTATAGGTAGTCACAACCTGACTGTAAGTCAAAATTATTTGAGTATTGTATTAACCCCTTAAGGACGGAGGGTTTTTTGGCTAATTTCTCGCTCTCCAACTTCAAAAATCCGTAACTTTTTCGATTTTCCGTGTACAGACCTGTGTGAGGGCTTATTTTGTGCGTAACAAATTTTACTTTCCCGTAATGTTATTTATTTTAACATGCCGTGTACTGCGAAGCTGAAAAAAAATTCCAAATGTGGAAAAATTGAAAAAAAAACACACGTGCGTCACGTTCTTGTGGGCTCAGTTTTTACGATTTTCACTCTTCGCTCCAAATAACACGCCTACTTTATTCTTTGGTTCGGTGCGATCGCGGTGATACCAAATTTATATAGGTTTTATTGTGTTTTAATACATTTTCAAAAATTAAACGAATGTGTAATGTGACGCTAATAACTTTTTCATACTTTGGCGCATGGAGATGTGTGAGGGGTCATTTTTTGTGAAATGAGGCGACGTTTTCATTGCTACCATTTGGAGGTCTGTGCGACCTTTTGATCATTTTTTATTTCATTTTTTATGTTATGTAAAAAGGTGTAAAAGTCGCATTTCGGACATTTGGGCGCCATTTCCCGCCTCGGAGGTCACCGCCGGCCGTAACCGTTTTTATATTTTTAAGATCGGGCATTTTGGGACGCGGCGATACCTAATATGTCTGTGATTTTTACTGTTTGTTATGTTTTATATCCGTTCTAGGGAAAGGGGGGTGATTTGAACTTTTAATATTTTATTCATTTTTTTTATTTTTTAAACTTTTTTTTTTATTTTTTTTTCACTATTTTTTAGACCATCTAGGGTACATTAACCCTAGATGGTCAGATCGCTCCTACCATATGCTGTAATACTACAGTATTGCAATATATGGCATTTTTGCAGGTCATACATTACAATGAGCCACTGGCTCATTGTAACGAACCTGCATAAACCATGTAGCCTCGTGTCAAAAGAAGACCCGAGGCTACCATGGTAACCGATCACCGCCCCCTGGTGACGTTCGGGTGCGTGGCGATCGAAAAAAAGATGGCGGCGCCCGCGCGCCGCCGTCTTTTAAACGCCGCCGGCGACTTTGCCGGCGGCGTTTAGAGGGTTAATAGCCACGATCGGTGCAAGCACCGACCGCGGTTATTAGCGGTGGGGGTTTTGTGCAAAATGCAAAAACCCCCACCTCTGTATGAAGAGGACTCAGCCCGTGAGCCCTCTTCATACATCCCTTATACCTCTGCGCCGTAGAGCTACGGCGCAGAGCGTTAAGGGGTTAATAGTTAATAATGGTAAACATAGAGCAGTTGCCATTTTAAAATGGCTTCTGACACTTAAAATATTAAAAGGTCGCAGTTACACTACTCACAAAAGAACCTAAAATGCACTCTCCTCACTGGTGAATTTAATCTGATCTTCTCTAAACCTTTCAATGTCCAACTGTTCAATGTTTCATTACTTTTTCCACAACTTACTGTTCTCTTCAAAGAAAAAATTCATAACAAGTGTTTGATCCATGCTTCACGCAATAAATTTGCTGGTTGACTTACAATTGATATTTACACAGTCCTCCTCATCATACTGTTCACATCATGAGAGCAAGACGACGCCTCACCATTTATCAACAACACCACGTTATTGCAAGGCTTCAAGCACAATGTTCTCGTACAGTGGAGGTCACTGAGCTTAGAGAGTCGAGATATAGAGAGACTGAAAGAGAGGCAAAGAAGTAGATGTCCTTTGTCCTTATTCCATACTGATGACCACTTCATTGTGAACAATGCCCTTTGGAACTGGATCATGAATGCTAGAAATCTTCAAGCAAGGGAGGTGGGATACCCAAGTTTCATATCAGACCTGCAAAAGTACCCGTCCACACCACCAGGCATCATCTTGCATGGCCAGAAAGCATCTACATTGGATAACAGACCAGTGGGCCATAGTGCTGTCACTAATGGAAGTTATTTCCCCAAATTTCAGCTAAAAGCCAAATATCCCTGACTTTTATTGAGAAGTGTATATGAGAGGTCAGACTTGATCGTTAACCCCATTTATACATATAATAATTCAACTAAGTAAACTATTTGAAATGATAGTAATTATTATTATTGCTATTATTATTAAGTAGAAATGTTGTAAATTGTCCAGAAACAATAGACTAAAAGAGATTATTGTTATTTTGGACACTTATGGTATGTCCACAGGATCCTACTTTTGGCACTTACTCACAATCTCATCTAATGGCCACTCTTAGCAGAGAGTTGGTCTCACATGCATGGATCTGTCTGTTCTCTTCATATTTGCATATATACTCGAGTATAAGCCTAGTTGTTCAGCACAAAAACCTGTGCTGAAAACCCAAACTCGGCTTATACTCAAGTAAAAAAAATATATCAAAACTCGCCTTTCTGGCTTCCCCCACTGCTGGCTATATACTGGGGCAGGGGGCTGGCTATATACTGGGGCATGGGGCTGGCTATATACTGGTGGATATGGGCTTGCAGGCTATATACTGGGGGGCAGGTGCTGGCTATATACTATGGGGCAGGGTCCGGCAGGCTATATACTGGGGAGGCTGTGACCAATGCATTTCCCACCCACAGCTTGTACTCGAGTCAATAGGCTTATACTTGGGTCGGCTTATACTCGAGTATATACGGTAACTCCCCCACCAGTGATTATTTGTCCCTTGTCCTCTGAGTAGTTTCAATAACTTGCCCTAATACCTCCTTATTCCTATAGTGTTCCTTTGTTCCCCAAGAACACCTATATTGTCCCCTTTTCCTTTTTAGCCCCCTTTTATTGCTGTCTCTATCTCTCAGTGTCCCCTACAGATCCATGTTGACCCTATAATGTCCCTCTGTTCATTTTATTTTCCCTGAAAATACCATCTTGTCCCCCTCAAGCAGAGTAAAGAAAAAACAAACTTACACATTGGATGGAAGAGTAGGCTGGTTGCCAATTCCCCCAGTACAGTACCAGAAGGTGGAGGAGAGGAAAGGTTAGAGTGATGGTACTAAAATCCACAAACAGTAATGTAATTTCTGGCTCCATGAACTGATTTTCCTCATTTCTGCGATCCGGTTGTAATTATAATAGCTGCATCGGAAGAATCAGGAAAAATTGACAAATGTAAAGAATCTTGTCTATAAGGGCAAACTGGGCGGGCGGTGCTGGAGGGTGGAACTAACAAAGTGTAGACTTCTTGGTGGACACTTTTCTCCATTAAAGCCTCAGAGTACAACACAGTTTTTTGTAAGGAGAAGCCTGGGAAACTAGTGACAGATTTCCTATAACACCACAGCTTGTATAGTTTAAAATGATAGCACAGTCACAGACCTTAACGTGATCAGAAAAAAATTGCAAAAAGTTCTTGCGAGAGTCACGTTCTGACAACAAGGATCTTGTGGAAGAAGCTTAAGTGGCTGCAGTTGGCCCAAAAACCATAGTAATAGCCAAAGTAAACATTTCCTTTGTTACTCAATCTTCAAGCAGTACATGGAGTAACAGATGGTTTCGTGATACGAAGCAGTGCGTAATGTCCACTTTTATGATTGCTACAGGAATCTTAATTGCTGACCCATCTCATTTGTTTTCATGAGGCCCTTTAAATTATTATTGCTCTGACTCTAAAAGGTCATCCTAAATCACATCGGGCTCTTTCTGGATTCAACAATCTGCACACAAAAAATGTAAAGAATAAAGGAGTCAAAAGAAAAAAAAACAAAACTTGACGTGGTTAAAAGAGAAAAAGAAGAAAGAGAAGGGTGAGAGAAAGGGAGTCTCCTCAGAAATGGCGCATAAATCACTAGACAGCTCCACAGGCCTCACATCTGGAGCTGCTTAGTAAGATATGGGGGACGCTGCCTGCACCTCATGTGTGAGGAGAAAGCTCATTGTTTCCTACATTAACACCTTCCCTGCCAACTGTCACAAGTCCCCGGATGAAGTTACTTCCACTGCAAAGCATCAGACTTACAATACCCAACCAATAAATACACCAAGTAGGAAATCATAAATCTATCCCAGGAATAAGACTCCCTCACAAAACACAATGAGAGCTACAAAACAATTGAACAATTTCACACACTACAAAAAAGGTCCGAAAATATACAACTTAAATGGTAACTAACTATTCCCAAAAAAATTGTGTGACTTCATCCTGCATGCAAATTTGAGGCAAAACTCTGTATTTATAAAGAAGTCTAGGGAGAGAGCAAGGAGGAAGCAAAATAGGAAGTTTCTAGCTCATCCCATGTGCTTTATTGACTTTAATACAGGTCAGTAACTGCCTATTATGTACTATAAACCCCTCATAATGATTCTTAGTTTATAAGCAAGAGAGTCATGAAACATATTCTCCCACAACCCTCTGCGTACAGTGTATGGGAGACATCATAGCAGCTAGTCTTCACTCACCAGCTCTGAGACAACTGAGAATTAAAAATAGAGGCAGCAGAGGGGAAAACTGCTGGAAAATGTAGAATTTAAGTCATATAATATCAGGAAATCATGTTACCCCTCATGTGTACATACTGGACTATGGATAGTAGAGATTGAAGAGTTTGTTGAGGGGTTTGGCACACTTTTAGACTGCAAAACTACCATGCCAAAAACTACCATGCCAATGATCACCTGAGAAATTACCTGAGTAAATGCAGCCAACAAGAAAGTAAAAGGAAAGGCATTTGTATAAGATATATATACAATGTCCAAATGTTTAATATATTTATGTGTAGAAGGTGTGCAGAAAATATGATTTTGTATAATTTTTGTGTAACATATATATATATATATATATATATATATATATATATATATATATATATATATGTACAATATATTTATCTGAGTAAAATATATATGTATATATGATATGTGTGCATATAATTTGTATATAAGATAAGTATGGACCACCGACATGCAGACAACCCACTCCCATCTGTGACCACTGGTGAAGCTCTCTGGATGCTTTACTTTAGTCCCAGACTGCAATGATCAGCTGTAAGGTGTCTGTAATGAAGCTATATTGATAATTCTTGTTCCCATGACAGCAAAAAATGTTGACCCTCTAGTAATATTTACACAATAAAGATCAATTTTAACCCCCTTACTTTACAACTTTACTCAGTTTTATTACTGTTTTGGCTACTATCACTCAGTGAGTGTCAGTGTAAAATCCCAGAACGGGACAGGTCAGTGTAAAATCCCAGAACGGGTGGGGACTCTCTAAGCAGACACTTCATGATTCCTCTAGTGCTATGAGATGCTGTCTGCTGACAATGTGCTTAGATTATCAGGGTAAAGATTTATATACAATTTAATTTACCTTCTGAACATTGTGGTAGTATCTGACACATTGAAAGAGAGATGAGACAGATCAGAGATGAAATTATGAGATCCATGAGATGCATATTACACACAATGACACAGCTGTGCTACATCTCTTTTCTCACACTATCAGATCTGATGTTCCTCCTTCCCCTGTATAAAGAACTTATCTGCCTGTCGTTTGTAGCTCTCCTCTCGCTGATGCTGTTGTTTGCCGGAAGGAAGTGAGTGGGTGTTTATCAGTGAAAGCTCCGTCCTGGAGAGCAGAGAAGAGCTAATCTCCACAGCCTCTGGCAAGATGGCTGCCGTCCCTAAAGTCAGAAGATACAGGGCCAGAAACCAGGGGCAACTGAAATTGTGTACACCAGGACAGATAGAAACAGGCTGGAATTATATCTGTGAAATACTGTATTTTTGTTAATAACATTGAATTAGAGAATGGGTTATTTTGTTATCCTGAGTATGTTTAAGAAACTTGTCTTTGTGTGAATACACCTTTAAGGACACTCGACTTATAGACAACCCCTCGTTACAGACAGACCTCTCCGCCCACTGTGACCTCTGGTGTATAACATATGTACAGGCGGTCCCCTACTTAAGGACACCCGACTTACAGACAACCCATAGTTACAGACAGACCCCTCTGCCCACTGTGACCTCTGGTGAAGCTCTCTGGATGCTTTAAAATAGTCCCAGACTGCAATAATCAGCTTAAAATTGTCTGCAATGAAGCTTTATTGATAATTCTTGGTCCTATTACAGCAAAAAAATTTGAAACTCCAATTGTCACTGGGGCAACAAAAAAAAATTGTCGGGAACTACAATGATAAAATATACAGTTTCGACTTACATACAAATTCAACTTAAGAACAAACCTACAGTCCCTATCTTGTATGTAACCCGGGGACTGCCTGTATGTGTAGAAGATATGTATGTGTATAATATATGTATATGTATAAGATAAGTGTCTGTGTAAAATATGTATGATTGTATGACATTTATACTTATATGTTTGCTCTAAACTTAATAATTTCTACAGAATATTGTTATTTATATTGGAAAAGGTCTCAACTGCTACATGGATACTCAATACATGAACTTGAACGAGAAGAACTCAATGAAAACTGAGTTGCCTGCTAAAAACAACTATTCATGAAACAGCAAGAAATGTGCCCCTTATGTATCGTGCAATGATGATACTGATGTGCGGACATAGAATGTTGTTAATGTACCTGTTAAGTGGAGAATTGAGAAATCTAATGCTTTGTTGCCTCTGCAGTAACCAGTAGCATAGAAACGGCGCCTTCAATGGGTTTTCTCTCATTTTTTCCATTTATGAGGCACATGTGGTCTTTTATATTCATAGTTATAAACTCTACCCTAAATAATTCCCATTGTTTTTGTAATAAAATCATTTTCCTATCTTATACTAACAATCCCGTGGCTTTCCTAAGTGATATCATGGAATTCTTAACCTGGCTTAAACTGATTTTTATCTGTTGTGTTATTCTATCCCAGACTATTAGGGTCTTTCTGGAGGCTGTGCACCATTTAAAAAGGTCAGCAAAGTTTAAAGTGGAGGGGGTGGCCACCAAGAATGTAAGGGGTGAACTTCACAAAGGTAACAAAAACAAAATAACTATTATTTAGCGCAATTTGGCCTCAATCTGTAGGCTGCATTTTATTCTACAAATATTTGGTTTGATTTACAACTGACATAATAATAAGTCAATACGCAAATTGCTTTCCCAGAGATTGGGATCTGTAGCAGGAGCATCCTTTAAGGGGTTAATACTCGAGTAACTCCTGGAAGTCCACATACTTGGTTAAAGCATACCATGTGCCTTAATACTTTTGTTTGCTGACCCTCGCTCACCTTGCTAAAAATTACAGGCAAGTCACGTTTGGTATCTGCAAAAGGATTGCCAGAACAAAACAAGAGAAAGACAGAGAGAATGGGAGGGAAACCAAAGACATTTTACCGGCAGGGAGAGGTAGCAGGGAGGATAATCCTTTAAAGAAAATATGTCCTGGTCATGGATAGATAAAGGAATAAATATGTTTTTAGGAAGAAATCCCAGGGCGATCATCTAAATCTTAATCATAGATGTATGAGATGGAAAATGAAGAATGTGGAGCAATATCTGTCTCCTCTAATCCAGTTACTAAACCATTTGCTGTCTAAACTACTATTAACAACATATGGATTATTTCTCCTTCACTACTTTTGTATATTTTTTAGTATTAAACCTTTTAGGAAAGCCGCACCCTAAGTATAGAATAACACGGCATCATCTGTATGACCAACATCAATTACAATGCATTTACTGCATTTGACATACAGAGGGATACAGATGGGGAAGATCTGAGATTGGGATTTGGCAACTTTTATTTTCACTTCATTTTGCATAGGACTGCAGGTAAACCCTCTGAGATTGGTAAAAAGGCTTGGTCCAAGTTTTAATGTTGTCCCTTTTCCACAACTTTAGCTGATTTGTAGGGCCTGACCATTGGAGCCCACATAAATAATCAGAATGACAGTCTGGTGTCCCAAGTCGTTCTTATGTACAACAATTTCACTGTCTATGAAACTTCTGGAGATTGCTGCGTTCTCATGGTCGGTGGGGGGTCCCAGAATTGGACCCCTACTGATCAACTTGTGATCCCATATCATGTTAGATTTCCTTTGCTCTCACAGGAGATAAGTACTGCCAGAGGTATCAGATAGTAGCTTACTCAACTCTCCCAAATTGAAACATGTACATATTTGGAAAAATGAGTTGTGAAGTGGCAGCTATTATGGTATATTCATAGCCAGTCTGTAGCATTTATGTAGTATACATATTTGTACCATTGCTGTGCCAAAATGTATATATATATATATGGTGTGTGTGTGTATACACTGCTCCAAAAAACAAAGGTAACTGTCAAAACTAACTTATAGGTTCTTGTTGCAGAGTTCTGGGCGTGTGATCCACGCCATGTAATTAAGACTTTGCCTGTGGCTGTTCATCTGTCTTTTTCTTTCTTTGTCTGAACTTTCTTTCTTTGTCTTAATGGTAACTATAAAATATTACATTATGGATCTCAATAAAACATAAAGATTATCAATGAAAATCAAAATGAATACCGTATATACTCGAGTATAAGCCGACCCGAGTATAAGCCGAGACCCCTCATTTTACCACCAAAAACTGGAAAAACCTATTGACTCGAGTATAAGCTGAGGGTGTAGTATACAGCCAGCCAGCCCCCTGTAGTATACAGCCAGCCTGCCCCCTGTAGTATACAGCCAGCCTTCCCCCTGTAGTATACAGCCAGCCTGCCCCCTGTAGTATACAGCCTGCCTTCCCCCTGTAGT
This sequence comes from Engystomops pustulosus, assembly GCF_040894005.1. Taxonomy (NCBI): domain Eukaryota; kingdom Metazoa; phylum Chordata; class Amphibia; order Anura; family Leptodactylidae; genus Engystomops; species Engystomops pustulosus. The sequence continues at coordinate 80,902,875 of NC_092418.1, forward strand.
ATACAGCCAGCCTGCCTCCTGTAGTATACAGCCAGCCTGCCCCAAGTAGTATACAGCCTGCCCCAAGTAGTATACAGCCTGCCCAAGTAGTATACAGCCTGCCCCCATGTAGTATACAGCCTGCCCCCATGTAGTATACAGCCTGCCCCCATGTAGTATACAGCCTGCCCCCAAGTAGTATACAGCCTGCCCCCAAGTAGTATACAGCCTGCCCCAAGTAGTATACAGCCTGCCCCCATGTAGTATACAGCCTGCCCCCATGTAGTATACAGCCTGCCCCCAAGTAGTATACAGCCTGCCCACAAGTAGTATACAGCCTGCCCCAAGTAGTATACAGCCTGCCCCAAGTAGTATCCGGCCAGCCCCCAGTATGCCAAGCGAATAAAAAAACCAAACTTAATACTCACCCTCCGACGATACTCACCTTTGATGCTCGGCGCGGCTCCCGGTCCTCGGCAGTGGCTCCCGGTCCTCGCGGCGGCTTCCGAACCCTGGCGGCAGCTCCTCTCTTCTTTCTTCACTGGCGGCTCCCGGTCTCTTTGCTTACTTGCTAGCGGGCGCTCACTATGATGCGGCAGTGTCGCCGCTGATGACGTCATCATAGTGTGCGCCCGTTGGCAGATCGCAAGTAAGCAAAGAGACCGGGAGCCACCAGTGAAGAAAGAAGAGAGGAGCGGAGCCGCTGCCGAGAATCGGGAGCTGCCGCCGAGGATCCGGACACCGGAGGGTGAGTATTATAATTTTTTTTTTTAGTTGACTCGTGTATAAGCGATTTTTGTGCTGAAAATCTCGGCTTATACACGAGTATATACGGTATCTCTTGGAGTGGAAAATGTAATATTATACTGATCCAACTTCAGAAGCAATGAGTCAACACAAGTAATTGAGGCCCAGTAGTGTATGCGGCTTCCATGTGCCTGCATGACCTGCCCCTGCCTGGGCATGATCCTGATGAGGAAATTGATGTTCTCCTATGGGATTTCCTCCCAGACCTGGATAAAATTATCAGTCAACTCCAGGACAGTCTGTATTGCAACGTGACATTGGTGGGTGGAACATAATGCCCAAGATATGCTCAATTGGATTCAGGTCTGGGGAATGTCTAGGCTAGTCCTTAGGATCAATGGGGCATATTTATCAGGACCTCAGCGTCACACCTGAAATAATCGCAAATGCTACTATTTTGCCCTCTCCCCCACCTTCACGCCAGTATGGCGTGAGGGGGGGGGCGCGGCCGGCCGAGTGGAGGGCGCAGCCGGGAGTGTGCTGGCGCGGGATGTTACTGTCCCCGCTCCGGCGCACTCACTGCTGCTGGCCACCTTGAAGTTACTATACTTACATATATAACCCCACATCCTCCAAGTCGGTTTCCTATTTTTCTCACTATAGCCCCGATCCTCTAGTCCTCTAGATCTGTCTGTTTAACCCTTGTAATAAGGACTGACCATGTAATAATTGGATGGGGCACTTCTAAAGCAAACATATTAGCTTTATAATGTCGGTGTAGAAACATGGATTTCATTAGAACATGGGGAAATCATTAGAAAACTGCTTTGTAAGATCAGCGGCAGTCTGTTAACAAATTGTAAGGCATTGGGGCAAATTTACTTACCCGGCCCATTCGCGATCCAGCGGCGCGTTCTCTGCGCTGGATTCGGGTCCGGCCGGGATTTAAGAAGGTAGTTCCTCCGCCGTCCACCAGGTGGCGCTGCTGCGCTGAAAGTCATCTCATCGCGCCGGAATGCACCACCTCGGACCAGGTGAAGGTAAGCACTCCCCAAGCAACACTTTTTCGGTTTTTAAATGCGGCGGTTTTTCCGAATACGTCGGGTTTTCGTTCGGCCACGCCCCCCGATTTCCGTCGCGCGCATGCCGGCGCCGATGCGCCACAATCCGATCGCGTGCGCCACAATCCCGGGGCAATTCAGGTACAATCGGCGCAAATCGGAAATATTTGGGTAACACGTCGGGAAAACGCGAATCGGCCCCTTAGTAAATGACCCCCCATTGTATCTGTTAGTATGGAAAATTCCTGGTGAAGCATTACAAAAAAATAAAATATGTGGGGAGACTGTTTGTTATTTTTTGTTGTGTGATGGACTGAAATAGATGTGTTGCTTGTAGAGGACATGGCTCTGATTCTGATGTGAACCATATTGTCCTGGAGTTACTCTAACAAATTTGTGATGTCATCAGACGACGAAACATTTGGTGTTTTAACTTTTGAGTGTCCCATTGTATGACTGACTGTATTTTTATTTGTATGTTTACCTTTTCGGTTGAGCATCTTGCACAAGACTGTGAATCATTCTACATCAGTCACTTATAATACAATAATAATTTTCTTTGGAATTCTAAATATACATTAACAAGCAGAAACAGATGAAAGGAAATCTACCATTTGTTTTCATGCATTGTGAACCAAACATACCTTGAGAATACTGTAGCGAAACAGATACAGAAACATATCTTGTTTAATCCCTGATCCGAATGGTTTTGCTCAAAAAACAATTATAAAATTCAGGACCTTGGGAAAACTTGATTGCATGCTGGCTGCTGTATGTAAACACATTACACAGAGCTTCCTGAACTGCTCAGACAGGACTAATCAACCTGAGATGAATGACTCATGCACAATAGCTGGGAGATGGTGCAGTGACTGATTACTTCTGCCTGTCAGGGACATCACAGTGATTACATCATTCTCTGAAGCAGAGCATAATTAAAGTAAGAGGAGAACCTGGGCCTCATTATCATAATTGTATAATTGTTTTTCAGCAAAACCACTAAATTCAGGGATTAAACAAGATATGTTTCTGTATCAGTGTAGCTACAGCATTCTCAAGGCATGTTTGGTACACAAAGCATGAAAACAAATGGTAGATTTCCTTTAAGAATAGAACCCATTCACATCTGTGACGCAGTTACTGTGAAAACCAAAGCCATGATGCCTGATGTGTCATGTGACCAACATCATCACCACCTGATGAATGAGCGATAATGATTTTTGAGAGTGATGTGAGACAGTGTCCTGCTTGACAGGTGAGCTAGAAAGAGTGAGATATAATCTGTGACCTCTCTTGATGGTTTCAAATCTCATATAAGATTAGTGATTGGGGACAATCTAGGACACTCTATTTTACTTGAATGTTTCTAAACACAGCTAGAAAAGCCACTAGACCAAGAGAAAAGGTCTCAAATCACTGTTGATTACACAGGCATCTTAGGCCAATATAATCTCCACACAGACCCCACAATATGTTTACTTCACACTGCCTTTAAGAACTTCTCAGTTAGCCACTAACTCACAATTTACCTTACAGTTCAAACCATTGCAAACCAATGTATGTACTACCGATCCTGGCCCTAAAGTCAAGATCTCTTCCTACCAGACTCCTCCTTTCATGTCATACGATAAAGGCCACCACACCTCTGGGCCCTTTTCCGCCAAAAAGCAAAAGTCCAATAAACCTTTTTTTGCCAAGAATCATAGCAATCATCAATCTGTTCTTTCTAGGCTAAAGCTCTATAAAACCTGCCATCAGGTGCATTTAGATGGCCAGTTGCTTGTCTGGACCGGATCCTGGGCACCAAGTTAGATGAGATGGACAGATTCTTCCTCACACTTCGCCTCTACAGTTCTGCCTGGCCTGCATGTCAGGAAAATGGTCCAATCACATTCTGAACCAGGACTCTCACATAAGGTTTGCCTGCCATTTTACATGTGCTGGCTAAAAGTCCTTTTTGGAGTTTGCTGGCGTTTATCTTCTTTATTTTGGCTTCCTTGACCCTTTGCCTCCTTTCTGAACATCCGTTTTGCCTATAAATTCTGTAATGCATTGTCCTCTTGGTTTTTACTCACCTCTTCTTTGTTAGCATTGTCCAGTCTTTGTCTCCTTATTTGGTGCAGGAAGGGAACATCAACCATTTGTCAGCTGCTGCTCAGGGTACACTGGTCAGTATAACAGGTGCTCCCATGACCCTTGTGCCCCGCCAGCGCAGCGTCCTCACCACTTACCTGTCCCCATTACCGTTCTGTCTCCCGCGGCTGTGTGCACGTGTCCCCAATTCCTAATGTGCGCACCCAAAGCTCGCGAAGATTTAAAGGGCCAGCGCACCGCTGATTGGTGCTGGTCATTCCAGGAAATAGTTAAAAGCTTGCCTCTCCCAGCATTCTCTGCCGGATCTTTGTGTTATATGCCTCTGAGAAAGCTTGTATTGTTGCCCTGTGCCTGTTTATTGATTTCCTGTTGTGACCTTGGACCTGTTCCTGTTTACGCTCCTCCGCTACCAGCCCTGACCTTCTGCTCTGCCTCTGACGTTGATTCTGTGCCGCCTTCCCTGACCTCCTGCCTGTCCCCCGCCTCAAACCTGCCTTCCGTTTTTGTACCTCACCTTGGCTGCCAACGTGCACAAGTCACACCTGAGGAAGAACCTGGTGGTACCATGCTGCAATAAGTCCAACCCGCTTTGCGGCGGGCTCTGGTCAAAACCAGGTATCACTTAGACTCCTGTCCCAGGTGTCGGCTTACGTTATCAACCGTGGTGGTCCAGTGGGTTCACTATCCCTGGAGCCTGACAGCCAATTAGATAGAAACAGTTGAGAAGGGGGTTTAGCCTTAGGCCTCAAAACCTTTGTCTGTCCTTTCAGTCCACCCTAGCCTTTCCCTTACTGTGTTACACTTAGGATAAGATAAAATAAATTATACAATATATTTACAAAGTTACTTTTGTATGTAGATTGCAATTATATATGAGCTATAAAACAGTCCTCAGTGGTAGACTTTCCCTAATAAATAACTAAGTGCCTACAAAACTTTAAATTTATGTAGAACAACTAATTTCTAGGCCACAAATCTAATCCACGAGGCGCCAACAGATGTCTTCGACTCAATTTCAAATTCATCAACATGGTCAAAACAAAAATATAGAGAAATTAGTGTGGGAGAATCCAATCTGGAATGCAGAAGATGTCTGTGGTATGTATTAGTATGAGACTTGCATCCTTCATCCTCGAAAGCGAGTGTCTGATATTGGCAAAAGCCTTAATTCAGGAACCTGGGGCTGATCCCTCAATCAGATTTTTAATAAACAGACATTCTTGGCCACACTATGGAGGTGAAATCTGTAATAAAGTGAGGTTTACAAGTGCGTAATTTCAGAGTTTCGGAAATTAAATCTTGTATCTGATCCCTTCTGGCAATAAAACTGAAATGGTGTTTAATATCTTTTTTGCATCAATACTACTTAAAATTCTTAAGAAAAATGAAGATTAAAAAATGTACAAGGTATGCATATATACAAGATTGGTTGCAAAACTATGAGATTGCATATTCCTCTCCTAAACTATAGAATAGTTTCCCCATTTATATAATTTTGTTTATTTAAAGGTATATATTATGTATCTAAGGAAGTTTTTATTTAAGGATTTGCACCATGTGTGCTTCATATACCAGTTTGCCAAGATTCCTGTTTTCTAATAACTTCCTTTTTTCCATAAATCTCATAAATAATAGTGTTGTTGGACTTCTTGCCTGGGGGTATGAGTAAAGTATTGTGCGTCTATGTTATACGCACAGGAACCCTGCAGGAAACTGTCTGAGAGAGGGAGGAATTGTCACACAATAATTAAGATTTGGCGTCTCCCGATTTTCATCCAGTAATTTTGATCCCTGCTTGTTCAGGTCTGAATCCTATCAATGGGACTTTGCCTTTCTTGAGTCAGAGGCAGAGCAGGTGTTCAAACAATAAAAGTAGAACATCCCCCTCCCCTTTCCTACATCTGCCACACAAAAGCTTCCCTTATGTTTACCAGAAAGAGGAAAAAATGCCCCCTAAAAAACATCCTGTCTCCGGCACCTGACACTAGATTTGTTCCTTTAGTTTTTTTTTCTCACAGTCAATTTGTGTTATTTTTAGGTAATAATAAGATGACAAAGCATCCAAATAAACACAAACTCCTTTCATACTCTATGAATGTCACGGCTATTCTATAACCAACCACAGGGTCAGTTTCCTATGACCTTCATCGTGAACTTGACTGTGACTGTGGATCTAATCTTTGAACTGAGCTGCTCATTTTTTGAATGGATTCTTCACATGGATCTGGCTTCAATCATATTGGATACTAATTTAAATATCCATCTACATTCAGAGCAAACAAAAGTTCTCTGTTTTGGAACCTTTCCGGGACCATTCCCTTTTTATGTTTTCACGTTTAGTTCGTCACTTTCCACATTCTAAAAGCATCATTTTTTTCTTTAATTCTGGGACAAATTTGGGGGGATTTTATCATGTAACAGACCGTCATGCTGCACCGGATATATCTAGATGCTCTGGACTCCTGATATTTGTGGGGAGGGGCGCGATCAGACAATTATATGCTAGGTCCTGCTGGAAATAGGTTATAGCTAGTACATATGTGTGGGGCAGGAACGCCTTGCACCTGCCCAATCCACCGCCAGACATTGCGCTCTTCACTCATCTACATGTACACTTGGCGCGGCGTAGAGTAAGAAGAGAAATAATCGCAATTTGTGCTATTTTATTGCCTTTACGCTAGGAAACTAGTGTACAAACACCGTTTAATAAAAGTGGCACTAGGGGCACTATTTAATACAATGTACTGGAGAGCTGGAGAAAAACTCCCCCCATTGCTGGAATTGACAAAAAATCTACATCTGTGTTATTTTCCTGCAAGTTTTTTAATAGGTTTGACCCATGACACATCCTCTGTACTCTTTGGATCAGTACTACCATAGAAATACCAAAATCAAATACTTAAAAAAAAGTAAAAACAACTTTGCAAAGATAAAAATGTCTTTACATTGCCATTTTTGGCACTTGTAGCTTTTTATACTTTATCACATGGAGCTGGGTGAGTTGTCATTTTTGTAAAGCTGAAACTTTAAGCTGAAGTTTTCATTATTACAGTTTTGGATTTGAACAATATTTTGATCACTTTTCAGTATATTTTCAGTAAATTTTTTATTAATGGTGAAATAGTCAATTAGAACAATTAGACTTTGTTTGCCTGTATCGGCGCTCAACACCGAGTTCAATTAATGATCTTTATATAGCACCATCCTATTCCGTAACGCTTTAAAAATGATAGGGGACATATACAAATATAATATTACATTACAGAGTACAAACAGTCATATGGAACAATAGGAGTGATGGCCCTGATCACAAGAGCTTACAGTCTATTGCAGTTCCTAACAGGTTAATGATGTTGGGCACTTTACTTTAAGCTTCCTGTATTGTGTAGGTAATTTATCAATATACATGTATTAAATGTTCTGCACCACTTTCCTCATATGTAACATAAAGCCACTGGTTCAGAAATGTCTTTTACTTTTTCAGTTGCCATTCCTGTCCATAAAATGGCCACAAATAGAGGGTCATGTGAGCTCTAGCTGTCCGTGAACAATCGGCCTGCCAGGATCTTAATATTGTATTCATCAATACAGAAGAAGTGAGATTGCTCAAGGACAGTAAGCATCACATATCAGTCCATTTTATGGACAGTTATGACATCTGATGAGTTGAAAAGCATTTCTGACCAAGGAGCTTGACTTTTCATTTCAGTAAAGCAGAGCAGGACTTTTAATAGATGTATATTGCTAAATCCTGAACCACATACAGTACAAAAAAACATGAAGTGAAGGGGCCAACCCCGTTAACTGTTGTGATCAGTGCCGTCATCTAAAACAGTGATTTTCGACCTTTTTTGAGCCGCGGCACACTTTTTATACTTAGAAAATCCTGGGGCACACCACCAACCAAAATAGCACAAAATAACACTAAAACAGTCATATTATATACATATAGTTAATAATATAGATTCTAAATTTATTTAACTCACTCAGTAAATGAGTGTGAAACCCCTTCCTCAACAGTTCTCAGTTTCTCCCTGTTTTTAGTATATGATGCTGATTATTATGTGGCTCATATACTGCAAAATAAAGGGGTACTATGAGAAGTACTATGGCCATGAGGCCAGAGTACAAGTGCCAGCTCGTATACTCAGCATATGGGCTGGTACTTGTAGTACTCCAGCGTCATGACTATAGTATTTCTCATTTTACATAGCTGCGCATTGCCGGGAAACAAAACACAGAGGGCCCCATAGTTTGGGGAACTTTCCCCGCGGCACACCCGACCATGTGTCGCGGCACACTAGTGTGCCACGGCACACTGGTTGAAAATCACTGATCTAAAAGGTGAAAGCAAAAGGAAATCTTGATTGGTAGAACAAGTTTTTCTTCCTCTTCCTCTTTAAAAATTCTGATTGGAATAACATTGTATTCAGACCCTGATAAAGACACAGAGTGTCGAAACACATCAGTCTGTGACGCTTGGCTGTTTTATTTTCGTTGTATTGTCCTTCTTTTATATGGATTAATAAAGAAGAAGAAGTTTTATACCGTGGATCATGATGTGCTGGATCAATATTCTTTTGTTCTTCTCTGGATATGTTATCAATATTTTTATCCCAGAAAATCCCTTTAAACACAGATGATAGCTGGGAGTCCTATTACAGACTACATGGTTAGCTGTAGCTGAGAGTGCAAGGGCTTTCAGCAGAATCATATTCTGTTGTTACTACTGTACTACTGTAGTAACATAAAATCTCCATTTACATTCCAGATTTAGTTCCCATGTGATCCTTGTACAAGCCGCTAACTTTTGCTTAATTCTCATCAATTTTCTTAATCATCACATTTTCAGTGTCACATTTTACAAGCTTTTAAATATCTTATATTACAAGTTATTATGACCATCTTATAAAGTGATGACACTTTTAAATGATTCAAGGGAGTCTGAAAGCTAAAGTGGAGATTGGTTTACAAACTGCAGGCAATTTGGCATGAGATCGTGTGTTACCCATTTTCATGTTCCACATTTTGAGGAAATGCTACAGATGTTGAATATTTTTGCAGTCGAAACATATATTGGATGAATATGTACGGTATATGTATGTAAGAGAGGACTTCAGCGTAGACTGAGGCTTTGACCAACACATTGGGGGTCATTTACTAAGGGCCCGAATCGCTATTTTTCATCGGGTTACCCGAATATTACCGATTTTCGCCGTCTTTCCCTGAATTGCCCCAGGTTTTTGGCGCACACGATCGGATTGTGCCGCATTGGCGTAAAAACATGCATGCGACAGAAATCAGGGGCGTGGCCGTCGGAAAACCCGATGGATTTGGAAATTACACGGAAAAAAAAATGTGTCGCTTGACACACACCTGCACCCAGCATAGGATCATGAACTCCGGCGAACTCCAGCGGACTTCAGCGCAGCAGCAACACCTGGTGGACACCGGGCTCACTACCTTAGTGAATCCTGGCCGGACCTGAATCAGCAGCGAGAACCCGCCGCTGGATAGCGACTGGACTAGGTAAGTAAATGTGCCCCATTGACTTATACTGCCATTAATATAGTGTATACCCCACTGATGTTTACCAAGCATCCATATTGATGTGTTATACCAGTTATGTCATACCTTAAAGGGGCTGCCAGGAATCTGTAAAATCCCTTAGGTTTGCAGGCAAAAGTGGAAAAAACATGCTCTAGCTCCCAGTTCCCGGATCGCACCAGCTATTCCAGATTTCGGCACAGCACTCGGCTGCAAGCTCCAGGAGTCATGGAACCAACTTTTTCCAATGAGTTGCATCCTCGGATCAAGGAACATCAATTCTTTTGTTGTCCCCTGGTCCAAGGAAGCCACTCATTGGCTTATGAGATACCCCCTCCCCCGTAGAACATGTCGAACTGTGCCATATTTAGAACCCAGGGACAGATTAAAATTTCCATGGACCATGGGCTGTATGAATATTATAGCCCCTACAAGTCTGGAATTCACTTTGTATATATGGTACTAGAATCAAGCTTCTTGGGGCATGGAGGATACATCCCTTCTACTTGCCTTTAATCGGCAGTTTCAGGACCATTGGAGGACCGACAAAGTTCCTGTTATAGCTCTTGTGTACATGTGTATTGAGAGCAGGAACAGATGTAGGAGGATTTTATGGGTGAAGGTCCTTCTCATTATAAAATTGGTTGGTGGTGTGGGTGGCCCTGAGCCCCTACAAGGCTCGGGTCCCAGGCAAACCACGCATGTAATAATCCACTACTGTTAGCACCTGAGTGAGTATGGGCCCTGTTCACATATAAGAGTGCAATGAGTTGGTACTACATAGGCTCTAAAAAACTACCGGTAGTGAGGTGATGAAGAACAAATTTTATAAAATGTGAGAGTATAATAGCCTGTCCGATGCAACATAGAAATACCAGTAGTTCATATTAATTAATTCTGCACAGCGGTGATGGACATTTAGCTCCTTGACCTTTGGTCAGCCTAAATTGGGCCTACCAGGGAGAAAGTGCTCTGTGACCAAAAGAAATCATGTGGAACATGCAAGCATTAGCGAACTACTTCCTAAAATACAACTTGTATTGTAAGGAGGAAGAATCCTGTTGCTCTTGCTTGAAGCTAACCAGATACTTGGACTATACTAAAGCACTGTGGCCCTGATTACCTGAGTCCTGGGTTGCACGTTGAGGAGGTTGGAAACTTATAACCACTACATTGTGTGTCCAGCGTACACTTTACTGCTAGAGGACAGAAGAAACGCATGCCGCACCAGATGTAGATAAAAACTTAATTCTTTAATTCCAATTCTTCCAATAAAAATAGTAATGGCAATAAGCATGTGAAACAAAGCTGTAGTTGTGCATCCTGATGGACAAAAAAGTACCAGAAAAAATGTAAGGCAGTATAGCCTACGCGTTTCGGATGCGTCACACGTCCTTACTCATGGCTGGTTTTTGAAATAATGAAACATGGATATATATACTCCCACCATCAACCCACTCCCATGCCCATTTCTGCGTGTATGGGAGGGGAGGAGGGGTCACAATCCTAAAACTGTATGATAAAACCTAAAGCAGAACTGCCATTAACACATTAAGTGTTTACATATTCCAAAAATAGAGATACATACATAGAAGGAACGTCCCTAATTCTCAATGTTAGTTCAATAGTAATTGTATGATACGTACCCTGCTATGTCTACGATCTCCTGGAAGTGTACAACTCCAACCGGAAGTATTCCCCAGCGTTGCCATGTCAACCCGTGGCATCAACGCAACGGAGAAACCCCGTGCCAGAGAATCCTCCGGAAGATACATCATGGGAAAAATAGACGGAAGAGATATAACTAGCACATATGGGTGAGTATAAAGTTATAAAGTTATTAACAGTATTGATATCTGCATGTATGTAAAAGGAACCGTCCCCCTAGGAAGACCTGCCTCCTACAATAAATAAATTCAATAGTGATACATAAGTTCCCTCCTATAATTCATACCCATAGGATAGCTGGTATTTAGGACCAGCGTCCAGTAAGCTTCACGATCAAGTAGTATTTTGTGCCTGTCCCCACCTCGTCTGGGAAGATGAACTTGTTCTATGATGAATGTTTCTAAGGTTGATACCTCCCCCCTATGACGTTCAATAAAGTGTCTTGCTGCCCCCGAAAGAGATTTTCTTTTGTCTATCTGTTGAGGGGCAGTAAGTTTGTGCCAATTCTGGATGTCCCTCAAATGCTCAAGAAATCTCAATTTAAATCTCCTAGTGGTACACCCTACATACATCTAGTCGCACGTTCTACATCCAATAACATAGACAGCATGATCTGAGTTGCAATTGAGATATTGTGTGATGTCATACGTCTGTGTGTTTTCTGAGTTGGAAAATTTCTTTGTCAGTTTTACAAAATTACAGGTTTTACATGGGAATGATCCACATTTATAAAACCCTTTATGGTGTAACCATGACGATCGGTGCCGAGTCCTAGTGCCAAAGTAACTAGGGGATATTTTGTTACCAATTGTAGGTGATTTTTTCGCTATAATTTTAACCCCATCGGATAAAATTTCCGCTAAGCTCTCATCACTTTGTAAAATGGGTAAATATTTCAAAAAATTTTTTTTGATATCTTGAAATTGATTGGAAAATTGAAGGGTAAGACAGGGTGTGTCAAAGGTTGTATCTCTAAGTTTTTGTTTTTCTTTGCGTTTAAGCATGTCAGTGCGATTTTTTCGTGCAATCGTGACCTCAGCTCGATCAAGCATCCATTTAGGATACTTTCTATGACCGAGTCTGTCCCTGATGTCGAGGAGCTCCTGTTTGCAGTTCAACGTATCACTACAGTTTCTTCGAGACCTGGTCATTTCTCCAATGGGGACCCCTTTAACTACATGTATTGGATGTGCACTATGGGCATGTAAGATAGTGTTGCCCGCAGTTTTCTTACGGTGGGTAGAGGTAGAGATTGTCCCTGACTCATCAGCCATTATCTTTAAATCCAAAAATTCCATATACACCTTGTCTGTAGAAAATGTAAATTTAAGATTGTATACATTGTTGTTGATATACTCGACGAAAACACTTTACTGCTATCTTCTGTTCCCACCAGTAACCTGCAACTACAAAGCTGAGTATACATTAGTAGGGTTGGCTCCAGTTTCCTGTTCCCTAATATATTCCTTAGTTTATCATACCAAACACCCCCCTTATGGTTATTTTATAAACAGCCCCCTTATGGGTATTTTATAAACAGCCCCCTTATGGGTATTTTATAAATATGGTTATTTTATATAAAGCCCCCCTCACCCCTTATGGATTCATTAGATACAGCCCCCCCACCCCCATGGATTCCTTAAGTACAGCCTTATGTGGGCCCCCAGCAGATCTGGGTCCCGGCCCTTGCCCATGTATGCCCAGTACTGGCGCCGGCCTTGTCCATTAGAGCATGTTACCACCAAGCCATGTGCTGTTACATGAAACCACCAAGCCAAGTGCCTGTTCTTGCACTCATCAACCTATAGACACAATTTAGGGTATCACTCTTGTAAACAATGTGCTTTGGGTCCGAGTTGGAGTAAAGCTCTGTTCACCTTCAAGGGCCACATACTGAACTCACTCTATTACATGTACAAATAAATAGTGGTTGGGCCTCAGCACCAGACTCAGCACAACTCATTTATGAATGTTTCCTGGTCTGGATTGTTTTTAGCTTGGACATGAGACATAAATGTGTTACACGATGAATTGGGAGTCCATATAGGTGAGGCTGCGGTATTACTACATCTCCCCTAAGAAATTTTCTTGTCTTACAGGTGATGTAGGTCAGGGAGAAGCCATTCCAACCACCGCTGTGTTTTATATTAAGTTCTTGCCTTGATCCAATCCAGTCTTGTTTTCTTGACCTTATTCCATTTGTTTCACAGGACTGATACATCTGCTTAAAACTAAAAATCCCCCAAATAACGGTGAGTCTGGTTCCCCCGTAGATCCTGCCTGCAGATGGGTGGGGGCTACAACCATTGCCAGGGATGTAATAAAATTCTTGTTGATTCAACCTGCAAACTAATACATTCATTTAGATTGTCATCTGCTGCGTCATTTATCATTTTCTGTATTCTTCCAGGGATTTTTCAGGAATGAGATGACCAGCTCTGCAAACGAAGGATATTTATTAGTATTTCTTTTCTTTTTTTATACTTATATTCAAGTGGACAGTTGTAATCCTTCATAAACCCCCTAATAAATCTAGTATGCTTTGGTGAATTAGGTAATATTATTAATGGGAATCATATGTACAGTATGTGAGGGGGATTCTCCCACATTCCTGTATAGACATATGTTACATATGTGACAGTCATTGTATACCTCATCTATTTGTATAGTATAATGGAGTAGACTACTATCGCCTGTACAGCACATACTATACACAGAACAGTCTACTATATGATATGTGAGCAGGACCCAAATTTGTCAGGTAATGAAACACTGTAATCACATAATGGCTCATAGTGGTCTCATAGGACGTCTTTGAAGTCTAATCCAAGGAAAGAGTCTTAATGAACATGTCTACCATACTTTATACCCACTAGAGGATTTCAATCACATGGTCAATCCATCACCACTTAAATTTGGACTAATTATCCTGGGAAAGGGAACCCTCATCATTGTGTTTGTTTTTGTAATATTCATTTTATTCATAGTTGATAAATGTAAATAAAACTGTCATAATTTGGACTAATAGTATCACTTATGCCACTATAGAGATCTCTGTAGAGCATAACTAAACTTGCATGAAACAATACTGCAGATGATAATATATATCAGCCGTCTGTCCTGTATCCAGAGATAAAGGAACCTGATAAATTGCCTGATGACTTAAAGGGGTGTTGTTCTCATTTCAGAAAATTAATGTTATTGTTTGTATAATGAAAAGTTATGCATTTTTTCAAATATACTTTCTCACAGTTATCTAAACTGTTGTTTTATAGAAAGCTTCTATGTTTACTTCCAGTGGACAGAAATCTGACCATGGTCACACAGGTGCACAGCTCGTTATTTCACAGAAAGTAATCAGATCTGTGTTGGCTGCACTGGCTTCCATGCAACACAAATTGGAGGGTGCCGTTGGACGATCCGACTGATTTGGACTGAGTGCGGGATTTAACTTTCAAATTGTGTCGCAAGACAATGCACTTACATGCACCAGGAAGAAGAAGGCACCTGAGTAGCACGATCTTAGTGGACAATGCACTTTTAGTGAACTCCAGCGACCGTGTAAGTAAATAAGCCCCAATGTGTCATCTGTTTTTACACTTCTTCAATTTTAAAAGCAATTCCATACAGTAATGCTGCAAAAATCCAATAAAGGCACAATAAAACACCATACTACACATAATGTGAAAAGTCTGTAAATGATTGTGGAACATGTCATATAACATGTCATATGGAACATGTTATATAAAGGAAAACATTACTTTTCTGAAAAACCACATCAGACTTAATACCCATATTAAATTTTCCTAGACATATTAGGAGCTTTTATACAACTCCATCGCCTGTATCTCTGGGTCCCAAAGGTATAGAAGTAATAATATATCCTTCACATAGATAACAATTAGATGGATCATTTCATGCTGGTGGGCACTTTTTTCTTACCACCTGCTCCACCCACCCCCCATCCCAGCCCCAACTGCAGAATTATATAATGTTGTGTGAATTATAGATGAATCTATAGAATAATCTTAACAATTCCTCAAACGATAAAAACCTAAGAAAGGCCAGAGCAATATTAGTAAAATCAGCCTGAGACGCACATGTTGGTATAGAAGAGAGTATTTCATGCTTTAGTTATATTTTGGCAACGTTGGGTCAAGTGTTTTTGTTTTATTTTCAGGTTTTCATGCTTATGGTGCGCTCAGGGTGCACATGAAAACTGTGCTGAGGTGTAAATTATAGATCAGTTGCAAACATTTTGATTAATATTGCAACGTTAATGCTCTCCAGCTTGTGATAGATGTAATACATCACAAAAATTCACCCTGACCTCTACATCACCCGGTCATCCACACCTTCACCATGGAAGGTACCAAAGAGGTAGAATGTGGAAAATAAAGGTGGCTAAAAGTGAAGGATGAAAAATAAGTAGGCTTTTAACACTGACAGGAGTTTAGTGGAGAATTTTAGGATCCTTGAGCCTCAGGTCAACATTTGGTCATAGTTGCACAAGATGATATAATAATAATTCAATAAAGTTCATACGTCTTTAATCCTTGCAATGACATAACTTGACATGTTGAATTCACATGGTACATACATTCATGAGAGATAGATCCCTCTAAAAACCTGCTTCTAAAGTGTGAACATGTCTTTATGATATAAGAGTCGAAGAATAACTAATGTGAGCATTTAAGGAAATCTACCATCAAAGTTAAGCCCAATAAACCTGGGACACTTACTCATAGATCCAGGCACCGTGCCTGTGGTTATTCTTATATTAGTTATTTATGGCCTCCTTCCTTCTAAAATCAACTTTTAAAATTATGCCAAGTGCTCCCCTCTCTCTCACACAGACCAACCATCAGAGGCACACGTTGAAGCTGAGTGAAAAACCTGTGTCAATATCCACAGAAGAACCAAAACATGTACAGGCGGTCCTCTACTTAAGAACACCCGACTTACAGACGTCCCCTAGTTACAAACGGACCTCTGGTGATTTACTGTACTTACCCCTAGGCTACAATAAACAGCTCCAACAGTTATTAAAGGTGTCTGCAATGAAGCTTTATTGATAATCCTGGTTCCTATGACAATCCAACATTTTTAAAATCCAATTGTCACAGAGACCAAATAAAATTTGTCTGGAGTTACGATTATAAAATATACAGTTCTGACTTACATACAAATTCAACTTAAGAACAAACCTACAGAACCTATCTTGTACGTAACCCAGGGACTGCCTGTATTTTGGTGTATTACTTCTAGCATGTATGGACATTAACCTATTATTATTTATCTTGGAGCTGCTATAATGTATTGTTTATACCACTGCTCTCTTCATCTGGAACAGCTTAGGCTTTGTGGCCCATACCTTGTAAACTAATAATGTCCCTATAATTCTATAATATTCATTTTTGCCAGCAATGACAACTGCTCATAGCATAGCACGAAGCTTAGTGTTTTGTTTGTGGCCTATGGGCCCATTGGGTAAAGGCCTGAATGCAACTGCTACCTATGAACCCCTGATAACTACACACATATAATAATCGTATAATCAAGAAATCCCATTTATGTTAGCTGCTACTCAGTCTGCTCAGGTGCTACATACTTCCCTTCCTTCTCTTACCAAGTCTAACTCGTCCATGTTACTAAAAAATAAGGAAAAAATCAAGTAACAATAGTAGTGTAACCAGGTGTAACCTGATATATACACCAGGCCCCCCAACCATAATGTTATGTATTTTTTTATAGTACTGGTTTCTTAGTATGGAAAAAATACAAGTTGCTGTAGATGAAAATTGTAGTAATATGTCATGAGCGTAACCAGGGGCCCTGGGCTGGATGAATATTATAACCCCTACTAGTCTGGAATTGACTTCCTATATATGGTACTAGAATCAAGCTTCTTGGGAATCAAGCTTCAATCTGCAGTTTCAGGTCCTTTGTAGGGCCTTTAAAGGTCCTTAAATGTGTATTGAGAGCAGGAACAGATGTATGAGGATTTCATGGGTAAAGGTCTTTCTCAGTATAAAATCAGGTGGGGGTTTGGGTGGCCATGGGCCCACCTTAAGGCTTAGGCCCAAGCTACCACCCAAACTGCCTAAATTATAATCCACTACTTAGTGTGACATGTATTTGTGTTAAAATATAATATATATATACTATTGGGGTAATTCTATTTCAGTCCTCCAGTGATATGGACCCCATGGCTTCTAGGCCCACTACCTGTTTTTAGCAGCTGCTGAGATTGGACTGTACAGTACATGGAGCTAAAAGCAGAAGGCTCTGCCCACTGTGTATAGTTTGCGTACTGCATGGAGACTGTGGGTGTATTTATAATATGTTGGCGCATGGTGCATCTGCAGATGATGTGAACCCCGGCACACATTGGATCTATCAGGAATCTTCGGCCTCCTGATAAAACCATCGGGAAGTTCTGCACCTGGTTTAGAATTGTGCTATAGCCTGCACCAGTTCCTGGTGCCAGCCAATAGGTAAGCATAGCTATAAGTAGTGCCCCCCTTTATGCCCCACCACACCCACTTGTCATGAAAGGGGGAAATTCAGGCTGTTTCAGTTATTTGGTGCTGTCTACATCACACAGCACTCCGACCGAACTCCGACAGTCTATGGTGCTATATTCATATCAGGTTTGAATGCAGCGTGCGGTACTCTGATCCAGTCATGTGTGAAACTCTCCCATTGGAATCAATAGGTGCGAGAGAAACAAAAGGGCGCGCTTGTTTCAAGGAAGTAGATCAGAGGTGTGAGAATCTGCCACAAATAAGATGACACAAAAAAGGATGGTCAGATAACACTAGGACCGAATCTGACTAAACTATTATGATTTTTATCAGTGTTTTTGTTGTACAGGTTTGACACTTGGATCAGGGGCGTAACTTTAGGGGGTTCAGAGGTTGCGATCGCACCAGGACCCAAGAGGTTTAGGGGGCCCTTGTAGTGTCACTTTCCCATATGAGAAGACTATTTCTATAAACCATACATTATAGTCGGGGGCCTGGCACAGACTTTGCACTGGGGTCCATCAGCTTCTAGTTACGCCACTGACTCGGATCTTGGGTAATTGACCTCAGGCATAAGTTATTATATAATAACTATATCTGCCCTTACCTCCAAGCCTCATGACCCTGGAATAGACTCTAGAATGCTAGTAACTATGTGCGCTGTGATTGTATCTGTGCACACTGCAAGTTCTTAAACAGTTTGAACTAATGAGAAGTGAAATTGCAAATATCAATCAGCACTGCCATTGTGCAAGCCGCTACACAGAGGGATTGTTCTCCAGTCTATGCAATGTACCTGCCAATGACTAATTAATACTGTGTCGGTAGAGTCCAGCAGAGCTGTGGTAGTGTCTAGAACAGGAAGCCCCAGCATTGCTAAGCAACGTCCTTTTACATGGAGATGCCGTCTAATGCCTCTCCCTAGTGTCTCCCTAGTAACCAAATAAACAGAAGAAGACAATCATGGCAGAGTCTCTCTCCTGCTAATATATATATACAGTGTATGCATGTCCTCAATGATATAGTAGCTATAGTCTTCCTCTGGGATTAGGGACATCCTCACACCCTCTTCACAGATGCTGGATCTTCCTTACCCGGAAGCGATCACGCAGAGCTGCACAAGTCATGTCTCACACGTAAGTACAGGCTTAGGGGATTCCAAATCGTAGGAATCCCCTGTATTATTTCAGGGCTGAGGTTTCCGCTTTTCACCTCATTCTATGTAAATCATTGTGCTGTAAAAATGACTCAATATTGTGGAAATGTCTGACAAGCTTATTTATTGCACAATATAATAGTTATATAAAGTGAATACTTACCTACAAGACTCACTTAACTCATTCATAACCAGAAAAGACGGAAAATTTCCTTTCATTCACAATGTAACAGATTTTTTCTTATTGTATCTTGCCCATTTTTATAATATGTTTGTATCCTAATAAACGTGCAGGGCATATGATAGAAAAACACATACAAACGTTATACATATTTTATGTAATATAACCATATGAGCAATGCAAAGTTTTAAAGAGTCTACTATGGGGGTTATTTATCATTATACCAGTTCCTTGGGACAGTACTGTGGGGCACATTTACTTACCCGGTCCTGTCGCAATCCCCGATCCGGGCGGTCCGACGAAGATGAAGTCCGGTCTTCCCGGTGTATGTGATTGCATGCACAATTTGCAATGTTAAATCCCACGCTCAGTCCGAATCCGTCGGCCCGTCCCCGATTTGTGTTGCGTGAAAGCCGGCACAGATGCACCAAAATCTGATTGCGTGCGGCACGCGGACCCTTAGTAAATGAGCCCCTGTGTCTATTTTTGGAGCTCTGCTGCCCATCAGATTCATTAAAGTGGCTTTGGCCCTTTAATAAATGTTCTTATGATCGATTTTCTGTCTGGGATTTTTTTTTCAGAAGGTCATTCACTGTGTAAAAAGGCAGATGCTGAGTTGTCAAAGGAAGCACAAAAAGAAGGAAACAGGTGCACCGGTGACATGGCCCCGCCCCCTGTGCACTGAGAAGCTAATTTGCATAAATATAAAAATTTAATTTTTGCTGGAAGTCTTCAAAATATGTAGTGCCGCTTTATTATTTAGCCAAAATTGTTATCACACATTTGGACATAGCTGTGCTCGACACTGCAGCTCATCATTATTCACTTGAATAGGACTTACCTGCTGTAAGTTGCACTACCAGGCACAACCACAACCAAATAGACGGCATGAGAGGACTTAAAACAAACCTTTTAGTGGATTCTGCCATTCAATTAACCATGAATGATTATGAAAAGGTTAAAGCCTGCAATGTTTGGCACCTTTTAATTATGTAAAAGTGTTCAATATATTACAGTATGTAATAATCGCTGTATTTATTATCATCTGTTTAACTGCTCAGCAATTACCATGATACTAGATCTTATAAGCTTCCAGGAACTCTGTCTACAGTTTTATTTATGATACATAAATCCTGCTAATTTGCATACATTAAACAATCGTAGAAGCCAATGATTTTTAGAAAGCAATATTATAAATCTTCACACAAATTATCTGTTGTATTTATATATATAGAGAGAGAGATTGTGCAGTTTGGAAAATTGGCCTTCATCAGCCGACATGCCAGATCCTTCATATTATTAACACACCACAGCATTAATTCTGAGCCGAGCAGATTATTCATTGTGTCCTATCTACAGGCAGGATACTATAGAGCAGGAGCAGCTGCATAGATTGTATATAGTGTCCTAACTGCAGGCAGCATGTTTTAGAACAAGATGAGATGAGCTAATTGTATATAGTATCCTATCTGCAGGCAGCATGTTATAGAGCAGGAGGAGCTCCGATTGTACACAATGGGGCTTATTTACTAAGGGTTCATCGGATTTTCTGGCATTTTCGGGGATTGCACAGCTATGACAGGTATTTAACGGGCGATTGTGTCGCACGAGAACAGACTTTGGCGCAAATTATGTTGCAAGATCAAGCACTTACATGCACCACGAAGAAGTAGGTGAACTCCGTTGGACCTGAGCGGGGAAGCGACACATGCAGGATATCGGGCGCACAATTGCCGCAGAGTACATGATTGTCGGACAGTGCACTTTCTGTGAACTCTTTCGGACAGGTAAGTAAATGTGCCCCAGTGTCCTTTCTGCAGGCAACATGTTATAGAGCAGGAGGAACTGTGCAGATTGCACACATTGGGGCACATTTATTAAGGGTCTGCACGGCGCATTTTCGTCGGGAGTCCCGACTATTTCCGATTTGCGTCGCATTTAAGTGGGTTTTTTGGCGCACGCGATCGGATTTTTGCCCAATCGCGTCGACTTGCATGCGACACAAATCGGGGGCGTGGCCGACTGACAACCCGACAGATTCGGACTAAGCGCGGGATTTACAATTCAAATTTTGTTGCAAGACAATGCACTCACATTCACCGGGAAGAAGAAGGTGAACTCCGGCGGCCCTCAGCCGGGAAGCGATAGATGCAGGAAAATGGACGCACAATCTTGAAAAATCGCGCCGTTCATCCTAGTCGGAGAACGCACCTCGGGTATCACGACAGAACCGGGTAAGTAAATCTGCCCAATTGTCCTATTTGCAAGCAGTGTGCCATAAAGTATGATAAGTTGATGAGATTCTGCATTCCGTCCTTTTTGCAGGCAGCATGTTATGGTGCAGGAGGCAGCATGTTACAGAGATGGAGAACATAAGCAGGTGCCCTATCTGCAGGCAGCATGTAATAGATCAATAGGAGCTGAGCAGTTTGTACATTGAACATAGAATATGTTATAGGGGAGAAGGAGCAAGTAGTATGTTATAAAGAAGGAGAAGCTGAGAACATTGTATCCAGCATCGTATTTGCAGGCAGCATGTTATATAGCAGGGAGAGCTGAACAGATTATACATAATGGGGCTTAATTACTAAGGGTCCGCGGATCACATTTCCATTGGACTCTCTGACATTTTTGGGATTTGTGTCACTACGACAGGGATTTAGCAGGGGATTGTGTCACACACGACTGGATTCTGGCGCAGCGGCGCCGGTTTTCATGCGACAGAAATCAGCTAGTGGGCTGTCAGACGAACCGACTGATTCGGACTGAGTGCAGGATTTAAGATTCAAATTGTGTTGCATCCAATGCACTTACATGCACTGGGAAGAAGATGTGAACTCCGGCGGATTTTATAAAGTGTTGTATCTACAGGCAGCATGTTACAGAGTAACAGGAGCTGAGCAGATTGTACACCTGCAGGCAGCGTGTTATAGAGCAAATTGATATATGCTGTATGTTTATGGGCACTTGCAGGGTCTAGAACTATTCTAACAATACAATAGCATTAACAAATGCACTATATCAGTGCCAGTCACAGTACCCCATTACTATAATAACACCTCATGTCACATATTTACCTGCTAGAGCATAATCATGCTGCCCCCTACAGAGAAGAAAGGGCACTTCCCCAAAGTGGCTCACCTAATTTCATGTAGTGTAGTCAATACAAGGTGGGCCACAACTAAGAATTTTGGGGTCCCTGACTGACAAGATTTTCGCAACCCCCCCTATCCCACACTTTAGTTCTCATCTTATACTTTTATGCTACGTTGCATATAGGTGCTCCATAAATTAATTATCATCTAAATAAATCCCTGGAATGAATTTTAGTGAATCCCCATTTATTATATATACTGTGCCCCCTAATTCATTAACAATGCATATACAGTATATACTGTAGGTAGCCCACCAGTGGATAGGTAGCCTCCAAAGCACATGCCCCCCAGTAGATAGATATCCGTAACACATGCCCCCAGTAGATAGGTATCTGCAGCACATGCCCCCAGTAGATAGGTATCTGCAGCACATGCCCCCAGTAGATAGGTATCTGTAGCACATGCCCCCAGTAGATAGGTATCTGCAGCACATGCCCCAGTAGATAGGTATCTGCAGCACATGCCCCCAGTAGATAGGTATCTGCAGCACATGCCCCCAGTAGATAGGTATCTGCAGCACATGCCCCCAGTAGATAGGTATCTGCAGCACATGCCCCCAGTAGATAGGTATCTGCAGCACATTCCCCCAGTAGATAGGTATCTGCAGCACATGCCTCCAGTAGATAGGTATCTGCAGCACATGCCCCCAGTAGATAGGTATCTGCAGCACATGCCCCCAGTAGATAGGTATCTGCAGCACATGCCCCCAGTAGATAGGTATCTGCAGCACATGCCCCCAGTAGATAGGTATCTGCAGCACACGCCCCCAGTAGATAGGTATCTGTAGCACATGCCCCCAGTAGATAGGTATCTGCAGCACATGCCCCCAGTAGATAGGTATCTGCAGCACATGCCCCCAGTAGATAGGTATCTGCAGCACATTCCCCCAGTAGATAGGTATCTGCAGCACATGCCTCCAGTAGATAGGTATCTGCAGCACATGCCCCCAGTAGATAGGTATCTGCAGCACATGCCCCCAGTAGATAGGTATCTGCAGCACATGCCCCCAGTAGATAGGTATCTGCAGCACATGCCCCCAGTAGATAGGTATCTGCAGCACACGCCCCCAGTAGATAGGTATCTGTAGCACATGCCCCCAGTAGATAGGTATCTGCAGCACATGCCCCCAGTAGATAGGTATCTGCAGCACATGCCCCCAGTAGATAGGTATCTGCAGCACATGCCCCCAGTAGATAGGTATCTGCAGCACACGCCCCCAGTAGATAGGTATCTGTAGCACATGCCCCCAGTAGATAGGTATCTGCAGCACATGCCCCCAGTAGATAGGGGCATGAATATGATGTTGCTTTATATAAATCAAGATTATTATTATCATACTCACCTACCTGCACTCCTTTCAGCCCTTGCCCTTCAGGGCTGCGGTGTATTCTGGCATCCACGCCTCTCTATGACCCAGGAGCCGCCGCTTAAGCAACAACGCACAAAGGATGCAGGCAGTTGTAACATCGCTTCCTGAGTCCTGTAATTAGCGCTGTGAGCATCTTATACTTACACATAGCGAGGGAGGGTGGGGGGCGGACTGCAGCTCAGGCCCCATCCAGTGGCCAGGCCTGGGACTATGATGGCGGCCATGCATATAGCCTATGTAAGATTGTTGTTACATACTGTAAATATAATGTGAAATATTATAATATCACAAAAAGCTACAAAAAGTAATGCAATGTATGGCAGCTACCAGCGCCAATCTCCCCGAAAACCCATGGTCGGAGGGTTGGTTTACAGCATACATTATGCCTTTGTGTCATATGTGTTGTTTTGTTGTAGCGGAATATATATACAATTAAATACAGGCGGTCCCAGACTTAAGGACGCCCATCATGTGGACGCCCTCTAGTTAAAGATGGATCCCTCTGCCCACTGAGACATCTGGTCAAATTCAACTTGAGAACAAACCTATGGACCCTATCCTGTAAGTAACCCGGGAACTGCCTGTAATGGGATTGTTAGATCCCTAAAATGATGAATTTCACCTGACAGATCCTTTTGCATTTAATGGGAGTCTGCGGCGACGTGCGAATTTGCCCATAAACTGCAATACCACATGCAGCACAAGTATAGCCATTTTTTAGTCCGGGGCACCCCCTTCATCAGTGCCGGCATAAAATTTTCATTAACTATTATTTTATATACAACCTCCTCGTAGTTTACTTATATACAGTATCATCATACAACCCCTAGATTCCTAATACACAGTCCCCCCTCACCAGATGCTGCCAGACTGCTGGGGACTGAGATTCAAACATGTGGGCCCCCCTACCAGCTCTGGGCCTCGGCACCGGGTATCCCTGGTGCTGGAGCCGGCCCTGCCCTCTATACACCTAAAACACTTTATTTATATATGTTATATTTGTTCAAAATTCAAATGAATATTCCCATTCCCATAGCATTACAGAATGATATCCAGTCATTGTATTAGCGAGCAAGGGCAACAGGTTTATCACTAGTCCAGACTAAAGCAGCCATTTTAATATTTAATACCAGTAACCTGGAAACATAGACTATACCATTAGTCATTTATGATCTAGATTATACTAAATTATACCCCCTCTAAATTTCTCTGGTCTTTGGGAAGGTCATAACAGCCTATAAGGTGTTGGGACTCTGCATTGTGTCCATTTGTATTGCTCTTTACCTTATACCTTATATCTCGTCTGTTACTACCCCTGACTTGAATGGTTGAACCCTGCTAGTCACAAACAGTAGAGTCACCAGTCATTGCTGGATGTAGGGTGAAGGCATCAGACATCAGTTGGCCATTGGGCTGGGATATAGCAATTCACCTTCAGCCCATCAGTGATGGACACACCATATACCAATGACCAGCAGGCCCCATCCGATGAAATGGTCACTGACCTAGAGGTACCCGATACTGAACACCCTGGTCACCAGACCCCGCTGATACCCCCAATGATTAGGTATTGGACTGTGAAGCTTCTTTATTGGGTAAATAGCTGTCTAATATGTGTGACCTCTATAAGCATCTTTGAATACAATACTCCATCCTCTACTCAGGAGGATTTTACTATGCACAGGTGGATCACAGCATTACACAGATCTTCCCAATATTATAATATCGTAATATTGTAACCTGAAGGACTACGTAGGTGGGAAACCAACCATTATCACTTCTTTCCCAAATCTCATTACTTCTTACCTGAATCAGAGAGGAGATGAGCAGCAGAGGGAATCGTCATATCAGCTGTTTGCAACCAGATCTGTGGATAGAAATGTGTATATTTGCAGATGAGTATTTTGAAGAAACCAAAGCATTTGGACAAGTGCTGCTGTCCCTTTACTACTTACTCGATCTGAGATTAATGACCTATATTAAAGGGGTTTTTCAGGAATCTGGAAAAACCCTAGAGGGACAGGGCGGGGAAAAAAAAAATAACCGTACTTCTGTTTCCCCCGTACCTACAGTGTTGTAAGTATTCAGCACTGCGTCAGACAGAAATTCTGTCAAGTCACGGGTCCCACTTTAACTAATGAGTGGCCTCCTGAAACTTGAAAACAACAAAAGAAGTGACCTCCAATGGTTACAGGACGTGGCCTGCCAAGGTCTCAGGAGCCCATTTACTAGCTGAAGTGGGTTCCGGGACATAGTGCCAAAAATCTGTAGTATTGGAGCCATGTGTCAACCAGGAGCTAGAAGAGGGTGAGTATGCTTTACTTTGTCCCCACCCCTGTCCAAGCCCCCCATAATTCCTGGAATTAAAAGATAGCTCACTAGTATATTTTAATCCGAAAAGCTAAATGTTGACTGAAAGCACCAGGTAGCTGGTCATTGGACCATCAGAGACCAGTATGTCCCATTCAATGAAATGGTCAGTGACCTAGAGGTACCCAATACTAAACATCCTGTTGATACCCTCATGACTCGGTATTGGACTGTAAAGCTTCATTATTGGGAACCACACACATATACAGCATATTCACACCTAGTACACTGTCAATACCCCAGATCCTGGGGCCCCCTGATACTGCGGGCCCCATAGAAGCTTGTATGGCTGCTATCCCTGTAGTTACGCCCCTGCAATAATCCCTTGCACTTGCCATATGAGGGTCTGTCTGCTCAGGGTTATGGCAGAAACATCAGGCAGTAGACCTTGGCACTGGAGTAAAATGGCTAATATTTCACTTTGTGTCTGAGTAGTTTGTATCAAATGCAAGACATCAGTTTAACAGGTTGGTTACATCCATGTCAAGAAATAAAATAGCATATAATTTATAACGCTTTGCCTTGCACATGACTGCAGATGGTCGGCGTATTGACTTCCAGAGCGCAGATTTGCCAGCCTAGTGTGCGTCGCAGGTGTGATTTATAGAGTCACACTGTCAAACCCGCACTTCTCCTACCATCTGATCCACTTTATCAGACCATCTAAAAACATTATGTTCCAGGGAGCATGAGCGGCCAGTAGACTCTCTGGGCATTTGAGGATCTAATGTGCTGCAGCCAGGCTCCTCAATGGGGCTTTTAATAAGTTCATTGCCCTTCACGCTGGTTATATCTCCGTAAGACTCGCCTCTTATCCCATCTTTCACCAGAATGAGGAGATTTGAACACGGGACGCATGCTGCACCCATTAATTCAGCGAGGACCGAGAGAGATTTGCCAGAGTTATTTTTAAAGGTGAAATGTGTGTAGCGATCAGGAGCGTTCTGCCTCATTATATCACAGCCATTCCTCGATACGCCAGATTTGTTTAATAGGCGAGAATCAGTAGATTAAGCATTTATGACTAATCTTCCCTGGATATAAGCCTTGTATTATGTCTAACCTGGATAAATTATGGATCGTTAGGGCACTCACTGTTAAACAGCTCCTTTCTGTGGGTTATAACAGGCAGCGATGCAGAGGTGCTGATTATTCCTTTATTGTTAGAGGGGGCCAAAGATGAATACATATGATATATGTATATACACTCACACTACTCACATACACATTGTGCCTCATTTCAGTGTTGAAAATGCTGATACTTTCAATAATAATGGGTGTCTACGGGTTTATTATGGCAGTCAATAGATATAACAGAGTCCCAATTAGTCGTGAATTTCTGGAGTAATCTTTTACCATGTCAGGTAATTGATACAGTAGTCACAGCACTTGTACTGCTATTTTTCTGACCTGACATTCTTATGTGAGTTGAGTTAAGCAAATCATTCAAGATTTGATTTGCTTAAAGGGGTTGTCCGATTGTTAATAAAATTCTGGAGCCAGGCTGGGGAGGGATTTTTTAAAAAGCAAGTAGGAGCACGGACCGCGAGACGCCAGCGTGGGACATCGGGATTGACGAAGGAGGTGAGTACATGTTTGTTTTTTTAAAAATCCTCCCCAACCCGACTCCTTAATTTTAAAAACAATCGGACAACCCCTTTAAGATTGCTGAATTTTTCAAAACTAGTTGGTTCAGGTCCGAACCAATGTTGCTTGGGTTGTATATAATCCCCTCTAGCCTTCTAAGACACAAATATATTATATATTAATATTTTACAATTTTCTAAATTAAAGTTTAGGGATAGCACTTAGGTTAGGTAAAGGTCAGTAAAGGTAAAGGCCAGTTTTATTATAAAAAGAATTCGGCAATGTGCACACTATTCTCTATGGGGACGTGGGGATGCCAGAAAAAGGGCTCTTTAAAGAGAACATACCACCAAAATCAACGTAGATAAACCAGGGGCACTTACTCATAGATATTTGTTATCCTTATGGCCTCCTTTTTTAACTCAACTTTTAAAATTATACTAATGAATCAGAAAGGCTAGAGATGTGTGTTAACAGAGCCCCTCTGCACTGTAGATTCACTGGCTGTTACATTCTGAAAGAGCACTTCCCCCTCCCACTGTGTCCTTACTGCTGCCAAGATAACAGGAAGTGCAGGGTGTAACTGCTGCATGGTGTAACAACAGCTTGTGAAGCCAGAGCACAGAGGGCATCTTTAACACACCCAGAGCCCCTCCGGCTAATTAGCATAACTGTACACATTTACATTAGAAGGAAGGAGGCCATGGATAATGAATATAATAAGATTACCACAATCATGGTGCCTGTATCTATGAGTAAGTGTTGTAGTTTATCATGCTAGGCTTTTATGATAGATTTCCTTTAAACACTTGTAGTAATGGATAGAATTTTCCAGGCAGACTGTGATAGATTTGCATTTCCAGTATGGGGAGCAGAGGGGGAGTGTTAAAGCAGCCACCTGTTCTAATGATAAGCCAGGAGGTGTGTCTTAGACTACCTCAAACCCTCTGTAGATGCTGTGGTTAAATTGGTTTATATCAGATTATCACGCCTTTAGGCATCTACCTACACTGAGATATAATTTTTAGCTAATGATTGTATAGTTGCTTTAGAGCAAATTAATCTATTAGAAGAGATAATACATGGCTTGGACTCTGAATTACTGACTGCTGATTGCTTGGTTCCTTAGCCGTGCTTGATACTGTATGTAAAAGACAGTCAACGAGGGAGATTTATCTTTATAGACGTTTCTGGAAGCAGAACTGTTTTGGTTGCCCATGTCAGCAAACCAGGGCACAGCTTTCATTTTCCCACAGCTGTTTATAATATTAAAGCTGAGCTGTGATTGGTTTCCATGGGCAAATAGAACAGTTTTACCTCAGACACTTCTGATAAATCTACCCCAATATTTCCATTTGATTTCCAACTCAGCTAAACTGGACCGAGTTGAAATAAGGCCAAGTTGAATGGCGCTCAGGCCAGTTCCATATGAATGTCTTCAGCCTGTGATATATGGGCCATGTGCTAGCTGCATTTCACAGACTGAACACTGTGGGACTACAGCCCATACTGAAAACATAATTATAATACATCGCTGTTACCCCACGGGATGCAAGAACTGTATCATATATTACAAAGATGTTTTGAGTTCTGTTCCTGGGACAGTGTCAGGGGCGTAACTTGAGAGGATGCAGAGGGTGCGGCTGCAACCGGGCCCAAGAGGCTTTGGGGGCCTATATGGTCTCACTTTTCAATATGAGAAGATTAGTACTATAAACCCTACATTATAGTCAGGGGCCTGGCACAGACTTTGCACTGGGGCCCATCAGCTTCTAGTTACGCCACTGGACAGTGTTCAGTCCTTGTTAAGTTCAGACAGCATGTTCTTGTGAAAAAGTCTTAGACTACATTCACAATACCTCATGGGGCACGCTTGTGGCCATACATACGTCCCCCATGCACCGCAATTGCGCACAGAGCAATACGGTGCCACACACGTGCAGCACCGTACCGCTTCATACACAGGGAAAAGATAGGACATGTCCTATCTTTCCCCATAGTACGGCCCATGCTGCCAGTGAGGGAAAGTTGTACCACATAAAACCAGATCCTAACAGGCAATTACATGAGGATAGCCCACAATATATGGTAGCAACATGGTGGCTATGATTTGAACGTATCTCAACCACATTGTGCAACATAAGCCCAAAGAGCAAAATGACTTGTGCTTCAGCTTTCAAGCCGACAACATGTCAGCACAGAGGGCCCATTACAATATGGACTATGTACAAAAACCGCACCAATACTCAACTATGTGAACTAGTCCCTGGCCTGCTGTATTATACTCACCCAGGCTAATGGAACAGCTTGATCATATCCAGTCCAGCTACATTCTCTGTTGTCAAATTAACAAATGAGGCTTGTGCCTGACCTTAAGGGTGTGTTCATCCTCAGAGATGGAGCAGGATAACATTATTTGATTTTTTTTGGGCTAGCAACAACACATCCTCTTTCATGGAGACGATAAGTAGTTAGATTGTCACCCCATAACCAGATCAATGGCTGTCTGGAGCGGTAGAATAGCACGGGTCGCTGTGTACTTCACAAGGCTTTATAAAGCAGGTGCATCCATAAAAGAACGAGGAGGATGTGATGGGCTGCATATTCTCTGCTTGGCTGGGAATTCCACATCTGAGAATTTTACTCCCCACCCTGTGGTTTTTTGTTACTTCTCTGTGAAGCAGTTTTTTTCTCTTTGCCTTTATGTTAGAAATTCATAGTCTGCTAATGCTTATGTATGGTCATAACTGTGCCAGGCTTCCCCAAACATCATTGTGAGCAGTAAGCCGGATTTCACTCTTCAGTCTGGACTCCCAGCTTCATAGTCATCTAGCCAACATACAATCTGGTTTTCACAGATCAAATATACCAGTGTAAAATCTTTTAAAATTGATTGCTCCACAATATGATTGTATCTAAATATAATTGATGAAACTTATACTCAATGGGGCAGATTTATGTAAAGTATCTAAAATAAACACTGCACTAGTTGTTCAAATCAACCAATCACAATGTAGCTTTCATTTTTTAAGAGGACACGAAATGAAAGCGGTACTGTCATGGGCTGTTTTTGGGGAAAAAAGACTTCTTTGAGAGAATTTCTTTTAGATACTTTTGTAAACCTGCCATATTGTTTCAATCTCAAATAAGTAACAGGTCACTTATTTATGTAAGTAATGTTTTTACACTGCCCAGGTTAAAAACAGGGGTTCAAGCAATCCATTCACATGCATTAGATGTAGACAGGGGTCTCAAGGCGAATTACACTGAAGACCACAATAGCCCAATGGCTGGTTATAGGACAGATTGTTCTTCTAAGGCTACATTCACACTACCGTATGGGGGACGTATATACGGCTGATATACGTCCTCCATAGAGGGCAATGGGCACACGGCAGCCTACGGGAGCGGTACGGTGCAGCAAACGCGCGGCACCATACCGCTCCGTACCCCGGAAAAAGATAGGACATGTCCTATCTTTCTCCGTAGTACAGCGCCATGCGCCATAACTTCCTATGGAGAGGGGCGGGGCTGAGCTGCGCTCACCTCCTCTCCCCGTGCACTGCCGTTGCCCGCTACGGTACGGTACGGCGAGCAACGGCAGTGTGAATGTAGCCTAAGACTGTAAAAGAAATAAATCATTATATTTATGGAGGCCTTAAAAAAAATCAGTTTTCTGGAGGTCATGGCTCTGTATAACTAAAAAAAAGCCTTACAGATCCACTTATCCACAAAAGCCTGACAAACCCTTAGGACCAGGGGCATAATGATCGTTGTTGCAGTGGATTAAAATGTAGGCAGTTTGGCCCATGGTTACCCAAACCACCCACCAAATTTTATAATTTTATGCTGATAAGGACCTTCCCCCATGAAATCCTTGTACTTCCTGATCTCAATACACATGTATACAAGAGCCATTTCAGGACCTTCCAAAGGTCCTCCAAAGCTCCTGAAACCGCAGGCAGAAAGCAGACAGAAAAGATACATGATCCATTCCTCATTTGTGAGGGGAGGCTGCTGAACATTTCATGAATGAAGATAAGGGCATTTTATTACAGTGGGGATACTGCTGCACATTTTTTAATGAGGTTGAAGGACATGTCATTTATGAGGGGAGGCTGCTGAACATTTCATGAATGAAGGGAAGATTGCTGGACATTTCATTATTTACGGGGCTGCTGCTGGACATTTTATGAATGAGGGTAGCTGTTATGTTAGTATGGTGCTTTGTGTAGCATTTGTGTAGCATTTAAATGTATTCTCAAGTGTAATGGGCAGGATGTGGGTAACAGTGAGAGTTTAGGTATATGAGGCCTTGATCCACTGCTTTTGCCATACAAGGTGAAATGCTACAGAAGCGTCTTGTCAAGTTGTGGTTTTTCTGCGGCTTTTCTGCAGTCATATTACTCAGCTGGTTTTTTGATGCAGCATGAGAATGGGCGAAAAATTTAAATGGAAAAGTATCTGTGTCTAAATATTTTGCAGGCATTGCTCAGTTGTTAGGGGTTCCTTATTACAAATGTTTTTTCAGTATTATAGCCTATGACTTTTTGTTCATGGGTTTGATTTGTCATATACTTTATTACATTAAATAAAGAAATCTGTAACCGCTATATTCCGTTATGTTAAGTAACAGGGAATAACTGTGACTCACTAATTGCTTCTTGTGTAAACCATTACAGTAATGGCTTGTCTGCTATCTTTAGCCACCATGGGTAAGATTTACCCAGAAGCTCAGGGCCTGCATCTGCCAGGGTGTGTTAAGGTGAAACAGACGTGAGCCTCAAATTCACAGCACAAAAACAGAAGGAATTTGGCAGGGTAAGCAGCCTGCACATTAAAGCTGCCCAAAGACCTTCTTAGCTGAACTTGTGCCAACCTCACTATTATCTATGAACAAAGCGGGCACCATGGTGACACCAGAACCCATTACATTTATGCATTTTTAGCTCCACCTCAGCACAGGACGCCTGGCACCTCTAACCCTTCAATCCACCCCCTCTATTGAGATCAGAGATTTGCAGCTGCCATGTGCATCAAGTGAACTCAATAGCACAATGCCATAATATTACTTTATTGTTCCCCATACCCAATCTTTAGAAACAGAATACCACATTCATCCACCCAAGGATAAGTGGATGTATTGTGAGAAGAAGGTGCCTTCCCTATATACATTACCATTTACCCTTTTTGTTCGATAAGATTTTAAAAAAAGGACCTAAACACTTGGTTGCATGGGCTTTTGAGCTAAATTTTAAGTCTTAAAAAAAAACATTGCTGGCAACGAAACATTAGAGAACATGAAACCTTAATGTCTATTGCAAAGAGTGGCATTAAATGGAGAATGACATGTACACCAATTCTGTAGAGGTGTCAAAATCATTTAAGCTGAGGGCCACATTAGCCTTATGGTTGCCTTCAAAGAGCTGAATGCAATGTTGCTATGGTGCCATTGGGAAGCCTTGTTGTCGGGCATAGATAGTATGTTAGCTTTATGTGCTACGGCTGTTTTGGGGCCTGGAGTAGGAGCTCCAATAAAGATCACCTGTTGTGACACTACATGTAATAAACTGAATCAAGTTATATGGACCTTGAGGTCCACCTAAAATGAGATGCTGGGTTGAAGGAAGCCTCACCAATTTTTTGGACTACTACCTTGCAACCTTGCAACTTTAGAACTTGCTGACAAGGGCAACAATTCAATCTGGACAACCAATATCAGAAAAGTAGTCAACATAGTCACTTTTTAACATTACAGACCCCCCATAACTGCAACCTTGAATCAGAGAGAAAGAATAGATAGATAAAATAATCTTAGCCTCTATTTGTATCAGTAGGTAATCTTTATCATGTTTGATATTTCCATAGATTCTACAACAAAATATGGGTGGAAGCCCAGCAAGACCTGATGCAGCTTCTCCAACAGGAGATGCCAGATGTTCCTCCAAAACCAGAGAAAGATCGTATGGCGGTAGCCCAGCAGCTTGGCACCCTGTATGTCCGCTACCTACAGATCTTCCACAACCTGGAGTTAGCATATGACCAAATAACACATCCACAAAAGAGAAGGGTGGTCAGGCTGGTTCTGGATGGAGTCATGGGACGGATACTAGAACTGAAGGATGAGCTTGTGGAGCTGGAGATCTCTGAGTTTCACTATTTCGATGACATCTTGCAAGATCTGAAGCTGGGACCTGTGAGTATTAGGAAACTTACCAAGACGTTCTGTCATTGAGGTTAAAGAGAGGTTAAAAGTGGTCTTACCATAACTTTTCACAGCTTTGGACGATTACCAAGTTTCTTTACTGCTATACATCTGTTTAGTTTACAGCCACTGTTCAGTAATCCAGGTATCTGGAAAGATAAATATGAGTAGATACTCAGAACATTACTAATACTTTCCTAAAATTTATATTCATTATACATTATCATAAAGCTGTGCCTTTCGTACATCCTTCAAGTTAACAGTTTATTCAGATAAGCCTAAACATATGTTGTAATAAATCCAAGGGGATCATTATTAGAAGGGGCAACTTTGCTGAACTTTGTGCCTAGAGTTGAGACTGATTGACAACCTTTGTTTTCCATATGTTTCTGATATGCTTTGCCTTGATGAATGCATTATTAATCAATTATAGCAAGCTTTGTTGTTGTACCGTAGTTATTAATTCAGTTATTAAATTAGCATTGAAAAAATATTCTCTTATGTTTTGTCAAAAACCTTAGAATCTAACTTGTGGTCACAGAAAAAACCTAAACCTAGATATCTGAAATTTTGCATTTCTTCTACTGGGATTTATTTATTAATCATTTAGTCTTGGGATTTTAAGATTTCATATTGGCAGGATTCTGAGACCCGGTTCTACAGCTGTAGAGACTGTAGAGAACAGGGGCGGAATACAGGAGCTTCTCCAGAGAGTGTGCTACACGCCCCAGTAGCCTCTGCGATCCCTACCTACCTGCACATGGCCAAATTAAATCTGGCACACCATCGAGCTCCTGCACTCTGCACATGCGCAGTAGCTCTGGCTTTAGTGCTAGACATGAGTGATGATGTGTGCATTACAAGTCACCAAGTGTGATATCTCCCTGTAAAGATAATAAAGAAAAAAGATAAGGACCTCTAGCCATGAAATCTTCTCAACACATACATACATATATAAATATATATATAGGCAGTCCCTGAAATACATACAAGATAGGGTCTGTAGGTTTGTAGGTTGAGTTTGTATGTAAGTCGGAACCGTATACTTTATTATTGTAACCCCAGTCAAAATTTTTTTGGTCTCTGTGACAATTGGATTTTAAAAATGTTGGATTGTCATAAGAACCAGGATTAACAATAAATCTTAATTACAGACACCTGTGATAACTGTTACAGCTGTTTATTGTAGCCTAGGACTAAAGTAGAGTAAATTACCAAAATCCAGAGGTCCGTTTGTAACTAGGGGTCGTATGTAAGTCAGGTGTTCTCAAATAGGGGACCGCCTGTATGTATATATATATATATATATATATATATATATATATATATATATATAAAAACAGCACTCCCACAGGCAAAGATGAAGAAAAGTGGAAAAAGGCTTGAGAAAGGCTTCTTAGGGGCTGAAACGTCGCATTTTTGATGGAATAAAAGATCCACTTTTCTTCATCTTTGCCTGTGAGAGAGCTGTTTTTTCCATTTGGATACTTTTGGAGGACCTTTTGCCTGGTTCTTATTGAACTTGCACCCTCCATTTTGGACTATTGCTTGTGCTGCTGGATTTCTTCCTAATATATATATATATATATATATATATATATATATATATATATATATATACACTCACCGGCCACTTTATTAGGTACACCATGCTAGTAACGGGTTGGACCCCCTTTTGCCTTCAGAACTGCCTCAATTCTTCGTGGCATAGATTCAACAAGGTGCTGGAAGCATTCCTCAGAGATTTTGGTCCATATTGACATGATGGCATCACACAGTTGCCGCAGATTTGTCGGCTGCACATCCATGATGCGAATCTCCTGTTCCACCACATCCCAAAGATGCTCTATTGGATTGAGATCTGGTGACTGTGGAGGCCATTTGAGTACAGTGAACTCATTGTCATGTTCAAGAAACCAGTCTGAGATGATTCCAGCTTTATGACATGGCGCATTATCCTGCTGAAAGTAGCCCTCAGATGTTGGGTACATTGTGGTCATAAAGGGATGGACATGGTCAGCAACAATACTCAGGTAGGCTGTGGCGTTGCAACGATGCTCAATTTGGTACCAAGGGGCCCAAAGAGTGCCAAGAAAATATTCCCCACACCATGACACCACCACCACCAGCCTGAACCGTTGATACAAGGCAGGATGGATCCATGCTTTCATGTTGTTGACGCCAAATTCTGACCCTACCATCCGAATGTCGCAGCAGAAATCGAGACTCATCAGACCAGGCAACGTTTTTCCAATCTTCTACTGTCCAATTTCGATGAGCTTGTGCAAATTGTAGCCTCAGTTTCCTGTTCTTAGCTGAAAGGAGTGGCACCTGGTGTGGTCTTCTGCTGCTGTAGCCCATATGCCTTAAAATTCGACGTACTGTGCGTTCAGAGATGCTCTTCTGCCTACCTTGGTTGTAACGGGTGGTGATTTGAGTCACTGTTGCCTTTCTATCAGCTTGAACCAGTCTGCCCATTCTCCTGTGACCTCTGGCATCAACAAGGCATTTCCACCCACAGAACTGCCGCTCGCTGGATGTTTTTTCTTTTTCGGACCATTCTCTGTAAACCCTAGAGATGGTTGTGCATGAAAATCCCAGTAGATCAGCAGTTTCTGAAATACTCAGACCAGCCCTTCTGGCACCAACAACCATGCCACATTAAAGGCACTCAAATCACCTTTCTTCCCCATACTGATGCTCGGTTTGAATTGCAGGAGATTGTCTTGACCATGTCTACATGCCTAAATGCACTGAGTTGCCGCCATGTGATTGGCTGATTAGAAATTAAGTGTTAACGAGCAGTTGGACAGGTGTACCTAATAAAGTGGCCGGTGAGTGTATATATATATATATATATATATATATATATATATATGTGTGTGTGTTTGTGATTTCATGGCTAGAGTTCCTTCTCTTTATTCTTTATATATTTATATATATCAAACTTGGTGATTGGTTAAGGAGGTCATGGGTCCCCGGAAGCCACTCAAACCACCTATATTATAATCCACTACTGGTAGAGCCACAGTGTTATGATAAGCATAGTCTATAATGCACAGCGTTGTATGTCGGGTTCACTTATTTCAGTTCAGCTCCATTAAATATACATGTACATAACAAGTGACAACAATACACATCATGTCACTGGGGGGGGCTAACTGGATTGCTGAGACTGCTTCAGTTGATTCGAAGGGTAACAAGGTATGAGACCCCCACCATTAATGATATCCCCCACCAAGGTATCAGACCCCCACCACCACCTATCAGAAGGGAATCCATCAGCGATGAAGCAGCACTCCAATAAATATAAAAAGGAAAAATGTATTCCACCATAACAATGCGACGTTTCATGCAAGCATGAAAATGTCTTGATTGAATAGACGAAACGTTGCATTGTTATGGTGGAATAAATTTTTCCTTTTATATTTGTTGGAGTGCTGCTTCATCGCTGATGGATTCTGGATTTTAGGGTCGTTGCTGTACCCCTCTAAGAAGACCTGTACCCTACCTTTTCTATTTCACGGTGCTGCTCCACACCCATTGTTTTTGGACTACCTATCAGAAGGGGATGTCTAGGGCCAAACTGTAAAAAGTCATTTTTGGAGCTCACCATACCTGCCATTCATATAACGTGTCAAACACACATTATTCCAGTAGTAAGTTTCTTCCCGGCTTTGCCTAGTAAGCTTCTTCTTAGCCCTCGCCTTGGACTGTTATTGTCCTGGGAGCTGGACAATTCTCTATTTCTTTCAGTTTGTTCTCTATTTCTTTCAGTTTACCTTTGTCATGTCATGAGATGTGACAGGTCCCCTTTAATGTACATGATTAGACTTGTAGTCCTTGGAATAGAGAGTCATAGGTTACCTCAGGTCAACAAAGAAGGAATTTTCAGGTTCTGATTAGGATTAGCACAGAATATCATTGTACTCCATATAATTGCACATATTATATATAGGGATGGGTGGAGGATCTGGATTTTAATACATTTTTATTTACATTTGTAAAACAGACATAGTGAAGTGAGGGAATTAAAAAGTACCTGGATACACACAAAGGAATAATAAAATGAATGAAAGCTGAAATTTTTCCAGACTGGGCTGGAAAAATTGTTATAATCTAATGCCAATAATGTCTGTGTCTCAGTGTTAATGTTTTCAACAGCTTTAGTTCAGTATGGTGCAGCTATACATAGTAGTCGTAAAAGTACACTGCCGGAATCATGCGATATTACATCCCAATATTTTCACAATACTTCATGGTTATGAAAATGGATTCCTTCCAATAGAAATTATCCTAAAAATTAAAAATAATATCATTTGGGATAGGGAATTGGAAGGGGAAATAATTGTGTACATTTTTAGAAAAAAATTAAAAAGTATTAAAAATTATTTAAGTTTTAAGTAATTTACAGTAATACCCAAAATTTTCTCAATATTAAAAATGTTTATTAGATATGTTTTTTCGATCTTTGGTGTCCATGCCAAGCAGGAATTTTAGAGAGACCCATTTTGACCAATGAGTGGCCTTCTTGGACAACAGGATGTCTATTCCTCTACATTTCAAATGACACCCCCTGAGCACAGGAAACAGAAAACCGGAACTTAAAGAGTACACTTACTTTTTTTGCCACCCTTGTACTTCTCGTGTTTTCTAGAATTCCTGGATGCTTACACCTGAGGTCAGCATTTTTCAGCACTTCACTTGTTGTATAACTACAATTTCCATAATTTTCCATTCCCGTCTACAACTGTCCTAAGAACAATGTAACAAGTGCACATGATGGAAGCTGTAGTAGAGCTTGAGTGCCAAAGCTTGATGACCCATGAACTATAACATCAATGGACCCCATTAAAAATTGTCCACTGTGCTCATTTTCCTACCACAACTTCTTCACTGAAGGTCTGAATCATCAAGGAGATAATGATATATGATACACACACATGCCTCTTGAACTATCCTTCAGATGGTGTGGCCTGCATAAAAACCTGCAAATGAAAGTACTCAGGCACGAGGCAGGAATGACCTATGCCCACCCACTCCACCAGCCACCGCACCCCTCTACGCCCCAACCACGCCCACAATCCATTCTTAACGCAGCACCTCGTCTTTCAGTCCCTTGCCCATCTCCTTCCAAATACAGTTTAAATTAATCACTTCATCCACAAAGCTCTGCACAGTGCTGCACCTCCCTTCCTCTCCTCTCTCATCTCAGTCTGTTGCCCAACCCATGCTCTTCCATCTACCAGTGATCTTAGATTATTCTCTTCCTTAATTCAGACCTCCAAGTCATGTCATCAGGACTTCTCCCGAGCTGCACTAATTCTCTAGAATGACACCATTTTGTCAGACTAATACCCATCCTCCAAAGCTTCAAACTGACTCATAACCACTTAACGCAGAGGCAGTTTTTCATTTTTGCCTTCCATTTTTTACTCCCAACCTTCAAAAATCCATAACTTTATATTTCCATGTAAGCTGTCTAAGGGCTTGTTTTCTGCATGACAATTGCACATCTTAGTGACAGTATTTAATATTCTATGCCATGTACTTGGAAGCAGGAAAAAAATTCCAAATGCAGTAAAAATGGTGAAAAAAACACAGCATTTGTGCAGTATTCCTGTGGGCTTGGATTTTACCACTTCCACTGTGCACCCCAAATGACATGGGATAATTTGTAAAGGTTTTATAATTTCATACATTTTCAAAAATTAAAACCTCCTGTGCAATTTTTTTTTTCATTTTGTCATCTTCTGGCGCTAATAATTTTTTTGTAATTCGGTGTATGGAGCTGTGGGTGGTGTAATTTTTTGTGACTTTTGATGACGTTATTATTGCTACCATTTTTAGGGCTGTACGGCCTTTTGAACACTTTTTATAGAATTTTTTATATTTTAAAAAAAGTGGTATTTTCAACTTTGGGCTACATTTTCTTTTATGGGGTTAAATGCCGTCAAAAACCGTTATTACAATTATATAGCTTGGACATTTTGTCACGCCGTGATACCTAACATGCTTAGGATTTTTACTGTTTATTCATATGACTTCTAGGGAAAGGGGGATGATTAGAATTTTTAGGGTTTTTTTATTTTTATTTTTTTTATTATTTTTCAGACCCCCTAGGATACTTTAACCCTAGGCTGTCTGATTCATCCTACCATATACTGCCATGCTACAGTATGGCAGTAAATAGGGAATTTACTCATTTATTACAGTGCGGATCGCACATTGTAATGAAAAGATTAAAACCAGACAACCTCGAGACTCACCGGGGGAGGGGTCGGGGGCGTTGAACCAATCCAAGATGGCTGTGCCAGAATTTAAATGCCTCTGGCAGCTTTTCTGGAGGCATTTAAAGGGTTAACACCCGTGTTAATGCAATATAAGGCAAACGCCCACCTTGTATAGAGAGGGCTCAGCTAGTAGGCCCTCACCATACCCCCAAAGCATCATGTGACGTAGTATGTGATGTCACATGTCAGTAAGGGGTTAAAACCACTCTTTTTAGGCAGGTCTATCAGATTCCCTAACTGCATGTAAGTTTAACTTTCTTTTTACTAACCCATTCTGTGTCCTCCTCCTGTCTGTTATCCAGGTGCCAAGCTCAAGGCTTCAATTCAGTCCCATTAATCTTGGACTCTGTATGTACGATGGCAGCTAATGACTGCTTTAAGCAGCAGCATTTTTATTTATTAAATTATTTTATTCCATTCCCTCATAAAGAATGGCTGGACCACTATACAAGCTCTTATACCTCTTGTGTCCCTTCACCCTCATAGATTCTATTGAATGCCCTTAACACATTGGTTGAAGTCCTGCATGGAGGAAACCTTTAGCAATTTCTAGCAGTGATGATGCTTAATCTTATAACCTACTGAGTACTTCTTTCTTATCTTCTTTTACACCAAATTCTGATCCCTTATTTTTTAGGAAAGTTTGGAAATTCCAATTCCAAAATACTTCATCAAAGAAAAAATGAAAGTTCTGAAGGACCGTCAACGAATACTATCTCAAATATTGGAGCGTAATGGGGCCAAGGACACTGAAGTGGTAAGCTTAGAGCAGGGAGTATAGTGTAACCTCTTCGAACCACCCAATTGAATTTCACAGCAAAATTTTATTTTCAGCATGATCTTCTCTCATGTCCTCATCTGGACCTCCAATCTCATCCATTCGGGTTTACAATACATATAAGTTTTATTTCAAAGCGTTTCCTGTTGGATTGGATATGGGAGGGGTTTACTTTTACAGAGGCCACTTGCAAAAACAGTAATAGAGGAAAATTGGGCTCTAACGTTTTCATGAATGTCCACCCTTAAAGGGGTATTCCCATCTCAGCATTTAAATTTAATTTAATTCATCTAAAATATATGTAATTTTTTTCAATTGCATGTAATTTAAAAACATATTCCTATCTGAAGATTAATTCCCATAAAAGTTGCCATGTTGTCCCTTAGAAACAAGACAACTGTCCCTGGATATGATCAACACCACACACTGGCAGCTGTGACCACACATGTGCTGTTTCTAAGAGACCATATGGCCACATTTATGGGAAATTATCCTAACTCAGGTAATTTCTTTTAAAAAAAAAATTGATTTGAAGAAATCTATCTATATGGCCAGTTAATTCAATTAAATTTGAATGCCCAGATGAGAATACCCCTTTATCTTTTTCATATATTACTTAAGACACTTTAAGTTTCCTATGAAACAAATTCTATAGATTCTTGCACAGAAGGTTAAAGCACAAAATCATGTTTTCTTTTGAAGCTGCTCATCGTACTTCAGTAATTTTGACATACATATGCAACACCCCTGACAATGCATAGGCAGGCTGGTAGTTGCGAATAGCGCTGTCATGAACCCTATAAGAAGTTTATAGAACTGAATATAGTGTAATTGCAGCTGTAGATACTGGTGTATGTATTTATCTAATGATCTGTCTGATATGAAAGCTCAAGTGTGATTGGAGAGGTGCTACCACCTGACCAGAGGGAGTATAAAAACCCCTGCACACAAGAATCTGCTGTTGACCGTTTCTGTCTGTTGTCTGCTATAAAGAACTGTAAGTTGATTTGCCCAACATTGCCTCTGTCTGATCCCTGGATACGGCTGCTTACTACCACAGGCTTCCCCATCCATCACCCAGGGATTGCCCCAGGGAGAAACCATTGCATCAGCCTCTCCCTCCATATTTCTTGCACACACCACCTGCTGGAGACCTGCCAGGCTGTAGGACAGCCCTCCTCCCCATACCAAGCACCGTGACCACAGCATGCCCAGGGCCACACTTGCCAGCCGCTCCGGTATTCTGGGCCCCTGCTGGCCCCAGGCCACCAATAAAAGGCTAGGCCCCGGTGGGGGATGTTGCACATGATGACTGAACATCTGTAATGGGAACTGGTGGTTGGCACTAAGTATTAAGTATCCTAAAAGATCTTTGTACAGTTTTAGAATGCAGCCCAACTCTGTAAATATGCCCCTAAGATTATTACTTTATATTAATCATTTCATAGCACTTATTAAGGGTGAGAACTAAACCTCCCAAACATTTATAACTGGAGCTTCATGGTGATAATTGGTGTTTTTATGTTTGATTTTACCCAGGACAAAGACAATC
Organism: Engystomops pustulosus; assembly: GCF_040894005.1. NCBI lineage: Eukaryota > Metazoa > Chordata > Amphibia > Anura > Leptodactylidae > Engystomops > Engystomops pustulosus. Next base: position 80,945,144 of record NC_092418.1, read on the forward strand.
TTTTATGTAGATAAACTTGTGCTATATTCAGCTATCTCCAGCCTCCAGGCACAGCCTGTTTAACCTATCCTTCAAAGTTAAAGACAGGATTAAGCAGGAGTGAAAGGGGTGCGTGGGATCCCAATTCAGAGCTAACAGGTACAAAGTGTTACAGAAAATCATGAGAAACATCCCTAGCCATCTAATTCTCTACATTATAAATCAATTTACCTTAAAAGTAAATTTCCCGGACACTGCAGATACATACGTGGCATTTTATGCATGTGTTAAATTAAATTAAAGTGACCCACTGTGGAAATACAATATATTGCCAAAAAAAATTTGAGCTTTGATGAAAGATTATTAGGCAACGCATATCTAAGTAACTAGCAGATCACTTTGACAAATATAAATCAGTTTACATCATTCTAGTCTCTTCTGTAGACCAATGATCAAAGTAGAAACTTGCCACTCAATATTGGTGATTTGATAAAGTTCAGCTTTATTTTTATCGTAGTTTGTGATCGATCCAATATACATACAACATTTCGGTCGGACACACAGACTTCTTTAGTTAGGCTACATTCACACTGCCGTGAGCCCGCCGCACCGTAGCACGGCGGGCACACGGCAGCGCGGGGAGAGGAGGTGAGCGCAGCTCACCCCCGCCCCTCTGCATAGCGATATATGGCCGCGGTGCCGTAATACGGGAAAAGATAGGACATGTCCTACCTTTGCCGGGCTACGGAGCGGTGCGGTGTCGCACGTGTGCTGCCCCATACCGCTCCCGTAGGGCGCCGTGAACCCATAGAAGTGTATGGGGGACGTATATCGGCCGCATATACGTCGGCCGTATATACGTCCCCCATACTGTAGTGTGAATGTAGCCTTACTGTAATATACAAATACCGGTAACAATACATATTGGAATATAAATATATCAGTGGCATAGCTAGGGAATTTCTACAGTAAAAACAACATGTGTGTCCATGTATGTTCTATTCCATATATGGGCACACAGGATGCTTTTGCTGTAGAAATTCTCTAGAAAAGCCACTGATGTATTTATATTCCAATATGTATCATATTTGTATATTACAGTAACTGAAGAATGTCTGTGTCAGACTGAAACGTTTCATATATATTGGATTTTTCACAAACTACGGTGGAAAATAAAGCTGAATATTATCAAATCACCCATATGGTGATAGGTAAGGGTGGTTCCCTTACTTGTGCACCATACGTAAAGTAAACCACATGGATTGACGTGTATTCCCTTCACTGTAGACTGCCGTTGTGCACAACTATGTATCAGAACTTGCTGATTATTTGATTTATATAGGAATATCTAGACCCCCCCTTTAGTTAATGCAGGTGGAAAGAAAGATTGAGTATTCAGAATTCATTTGCCCAATAGTTTTGCACTCAAGGGAGATTAATCGCTACGAGAGCAGGATTCATGAATATCAACATCCAGGCTGTAGCCGGATGCCATAAAGATCTATAGAGGCCGTAATGCAGCTGCTAATTGTGCGTCCGTATCAATGGCCCCAATATGTTGTTCGTGTGCATGGAGCCTTAGAGGAATAGCTGACAAGCAAGCTTATGGCTAACAGCTAATAAAGGTGTAGAACTTCTTCCATTTCCTAATATATATTTATTCGTAGTCAGTTTGGAGAACAAAGGCGCTCTCTACTGTAACCACATTATTTAGAGTTGTGAGCTCTGGTTATGGATTTATTAAATGCATCATAAATATCCCATGTGGTATGGGTGCAGTTGAGTACATATCTGAGATTCCATATCCATTTCCATCATCTGGAATGAAAGACCACAGTTTATATTAACAAAATCTAGAGAAACGCCAACAATGACAGCAAATAGCACAGAACAAACCACGGCAGAAACAAATGTGGTAGAATGAATCTGCTCTTCCGCCCTATGATCTGTAAATATCCATGGTTAATAGCTCATACAAATGGGGATGTCATAAAATGTGCAATCCTTCCTATAAATCATTAGGCTCCTATATAAACAAGAAAGGCTTAAGAATGGGAACATAGAATATGGAGGGTGTTGTGGTTTTCAGGCAGAGATGTACTCCAAAATACATGTTAAACTTTATGGGGAGGTCACAGAAAACTTCAGAAGGTTATGACCTGACGTAACTCTCACAGTATTTTACTTCATTGAGATTATGGCTCGTTTTGGAAAGACTTGCTCCAGAAGAACTGAGTAAAACTGTATCATAGTAGTTACTGTTCACACACTGTCATGATAATTACTAAAAGACCTATACATGGTCAGGGCCCATTGAATAAAATTATTATGAGGGTCCACCCTTCATTCTCCCCTAGTGGCCTCCACTGGCCACCACTGTACATAATACTTAGTCTTATAAACTGACCCCTTCTAAAAACATTACTAAAGAACGGCATGTAGAGTACCTGGGGGTCATCAGTCAAATTCTTTGGAGACTGCATCAACAAACCCTGAATCAACATAAACCTTAAAACTGCCCATACAGTTTAGAAATCTGTTGGTTGAGCATTCATTCGGGCAAAAAAAAATCCTTCTTTACCGATAACGGAGAATATGGGAATAAGCTGTTGCCAGATATTTGAAAACAATCGATTTGACATGTTAGAATTTTACATGGCTTATCCTCTATATGACATGGAATGCTTTTTTGTTCATTTTTGCTGTTACATTTTTGCTTTAATCATAGGGACTTTGTTACAACCCAGCAACATCTCAGGCAGTAAAGAGTTTAATTTGAGACCAAGTAAAAGGATCCATGTGTGGATCCCAGATGTTCTTAAAGGAAATCATTATAAAACATAAAAACCTACAAATACCACGCTCCTCTTCATCTTAATCATGGCTCTGTCCATCACCTAGAAAAGAAAGTTATAATTAGCGGCTCGGAGAGTGGGGACAAGCTGGCAGAGGGAGGTGCGGGGGAGTGAATAATTTCCTCCCGGAGCGCTGGACATCTTGTCCCCGTGCTCGGTGCTGCTAATTATAGCCTCCTTTTCTAGGTGGTCCCGGAGTGTCAAGATTAGCGACGGACAACGCTGTGATCAAGATGAAGGAGCGGAGGTGAGTATTTGTAGGTATTTTTATGTTTTTTAACTGCTTGATTTCTTTTAAGAAATGTTTAATTCTAATATCCTTGAAGCAAGGAAAGTGTTGATGCTGCACAGCTGAAATCAAGTAGTTTCTCGTGGCTCTAGCATAGCCCTGGCTGTACCTTCCTGTTTTGTCCTTGTACTGATCACAGATATGACCACAGAGAGGGGATAGAGAGCACTGTGCATGTGTGATTGGATGTAGGTTGCACACTTCTCTCTTAGCCAATTGAGGAAAAATCTATCCACTGTTGGTTTTTCAACGCAGATTTTTTAGAGACAAACTTTAATAAAAATCCATGCCAAATTCCAGTGTGAAATCATAGCTTAAAGGAAATCTACCACCAAAAGGGCAGCCACTAGGATTTTTGTGTCCCCTCCCCCCAATGGTGTCCATTCCCACATAGATATATAACATTATACACAATGGGGCACATTTACTTACCCATCCCATCGCGATCACCGCCGTGCGCTGTCCGACGAGGATTCACTAAGATCGTGCGTCCAATTTCCTGCATCTGTCGCTTCCCCGCTCAGGTCCGCTGGAGTTCACCTTCTTCTTCTTCTCGGTGCATGTGAGTGCTAATCTTGTGACACAATTTGCTTTTTAAATTCCGCGGCCTGTCCAAATTAGTCGGGTTGTCCGACGTCCATGTCCCCCGATGCGACACAATCCGATCGCGTGTGTCAAAAACTCAGGGAAATTCAGGGCAAAACAGAAAATAATCGTGAAACCCGACGAAAATGCGGTGTTTGGACCCTTAGTAAATTTGGCCCAATGTTTTTTTGTCCAAAACATTTTTGAGCCATGACAAGCTAGACAGGACCCTAATCTACTGCACATGCCCACTCAGTATATAGATAGCCACTGCAAGTGCTCACTCAATATATAGATAGCCACTGCAAGTGCTCACTCAATATATAGATAGCTCCTGCATGTGCCCACTCAGTATATAGATAGCCCCTGAACATACCCAATCAGTATATAGATAGCCCCTGCAGGTGTCCACTCAGTATATAGATAGCACCTGCATGTGCACACTCAGTTTATAGATAAACCCTGCATGTGTCCACTAAGTATATAGATAGCCCCTGCACATACCCAATCAGTATATAGATAGCCCCTGCACATGCCTCCTCAGTATATAGATAGCCCCTGCACATGTCCCCTCAGTATATAGATAGCCTCTGCACATGTCCCCTCAGTATATGGGGGGGGGTAATATAAATTTGATGATCAACATTCATTGCTCTGAAATTTACACAAACTTTTTAAAATTGTTTTACAGAAATGTTCCATTTTCCCCAAACATTACAGCAGTAAATGATGCAATACGGATATATCCCATATACTAGTTATAGGTATCATTCAGCAGTGGTAAAATCATTATTAAAAAAAATGTAGAGTATAGGTTTACAGATCGGATTTCCTCCATAAAAACTAACCATTATTTAAACTGGTCTTAGAAATTTGGCTTCTCGAAACTCCAGAGACCAATTAATTAAGGCGTTTAGGGAGGACGCGGTATATGTATTTATCTTGTTTCCTGCGCCTAATCACTACAGGAAAAGAGGGGTGAGGACTTTACATATCTAATCACTTTACAAGTTGTTGGTAATTTCTCAGGCAGTGAAAGGGTTAAGAGGTGTTATGGAAGACTACTCTCCAGGTCAGGGATCCTCCATGTGAAGATTTGTCCGGCTATACAGCAGGCCGCTCATCAATCCTCTCTCCTCTTTCAGGAACACCTCATACAGAGAACTCCCCTGGCACATTGCAGGAAATATCAGGTTGATCCATGATCTTTTAGTTCCTCGACATAATTTAGTGTCAGCTTGTGTAAATAGTTAAGCTCTTTTATTTTGGGAGGATAAGAAGGATGGCAGATAAAAACAGGAAGATTAATAAAACTGCGTTATTTCAATTCCCCAAAAACATGTAAAGAAATATATCATAGGGTGTGACTATCCTGATACAATGCAGGCAGCAGTGAGTTCATTGCATCCTTGTCAGCTGTTAAGATGACCATACACTGAAAGGGAATGCTTCACCAGACAATAATATTATTAGAAAAATATTTTTAAACAAAATTTTTGTTTTAAATGTATGTTTTAGTTTTTTCAGGTTTTTTTGATTTCCATGTCACTATGGGGCATATCTACTTACCTGGTCTCGCAGAGTTCACGAAAGTGCATTGTCCGACGATAATGCACTGTGCCGTGATTCACTAAGATCGTGCGCCCGATATCCTGCATGTGTCGCTTCCCCGATCAGGTCCGACATAGTTCACCTTCTTCATCCTGGTGTATGTAAGTGCATTGTCTTGCGACACAATTTGAAACTCAGTCTGAATCACTCGAATTGTCCAAAGGCCCGCCCCCCGATTTCTGTCGAATGAAAGCCAGCGCCGCTGCGCCACAATCCGATTGCGTGCTACACAATCCCAGGGCATACCCCTTTTAAATACCTGTCAAAGCTGCGCAAATACTGAAAACCGTGAACGGTCCGATGAAAGTACGATCCGTGACCCTTAGTAAATGTGCCCCTATGTCTTTACCTAATCAAAGTGCTGCAGTTTTCCTTTTGGCCACTAGGCTTAGTGTAAGACAGATACAGTGGGGCACATTTACTTACCTGGTCCTGTCGCGATCCCATGGTGCGTTGTCCGATGAGGATTCGGGTCTGCCGCAATTCACTAAGCTTGAGTGCCCGTGTTCGTGCATCCGTCTCTTCCGTGCTGAGGTCCGGCGGAGTTCACCTTCTTCTTCCTGGTGCATGTGAGTGCTTGACACAAATCCTTTTTTAAATTACGTGGTTTGTCCGAATCTGTCGGGTTGTCCAACGGCCACACCCCCCATTTTTATCACGTGCAAGCCGGCGCAGATGCGCCAAAATCCGATCGCGTGCGCCAAAATCCCTGGGCAATTCGGCGCAAAACGAAAATCAATGAGCTCCAATGAGGGTCATTTTTCTTTTATCTTATTTATCTTATCTCAAAAATGTCGCACAAATGTCTCAAGTGATTTCTTTCCATTTTCTAAGTTTTCCTTAAAGGGGTTGTCCGAGTTTTGAAAAAAAAACAATATGTGGCCGGGAGCGGGCTGCCTAAAACAATAAAGCTGTACTTACCTTCCGGTGCCCTCCGGTATCCAGCGCTGCTGTTGCTCCGGTCCGGGCGCCATGTAAACAAACATGGCCGCCGGAGCAGCGCTGCATTTAGCTTCCGGCCAGCCGTGGCCGGGTACGCCTATCCGTCCCTATACACAGCATTGTGTATGGGGGCCGGAAGGTTGTCGGGTCCGGCCGGAAGCTGAATGCAGCGCTGCTCCGGCGGCCATGTTTGTTTACATGGCGCCCGGACCGGAGCAACAGCAGCGCTGGATACCGGAGGGCACCGGAAGGTAAGTACATCTTTATTGTTTTAGGCAGCCCGCTCCCGGCCACATATAGTTTTTTTTTCAAAACTCGGACAACCCCTTTAAGTATGGTTCTGTCTGTAGTTTTTTTGCACCAAAACTGCCACAAATTCTAGAATATTTTAAATGATAAATGTCATATTGCGACATTTAGCACATCTGGAATAGAAGATAAATGTGTCTTACTGAGGAAAAACAAATGTCCGACGGACATTTCAAAATGTCCCCAAAAAGTAGCAAAAATTGCAATGCGCCAAAAAAAAGTCTCAAAAAAGACAGAGAAAAACTGGAAGAAAAATAAAGATAAATGACCCCAATGGATTAATCTGTAATGGGGTTCTTTGCAGCAGTTATCGCCTTTAAATCCCAGGCAAGAATACAATAAAAGATAAAACCACCATAGAAAACACCATTTTCCCTCCACTACTGCCAATAGATTATGTAAAAACGTATCTACTTCCTCTTCTTACACCAAGTCTAGAAAACTTTCCCTTAAACTTTATTCACTTCCAGTCTAATGCTGCCTATGGCCATGAGACACATCCCCAGTTTTGGTTAAAGGGATCCTTTAGCATTTCTTCTTTTATGCCAAATCTTATCCGGTTGGCTCATACTATAGTATATACGGTATATACTAAGAGACCAATATACAAAGGCCTCTGCACACAAATGTATATGCTTGACCGGGCCAGATTCTGTATAGCTGGTGTGAGACACTGAAGGGGTTAACTGTGGATGGGCGGTATGTTTCCCCAAGGTTTTGCTTCTATGCAAGGCCTTAGTGCTGAGGTGGGTTTGTCCAGCACCTTGGACACAGGTGATGGGAACAGCCTAATTAGCCTGGATAAAATGACTCAGCAGAGTTGAGTGGGTTGTCTCTCTGTGGAAGGAGGCTGAGAGGACACAGCTCTGACCTGTGTGTCTGGAGCAGCCACTTGATCTTTGTTTAGTGTGAGCTAGTGGACTATTTGTATAGTTAGCACCCTGACGGGTAGGTTTTCTTTTGTTTATTCAAATACCTGAATGTAAAGGCTGGTTTTATTTTGCTGCAATAAACGCAGGCGAGACCTGTTTGGACTGTACCCTGGTGTCCCTGTCTTGAACTGCATCCCAGCACCCCGCTACCACGGTCTCTACTGGGCCAAATCCCCACATATGGTGCTTCGGATTGCGGACAGTTCAAAAAGACATACACCTGAAAGGCTTGATACATCCTGCAACATTGCATGGCCTGGGTGAAAGCAGCAGGCAAATTGCAGGATACAGCCAAGATGGAGGACTTTATTAAATACCTGCAAGAGGAGGCCAGAGCTAATCGGCAGCAGCAGCAGGAAGAGTCCCAGGCTAATCGGCAGCTGCAGCAAGCCATGCTCCAGCAGCAGGAGGAGAGGTCCCGTCAGCAGCAAGCCATGTTCCAGCTGCAGGAGGAGAGGTCCCGCCAGCAGCAGGAAGAATCCCGAGCCATGTTCCAGCTGATGATGGAGAAGTTTTCTGGCATGATGGCAGCACCGCAAGCGACGACTACTGAGGGGTCCCATACTGGTTTGCAAGGGTACCCGGTTGTCCAGCATTCCGCACGGGCTGCAGTACAAAAGGCTTTACAGAAGATGGCGACGACCGACGACGTGGAGGCGTATCTCACTGTGTTCGAGCGAGTAGCTGAGCGAGAGGAGTTACCGGCTGAACAGTGGGCAGATGTCCTGGCACCGTTCCTGACCGGCGAGTCGCAGAAGGCTTACTACGACCTGAATGAAACGGAGGCCCGTAAGTACCCCCAGCTAAAGGCGGAGATTCTGGCTCGTCTTGGGGTCACCGTTCAAGTTCGCTCCAGCCGGGTCCACCAGTGGGCTTACTTGGAAAAATTACCCCCACGCTCCCAAATGCATGACCTGATCCATCTTGTCCGGAAGTGGCTACAACCAGAGGACTGCACCCCAGCACAGATGGTAGAGAGAGTGGTCCTCGACAAGTTCACCCGTTCTCTGCCCTCTCGGCTCCAGCGGTGGGTTGGACAGGCCGGTCCCACAAAAGCTGAGGAGCTTGTGTCCCTTGTAGAGAGGTATCGGGCTACGGAGGACCTTCTACTTACCTCTCCCACACAAAGCAGTGCCAGTGACAGGGTCACCAAACCAGCTGGTAAGATTGCTACTGCGGAAAAGGGGAGACATGTCAGGTTGGGAGGGGGTTCATTGGGGGGCGTGGATACCCAGAAACCCAGTGAGGCTCGTGACAGAGGTCATGGCCGTATCCAGTGCTGGCGGTGCCATGAAATGGGCCATATTGCTGCCAACTGTCCACTGTCAGTGGAGCCAATGGACTGCAACCAGACCCGGCGAGTGTCATTGTTTGCCCGGCCAGTTCTGGCGGCTGAGTCGGTCACGGATGCAGAACCCCAAGTATGCATGGTCACAATCGGTGGTCACACAGTGGAAGCCTTGCTAGACTCAGGGAGTCTGGTCACCCTGGTGCGGGGAACTTTGGTTGATCCTGGACTATACAGTGGGCGGAGAGTGGGAGTGTTGTGTATACATGGGGACACTCGCGAATATCCCACTGCTGTCATCAACCTACATACCCCTTGTGGTACTGTTACCCATGAAGTGGGGGTGGTGGGGACCCTTTTTCATGAGGCTATTATCGGCAGAGACTTACCGGTGTTTTGGGACCTCTGGAGACGAAGACCCACCTCAGGTGCTGTTGCAGATAATGGACATCAGGTATGTCCGGCCTTGGCCCCTGAACCCTTTGAGGCCGATGTACCCACACCAGCAGTAGGGGTGACCCCATGTGATGAATTCTCTCCCCTAGAGGTCCTAGCTGGTGAGGTCGAGGGCCACGAGGAGATGGCCGACATGCTGGACCTTGAGATTTCCCGTGAAAATTTTGGGGCTGCACAGCTACAGGACCCTACCTTGGTTAAAGCACGGGAGAATGTTAAGGTGGTAAATGGGGTACTCCAAATACCAGGGGCTGATAAAATATACCCCCGAATGGTGATTATTGGGGAACTGTTGTACAGGGTCGACCAGATACGGGGTGAGGAGGTTGAGCAACTTGTAGTACCCCAATCTCACCGTAGGCTGGTGCTAGAGTTGGCACACAAACATGTGCTGGGAGGGCACTTAGGTGCTGAGAAGACCCGAGAGAGGATCCTGCAGCGATTTTTCTGGCCCGGGGTGTGGGAGGAGGTAAACCGGTATTGTAGCTCCTGCCCTGAGTGTCAACTTACTGCCCCGGTCTCCCACTTCAGGAGTCCTTTGGTCCCGCTACCAATCATAGAAGTGCCCTTTGAACGGATTGCAATGGATCTGGTTGGCCCCATAGTCAAATCCTCCAGGGGGCACCAATACATCCTAGTTATCCTGGACTACGCTACGCGGTATCCCGAGGCGATTCCATTAAGGAACACCTCCTCCAAAAATATTGCTAGGGAGCTGTTCCAGGTGTTCTCACGCACAGGCCTCCCCAAGGAAATCTTGACTGACCAGGGTACCCCATTCATGTCTAGGGTAATGAAGGAGATGTGCAAGTTACTACAGGTAAAACAGCTCCGCACCTCTGTGTATCATCCTCAGACAGATGGCCTGGTCGAGAGGTTTAATAAGACCTTGAAGGGGATGCTTAAGAGGGTGGTCAGCAAAGATGGGAAGGACTGGGATTGTTTGTTGCCCTATTTGATGTTTGCCATACGGGAAGTTCCCCAGTCCTCCACGGGTTTCTCACCCTTTGAGCTGTTATATGGCCGTTCCCCACGTGGGCTTTTGGATGTAGCCAAGGAGACCTGGGAACAGGAGAGGACCCCCCACCGTAGTGTGATAGAACACGTCACCCTTATGCAGGACCGCATAGCGGCGGTAATGCCCCTTGTAAAGGAGCACATGACAAGGGCACAAGAGGCCCAGTCTAGGGTCTACAATAGGTCAGCCAGACTCAGGACCTTTAACCCAGGCGACAGAGTGCTAGTTCTGGTGCCCACCGTGGAAAGCAAGTTCTTGGCCAAATGGCAAGGACCATATGAGGTCATGGAGAGAGTGGGGAAGGTAACCTACAGGGTATCTCAGCCGGGGAGGAGGAAACCCGAACAGATATACCACGTGAACCTCCTAAAGCCATGGAGGGAAAGAGAGTCCCTGATGGCCATGGGAGTAGAGAAGGCATCTGTCTCCAAGAAGGGGACACCGGAGGTAGGTGTACCCAATGCCAAGGTGCCTGAAGTACGGATCTCGGAGTCCCTCTCCAGGGCCCAGATTCAGGAAGCGAAGGAGTTTGTGCTCCGAAATATGGATGTGTTCTCTAAGTTACCGGGACGTACTTCAGTCATCAAGCATGACATCATAACCGAACCCCACATCCGGGTACACCAAAAACCTTACCGGGTCCCTGAAGCGCGCCGGCTTGCCATATCCGAAGAAGTCAGGCAGATGTTAGACCTGGGGGTTATCGAGGAGTCTAAAAGTGACTGGTCGAGTCCTATTGTGTTGATTCCCAAACCTGATGGTTCCCTACGGTTCTGCAATGATTTTAGGAAGTTGAACGAGGTGTCCAAATTTGATTCCTATCCCATGCCCAGGGTTGACGAGTTGATAGAACGACTTGGACAGGCTAGGTTCTTCTCCACCCTTGACCTGACGAAAGGGTATTGGCAGGTACCCCTGACTGACAGGGCTAAAGAGAAGACCGCTTTTGTTACCCCTGATGGGCTTTTTCAGTACGTGGTACTCCCCTTTGGGCTACATGGGGCTCCCGCCACATTCCAGAGGTTAATGGATCTCGTGCTAAAACCTCACCGGAGTTATGCCTCGGCCTACTTAGATGACATTATAGTCTATAGTAACGACTGGGAGAGTCATCTAGCCAAAGTACAAGCAGTGGTAGACTCCCTGAGGGCAGCAGGGCTGACAGCGAACCCCCAAAAGTGTGCACTGGGTCTGGAAGAGGCCCGTTACCTGGGGTACCGTATTGGGCGAGGGGTCATCAAACCCCAAGTAAATAAAGTAGAGGCGATCCAGCAGTGGCCACGACCTTTGAGCAAGAAGCAAGTGAGGGCTTTTCTGGGCATAGTGGGCTATTATCGCCGATTTATCCCCGATTTTGCGACAATAGCGGCACCTCTGACTGACCTGACTAAGGGTAGCAGGGCGGTGATGGTAAAGTGGAGTGAAGAGGCTGAGGGGGCGTTTCAGCGACTTCAGACGGTTTTGTGTGAGGGACCGATACTGATCACCCCTAACTTCACCAAGACCTTTATTGTGCAGACTGACGCTTCTGACGTGGGCTTGGGGGCTGTCCTGTCCCAAGTAGTGGAGGGTGAGGAACATCCTGTGACATTCCTGAGCCGCAAGCTCACACCTCCTGAAAAGAACTATAGTATAGTTGAGAGGGAGTGCTTGGCGATCAAATGGGCTCTGGAATCCCTGAGGTATTATTTGGTAGGGCGGCAGTTTACACTGGTGACCGATCACTCTCCCCTCACCTGGATGAGTCAGGCCAAGGAGAGGAACGCCAGGGTCACAAGGTGGTTCCTAATGCTCCAGAATTTTAAATTCACGGTGGAACATCGAGCAGGAAAATTGCATGGGAATGCCGATGCCCTATCCCGTACCCACTGTCTGATGGCCAAAAGTGTTCGTCCCCACAGGGTCAAACCGAGGGGGAGGGTATGTGAGACACTGAAGGGGTTAACTGTGGATGGGCGGTATGTTTCCCCAAGGTTTTGCTTCTATGCAAGGCCTTAGTGCTGAGGTGGGTTTGTCCAGCACCTTGGACACAGGTGATGGGAACAGCCTAATTAGCCTGGATAAAATGACTCAGCAGAGTTGAGTGGGTTGACTCTCTGTGGAAGGAGGCTGAGAGGACACAGCTCTGACCTGTGTGTCTGGAGCAGCCACGTGATCTTTGTTTAGTGTGAGCTAGTGGACTATTTGTATAGTTAGCACCCTGACGGGTAGGTTTTCTTTTGTTTATTCAAATACCTGAATGTAAAGGCTGGTTTTATTTTGCTGCAATAAACGCAGGCGAGACCTGTTTGGACTGTACCCTGGTGTCCCTGTCTTGAACTGCACCCCGCTACCACGGTCTCTACTGGGCCAAATCCCCACACTGGGTCCAGGAGAGAGAAGCAGTGAGCCCTCTCGATTAAAAGCCAAGCAGACACGCTGTAAAATCAGCAAAAAAAAAAAAGAACATGTCCTATATGTTGTGGCACAGCCGCCTGGCTTGTTCACAGTGTGACACCATGGGGCTCATTTACTAAGGGTCCGCAGACCACACAAACATTTAATATTCCGACGATTACCGATTTGTGGCACATATAAAAGGGTGTTGTGGCGAACGTGATCGGATTTTGTTGCAAATGCGGCGGCTTTCAAGTGACAAATCGGGGGGCGGGCCGTTGGACCATCTGATGGATTCGGACTGAGAGCGGGATTTAACATTTAAATTGTGTCCTGAGTGGGGAAGCGGCACATGCAGGAAATCGGGCGCACGATCTTAGTGAATCGCGCTGGAGTCTATGATTGTCAGACAATGCACAGCGGGGATCGCGACAGGGACGGGTAAGTAAATGTGCCCCCATGTGTTCAACGCAATGTGACCGGGTCCATTGACCCCTATGGATGCTGTGATGCGGTCGCATATTGTGTGGCCATATAACCAGCCCCCCATTCAGTCGTGTGCATGGGTTCTAAGTACATACAGAAACGTTCTCTACCAAGTTAGATCAGGTCTGGCCTGGCGACAATTGCAGCGAAAGTATCAACCATTTTTTAAGTTTTATATGGCGGGCTGGGAAGTTCACTGCAGACTAGTGGACAAGGCATGTTAAATTTCCCCCTATGTATTTAACTGTCTATATCTCTGGGTATATAGATCACAGAACCCTAATCCTTATTCAGTTTGAAAGAAGAGATTCTTCTCTTTAATACCACACCAAAACCATGGTACAAGATGCTATAAAGCCTAAGATAGGGGCTAAAATAATGCACCTCCCATCCTATAAAAGGGATTCAATGAAAGTAGCTCTTTTCAGCTCATTTTCACAAGATTTTGGAGGAGATTTCATATAAAAGAGGGAAAGGACATCAATACCTTACCTGAGGGGCTTTTGGTTTAGTGGGGTAAAAGCTGCTCCATTAAAAAGAGCAAAGGAGAGGCTCAGGCTATGATCACGCATCCATAACAAAAAATAATATTTTTTTCCACTAGAGGGGTAAAATACCTTGAGGAAACACATATGGATCACATATACTTAGTATAAGAAGTTATCTGACCATGTGGACCTAGAAATTGTAAAAGGGTTATACCCAGAAAGATGTGTTTTATTGTCCACTTTTATAAAACTAATATAAAATATATTAGTCTCTTCGGATCTCCCACACGTCAGAAACACATTTTATTATTTCCCTTTCCATTTCTGTTGTTATACATTTTTGTAGCCTCTTACCATAAATATTTTGCTGAGGATTTAGATGTCTTTTTGCTTAAACTTTTTAATAGGGTTATTGAAATCTAGTTGTTTCTTATTATTCACACATATTTATACTATGCAAAATGATAATACAGGCGGTCCCCAACTTAAGAACACCCGACTTACAAGCAACCCTTAGTTACAAACAAACTTAGACATAATTAAAGGGAAAGTTTCCTTATCACATGCAAAGTCAACATGTGGTTTTGTACAAGAAGTCTAGTAGAGGAAATATAAAAGTGAGCCAGCACCCCTTTAAGGTAGGCATGTATGTTCTGTTTTGGTGACAGTACCTGCAGCTTGGGTGCAGATTTACCTTTGATGCTCCTAGGGTAGGGCATTAAATTAATCCCGGTATAGGCTGCACTGTGGTCCAACATCTGTGGGAAGCACCCCTTTTTTCAATATTTCAAATAGCAGTGAATAGGACGGGAACGACACCAGGAGACGGTACTCAGGTCCACACATGTAATGAAATAATAAATAAATATAATGTATGTATGGACCTAAGTACCACCTTATACCTGAACTACTGTTTGTGATGTGTCCTTCGTCATACTCATGCCCTTCTTGAGAAAATCTATGGCCTGGATGTAGACTACTATTAATATTTATTTGCATATTAATAATTCCTTTATTTAATAATTCCTTCTTGCCAAATATTAGCATTTAGGTGCATCTTGGGTGGACCTGTGAGACTGTGAGGCCACACCCATGGTGCACTAAAATGGTAATTTGCCATGTTTGGCTTCCCTTTCAAGTACATGAACTAACAGATTTTGATCTACTAAAGTACCCAATTCTATTATGAGCATAACTAATTTCATATTTTATGTACCAGGTAAAGCCACTGAAGCCAATGTCCATAGATGAAGCAGTCCGCGTGATCCAGGTATCGGAGAGGGCTCGACAGGGGCGACTGAGAGCCAAATTTATGAGGGAGATCCATCTAGAAGAGAAGAGAGAAAGGATGGCAAAACTCCAGGGAGAAAAGGTCTTAGATCCACACCTGGCTGCACAGCGGATACAAACGGTATAAAATCTCTATCCATTTGCCCAGTCAATACCTTACCTTTAACTAGACTAATAGTTCTCATCCTAGGCATCTAAGGAAAGTAGCTACCCCATAAGTCAATATCCAACCATTTCACAGGCCTAGCTGCAGGACTAAAAATATTTGGCAAAGCAATCAAAGATTTTTACAAAAAATAAAGAGAGCTATGGATAAAACATTGATTTGGCTAAATCTTTACAAGGCCCATTGAAGAGGATTTTTTAACCTATAGCATTATTGGCATGAAACACTCTGAGGGGCTGGATCTGGACTTATAGGGTGTCACTTCTTTTAGGTTACGTTTGAGAGATAATTTTTTTACTTACTGGGGGTAAATGAATTTGCCTTTCTCCCAGGGATCGTTGCTTTGCAAATAAGACTCTCAAACTAAAATAAAAAGCAGTAAAACCTCAGAACCAGTTAGCACCTAATAATCTTATATAATGCAGTCCCAATACGACGGTAGGTATGTCTGTGGGTGCTTTTCACAGCACTGCTACACATAGGGGCACATTTACTTACCCGGCCCATTCGCGATCCAGCGGCGCGTTCTCTGCACAGGATTCGGGTCCGGCTGGGATTTAAGATGGTAGTTCCTCCGCCGTCCACCAGGTGGCGCTGCAGCGCCGAAAATAATCTTAACGCCCCGGAATGCACCATCCCATAGAAGGTGAAGGTGAGCGCTCCCCAAGCGACACATTTTCGGTTTTTAAATGCGGCGGTTTTTCCGAATACGTCGGGTTTTCGTTTGGCCACGCCCCCCCGATTTCTGTCGCGCGCATGCCGGCCCCGATGCGCCACAATCCGATCGCGTGCGCCAAAAACCCGGGGCAATTCATGTACAAGCGGCGCAAATCGGAAATATTCGGGTAACACGTCGGGAAAACGCGAATCGGGCCCTTAGTAAATGACCCCCATATTGTCACTTTAAAGGTCATAGATTAAAAGCACTATTTATAATCCAGCACAAAAATATTAAATGGAATGAAAGTAGGGTTATGTAAGGAAAAAGTCTGACTGTATTTCCATTTCCCACGGCAGTAATACTGTTTACATGTGGAATATTCCGACTTTCTGTAAGGTAAGTGATGTGAAAGGTTCACAGACCCCTAGCGTGAAGCCAATCCCCAGTTTATTTACTGCCCATTCCACTCCACACTCCCTTCCTGTGCGCTTTTATATTTCCCCAATTGCTCTGCAGCTCAGGAAGCTGTTTCCATTCCTGCCGTGTCCTTACTGATTTTCCGTTCACACCGTAGGTTTGGCGAGGTTATAGTCAAAGGAAGAAAACCAAGCAGCAAAGAGAAGAGGAAATGATCTTCCTGGGCATGGTAGGTTTTCCAGAGGACACACTTCTCCCGGGCAACAGTAATATGTTTATCACACAAAACCGAAATCCTATCACCATACAAATCTTATAACTTCACTACCTTGTGGGTTTTGTTTTGGCAAGAAGAAGCCTCTGGGTCTCCATGAAACAGTAATGTGAAACTGTAGCAACATTTAACATACTGTAACATTGTGGCTTCTATCCACTAGTTAGACACCTATGAGGAACCATCCAGCTCATTGTATCTTATCACTTGCACATTGTATAATATAGGACCCATATTTAATAAAGTAATAAGTAGATACTTTTTTCAAGAGCAGAAATTTCTAAATGTTTGTGATCCCTTCTGGACCATTTAGTCCAATTAGGAGCCGAAGCAGGGTAAGTACCTTTTTCTGAAGGGGATGTAGCCCCTGTCCAGACACCACCGGGTTTTTATTTCACAAAACAATGTAACCCCCCTTTAAAGTATACCAACCAAATTTTGTATTAATCAGTTTGACAGGTATTAAACCACTGTATTTTGGACATTGGCCAGTTTTCTGTCTGACTTTGCACTGAAAAGAAAGTGCAAATTGCTTGCACATGTATTTATAAAGAGCCAGTTTTGTGTCAGAAAAAAATCTGCACTTAAAGGGCTCTTAGTGCTTAGTCAAAATTAGCGCCACATTTATTACTTATATGTTCCACAATTCTGCAGCATGAACAAAGTGCTCCAAAAAATGGTGCACACTTCCTGAGCAGTGCAGTACAGTCATGAAGACCGTGCGTCTGCCGCACTCTGCATAGTTTACAGGCGAACTGCACATAGTACACACTGCACTAACTTTGATAAATAGGGGCCTATGTGATTATTGAGGTAATGGCTAGGGATCTGGCAGCTGTCACTTCACTTGTTGAGGAAGCTGAGGTGATTCCAAATCTCCACCCTAGATGGCAAGCATATTGTTCTATGCAGTTGTCTGTTGGGGAGAAGGCTTAGAGAAAGACAGTAGAGAAAAGTACCTGCTCAATAAGGTTATCCAAAGAGCCCAGAGCACTATTGGGGAGACGCTGCATCCGCTAGAGGAAGTCTGGCAAACCAGATGCCTTAGGAAATTCGACGCCATTGTGAAAAACGGCACCTACTGACTACACAACACACTACTACAGCAACAGAGCTACATACACTCACCGGCCACTTTATTAGGTACACCATGCTAGTAACAGGTTGGACACCCTTTTGCCTTCAGAACTGCCTCAATTCTTCGTGGCATAGATTCAACAAGGTGCTGGAAGCATTTCTTTAGAGATTTTGGTCCATATTGACATGATGGCATCACACAGTTGCCCCAGATTTGCATCAGTTGCATTCCAAAGATGGAGATTTGGTGACTGTGGAGGCCATTTGAGTACAATGAACTCATTGTCATGTTCAAGAAACCAGTCTAAGAGGATTCCAGCTTTATGACATGGCGCATTATCCTGCTGAAAGTAGCCATCAGATGTTGGGTACATTGTGGTCATAAAGAGATGGACCTGGTCAGCTACAATACTCAGGTAGGCTGTGGCGTTGCAACGATGCTCAATTGGTACCAAGGGGCCCAAAGAGTGCCAAGAAAATATTCCCCACACCATGACACCACCACCATCAGCCTGAACCGTTGATACAAGGCAGGATGGATCCATGCTTTCATGTTGTTGACGCCAAATTCTGACCCTACCATCCGAATGTCGCAGCAGAAATCGAGACTCATCAGACCAGGCAACGTTTTTCCAATCTTCTACTGTCCAATTTCGATGAGCTTGTGCAAATTGTAGCCTCAGTTTCCTGTTCTTAGCTGAAAGGAGTGGCACCCGGTGTGGTCTTCTGCTGCTGTAGCCCATCTGCCTCAAAGTTCGACGTACTGTGCATTCAGAGATGCTCTTCTGCCTACCTTGGTTGTAACGGGTGGCGATTTGAGTCACTGTTACCTTTCTATCAGCTCGAACCAGTCTGCCCATTCTCCTCTGACCTCTGGCATCAACAAGGTATTTCCGCCCACAGAACTGCCGCTCACTGGATGTTTTTTCTTTTTCGGACCATTCTCTGTAAACCCTAGAGATGGTTGTGCGTGAAAATCCCAGTAGATCAGCAGTTTCTGAAATACTCAGACCAGCCCTTCTGGCACCAACAACCATGCCACGTTCAAAGGCATCAAATCACCTTTCTTCCCCATACTGATGCTCGCTTTGAACTGCAGGAGATTGTCTTGACCATGTCTACATGCCTAAATGCACTGAGTTGCCGCTATGTGATTAGCGCCAGGTATGTTGCTGTACCACAAGGTTCCACAATTCCTTCATCCCGAAGGCAATAGAACAATTTTACCATACGGTTGGCGAAAGCGAAGAAAGTAGTCACACCCTCCCCTCTCCCCCCAAAAATTAAGGTAGTAATTGTAATCTTATTTGTGTTGTTTATTTTGTGAAACACTGTTCATGCCTTGCCTGGAGTAATGATGCACAAAACAATTTCCCAATAGGATTAGTAAAGTTTTATTCTATTCCATTCTATTCCCTCTGCAAAAAGACTTCTATGTAATTTGAAGCTTCACGGAGCTTCTGTCCATCTTGCTAGTAAGTAAAAATTCAGCAGAGAAAACATTACATTACATTAAGACACATTAGATATATATGGATCCTAAATTGATGCAATGATAGATATTATATAGATATGTCAGACAGTTGGATTTCAAGTACATGTTGCCATTGTTCTCAGAAGGATTTGCCTTAAGTTAATCGCACATAACTGTTTGCTTAAATCAGGCCACAAACATTGGGAAGTTTGTGGCTGGGGAGCACTGCTCGTCCCTCACATCTCTATAGGAGGTGAGCGGCCACACTCAGTTATGGTGCAGTGATACACGGCATGCTCACCACACTGACTATGCATTATAAAAGTCAATGGCGGCCATGGCTGGCCCTAGTTTGTGCAGATGTCTAACAGACACTATAAACAGCCGTGTGCACATAACCTTAGGCTCATAGGCTGATTATGTATATGTGTAGGGCTGTTGAGCGAGATACCTGTCCAATGAGGTTTCCCTCTCTATTGATTTCCCTGAAAGTGGATGCTGTGAGAGGGGAGGAGGAAGTGCAACATACCAAGTATTTGTAGCAGAAAACTCCATCAAAGTAAGAGTAAACATCATAGCATGGGTGTAAAATAAGTAGTGTACATTTACATACACTATACAAAAAATATTTGGTATATATAGTGCAATTGTGCCCTCTAGCTTAGCATTTCTGGGACATCCTGAAAATGGCTTCACTTTAAATGTGGTTCTAGGAGTGGTGATGTTAGGCAGCAGGGGTTGCTGTAATGAGCTGTTTTTGGCACACACACTCATTATTAATAGGTTTTTTAGTATCTCTTGAGTCATTCAATATCATTTTTCACTGTCTGATATGTGTGACATAAACCGAAAAGAAAAAATGATGAGCATATGCCGAAAACTAATGTCTTGCACTTAATGCAGCATCTCGGGATGTAATAGAAAGGCACTCACTGTGTGGCATTAATATAGCGTGATACATAGTCTTTACAGTGTAAAATGACAGAGTCTCAGCACTATGGTGTGTAATGGCTTTGTACACACGCGGGGAGCTTCTTTGCAGTTGTGCAGCCAATCTGAAGCCATTCTATTTATATCGGCACAATCTGCCTGACAAATTAGCTGTTATGGACACTTTGCATAAATATTTATGCCTGTGTTTGCGTGGGGGCAGAACAGTTTGATTTACAGGGTAATGCTATGTTTAATGACCCACTCTCCCCTCACTGCAGCGCCAAAGCCACATATCAAAAATACAGCACTTTCAAAGATAACATGCAGAGTCTGCACCGCTGGGTCCCCTTAACTGTTTACATCCCGGAGAGCACCGCACGCTACGTAAGAGAATTTTTAAAAAATCACACCAGAGTCTGGCGTTCTGTCATCAGTTTATGGAGTGTGAGAAAATGTGCAGAACAATATGTCGCTCAGTGCAATCGTATAAAGACTCTATTGAAAGCTGAACTTTTGCACGTTCCCGATGTGCTGAAAAGTTTGCGTTTTTCTTCTTGCAGAACTAATGACTTTTTATATCAGTTCTGAAAACATGTAAAAAGTTTGTGATTGTAAAAGCATTTGAAGAATGACAAATATTTGCATCATTTTTCAACGTTAATGGGGTTGTCTTAACAGGATAAGCCCTTTCTATACAGAGGCCAGTGTTTAGCTGATCTCTAATAAACCCCCTGGATCAGACAGCAGCTGCCAGGGGAAGGGTCGGCCAGGTATATATTATGCACCATTACATGGCAGGCAATAAATACAGGGGATGCCCGTTTCACCCTCTGACATCCATATTTCCTAATAGGAGAGGATGAGACAACCACATTAAAATATGTTATATGTTACATTTATTAAAGTGTTTGCGCCAATTTTATGTCTACGTTACACTAAAAGGAACGTGCAAACTACTTGCACATGTATTTATGAAGTGTGTGCTCCAGTTTTGTGTTGAGGCAGCACTGTGTCCGATAAGACAGAAGAAATGTGCACAAAAAGGGGCGTTCTGGTGCACAGTCGGATCGTGTGCCACATTTATCACACAGAATCCGACAGAATTGAATTGCGCGCTCTATGTTAAAGGTGCACAAAATAAATTGGTGCACTCTGCCGGAGCAGTGCACGGGGCACCAGATTCATGGAGACCATGTAGGAAACTGCACTAAAAGTATTCTACCTGTGTATAATGCTCGGTGCTCCAGATTCATTAAGATTGTGCGCCAGAAATCATGAATCTGGTGCTTCCCTGCACTGGCCCGACAGAGAACTTTTTTGTGGTGCACCTTTAACATAGGGCGTGCAACAGAATTTGCATGATAAATCTGGCGCACGGTCCTACTGAGCGCCGGAACGCTTCCTAATTTGTGCCACATGGAGGCGGCTGCACATAATGGTCATGTACGACACACTTGTGGTGCAGACTTTCGTAAATACCTGTGCAAGCAGTTTACACTAGAAAGAATGTGCAAAGTCCGACAGAAAACTGACGCACGGCCCTTAGTTAATGAGCCCCATAGTGTCCATTTACACTATTTTTGATAAATGTGGGCCATTGTGTAGAAGGCCTTGGACCAAGCAACAGCAAGGAAACCCCAAGAAGTTGTGGTGTTGATGTAGGTGGGTGGTAATGTTATAGCTGGGCAGAGATGTGTGTCATGGCCAATCCATTAGAAAGCTTCTAGGGGGTGAATTATCGGGTCATTGTAGCTAGTGGACTAATCTCAGGATGTTAATGGTGACTTGAGGCTTACTAGAGTGAAGAAGGGGTATAGGATGGTGTACCCCTGGGCTAAGAAATAGTCAGATATATAACTATTAAAAGACATCTACCACCAGGATGAAGGATTGTAAACCAAGCACACTGACATGCTGGTGTACGCACTCTCTGGCAGGATCTGCTTTTCTTTTATCTTCTTATGCCCTGGTTTTTACAAAAAAAGGCTTTTAAAATTATGTTGGCTAGATCCCAGCAGTGTGACTACAAATATATGTTTATTAGGAGCTGTGTTCCTTTAATTCACTTAGAAAATTAACTTTAACTTCATTCAAACAAAGCACAGATTCTTCGTGGGGGCATCACCTGAGCAGTGAGTATGAGCTGAGGTGCACCCAGGACACAAGGAACGTCACAAGTGCTTAGTTGGATATGTAGCCTGGCTCCTCCTCATATATTTCTATTCAAAGTGGAAATCTGATAATAAATTTCCTTCAAAGAAAACCCACCATCAAAATCAACCATGATAAACCAGGTACACTTACTCAAAGATCCAGGCCACTGGAGGACAGTGTCACCACCACAATTTTGGTAGTTTTCCAACACTCATGAGTCGTTCTATTTTTGGGTGCAAGCTCTCTGCTTGTGAATGCGACACTTTTCTGGCGCTTCCATCTGGTTTTGGGGCGTAATACAGCAGCTAAAAGCTGGTCTAGGGATTTCTATTTAACCATCATGAATGTGGAGACAGTTCTTAATCTTTGGGTTTCTGTGCCAAATCATTAATCCCTTATGCCACAAACTTATATCACACTAAGAATTATAGCACATTTCCAGCGCCACCCTCCACTAATGTTGTGCCATGCACCCAAATTGATAGTTACCCCAGTGACTCTGTTAATCTTCTTATATTTGTTATTCTTTTACAATTATGCTAATTAGACAGAAGGGCTCTGGGGGCATTACCAGAGCCACTCCATGCTGTAGCATCACCTCCCCTCTCCCACTATATGAGATTACAGTAGGGTGAATGGGAAAACATGCTCCTGTATAGTGTAAATGCTACAGCACAGAGGGGTTCTAATAACACTTCCATAGCCCTTTTGGCTCTTAAGCATAATGTTAAAAGTTGATATTTAGAAGGAAAGAGGCTATGGATGAAAAACATAAAAAGATTGCCACAGTCACGTTGCCTGGATCCCTGGTTTATCGATGCTTGATTTTGAGGGTAGATTTCCTTTAAGTAAAGACAAAACATTGCGTGAGAACAATCCAATGGTTGATGTTCCTGAAGTCTTGTGGTTCGATTAGATAAAACATTGTAAATTTTAAAATGGTGTACTTTTTATGACACTAAATGACAACCTACAAGTCACAAAAATGTTAGCAAAGATCCTATTTTAGATTTAAAGGGATCTTTTTTACCAGGAGACCCATTTTGAGCACTCCCCCAGTCCCCACAGAGCATAGTACATACACTGCCAAAGAGTTTTTGTGTAAAAAATAGGTTTTACAGAAAAAAAGATATGTTATATAGTACCTTTCAATACCATGTGCTGTGTGACTAGGCACTTGTCACCTGGGAGGGGCAATAGAGGAGCAGTTTCCCCCCTTTCTGGAAACTTCTCCTTCGCTAAGCCAAGTGATGGGCGTTTTTATACATTTGAAAAGGACACAAGGAGGAGCGGTTTCCCAAGGGTGGGGGGGGAAACTGCTCCTCTATAGCCCCTCCCAGGTGACAAGTGCCTAGTCACAGAGCACATGGTATTGAAAGTTATTATATCAGATTTTTTTTTTCTGTAAAACCTATTTTTTATTTTTATACAGAAACACTTTGGCAGTGTATGTACTATGCCCTGTGGGACTGGGGGAGTCGTAAAAATGGGTCTCCTGGTGACAGGTTCCCTTTAAATTTTTGTTTCAAACTACTATTTAGAAATAGAAAACTATTTTAGAACTCCAGAATATATAATACCATGAAGACCGGCGCTAAACATTATTATTCAGGTCAAAAACAGTTGGAAGAGAATGGTTATGTCTGGGGCCGGATTCGATCACGTGGTACAACATTTTCTTCTGTCTGATGCACAGGAACACCTTCGCAATCTCAGTATACAATTTAGCGCTGGGGGATGTGTGCGGAGCTTCACTCCAATAACCCACTTATTGTCTGAGAAAACTGGAGACACAAACTATGCATTCTCTGCTCCATTGTGTCTCCTTAGATTTGCCAGCGGAAGCAATATTTGTCCAGTTAGCAGAAAAAGTCTTTGCTGACTCTCCATTTTGCAAAACATTTTATGTTGTTAAGTATATACAGCTGTGTTTTAACCTGTGAATATGTGGTGCATTGGTAGAACTACTACTATGTATCAATATGCATATTAGTACCTACCTGGTGTAATTATAGAGAGGATTTTGATTTAGAAAAGACCAGATTGTTTGTGAACAAGTGACTTTGATTATACAGGACTACGTGTTTCCAGGATGTAGCGTCCCTTTCGTCAGGTCCATTATAAAAATACACTCACAGATAGAAATTGTAAGGTGTTGCTGATCTCTACGATAAGATAGGGGTCTGGTGAGAAGATCAGAGGAGTGTGTAGGTAGCAGACAGGTCCGGTTTCTGGACCATGGGATAAATCTAAAATTAGGAGGCTCACAGTATCCAGACGCACGCACAGTGTAATTATAGCAATGGTACTCTTAGCTTTTTCTCTGCTGGTGCATGAACCCTGAATTAATGCACAGTACAGAACTAAAGGTAGTAATACGGTAGTATTCTAGAGGTAGTCATACGCATAAAAATAAAGTTGACCAAACGCATCGATTTCAGTGAGACTCACAACTCTCATGTAATAGAAGAGTAATTGCTTATTGAAGTCCTTGATATTCCATCCTTTGTTTTCCCAAGAGATAAGTTGGCACCAAAGTCTTACTTCTTGCTTCCCACTTTCCCTTAAAGGAAACCCACCACTTCCGATGGTGGGTATTATCAGCAAATGCCGTGCACCAGCTCAGGGTGAGCTGGTGCCGGCACTTACTTTCGTTATGTTTTTAAACCGATATAAAGCGTTTAAACGCTTTATTAATCTTTATATACAAGTACCTTCATTGCACCGTGGTCCGCGCTCGGCGCACCATGCTCGCGACCACTTCCTATTCAGGCGCATGCACGGTCGTGCGCATGGTGCACCAAGCGTGTACCATGGTGCGGTGCAGCCACTTTGTATATAAAGATTAATAAAGCATTTAAACGCATTTTATCGGTTTAAAAACTAAATGAAAATAAGCGCCGGCACCAGCTCACCCTGAGCTGCTGCACGGCATTTGCTGCTTATACCCACCATTGGAAGTGGTGGGTTTCCTTTAAAGAACACGAATATATTAACCAAGCATCAGGGACGGATTAAGGCCATCATGAGCCCCGGGCTGTATGAATATTACAGCCCCTACAAGCCTGGAAGTCACTTCCTACATATGGTACTCAAATCAAGCTTCTTAGAGATTGGAGGATGGCTGCTTTCAATCCCCATGTCCCTTGGAGGACCTTCAAAAGTCCTGAAATGGCTCTTGTGTACATGTGAATTGAGATCAGGAACACAAATTACAAAGATTTCAAGAATGAAGATCCTTCCCAGTATAAAATGGGGTGCATGGTTTGAGTGGCTATGGGCCCCCTAGAAGGCTTAGGCCCCTGGGTACCAACCAAACCACATATATTATAATCCACTACTGCCAAGTGTGCATGTATATGGAGAAGCCAGGAGAGACAACAGAAATTGCATAGGTTTAGGGCCATATTTAGGATTCAATGAGAATCTTTGTATTTTATGTGTTATAGGTTGTATCGTTTGCCTTAGAAATTTCCTAACATCCTACCTTTCGTACTGTACATCCTAATGTAGGATCTACATAGTAGTAGTTACTCTTCGTTAAACAGTGCAAAAACCCTAACCTTAGTGTGAGCCCTTAAATTATTCATGTTATTCTTGATGACAATTGCATATTCTATAGTCTTATAATATTTATGTCTATCCATGCATATTATTCATAGTCTGTATAAATTCCATGTAAATACGCTTCCAGAGCTGACAGGCGTGAATTATATATGCTATGGCACGGTGCCACCCCATGTTCCCCATTGTATGCACTGTGTATACTTGGTTTAATTACATGGATCTGCCTGTGATGGACATGACGGCTGCAGTCAAATTATCTCTAGCTGAGGCCCTAAAGGGGTCCCGGCTGTTGTTGATAAACTAGAACGAAGAGCTAATCTGCGGAGATTCTTGATTGGTAATTATTTATGGAATGAAATAAAGAAGTGGTAAAATATGGAATATCAGCATTCATATCTGCATCATATCTGCAGATTCCATATTTCCCCTTAGGCTTCCTTGGAGATGCCTGAGCTATGTGCATCCATACTTGTCTTACATGTCAGAAAGTTGACATTTACCTACTAACCTACTTCTATATAGTTAAATATGTTGGTGTCTGATGCTATAAATATGGTGACTATGGGTGAATGATTTAGTGAAATTGTATGCAGCAATAGGGAAGGGTACTCTCCTTCACAGTCGGGGGGAATATTTGCTACCCAACTGACCGGCCGCTTAATAACTTTTGGCTGAGTGCTTATATTTTGAAAGCTAAGCTCTTTGAAGAGCGGCCGCAGTGTAATGTGTACTTTGGATTAGAAATGAGCATAGGCTTATAATAGAATCTTTCATAAACCTCCTTTTCTATATTTTTACTGACTCCAGGTCCATTTTCTTCCTGTGCTTATGTTAGTCCCACACACTGCTCCATTATGACACAGCCCTGAAGGTTTTAACGATGGCTCATCTTTACTGAAGTTACTTTATTAATGAAGTCTCTGCGGGTGCATTAATCGCTTGGCTTTCACAGCTAATGGGCTCCCTCTCGCCCCGACATTCCCCTCACCCCACTGCTTGTGCTGATATGTCCTTCCATAACTGCCTTCCCCTGTTTAATGTTCTCTGCCGGCGCCCAGCACGCACATTGAGCAGCTGTTCTGGGTCATTAGCCTGAGGATGCAGGAATTGAACTGGGCCTGCACTTTGGAGAATGTCCATTAACATGCACCCAGCATCAGCACACACGCACACCCCCGCCGCCACCGCCACACCAGCTATCGCACATGACAGTGGGGAGGTATGATGTATGGCAAGGCATATCCACATACGTTTACTTAATGCACCAGGCCAATTCCTTTCAGTGCACAAATATTTTTCTTTACAAATTGCCTTCCTGGTCACTTTATCATTGCTATATAGAATCTCTCTCCAGAGTCCTTCTCTATGTGTCTGCCACAAACCCATGGATTGCGTCATGCTGGATATTTTGCTCACTGCCCGCATACTGGATGTTCCCATACCTGAAAGACTAATACAATGGGAAAGAAAAGTGTGTGAACCTCATGCTATATGAGATTCCTAAATATGATAGAATTCAGTGGAGGAATAGTTACACATCTAGTGTGCAGAACCCCATTTTACGGCACTTTGTTTTAAGGCCGTGGGATAGGTCTACAGTTATAAGCATTTTTCTACCCATGGATGAACCTAAACTCTCAGCTGCCTGAGACAAGCTATAATAGTGCCCCTGTGCACCATCTAGTACTAATATATCAGGTTATTTTTGTAAGTAAGTGGTTTCTCCACGTCTCATCCTTTAAAGGCCGGTGTTAAAGGGCGGAAAGCTGGGCATTTACCGAGGGCCCCCTGTCATAAAGGAGCCAACTGAATGTGGACTTTTGTGGGAAGAGGATGTATTGCTCCTTTAATACACCTTGGTTGAATTCCCCGGTGAAGATGCTTCCATCTATCTCCTGTCTATATATCTATCAGTCTATCTTTTTTCTACTGTATCTTTCTATCTCTCATATATATTTATCTTCTATCATCTATCTATCTGTATATATATAATCTACTTTATATTTATGCTATAAATCTATCTTTCATTTATCTATAAATCTATCATCTATTTATAAATCTATATCATCTTTCATATTTATCTTCTATCATCAATCTACCTTTCATCTGACTATCTCCTATACAATTCTCCTATAGTCCTATATTACAGATTGTCTTATTCTTATTATTATGTCTTATCTACTGTTTGTAAAGTGCAAAGTGTTACTGACCGCGACCGTTCATAAAATAGTTTTATTTTGGGGCCCAATTTTGGTTTTGCCCAGGGTCCCACTTTGTCTAAAACCGGCCCTGCACCCATGCTGACACCAGGTGTGAAGAAACACTATTTTTAAGTGGCAGCATTTTAGACATGTAAAGGGCATTTCATGGTGAATAAACCGCTTTCCTTTTAAAGAGGACCTTTCACCACCGTAAATATCTACCATCATCTAGGCACCTGCATCCTGATTCAGGGGCTCTTTGAATTTTCCTCCAAGCCCCCTCCGTTGCTGAGATATGAGCCCCGGGATCTGACTATTTACTGTGCTGTATGGTCAGAGAGGAGGAGCTTCAGCATGGGTGGGGGGGTGCAATCAGTTCACGTGTCAGATGAATGTGATATCATGCACAAATGAAGCCTCCATGCATCTGGCGTTTTAGCCCTGCCTCCTAATGGCTATATTATTCTCCGGCCATTCAGGCGCACTGGACATGTGCGGGACTCTGGATAGCTGGAGAATGATGTGGACATTAGGAGGCAGGAACACCAGATGAACATAGTCAGCAGATCAGACAGCAGTGAGGAGGGGGGATTGCCTGACTGCCTGGTCCAACAGCGCCACCTCCTTGACCTACCTTCTTTGGACTCCTTGGATTGGCAGCGAGTGTCCTGTTTACCCCTCCTACACTGGTTGATTGACAGGAAAGCTGTCAATGTCTGTGTGTATGGATACAATAGACAGGTTCACTATAACTAGAAGCCACAATACATTTGTACATTTTTACAAAAAAAAAACATTTTTATTTCTACATACCTACTACTAACAATATCCAAGAACAATACTAAGTTTACAAAACTTAGGACCTACAAGAATTCCTGCATTTAAGATGAAAGTAATGTCGGGTTTATTATAATAAGATTATAAACTATGAAGTGATTTGTTGTACTGGGATTGATTACAAGTGTTAAAGTAATAATAGTAAATGCAAATGGCAGTGGCTGGCACAGATGTGGTGATGGAGACGTGCAGGGAGGGACGGAGAAAGGCAGCCAAAGGTTAAATGCAGGTGGGGGACAGGGTAAAAGCCTGAGACACACAGAGACCCTCAGTCTCACAACACGCACACACTGGCTCTTATTCACTCCTGAAAGGAGCACTTTGAACAAGCGATGAATAGACAGAGCCAAAGCTGGTGCTGGTAGGGAGAGCATTGTTTCTGCCATGTTCGGCTATGTTCACACTTCAATTCATTGTCGATTGAATTGTGGGCAAAATAGTAAATGTCAGTTACATTGACCCACTGTTGCAAGGCCAAATATACCAGTGTCCCGGAAGAAGCATGATACTTTTTGTGTTGTATTGTAACAAATTAATATAAAGTACATGTGTAAAAAATAGATTTTCCAAGTATCAATACTCTCACTCTTTTCACGTTGGGCACTTGCAGTTTTCTCTTCTTGGTGATCACTGTTGGCCCCAGTGGTACCATCCCCAATGTATAGACATTTATTATTCATTATTATCTACTAATGCATCTGTAGCAAATGTCCACTTGACTCTTTTTGTTTTCTTATTATTATTATGGAAGTCGGTGAAGCAAACGATACATTTTCGTCCTGTGCTCCATTGACCACTATGGGAAGAGCATGGCATAGGAAAGCTAAGGGGGACTTGATCTCTCCAGTTCTGCCAATCGCATGGGGTCCGAGCAGCCTAGTCACTCTTTTTCCTAAATCTTGTCTCACAATTTAAAAAGGGTTTACACACAAAGGGGCACATTTACCAAAAACAGTGCGGTCTGCAGAGGGCACCAGATTCATGATTTGTGGCACCCGTTCTTCATGAATCTGCCGCCCACTGCACTGCTCTGCCAGAGTGCACCAACTTTTTTTTTGGTGCACCTTTAACACAGGGTCTTTTGCTTAACATCAGTAAAAGATCCACAATTAAAAATGTATTTCTATATACAAATTTATTTAAAACATAGCAATTATCATGAAAACCAAAATCCACCAGACTGCATTGCCCGACCCTGGGTTTGCCAGCTTCTTCTGTGCAAGAATTCTTATGTGTTGTAAGCCAGTCTGAAGATTCCAACTACCCCAGAATTAGTGATAACTATTTAGGAAAGCGAAGAGTTGTTATTGGTGGATGTGATGAAAGGTCCTCTTTAAAGGGGAACAGTCAGCAGTTTTTACCATGCAAAATGCAGACAGTATCAAGAAGAAGCCATGAACAGCTTCTTAGTAATACCTTTGAGTAAAATCTTAGCAGTATCGAAACTATGAAAATGAATTTATATTGCATTATAGTATCTACTCAAAATCCAGTGGGGTTTGTGTCCTCTCACTGCTGTGCTCTTAGCTCTCTACAATGAGCGCTCCACAACTCCTCTCCACCACTTTGAGTAACAGCTCTAGAATTTATCCAGAAGCCTTTTAAAGCTTTTACTAAGAGCAGGGGCTGGGGAGCAGCTTACTCGATACAGAGAGCCAAGAGCAAAGCAGTGTGTGGACATGCACCCATTGCACTTGGAGAAGCTAGAATCCTGGAATAGAAATCCATATATCACAGTCCTGCTGTTACTAACAACATCAATGTTTATTTCATACTGAAGCTTCTATAAACTAAGGTTAAATAGTGACCATCCATAATAATAATTATTATTATTATTTATTAATAATATCCAATATCCAAGTGCATATGCATTTCTTCCTAATACTAATGCAAAGTCTAGTTTTATCTCTAAAGAAAGTAAACTTTATAAAACCAATATTTTTCTAAGCCCCAACATCCCCACAACTGTGTGCGGAGCAGCGTAAATGTTTGGCGAACTCCATTGTAGCCAAGATAGATCGTGTATTTTCTCTTACTATTTGAGGCCTGACTGCTTGCTGAGAGGAACATTCAGGAGTGCCTGCAGCCGATCGAGGGGGTAAATGTTTAAAAATCCTGTTAAAATATTCTTTGTGAGAAATCAGCATCCGCCATGGAAAGGCCACAATATGGGATAAATCAATTCACATGCATATGGAAAAGACAAGTCTAAGCACAGATGTCTCGTATACAGGAGAAATGAAACGCGGATAGTTGCAGATATACTGTGTACTTAATAGAGGTAAGGAAACAATCTTAGGCAGAAAGAGATAAATCATATTCTGATGTATAGCCGAAACATATTCCACAAAAACAAGCTGTCATCAGCTCTTCAGTGCCGGCCTTGTTATGGCATAGCATTTCATCAAGGAAACCATTTAGACTATGCTCTGGAGTTATTCTTTAATCTATCACTGACTATCGTTCAATTTCTGTTACGTATTAGATGATAGAAGTGACCTCTGCTTAAGTACAGAGCAATCAGAATGCACAATGGGTTTTATAATTAACTGTCCAGAATATTAAGCCAATTGTAGAGGCATGAGTAAGGGTGGTCAATAGAGGATGTACCAAGCTGGGTGCAAAGCTAAGGCCACTAATGAAATCTTTGAGAAAAACAACAATAATATAAATAATAATTTTAATATAGCGCCATCAGATTCCGCAACATTTTACACATCATATGGGAAATAGACAAATATAATATGACATAACAGAGTACAAACAGTCATATGGAAAAATATTAGTGAGGGTCCTGCACACAAGAGCTTACAGTCTATGAGGATGAGGAGGTGACACAAGAGCTTACAGTCTATGAGGATGAGGGGGTGACACAAGAACTTACAGTCTATGAGGGGGTAACACAAGAGCTTACAGTCTATGAGGACGAGGGGTGACACAAGAGCTTACAGTCTATGAGGATGAGGGGGTGACACAAGAACTTACAGTCTATGAGGATGAGGGGGGACACAAGAGCTTACAGTCTATTAGGATGAAGGGGGTGACACAAGAGCTTACAGTCTATGAGGATAAGGGGTGACACAAGAGCTTACAGTCTATGAGGATGAGGGGGTGACACAAGAGCTTACAGTCTATGAGGATGAGGGGGTGACACAAGAGCTTACAGTCTATGAGGATGAGGGGCTCACACAAGAGCTAACAGTCTATGAGGATGAGGGGGTGATACAAGAGCTTACAGTCTATGAAGACGAGGGGGGACACAAGAGCTTACAGTCTATGAGGATGAGGGGCTGACACAAGAGCTTACAGTCTATGAGGATGAAGGGGTGACACAAGAGCTTACAGTCTATGAGGATGAGGGGGTGACACAAGAGCTTACAGTCTATGAGGATGAGGGGGTGACACAAGAGCTTACAGTCTATGAGGATGAGGGGGACACAAGAGCTTACAGTCTATAAGCTCTTGTGTCCCCCCTCATCCTCATAGACTGTAAGCTCTTGTGTCCCCCTCATCCTCATAGACTGTAAGCTCTTGTGTCCCCCCTCATCCTCATAGTCTATGAGGATGAGGAGGTGACACAAGAGGTATAAGAGCTTGTATAATGGTCCAGCCATTCTTTATAAGGGAACAGTATAAAATAATTTAATAAATAAAAGTTCTGCTGCTTGAACCAGCCATCAGCCACCATCTTATATACAATGTCCAAGGTGAAAGTGACTGCAGAGAAGCCTGGAGCTAAGGAGGAGGACATAGGATGGATTAGTAAAGAGAGGGTTGACATTTCATGAAGTTAGCGACTGCAGATGGGTTTTAACAGCACATCTGAAACTTTGTAGGTTGGGCATTAGTCTGATAGTCCGGGAATGGTCATTCCAGAGAAATGGTGCAGCTCAGGCTTCTATATTTTTAAAATATTTATGTTATATGTCAATATAGAATTAAAGAAGCTGAATCTACTATTTAATGCATCCTTGGGATAACTGACTGCTGAGAACCCCAGCGATCAGGAAAAAGAGACCCACAGAAATCCAGAGAATGGGGATCCAGTTCTCACTAATGGGTGGAGCAGCAGAATGAGCATGCGTCTTTCCACTCAATTTAATTGCATGGCAGTGTCAAAAATTGGTGAGCACAATACACAACATCTATCTGCAGCACTCCCATTCACTTTCCTTGAGCTGCGCTCATCAATTTCCAACATTCCTTTACAACAGAATGGAGCAGCAGGACGCAAGCTTATCCTGGGAGTCCCATTCGCATGATTGCTGGAGGACCCACTGATCAGCTCTTTTCCCCCATTGTGTGGATACGGGATAAGTTTAATAGTTGGCACAGCTCTTTATGGAGAATTCAGATGACTGGGCCCGAAATAGTAAATATCCACTAGATTACTAAATATTACTATATAATGTGGGTGACATGAGCTATTCAGAGCTAAGGTACAACTTAGGTAATGGAGAAAGTAAATTCTATGTGACATCCCATTATACACACTGGGGCTTATTTACTTGTGAATAGATTTTTGGACTCTATCAGATTGAAAGATGTAGTATTTGTACACAAAATAGAATTTGACTTGACTCCAGAAGATCAGAAGGAAAATACACACTCATGTAAATAACACTCAGCTATTTTCAGCCCTCTCATATACGTGAATGGCTGCCATACGGGCCAACTCTCCATTGGGTCTGTCCATCAGAACAGGATCCACGAAGCAATGTTTTCGAGAGGACTCGTATCTAACATATATTTATGACATATCCTGTGGAATGTCATAATTACTTACAATACATGAGATTGCCTCATTCAGTTGTTTACAGGATCATCCAATTGGTTAAGGACTTATCTTCAGATCTTTGTGTAATGAAAGTTTACTTCTTGTTCTATTGTTTACCCTAATGGTCGAGATTAGGGTAAGACTAGCTGTAAACATTAAATATTTGTTAGTAGATCTTTTTTTTTTTTTATCTAAACATATTTATAAGGAAGTCAAGAGCGATATTTAGCATTCTCCAAACAGCTCTTTACATAGCAGATATATATTGGCAGAGCAAATATTAGTGGGTTCAGCTAATACTCTAAGGGGGTCAATTATCTTAGGATTTTTTCTTATAATTATGACTTTTATGACACATTTGTATATTTGCTCCAGAATTTGTGACTTTCCCACTAGCCACAAAGCAAGAATGTTTGTGTGTTGCATCTGATATATCTTTAATATCCAGGTTTGAAAGTATGAAAAAGTCACAATTTTGGCGCAAACCATGGTTAAAAAGTCGCGAATAACGTTCAGGTGTAGGAAAAACCCACAAAAAACCCACAGACTCAGCTGCCTGATAAATCAACCTCGAAGATAAATGAAACAAGTCCAAAACCCAGAAAAAGCAAAGAAAGACACATGCACTAAAGATAAATGACCCCCTAAATTTTTAGACATATTAGGGGTTATTTATCATTAGGAAGGCACTTGGGACAGTTCTGTGTCTGATTTTGGAGCTCCACTGCCCGTCAGATTAAATAAAGTGGCTTTGGTCCTTTGATAAATGTTCTTATGCTGTAATTGCTGTGTGGAGTGACTATGAGACTATATGGGGAACATGTATCTTTATTTCTGCTAGTCATATTGTCTCATCTTTGCGACTTTTGACGTTTTTGTAACTTTTTACTGCAACTTTTGCTGTCTTTATTTTCCAGATGTTTCGACTTTTCACCTATGTATCACTTTTTTTGCTTATTTTTGCAAATTTGCACCTGGTCCAGGGAAGCAAAAAAGAGCTGCCAAATGTCTCAAAAATTCACCAAAGAAAGAGACTTTCCAGCAGTGAAAAGTCCCCCTTAAAAAAAAACCTCAATGCCACTTTTTAGAGACTATATTTATGCCAAAATAGCCCAGCAAAGCCAATGATAAATAACCCCCTTTGATTGAATTTTCTATGAAACATTTAGGGGCAATTATCATGGCTAGTATAACAGTTGATTTTGCACCATGGAAAAGTCGCAATTCCTGGGGGACAGACTTTTTTGTGGCTATACCACTTCCACCCCAAATGGGCGGGGAGGGGTGCGGAGCCAAAGCGGCACATTAACTATAAACTCTATGCCAGCAGGACCTGCCGCAGGATCCGGGCACAGGATATACTAAGAGGCTTCAGTTTGTTAGTAAATATTCTTAGTATATTCGACGCAATGTGGCACAATGTTCTAGCTCTTAGTAAATTTCCCTCTTAATGTCCTTGTCCATTTTTAATCTCTTTCTCAGGACAGGAATGAACTGATACCAAACTTCTCTGGCTGTAACACGTGTGATCTCATTTACGTGCCCAAGATTTTTAACATGATAGACGAAAAATGTTCTGCTGTTAATTATGTAAAATAATATGCAAGTAAAATGAAAAACACTTATTATTGGTGACCTGACCAATTGTCCCCTTGTATGGAGCAAAGGCTTCTATATACAAGGGCATCACAATAAATGAGGGACAATTTCAGAATGAAGTTAATAATTTCTTAGTGTAAAAAAAGGAACGAAATATTCTCGAATTAAATGAACAATGTATTATTTAAGCATTGTTTAAGAAAATGGCTGGATTAAGTTTGTATCTATTGAAGTACAAAATCTCACCAGGGACATGACGGAATGTAATTAGCATACATTCCTTGGGAAGTACATGAATTTCCAATGTTAATAGAAAACGAATTTGTGTATTATAGAATTCTAATTAAAGTTACCAATCATACAGAGAGTTAAATCTATAAATGATTAATAATTAAAATGAATTTACTGTATTGATTAGCTGGGATAATTAGAATAGATGACGGTAATGAATGGGGTAATTCATTATCAACATTATCAGGGGAGATAAAAATGATAAAAGGAAGGCAAAATCTTACAAATATATTAATCTAGGGGAGAGCCTGAAGAAGAGACATTTCAAGATGTAATATCCCTTCTGCTGAGCACTGTATAAATTGATAGTAAGGTGCGCAATCATCAAGTCTGGTTTTCACCGCCATCAACAAATATGTCATGTCTCTTTTTTATTATTTAGCTTTTTTTGGCTGCCTTAAAGCTATAAAATGCAATCTAATTTCAGTAAACATTGATTTGTGCCAATTTTCACACATTTTTCTCCCTTCAAATGTTACCCATTTGTTAGGTTTTTGTTGGCCACACCTTCCTACTAGACAAGCATACTTTTCTTGAAATTTTTGAAAAGTTGAAAATCAAAAGCAACTAGGGCATGTTCAAACTTTTTAAGCCCAAAAAATGGTGCAAACCTTCAAGATCACAATGTTATTGTAGTGCTGCTGTAAGGCAATGGACAAAGCTAGAGAGATAGTTCAGACAGTAAGACAAAGTAGACAGATAGCATCCCTACCTTATTGCCCATCCTACTCTAGGTGATAGGTAACAACTGATTGACATTCTCTTCCTGTGCAAAATTGAAAACATAGATACAAAAACAGGACTAAACAAATACAAAAGAATAGCTGTACAAATATGGGTCAAAACCAAAAGGTCAATGCAGTATAGAATCAAGAGACAAATGGATGGTCAGAAGACATCGGTCAGAGAATCCATAATACGATAGTCTAGAAAATGCTAGCAAGCTCCAAGAAAGACTTATAGCAAGCACTGGGGTATGAGCAGACAATTCTCTTATGAGATCACAGTCCCGATCCAAAAAGTAAATGAGGAGATGTCTGTCCATCACAGCTAGTTCAACTGTCTGCAGCCCAGAACAAAGTCAACAGGAGACAGACAAATTTGGTGAAACTCAATTAAGACAGCCATGAGTGAAATAAGACACAGTGCAGGATACAATGAAAACTAGGTACAAATATCTAGTCAGCAGTGGATACTTTACTGGCAGAGGATGATGCTGAAGCATTAACAGGTACAGATTTTATAGTTACATTTTCATCTGCATCTAATGATTGTCAATGTTGGCAACTTTGTCATGTCAGGCTTTCATAATGTTATGTTACTGCAAGTTGCTTGTTACTTGTCTGTGAGTTACGGTAGTTGTTCTTTTACAGTCAAATACAGACTAAATTAGCTGCTAAAAGATTGCGGAATCTTTTTGGTTTGGTGAATGTCAAACAGCAAGGTTGCTAGATGTAATATTGAAGATTTTTTTTTCTTAATGATCTGCACATGTTTATTATCTCTTGTCATTGGAATTTACTTAACATAGATTCTTTGTACTGCATGTTAAGTCATTTCAATTACCTCTGTACCTCTTTAACCTTTTGTTAGACCCAAGTAGCACATATTGTACTGGAGGTAACGGTGCGTACAAGTTCATTTATTAAAGACCCCAGAACACTTTTCTAGTTGCTGAAATAAAGAACAGACTTTTTGGGGAATTTGCTATTTAAATTAACAAATTCCAAGACCTGTAAATTTTACTTGATAGCTTAAAAACTAATGGACATGGTTTTTAGATGATTTATTGTATTGAAAAAAGTCTGTCTGTATAGATTAGGAACAGCGTGGAATGCAGTATGTGATTAACAAACTGGTATGTGAATATAACTTAGGATGTTAATTCCAAAGAGTTAGTTATAAGAAAAAAGAAAACTCATGTACTAGGACAAAATATGAGAAAACATATGATCCTTAAAATAAATCTCCTACCTTCTAAAAATCAATGTTTAGAATTATGCTAATGTGTCAAAAGGACTCAAGGGAGCACTACTAGAGCCCATCTGTGCTGTGCTGCAGTTTCACAGGCTGCTTCACTGTGCAGGAGCTCTTCCCCATTCAACTATGTGGGATAGTCACGTGTGCTCACAAGCGTGGCACCCGCGCCTCTTACCTGTCCCCACTCCTGTTCCCGATCCTCCGTCCGTGCACGCTCGTCACCATCTCCTAGGGCGCACGCTGGCTTCAGAAAATTTAAAGGGCCAGCGAATCATTAATTGACACCGGCCATTTCTTAGAATTCTATATAAATCAGCCTCTCCCTGCACACCCTGCCAGATCTTCATGCCTTGTGCCTTAGAGAAAGCTTTGTCTAATGCCCGGCGCTGTTATTGTGATTCCCCGTTTTGACCCCGGTCCTGTTCCTGACTACACTCCTCTGCTGTCTGCCTTGACCTATTGCTACATCCCCGACTCCGATCCCGTGCTGCCCGTCCTGACCTCCTGCCTGTCCTCGACTACGATTCTGCTCCACGTCACTGTACCTCGCCTTGGATGCCACCGCGGGCAAAGTCGCGCCTGTGAACTGACCTGGTGATACCACGCAGCAAGTCCAACCAGCTTTGCAGCGAGCTCTGGTAAAAACCAGATACCACTTAGATTCCGGTCCCAGGTGTCATCTAACGTCATCGTCCGCAGTGGTCCAGTGGGTCCACTACCCCTGGAGCCTGACAGAGATTAAAGCAAGCGGAGGGAGGGGGGTAGTGTTGAGGGAGCAGGGGGAGACCTGCTCCTCCACAGTGTAACAACCTGTGAACTGCAGCATAAGCCCCAGGAGCCCTTCAGGCTCATTGACATAATTTTAATTGTTGATATTAGAAGGAAGGAGGCCAACTAATATAATAAGATTAGCACAGCCACAGTGACTGGATCTATGAGTAAGGTACCCTTGTTTATCCATGCTTGATTTTGATGATAGAATTCCTTTAATGTGAGGTAGATAGCTCAGATGATCAAAAGATTCCAATAGTATGAATCAAGCTTATAGTACGATGTTGAAGTCATTGGGGCCAATTTATATTATTTTGTACACCAGTTATGGAGTACAAGGTATGAAAAATTTGCTTTACACTTGTATCACACGTGCCACTTTTTTAATAAGTTGTTATCAAAGGGCAGAGAGCTGTGGCAGGGACACTTTGGCCAGGCAAAGTTACTTCCACAATCTTAAAAATTATGGACTTCAACTTGTTTTGAAATTGCCGTTTGTCAGCAACAATTGCTAGTTTAGTATCATAGCTTCCTTAGCATTTTTGTAAAACATGCCTGAATGCTTCCATAATTAGCTGAATGCTTTAAAATTAGCTTCAAATTTTGCTAAATGCTTCAACATTGGTTAAATGCTTCAAAATTTGCTTTCAAAACTGACAAAACTTCTAGGTCACACTTTCTGATAATCATTTAATCAACTACATTTGATTTTCAGCACTTGGCTCATATTTACCTGTAATTCCTATGGATGAAGTGAAGGTGCACTTAATTTTTAATACACTGGGGCAGATTTATAAATCTGCTTACATAGTAAACAAGGGTTTTAAACAGTTTTCGGGCACTTGTATGACAAGTACAACAAAAAGGGCAGGGTCTGTAAAAGGGGAAATGGGTTCACACCAAAAAAATCTATGCATCAAGAATCGCAACCATTTTGGTGCAACTTTTTGCTCTTAAAAAGGTGCCAAGTACAACTAGACAGGTTTATCATCCAGCAGACTGGTGCAGCATTAATCTGTTTTTTGTTGCTCTTTTTATTGTGTTTTTATATGTAAAACCGTATAAAAGTGTACAAAGAGGGTGCACTTTCTTTTTCTCATGACTGATTCTCATTTCTTATTACTCTTTACAATCATGGGGGATTTAGACTGCCATAGGAGCTTTTTGTATGTTAGATTTATCATAGTAGTTTAGATAAATCTGCTAATATCTGCACTGGATATGAGATTTTTTGGTTAAAAGTCAAGGAAAAAGCTGTAGGGGGACATTTATCTTTTCTCCCCCTTCCCTAAGCTGTTTTTGCACCTTTTGTTAGTCTATATTTGGCTCCTCATTTGTCTTTGTAGTTTTGGCTTTTTGTCAAATGCAGATATTTATTTTAGACGCAAATTGTCTAGCTACTCTTCCCATTGCTTTTCCTATGCATGGTCGGGACTAGAGTTTTTTTGCAATAATTTGCACCCTTTAAGGCACAAATCAATGTTAGATTAAGCGCAAACATCTGGAAGCAGGAGAAATACAAAGAAAGATTATGTGCAAACCAGGATTAGTGCTACATGACGAACTCCGGCAAACTGCTGGAAAAAGCCAAAAATAATTGGGCAAGTACCACAATGCCCCCCAAAAGTCACTAAAATACAACCAAAAATGTGCATCAGACTAAGATAAATGTGCCCCGTAGATTTTTGTGCAACTGATAATTTCCTATTAGAGAAGTGGACTGGAGCGAATTTGCACCTACAATTGCTACTTTTTGAAGAGTCCCACTTCATAAATCTGTCCACCACATTTGGATTCGCTTAATATAAGAGGGATAACTCCGACGTAAGTAGGCTAAAGTGAAA
Organism: Engystomops pustulosus; assembly: GCF_040894005.1. Taxonomy (NCBI): domain Eukaryota; kingdom Metazoa; phylum Chordata; class Amphibia; order Anura; family Leptodactylidae; genus Engystomops; species Engystomops pustulosus. The sequence goes on from NC_092418.1 coordinate 80,985,071, forward strand.
ATTGAAATAGTTTGGCATATAATGCAAAAAAGTTGCAATTTTTTGGCGCAAATTGGCAGATGAGACAATTGGGAGACATTTGTACACCAGAACACTAACTTAACTACAATTAGACATTCCTCCCCATTTCCCCCTTCTTTTTTTTTGGTTGGACTTTTCTTTTATCCTTTTTATTGAATGTACACCATATGCACTTTACGGCCCATTTACCTCTCTGGTGTAATAAACCTTGTTATACTTGCAACATTCATTCTGAGAAGGTCATTTTATTGCATTGCTTGAAGCAATTTGATGTGCTAAATTCATCTCCACATGATGAAGATTCATAATCTATAAGAAGTGCTAAAGTGACGAGGTAAATGTACAGGATGGGGTATATCTTGTTACAAAACACACATCAAGCAGAGTCTTCAATATGAATGTATTTCACTTAAGTCAACACATACCGATGAAAACGTTGAAAAATGGCCAAGTCCAGGAGGCAGATTGGAATAAAGAATGTCTGAGCCAGCTAAAAGATTTAACATTTCATAAACCATTGGCTAAACATTGCTAGCCAGTGATATAAGTTCATTTCGAATTTGAGAGTGTTGGGTGGAACATCATAGCAAGTTTCTATGGGTTGAATTCCCGTTCATGAGAAAACCTTACAAGCTCAATGTCTCTGGGGCCTTTCATGGCATAATTTCAAGATAAAAATGTGATATATGTTTTTCATTGCGGAGAGCCTATCACTAGTTCATATGGAAGGAGGGTTCAAAACTCACAAATCATCTGGCAGACTCTAGAAGAAGAGAATCCCAAACCACCAACAAGGGGTCATAATAAGTATTTGTAACAGTGTAAGGCATACTGGTAAGGAGTTAGACTATGAACTTATTTTATGCTCTACATTGAATATGCAATTCACACACTGGTTCAAAATTGAAAACCACACACCATGAGCAATATCTGAGCCCATCCAGCAACAGCTTATGGAGGACCTGTGTTGTGTTATGGTCAGACCACCCTCATGCCTAGTGGAATATGATCATCTGTTCAACTGGAAGAAAAATTGATTTCCAAAGAGGTATTCTTGGAAGGAATTCCTATGATTGAATGATGTTGTAATATGATCTGACAAGGCGTTAAGGATGAGCATAGAAAAAGTATATTTCCTATATTGAAATATAGATAACCATTTTACTTGTCTTACCGTCACCAAAAATCTTTTACATTTACAAATAATGATACAATTTCTACACATCCAAATCAAAATTACGAGAATTTCTTATGTAAATACTAAAAAAAATATATAAGTTTGGTTAATTAATGAAGAAACAGTTTTAATAATAATACATTTCTGGTATTTTTGAATTTACATGTGGAATCTTATAAAATAAATCCACCGATTGTACATTCGACATGAGCAAACTACAGGCAGTCACTGGGTTACGTATTAGATTCTGTAGGTTTGTTCTTAAGTTGAATTTGTATGTAAGTCGGATCTGTATACTTTATAATTGTAACTCCAGCCACAATTTTTCTGTCCTCTGTGACAATTGGATTTTAAAGATGTTGGATTGTCATAAGAACCAGGATTAACAATAAAGCTTAATTGCAGACTATGATAACTGTTACAGCTGTTTATTGTAGCCTATGGTTAAAGTGAAGTAAATTACCAACATCCAGAGGTCAGTTTGTAACTAGGGGTTGTCTGTAAGTCGGGTGTTCTTAAGTAGGAGACCGCCTGTATAATTCAGTGTGTATGGGCACCTTAAGAAGGGAGTGCAATGTCCATACTGTGGTTACATGGCTCATATCAAAAGAGTACATATGGTTCCATAATGATTTTTATCAAATATCTGATTCCCTCTTGCAAAACAATTCCAACAATGCCAATGTTTTGTCGCTCGCCTTTTTCCGTTCAGAGGGCCGTTTCCGTTCCGTTCAGAGGGCATTTCTTCTGTTCTTAAGCAACTCGTCAGAAATACTCAGCAGCAGACAAGTGGGTGCGGTATAGCACCTTCCAGCCTTTTCCTTAGAAATTAGTCCAATACATGATGCAATGGGAGGGGGGCATTTATTATCACCTTTCGAATAGGAAACTGGCAGAAATATTTTTGGCCCTTGCTGCGCCTCTTGCACCTTATTCATAAAGTGTTGGTGCCAGAAAGTCACAACTTGTTCTGTTTTGGGGGCAAAATCTGACGCTTTTATGGCGCTTTTATTTTTACGACTCGTTTTGTGTTGCAGTTTTTGGTGCACAATTAGAGCAGCTAACAGCTGGTCCAGTTCATTGTATTTCACCTTAATGAATAGGGAGACAGTTCTTAACCTTTTGGTTCCTGTGCCAAATCCCTTGCGCCACAAACTTATATTAGACTGAAAAATATAGCAGGTTTCCAGTGCCAGGTTCCCTGGGCCCAAATTGATAAATGCCTCCCCACTGTGTTATCAACTAAGCTCCACGTGCAGGATCCATATATTGACCTATCCTGGCAGTTTTCATCAGACAGTGGATGAAAAGTGTAGAGTCTATATTGTGTAAGATTTAACAGCTTTCCTGCTTTGCAGATAGAGTGTCCTGAAAGCAGAGGCAGGGAAGGGCTGGTTGAGGAGTGAAGTTGTCAGGGCTGCAAATAGAGACACAGAAAGTTGTGCAGGATCACAGTCTGAGATGGAGGTAGTGAAAGGGAATAGGCGGGAATTACTGTCACTTCTTTTCTTTGCAAGAGACTTCTGCATTAGTGATGATTCTTTCAAGTGTTGGCTTTTCCATGAGAAACAATGGCTCACTTAGCTCCACCCTGAATCAAGTTGCCCTGTCCCTTTTAACCCAAAAAATTGGGGTTAAAAGTGGAGTGGTGATGGGTTACTGGTTGCCTGAAATTTTCTCTCCCTATTTAATTACATAGAGAGCCATTCAGGAGACAGAAGAGCCAGACTGCCCATCACTATTCTGCATCCACAGAGCTGCACATACTCAAGTCTCTCGTGCCAATGACAGAGAGCAGCATCATATTGTCCCCCTCCCTTCAGAGTGAGCAGGGAGCTGCATCCCCTCCCTCCAGCAGTTTGTATCCACCTCATTTCTTGTGTAAACAATCTACACACCCATAGAGATAATCAGTATATATTGAGGATAAAAGAACTCAAATAAAAGCGCTGTGAGGGACTAAACTGAGGAAGATAGCAAAGGAACTGCTGGATATAAGACATGAAAGGAATTGGCAAAGTTGTCCTACATGAAAAAAGCAATTGAAAAGGAAATAATTATCAGATGAATGCTTTAATCTCACAACCCAAGTGCTGTAAAACTGTAACACAAAGTACAGTACTCATTTCAGAAGAAATGTATTTTAATTGGATACAAAAGTGACAGGAAACAAGATAGAGCCTTCTTTTCTCTGATCACCTTGTCCCATGTAAATTTGACAGTAAAGTAAATCCATATACTATAACTGCCCCATGCCCTCCACCTATATTACTTGCTAGTGTTGTACTTATATCATATATTGCCCCCATATTTTTCTTGTTAATAATCTTTTACCTTTCTTGAAATTCTTTACTTAAACAAACAATACTAGACAAACTGGGTGTGTGCCTTATGTGCTGTAATTGTTGATGTTTGCGGTAGGAATGTAGCGGTTTATGACTACATCATTTTTTATGTTTTGGCTTCTTCCAGTTCACCCAGAAAACAGCTACTTACATGAAATCCAGAGTATTTTACATTAATAAAATAAACCAGGTCCATGATACACGGCCAAGTTAAGGACAACAAATTTAGAATGGGTGGGGGTGTTGTGCCTCTTGTCCGGGAGATCTGCATCTTGTATATGATAATATGATGTAATGGAGAAACATATGGAAGAATTTCTGAATGAATGTGTTCCAGAATTAGGTTCAGAAAGGTTTTCAAATATATGAAACTTTCTGTCAGAGGTGGCGGAGTGCAACTTTTTGTATGGTAACTACAACATGCTTGATTGAAAGTAAATTTTCTTGTAAAATGTTCATTTTTTTCTGTGGCATATTATGGAGGGATGGATGTATAGCGTTCAACAAAAGTCACAAAATAATTGTGCAAAACAACAACACAATCTACTATAAATATAATTCCATCTTTTATATACACTTTTCAGATGTGTAATCGTATGTGATCTATACCAAATTCTCCATAAGATATTTTGAAAGAATTTGATGCAGTCTCCACTACATTGCAAATAAGTCTCAAACCATAAAAATTCTAAATTGTCCAAACAGCCAAAACACTATATAAGAATATTATTGTTATATTGTATATGACATTTCAAGGCCTTGGAGAGGGTTGAAAAACATGAATTCTTGCTTAGGAATATTTTTGATACAGACAGTCCCAAACTTAAAGAGGACCTGTCACCCATAAAAAAGGCACTAAGATCTGTTTACCAAACTCTGCAGCTCCGATAAAGCTAGCAGACATTGCGGCGCCGTACAATAGGAACCCCGGATCGCGCTCAAAGTGGTCCCGCGTATTCATGAGGGGGTGGGACTAGGAGGCAGTGACTGCCGCATGAAGACCAGTAGTCACAGCCGGCCTATGGAGTGAGGAGGGGCCGTTTGGGGAAGAAGCAGCACCTTGGACCGCCCCCTCATGAATATGCCGGACTGCTGTGAGCATGGTCCGGCGTTCCTATTGTACTGCGCAGCTTATCACTGCTAAAATTGGGGTAGTGCTAGGAGCTGCTTACTTTAGTAAGAAGCTCCAAGTGCTTTTTTTTATCAGTGACAGGTAAGGAGTTGACCTCTGGCCAATGTAACTTCTGGTGCTTCTCTTTGGATGCTGGTCTTTCACAAGAGGATTTTTTGCATAGCATTTCAAGTGTTTTGCGTGGCGTACAATTTTTCAGAAAAAACATCCTGCGTGTTCTTCACCTTAGACAGGACCAGTCCATCTGCTCCTTGTGTTTTAGGCACATTGGGCCATATCCAAAGTAATTGCAACAGCAGGCGCCATGTCTTGCCACAATTTTACTATACCACATCAACCTCACAATTTTTTTTTTTGGTTTAAAAAGTTAAATATCTAGCTGTAAAATGGCTTTTTCTTTTTTTTTCTAAGCATAAGCATTCGCACAATATCATAGAGTCAGCATAGGAGGACACTCTGTGAAGGCAGAGGCATTCCTCGGGCCCATTGTTTAGTTTAGCGTTTTTCATTGCTTGGAGTGGCTTGTTTTTTTAGTGCACTTGTTGTTTGTTTTATTATTTAGTGTTTTTTCCCCTGCTGCTCTTGAGGAGGGAAGAGGGGGCAACACAATCATTTTCCTTCAACCACTTCACCAGCTGCATGTCAGGAAGTCACTGACAAAGCAATGGCAATGAATGTTACGTGGGATTCTAACAAATAACACGTGGCTTTGGAAGTGAATCGTGGGAAGGGTCCATAGGACAGCTAGAGATCCCTTGTCTAACTCTGCAACACAAGGAGGCAGTCAGAATTAACTCCTGGCTAGGGGATATGAACCTGCTACTACAGCCTCCTAATTAGCTTCCCTCCCAGACAATGCAGCATTGTGCGTGCCAAGCAGGTGCCTCTGGCACAGGCCCATCATCATCAATGGTGAAACAGTATAGGGGCAAGAGGGGAAAAGACTCTAACGCCACAAAAAGATTTCAAGTGAAATAGAAGTCTTTACACAAAAAGAGCAGTGACATGCTGAGCGACTGAAGAACTCATTCAGCTATAATTCTGTGTGTATATATATATATATATTAAACCTACTGTATTTTAACTGATTTTATTTTGCTTTGAGTTTTCCATACATTGTTTAGAATTTAGAGCTTTAGCCTTGTTTTATAAAAAAAACATATATATTAAAAGCAAGGTAGAACTAAATACCTTACATACGGTATTTAGTTCTACCTAGCTTTTAATATTTTTTATTTTATATAAAACAAGTCTAAAGCTCTAAATTCTAAACAATGTATGGAAAACTCAAGGCAAAAGAAAATCATTTAAAATACAGTAGGTTTCTACACAGATCACGAAGACAGGACCCCCAGCTCCACCCTCTAGTGAAGATCATGATCGGTGGATGTCCCAGCAGTTGGACCCCAACAGATCCGCTTGTTAGGGGATAACCATTAAATTATATACTTGTTTGGAACAAGATAATTTAAATATTATGACATCTTATTTGTGTCCTAAAGTAAAACTCCCCCTTTAAGAACTTTTTCAGAATATATCAGAGAATTGCGATTATAATGTTATCTATATAGCCTCATTTAATATGGCATTGGTCATCAGTTGTAATTTTTAATTCTCAGCTTTCCTGGAGCTGCTGGATTCATGCTTTAATGCTTTGAAGTCTCCCATAAACTGCTTGCAGAAAAAAGGAAATCCTGTTTAACTTTAAACTCAACCTCACAGAAAAGCAGCAGTAGCATGTGGAAAATTATAGAAAAGTACTGACCTGTATTGCTGGGCCTCTAGTGCTTGAATGAGATACAACACTTACTAAACGATGCAGCAGCAGGGTGCCTGCCTCTGTCTCAAGCCAGCAGCCTTCTTTACCTACCCCTCCCTCTCCATAGACTTTATGGTCAACTTCTCGCTGATCTCATTCAGTCTTGTCTTGACACATTTAACATGAATTTAGAATGCATGAGATTTTTTTTTCTAAACAGGTAGGATCAAAAATATTCTGATGAGTGGAGAAAGAGTCATTTTATTATTTCTAAAACACACCCTACATCTTGTGTTATCTTCACTATACAATTGACTTATGCAAAGTTTTATATATACACATACTGTATTTTAGCTTTAAAAGTAAGTTTTTATCAGGGCAAAGTATTTACCGAGGCCTTGGATTCTTTCAGGTCACAAGTGGCCTTTTGTTTATAGGATGGGTCATATGTGCTTTCAAGGTGTGGCCATGAAATTTTCAGCTGGATATACATCCCCCATAGTCGTCTATGGTGCCTGGGCTTGGTACAGGGAGCACAACGTGGGCTCACTGTATCGTGCCATGGTCGCAAAAACGATAGAGCATGCTCTATCTGTGGCCTTAAGAATGGGTGTGCGGCTCTATTTTCTATGGAGAGGGGAGAGGTGAGCAGCTCTCACCTCTCCTCTTCTCCAACACACCCTACGTATGCCCGCCCGGCCTTAGCTGGCTGGGCACATGTTCGTGTAAATGCAGCCTTAATTGTATTGCAGCTTTGGTGCTTATAATACGGCACTGTATGGTTCTATACACAATGGGGCTGATTTATCAACAGTGTCTAAAAATAAACTGTGCAGATTGTGTCAGATGTTAATTTTAGGTAAATTTAGACATAATACAGTTTATTATATATTTATATCTGCTACGATCCTATCCTAGAAGTATAAAACATTAGATTTGTGGAAAGGACAGTATAATATGGATGTATTATGAATAGAGATGAGCGAGCACTAAAATGCTCGGGTACTCGTTATTCGAGACGAACTTTTCCCGATGCTCGAGTGCTCGTCTCGAATAACGAACCCCATTGAAGTCAATGGGAGACTCGAGCATTTTTCAAGGGGACCAAGGCTCTGCACAGGGAAGCTTGGCCAAACACCTGGGAACCTCAGAAAAGGATGGAAACACCACGGAAATGGACAGGAAACAGCAGGGGCAGCATGCATGGATGCCTCTGAGGCTGCTTAATCGCACCATTATGCCAAAATTATGGGCAACAGCATGGCCATGACAGAGTGACAGAATGAAGCTAGATAGCATCTAAAACATGCAATAATTGACCCTGACACTATAGGGGACGGCATGCAGAGGCAGCGGCAGCAGGCTAGAGAGTGGCATGGCGACATACCCTAAATGGACTCAGGCTTCAAACCAATGGGTGGCAGAGAGGAACCAAAGGAGGTGAGCAAGAAGCGCTCAAATAATATCGGTACATGATAAAAGTTTGCCAGTATATTTTGTGGATTACACAGCAGGGTGGCGACAAAGTTAACATGGAAGCCATGAAAACAACCCAAAATTCTGCCTGACACAGCTCGTTTGATAAGGGGACCATGTATGGAGGCAGTGAACTAGTAGTAGATTAAAGGTGCTGCAGTTAAAACTATGTTAGTTGGATCTTGGCATGGAGTTGGCGCTCCGCTGCCAGGCGAGCTTTCGCCAATCCAAGCCCCTGTCTCTAGGCTACTCCCCAAACAGCACTTCTAAGAACCTTTTGTATAAGATCAAGTGTAGTAGCGTTCTTATAAGTTTAGGATATGGCGGGTGAGGGGAATGTAAACAGATGCGCAAGAAGCGCTGAAATAATATTGGTAAATGATAAAAGTTTATTAGTATATTTTGTGGATAACACAGCTGGGTGGCGACAAAGTTAACAACTTTGATGTGGAATCCATGAAAACAACCCAAATTTCTGCCTGACACACCTCGTTTGATAAAGGGACGATGTATGGAGGCAGCTATATGGACGACTTTTGGAGGTAGCAATGGAGACAACGTGTGGAGGCTGCTATGGAGACAATTTAATTTGGATAGTGCCTGTATGTGGCAGTCCCAAAAATTTTTCAAACCAGAGGAGCAGGTAGGTGGCCCTCCAGAAAAATAGAATAGATTGAGTGCCTGTATGTGGCAGTCCCAAAAAGTTTTCAAACCAGAGGAGCAGGTAGGTGGCCCTCCAGAAAAATTGAATAGATTGAGTGCCTGTATGTGGCAGTCCCAAAAAGTTTTCAAACCAGAGGAGCAGGTAGGTGGCCCTCCAGAAAAATTGAATAGATTGAGTGCCTGTATGTGGCAGTCCCAAAAAGTTTTCAAACCAGAGGAGCAGGTAGGTGGCCCTCCAGAAAAATTGAATAGATTGAGTGCCTGTATGTGGCAGTCCCAAAAAGTTTTCAAACCAGAGGAGCAGGTAGGTGGCCCTCCAGAAAAATAGAATAGATTGAGTGCCTGTATGTGGCAGTCCCAAAAAGTTTTCAAACCAGAGGAGCAGGTAGGTGGCCCTCCAGAAAAATGGAATCGATTGAGTGCCTGTATGTGGCAGTCCCAAAAAGTTTTCAAACCAGAGGAGCAGGTAGGTGGCCCTCCAGAAAAATAGAATAGATTGAGTGCCTGTATGTGGCACTCCCAAAAATTGTTTAAAACAGAGGAACGGGTCGGTGGCCCTCCAGAAAAATTGAATAGATTGAGTGCCTGTATGTGGCACTCCCAAAAATTGTTTAAAACAGAGGACCGGGTCGGTGGCCCTCCAGAAAAATTAAATGCATAAAGTACTATAGCAAGAGCCAGTGGGCCCTGTCAAAAATAGCCAGTTTCCTCTGCTTTACTGTACAAAGAGGAGGAGAAGGAGGAAAATGAGGAGGAGGAGGAGTGGATCAATTATTCAGGTTGAGCTTCCTTCACCTGGTGGAGATTGGAAATTATGAGAAATCCAGGCTTTATTCATCTTAATAAGCGTCAGCCTGTCAGCGCTGTCAGTCGACAGGCGTGTACGCTTATCGGTGATGATGCCACCAGCTGCACTGAAAACCCGCTCGGACAAGACGCTAGCGGCAGGGCAGGCAAGAACCTCCAAGGCGTACAGCGCCAGTTCGTGCCACATGTCCAGCTTTGAAACCCAGTAGTTGTAGGGAGCTGTGTGATCATTTAGGACGATGGTATGGTCAGCTACGTACTCCCTCACCATCTTTCTGTAAAGATCAGCCCTACTCTGCCGAGACTGGGGACAGGTGACAGTGTCTTGCTGGGGTGACATAAAGCTGGCAAAAGCCTTGTAAAGCGTACCCTTGCCAGTGCTGGACAAGCTGCCTGCTCGCCTACTCTCCCTCGCTACTTGTCCCGCAGAACTACGCACTCTGCCGCTAGCGCTGTCAGAAGGGAAATACTGTTTCAGCTTGTGCACCAGGGCCTGCTGGTATTCATGCATTCTCACACTCCTTTCCTCTGCAGGGATGAGAGTGGAAAGATTTTGCTTGTACCGTGGGTCCAGGAGAGTGAACACCCAGTAATCGGTGCTGGAATAAATTCTTTGAACGCGAGGGTCACGGGATAGGCAGCCTAGCATGAAATCTGCCATATGCGCCAGAGTACCAACGCGTAAGAATTCACTCCCCTCACTGGCCTGACTGTCCATTTCCTCCTCCTCCAACTCCTCCAACTCCTCTTCTTCTGCCCATACACGCTGAACAGTAAAGGACTCAACAATGGTCCCCTCTTGTGTCTCGCCAACATTCTCCTCCTCTTCCTCCTCATCCTCCTCCACCTCCACCTCCTCCGATATGCGCTGAGAAACAGACCTAAGGGTGCTTTGGCTATCAACAAGGGAATCTTCTTCCCCCGTCTCTTGTGACGAGCGCAAAGCTTCCGACTTCATGCTGATCAGAGAGTTTTTCAACAGGCCAAGCAGCGGGATGGTGAGGCTGATGATGGCGGCATCGCCACTGACCATCTGTGTTGACTCCTCAAAGTTACTCAGCACCTGACAGATATCAGACATCCACGTCCACTCCTCATTGTAGACTTGAGGAAGCTGACTGACCTGACTACCAGTTCTGGTGGAAGTTGACATCTGGCAGTCTACAATGGCTCGGCGCTGCTGGTAAACTCTGGATAACATGGTCAGTGTTGAATTCCACCTCGTGGGCACGTCGCACAACAGTCGGTGAGCGGGCAGTTGGAGGCGGCGCTGCGCTGCCCTGAGAGTGGCAGCATCTGTGCTGGACTTCCTGAAATGCGCACAGATGCGGCGCACCTTCGTGAGCAAATCTGACAGATTGGGGTATGTCTTGAGGAAACGCTGAACTATCAGATTTAACACATGGGCCAGGCATGGCACATGTGTCAGTCTGCCGAGTTGCAGAGCCGCCACCAGGTTACGGCCGTTGTCACACACAACCATGCCTGGCTTCAGGTTCAGCGGTGCCAGCCACAGATCAGTCTGCGCCGTGATGCCCTGTAATAGCTCTTGGGCGGTGTGCCTTTTATCGCCTAGGCTCAGCAGTTTGAGCACCGCCTGCTGTCGCTTAGCAACGGCACTGCTGCTGTGCCTAGAGCTACCGACTGATGGCGCCGTGCCCACGGATGGTAGATCGGAGGAGGAGGTGGAGGAGGGGTAGGAGGAGGAGGAGGCATAGTAGGCCTGAAACACCTGGACCGAGGTAGGCCCCGCAATCCTCGGCGTCGGCAGTATATGACCAGCCCCAGGGTCAGACTCGGTCCCAGCCTCCACCAAGTTAACCCAATGTGCCGTCAGCGATTTATAGTGGCCCTGCCCGGCAGCACTCATCCACGTGTCCGTGGTCAGGTGGACCTTGTCAGAAACGGCGTTGGTCAGGGCACGGGTGATGTTGTCTGACACGTGCTGGTGCAGGGCTGGGACGGCACATCGGGAAAAGTAGTGGCGGCTGGGGACCGAATACCGAGGGGCGGCCGCCGCCATGAGGTTGCGAAAGGCCTCGGTCTCTACTAGCCTATAGGGCAGCATCTCCAGGCTAAGCAATCTGGAGATGTGCACATTAAGGGCTTGGGCGTGCGGGTGGGTTGCACTATATTTGCGTTTCCGCTCCAGCGTCTGGGGTATGGAGAGCTGAACGCTGGTGGATGCTGTGGAGGATCGTGGAGGCGACGATGGGGTTTTTGTGGCAGGGTCCTGGGCAGGGGGCTGACTATCAGCTGACACAGGGGAAGGAGCAGTGGTGTGCACGGCCGGAGGTGAACGGGCTTGTTGCCACTGAGTGGGGTGTTTAGCATTCATATGCCTGCGCATACTGGTGGTAGTTAAGCTAGTAGTGGTGGAACCCCTGCTGAGCCTGGTTTGGCAAATGTTGCACACCACAGTCCGTCGGTCATCCGGTGTTTCCTTAAAGAACCTCCAGACTTCTGAAGATCTAGCCCTCGCCGCAAGAGCCCTCGCCACGGGAGCTTCACTAGTTGACACATTTGGCGCTGATGCACCAGCTCTGGCCCTGCCTCTCCGTCTGGCCCCACCACTGCCTCTTCCAACCTGTTCTGGTCGAGGACTCTCCTCCGTCTCAGAAGCACTGTGTTCACCCGGCCTCTCAACCCAGCTTGGGTCTGTCACCTCATCATCCTCCGATCCCTCAGTCTGCTCCCCCCTCGGACTTCCTGCCCTGACAACAACTTCCCCACTGTCTGACAACCGTGTCTCCTCATCGTCGGACACCTCTTTACACACTTCCACTACGTCAAGAAGGTCATCATCACCCACAAACTGTGACTGGTGGAAAACCTGGGCATCGGAAAATTGCTCGGCAGCAACCGGACAAGTGGTTTGTGACTGTGGGAAGGGTCCAGAAAACAGTTCCTCAGAGTATGCCGGTTCAAATGCCAAATTTTCCTGGGAGGGGGCAGACTGGGGGGGAGGAGGCTGAGGTGCAGGAGCTGGAGGAGTGGCGATTTCGGTGACATGGGTGGACTGCGTGGAAGACTGACTGGTGGACAAATTGCTCGAAGCATTGTCAGCAATCCACGACATCACCTGTTCGCACTGTTCTGGCCTCAACAGTGCTCTACCACGAGTCCCAGTAACTTCAGACATGAACCTAGGGAGTGTAGCTCTGCGGCGTTCCCCTGCTCCCTCATAAGCAGGTGGTGTCTCACCCCGGCCAGGACCACGGCCTCTGACCCCTGCAGTAGTTGGACGCCCACGTCCCCGCCCTCGTCCTCTACCCCTAGCCCTCGGGTTAAACATTTTTAAAATGAGAGTTATAGCTTTAATTTTTTTTTAACTTTTTTTTGTGTTTTTTAGGTTTTTTTTGTGTTTTTGAGTTTTTAAAACCAAACAATGCTATCCTATTGCTATGGCTATTTTCTAGCCAAGTATGAAAGCACACTACTATGCCAGATGAGATGACACCGAGTTATTAAACAAAATAAACGTAAAATAAAAAAGGACAAATGGCAGACTGTGCCTAATTGAAATCCAACCCCTACTAAATTTTCCCACTTCGGTCTTTGCAATGGATATGTGCGTCACTAAGCGCAAAACACAGCGGTCGCAAGTCTCACTACAAATTGCTGACAATTGGCTAGTAGATGCACTGCAGCAAGTACAGCCACCAGCAGATCAACCAGAAATCAAATATATAACGCTACTGTAGGCGTAAGCCGTTTGGATTCTCCTATGGCTATTTTCTAGCCAAGTATGAAAGCACACTGCTATGCCAGATGAGATGACGCTGAGTTATTAAACAAAATAAACGTAAAATAAAAAAGGACAAATGGCAGACTGTGCCTAATTGAAATCCAACCCCTACTAAATTTTCCCACTTCGGTCTTTGCAATGGATATGTGCGTCACTAAGCGCAAAACACAGCGGTCGCAAGTCTCACTACAAATTGCTGACAATTGGCTAGTAGATGCACTGCAGCAAGTACAGCCAGCAGCAGATCAACCAGAAATCAAATATATAACGCTACTGTAGGCGTAAGCCGTTTGGATTCTCCTATGGCTATTTTCTAGCCAAGTATGAAAGCACACTACTATGCCAGATGAGATGACGCTGAGTTATTAAACAAAATAAACGTAAAATAAAAAAGGACAAATGGCAGACTGTGCCTAATTGAAATCCAACCCCTACTAAATTTTCCCACTTCGGTCTTTGCAATGGATATGTGCGTCACTAAGCGCAAAACACAGCGGTCGCAAGTCTCACTACAAATTGCTCACAATTGGCTAGTAGATGCACTGCAGCAAGTACAGCCACCAGCAGATCAACCAGAAATCAAATATATAACGCTACTGTAGGCGTAAGCCGTTTGGATTCTCCTATGGCTATTTTCTAGCCAAGTATGAAAGCACACTACTATGCCAGATGAGATGACACTGAGTTATTAAACAAAATAAACGTAAAATAAAAAAGGAAAAATGGCAGACTGTGCCTAATTGAAATCCAACCCCTACTAAATTTTCCCACTTTGGTGTTTGAGGTGGATATGTGTGCCACTAAGAGCTAAACACAACGGTAGCAAGTCCCCCTTCTAATTCCTCACAAAATGATACTAGATGCAAATAAAAAAAAAAAAAAGTAGAACGTTATTGTAGCCCTAAGAAGGGCTGTTGGGTTCTTGGAGAATCACTCCTGCCTAACAGTAAGCTAATAGAACACCCTAACGCTTTCCCTGACCAGCAGCAGCTCTCTCCCTAGCGGCATCCAGACACAGAATGATCCGAGCAGCGCGGGCAGCGGCTAGTCTATCCCAGGGTCACCTGATCTGGCCAGCCAACCACTGCTATCGACGTGTAAGGGTACCACGTCATGCTGGGTGAAGTGCAGAGTCTCCTGGCTTGTGATTGGCTCTGTTTCTGGCCGCCAAAAAGCAAAACGGCGGGAGCTGCCATTTTCTCGAGCGGGCGAAGTATTCGTCCGAGCAACGAGCAGTTTCGAGTACGCTAATGCTCGAACGAGCATCAAGCTCGGACGAGCATGTTCGCTCATCTCTAATTATGAACATCTAAATGAGCCCTCAGACATAGAAACGAGTATACACAAGGTGGCATTAACATGACATGAATTAAAAAATGAGGTCCTTAAATAATCATGACTAGGATCATGACTAAGACGCTGCCTCGTCGAAATGCGTAGATCACTTTGTTGTCCATTTTTACCATGTGTGTTCAAAATAAAGAAGGATTTTAATGGATTGAGCGTGTGGATGAATTGTAAGTGCTGCCAAATCGTGTTTTGAACTTACTTTGATCAGAAGGCCGAGGATCTGAGCAGCGTGCATCATCCACACACCATTACCTATTTGGAAGAGGAAAAACGTGATTGGGTGAGCGGACAGTTTTTCATTTTTTTTGCTACCATGTCCTTAAATAATGACATGGAAAAAATTTGATGACATTTTGTGACATTTCACAGAATAATCGCCAGTCACATTATTTGAATTGTTGTCCTTATCCCACTTGTGCTGCAATCCAGTTTTTTCCAAATGCCACTCGCTGTCCCAGAAGAACTACAAAAGCTTTACTCAGATTTGACCCTTGAGAGCATTTTAGTAAGTTTGTAAACTCCCCTGATCTCTGTTGCTAAAGATCACAATTACATTCTCCTATGAGAGTCACACAATATAAAGCTGTGTCTCACAAGTGCAGCACTGAATCACCCATTGTCACCGCTATCGGAAAGTCGTAGCCCCCTACTCCGGGCCATTCTCGTGTTTCATGCTGCGGATACACATTACACTGTGTTCTCTGTGTTACCTAAGAGAATGATTAGCCATCCCACAAATGCTGAGATGGGAGATTTCTTACAGAATCTATACAATATTATACTAAGTTCTATGTTGAAACCACAGTCTTCCATTGAAACAAATATTACATAATGGGGCACATTTACCGTATTTTTCGGACTATAAGGCACACAAAAAATCCTTTGATTTTCCCAGGTGTGCCTTATAGTCCAGTGCGCCTTATATACGAACCGTACTTACAGACAACAGCTGCCTTGAACTGTGCACAGGTCTGCCACCTGCTGGTCATTCATCCTTATAATGAGATGCGCCTTTAAATCTGGTGCAGCTTATATATGAACCTAGACGTGTGCCCAATATCCTGCATGTGTCGCTTCCCCGCTCAGGTCCGCCGGAGTTCACCTTCTTCTTCCTGGTGCATGTAAGTGCTTGATCTTGCGACACAATTTGAAAGTTTAATCCTGCACTCAGTCCGAATAAGTCGGATCGTCGACAGCCCGCCCCCCGATTTCTGTCGCATGAAAGCCAGTGCAGCTACGACAAAATCCGATCGCGTGCAACACAATCCCCTGTTAAATATCTGTCACAGCCTTGCAAAACCCAAAAACATCGTAAAGTCAAGTGAAAATGAGGCTGCAGAGCCTTAGTAAATAAATCTCAATGAGATTCACATAGGTTTTTCCAAAAGGAACCTTTGCAGGTGGTTAAAAGAGAAAAAAATGATTCTTTTAAAAAAATATGTATTGAAATGCCACATTCTAAGGGTAAATATTTATATTTACTTTACATTTTCTCCGAAACTTTAAACTTTTTATTTTTGGGGCACAAATTGGACTTGATACATTTAAATGCCATATTATGCATTTTAGTATGAAATTTAGCTGATCATTTAGCTTCTGTCACTACAGGAGGATCAAACTGAATGTTGATTGTATTTTTTTTGTCTATTCTAATGAAATGAAAATAAATCTTGATTTGTGGTGCTAATTGTATGAATAATTTATTAATCTTATGAGAAGTATTACAGTTATTTTCATTCATTATTTACATTGTAAAATGATAAGGCGGGTTGAAGAGGTCTTTTTCATTCCGAGAAATATGAAACAGTTTTCGCATGTTATTCCCAGTCTGAACTTTACAAGGACATCAACTCATAGTTATGGTGGTGTTGGAATCACTTACTGAGGGTGGCTGTCTGGATTTCTGTTAATTTCGGGAAAAGACAGGCAACAAATCGTCCCTATATCATGGAAACACCAATGCCGTCTGAAACTGTTTAAAAACCACCACATATCTGTTGAGTACTACTTATAGTGTTGAATCATTTAAAGGGACTTTACTACACCAGTTTCTCCACCACAAAACTACCAGTTTTTCCACCACTAAACTACCAGCACCCTAAGGTTATGAAATGTCCTTTCTAGCATTTAAAATTCACCCATTCACCTTTAAAGAAAATATAACTTCCAGCCACATGAAATAAGGTGAAATGAGTCACATTTTTCTTGAGATGAGTCACTTTTAGAGGCTAAGCTCGTAGCCTTACTACAGGTGCCTATACCATGAGCTCTTTATAACTTAAAACCATGGTTCTAGTGTCATTGTAAAGAGAATCTCATCAGGTTTGGGGTTCTGTGAGATACACAACTAGCGAAACAGGCAGGGGAAGACATAGTTGGGGGTACAATCTCTGGTTCTGATATCTTTTGAAAGATAACATCCACTAATTTAACCAATGAAATCATCCTTCTGTATTTCCAGGAGCCACCGACAAACTTCAACAAAATGAGCATGGCAGAGACAATTGCCATAAAAACAGAAGCCCTCCGGTCTGAGTTACAGGAGCAGTATGAGGCTGATTTCCAGAATGCCTTGGTACAGATAAAGGACTCTATACGAGAGACAGAGGGATTGGACATTAAGGAAACACTTCAAGACCAGATACGACAATGGTTCATAGAATGCAGGTAACAAAGAATCCTGAGTACATTGTCTTCACACATAATGTTCTTCACATACTATTGTGAAGAACACCGTTCGGCGTGCGTGTCTTCTGATAAGTTAGCAGATGTTCCAAACATCTGCAATGTGTTCTTCACTGTTCTTTCTGTGCTCGGGCTGGGCTGTGATCAAGGTCGGACTGTTGGTCCTGCTCCAGCCCGCTCCGCTCGAGCCTCCACTTCAGCCTCTGCTCCTGCATGCCTGATCCAGCCTCCGTTCCGTGATGCCTGCTCCGTTTCGCTCCAGCCCTCGGCGCTTGTGTCTTCGGCTAAGTTAGCAGATGTTCGGAACATCTGCAATGTGTTCTTAACTGTGTTCTTTCACTGTGTTCTTCACTTAAATGATCCTGCGTTCACTGTGTTCATTGTGTTCACAGTTTTCATTGTATTCTTCACTGACTTTTCTTAATTAAATGCTCGATCTCGAGCAGGGGAAATACTCGTGCAAGCAACGAGCCGTTCCGAGTATGCTAATACTCAAACGAGCATCAAGTTCGGATGAGTATACACGCTCATCTCTAAATAAGAAATTAACATGGTCAAATGAAACACTAGGAATAATTGCCCTGCTCGTAAGAGCTTACAATCTATTAAATTATAGACAGTTTACAAATATATCAGGTTACCTGAAGGTAGATTATTACAACTCACCACCCCGTCCCCGACAGCAGCTTGTAAATTAGCAGCACTGGGCTCTGGGAACCGCCCAGTAGCATTTGAATTTCATTAGCCTAATTTTAAAAGTTGATTTTAGAATGAAGGAGGCCATGGATAACAAATATTAGAAGCTTACTTTTCATGGTGTCTGGATCTATGAGTAAGTGTCCCTGGTTTATCATGCTGGATTCTGATGATAGATTTCCTTTTAAGCGTATGTCTTCTTTTGTACTGTTCCATTTAAGTTTCCTTGAAAAAAGTTTCCTTCTTATATTTTCATGCAGTTCCTGGAGTAGTAGAGCTAACTCTGCTGTCCTGTTCACTAAGGCGCTTAGCCGGCATTGTGTGTCTATGACAGATTATAATCAAAAATGTTTTTGTGATGAAAGTTAGAATAAATACTATTAATGACAGAAGAAAACAAACCAGTTAAAGCTGCGCCTGAGAAAACCAACTATACGTCTACACTATAGAGTGGCCCACACACTAAGACAAAACCACTTATATACATATCTGGTGTCCCTATAAATTTGAGAAGTACAAGTTGTGGTATGTTTAATTGGGGGAATTTATTGCCAAATATGGAAATTTTTGTTATCTTAGACCACATTTGAGTCTGATTCCAGATATTACCAACCCTTTATATCCTGAAATGTAACTAATGCCTGTAGTTGAGGTTCATATAACACGTGTAAAAGAATTTTATGGAACGAAATAAAATGGAACAATTTAAGCATATAATTTCCTGCATTTATTACATGTTTTGTGAAAACAGATACAGTTAAACATTTTAAGATAATACTGAGGACATTTTATTTTATGTGCTTTGACCAGGAAAACTGTTGGACCAACACTTGTTTGGCCAATCCCCTTAAAGTGAACCTGTCACCAGCTAAAAATGACATTCCTGGTGACAGGTTCACTTTGAGGGGAGTTGGAGGCAGTAGCCTTTAATATTCTGATTTCTAAAATGCCATTGTCAGCGTTTCAGTAGTTTATTTTACATTACTGGGGTGGAGGGGGCAGCTGCAGCCTGTGTGTGCCTGTGTCTCAGTCTCCTCTCTACCACACACATGCAGCTCCCTCACCCATCCCCACTACCTGTCATGTGCATTGAGCAGGCAGGGGAGGGAGGGGGATGGTGTAGAGGAGTAGTTGAATGCATGAGTAGACACAGGCACATACAGGCTGCAGCAATGGTCATACAAAATTAAAGTTGTTTTTGTGTTAGGATGCCCTATTTATCTTAGCAGGACAGATATGCTTGTTTGATTTGCAGCTTTTTTTTCCACTTTTAAAGTTGCAGTAAAAATTTTAGATTTTTAAATACAGTTTTATATTTCCGAAATTTCTGTGAACACATAGTATAATATTAAAGGCGAGAATCTTCTGTTTAATATGACACCAGACTTGTGTTTCTAGGTGCCATGGTTCAGCTGACAGCAAAATATAGGAGGAGCTGCAGAAAAGACTTAGGTTACAGTATGCAGTACATGCACCCTCTGCATCTGTAGCTTAACCTGGGAAAGGAGATGGGATGACGCGGTACAGTTTCATAACATATTTTAGTAAAACTTTATTCAGTTTTACTACTTATTGAAAAACTCAAATCGGAAAAATTCCAAAAAACCTTATTTTTTCTAATTTGTAGTCTAATTTTAGAAAGAAAAATAATAGAAAAATATTATGTACCATATTATAGCAGGAAAACTGTCGCTCATAAACATAAGGCATACAACAACAACATTACCATTACAGCACAGCCCCCAGTAGTATACAGCACAGCCCCCAGTAGTATACAGCACAGCCCCCAGTAGTATACAGCACTGCCCCCAGTAGTATACAGCACAGCCCCCAGTAGTATACAGCACTGCCCCCAGTAGTATACAGCACAGCCCCCAGTAGTATACAGCACAGCCCCCAGTAGTATACAGCACAGCCTCCAGTAGTATACAGCACTGCCCCCAGTAGTATACAGCACTGCCCCCAGTAGTATACAGCACTGCCCAGCATTAAAAAAAATAAATAAACTTATATACTCACCCTCCGGTGGCCCCGATGTGCTCCCCTGATGTCCGCGCCGTCTTCTTTCTTCTGCTGGGCGCCGCCATTGATCTTCCCCGGCAGGCGCCTAGTATGACGCGCCGCTGCTGACGTCATACTAGGCGCCGACCCGGGGAAAGACATGGCGGCGCCCAGCAGAAGAAAGAAGACGGCGCGGAAGACTGAACACAGCACAGCGCGGCCAACGGAGGGTGAGTATGCGCCCCGATGTCTTTTTGAGGCTGCCGGCAGCTTTTTGAGGCTCCCGGCAGCCATCGCAGTGCAAACACCCGCGATCGGTGCTAGCACCGATCGCGGGTGTTACCGGTAAGCCTTTGCTGCAATATGCAGCAAAGACTTACCGGCTATGGGGAGGGCTCAGCCCGTGAGCCCTCTCCATGCACCGGGACCGCCGCTGTATAAGACGATTACTGGCGTATAAGACGACCCCCCCGTCTTATACGCCGGTATATACGGTAATATAAAATATTATGTAATATGTTCTTAAAGGGGTTGTCCGAGACTGTCTAAAAAACAATGGTGCCTGGGAAGTGGCTGCTTAAAAACATAAACATTTACTTACCTCCTGGTGCCCTCTCGGGGTCCCGTGATGCCATTGCTTTTGGCCGGCCGAGGTGGCCAGCCACACCCACCCGTCAATCATTATACATCGCTGGGAATGGCCGACCAGAAGCTGGGCCGACCAGAAGCTGGGCTCAGCACGGACCGGAGCGATGGCATCGCGGGACATCTGGAGGGAGCTGGGAGGTAAGTAAATGTTTATTTTTTTAAGCAACCCTCTCCCGGCCACCATTTATTTTTTTAGACTGTCTCAGACAAAAACCTTTATAAAAATATCCTATTAAGTTAAAGTCAGTTAAAGTAAAAAGTAAAAATTGTTATGATATGTAAAGCTTTTGCAAAGATATTGTAATTTAAAGAAGCGGATAACAAAACTGCGAAAAATTGACCTGGACATTCAGGCATCAATGACCCTCGGTCACAAAGGGGTTGAAAAAAAATACATTTAACAAAGCAGAAAAAACTTATGCTAAATGAGCAAACAACAAAGTGATCTCGCTATGATTAATGACCCCCATTGATTATTATGTACTGTAAACTGTTTTTAGAACCTTCCAGCTCTGAGCAATCCTTCCAGAGGATATGTAGATTCTATATGTGCAATCTCTGTCTGTCTGTGCAGTAACTTCCAGCTGAGGGTGCATGTATTATAAACGATTTCTGCATAGGTAAAGCCTCTGCTACCAGCTAAACACCTACAGATAGCTAATTAGAGTAATGTATAGAATTGCTTAGTGCAGAGTTAGGCAAAAGTTTTTATACTTTACAGTTGTACTTACATTTTTGCCAGAATACACTAAAGTGTAAAAGTCATACAAGCACAATACAAGGCAGACTAACCAGAATTCTGCAGATTTTCCTAGTTTTTCTTCTCCATTGCCTGCATAAAGGATAAAGCACAATGCACTGGTAACAACCCCTTTAAGATCACATTACCTTTAGTGAACTTAGCTCAGTTTAGCTTAGTTGAACCATGGGAAGAACATTGTCACTGCAGGCACAATATTGACACTGAAATGTGTACATATCATGACACACTGAAAGTGGTCCAATACAACATACAATAGTTGTATAAATTCTGCATCACAAAGCAGAACTTCCAGGTTATTTCTTACATTTACAGACCAAATCATGAAATTGCTGAAAGGAGAAAAGGAGACGTAAAGAATTAGGATCTGTTGACCTTACTGTTCATCTGTTTTCTAGATTTTTTTACCACTAAAAACTATATTTTTAATACTTCAGTACAAACTATATTTGAAGTTCTGTGTAATATTGAACAATCACGGGATCATATTTTTTTAAACTTTTTTGCTTTTTTATATTCTAGGAGATTGTAGAGGGAGGACCCTCTTTAGATATTTCTTTAATAAAATTAGCAGTTTCCAAAGACAAAGTAAGAAAACATACAATGAAACACTCAATGTTCTTCTCCTACATTCCAGCGCTTTTCATTTAGATATGAGATAGGTCTGTGTTTCTGTTCAGATAATTATTTTGGATGCCTGGCAGATAAGGGGCGGAGGGGAGTTTTGATATTCCAGGTGAAATAATGAAGGGTACCAGCAGTCTCTTGACATTTGGCCTTCTTCGTGTTTATCTACTCCAGCACCCACCATAGTACAATTAGTATCTGAATGCATACTAAGTTACAGACGTGAATATACAATATTGATGTCTGTTAGGCGTCTTGTTATTCCCAACACTAAGGAGCTCATCTTCTTTATTTTCCTTTTCGGCGCAGGCCAGGTCATAAGTCGCTCTTCTAGACATACAGTAGTAGGTAATCAAAACATCTCACGCTAACACAGGGACAGTCTCATCATTATTATAGCCTATTAAGTAACCTTACTGAATCACTAGAGATTCAACTGGAAATATGAGGAGGCATAAACCTCCTGACATTCAAGACTAGAAGTGATTTAGCCGGCCATAAAAAGTATACATTACTATATAGAGGCATATATACCTGTCAGGGATTCAAGTCTGAAGCCATATCTAGCATCATAATAGTTATTGGTACAATGCCTCCTCTCATTGGCTGCCATGTAGCATTAACATAATATTTTTAACGCTCATAAGACACCATAAAAAAAACCTTTGTAAAATAAGTCTCAACGTAAACTTTTCACCACCTCCGCTAACTTCAACTCTTAGTATAGTGATGGCGAGTGCCAAAACTACAGGCATTGAAGAAGGAGATATTCAGATTATTATTGTAGCTTCCCTCTAAGGTCCCCTTAAAAAGATGAATCACAAGCCCGGAGAAGGGGCTACAATGATAATCCAACTCTGTCCACACCTACTTGCTCCTCTTAAGTCCTTAATGGTGACCTTTGTGCTGGTTGATAACCTAGGTGCCCACAGGGAGGGCTCCGAGTGCCACATCTGGCACCCTTGCCATAGATTTGCCACCACTGTCTTAGTAGATGCTGAACCATTGATTCCTGTTACGTTGGATTTAACTCCCCAGCTCTTACCATTTCTGGGTTGCCTGCACTTGCACCTAATATTCTAATAACAAATGAAGGATCCAATGAAGTGTAAATGGTTTATTTACCAGGAGTGAGAGATATACAACATTTCAGCCCCTCCATGGAACCATTTCCACTTTATACTTCATTGGAGTGCTGCTTCCTTGGGTCCTTCATTTGTGACTTACACGCACCTTGACGTTAGGTTTGAATGTCTATTGAATGTTGTAAACAATTGGAGTTTGTCACAAACTATTATGTTGTTTGGTATAAATTGTTACAGAACAGACATACAATACAGCAAGCATGGGCCTTAGTCTGTATGAAAATAGTTGGCCCTCCACAAGTCTAACCATTTTAATGCTTTGACGTGTACTTCTTACATACCACACCAGAAGGAAACTTCTTGCTGAAGGGATGGTTCAGTTTAAGTTAAGTTCTGCAATTTAAGGACCTTTGGAAGACTGTCAAGGGCTCTATAAGGGCTCTTGTATGTGTGGCAAAGACCCAGCACACATAAATAAATCTTTCAGGGCTTGGGGTCCCTCTCTTCATTATATGACAGTACAAACTTGGGGGGAAAACCTTGGGCCCTGCTCTGCCTCCCAAATTGCCCATACAATTATAATTCACTACTGAAAGACAGTGGGGGAAATTTTCCCCTCCCGGCGCTCAAGAATATGCATCTACTAAGAGGATCTTAGTAGAACGGGTGCAATCTATGCCATTTTGGACCTAAGACCTGGTGGAGATTTCTGCAAAATTTTCTGCTGTTTTTCAGAGTTTACATACCTGCTCACCCACTTTGCTCCCCACCCAGACATGCCCAAAGTGGCATGAAATCTGAAAACTGCAACAGATGGGGAGGTTTTCATGCCTTCACCAATTTTGTACCAGAGAAGGCAAAATAAATTTCCCCAGTGTCTACTTATAATGGGAAATATATGTGTGTTTACTGGAATGAAGGTTCACCTGAATAGTGGTCCATGGTCAGCCCTGCTTTCCTCCCTCCCTTGATCTTTCTTTTCCCTCCTGCAAGCGCTAAAATCTCAAGTTCTTTATGAAGGGGGATAAATGGAGACTAATGGGAGGAGGAGAGTAGCAGGGGGTTGTGGCGTATAACACCATGAGAAAGTATAGTATTTTGGGGGGCCCAAAACAAAGATAACATTTTGCTTTGGGCCCCCAAAGTGCCTATGCTGAAGTGGGAATTAGAAGACTTGAACAAAAACAATGTTTCAGATATTTGCTTCTGAAAATATCAGAGTTATTTTAAGACCACAGGCGACATCACACTCCTCTCTGCACAGAGACAAGGAATATGATAAAACTGCTGCTCACAGCTCAGTGCAGTAAAGTGTAGGCAAGACATGTTACCCCTAAATATGTAAAAAAAAATATGGAGTAAAACAAAAAAAACAGCATTGATTTTAAATGCAATAGTTTTACATATTAAAAAAATTGTTATATATTGTCTAAAGTTTCTAATTTACTTGAAAAATGAGGTTCTTAAAGGGAATTGTCTCAATACAGAATGGATGTTATAGAGTGGAAGGAGAGAAGATTGTACATGCAGCATGTTATAGAGCAAGAGGGAGCTGGAAAGATACATAGTGTCCTATCTGCAGGCAGCACGTTATAGAGCAGAAGGAGCTAAGCAGACTATATAAAATGTTTAACAAATACCAAGATATTTTTTAACAAAAATCCAGATACATCTGACCATCATATGTAAGAGCCCACCATGACAAGCATAAATACCTATAAATAGAATATCATAGTAGAATAAAAAAAAACCTCCAATGCAATGCAATCCAGGGGTTCTGTAGTGGTGTGGTGATCTCTGGGTCCTCGGTCCAAATTGCAGCCTGGTCGGTATTTGTTTATGAATTGAATGTATGCACTAGCGCTGTCACTTTATATGGTTAGCATGCCGGCTGTTTGATCATAATATATTTCAATGTATATTGTATACTTTATTCGTTGTATGCAGGACCATTTTCCACACCACTTTCATGTTTTTTTTGTTTCTAATGGGTGTTTTTAAGTTCTAGTGACTATGATTGTAGTTTATATGAACTAATATAATTTTTTTGGATTGCAATGGGCGTTTTTTATTCTTCTATAATATTCTGCATAGTCTATTTATAGGTATTTATGTATATAATGTTGTATATGCAATCCACACAGAGAAGGTGAGCAGATTCTATTTCTCTTTTATTCCATTTATACATTTGTATACATTTACACTTCCTTAGACACTGTCCGTTCAGTGGTAATAGTCAAAGGACACACGATTCTGGCAAGAGGAATTTCATTTTCATTCTATATATTCAAGGGGAAAAACAGAGAAACAGCACATGACAAAGCTAAGAAAAAAAATCCCAAGAATCTCTACAACAGCGATGTCAGAAGAGGTCTACTTTCACTACCATGTACATACATACATATATATATATATATATATATATATATATATATAGTGTATATTAGACTACTATATAGTGCGTATATTAGACTATTATATCTTGCGTATATTAGACTATTATATAATGCCTATATTAGACTATTATATAATGCGTATATTAGACTATTATATAGTGTGTATATTAGACTATTATATAGTGTGTATATTAGGCTATTATATAGTGTGTATATTAGACTATTATATAGTGTGTATATTAGACTATTTTGTGGCTAGTTTTATTTCGTTTTATTTCGGCCATCTTAAAAATCCCATTTGTATATTTTTGTATTACACAGCAGGCAGCACCAGAGTCGTTCTATCCAGCACTGGTGGATTATTCCATAGAGCTTCTCACATTTAGTTTCCGAACATACAGACTTGTGAACTAAGCTGGTCTATGCTGTGTAACATCTTGATGTCATCAACAATCAACCAAAAATAATATAGAGTACCTTACCATTTCTGTGAAGAATGGGTTAAGCTTTTTGTGGCTGTTGGGTGGAGATTTTAGGAAAATATGTTCCTATTTTCCATTAATCTATGTTTGGCTTGCATTCCTGAGACATACTCTTCTGATTTACAGCTCCCCATGCACCGGTCTGGTGGGGGGTCATCATGCTCTTCCTATAAAATGCAGGTATTTTCTTCCTGTATTATTTAAAGAAAAATTGCCACTTAGGCCAGATTCACCCTGACAGTGATCAGCCCATTATGACGGACCATAAAAAGTGTAGTGTCACTGACTGACCACACTGCTGGGGATGGATCTCCGTGCAGCATAAGGATATATGATTCACGGAGTTTCTGCTTCCATAGATCTGAAATTGTAACGATTACAGAGTCTAACTTATCAGTTTGGGCGCACGGTGCTTATTATATACTCTTGCGACTGATAATGTAAGCACTGCTACTATATTATTAGTATATCTACATTGTAAAGACATAGGTACAACCGAATGAGTGTGACCAGCTTGAAAGCCCTGACTCTGTGTCATGTGTGACCGCAGGGGCTGCATATAGCTAACGTCGTCCATGCCAATCCAAAAGAAGACAATGAACGTGGTTTTTGGTCTCTATAATGTTGCATTTTAAAAAAAAGTTGGAAGTATGTGCAAGAACAGGCTCATCGGAGCTAAATGAGGCATGGAGCACTGTGCTCTGCTGTCATAAATAACCCTCTGTCTCTACATCTCAGGTCATGTATGGGTTTTATGGAGATCAACTGATTTGTCACAGGGTTTGTAGCGTTTGTGGTAGAGTAATTTTTTTTTTTTTTTTTAAACTATGAATAATGAAATAATAATTTAGTGTTTAGCAAATTAGGGATTTGCGTAAAGTTCCAGATATTTATTACTCCAACATACTTTTGAATATAGAAGGCCACCCCACCCAAGTGGGGATCAGACCCTGACTTCCCAATATCACGTATACACATAAAATCAATGGGTAAAGTACTCTGAGAGTAAATCTACTTGTAATATACATTCAGCTGAGTTTCCCCAAACTCTTCCACTTGCTGCAACCAAAAGCAATAGCTCAAACTTACCAGTGCTCTGGGTTAGCACTGGGGTTGGTCCTAACTTTTCAGTGATTATAGTGCTATGGGTTAACTTGCAATACATCAGCATACTTCATAGATATGGGTGTCAATATGGCAATGCTGCAGTAGCATAGAGATCTTATATGAAGAACACTGGTTACATCACTTGTTATTACAGTAATTCTTTTCCATTCAATTCCTCCCATCATCTTTTTTTTTTTTTGCACATCGGTTAACAAGACAAAATAAAATGTATCACAAAGGCCTGGCCATAACATCAGCTCCCCATTGTGTTACAGGGAGTTACATGCCCCAGCTGCGCACTGTCTAAATGTATTCGTAGATTTCTGGAATGAGGGAGATTTAGGGTTAGTGCATGAAGTGAATTCTATGAACCCTCACAAGTCAGCCAAGACTTTTATACATAGGTACTGAAGCAAAAGAAAACACAAAGCCTGGGACAAAAGAAGCAGAATTCCTCACATGTTTCTATAAGCGGAAAGGGCTAATGAATGAATAATGCATGTCCCGACTGGGGAGTGAAAAAAACTAATGAGTGAGTGAGGCTAGCACACAGCCTGCCCTTCTAATGAGTGAGCGCTGAGAACACGCGGCCCCGTTCCTCAGAATGACGCGCCACTCAAATCTGTTTACTTAATTCTCATCCAGGAATATTTACCATGAGGAATTCAAGATGAAGTACTTTACGTCTGGGGAGACAATCAGCCAAAGGTTTAATTAATGTCTGGTCCTGCCCCAGTTACTAAGGTTAATTAAAGCATGTCTAGGATACCCTCATCAACACATCCCTCATGTCTCATGGCCAAGTTGTATGTCTTTAGTAGAAGCTTTAGTGGAGAAATTGTCTCATTGATAGGTAATGTCTCTCAGTGGATGGAAGTATTTTCCACATTGAAAGGTAATATAACATTCCATGACACTAGTAAGTACTGTATCCCAAGCCATGTGCAGCCAAGTGGAGATCTTCTAGCTGTCTCCAAGCTCCTCCAACACATAAGCAATTAACAAAAGCGGCAGCGCTACTGTCGGACATCTACAGGGATAGACGCTTTCACATTACAGATTCTTCCCTTATTGCCAGTAACTACATTCGAAGGCCGCTCCACTAATTAATGGCCATTGGAATTCCCTATAAAGCAATCACACATTTTCTAAAGCCTTTTCTCTTCTTAAAAGTGTCCTCGTTCATTGAAGTTGTTCTTGCCGGCTAAAAGATATTTTAAACTGGTGTAAAATTCTTTATACTAGCAAGTTTTAACTAGATGAGAGCACCAGCCGTAAGGCCTAGCCGTGTGATTTTAGCAACACAATTGTTTGACTCGGCCTCATTTATTTCTATGTATCTGTTGGCTGCCGTGGCATAGTAGGTAGGAACGTCCATTGTATTTAAAGGAAATTGTCTGCGGAAATCCAGGAGAAGTTTATAAGACAGAAGGATGTAATATAAGATGTTATTTTTGCCTGAAACAAGCCCCCACGTGTTTTTGAATGTTTCCTACTATGTTAAAGGAGTTTGTTGCATTCCCAGTATCAGTGGTCTAAAATGCACTCAAGTGGGAGCTATATTATTTCATTTTTTTACTCTTTAAACCTGTATTTTATATAATCCCAAAGAATTTTTGTATTGGAAGTGAGGCCAAACAGGAAATATACTGCTTTTATTAATTCAATTTACTCTTGTGGTTCACCTCAACGCCAAAGAATCGAGGTACTCGGCAGGATTTGATCTTTCCAAAAGCTTCTTTGGTTGGATGGGTGTAGCTAAAACATGCAAGCTTTTACATTTTAAAATTGCTATTTTGGAGATATACATAATGGGGGAAAAATTTAGTCTCTAAGTGACTACAATTTTTGAAAGGTGACAAGTGAGGACCCATTAATGTTCCAATAGAAGTCCACAAAGAATTCCAGACATCTGGACTCAATGTTCTTTATGGGGTGACACTGGATTTGTAGGTGGAATGGGACCTTTATGGAGCTTCTGTACGTAAAGATTTATAGGCTTGCTGACACTAATGAACAAGTTAGGGCAGTCAACATGGGGTTCAGACGGAAACTCATGAGCTCTTTTGTTTTTCAAGCTCACTTGGATATGGATAAATTGGAAGCATTGAAAGTTGGATGAGTAAATGACCAGTAGACCTACAGCCCCAAAGGTCATTTATCAGTGATTCATCTGTAGATGTGGTGAACAGTCGGGTGTAATGGATGTGACATCTGCACACGTTCCTACTTCTGATTACTCTTTTGAGATCTTTGTAGCCTTTTAACCCATCTCCTGAACTCCAGAGTTTGCAGTATTTGTTTAACTATCACTGACACACAGCTTAATCTACTCAGAAGCTAGTACATTCGTGACCTTGTAACTTGTCAATTGTATTCTCTTCTCTTTTGAGTGAAGCCTCTTTTAGAAGATCACCTAAAATCTCATTGAAAAAGCGCAAGGCAGATGGTCTTCTGATGGAAGATGATCAGTATGCATAATATACAGTATCGTAGAAATCTATGAAAACATAGACAAATAATGGTGGATATTTTACAAGGCTTAGATTGGTATATGTATTTCCCCCTTCACACCACCTCCGTGTGCCACGGCTTGGGGGTGCCACGTGACAACGCACTAGCTATAGCCTGTACCCGATCCCGGGCCATGACCTGGCTCAGAATTGCCTGGCCACTCTTTTGATCGCTGAATATATTGAGAGGCCATAACTTCTTTCTTCTTTTTGAGTTTTTCGATTTTTTTCAGAAATATAAGAACTTTAGAACAATGTTAATAGCCACATTTCAACCCCAGTAATCAGGGCCAAATAATGTTGGTATCCCTGACTAATGTACAAGATTATATACTATAGTTAAAGTCTATAGTTAATTCATGCTCAGACTAAGCTAAACCAGCTTACCCATTGTATTGTGGAGTCCACCGGCGCCGCAATATTGGGTACATTGGACCTTGTTTCTCTATGAGTTACGCCACTACGAGATTAGAATTGGCTTATAACCATCTCACCATTTAATAAACAGGGGTAATTGTCCAATCCAACTGTTAATGTTTACAGGTTACCACACAATATTATCAGGACATTTATTTTTGTTTGTAGAGGTTGTTATAGTATCTAATGCAAAGGAAACTAAGAGATTTTCCCAATGAGAAATACAATTTAAATATTCAATTAGAAAAGGAATGTATCATACGCTGGTGGATCATGCGCAAGCCATTTTGTTCGTGCAATTTAATCAAAATATAATATATAAATGTTATTACATTTCATAAAAGAAAAGGGGAACTGACATTACAAGACAAATGCACTGTGCTGGAGGAACACAACAAACATCGGGGTGACTGGCAGGGGATAAATACACAATTCATATGTAAGGAATTGTCAAGTGTATATACTGTATAAGACGATCTTGTCAATTAATTTAATGGGAAGGGTAATAAAATTGCCCAATGGTACCATTTTAGACCAGAACAGCAATACACACTACCATGGTATAATTATAATCAAGACAGGTCTTATTATGTAAACCAGAGTGTAGAAATAAAGTGCATAATGCTTTTTTTGTTACCTGTGTCAATGAACACCAGGTAAGTTTTGCGATTTTGTAAGAAATTCTTGAACTCCTTTGTTTTTGTGAATAATATTAATCATGTATGGAGTATTGCTATGAACTACATGTGCCCTATACGTAATAGAACAAACCCCCCTTCTTAGTTTGTGTTAGATATGCCATTGATAATAATACCCAATGCTTTTACCTCTTAAATTGGGTTTCTCTAACCAGTTTGGTATAACTCCACTCTGAAATCTCTGCTAAATTCCTTCTTTCCAGTAGGAGGGGGTGGAGTGAGTGACAGCAGCTAGGTCTCCAACTGGTAGCAGAAGAAAGAACTGCAAAGAGAGAGCAGAGGACAAAGGCTGCTGTATAGTATAGTTAACAAGTCACAAAAAATGTGATTTTCTTCATAAAAACCAACTGGACTTTTGATTTCATCCAGGTTACATGTTAACCATGATGCACTTTTTTTTGCATACAGTGATTTTTTTCATAGCATTATAGTTTTCTCTTGACATCTTAACATTGTACCATAGGCATAAAAGTACATATATTGTATCAAAAACACATTAATTTGCACAAAAAAAATTAATTTCCAGTCCTATAAGAATTGTAAACTCCTATTCACACTAATTGTTTATAGTAGCAGTTTTTCAGGGTGTTTTCATATTTTTGCGCTCCTGCAGATTAATGTTTGATGTCGGATCCAACGGTGAGATGGCGTTATTCTTTCGCTACACTTTGTACGTGAAAGTACGTCACAGATGGTAGGACCGGCCTGTTGTAATTTGCTAAGTTTTTCTATTTTTCAGAACTCTCTGACTTTTGTATATAGAAAGAATCTGAATGCCTTTTAGTACTCACAGAATCCAAACAGGAAAAATGGAATCCAGACAAATCTGTCATGTTACATTTTAAAACAGGAGCGACTAAATTCCGCAATAAACCTCTAATGTATGGCTGGAGAAGCGTATTCAGGTTTCAGCTGAATCTCATGGATTTGCTCTTTGAGTGTTGAGAATATTTGTGATGACATGTTTGTTACTCCAGACCCTGGATATCCACTAGACAGATCTGGCGAGTGCTGGCACCACTTACATATGTTCTGCCGCTCCTCTGCAGAGCTCCAGGAGGGCACGAAAAGCGTCTGTTACAGGTGTGAGTTTAATGAAGAGTGAAGTAAAAAATGAGGTTTTGGTCAGAAGGAAGGAAATCCCCCAGACATGGCATGAAGTCCCATTAATCCAAAAGGATGTTTTCCTTTCAGTTAACCATAGGAAAAAGGAGGCATTATCGGCCCTATTCAGAAAAGCGTTAGATTTTGCAAATAGCCACACCTGTGGTTTCGGGAGAAGCACATGAGAATTTTGTTCTTTTTCTGTTTTCTCCAGTTTGCTGTTTCTAATTGAAAAGCCTCACAATAAAAGGTTATCTGGGTGAGTGCATTCGATGTATCGCGTTTTCACTGGATCATGTGAAGTGGAACAAGTACGTTAATCCCCTTGGTTTGTGGAAAGCCAGAAACATGGAAAGTTCAATTAAACACAAAAAAACACAGCCCTCCCCATGTGTCACTTTCACTTCTTACCACAAAGTCACTTGCCTGTTGTTAATAAACTCTTGTTTTCCTAAGTTTAGCTACAAAATGTAATTTTTTCGTATTACTAAGCTTTTTTGTAATGTTATAATAATGTTTCACTTTCCCGTATGGTATAGAAAGGGTGTTGTAGCTACAGTTGGTGATGGGGATTAGTATACAACGCAAGTGGAATCTGTTTAACCCCAGTGGGCCAAAAACTTCTTATCTACCATCAAATTCTGTGTTTCTGTATTTCAATGTCTCACGCTCCTCACATGCTTGATTTACCCTGGAGCAGGTTTCTAATCCTAAGAAAAGAAAGGCAGGCCTCCGAGCCAGACAGGGGATAAATCTCAGTGCAAGACAGAGATGTAGAAATCACAACCTCCCATAAATCAAGTCACCATTAGTGCAAGTGGGAGGTGGCACAAGGGCCTCTATCAGGAGCCTCTAGTTTCCTGAATGCAATCAGCAGGGTGGAATCCTCCTGAGAACCATGATTGTAATATATGCCCTAATCCCCCTGTTATTCCCCAAGCATTAAGTTCATCTAGCAAGAGGCCTCCTCCTTTCTCACTTACTCCGCCGCTGACTCCGAGTGTTATATTATCGGTCCAAAACACCAAAATGCCCCTTACAGTATCATCTGACAAATAACCTTTGTGCTTTCCAGAAGACGTTCCTGTCTAACCTAATTAGGATTGATTCTCTTGTGGATTCACTATGCTGAAAATCCAGTAGGTAGCAGGGAATAGCCAAATTAATCATCCAGGAGACTACATAGTTTAAGAAAGAGACTGGGTGGTAGGTGGAAAAAATACTCAGAGTCAATGTTGTTCTATGATAAGACGCAAAAATGCAAAACATGATGGTTGTATGGGGGCAGCCAATGCACCATTGTATACCCGCATTGTGTGTACAGGGTACAAGTTAACATGATACAGGTTTTCTATCTATGTTTAGAAATTGTCCTATCCATCTGTTCTTTTCACCCTCTCCAGTTATCTTACCCTTTTGCCCTCTGTAACATACCACAGGTGCTGGGAGAGAAGTAATCTTGATGAAGCATCTGTACTTGCTTTCACGCTCAGTGGTTGTCAAAGGAAGGACAGTGGGTATACAAAAGCACTTGCTTTGAAATAGGCTATATTTTTTAAGTGCAGGAGTGTGGCACTTAAGATTGTGGCATCTGGTTGGTTGTTCTGCCAATAAGGGTGGTGGAATGATGTCTGGTCAGGAGAATTGAAAGGAATCCATCACCAAGATTCACCTACTCCAACCAACTGCTGTGCTATGTAGGGCTATGTACGTGTGACACTAAAGGTTTTCTTTTTAACATCCAGCTGCTCCCTCCATACCAAAACTTCACTTTAGAAATGTGCAAGTCAGGCTGAAGTGCTTTGGCAGAGCACCTCATGGCTCCACATTTCGCTGGAGTGATGTAGCCAAAGGGGGCAAGATGAGAGAAGTTGCGAGTAAGTAGGAGTCTAGCAGGGGGCATTGTCATTGCTGTGGAGCCGGAGCCCTGAGGAGCTCTGCTAACGCCTCCCTAAACTTCTCAGCATAATTTGTATATTTCTAAAGTTTACTTTTCCCATGGAAGAAGCAGCTAGAAAATAAAAACATTAAAAGCAAAGTTGGCATGTGTGGGCATAGCGCTACATAGCATAGCAGTAAGGGAGCACTTATAGCTCTTGAGCTGCAGCACTAGATCGCAGTTTAGTGCAGTTTTGTATTTTATTTTCATGCATTTTTTTCTTTTTTTAACATCCCTTTAAAATTAAACATATGTTTAAACCTAGCAATTTAGGCGTGACTGCAGAAAAACGTGATAAACCATTACTGCCATAAGTTATAAACTTCACATTTTCAGGGATTTCCAATACATTTCTATGTAAATTACCTGTGTAACAGATGGTTAAAGGAAACATACCTTGAGAATGCTGTAGCTACACTGATGCAGGATCATATCTTGGTTAATCCCTGAGCTGAGTGGTTTTGCTGAAAAAATTATTATAACATTCTGGACCTTGGGAAAGCTGGGCCAGGCTGGTTGCCTAGATCAACACATTATACACTGAGCTTGTAATTACAAATGGAGGTTAGTCAAGACATGACTAATCAACCTGAGCTGAATCACTCATACACAGCAGCGTGGGGATGGTGCAGCAATTGATTGTTCTGCCTTCAGGCACAAGCCGGGCATTACATCATCCTCTCCTGCAGAGAATAAATCACATGTTAGGAGAAGCGCTGAACCAGCCATAGAAGCAACAGAGCTTCATCAGCAAAACCACTCAGCAGAGGGATTAACCAAAATATGATCCTGCATCAGTGTAGCTACAGCATTCTCAAGGTATGTTTGCTTCATAATGCATCAAATCAAGTGTTAGGTTTCCTTTAAGGCTTTAATGGATGGAATTAATTTGAATTGGTATATGTTTTAGTTGGAAAACCAATTTGAGTTTATTACTACTTTAAGGTACAATTACAGATTTGATTTTGTTAAAGGGAACCTGTCATCAAAAATTGGCCTAATAAACCACTACCAGTATATTGTCAAACAGTTTATTATCTCCTAGGTTTTGTTTCTTTCATGGTCCTGTGTGATGGCATCATCCAAAAAAAATCAATTTTGAAGTGAGAGGTAATTTGGTTGTATAAAGTCAAGGAGGCGGAGAGTTTAACACTGAAGTCAAGGTGGGGAGCTCTGAACTTCTCCTCCACTGTGATTGACATCATGCATAAGACTTCAGGAGATCTGGTTAGTGATGCCTTTGGATACAGGACCATTAAAGGGGTTTTCCCACGAATCAAGTTAGGCCCTATCCACTGGTAAGTGCCTAACTTGCTGATCGGACCACATCATTTTCTGCTTACAGGTTCTCTTTAAATTTCCAGAATTTCCAGTTCTCCCTAAAAATGTAAATTTCTTGTACTTACAAAGCTGCTGGAACTTTAAAGTGATGGGAAACTATGTGCGTTCTTAAGGCTGTGGTATTCAGGATTTCTGGAAATCAAAATGATTCATAAATTCTGTCACAGTAAATCATGCTAGACTAATTCAATCCCTAAAACTGGCAAATGATAGTGTAGAGAAAGAGACAAGTAATTATATAGTCAAGCAAATCATACACCCCTCCTATGTATTTGGAAAACAAGTCAGAAATACTAGATTAATATAACCATATAAAATTACATAACTATAACCAAATGCTGTAATTGTCTCCTCTTATATTAATGACTTGAAAGGGAGTATAACATTATATGACTATGGATACTTGATGTCAGTAGAGATATTACTATTGTTTTATGTATATACTGTAGTCACCAATCCATAAAGGGACAGTGAGATATTCCAGCCAATGATCATGTGATTACAGATAATTAGGCAGTCCACTAATGTGTATGGAAACCTTAAGATTCTTATTGGCTGATCTAATGATAAATTTGGCAATCATGTGCAGACTCAGTCTCTAATCCCATCTGGGCTCATGTATTATGGTAGGACATGCATGATTTCGATTGCTGCAGTCTAAAATACATTTATAAAGATGTCACACAATACTTTGTAAACTTGGCACAACTTGAACAACTGGCAGATGCGGAAATTATGAGACTCTATTTACATCAACGAGAAAGCCTTTGATCAGAGCTTATGTTGAGGCTATATTATAATGGGAAAAATATTTCTGCTATTTTTACTTTTAACATAGAACACCACAGAGGAACCTAATGAACTTCACTAAAGTCATTAGTCTCATTGCATGTCAGTGGTATCAACCATGGAACATCATGGCTTCTATTGTAAATGGCTATTGGAGAAGGTCCAGAATTTTTGTGGCATAGGTTGGGTTTTAGTGGTTTATCTCTAGCATGACTGACTACCCACCAGACTAGCCACCAGTAAAAATTAATAATTTCACAATACCCTGGCTTAAAGGGAACCTGTCAGCAGAAATTAACCTAAAAATCCACTACCAGTATGTTGTCAAGAAGAGGAACACCTTGTAGACCATGTTACTTCCATGGCCCAGTGAGGAGGCATAATCCATAAAACAAACTATGAAGTGAGATGTAAATTAGTTGTTGAAGGATATCTACCATCACATTTACTGATGGAAGATGTCCCAAACTTACCAGCTCATTACGTCTGTACCTCGCTTTTGGTATCTTCAGGAACAGCCGGATTCTTTGAAAAAAGACTCTACAAAAGTATTCAAATGATCCGGAAGAGTTCTGGTCTACATCACCCGAGTGACTCTCGGCTCTACTGCCGGCTAATGTATGCCGCTCATGTGATGTAAACCGGAGCACCACGGAATCATTAGAATTTTTTTCTAGAGTCTTTTTAAAAGAATCCAGCTGTTTCTGGAGATGCCAAAAGCGAACTCATACCCTGACAGACGTAACAAGCAAGTAAGCTTGGGACATCTACCATTAGTAAATCTGTCACGTCACGTTGGGGAAGAGATCAGCACTGAAGTGAAGCTTTCCCAGCGCTCCCTTCACTGTAATTGATGGCCCTCGATCAGGGGACATCACTAACCAGCTCTCCTGAAGTCTGGTGAGTGATGTCAAGAGAGGTTTTCTGAAGTGTGGAGAGCTTGACTTCTGCAATGAACTTCCGCATCACCATGAAAGAAACTTGATCTGGAAGGTTTGAATCTGCTTGACAACAAACTGATAGTGGTTTATTAGATCAATTTCTACTAACAGGTTCCTTTTAAGTAAAGTGACTTGTTGGCCTCCTGCTAGTCACCTGAACTTTAGATAGTAATGATATGAGAAATGGAACAATATACATCAAAACTTAAATAACAAAAATATATGATAACAAAAACATGAACAACTACCATATTTTAAAAGAAATTTTTTACGATTTTATTTAAAAAATATTAGATTCATTAATTGATTAATGTTTGGATGTATATTGAATGTTATAAGCAAATGTTTAGTAATAGTGTATGTCTATATTGGATGCCATGGGTTTGACCTTCAGTATAATGTCTGCTTGTATTCAGGATTTGTGTACCTGCAGTTTTGGTTTTAACTTTGAGGAAGATCACTAGAATACAATGCATTGGAACACTGATAAGAGATCTATGGGAGAGGAATGCTTAGGTTGCCCCTACACAGAAGGTGTTGATGGGACAGGCAATAAATAATCATTCTGCCTTTGTCCTTTTGGCTTCTGCTCTCCTCGCAGAGCAGATGGGTTGCAGCAGATCAGCAGGCCATGTTATGTCAGACCCTGCTATTAGTAAGGAGATGCCGGTGAATGAAGAAAAGCCCTTGTATGCCCTCTCATTCCATCTAGGCTCTTGTTAGGTCAATTCCCACCATTAATAAAGAATTCCTGCCAAGAGTCACAACATGAAGATCCATCATCGAAGACCTGGATGTCAAATCTGTACCTTTCCCAATGTCCAAATGAAGCTTTAATAAACCACCCACAAGTATGCTCCACCGACACCTTAGGGAGGGCCTGTCACTTCTGATGCGTCCATTTTAATAAATACATGCAATTCCCCATGGAATAATAATTCTGAAAAATCTTTTCTTCTTTATTTGCTGTTTCCTTCTAGAGGATGGGTGTTGCCAGTTAATGGGGTGTTCCTGCATAGTCTGATACTGTCCAATTAGAGCTGATAATGTGCAGATGCACACCCCAACTGGTAACACCCACCTGTAAATTTCACTCTAGAAATAACAAAGGAACAGCATAGAAGAGAAAAAATAGAAGAATGTGAAGAGATGTCCCAGAAATGTTATTTTATGGAGAATACAATAATTAACAGAAATAGACAAATGATTTTACCCTGGTAAGCATAGAGAATATAGTATTGACATAATATTACATAAATATTTAGGGTTAGATATAGCTGATGCAATCTTTGATTCAGTCACTTACATATAAGCCTCCTATAAGCTCCACTGTGCAACTCTCCCACACCCCAGCATGAAAATCATACTCACAGCAGAGCCCAGGTATGTGACAAGCTGCACCCAGTAATCCTCCTTTTCTATACTGCTACATGGGGACACTTCTCTGTACTGTCTTTCCCCCATAAACTTGTTTTCTATACTGCCTCATGGGGACACTTCTGTACTGTCTCTCCCCCACACACTTCTTTTCTATCCTGCTACATGGGGACACTTCGATGTATTGTCTCTCCCCAACATACTTCTTTTTTATACTGCTACACAAGGACACTTCTCTGTACTGTCTCTCCCCACACACTTCTTTTCTATCCTGCTACATGGGGACACTTCTGTACTGTCTCTCCCCCACACACTTCTTTTCTATCCTGCTACATGGGGACACTTCTGTACTGTCTCTCCCCACACACTTCTTTTCTTATCCTGCTACACGTGAACACTTCTCTGTACTGTCTCTCCCCACACACTTCTTTTCTATCCTGCTACATGGGGACACTTCTGTACTGTCTCTCCCCCACACACTTCTTTTCTATCCTGCTACATGGGGACACTTCTGTACTGTCTCTCCCCCACACACCTCTTTTCTATACTGCTACACGTGAACACTTCTCTGTACTGTCTCTCCCCACACACTTCTTTTCTATTTTGCTACATGGGGACACTTCTGTACTGTCTCTCCCCCACACACTTCTTTTCTATTTTGCTACATGGGGACACTTCTGTACTGTCTCTCCCCCACACACTTCTTTTCTATCCTGCTTTGAGCTGCTGCTTTTGCAGAATATTTGTAAACAAAAGCTCAGGACTATAAACAGTGGCCTCATGTTGTGTAAACACTGGCTGACCTGTGCTGCCGTAATATACAGGTGATACACTGCTCTACAGAAGAGCTCAGGACCTTTCTTCTCAGTCTTCACCACCTTCAGACTGCAGTGTGTTGGCACCAAATTTGCGTCTAAATCAAAAGATAATGATAAATCATTAGTAGGCGCAGCAAATAGAGATGAGCGAACATGCTCGTCCGAGCTTGATGCTCGGTCGAGCATTAGGGTACTCGAAACTGCTCGTTGCTCGGACGAATACTTCGCCCGCTCGAGAAAATGGCAGCTCCCGCCGTTTTGCTTTTTGGCGGCCAGAAACAGAGCCAATCACAAGCCAGGAGACTCTGCACTCCACCCAGCATGACGTGGTACCCTTACACGTCGATAGCAGTGGTTGGCTGGCCAGATCAGGTGACCCTGGGATAGACTAGCCGCTGCCCGCGCTGCTCGGATCATTCTGTGTCTGGATGCCGCTAGGGAGAGAGCTGCTGCTGGTCAGGGAAAGCGTTAGGGTGTTCTATTAGCTTACTGTTAGGCAGGAGTGATTCTCAAAGAACCCAACAGCCCTTCTTAGGGCTACAATAACGTTCTACTTTTTTTATTTTAATTTGCATCTAGTACCATTTTGTGAGGAATTAGCAGGGGGACTTGCTACCGTTGTGTTTAGCTCTTAGTGGCACACATATCCATAGCAAAGACCGAAGTGGGAAAATTTAGTAGGGGTTGGATTTCAATTAGGCACTAACTCAGTGTCATCTCATCTGGCATAGTAGTGTGCTTTGATACTTGGCTAGAAAATAGCCATAGGAGAATACAAAGAGCTTACTTACGCCTACAGTAGCGTTCTATATATTTGATTTCTGGTTGATCTGCTGGTGGCTGTACTTTCTGCAGTGCATGTACTAGCCAATTCTGAGCAATTTGTAGTGAGACTTGCGACCGCTGTGTTCTGCGCTTAGTGACGCACATATCCATAGCAAAGACCGAAGTGGGAAAATTTAGTAGGGGTTGGATTTCAATTAGGCACTAACTCAGTGTCATCTCATCTGGCATAGTAGTGTGCTTTGATACTTGGCTAGAAAATAGCCATAGGAGAATACAAAGAGCTTACTTACGCCTACAGTAGCGTTCTATATATTTGATTTCTGGTTGATCTGCTGGTGGCTGTACTTTCTGCAGTGCATGTACTAGCCAATTCTGAGCAATTTGTAGTGAGACTTGCGACCGCTGTGTTCTGCGCTTAGTGACGCACATATCCATAGCAAAGACCGAAGTGGGAAAATTTAGTAGGGGTTGGATTTCAATTAGGCACTAACTCAGTGTCATCTCATCTGGCATAGTAGTGTGCTTTGATACTTGGCTAGAAAATAGCCATAGGAGAATACAAAGAGCTTACTTACGCCTACAGTAGCGTTCTATATATTTGATTTCTGGTTGATCTGCTGGTGGCTGTACTTTCTGCAGTGCATGTACTAGCCAATTCTGAGCAATTTGTAGTGAGACTTGCGACCGCTGTGTTCTGCGCTTAGTGACGCACATATCCATAGCAAAGACCGAAGTGGGAAAATTTAGTAGGGGTTGGATTTCAATTAGGCACTAACTCAGTGTCATCTCATCTGGCATAGTAGTGTGCTTTGATACTTGGCTAGAAAATAGCCATAGGAGAATACAAAGAGCTTACTTACGCCTACAGTAGCGTTCTATATATTTGATTTCTGGTTGATCTGCTGGTGGCTGTACTTTCTGCAGTGCATGTACTAGCCAATTCTGAGCAATTTGTAGTGAGACTTGCGACCGCTGTGTTCTGCGCTTAGTGACGCACATATCCATAGCAAAGACCGAAGTGGGAAAATTTAGTAGGGGTTGGATTTCAATTAGGCACTAACTCAGTGTCATCTCATCTGGCATAGTAGTGTGCTTTGATACTTGGCTAGAAAATAGCCATAGGAGAATACAAAGAGATTACTTACGCCTACAGTAGCGTTCTATATATTTGATTTCTGGTTGATCTGCTGGTGGCTGTACTTTCTGCAGTGCATGTACTAGCCAATTCTGAGCAATTTGTAGTGAGACTTGCGACTGCTGTGTTCTGCGCTTAGTGACGCACATATCCATAGCAAAGACCGAAGTGGGAAAATTTAGTAGGGGTTGGATTTCAATTAGGCACTAACTCAGTGTCATCTCATCTGGCATAGTAGTGTGCTTTGATACTTGGCTAGAAAATAGCCATAGCAATAGGATAGCATTGTTTGGTTTTAAAAACTCAAAAAAAAACAAAAAACACAAAAAAAAACAAAAAACACAAAAAAAAACCAAAAAAAGTTAAAAAAAAAAAAAAGTTATAACTCTCATTTTAAAAATGTTTAACCCGAGGGCTAGGGGTAGAGGACGAGGGCGGGGACGTGGGCGTCCAACTACTGCAGGGGTCAGAGGCCGTGGTCCTGGGCGGGGTGAGACACCACCTGCTGATGAGGGAGCAGGGGAACGCCGCAGAGCTACACTCCCTAGGTTCATGTCTGAAGTTACTGGGACTCGTGGTAGAGCACTGTTGAGGCCAGAACAGTGCGAACAGGTGATGTCGTGGATTGCTGACAATGCTTCGAGCAATTTGTCCACCACCAGTCAGTCTTCCACGCAGTCCACCCATGTCACCGAAATCGCCACTCCTCCAGCTCCTGCACCTCAGCCTCCTCCCCCCCAGTCTGCCCCCTCCCAGGAAAATTTGGCATTTGAACCGGCATACTCTGAGGAACTGTTTTCTGGACCCTTCCCACAGTCACAAACCACTTGTCCGGTTGCTGCTGAGCAATTTTCCGATGCCCAGGTTTTCCACCAGTCACAGTCTGTGGGTGATGATGACCTTCTTGACGTAGTGGAAGTGTGTAAAGAGGTGTCCGACGATGAGGAGACACGGTTGTCAGACAGTGGGGAAGTTGTTGTCAGGGCAGGAAGTCCGAGGGGGGAGCAGACTGAGGGCTCGGAGGATGATGAGGTGACAGACCCAAGCTGGGTTGAGAGGCCGGGTGAACACAGTGCTTCTGAGACGGAGGAGAGTCCTCGACCGGAACAGGTTGGAAGAGGCAGTGGTGGGGCCAGACGGAGAGGCAGGGCCAGAGCTGGTGCATCAGCGCCAAATGTGTCAACTAGTGAAGCTCCCGTGGCGAGGGCTCTTGCGGCGAGGGCTAGATCTTCAGAAGTCTGGAGGTTCTTTAAGGAAACACCGGATGACCGACGGACTGTGGTGTGCAACATTTGCCAAACCAGGCTCAGCAGGGGTTCCACCACTACTAGCTTAACTACCACCAGTATGCGCAGGCATATGAATGCTAAACACCCCACTCAGTGGCAACAAGCCCGTTCACCTCCGGCCGTGCACACCACTGCTCCTTCCCCTGTGTCAGCTGCTAGTCAGCCCCCTGCCCAGGACCCTGCCACAAAAACCCCATCGTCGCCTCCACGATCCTCCACAGCATCCACCAGCGTTCAGCTCTCCATACCCCAGACGCTGGAGCGGAAACGCAAATATAGTGCAACCCACCCG
Source organism: Engystomops pustulosus (assembly GCF_040894005.1). Taxonomy (NCBI): domain Eukaryota; kingdom Metazoa; phylum Chordata; class Amphibia; order Anura; family Leptodactylidae; genus Engystomops; species Engystomops pustulosus. The sequence continues at coordinate 81,027,475 of NC_092418.1, forward strand.
CACGCCCAAGCCCTTAATGTGCACATCTCCAGATTGCTTAGCCTGGAGATGCTGCCCTATAGGCTAGTAGAGACCGAGGCCTTTCGCAACCTCATGGCGGCGGCCGCCCCTCGGTATTCGGTCCCCAGCCGCCACTACTTTTCCCGATGTGCCGTCCCAGCCCTGCACCAGCACGTGTCAGACAACATCATCCGTGCCCTGACCAACGCCGTTTCTGACAAGGTCCACCTGACCACGGACACGTGGACGAGTGCTGCCGGGCAGGGCCACTATATATCGCTGACGGCACATTGGGTTAACTTGGTGGAGGCTGGGACCGAGTCTGACCCTGGGGCTGCTCATATACTGCCGACGCCGAGGATTGCGGGGCCTACCTCGGTCCAGGTGTTTCAGGCATACTATGCCTCCTCCTCCTCCCACCCCTCCTCCACCTCCTCCTCCGAACTACCATCCGTGGGCACGGCGCCATCAGTCGGTAGCTCTAGGCACAGCAGCAGTGCCGTCGCTAAGCGACAGCAGGCGGTGCTCAAACTGCTGAGCCTAGGCGACAAAAGGCACACCGCCCAAGAGCTATTACAGGGCATCACGGCGCAGACTGATCTGTGGCTGGCACCGCTGAACCTCAAGCCGGGAATGGTTGTGTGTGACAACGGCCGTAACCTGGTGGCGGCTCTGCAACTCGGCAGACTGACACATGTGCCATGCCTGGCCCATGTGTTAAATCTGATAGTTCAGCGTTTCCTCAAGACATACCCCAATCTGTCTGATTTGCTCACGAAGGTGCGCCGCATCTGTGCGCATTTCAGGAAGTCCAGCCCAGATGCTGCCACTCTCAGGGCAGCGCAGCGCCGCCTCCAACTGCCCGCTCACCGACTGTTGTGCGACGTGCCCACGAGGTGGAATTCAACACTGACCATGTTATCCAGAGTTTACCAGCAGCGCAGAGCGATTGTAGACTGCCAGATGTCAACTTCCACCAGAACTGGTAGTCAGGTCAGTCAGCTTCCTCAAGTCTACAATGAGGAGTGGACGTGGATGTCTGATATCTGTCAGGTGCTGAGTAACTTTGAGGAGTCAACACAGATGGTCAGTGGCGATGCCGCCATCATCAGCCTCACCATCCCGCTGCTTGGCCTGTTGAAAAACTCTCTGGTCAGCATGAAGTCGGAAGCTTTGCGCTCGTCACAAGAGACAGGGGAAGAATATTCCCTTGTTGATAGCCAAAGCACCCTCAGGTCTGTTTCTCAGCGCATATCGGAGGAGGTGGAGGTGGAGGAGGATGAGGAGGAAGAGGAGGAGAATGTTGGCGAGACACAAGAGGGGACCATTGTTGAGTCCTTCACTGTTCAGCGTGTATGGGCAGAAGAAGAGGAGTTGGAGGAGTTGGAGGAGGAGGAAATGGACAGTCAGGCCAGTGAGGGGAGTGAATTCTTACGCGTTGGTACTCTGGCGCATATGGCAGATTTCATGCTAGGCTGCCTATCCCGTGACCCTCGCGTTCAAAGAATTTATTCCAGCACCGATTACTGGGTGTTCACTCTCCTGGACCCACGGTACAAGCAAAATCTTCCCACTCTCATCCCTGCAGAGGAAAGGAGTGTGAGAATGCATGAATACCAGCAGGCCCTGGTGCACAAGCTGAAACAGTATTTCCCTTCTGACAGCGCTAGCGGCAGAGTGCGTAGTTCTGCGGGACAAGTAGCGAGGGAGAGTAGGCGAGCAGGCAGCTTGTCCAGCACTGGCAAGGGTACGCTTTACAAGGCTTTTGCCAGCTTTATGTCACCCCAGCAAGACACTGTCACCTGTCCCCAGTCTCGGCAGAGTAGGGCTGATCTTTACAGAAAGATGGTGAGGGAGTACGTAGCTGACCATACCATCGTCCTAAATGATCACACAGCTCCCTACAACTACTGGGTTTCAAAGCTGGACATGTGGCACGAACTGGCGCTGTACGCCTTGGAGGTTCTTGCCTGCCCTGCCACTAGCGTCTTGTCCGAGCGGGTTTTCAGTGCAGCTGGTGGCATCATCACCGATAAGCGTACACGCCTGTCGACTGACAGCGCTGACAGGCTGACGCTTATTAAAATGAATAAAGGCTGGATTTCTCAGAATTTCCAATCTCCACCAGGTGAAGGAAGCTCAACCTGAATAATTGATCCACTCCTCCTCCTCCTCATTTTCCTCCTTCTCCTCCTCTTTGTACAGTAAAGCAGAGGAAAATGGCTATTTTTTGACAGGGCCCACTGGCTCTTGCTATAGTACTTCATGCATTTAATTTTTCTGGAGGGCCACCTACCCGGTCCTCTGTTTGAAACAATTTTTGTGAGTGCCACATACAGGCACTCAATCTATTCCATTTTTCTGGAGGGCCACCTACCCGGTCCTCTGTTTTAAAAAATTTTTGGGACTGCCACATACAGGCACTCAATCTATTCCATTTTACTGGAGGGCCACCTACCTGCTCCTCTGGTTTGAAACATTTTTGGGACTGCCACATACAGGCACTCAATCTATTCCATTTTACTGGAGGGCCACCTACCTGCTCCTCTGGTTTGAAAAATGTTTGGGACTGCCACATACAGGCACTCAATCTATTCCATTTTACTGCAGGGCCACCTACCTGCTCCTCTGGTTTGAAACATTTTTGGGACTGCCACATACAGGCACTCAATCTATTCCATTTTACTGGAGGGCCACCTACCTTCTCCTCTGGTTTGAAAAATGTTTGGGACTGCCACATACAGGCACTCAATCTATTCCATTTTACTGGAGGGCCACCTACCTGCTCCTCTGGTTTGAAAAATTTTTGGGACTGCCACATACAGGCACTCAATCTATTCCATTTTACTGCAGGGCCACCTACCTGCTCCTCTGGTTTGAAACATTTTTGGGACTGCCACATACAGGCACTCAATCTATTCCATTTTACTGGAGGGCCACCTACCTGCTCCTCTGGTTTGAAAAATGTTTGGGACTGCCACATACAGGCACTATCCAAATTAAATTGTCTCCATAGCAGCCTCCACACGTTGTCTCCATTGCTACCTCCAAAAGTCGTCCATATAGCTGCCTCCATACATCGTCCCTTTATCAAACGAGGTGTGTCAGGCAGAAATTTGGGTTGTTTTCATGGATTCCACATCAAAGTTGTTAACTTTGTCGCCACCCTGCTGTGTTATCCACAAAATATACTGGCAAACTTTTACCATTTAGGGATATTATTTCAGCGCTTCTTGCGCATCTGTTTACATTCCCCTCACCCGGCATATCCTAAACTTATAAGAACGCTACTACACTTGATCTTATACAAAAGGTTCTTAGAAGTGCTGTTTGGGGAGTAGCCTAGAGACAGGGGCTTGGATTGGCGAAAGCTCGCCTGGCAGCGGAGCGCCAGCTCCATGCGCATCATGCGCTTCTTGCGCATCTGTTTACATTCCCCTCACCCGCCATATCCCAAACTTATAAGAACGCTACTACACTTAACTTGGTGCAGGCTGGGACCGAGTCTGACCCTGGGGCTGGTCATATACTGCCGACGCAGAGAATTGCGGGGCCTACCTCGGTCCAGGTCTCAAAGGCCTACTATACCTCCTCCCACCCCTCCTCCACCTCCTCCTCCTCCGAATTACCATCCGTGGGCATGGCGCCATCAGTCGGTAGCTCTAGGCACAGCAGCAGTGCCGTCGCTAAGCGACAGCAGGCGGTGCTGAAACTGCTGAGCCTAGGCGATAAAAGGCACACCGCCCAAGAGCTATTACAGGGCATTCCACATCAAAGTTGTTAACTTTGTCGCCACCCTGCTGTGTAATCCACAAAATATACTTGCAAACTTTTACCATTTAGGGATATTATTTCAGCGCTTCTTGCGCATCTGTTTACATTCCCCTCACCCGCCATATCCTAAACTTATAAGAACGCTACTACACTTGATCTTATACAAAAGGTTCTTAGAAGTGCTGTTTGGGGAGTAGCCTAGAGACAGGGGCTTGGATTGGCGAAAGCTCGCCTGGCAGCGGAGCGCCAGCTCCATGCGCATCATGCGCTTCTTGCGCATCTGTTTACATTCCCCTCACCCGCCATATCCCAAACTTATAAGAACGCTACTACACTTAACTTGGTGCAGGCTGGGACCGAGTCTGACCCTGGGGCTGGTCATATACTGCCGACGCAGAGAATTGCGGGGCCTACCTCGGTCCAGGTCTCAAAGGCCTACTATACCTCCTCCCACCCCTCCTCCACCTCCTCCTCCTCCGAATTACCATCCGTGGGCATGGCGCCATCAGTCGGTAGCTCTAGGCACAGCAGCAGTGCCGTCGCTAAGCGACAGCAGGCGGTGCTGAAACTGCTGAGCCTAGGCGATAAAAGGCACACCGCCCAAGAGCTATTACAGGGCATTCCACATCAAAGTTGTTAACTTTGTCGCCACCCTGCTGTGTAATCCACAAAATATACTTGCAAACTTTTACCATTTAGGGATATTATTTCAGCGCTTCTTGCGCATCTGTTTACATTCCCCTCACCCGCCATATCCTAAACTTATAAGAACGCTACTACACTTGATCTTATACAAAAGGTTCTTAGAAGTGCTGTTTGGGGAGTAGCCTAGAGACAGGGGCTTGGATTGGCGAAAGCTCGCCTGGCTGCAGAGCGCCAGCTCCATCCCAAGATCCAACTAACATAGTTGCAGCACCTTTAATCTACTACTAGTTCACTGCCTCCATAATAATAATAATAATAATCTTTATTTATATAGCGTCATCATATTCCGTAGCGCTTTACAAATCATAGGAAACAAATACAAATGTAATGTAACAGAGCACAACATTTGTATGGAACAACAGGAGTGAGGTCCCTGCTCGCCAGAGCTTACGGTTTATGAAGATGATGGGGTAACACTAGGTAAAAGAATATTTAATGGTCAAGCCATTCTTCTTAGGGAATAGAAAAAAATATAATAAATGGAATTGCTGTCGCTTGAACCACTCAGCCGTCATCTTATATACCAGGTCCAGGGTGAATGGGACTGCAGACAAGTCTGGTGCCTGTTGGTTGCTGGATAACAGATGGGAGGACGACACAGGACGGGTTAGTAGAAGAGTTAAAACTTCATGCAGTTAATGAGTGTTATAGGCTTGCCTAAAGAAATGGGTTTTAAGAGCACGTTTGAAACTTTGGAGGTTAGGTATTAGTCTGATAGTCCGGGGCAGAGCATTCCATAGAATTGGTGCAGCTCTAGAGAAGTCTTGGAGACGCGAGTGGGAGGTCCGCACTAGGGTAGAGGTTAATCTAAGATCACTGGCGGATCTAAGAGCACGGGTTGGGCGATAGACTGAGATAAGAGAGGAGAGGTAGGGGGGTGCAGCATTATACAGAGCTTTATGGATGAGGGTTATTATTATTTTAAACTGTATTCGAAAGGAGACTGGCAGCCAGTGCAGCGACTGGCATGAACTGTAAGCATACATGGTCCCCTTATCAAACGAGCTGTGTCAGGCAGAATTTTGGGTTGTTTTCATGGCTTCCATGTTAACTTTGTCGCCACCCTGCTGTGTAATCCACAAAATATACTGGCAAACTTTTATCATGTAGCGATATTATTTGAGCGCTTCTTGCTCACCTCCTTTGGTTCCTCTCTGACACCCATTGGTTTGAAGCCTGAGTCCAATTAGGGTATGTCGCCATGCCACTCTCTAGCCTGCTGCCGCTGCCTCTGCATGCCGTCCCCTATAGTGTCAGGGTCAATTATTGGATGTTTTAGATGCTATCTAGCTTCATTCTGTCACTCTGTCATGGCCATGCTGTTGCCCATAATTTTGGCATAATGGTGCGATTAGGCAGCCTCAGAGGCATCCATGCATGCTGCCCCTGCTGTTTCCTGTCCATTTCCGTGGTGTTTCCATCCTTTTCTGAGGTTCCCAGGTGTTTGGCCAAGCTTCCCTGTGCAGAGCCTTGGTCCCCTTGAAAAATGCTCGAGTCTCCCATTGACTTCAATGGGGTTCGTTATTCGAGACGAGCACTCGAGCATCGGGAAAAGTTCGTCTCGAATAACGAGTACCCGAGCATTTTAGTGTTCGCTCATCTCTAGCAGCAAAGCATCTGGATTGATAGGATATATTAGGAAAACAAGCTTATTTTTGTATTTGTTGCTAGTTTATTGTTTAGTCAAAAAACTGGAGCTAAATTACTGCTAAAAAATGAAAAGTCGCTAAAACAACCAAAAAAAAAAACAAATACAAAAAAATCTGACCTTTAGTGTAATCATCTTATAGAACTTATCGCAAAATTGCAAAATATACATAATACGCAGCTCAGATGGCATGTTTCTTTTAGTAGACATTCTTTATAATATGAAATGTATAGCATAGTTGCTTGCTGTGGGCACCTGCTTCCCCTTTTCAGTTTCTGCACATCACTCCTGTTTTATTTTTTTATGCACAAAGAAATGTGTTAATTGGGTGATAAATTCAGTGTTATAAAGCCGCAGCTATTATTCTCTTCTGTTTTATGGTGTGAACTTCTCAAGTTTAGTTATGAAAACCAAAGTTTAGCTTTCCAAAGAGATTTATTTTTTTCTTCATTAATCCTAAAATGTAATTATATCGATATAATTCTATGCAGTAAAATATAAGAATTTACATATATTTATTACTTTGGTACTGGTGTGTGATCATGTGACCAAAATATACTGTAGATTGAGGTCAATGAAAGTCTGGAAAATGATATATTGTACAGTATCATTCATAGATACATATACAAATCTAATAATTTTCAGGTATCAAATCGGAATATTTTCTGATTTGCTTTGGACAAATGCTATATATGTGGTGACGACAGAAGTCTAACACATCCATTGAAATGTTTATTGATTTCAAGGCACTTATAATGGTATCTGTTGTTGTCCATTTTTACCATTTTCCACCATTGTAAGGATTTTGTTATGATTGTTCTAGTGAAACCTGACTACGGTATTTCAAAAATCATTAAACAATAAATAAAAAAAATATATACCAATTTCCAGGACAATTACCACCAAAAAAAACAGGGGGAGATTTATTACTAAAAAAATTTCTGCACCACATTTATATAGAGTTTTAGACAGTTTTCTGTCTCTCATACAACTAGCTTGACAAAAGGGGCGTGAACTTTGAAAAGGGGGCGTGGTCTCGCACCAAAAAGGTCAGTGCGCCAAAAATACTGCTGATCTGACTGAATTTTGCCCTAATTTTCTGGCGTAAAGAAAGCCAACTAACAGGAGGTACAGAGTACGACTAGACAGTCTTATAGTAGGACAGATTTATCACCCAGCACTAGACACTTATTTGAATATGGTGCAGAACAAGACTGTCTAGTCTAACTCTGCATTGTCTAAACTTGGGACACTTTTTATAAATCTGCCCCATTGATTCAGACCCGAATCTTTGAAGGATTTCAGCAAACCTTTAGTGAAGCGGATCTTGAATGATTCACTCCTCTGTAATTGTATACTTATCTTAGCGATGCTGATTACTAGCATTTCCTTTACAATAACATATGAACTGTAAATGTACATCTAATAAAAATATATGTTATGTCAGGCACGCCACCGGAAAATTCCCTGATTTCCCAGATGAAGAAGATGGTGGATCGAAGGCTATTTTTGCACAGAAGACTCCAGAACAGGTATCACAACTAAATAACACCAAAACCACATATTATATTACTGCTCACAATACTTGTTTCTTGCCCGAATCGCGTCAAAGCCTTGTGGGTCTGCACATGAATATTAAAGAAAATTTGCCACCAGGATGCAGTGCTTCTAAACCCAGCACACTCGCATAGTGGCATGAGCCTCAGGGGCTCCTGACTACATTGCAAAAGCCCCTTCTAGCTCCATCATCAGATAATTGTTCACCTCCCCATTCCCCCATTCTACCCACCTCCTCCCTCGCCAGTTGTTATGTCAGCCGGCTCTCGCCAATTCCCACACACTGCTTCTGTGATGTAGCCAGGAGCCCCTGAGGCTAATTTTTCTAAAAAATAAGTTATTAAAAGTACAAAGAAAAATGGATCCAGTTTCAGGAGGCACATGCCAGGACGTAATGCGCTTGGTTTATAAGCACGACATCCGTGCGGTAGATTTCCTAATGGATTTTTGAATAAACAAATATTCTTTTAAGGAAACACTTGGATGGATATTTCTTTTGGTCAACCCAACTACGTACCCTGACATCCTAAATGCTTAATAATTGTCTATTGTCCACACTTATGGGTAATGTTTAATTAAGTCACCAAGACAAGAGGAGGCACAGGTCAGGGATATAGGAGACGGATGCCTTTTACCTTATCCCAGCTGTCAGCTGTCACTTTGTATCTCTGAACAATAAAAGATTGAAAGTGAAGCCAGATGCAATGTAACATTTCCATCTCTGGCTACTGCAGTCATAGGTTTTTTTTTCGGTTTTATCCCTGTCACTAGATCTGTAGCCTGGTGGAATAGGATCCTAATCTCCCTTGTGTATGTTACTGCCCTGCTCCTGCCTAAGCTTTGTACTCTGGCTCCTGCCTTTGATCCCCGGAGCGATAATAAGTATTAAATGTTAGCACATGACACCGAATACCCCTGGAGAGCGGGGCCTTAGTCTGCCAGGCCTAGTCAAGGTCCTGCTACTATGTCAGGGTCTGCTCCCATAAAGCCTAAAGCTTTCACACACAATACAGATTCTTTCCAGATTTTGATATCTTTATTAAATAAAAATGTAAAGTCTCTGGCAGAGGCTGGATGTCCGCTCTTTAGGCCAATAGAAAAGGACTATCATGTTCCAAATAAGCCGTGTTAAACAGCATGTTAAAAGCAACCTGTCTGTGTCCTGCTGTCAATATAGTCTGTAATGACAGTCTGGAGGATCTGAAAGTAATAGTGGGCAGCAGACAAGAAGAGAATATGGCCCGAGCAGAAGTTCTGCCAAAGACTCGGCATTTGCAGCAGACACACATCTTGTGTCCAGATATCTGCAACCAGTGACTATCTCACCAAAATGCCAAAGATGAGATTGAAATGGAATCTTTAGGCACATAAATAATGCCGTAATGTCCTATAGTAAGAAACTGATATTAAAGACACATGTTTAACCCTTGAGTAAGTGTTCTATGAGTTAGAGCCTTTGACTTGAGTTAGGAGAGAATGGTAGGGAAAGATATGAAGCTGGATACATTTTGAAAGGGGTAGCCCTAAACTTATAATATATCACCTGTAAACAGGATACATTATCATACATTATTATCATAGGAGTATACATCATTATCAGCACTTAGTGCCAGCGTATAATAGTGCTCCGCCACCCAGCACTAGAAAGATGTATCAGGAGGCTCTTGTTTCCTGATAAAACCGCTGGGTAGCACTTATACACCAGTATGGACCTGGTATAGTATTGTGCCACAGCCTGTGCCTGAACATAGCCTGTGCAGGTTATAGGCAGTGCGCAGGTGCAGAAACGCCGCTTGGCGTGGAGGTGGCATAAGGGTTGGAAGAGGCGCATAGGAATAGGTTTTGCACCAGGAATTGTGCAAAAGAATTGCGCTTGATATACAGTTTTCATATGTTCAAGCCTTGATAAACGTGTCTACTGTTATAAATTTTTCTCTATGCTGATTAACAGGGTCGGCTTCAGGTTTCAGTAGGCCCCTGGGTGACAGAGGCTCAATGGGCCCCTTTTCTGTCAACTCACATAGCAGCATTAAAAATTCTGAAACTAAAACAGTCTCCTGTTCCCTAAAATATTCCTTAGTTTAACATGCCAAACACCCTCCTCATTGTTATTTTATATACAGCCCCCCTCACCTCCATGAATTCCTTATGTAAAGCCTTATGTGGGCCCCCCCAGCAGCTCTGGGCCTCGACACTTGCCTGAGTATGCCCAGTGCTGGCGCCGGCCCTGCTTATTTACAATGCGTTTTCAAGATGTATGGCAGCATGGTTCCTCTAAAGATTTAAGATTTAGGAGCTTATCTAGTACTTTGAGCCTGAAGTCTGTCTTGTCTGCATTTTCTGTGTAGATAACGTAAATTATTTGTTCCATGGTAGTCATAATTTCAGGTTAATGAGAGCCCTGGCTACAGTGTCCTACATTGGAAAATTGACATAACCCAGAAAACTATCTGACCCCTACTTTATCTCACTTACAGTTCTGAGATGAGCCACCATTTATATTCATATTAGTTTACATACTAAACTAGTAGAAATGTATCTTCCCCACAACAAAAGGTTAAGAGTGTTGAAATCTGAGGACAAGTTCCTCATATACGTAAAAAAGGAGGTTGGGTGCTCCCATTGCATTCAGTGGGTTTGATTTACACACATCTAACTGGCTTCAAAGGGTCTGCCAGCTGGTTGGTGGCTTTAAAAGTACTACTAGTCCTGTCCAATCTCTAACCTTTCCCAAAATACTTTTCTATTACATTTCTATAATTTCTACATTAAATCAATAGTTCACTGGAGGATATTCGGACATCCTGGTAGACTTCCTGATGCCTCCTAGTACTTTCCTTCTGCTTACTTACTACAAACATGATGCCATATCTAAAAAGTAACTGTTCTACAAACCAATGTTAGGGCGGCACGGTGGCTGAGTGAGTAGAACTTCTGCCTTACAGCGCTGGGGTCCTGGGTTCAAATCCCACCCAGGTCAACATCTGCAAGGAGTTTGTATGTTCCGTGTTTTCGTGGGTTTCCTCGGGTACTCCAGTTTCCTCCCACACTCCAAAACATACTGTTAGATTGTGAACCCCATGGACAGGGACCAATTTGACATGCTTTGTGCAGCGCTGCGTAATCTGTGTGCGCTATATAAATAAAGAATTATTATTATTATGTGCAGGCATATCAGTTGGACGAAGGTCTGAAAACTAGGGCCTCCACCAATCAGCTGTTTGTTAGAATACAATTACACTACTACTAAAGATAGGCCAAAAATATCAAAAGCCAATAAGAAAACATTTAATTGTGGTAGGGAAAGTTCCTTTAGGCGAGTGCTGACATGGATAAATACTGTATTGGACACGCTATACATGAAACATGACTGATGGTTTCTACATTTTCCTTATGCTGTACAGGTTGCTGCAGAGCTAGCAGCTAAAGAAGAAGCCAAAGATAAAAAGAAGAAAGAAAAGGGGAAAAAGGAAAAGGGGAAAAAGAAAGGAAAAAAGGAAAAGGATAAAGGCAAAGGGAAAAAGGGGAAAGGCAAGGAGGAGGTAAGAAAGCATCCCTGCTGGTTCCATATGAAGGAATGAAAAATCTCAAGAGCCCTTTAAGTCTGTCTCACATTTCATGAGTACAGCAGATATAAGAACACAGCATAAACTTGTAGTAAACTGTATCAATTACCAGCAAAAACAACATGTATTAGCAACAGAGAAACTTTACAAGCTCTCACAATGGTTACTACAATTACTGGTCAGAATCAGAAAGAAATACATAGAAAATGCCTCGAAAACACCAAATATATCATCCCGGAATAACTTTCTTAAGAACTCTTCCATTGGGCTCTATCTCCGTTTTATCAGTGTTTTCTCTGACCTTTAAGATGGCCAAATGCATTAATACCACCATGTGTTTACAGCGCTCAGAAATCTAACTTTTATTCAGATTTATTGAGAGTGACTTTGACGATAAGAATTAGAAAGAACATGGAAAACTTGATAACACGGCTTACGCAAAATCTGGATGGACTGACTATGTAGACGAGATTCCAAAAGTATCTGGCTTGGGGTTACATAGTTAAAGGGGAATTCCCATTTCAACAAATTAATGTTATTGTTTGTAATATAAAAAGTTATAAAACTTTCCAATATACTTTCTTTATAGATTCCTCACAGTTTTCTAGATCTCTCCTTGATGTGCTTCTATAGAAAGCTTCTATGTTTACGTTAAGTGGACAGAAATCTGTCCATGGTCACACAGGTGCACAGCTCCTTAGTATCAGAGAGTAATCAGAGATCACCTGTGTGACCATGGTCAGATTTCTGTCCACTGGAAGTAAAGATAGAAGCTTTCTATAGAAGGACAGCAAGCAGAGATCTAGAAAACGGTGAGGAATTGATACAGAAAGTATATTGGAAAATTGTATAACTTTTTATAATGCATACAATAACATTAATTTGCAGAAATGGGAACACCCCTTTAAGACTCATTCATGTGGCCATAAACATGTGCCTCTGCATACAAAACAATTGTGCATGTGTGATGAGATTGTATTTGTAATGTGGTGTAACTATGGCGCATGTTCTGTTAGATTTTTGGTTTACTGAGATAATCCCTTCCATATGCTGCCATGTGGTGTGAGCTCTTCTGTAGCTGTGACCAGGGGCATGGTGAAAGGATTCTGTCCATTTCACCACACGCACATATATAACTAACCATATGTGCATGTAGATGACTTGGAAAGTAGTACAGTCGTTCCATTGTTTTGAGCATTGAAGTTTGTAATGTGGATAAAATATTAGTTTTCTCTAGTTTAATGTCAATGAGCTGTTTAGTTAGTATTGGGCTGGGGAAGGGGGGGGGGAGGGGTTAGGGCCCACCAGTGTAGTTCATTCTGGGGGCCCACCTAGTGCTACATGTATATTAAATGAACATTTTTAGGCCATGCTGATACAATTCATTTGCATTTTTATTTTTAAATGCGTTGCAAACACATTATTATTAATCATAGTAAAAACAGATGTGTTTTGAGTTGATGGCCTGTCATCTGCCCTAACATTGTGTCTCCCTCATCTCCCCTAACATTGTGTCTCCCTCATCTCCCCTAACATTGTGTCTCCCTCATCTCCCCCTAACATTGTGACTCCTCATATTGTGGACACATCATATTGTGGCCCCCTCTAATCTCCCTCTCATACCATGACCCCCTTCTCATCTCCCCATCATATTTCTGCCTGCCTCATATTGTGGGTAGTATTTTAAGAGGGTGACAACGCGCTCTATGTGGAGACTTGGAGTAGGGCTTAACGTCACACTGTGAGGTGTGGCAGACTGTGTGGTAGGAAAGCTGCTGCGTCCTCTGGTACTCAGGGTGTGAAGCCTGGAAAGTTTAGGAGCAGTTTGTGTCTTTGAACCAGTATTTTGGTCGCGCTGCTTATGACAAAGATACAGGTAGTTGACAGTTATTACACGTATCAAAGTGAGTTTTTCAGTGGTTCAAAATTTATTACAACAATAATAATTCTTGGATATAAATATCTTGGGTTAAAATTATTTGTAAAATGTGGACTACGCGTTTCGGGGCGGGATTGGCCCCTTCTTCAGGTCCAGATGTTTCTGTAACGGGTAGAGATAGTAGTTTCACACAATCTTTCGGGGATTTTACAATGAAAATACACAGTATTGTTTAAACATAATGTATATACAATCTTGCTGGAAAAAACGGTAACAACCTTTTTTCAGTATACAAGTAGTGATCATAAAATGGTAGTGATCCCAAAACAGAATGTAACAAAATATATATATATAGAGTGGGTCAATAAAAATCATAAAATACATAAAATTCATAAGTGATACATAGAAAATTTTTTTTTTTATAAAATAGCAATAGAAAGCCAGACTTATTGAAGATGGTTATTAAATCATCAATACATAGTAGGTTATAAATTATAGATTATAGATTAAAAACTAAAGATTAAATTCTTTGGAGGTAAAATCCAAACGGTTGGACCAAAAAAATTTAGTAGTACTAACCTCTCTGTGCTAGGAGGATGTATGCAGACTTTTAGCTGATTGCTATAGGGGAGAGATGTTATATGTTATGGGCATCCGATAAAGGGGATATGTAGTGGTGAGGTATAAAATGTAAAAGAGACTAACCTCTTGCGCCGGAGTGTGATGGATAACATCTAAGCCCCAGAGGACCTATATTAAAGTGACCCCGTGAGACTGAAATGTAAGGAAGTCCGTCATGATTAAAGCGTCACCGTAATGTGGGAAGTAGAGGCTAATGAGGACTTACTCAGTATCTTGTCTGTTCCTGCCTGCAGCAGCTGGGTGAATGATCGCTGCTTGTGGTGCGAGCCGGCTTTAAATAGCGTTGGGGGGAGGGCGCATGCGCGATGTAATCAAAATGTACTGCGCGTGCGCCACAGTCCGGGACTTGTACGTGGAGAAGGGTAAAGAAGAGATTCGAGGAATGTTGCGAGGCGGAATGTCCAAAGGTATAGGTAAGAAGATGTAAGTATCGGAGAATTTGTTTCTGGGGGAAGGGGGGGGGGGGGGTTCAGGGGTCGGAGAGCGGAAGCCTATATTCAAGGAGAGGAGAGTTAGTTCAGTCGGCAATTCCAGCAATGCAGACCATTCTAGTAATGGTCAAGTGTAAGTATGCCTAGTACTTGTGACCTCTGAAGTGTATTTAATAAAGAATTATCAAATTTTTTCAATGGTTTCATTAAGACCAAATGGACTCATGGTGTTAAGTTTGAAGATCCAATAGTTCTCCCTCTTTATAAGTTGATTTTGTCTATTAGGGAAATGCTTTGGAATCTGTTCTATAATACTTGCTTTAACCTGGGAGAAGTCTTTGTTATGGTGGAACTTAAAATGTCTAGAGACGCTGTGTAGTAGGTACCCTGCTTTGGTCTTACTGCGATGTGTATTGATGCGCTCCCTAAAGGGTTGTATGGTGCGGCCAACATATTGGAGGGAGCATGGACATTCTAATAGATAAATGACATGATCAGAGGAACAGTTGACAAATGATTGTATTGAGAATGTCTCAGATGTCGTATGAGACGTAAAGGTTTGTGCCTTGTGTTGCATGATCATGCATGTCAGGCATCTCGGGCTATTGCACCTGAAAGAGCCTTTTACTGCTGGGAACAAGGTGTTGTGTTGGAGATTAGGGGTGGCATTCTTCGTAGTGGAACGCAACCTTGTCGGTGCCAAAAATGTTTTTAAAGTTGGAGCTCTTTTGAATGTGAGCATGGGGTTCTTGGCGAGAATCTTTGCCAAGTAAGGATCTTGCTGGAGTATTGGCCAGTGTTTGTTTAAAATTGATCTGATAGTCGTATGGTCGGATGAGTAAGTGGTGATGAAATTAAGGTGCCAGTTAGTTTCTGCCGTGGAGGTTTTTTCGGATGGAAGTAAGCAGTCGTCTTGAGTTAAGTTATTCGCCTTTTGATATGCGTCCTTAATGATGTTAAGGGGGTACCCTTTTTGTATAAACCGTTCCTTCAAGATCTCCGATTGTTCTATGTATGTTGGTACTGTGGCGCACGCGCAGTACATTTTGATTACATCGCGCATGCGCCCTCCCCCCAACGCTATTTAAAGCCGGCTCGCACCACAAGCAGCGATCATTCACCCAGCTGCTGCAGGCAGGAACAGACAAGATACTGAGTAAGTCCTCATTAGCCTCTACTTCCCACATTACGGTGACGCTTTACTCATGACGGACTTCCTTACATTTCAGTCTCACGGGGTCACTTTAATATAGGTCCTCTGGGGCTTAGATGTTATCCATCACACTCCGGCGCAAGAGGTTAGTCTCTTTTACATTTTATACCTCACCACTACATATCCCCTTTATCGGATGCCCATAACATATAACATCTCTCCCCTATAGCAATCAGCTAAAAGTCTGCATACATCCTCCTAGCACAGAGAGGTTAGTACTACTAAATTTTTTTGGTCCAACCGTTTGGATTTTACCTCCAAAGAATTTAATCTTTAGTTTTTAATCTATAATCTATAATTTATAACCTACTATGTATTGATGATTTAATAACCATCTTCAATAAGTCTGGCTTTCTATTGCTATTTTATAAAAAAAAAATTTTCTATGTATCACTTATGAATTTTATGTATTTTATGATTTTTATTGACCCACTCTATATATATATATATTTTGTTACATTCTGTTTTGGGATCACTACCATTTTATGATCACTACTTGTATACTGAAAAAAGGTTGTTACCGTTTTTTCCAGCAAGATTGTATATACATTATGTTTAAACAATACTGTGTATTTTCATTGTAAAATCCCCGAAAGATTGTGTGAAACTACTATCTCTACCCGTTACAGAAACATCTGGACCTGAAGAAGGGGCCAATCCCGCCCCGAAACGCGTAGTCCACATTTTACAAATAATTTTAACCCAAGATATTTATATCCAAGAATTATTATTGTTGTAATAAATTTTGAACCACTGAAAAACTCACTTTGATACGTGTAATAACTGTCAACTACCTGTATCTTTGTCATATTGTGGGTTCCCTCTTATTGTGCCGCTCCCCATTTCATCCCTCTTTAATGTGGCCCCCTCTCATCTCCCCCTATTACTGTGGCTTCTTCTCATTCCTCCCTCTAATTGTGGCTCCCTCATCTCCTACTCACATTGTAGCCCCTCATTTCCCCCTCCCTCTTGTGGCTCCCTGATCCCCTCTATTATATGATCCTCCTCATATTGTGGCCCCATCACTCTTATTGTGAGCCCCCTCATCTCACCCCTCTTATTGATGGTCCCCTCTCATCTTGCCCCTCTTATTGTGACCCCCTCTCATCTCCCCCATTACAGTGGCCCCTTCTCATTTTCCCCCTCCAATTGTGACCCCTTTAATCTCCCACTTTTATTGTGGCCCCACTATTATGGCTCTATTATTGTGGGTCCCATCTCATTTTGTCCCTCTTATCATGGATCCCTTCTCATCTCCCCCTATTACTGTGGTCCCCTCTTATCTTCCACTTTTATTGTGGTCCTTCCTCATCTCACCCCTCTTATTGAGGTTCCCCTCTCATATATTGTGGCCCCTTTCATCTTCCCTCTAGCTGTCCCCCACTGTGATCTCCTCTCCTATTATTTCAGGACACTCTCATCTCCGCCCTCCTTGTGTGGGCCCTCTAACCTCCCTTTTTTCATGTGGGCCCCCTCATCTAAACCTCATTTTTGGACCACACCCATCTCCCTTCTCTCATTGTGGCCACCTCTCCTCTTTGCAGTGTAATTAAAAATATAATAGATACCAGATAACACAGATGGCAATGACATCATTATATCTCTCCTGCTGGCCTGCTGTACACAATGGAGAGACATGATGATGTGAGAAGCTCTTCGCAAAATCATTGATTTTAACTCTATCTGTGTCCAGAAGATGCAGATAAAGTTGACGACCCGGATGGAATAAGCAAGGGGTGGAGTCAGTGGTGATGGGGAGGGGACAATTGTGATTGGGGGTGAAGTCAGTGGGTGTTGGGGCCCACCAATGGTCTCACTGTTATAACTGTGGGTCAGTCCAACCCTGTGTACCATGGTATTTTGTGCTTGGAGTGCTGCCCAGCTTCACCCCCAATTTCACACATTTCTCTGCAATGTGCAGTACATCTCTGTGTCTCGCATATCTTTCTCACTGTTATTTGCATTCCACATATAAATAATACACTTGGTGACAGTGTCCTGGTGACACCACAAACCAGCATCACACTCTTTCTATCCAGCCTCTATATGCGGCTTTTGATAAAAATCTTAAGTGTGCGCCATTTTGGTGGGCTTCTGCTCATGAATATGTCACAATACGCCTGGGGAAAATGTAGAGCATAGATTAGAGTGCAGGCGCCCAAACTCCAACCAGACTGCGTATATGTGAGATTCTGATTACAAGCATCAGGGAGACATAGGGTGAAGAGGACAACACTGGGTGGCATAACTACAGTCCACCACCCACAGTCCACCAGACACTTCCAGCACAATCTATATGGTCATATGGATCATTATATATGGATGGTGTATCTGTATCTGATGGTGTACGCAGTACATAGTTCATGGCTTACACCAACAGGACTAAGGTATTTCATCAGTGAAGGAGCTTATGTCAGTAGATCATTAATACGAGGACTTTGTGACCATTGATAAACCCGCTAGAAGGCACATTTAACCAAACTGTGGCACCTCTGACAGGAATGCTAGAAAGGCTTTAACCCCTTAAGGACGGAGGGTTTTCCGGCTCATTTCTCGCTCTCCAACTTCAAAAATCCATAACTTTTTCATTTTTACGTGTACAGACCTGTGTGAGGGCTTATTTTGTGCGTAACAAATTTTACTTTCCCGTAATGTTATTTATTTTAACATGCCGTGTACTGCGAAGCTGAAAAAAAATTCCAAATGTGGAAAAATTGAAAAAAAACCGCACGTGCGTCACGTTCTTGTGGGCTCAGTTTTTACGACTTTCACTCTTCGCTCCAAATAACACGCCTACTTTATTCTTTGGTTCGGTGCGATCGCGGTGATACCAAATTTATATAGGTTTTATTGTGTTTTAATACATTTTCAAAAATTAAACGAATGTGTACAAAAAAGAAAAAAAATTTTTTGCCATCTTCTGACGCTAATAACTTTTTCATACTTTGGCGCACGGAAATGTGTGAGGGGTCATTTTTTGCGAAATGAGGCGACGTTTTCATTGCTACCATTTTGAGGTCTGTGCGACATTTTGATCATTTTTTATTTCATTTTTTATGTTATGTAAAAAGGTGTAAAAGTCGCATTTCGGACATTTGGGCGCCATTTCCCGCCTCGGAGGTCACCGCCGGCCGTAACCGTTTTTATATTTTGATAGATCGGGCATTTTGGGACGCGGCGATACCTAATATGTCTGTGATTTTTACTGTTTGTTATGTTTTATATCCGTTCTAGGGAAAGGGGGGTGATTTGAACTTTTAATATTTTATTAATTTTTTTTATTTTTTAAACTTTTTTTTTTCTTTTTTTTTTCACTATTTTTTAGACCATCTAGGGTACAATAACCCTAGATGATCAGATCGCTCCTACCATATACTGCAATACTACAGTATTGCAATATATGGCGTTTTTGCAGGTCTTACATTACAATGAGCCACTGGCTCATTGTAACGAACCTGCATAAACCATGTAGCCTCGTGTCAAGAGAAGACCCGAGGCTACCATGGTAACCGATCGCCGCCCCCCGATGACGTTCGGGGGCGTGGCGATCGAAAAAAAGATGGCGGCGCCCGCGCGCCGCCGTCTTTTAAACGCCGCCCGCGACTTTGCGGGCGGCGTTTAGAGGGTTAATAGCCGCGATCGGTGCAAGCACCGACCGCGGTTATTAGCGGTGGGGGTTTTGTGCAAAATGCAAAAACCCCCACCTCTGTATGAAGAGGACTCAGCCCGTGAGCCCTCTTCATACTTCCCTTATACCTCTGCGCCGTAGAGCTACGGCGCAGAGCGTTAAGGGGTTAAAGGAAATCTACAATTTTTTAAAAGTAAAAAACATCTACGGATACTTACCTACGCTCCTCTTCATCTTGATCCCAAGGCTTGTCTTCCCTAAGCTTGACACACCGGGATCACCTAGAACAGTGATGGCGAACCTATGGCACTGGTGCCAGAGGCGGCACTCAGAGCCCTTTCTATGGGCACCCGGGCCATCGCCCCAGCACACCAGACAGGACTCAAAGAATCTTCCTGCAGTTCCAAACAACTTAAAAGATGCTGTTTTCAGTCATATTTTGATACTTACTTCGCTACTTTGGACTGTAGAAAGAGGGAGAATGAGTAGACAGGGCCGAATTATCTTTGGAGGACCTCCTGCTGGCCCCACGATTTTATCTGTGTACAGAGGGACACTGGAAAGAAGCTACAATTATGCATTTTCCATCTTTCTACTGTGTTGCTGTCCTCAGGAGGCCAACATGATTGAAAGTTGTTGAACAGGGAGCAATAAGTTACGGCTTTAATTTTTAGTTGGCACCTCGCGATAAATAAGGGGGGTTTGAGTTTGCAGTTTGGGCACTCGGCCGCTAAAAGGTTCGCCATCACTGACCTAGAACATTGACAAGACATCCGGCGCTCCTGGCTGCTAATTATGCATGCCCTATCCACCTGAATTCATTCCTCCTGCACGACAGATGCCTCTATCTCCCGTGTTGGAGAGGGAGGTGACATCACAAAGGGGGCGCACACAATTAGCTGCCTGGAGAAGCGGACATCTCATCCCTACGCTCCTTGCTATTTTTTATAACTCTTTTTTTTTTAGCTTCCCGATGTGTCAAGCCTAGAGAAGACAAGCACCAGGATCAAGATGAAGAGGGGTGTAGGTAAGTATGTGTAGATGTTTTTTACTTTTTTAAAATGGTAGATTATTTTTCTCAGCTAAACCTTTGGATAATCTTTGGTTAGCCTTGCTTTTCAAAAGCTGGCGTTTCTTCACAAAAAGGCAATATCTCAATAAAGTTGTTGGGCACTTTTTGGAAACTTTAAGGTAAACTTTAGGATAAGTAAAATCCTAATTGAGCCACACATTATACTTACCCTGATAAAGTGTCCTGTTTTGTAACAGGGTGCCATTGGTCATATGACCTCTGGCCAGCAGGACTTCAGACTTTCAGTAATGTCTCATGTCCTGCTGGCTTCCAGCAGAAGGAGGAAGCGAAGCCGTTGCTACTGTCTGCATTCCCCCTCCATCATAACCACTCCCACATCGGTTGATGGAATGGCGCTCAGATGTATCCCTGTTAAAGTTTCCTATAACTCCTCCTTTAAGGGTACGAGCAGCCCAAATCACCTCCTTCAGAAGAGCACGAGAGAGAAACAGGCAGAAGATCAGCCCAATAACAATTCCAGGGATTATTTTAGAAACACAACAGTGGATTCGGGGATTATCTTCCCAACCCTGGAGGGTTCTGTGTACATAAAAATACTAGTTATTTATATATAGGAAGACTAGGCCTTCAAACTAAAGCTTGACACCGGGTGAAGGTCAGCCTAGCTACTAATCTGGTCTATATTCAGTTCTAGAACTGAAACTCAAAAAAATGATGAAGCAAAACTGAAATACTGACTTGTTATGAGTAATTTCCCCATAGATTTTAATTCAAGGTCTCAGCAGAAAGTGTATGAACTCAATAAATTGAATTTAGAGAGTCCCATTATCATCCCCATTTCCCAAACTAATTTTGACATAGCCTTTTAACAATGGTAAGGCTTATACGTAAATGGATTAGGTGGTCCACACGCAACTTCCTATGTTTCCCCGAGAAGGATGCAGTGAGGGCAACTATTTTAGAAACACGGCCATAGGGGACAACGTCATTACATTAGACTATCAAAATGTATTAACAAGTAACAAAAGTGTAATCTAGTCCATATGTTATGTGTCAGAAACATTGTATTACTTCCATTAAATCCTAACTCCTTGTGGCATTAGTGTTTAGTGTGGAAAAAATTGAATTCATGATCTAGTGCAGAATAGCAGTATAAAAATATATTCTTCACTCCTGAATTGTTACATAAGGATATAGCTAATGTATGCACATTGTATGTTCACACTTGCACTTATGTTACCACTAATGATGACTAACCATTAATTATGAACATTCAATTGTCACAGGGACCAAAAAAATACTTTGGGCCACATTTACTAATAGTCAGGCAAACTGCACGTAGTGGAGCACAGTCTTCATGAATCTGGCACACCCTGCTGGCGACCAAGGTGTGTGCCAAATTTTGCTAAACTGGTGCTACCATGCCGCAACAAGTCCACCCTGCTTGTTGCTAGGCTTGTGTTGGCTTACGTCATTGTCTGCGGTGATTCATTGGGTCCGCTACACCTGGTGCCTGACACAGGTTACAGTAGGACCCTGGGTGACAGAGCCTCATGGGCCCCTTTGCAGTGAACTCATGTGGTGGCATTCAATAGTCATAAACTAAAACAGTCTCTTGTCCTAAAATATTCCCTAATTTATCATAGCAAACAGCCCCCTCATTGTTATTTCATATACCACTCTCTCATGGTTATTTTATATAAAGTCTTATGGATTCATTAGATACAGCCCCCCTCAACCCCATTCCTTATGTACAGCCTTGTGTGAAGCCCCCTAGCAGCCCTGGGCCCTGGCACTTGCCTAGGTATGCCCAGTGCTGGTGCCGGCCCTGAATGTGGCCCTTTGTCTGGAGTTACACTTACAGAACCTATCTTGTACATAACATAACACCAGCATACCCTAAACCGTCTGTGGCAGAAATCATTCAAAGCCAAAATTCACCAACATATTTATGGTAGAAAGCAGCAATGCAAATACCCTCCAATGATCTGTGGGTTTATTCTCAACACAACGCGTAAGCATTTCTTCCTAGATTTTCATCATCCCATAAAAAAATCCTGTTAAACTTTTGGGGGTCCTCACCTGCTCCATGGACCGTCTCCTTTGTACAAATAATCTTAAAAAATATTTTTCTATATAAATTTACATGTATTTATTCAAAACAAAAGAAAATACCACATGTTTACCTTTCCACTATAGATCCCAGTCCATAATTTATTCTAATCATAGTCGGAACGGCTGGGGATACCTGCTGTCTATGTTTTTGCATTGTGTATTTAACTTTTTGTAACATAAAAAGGGCTAAGTTAATAATTAAGATGCTATATCATAGCAAAATTCTTAAGATATGAATTTTACATTTACTTTATTATTAAAAGATAATATTTCGCTGAATCTTTGGTTCGTGATATGTTAGAGAGCGTTCAAGCAAAAGTGACACTTGGCTCGACGTGGAAGGAAACATTTGTGTTTTGTTGAATGACACACACTGGCATCAGAGGGATTGTTGGCTCAGGGGAGTTTAGGGGATAGCCGCCAAAGTTCCAAGAAACCAAGTGGGCCCTACAGGTCAGAGAGGAAAGATGTGGTTACAATTTGATGGCAATCTCTGAAAATATGCATTCAATCAGTGTGTAACTGTAGTCCTCCCCTCATCCACCCTTTCCCCCGGCCCCAGGAATAACAAGAAATCGGCTCCATACATCCTTCTTGAAGGACAGGAATTATTAAAGGATTAATATTGAGACTTTGTTGCAACAAATCTTTCTTGACATGCAATCGTGTTTTATAACAGTGGTATTTAATATTAAACAAATTGGAAGCTGGTCCCTTGCCCAATTTCCATAAAACTTCCCTATAGTACTTTGTAGTAGCTTAGAGTTGACTCTGCTATGTGACAGCTTATTTTTCAAGCTTTGATAGGGAAATACATCAGGCTGCAATATTAACCCACACTATTTTTTTTTTCCTAAAAATATACATTATACCATATGTTATAACTGTTTTCTGATGGAAATTATGGGTGAACTTACATTGCAAGCTCCTACAATCTTGTTAGTGTAATGGTACCGACACGGGAGTTACAACCAAGAAAAAGTTAAGGGAAGACACTAAGGCTAAACCCACCCAAGTGTCCCTCCTTACTTGGCAATCCTACCATAGATGGTAGGTGACACCTGGGCAACTAACTCTACCTGTGCCAAAGTGAAACACAGAGACAAAAACAAAACACAGGAAAAATGTACCAATATGGGTGAAAAGAAGGAGAACAATTCACAACAGGTAAAAGAAACAAACAGAAGTTGAGGATGCGAACAAACATCAGAAAAGAAAATGAAGCAATACAAAATATCCCAGTATAGCAAACACAATAAAGTACTAATATACAGCCCATAAAACAGATCAGCAGGGGAGGAAAGTGAATGGAGAAAGCACCTGTCCATTACAACTAGTTTAAACAACTTTCAAGGGGCAGGCATTCCAATCACTCCTGGACCAGGTCTCAGACATCCTACAAGAAATGAACTTGCCCTCTTCCTAGTGCTTACTATAAGTCTTCTCTGATAGCATATACTATATTGCTTTATTTAGTTTTTTCTTATCTTTGTTCACCTTGGCTCAGGAAGGGATTGTCACCCAGTTGTTGACCAACATCTGAGGTAGGATCAGCAAGTAGGTAAGGACAGTTTGGTGGCTTTACCATTATGGGTCACCATCTTTCCGTACTTTTTTCACTTGGTTGTATGTGCCCTATCACCAGGATTACATTTCTTTTAAATGACAAGATGGCTTGTAAGCAATAAAGGCAAATCTGGGAAGCTTTCCCTTTAAAGTATAAAGGATTTATTGATTTGTGAAAAGTGAGTTGCTATAGAAATAATGAGTAATAAAAATAAATGTAGAACATGATGTGGATGTCATGACTACGGCTTTATAAAACAAAAGGCATGAAAATGCCTGAATGTATGAAATAATGCAATCTATTATTCATCATCATTTATTATTGTAAAAATTATTCTATGAATGATGTATTAAATTCAGACAAAAACTGCTTCACTTATGGCAAGTTTACTGGGAAGATAATATAAGCTATTTTTTTTAGAAGCACAGATTATTAACCCTTAGTCAATGAGATAATTCCCTGCAGATATGGATAATTGAAAACTCCACACTGCCACACTAAAATAAGCAATTCTCTAATTAAATGTATGCAGCACTGCACATGAACCATATATCTATATGATCACACATAGTATCTAATTTTCCAATCATCCGTGCTTTCTAAGGATGAACTTATGAACCCTTATTACTTTTCACTTATTGACTTGAGAGATCAAGACTTGTCACCCCATCAGGCGTGTTTTTCTGTATTATATCAGTAATATGCAGGAAAATAAGGATAATGTTTTGTGTTTAGCCAATGTTAAACATATGACTGTTATATGACACTATAGGAAAAACATTCACAATAAGCCTTCTTAGTGATCCAATGACTGCATACAATTCCCGTCTGACACATTCAAGTTACATTTTACCCCATCTGCTCCATTCATTGTACAATATCTATGAACAGATTTAAAACTGTGCAAACAAGCTCCTTTGGAAACATTCAATTAAAGGGAATTTCTAGTTTAGAAAATCCATTAAGGAATTTGGTTTTCCCTGTTTAGGCTCCTCTTTAACATTACACTGACAGCCAATGTATTCCAATTAAAGTTGTGTAATACCTAATCCTTTAACAACATGTAATAAATAAATAGCGCAGATGATAAAAATAAGATTTATAATATAGAATATTAAAGGAAACCTACCAACACGGATCTACCTATTAAGGTAGATCGGGTGGTGGGTGCCTCTATTGTACGTGAGGAGAGCCCTTTAAAGGGCTAATCCTCACGTCCCCTGTATCTTTTTTGTAACTTTTATTGCCCTAATATGCTAATTTTCTAAAGAGGCTACAGGTGAGTGGAGTAGCTGGAGCTGAGGCTGCACGGTTCTGCTACTCCACGCTCCAGTAGCCTCTTTGATCCTCCTACTGGCATATCTTCTGCGCTCAGCTATGAGGAGCTGCGTCCCCTCATCCGTGAAGCCTGCCGTCTGCGCATGTGCAGTAGCTCTGGCTTCCAAGCTATGACCGTGCAGCCGCGGGCCTGCTGTTCCTCGCATGCGGCTTTGTGGACGAGGGCACACAGCTCCTTGTAGTTGCGCGCTGAAGATAATGCGGTAGGAGGATCAAAGAGGCTACTTTGCCGTGGAGTAGCCACACCGTGTAGTCTCAGCTTCGGCTACTCCACACACCAGTAGCCTCTTTAGATAATTAGCATATTAGGGCAATCAAAGTGACAAACAGATACTGTATGCCGTTGCGCGCCTTTTGCCGTCTAAGTGGTCATATATCTGGCTGCAAACTTTTCAGTATGAAAGGGGCCGTAGGCTGTAACAACCCCTTCCTCCTATATCATTCATACCTCTTTCTGTCCTGCAGCTTAGCAGGAGCTGTGTGCAGGAGATGTCAGAGGAAAAGTACAGGACAAGAGAACAGAGAAGGAAGGGGGTGTTGCATCCTGACTTAGTTCAGCTCAGGAACACTCAGTGGACTCAATTTACAAAATTACAATGCATGGGGGGGGGGGGTAATTTTATAAATCACAGGAGCCGCTCACTCATTTCAATATCATCATGCATCCCCTTTGGTTTGGGGGGGGGGGGGGGCGATGTGCCTGTTAGGTTCACTTTAATTGTGTAGTACAGGTAACTTGAGCACTTGCTCCTGGGTCCCCATTACTTATAGCTGGGGGTTAAGCAGCATTAGCCTGTTATCAGCTAATTCTCAAGGAACTCCTACAAAAATTAAAGGCTTGCAAAGAAAAGTTCAGGAGAACTTCTTCGATGATTTATCCTCCCTCTTTGAGAACAGCATATAATGTGACGAGGCAGACACGGAGTATCCCCACATTACCAATTATTGAAGCAAAAAGCAGGTGATGATTGTAATGGGTGAGGATTTTTGAGAGGTGCTACTCCTTCTATCTTTTTTTTTACTCCACACCTGCTTTGGACACCAAAAACTGCATCACAAAAACTGAAAAAATTGTCTACGACACACTAATGACTATATATCGCAAAACTTAGCTTTTCTCTTATTTTCTCTTCCCTGATGGGACAGTATAACGCATACATGGATTTATCTATGGACATAGGTAACCAATAAAATGAAAAAGGAATAAATATATGTAATTGATGTAATGGTAAATCTATTCTAAACCCTTATAGGAGGAAGAACCAGGATGGAAAATGAATCCAAGCCAATTTCTGCCTGACTTATCGTCAGCAAACCAGACTTATGAAGGTGAGGTCATTTATGAAAAGTGAGTATTACAAAATTTAGAACACGTGCAGGTCTCCATTCTAATGTATTTTTTGGGACTGATCCACACAATAATGGAGGGAAGGGCTTTGCACATCTAAATGCAGCTTAAAGACATAAAGGAACAAACTGTGGTGGTTCTTTGCATTGTTCTTCATTTTACAATGTCTGTTTCACTTGCAGGTGTTTGGAGAAATCGGAACGAGTCTTGGAATCTACATCAGACACACGATTCTGAACTGATCAAAGAAGATAAGAGGAAGGAAGTGGAAGAGGAGATTAGGATACAGGTTTGGTTAAAATTCTAAACTTGTCCATCTTAACTCTTTATGATGTCAACAAAGGTTGTTGATCACAACATGAGCCCAAAAGAAGTTAAAAAAAGGGGAATGATAAAATAAATGACATCTAATTTTTTTATATTCCTACTAAGGTGGATGAGCTGATGAGACAAGAACTCCAAAACCTGAAACTGGCCGTAGACAGGGATAAAAATAAGAAGAAAGGAAAGAAAGGTGGGAAGGTAAGTAAGAGGATTATGGCTACTGTAGTTCCCAGCCATGGCAGACATGTAAATCTTTAGCTTAATACCATTCCATAGAGCATTAAAGAGATTAAACAGAGATTATATTTACCTGGGATAAACAAATCCACATTGCCATGGGGACTAAAGATTTTACATAGTACTTGTCTTCCTTTTGCTCTTAATCTTTTGGAGATGGACTAAACATAACGGATCATATGACCCTAAATGCTGAGAATTACTAGAATGAAGAATTTTTGTGCATGCTATATTAATATAGGACCGATTATTGGGTCTGGAATCCAATAAGAATACCTAAATATGAAAATTGAAAGAGAAACTAAACCCTTGAAGCTTTGCTTTAAATAATTAGAAATGAACAGATCAGGTGATAATAATAAACTTTGCAATTTACAGAAATCGGCTTCTCTGTGTCATTTTTCTGCTTTCTCCTGTAGTGAGCAGTGTCTCTTAAAGTGAGAGTTTCCCCCACCTCAAGTTGATAAGGAAAATAAGGATTAACTCTTTCCATACCTAGAGAATATTTCCTTTGGTGATTCATCTATCTGAGGTCACTAGACTATCCAGAGAATGTCTGTAGAAAGTCAGAGAAAGTCAGTGGAAACATTATCAGGTTCTGATCTGATCAGAGATGGAGCTGATTCACACAAACTGCTTGAATAAGGAAGAAAGGCAGGGGAGAAAGAAAGTCACAGCACCAGATTTCTCTATCAAAGTTTACCATTATGATCAGCACTATTCATTTACAAAGTTAGGGTCATTTTCAAACACATACACAGTCAATTCAGCTAAATGTGCATGCCTAAGATCGTGCGCCCAATATCGTGCATGTCGCTTCCCTGTTCAGGTTCGCCGGAGTTCACCATCTTTTTACTGGTGCATGTAACACAATTGTGACACAATTTGAAAGTTAAATCTCATGCTCAGTCAGAATCAGTCAGATCACCCGACGGCACGTCCCCTAAATTGTGTTGCATGGAAGCCGGCGCAGCTGCGCCAAAAAAAAGAATTGCGTGCACCAAAATCCCAGCACAGATACCTGTTTGATACCTGTTCAAGCCGAGTAATCCGTGAAAAAGGTGCACAGTCCGACGAAAGTGATCAGTGCGACCCTTAGTAAATGAGCCCCATAGTGTCAGCATCAGGGAACTGCAGATTAGCTCTTATTCACTCAAATAGTATGTGAGCTGCAGTTCCCCTGGGTTGCTCAATAAAGAGGTCAATGCCTTCTGGCTCAGTTCTGGAGGGGTCGAGCGAAACCAACAGACTTTGGCGGTTGTTTTAATATTAATTCCACATTAAAACCATCTGTAGCCAACCCTATAGACAGTATGTAATGTCTGCTCCACTTGTTATCATGTACTGTATGGTATAATAATAATATAATAATAATCTTTATTTATATAGCGCCATCAAATTCCGTAGCGCTTTACAAATCATAAAGATTATTATTATATTATTATTATACCATACAGTACATGGTATATATACGAATGTCTAAACTTCTTAAATGTATCTAACTTTAGAAAAAGAAGAAAGGTAAGAAAAGTGGAAAGAGAAAGAAAAAGAAGGAAAAGGACTTAACGCCAGACAGGTATGCTGAGAAGTATCAATAAGAGTCTTACAAAAAAATTGCACTTCATGGTGACAGAATTTAATTTTCCATGTGGGAAAAAAATTCTAAATGCAGTGAAATTGGTGAAAAAACGGATTTGTGTCATTTTCTCGTGAGCTTGCTTTTTACGGCCCCAAATGACACGTGTCCTTTATTCTTTGAGTCTGTATGATCACAGGAATACTAAATTCATATAGGTTTTAATACTTTTTAAAAAATTAAAACTAGAGATGAGCGAGTATACTCGTCCGAGCTTGATAAGGTACTCGAAACGGCTCGTTGCTCGGACGAGTATTTCCCCTGCTCGAGATCGAGCATTTAATTAAAAAAACACAGTGAAGAACAGTGAAGAATAGAATAAAAACAGTGAACACAGTGACCACAGGATCATTTAAGTGAAAAACACAGTGAAAAACACAGTGAAGAATAGATTACAGATGTTCGGCACATCTGCTTACTTGTCGGAAGATACGCGCGGAACGGTGCAAATAAAATAGTATGTGAAGAACACATTGAAGAACACAGTGAGCAGCACAGAGACACCAGGGAGCAGCACAGAGACACCGGGGAGCAGCACAAAGACACTGGGGAGCAGCACAAAGACACTGGGGAGCAGCACAAAGACACCGGGGAGCAGCACAAAGACACCGGGAAGCAGCACAGGCAGCGGCAGGCACGGAGGCAGCACAGGCAGCGACAGGCACGGGGAGCAGCACGGGCAGCGGCAGGCACGGGGAGCAGCACGGGCAGCGGCAGGCACGGGGAGCAGCACGGGCAGCGGTAGGCACGGGGAGCAGCACGGGCAGCGGCAAGCACGGGGAGCAGCACGGGCAGCGGCAGGCACGGGGAGCAGCACGGGCAGCGGCAGGCACGGGGAGCAGCACAGGCAGCGGCAGGCACCGAGACAGCGGGGCAGCGGCACAGAGACAGCGGGGCAGCGGCACAGAGACATCGGGAAGGGCAGAGAGATCGGGGAGACTTCAGTGGAAGAAGAGGAGCGGATCCCGGGACAGCATATCTACCGACAAGTAAGCAGATGTGCCGAACATCTGCAATCTATTCTTCACTGTTTTTCACTTAAATGATCCTGTGTTCACTGTTTTTATTCTATTCTTCACTGTTCTTCACATCTGCTAACTTGTCGGGAGATAATATACGCGCGGAACAGTGAAGAATAGATTGCAGATGTTTGCATACATCTGCTAACTTATCAGAAGACATTCTTTTTCAATTAAATAACACATTTTATTCCCAAACCATGGTCCCTTTGAAAAATGCTCGGGTCTCCCATTGACTTCAATGGGGCTCGTTATTCGAGACGAGCACTCGAGCATCAGGAAAAGTTCGTCTCGAATAACGAGCACCCGAGCATTTTAGTGCTCGCTCATCTCTAATTAAAACCTTCAGTACAAAAAATAAAAAATCTTTATTTTGCCATATTCTGGTGCAAATAACTTTTTCAGACTTCGGTAGATGGAGCTGTGCGTGATGTCATTGCTACAATTTTGAGGACTGTACGGCCTTTTGCTCATTATGTGATTAGAATGTTTAGGGGTTTTTTATTTATTTTACTATTTTTCAGACTCCCTGGATACTTTAACTCTAGGTTGTCTGATTGATCCTGCCATATACTGCCATTGGCACCGGCACATTGTAACAAATGGCCAGAAAATATACAGCTTCAGGTTTTACAAACACTGAAGGCTATCATTGAGACAAATCGTCGCTCCCCAATAGCGTTGCAGAGAGTTACGGTTGTGTTTAAGTTACACTTTGTTTTTTTTTTAAGTGAAGTGAGCAGCATAAAAAGGAAAAATGTTGATTTGTACGTCTAAGACCAAAAATCATAAAAGACTTAAAAAGTCATAAAAGGTTAATCTATAACTTAAAGAAAATATTTAAATACAGCATGATAAACCAGGGACACTTACTTATAGACCCAGGTGCTGTGACTGTGGTAATCTTCTTATATGTGTTATTCATGGCCTCTTTTCTTCTAAAATAAACTTTTACAATTATGTTGATGAGTCTGGGGGGCTCTGGTGGGTGTTTCCAGAGCACCTCAGTGATGTCATTTCACTCGTTGTTACAATGAGTAGAGCAGTTAGGGGGAAGAGAGTAGGTGGTTCGGTGAGACATGTTCTCCTCATTGTAAACTACATGCTAATCTGCAGCACTGATGAGCTCTAGAAACACCCCCAGAGTCCCCCAGACTTTTGTATAATTCTACAAGTTTATTTTACAAGAAAAGAGACCATGGATAACAAATATAACAAGATTACCATGTTCATGGTGCCTGGATTTATGAGTATGTGTCCATGGTTTATCATGATGGATTTTGATGGTGGATTTCCTTTAAAAGAAATCTATGATGCAAATCATCCCCCCCCCCCTCGCCAACAGAGATTACGTTCTTGCAAGTCACATATTCACTAATCTAGGCATTCCTGTTTGTTTTGCTGCAGAAAAAAATATATTTAAAGCATGCCAATTAATCTGAAGTGATTTGGGGGTCATTAAAGGAGCCCCTCTGGTTTATTGCTCCAGGGCAAAGTCAACGGCCCCTCTCGCACTTCAGATATGCCCACTGCGTCCTCCGTACTTCCTGCTCTCTCCGATGTTCGAATCTTCTTCTTCAGATCCCACGCCTGCTCAGTCCAGCTATGACTCCCGCATCTTCAGAGATGCACGGCCAGTGTCCTGGGTGGACTATGGAGGTGAAGAGTTTGACAAGAGCAGGCAGTGTTCATGGCAGTGGGCATATCTGAAATGATTGTTAACGACCCACAAAACACTTCAGATTGATTTGCATATTTTTAAAATATTTATTTCCTGTGGCAAAACAAACAGGAATACAGTATTGCTAAAATAGGAATACCTGGATCATTGCATTTATGACCTGCAAAATAAGGTTTTCTTAGTCGAGACTCTTAATGGTCATATATTTCCAATTATTTAGTGAATAACTAATAAATGTATTTTTGTGGAAAACCCCTTTAAAACCAAATTCCACCTAAAACTAAAAACGCAATTCTTCTTGAAACGTGAAATGATGTCTTCTCTATAAAACCTTTCTATTGCTGTGAACAGTGGGGTCTTTTTCCACTCGGGACACTCTATCATTAATATTTATATCCATTGTATAACCGTGTGTTGTTTTATCTACAGGACCATTGACTCTCTGTATGAAGAGCTGGTCACAGAAGGTCTTCTCATCAAACCCAAGCCAGTGAAGCTGTCAGATTTTATTGGTAAGGCGCAGTTTTGCAGCCAGCTGTATTTTTTTTATATCCTTACTATATAGTGTATGGCTGTTTTTACCAACATAATGTTACACAAGTGTGATTTATCAAAGGAATTAATTAAACATTTGTAGTAAGTCCAGTGATATTGTTTTTTCATTTTAAGAAATGTTTTAATTATTGTCCAATTGGAAAATAATAATACAAAAAAATGAATTTATATCAGCAGCCCCCGCATCCACATTTTGCCCCCATTGTTGCAGGGAAGGAAAAAAAATGGTTACAAAATATTTTGCAGTGTACATTGTTATTCATTAAGATTTTTTTGTGTGTTTAGGTGAATATAGTTATCTGGGCACTACATTGCGACAAGCAGACATAGAGCCGATGCCGTCTCTTAGTGATGTCAAACAGCTTCTTGTCCTCTATGGAGTCCTACCACTTGGTGAGTAAATGGTCCATATGCATGTATTCTTTTACTATATAATGGCTACACTCCAAATAGAGATCAATACACATTATTGCAGAGATCACTCTGTGAAGAGGAAATAGAATAAGCACAACAACATATATGCAATTTTTTCATTTCTTTGGAATCTTCTTCCATTCATTCTTTATTGATGGAAACCAGCCCATTGACCTGGAGACAGGGCCTGCGCCAGCACTAGGCATAGCTGGGCAAGTGCCGGGGCCCATAGCTGCTGGGGGACCCACATAAGGCTATACATAAGGAATCCATGAGGTGAGAGGGGCTATATCTACTGAATCCATAGGGTGTGAGGAAGACTTATATAAAATAACCATTAGGGTGCTGTTTGGTATGATAAACTAGGGAATAGTTTAGGGTAATGCTGCCACGTGAGTTCACTGCAAAGCAGCCCACTGAGGCTCTATCGCCCGGGGGCCTGCTGATACCTGGAGCCGACCCTGTCTGGAGAGGCCATTTTTTCATATCGCTACATCCGTAGAAGCAATTAATATTGATTTCACTTGTATCATAGCGTCATATGTAGAGGCTGTCCTGAATTCTTAAGAAAAAAAAAATTAAGAGTTTAGTTGATATTTGTTTACTGTTTTAAATAGGAAAGTAAAAGTACAAACAAAATGTAATAAATTTATTTTATATATTTAGATATATATTAGATATATAGATAATACAAAGATATCAAAAGAATTGGAGCTGAGCTTCAGATTTTCACTCCTAATGCACAGTGTTAATTTTACTTTCATGCTGTATATATTAACACCCAACCATAGGAATGTTCATCAACATCAGATTAATGGGGTCTGAGTGACATAGAGTTCCACCAATCAGCTGATGTGGATGGCCTCCGCTGCTGCAAACACCAATGTGTAGCCCCGGCTAAGCTCATGTATTACTGTACTCTAATGGGCTCTCCTGTTCCTTCTTATAAGTCCCAAGATGGGACTTCACTCCAAATACATAATAAGATCATTTTTTACAAAGGAACTGGAACATTTGACCTGAATATGTTAACACCTTATTGTGTCCCCTGGAGCAGCCAATTCAACTGATTAGTGAGAGTCCCTGTTTTGGACCCCACCAATATCATGTTGATGACCTATCCTTTGTATGTGTCGAACAAAAGGAAAAAGGAAAATCTCCAGCAACCACAAATCCAATAAAGATAATGTTATAAAAATGTATTCAATGCAGTTAAAAAATGAAACGCAGAATAACAGACAACTCCACCTGCGCGTTTCAGAAAAACCTAGTCCTTTTTCATTGCTGGAAAAACTTTGGGATTATGAGGACTCCACAATATTTATCTACAGTGATGTGCTGTACTGTGCGTATAGAGATTTATGAAACCTAAATGCAACAACAAATACCAAGGATATTGTTCCAGTGTGGGATGCGGGATAACACGAGGTATAATGTTATTATCAGGGATTCATTTACTGTTATTCACGTGCTGAGTGATTGTTTTAATATACAGAGTTTTCAGTATTTCCTGGTTCTCAGCTATCTTGCTCTTTGTGTTCACAAATGTTCAGTCGTTTTTTATTGTACCATATTTTTTAATAATAGCCCTTTATGCAGATGTACGCAAGCACAATACAATGCTTGGCAGCAAGATTGTTTGCCAGTTCTCAGGAGGAATAAAGTCTTTGAGAGTTTTATCATTGATTTCAACGAGAATGTGCAAAACGTCACTTCTTTACTTCCTCATAACAAGTCCATGCTGAGACTTGTATTTTATTCAGAACTGAAGAAAAAGTATGTAACTGGGTTAATAATTGGCTTAAAGGGATGGTTCATCTTAGAATATAATCTGATATGTGATTTAGAGATCTCAAAAGTTGTCATTGTTTTAGAATCGGTCAAAGATATTCTACCACAATCAACAGGTCCTCTAATGCAAGTTCTGACAAAATTAGTTCATTAGAAACCAGCCTGACTTTGGAAATCTAACGTCTGGAATCTATTTTTCTTAGTAGGTCCAGAGGTTTTCCAATGCTTTCCTCATCCCTATAATGATTTAAGTATTTATTAGAATTCTACCTATATGTCTTAATTTATATTCAAATTACATGCAGAGGCAACTTGGAGTGTGGAGTGGCTTCTGGGAGCTCTCGGGGCTAAGGCTATTCCACATCCCCAATTGCCTTTTCAGAGCCGCCCTACTACTACATGCCCATGCAGCTTGTGAATTTGGGGGTTCAGCCAGTGCAGGCGCAGTGGCTCCTGGCGCTTCTTAGGCTAAAGAGGCGTTTGGTGCATGCATAGAAGCTACTGCTATCCCTCGGGCTTCACTGAGCCACTGCATCTGCACGTGCCGCGCCTCCGCGTTCACAAGCGGCATGGATGCGCAGGTAGCAGATCTTCAGGGCTACTCAGGGTGTGAAGTAGCCTTAGTCCCAGGAGCTCACAGAGACTAAAAAAACTATATAAATTTAGCTTCTTAATCATAATGGCCGTCAGAATAAATGTATCATTCCATTTTATAATGCATCATAAAAATAAAATTCAAAAAAGATATAATTGGAATTTATAATAAGTTTAATATTTTTTATAAAATAAATAATGTTATAACAATATAAAATAGAAAACATTTTTAATGCCATTTGGGTTTAAAGGGATTTTGAGATGAAATAGATGTTGTCCAAGTTACTTATATTTTTTTTTCTATATGTTCCCTTGGATACAAATTTACCACAAAGACGTGCCGTAGGCAAGGACACTTCAATATTACATGACACCAAAGTCACCTCTGCCTCTTGTTATCTAAAAACATCCTTGAAAAGATGATATCCACCAAGACCTGACCTGGCCTTCACTATCCTCCCCACACTTCCTGGACCAAAAAGGGAGTAACAAAGACTAACAGCCATGTGTTGACTAATGTCAGCCCAATGTCTTTACTATTTACTTCAGTATCCTATGGTGATAACATGAGGTGATAGGACAGGGCTTGTAATTCTCCCCCATCTTGACACATGCCTTGTTTTTCCCTGGTGATTTGGCACGCCACATCTTGCATGGCTTCCATTCTCTACTGCACAGCTGGAATGTGACTGCTACTGACCGCTGAGCCACTGAGCCTGGGATATCTGAGGCAGGTTCGTACTAGTGTTGGGTGATTTGGAGAACTTCCCGAGTCACCCAGATGAATGAACATTCTGCCCTGGCGGGGTCCCTGGGCAATTGCCCTCTCTGCTGGGCCGTTTTACCGGCTCTGGTCCTGATAACAGGTTTCTTTAAAGCATAACAGTAAAGGTACAGTGATTTTACCAAATTATTATATGTAATTCCCCCTTTTCAAACAAAGAGAACAATGCCTACTATGTGCTTCTCGTCCCTTTCTTTCCAAAGTTATGGCATTTTCTGTTCTGAAACATGGAGGACATCACTGTGAACATCATAGCCAATACATGTTATCAATAAATCCTCTCACACTCCACTCTTGAATCAGCTGATTGTAATAGTATTAACAAATCAAAAAAGAAACATTTATACAAAATCTTTCAATTTAGGATACTGAAGTCAGTTGTAAAGACATGGGTCCTTATGGAGAACACATGGCTGTTAGTCACTCCCTTTTTGGTCCAGGACGTGTGGGGAGGATAGCGAAGGCCAGGTCAGGTCTTGGTGGATATTATCTTTTCTCGTGAAGCCGGACTTGTTGTCTTTCCAGCTGTAGAACAAGGATGTTTCTAGATAACAAGAGGCAGATGTGACTTTGCTGTCATGTGATGTGGAAGCTCATCATGAAGCTCCGATACTGAGGCCATGTACCATTCCTGGCTGCATAACACGCCTCATTAATGATCATCAGACATAACAAAGAGCACGCAAATGAAGACTGAACATTGTGTGAGCTGATTACCTCGTTCGCTAAGTACCAAGGGCGCAAATTGTTAAAGATGTGGCAATATCTCAGTGAGAACGGAGTTAATAAGAAGACTTATCTCTTAGGATTCATTGATTATCTAGTGGAGGTCAAGGTGTAATATGTGATGACTATCAGCAAGATCCATTAATGTTTAGCCATCTTGTCTGTAATCTTGTCAGATTGTAATAGAACATACAAATTTGTTGCTCCCAGTTTCTATAAAAAATGAGTAAATTGGGCAAGTTGTAGCAGGTCCGACCCACTTGACACTATTATGTATATGTTAGCACAATATTTGCACTTCCAACTTTCCATATTGTGAAGTGAAGCAATACACCTGCGGAGGTTGACAGTAAATCTCATCAGGAATTTGGAAAAATAAATGTTTTATTGTTTTGCTGGTAGACATTTTGGTCTCAAATTTTTCATCTCTGTTTTACAGGCTGTGAATCTGTCCATGAGAAGGCTCCACAGGTGAAAGCCCTTCTTCTAGCAGGACCAGCTGGTGTGGGCAAGAAGATGTTGGTGAATGCTATATGCAATGAAACTGGGGCAAACCTGTTTAACTTATCACCAGCTCATATTTCTGGGAAGTATCCTGGAAAAAGTGGCCTGCAGATGATGCTACATATGGTTCTTAAGGCAAGTATACAAGTGTAGACACAGTTGTAAATGAATCTGGACAAAAGCCCATGGATGCCTTTTTATTTGAGAAACGGAAGGGAAAATGACATGTCTGAATACCCCAACAAGTATTGAGTGAGAAGGCTTATCCATTGGGCTATGTCCAGAATATGGCCACCATCTTGAAAGCAAGGTATTGGATGGGAGGCAAGTGAGAAGGTGGTAATGTCAAATCAAAAAATACCAGAATTTTCTAAGAATTCAATTACCAAAATCAGATTTGCAATAGCTCTTCTTCAAAGTTATCAATACAGTGATAATCCACAGATTTTCATGTGGATTCAGTGCCTTAAAGAGAACCTATCACCACATTTTCACAAATATAGCTAGTGACAGGTTCCCATAGAGTCCTTTTAACTAACTGACATCCTTATTTTAGATAAAAATTGTTTTCCTCATATCCCCATAAATCTTTTTCTTATATTCCCTGGCATCAGAGGAGGTGTGTCCTGCTCGGCCTGCGCCTCCCATCTACACCTCCCCACGTTCCATGCCTCTTCTCATGGTGTCATGTGACCATGGTGATGTCATTTTTGCACCTTTACCAGGGGTGTTAACAGCAGAGGCTGGGCCCCATAGCAGACCTTTGAAACGGGCCGCCTCCCCCAAAAACATCTTTGTACACACGTTTACACAATCATAATCATTTATACACACAAACACGTGCCTACACATTCATACATACATACATACACACACACAAGTATATACACATTAAATTTGCACAAATACTATACATACACATTTTATATACACATAGGCGGTTATTTACCATAACACCCTGCCACCCTCTTGAGTTATCCGTTGGGTCCCACCTAGTGTAGAAATAAACACGGTGACTTTTCACGTATGAAAAGTCGCCTGCTGCGGCGTGTGCCGGCACTCGGACAGGAATTCCCCTGGCTGGCCCCTTCCCCGGCCGCCCAGGCCCCCCCTGGCATAAAGGTGAGAATAATCGCAAGTGTGAGCTATAAGCTAGCATTTGTAATTATTTCAGGGCTTATTGGCCAGTGTCCTGGTGCAGAAGCCCTGATAAATTTACCCCATATGGTATATATAAATCATATACTTAGATATACAGTATATACACACCATATGCACACATACTGCACATACATTCATATAGCGTATATTGTCATCATACACACATAGAAATACACATCCAGTGTATACTGCATAAACACAGATATAAAGCATATATACACACACATCCATTATATACAATATAAACACACATATATACACATACACAAACACATATACAAACACACATAAATATACATGCATTCAAATATGTATTAATGATACTCACCAACGACAATAGAAGAGTCTGTAACATTGGAATCTGGATGGCTCTCATTGTCTCGTTGGGGCTGAAACGTGGGGTTGGGACCTGGTGGCGTGACCTTACCAGGAAGGGGAAAGTATAGAAGAAGGCAGGCAGACCGCATATGAGATGGCCGGGCTGGTCAGCTGCGATTAGGAGAGGTATTGGGAGGGGCTGGGACGGACAGCCGAATTGTAATTTGTTAATGATGGTTCCCTGGCCCATCCAACTAACTGCAGATGACGACCCGGCCACATCATATGCAGCCTGCAGTGGGAAAAGTTAGTGGGCGGGCCTGGGTGCACATCATTAACAAATAATAATTTGGAGGTATGTCCCACACCTAGGTGCACAAGTGAGATGAAGAGGGCCAAGGTGCATCATGTGATACACCATATCCTTCAGTCCTGTCTGGATCAGGTATTTGAGGAAAATTTTCTGAATCCACACAATATCTAGACTATCTCACCTGGAAAATCCTCACTGAGATCCAAAACAATATATATTTTCTTTAGGCTGGATCTCATATGTCTGATTCTTCAGTCAGAGTCACTCATACAGTGCACCCTGCATTCATAGATCTAATACCCACTGTGATATCATATGGCTGGCCGTTACTTTAGTGTCTGTGGCCAGTAAAATGATTTTATGAGATGTCATTGTCCATCGCCAGTGTGTACTATACCACCAGCATGTGTACTGCTGTACATGAGGAGGAGGAAGATTCCTGAATGTCAGGGAGGTATTTATCCAAGGCCCAGTTTTGCCAACTGTAACACTTTCCGATAATTAATTAGCCAATCATAGACCCAGAACAGCTGCGCACTACATCATCAGCAAATACTGCTCCTGATTTATTGTCTGCCAGCCAGGAACGGCAACTCAGAGCGAGGAGCGGCAGCCAGGGGCGCCATGACATCACAGGGCTATGGCTGCTGGAGGGGGAACAGTACATGTCTGACAGAATAAAGTATACACAGCTGGCAGAGAAGGACTATAAACATGGTAAAGGTAGAAAAAGGCGAATTTTCAGGTGATAAATAATAACAGATATAGTGAGAGAACCGTAGCATTGCTGTATACGGTACCTATAAAACATCTATGAGTGACATCCCACTACTGGTCTCTAGTGTGAAGAGGCCCCGACACTCTTTAATCGTCATCTACCTCTATTCCTGATATTTCCCTATGAAGCGCACACTATAAATGTTGGTAATGGACCCATATAATGCACTCTGAGGTAAAATAAAAAGTGCCATTTGTCCTTGTGATCCATGGGGTCAGTCCCATATACATTTTATAAAACCAGATTGTGACTGCACAGGTTTTACATCCTTTGATGTCTGTGGCTCCTCTTTTAGACCCATAAAAAGCAAAGAAGCATAAAAAATACAGAATGTTACCTCCCGTATACACGTGGTTACAATGATCACAAAAGCAGCTTATCTCCGATCCATTCCTTGAAGTAAATCTGATTATTCTGCCTTTATGTGCAGAGGAACGGAAATTTAATTAAAGAAAAACTTAAGCTCAAATTACAGTTTTCTACATTTTACCTTGACATTCCACAGCACATGTTTAAAAAAAACTATTGGGGAGATTTCTCAGTGCTTTTATGACAGTTTTGTGGCGTAGAAGCACTAAAATAATTGTAATTTCTTGTGCATGGTAAGAAATTGCGATTATTCTCACCACTAAGCGAGGACATGGAGGGGACATGAAGGGGTGAGGCCACCGGGGGAGTGGGCCTGGCATTATTTTGTGTAAGCATGCCCCTTTCCTCTGCACTTTATAAAAACCTTGGATCATTCACTGCAGGTTTTTACAGAAAATGATGCCAGGTTGTGTAAAACCATGCACCTGTGTGACCATGGACAGATTTCTGTCCACTGGAAGTAAACATAGAAGCTTTCCATAGAATGACAGCAAGCAGAGATCTAGAAAACTCTGAGGAATTGATACAGAAAGTATAT
The DNA here is from genome assembly GCF_040894005.1 of Engystomops pustulosus. Lineage (NCBI taxonomy): Eukaryota > Metazoa > Chordata > Amphibia > Anura > Leptodactylidae > Engystomops > Engystomops pustulosus. The sequence goes on from NC_092418.1 coordinate 81,067,661, forward strand.
TGGAAAATTGTTTAACTTTTCATTATACAAACAATAACATTTATTTGCTGAAATGGGACCACCCCTTTAAGCACAATAGTTTCTTTAAGAACTTTTACAAGCATTGGCCAATATTTAACATTGTTGGCCTATCCAGTGTTGCCTGGATAAAATAGACCCCATCAGCTTCCAAATTCAAAATCTGTTGCATCTTTGGGGTCCAATATTAAGCTAGAGTCTGAGCCCACGGTAGTCTGAGCCTCGGGTGGGTCCGTCCAACATTGTCCTCATCAAACATCAAGCCTCCACACTGATCACCTGTTCAGTCCAGCATTAACATGGTTCTAATCTAGAAGCAAGTGGCTCTGTCTGCTGTCTAGTGGCTGGAAACCAGAACTGCAACTGTATTTCTCAAAGAAGTGAATAGCAGCTGTGACTACATTGATCACAGAACCTGTGCCCACTGCAGGCCATACCCTGGGGAAGGGGTTGCCCCCCACCAGCTCCACCACCAGTGGAAATTCCTGAACAAACCGTGTAGTTAAATGACCATGAAACTGCGTCATACTGCTGGGTTCAGGGTTCCAAACATATTAGTGGGCATTCATTGTTTTTGGCACCCAATTTAAGTGGTGATTTGCATTGTAATGTTATATTGTGGCACAAGGCTTATTATTATTATTTGGCACATCATAAAAACTGCAAATGAGCCTCAGAAATGTGAAACCACATTCATGAAGGGGTCAAAAAGAGGCGCCAAAAAGAATTTAGCGATGGAAGAGCTGCACCCAAATTGAGTGACAAAAAAGGCGTACGTGTCAGAGAAGAAGCTAAATTGTGATATTGACATATAATAAATATGGTGCACAAGGCGCAGTAACAACACAAAAAATACCTGGCACAATGCGAATAATAAATGCCCCCTATTGTGCTCACATGTAGCGTAAACTTGTGTTTGAGATGAATCTGCATGGAACTGAGCCAAACACATGGTAAACTTTCAAAAAACGAATGCGTTTTTAAACGGACTGAAAACGCATGCTTTAAAACAGTCCAAAAACGCACTGTGTGGCATCACCCTAAGGGCAGAACACCAACACATTTACTAAGGGCCGTGCGCCAGTTTTCTATTGGACTTTGCACATTCTTTTTAGTGCAAACTGCTTGCACAGGTATTTAAGAACGTACACCAGAAATCCTGCGCAACCTGTGTAATGGTTAGGATTCACCAGATTCATGATTTTTGGCACACATTCTTCATAAATCTGGTGCCCTCTGCATTGCTCCGACAGAGTGCACCATTTTTTCTTCTTTGGTGCACCTTTAAAATGGGCCGTGCAACACAATTTTGTCACACTTTGCATGTTAAATGTGGCACAAGGTCCAAATGAGCACCGGAACGCTCCTTTCAGTGCAGAATTTTTTGACACGTGGGATGAAGGGCAGAGTGCACCACAAATGTGTCTACGTATTCTTTAATACGTATGCAAGCAGTTTGCACATGAAAGAACGTGCAAAGTCCAACTGAAAACTGGCATTAGTAAATCTGGGCCAATATGCTTGTGACCCTAAACCATAGCAGTGAAAGATGCTGTTGGTCCTAAACGGATTCCCTGATGCCACTGGTTTGTTAGAACGCGTCCATATTTACTAATCCTAGGTAACCCGTTTAACGATAAGTCATCAATATTTACTCCTGAAAGATCCAACCAATGTCTCTTCTCCCTGTAGGGAAGACGCTCTCAAAAGCTGACCCATAGCAAAATACTGATTTCGTAAGACAAAGCAGGAGGATGCAATTTTAGTATCACATGGCTCAGACAAATCAGCGCTACACTGTATCATATAGAGGGGGTCCAGAACAAGAGACCCCCTACCTTCTATGATGTCAATATGACTCTGACTAACCCCGTTCAGCTTAAATCATGTAATATTAGGTTCAAAGAGTGGTGTCAGCATATGTGCCGTGTAGATTTCTGTGCTCTATTCATAATATATAGGTTATCCTGGAGAGCGCATTCACACTGTGCAGGTGTTGGCAATGAGACACATGTGGTTCTAAGTAGCGCTGATAGAAGGACATCCTCTAGTGGTGATTATGGGTAATAGCAGACTAAAACTGGCCCAAGACATTGATATATGCCTACATTTATTTACATGAGACCGCAATGTATGCATTTCTTTCCAGTACAATGTATCAAACTAATCAGGAATTACAGCGAATGCAAACATTTGAATAAGATGGGAACAAAGGTTCAATTTTAATTGGATCTTCAGAAGCGAATGTAATCTACAAATGTGAGCGGCTCATGATGAGAATTGACTGCCCTGCCTGAGTATGTGCTGCAGTGTAAATGATGATGGAGATAGAATTTCAGATTACTGTAAAATGCTTACAGGTGGCGCGTCAGCTGCAGCCGTCAATCATCTGGATCGACGAAGCCGAGAAGATGTTTTATAAGAAAGTGCCCAAGACTGAAAAACAGGTGAAAGCTTCCGCAGATGTCGTTTTTATAATTGTAATAGATCTGTAATGTGAATTTTACCTTTTCTGAGGACCCAAACAAATTTATATCTGGGGGATCCCCTTAGGGTACAGCTCTGCTTCTAATAGCAGAGGATTCAACACCCCCTCTCCCTGCCCCCCAAACCACCTGGGAGAAACCACTGCATCCCCCCACTATTTGGGGCCCCTTGATTTTTGGGTGTCTCACAATTGAATTAATTGCTGAAGAGGTTAAAAAAAATCACTGCAAAATAAGCATATATTAGATAACAAATGTCATGGGTTACCTAACCTCCACTCATTTCAGTACTTTCTATCCACTTCTGATCCCTTATACTAGTTCTGATTTCCTGGATTCCCATCTATAATGGACTCTCCTGCTAGAATTAGTTATAGAAAATACCACTGTGTTATCATCAGCACTAATACAGTAACTACAACGCAGTATACAAGTCCCCAAGCTTTCCTCTAGACTGGTTATGCTTCATTGATTTACTGCCCCCTGGTGTCCATTATTTATACCAAACCACACATGTAACTTCCATCCTTTAGGATTTCTTGAGAAAACATCTCAAGGCCGGCAGAGTCACATAAACATTGATATAAGATGATGTTACTATCTTTTATCATGCACCTATAATGTATATGTTATCCTCTTTTATTGATACACGTTCTTATGGTTTAGTCTCAACCATCTTTGTCATTAACAGTTAGATCCCAAACGTTTGAAAAAGGATCTCCCAAAACTTCTAAAATCCATCAAATCAGAAGATCGAATCCTTGTAGTAGGGACCACTCAGAGACCATTTGATGCAGAAGTCAAACCTTTGACCAAAGTGTACAAGAAGATTGTTCTGGTTCCCCGGCCGGATTATGCAGCACGTCTGGGTGAGATGGATCTCCATATTACTATACTGAGCTATCATCAGAAATATCTGGGCCCTATATAAGCAACTGGTCCGGACCCGAACTGCCATCTTCCCTCTTCTCTCCTATTGCACATAGTTGGTGCACTCCTGTGGAAGGTTTATATATTCCTTAAAGGGATTGTGCAGTCACAACAAGTGATTTTCAGGTAGGGGCCTCAGGTTGGGGACACACAGTGGAATCTCCAGCAGTTAAACTGCTATGCTGTACTGTGTGGAAGTGGATGAAATGTATACAAACCCAACCACATGCAGAGTTAAAAAAAAAAAAAACAAGCAACATAAATTGATTTAGACTTAAAGGGGTATTCTCGTCTGAGCATTCACATTCAGTTTCATTAATTTGCCATTCATAAACATTTCTTCAATTAGATATTTTTTAAAAAAATGCTCCTGTGTGAAGATAATTTCTCATACATACGTAGTTATGTGGTCCCTTAGAAACAAGATGGCTTCCTCGGATACGGCCACCTCTGCTGGAGTGAGTGCACAAAGAAACGAAAGGTTATTGTATATAAAATGTCCTGGAGTTACTTCATGTCGCACAGCCGTCCTGTGGTAATGATCGCTGAAGCCAGGTAGTCAGGCAGGACTCTATAGTGCATGTCTGGCCACCACTGCCAGAGTGTGACGTGGTCGTATCCGAGGAAGCTATCTGGTTTCTAAGGGACAACATGACTGCATTTATGAGAAATTATCTTCACACAGGAACATTTTTTTAATTAACATGCAATTGAAGAAATGTTGCGGGAGGCCGCACCAAAATATAGGCATGTATATAGCAGATATAGCACCTGTTCTATTTCTTGCAGTGTGGCCTCCCAGCTTACTGCATGTGCGCCCTAGGCCAGTTTGTGCAGCCTCTTCACAGCCTAAAAAATTAGCAAGACCAGTTCACAACAACACTGACTACACAGATATAACATATAAATGGAAACATTTCCACCAGATCTGTGAATTTGACCAATACTGGTATTATCTCCCAAATAACTAATGCAAAAAAAATAATGTAGTGTGAGCGCATATGAACACCATGTGATGGTTGATATTTTATTTTTGACTTGAAAATTTAGTTATACAATCTAACGTTTTGAATATTCTCTAGCATCATCTCTTGTACACACCATAATCTGCTATATTTTATACAGTCTGTGCCTCATCTCCTCTCTCTGTAGTTCTATGGAAGGGGCTGATCTCCCGGCGGGTCGACAATCCTACCTCTCTGAATTACAGCGCTTTGGCCAAGATCACAGATGGATTTACCCCCGTTCACATGGTACAAGCTGTGGACATGGTGCTGAATGAAAGAAGGATAAGCCAGCTCTCTCAGAAACCACTGACAGCCGCAGAATTTCTAGGTTCGTTGTCCAGGCAAGAGCTGGTGTACAAAGAGGAGGAGGAAGCTTTCAAGGTCAGTGTGTTGTCAGCATTGTACAAATTGTAACGCATTGGACACGGTGACGCTTCTTTCTTCTAATACTTCTGCGATGGGAAGGAAAAGGACAAACCCCAAAATGGGTCTCAGAATAGTTGTCTCTCCTTATGTAGGCACATTCAATTGCTCATCAAAAGGAATGTCTTGTGTAAAAAATGTTAGTTTCCTTATTCAAATGTGAGTTCATAAATTTAAATAATGATTAAATAATGAGTTTCACTGATTTAATTCTTCTATTCTTTCCATTGAGTGGCTATATCGGAGGAATACACCAACTTTCTCCATTGTCTAATCAGACAATATAGTATCTGTATAATCCTAATACCAAAAGTTGGGGGAAATTCCAACTACTCAATAGTTTTGTCCTCTCAGTGGATAATGATTTATGCTTTAGCAGTTCATGAACCTTCAGCAGAGCATGCAAGTGCATGACGGGGATAACCAAGTGACTTGTGAACCAAATAATAATAATCCTGACACTATCCAAGGCTGCATTCAAATCACGTTTTGGCTCTATATTGTATGTGGCACAAACAATGGGATATGTCCTGTTCCTCCCCGATACAGCTGAAAGAGCAGCCAGTGATTTGCTGCTGCCAATGTTCAGGGTGTTATCCCCAGTGATGTAACTATCCTTATGTGGACAGTTTCATCTCTGGGGACCTAGTTAAGTATACGCTCAGCGGAGGTCTGGGGACTGATGCAACGATGGTCTCTGCTGAGCATTTATAGCTCACTCAACAGCGTAAGCAGGATTGAAATACGTAGCTTGCTGCATCTTTCAATTCTGTGGAGTTAAAAACAATGGGGCACATTTACTTACCTAGCCGACGGAGTTCACCCAAAGTGCATTGTCCGACCGGAATGCAATGTGCCGCAATTCACTAAGATTGTGCGTCCGATATCAGGCATCTGTCGCTTCCCCGCTCAGGTCCGTCGGATTCACCATCTTCTTCCCGGTGTATGTAGGTGCATTGTCTTGCGACACAATTTGAATGTTAAATTCCGCGCTCAGTCTGAATAATTCGGATCATCCGATGCCCCGTCTCCCCCCGATTTCTTTCGCATGAAAGCTGGTGCAGCTGCGCCACAATCCGATCGCATGCGACACAATCCCCTTCTTAATACCTGTCCCAGTGGAGCATATCCCGAAAACACCGGGAAGTCCGACAAAAATGCGATCCACGGACCCTTAGTAAATAAGCCCCAATGTCTCTGTTTAACAATATATGTCTGAGCATACGCTGAGCTTATACAAAAAAGGAGATATGAATGTAGTGAAATGTGTACATCCAGCTGAACACAGTCTGCAAGACAAAGCTCTCCTCCAAGATGAAAGATGCTTATGGAGCCATATCTGTGTATATAGAGTGTGGCCTTGTAGAGGACTAGAGTTGTCACCTGCTGTTAAATCACCAACTATCTGTAATTTACCCCAGTCTACACAGCAAAGCTGAATAAAAAATTGGGAATTTTAAGTGGATAATCTTCGGGCAGTTTTTTTTTTTATAAATAAAATTATTAAAACGTTGTGAATATATTGATAAACACCATCAATTAAAAGCAAATCTGTGTGAATAGAAGCTTCATAGTATACGATTAGAGATGAGCGAACATGCTCGTCCGAGCTTGATGCTCGGTCGAGCATTAGGGTACTCGAAACTGCTCGTTGCTCGGACGAATACTTCGCCCGCTCGAGAAAATGGCAGCTCCCGCCGTTTTGCTTTTTGGCGGCCAGAAACAGAGCCAATCACAAGCCAGGAGACTCTGCACTCCACCCAGCATGACGTGGTACCCTTACACGTCGATAGCAGTGGTTGGCTGGCCAGATCAGGTGACCCTGGGATAGACTAGCCGCTGCCCGCGCTGCTCGGATCATTCTGTGTCTGGATGCCGCTAGGGAGAGAGCTGCTGCTGGTCAGGGAAAGCGTTAGGGTGTTCTATTAGCTTACTGTTAGGCAGGAGTGATTCTCAAAGAACCCAACAGCCCTTCTTAGGGCTACAATAACGTTCTACTTTTTTTATTTTAATTTGCATCTAGTACCATTTTGTGAGGAATTAGCAGGGGGACTTGCTACCGTTGTGTTTAGCTCTTAGTGGCACACATATCCATAGCAAAGACCGAAGTGGGAAAATTTATGTGTCATCTCATCTGGCATAGTAGTGTGCTTTGATACTTGGCTAGAAAATAGCCATAGGAGAATACAAAGAGCTTACTTACGCCTACAGTAGCGTTCTATATATTTGATTTCTGGTTGATCTGCTGGTGGCTGTACTTTCTGCAGTGCATGTACTAGGCAATTCTGAGCAATTTGTAGTGAGACTTGCGACCGCTGTGTTCTGCGCTTAGTGACGCACATATCCATAGCAAAGACCGAAGTGGGAAAATTTAGTAGGGGTTGGATTTCAATTAGGCACTAACTCAGTGTCATCTCATCTGGCATAGTAGTGTGCTTTGATACTTGGCTAGAAAATAGCCATAGGAGAATACAAAGAGCTTACTTACGCCTACAGTAGCGTTCTATATATTTGATTTCTGGTTGATCTGCTGGTGGCTGTACTTTCTGCAGTGCATGTACTAGCCAATTCTGAGCAATTTGTAGTGAGACTTGCGACCGCTGTGTTCTGCGCTTAGTGACGCACATATCCATAGCAAAGACCGAAGTGGGAAAATTTAGTAGGGGTTGGATTTCAATTAGGCACTAACTCAGTGTCATCTCATCTGGCATAGTAGTGTGCTTTGATACTTGGCTAGAAAATAGCCATAGGAGAATACAAAGAGCTTACTTACGCCTACAGTAGCGTTCTATATATTTGATTTCTGGTTGATCTGCTGGTGGCTGTACTTTCTGCAGTGCATGTACTAGCCAATTCTGAGCAATTTGTAGTGAGACTTGCGACCGCTGTGTTCTGCGCTTAGTGACGCACATATCCATAGCAAAGACCGAAGTGGGAAAATTTAGTAGAGGTTGGATTTCAATTAGGCACTAACTCAGTGTCATCTCATCTGGCATAGTAGTGTGCTTTGATACTTGGCTAGAAAATAGCCATAGCAATAGGATAGCATTGTTTGGTTTTAAAAACTCAAAAAAAAACAAAAAACACAAAAAAAAACAAAAAACACAAAAAAAAAACAAAAAAAAGTTAAAAAAAAAATAAAGTTATAACTCTCATTTTAAAAATGTTTAACCCGAGGGCTAGGGGTAGAGGACGAGGGCGGGGACGTGGGCGTCCAACTACTGCAGGGGTCAGAGGCCGTGGTCCTGGGCGGGGTGAGACACCACCTGCTGATGAGGGAGCAGGGGAACGCCGCAGAGCTACACTCCCTAGGTTCATGTCTGAAGTTACTGGGACTCGTGGTAGAGCACTGTTGAGGCCAGAACAGTGCGAACAGGTGATGTCGTGGATTGCTGACAATGCTTCGAGCAATTTGTCCACCACCAGTCAGTCTTCCACGCAGTCCACCCATGTCACCGAAATCGCCACTCCTCCAGCTCCTGCACCTCAGCCTCCTCCCCCCCAGTCTGCCCCCTCCCAGGAAAATTTGGCATTTGAACCGGCATACTCTGAGGAACTGTTTTCTGGACCCTTCCCACAGTCACAAACCACTTGTCCGGTTGCTGCTGAGCAATTTTCCGATGCCCAGGTTTTCCACCAGTCACAGTCTGTGGGTGATGATGACCTTCTTGACGTAGTGGAAGTGTGTAAAGAGGTGTCCGACGATGAGGAGACACGGTTGTCAGACAGTGGGGAAGTTGTTGTCAGGGCAGGAAGTCCGAGGGGGGAGCAGACTGAGGGATCGGAGGATGATGAGGTGACAGACCCAAGCTGGGTTGAGAGGCCGGGTGAACACAGTGCTTCTGAGACGGAGGAGAGTCCTCGACCAGAACAGGTTGGAAGAGGCAGTGGTGGGGCCAGACGGAGAGGCAGGGCCAGAGCTGGTGCATCAGCGCCAAATGTGTCAACTAGTGAAGCTCCCGTGGCGAGGGCTCTTGCGGCGAGGGCTAGATCTTCAGAAGTCTGGAGGTTCTTTAAGGAAACACCGGATGACCGACGGACTGTGGTGTGCAACATTTGCCAAACCAGGCTCAGCAGGGGTTCCACCACTACTAGCTTAACTACCACCAGTATGCGCAGGCATATGAATGCTAAACACCCCACTCAGTGGCAACAAGCCCGTTCACCTCCGGCCGTGCACACCACTGCTCCTTCCCCTGTGTCAGCTGCTAGTCAGCCCCCTGCCCAGGACCCTGCCACAAAAACCCCATCGTCGCCTCCACGATCCTCCACAGCATCCACCAGCGTTCAGCTCTCCATACCCCAGACGCTGGAGCGGAAACGCAAATATAGTGCAACCCACCCGCACGCCCAAGCCCTTAATGTGCACATCTCCAGATTGCTTAGCCTGGAGATGCTGCCCTATAGGCTAGTAGAGACCGAGGCCTTTCGCAACCTCATGGCGGCGGCCGCCCCTCGGTATTCGGTCCCCAGCCGCCACTACTTTTCCCGATGTGCCGTCCCAGCCCTGCACCAGCACGTGTCAGACAACATCATCCGTGCCCTGACCAACGCCGTTTCTGACAAGGTCCACCTGACCACGGACACGTGGACGAGTGCTGCCGGGCAGGGCCACTATATATCGCTGACGGCACATTGGGTTAACTTGGTGGAGGCTGGGACCGAGTCTGACCCTGGGGCTGCTCATATACTGCCGACGCCGAGGATTGCGGGGCCTACCTCGGTCCAGGTGTTTCAGGCCTACTATGCCTCCTCCTCCTCCCACCCCTCCTCCACCTCCTCCTCCGAACTACCATCAGTGGGCACGGCGCCATCAGTCGGTAGCTCTAGGCACAGCAGCAGTGCCGTCGCTAAGCGACAGCAGGCGGTGCTCAAACTGCTGAGCCTAGGCGACAAAAGGCACACCGCCCAAGAGCTATTACAGGGCATCACGGCGCAGACTGATCTGTGGCTGGCACCGCTGAACCTCAAGCCGGGAATGGTTGTGTGTGACAACGGCCGTAACCTGGTGGCGGCTCTGCAACTCGGCAGACTGACACATGTGCCATGCCTGGCCCATGTGTTAAATCTGATAGTTCAGCGTTTCCTCAAGACATACCCCAATCTGTCTGATTTGCTCACGAAGGTGCGCCGCATCTGTGCGCATTTCAGGAAGTCCAGCCCAGATGCTGCCACTCTCAGGGCAGCGCAGCGCCGCCTCCAACTGCCCGCTCACCGACTGTTGTGCGACGTGCCCACGAGGTGGAATTCAACACTGACCATGTTATCCAGAGTTTACCAGCAGCGCAGAGCGATTGTAGACTGCCAGATGTCAACTTCCACCAGAACTGGTAGTCAGGTCAGTCAGCTTCCTCAAGTCTACAATGAGGAGTGGACGTGGATGTCTGATATCTGTCAGGTGCTGAGTAACTTTGAGGAGTCAACACAGATGGTCAGTGGCGATGCCGCCATCATCAGCCTCACCATCCCGCTGCTTGGCCTGTTGAAAAACTCTCTGGTCAGCATGAAGTCGGAAGCTTTGCGCTCGTCACAAGAGACAGGGGAAGAATATTCCCTTGTTGATAGCCAAAGCACCCTCAGGTCTGTTTCTCAGCGCATATCGGAGGAGGTGGAGGTGGAGGAGGATGAGGAGGAAGAGGAGGAGAATGTTGGCGAGACACAAGAGGGGACCATTGTTGAGTCCTTCACTGTTCAGCGTGTATGGGCAGAAGAAGAGGAGTTGGAGGAGTTGGAGGAGGAGGAAATGGACAGTCAGGCCAGTGAGGGGAGTGAATTCTTACGCGTTGGTACTCTGGCGCATATGGCAGATTTCATGCTAGGCTGCCTATCCCGTGACCCTCGCGTTCAAAGAATTTATTCCAGCACCGATTACTGGGTGTTCACTCTCCTGGACCCACGGTACAAGCAAAATCTTTCCACTCTCATCCCTGCAGAGGAAAGGAGTGTGAGAATGCATGAATACCAGCAGGCCCTGGTGCACAAGCTGAAACAGTATTTCCCTTCTGACAGCGCTAGCGGCAGAGTGCGTAGTTCTGCGGGACAAGTAGCGAGGGAGAGTAGGCGAGCAGGCAGCTTGTCCAGCACTGGCAAGGGTACGCTTTACAAGGCTTTTGCCAGCTTTATGTCACCCCAGCAAGACACTGTCACCTGTCCCCAGTCTCGGCAGAGTAGGGCTGATCTTTACAGAAAGATGGTGAGGGAGTACGTAGCTGACCATACCATCGTCCTAAATGATCACACAGCTCCCTACAACTACTGGGTTTCAAAGCTGGACATGTGGCACGAACTGGCGCTGTACGCCTTGGAGGTTCTTGCCTGCCCTGCCGCTAGCGTCTTGTCCGAGCGGGTTTTCAGTGCAGCTGGTGGCATCATCACCGATAAGCGTACACGCCTGTCGACTGACAGCGCTGACAGGCTGACGCTTATTAAAATGAATAAAGGCTGGATTTCTCAGAATTTCCAATCTCCACCAGGTGAAGGAAGCTCAACCTGAATAATTGATCCACTCCTCCTCCTCCTCATTTTCCTCCTTCTCCTCCTCTTTGTACAGTAAAGCAGAGGAAAATGGCTATTTTTTGACAGGGCCCACTGGCTCTTGCTATAGTACTTCATGCATTTAATTTTTCTGGAGGGCCACCTACCCGGTCCTCTGTTTGAAACAATTTTTGTGAGTGCCACATACAGGCACTCAATCTATTCCATTTTTCTGGAGGGCCACCTACCCGGTCCTCTGTTTTAAAAAATGTTTGGGACTGCCACATACAGGCACTCAATCTATTCCATTTTACTGGAGGGCCACCTACCTGCTCCTCTGGTTTGAAAAATGTTTGGGACTGCCACATACAGGCACTCAATCTATTCCATTTTACTGCAGGGCCACCTACCTGCTCCTCTGGTTTGAAACATTTTTGGGACTGCCACATACAGGCACTCAATCTATTCCATTTTACTGGAGGGCCACCTACCTGCTCCTCTGGTTTGAAAAATGTTTGGGACTGCCACATACAGGCACTCAATCTATTCCATTTTACTGGAGGGCCACCTACCTGCTCCTCTGGTTTGAAAAATGTTTGGGACTGCCACATACAGGCACTCAATCTATTCCATTTTACTGGAGGGCCACCTACCTGCTCCTCTGGTTTGAAAAATGTTTGGGACTGCCACATACAGGCACTCAATCTATTCCATTTTACTGCAGGGCCACCTACCTGCTCCTCTGGTTTGAAACATTTTTGGGACTGCCACATACAGGCACTCAATCTATTCCATTTTACTGGAGGGCCACCTACCTGCTCCTCTGGTTTGAAAAATGTTTGGGACTGCCACATACAGGCACTATCCAAATTAAATTGTCTCCATAGCAGCCTCCACACGTTGTCTCCATTGCTACCTCCAAAAGTCGTCCATATAGCTGCCTCCATACATCGTCCCTTTATCAAACGAGGTGTGTCAGGCAGAAATTTGGGTTGTTTTCATGGATTCCACATCAAAGTTGTTAACTTTGTCGCCACCCTGCTGTGTTATCCACAAAATATACTGGCAAACTTTTACCATTTAGGGATATTATTTCAGCGCTTCTTGCGCATCTGTTTACATTCCCCTCACCCGGCATATCCTAAACTTATAAGAACGCTACTACACTTGATCTTATACAAAAGGTTCTTAGAAGTGCTGTTTGGGGAGTAGCCTAGAGACAGGGGCTTGGATTGGCGAAAGCTCGCCTGGCAGCGGAGCGCCAGCTCCATGCGCATCATGCGCTTCTTGCGCATCTGTTTACATTCCCCTCACCCACCATATCCCAAACTTATAAGAACGCTACTACACTTGATCTTATACAAAAGGTTCTTAGAAGTGCTGTTTGGGGAGTAGCCTATAGACAGGGGCTTGGATTGGCGAAAGCTCGCCTGGCAGCGGAGCGCCAGCTCCATGCCAAGATCCAACTAACATAGTTTTAACTGCAGCACCTTTAATCTACTACTAGTTCACTGCCTCCATACATGGTCCCCTTATCAAACGAGCTGTGTCAGGCAGAATTTTGGGTTGTTTTCATGGCTTCCATGTTAACTTTGTCGCCACCCTGCTGTGTAATCCACAAAATATACTGGCAAACTTTTATCATGTACCGATATTATTTGAGCGCTTCTTGCTCACCTCCTTTGGTTCCTCTCTGCCACCCATTGGTTTGAAGCCTGAGTCCATTTAGGGTATGTCGCCATGACACTCTCTAGCCTGCTGCCGCTGCCTCTGCATGCCGTCCCCTATAGTGTCAGGGTCAATTATTGGATGTTTTAGATGCTATCTAGCTTCATTCTGTCACTCTGTCATGGCCATGCTGTTGCCCATAATTTTGGCATAATGGTGCGATTAGGCAGCCTCAGAGGCATCCATGCATGCTGCCCCTGCTGTTTCCTGTCCATTTCCGTGGTGTTTCCATCCTTTTCTGAGGTTCCCAGGTGTTTGGCCAAGCTTCCCTGTGCAGAGCCTTGGTCCCCTTGAAAAATGCTCGAGTCTCCCATTGACTTCAATGGGGTTCGTTATTCCAGACGAGCACTCGAGCATCGGGAAAATTTCGTCTCGAATAACGAGTACCCGAGCATTTTAGTGTTCGCTCATCTCTATATATGATTCCATTTTCATCCAGTATATGATTTAGCAAGGTATGTGGTAATAATGACTCAATACTTGCAGATTTCTTTAAAATAACTAAACTTTCTTGTTTGCCCCTTTTACAGACTTGGTATTCTAAAACACCACTCGGAAAGAAAAGGAGTAAAGCAATGCCTGGAGCGGAGGAAGAGACAGGCAAAGATAAAGGGAAGAAGAAAGGAGCAAAGAAAGGAAAGAAGAAATAATTTCCATCAAGTGCAAAGCAAATGTTCACATATTACACAGAAACCTGTCTGTACAGTGTACCTGAGAATTTTATCTTACAATGATTTCTAATAAATTTTATCTGCATACCTTGACTTCCTCAATGAAACTGGCCTAAATTTGTAATGAACTATGTACATTGCCAGAAATATGAATTGGATTTTCTAACTTCTCTAAGCAATCAGACCCTTGAATTAGGTGAGGATAGCTGATCTATTCCATATTACTGCCATATATTGATTCGTCCTCGCCTTGAAGATCATACAGTATTATCTTTGTAACATTAAAGTGACACTCCGAGCAGAAGATCCAGATAATAGGTGGAAGTTGAAGGACATGAAAGGCTAATTATACACATCTCCAATTATATAATAAGGCTAGTTAGGTTACAGCTTTATACTTGCCCATCACACAAATACTTTGAGGACTTCCTGCTGGGAGAATGTATTGCAAGGTATGAGCTACAGGGATAACATTTTCATCCTTCCACTTCTTATGTGTGAGTGAGAATATTGATCACAATTATTCATGATATATTTTATGTTTATGCTTTACCATCATATATGACCATTGTGAATCTTATGACTCTATGTATTGTTTACAAATACCTATTGTAGATAGTGGTGTGAAAAGCTAAGGATTTCAGGAGCATAACATCAGATAGGCCATTATATATTTAACAAAATATCTTTAAAAATACCAGCAATAAATTATTTTCATTCAATAGAAACTGAGAAAAATATAAAGAAATCTCTTGGTGTCCCTGGAGCTCAGTCATGTTCTTCTCCTTCTCCTCACTGTCTTGCAAAACACTGTTCAGTGTCAGAGGGGCTCTTTGGGTCCAGCAGATAAAATTATTCTGGAGGCCTACCTGCATCTTTAAGATACACCCTATAATTCTTCTTTGAGATAAACCCTATAATGTCTTCTCCTGGTCCTCTGGGGTCCAATTAATAGATCTTTTGGTACTCTGGTGGACCAGTCCGACACTGCTTAGGTCCTGACCCTTAGATAAGTTAATACTTTGTAGCACCACCTTTTGCTCCATCCATTTCCCCATCAATTTTAACCATCTTCCCTGACCCTGCTAAAGAAAAGCCCAAACCATGAATCTGCCAACATCATGTGTGTGACAGTGGGGAAGGTGTGATCAGGGTGATGAGCTGTTTTGCTTTTACAAAAATATTGGGGCACATTTACTTACCCGGTCCTGTCGTGATCCCACGGCGTGTTGTCCGACGTGGATTCGGGTGTGCCGCGATTCACTAAGCCTGTGCGCTCGATTTCCTGTATCCATCGCTTCTGCGCCGACATCCGCCGGAGTTCACCTGCTTCTTCCTGGTGTATGTGAGTGCGTGTCTTCCGACACATTTCCATTTTTAAATTCCGCGGTTTGTTCTAATCCGTCAAGTTGTCCTTAGGCCATGCCCCCTATTTCTGTCGCGTGCAACCCGGCGCCAATGCGCCACAATCTGATCACGTGTGCCAAAAACCCGGGGCAATTCGGCGACGGAATTGGGGTCCCGCGAACCCTCAGTAAATGAGCCCCACTGTGTGACATTGTGGTCAAGAAGTTTGATTTTGGTTTCATCTGACTAGAGCACCTTCTACCACATGTTTGGTGTCTCCCAGGTGACTTGTGGCAAACTTTAAACAAGACTTTTTAAGGATATCTTTGAAAAATGGCTTCTTCTTTCTACTCTTCCATAAGGGCCAGATTTGTGCAGTGTACAACTGATTGTTGTCCTATGGACAGACTCTCCAACCTCAGCTGTAGATCTCTGCAGTTCATCCAGAGGGATCATGAGCCTCCTGGCTGCGTATAGAGGGACGGTCAGTTCTTGGTAGATCTGCAGTGGACAGATACTCCTTTCATTTTTATATGATCACTTGCACAGTGCTTCTTGGGATGTTTAACCCCTTCCTACCGAGGGCCTTTTTCGTTTTTGCATTTTCATTTTTCACTTTCAAAAATCTATAACTTTATTTTTCCATGTATAGAGCTGTGTGATGGCTTGTTTTCTGCGCAACAAATTGCACTTCATAGTGATGGTATTCAATATTACATGCCGTGTACTAGGAAGCAGGAAAAAAATTCCAAAATTTGCATTTGCGCGTTTTCTTGTGGGGTTGGAATTTACTGAATTTAACTGTGTGCTCCACTTTACTTTATTCTTTGAGTCGGTGCGATCACTAAGATACCAAATTTGTATAGGTTTTATAATGTTTTCATATATTTAAAAAAAAATTAAAACTTCCTGTCCAAAAAAAAAAAAAATTTTATTTTGCCATCTTCTGCCGCTAATAACTTTTTCATACTTCAGTGTACAGAGCTTTGGGGGCTATTCTCTTGATTAAACGCAGTGAAAAACTGTTATTATATTTTGATAGATAAGGCATTTTTGGATGCGGCGATACCTTATGTATTTATGATTTTTACTGTTTATATTTATATCAGTTCTAGGGAAAGGGGGTGATTTGAATTTTTAGGTTTTTATTAATATAATTTTTTTTTCATTTTTTTTTTCATTTTATTTTTTCTATTTTTCAGACCCCCAAGGGTACTTTAACCCTAGGTTGTCTGATCCATCCTACCATATACTCCCATACAACAGTATGGCAGTACATGGGGATTTTCCTCCACATTCATTACAATGTGCTGCAGTATGCAGCAAAGACTTACCGGCTTTGGAGAGGTCTCAGCCCTTGAGCCCTCTCCATGCACCTGCACCTGACAAGTGACGTGCTATTACGTCACATGTCGGGAAGGGGTTAAAGTTGGTGAAATCTTTTTGTATCCAAATCCGGCTTTAAACTTCTCCAAAACAGTATCACGGACCTGCCTGGTGTGTTCCTTCATGATACAGAACCCTGAGACTATGACAGAGCAGGTGTATTTATACAGAGATTTGGTTACACAGGTGGATTATATTTATCATCATCAGTCACTTAGGACAACATAGGAGCAGAGAAAAAAGGAAGACAGCAATCCCGATACTATTGAGTATTTGTAGAACTCAGAATCCGTGCTCACAGCCGATGGTTCAGGTGCAGGAACCCAATGTCAAGTGCATTCAATGGAGGGAGCCACAGCACTTGTGGAATTAAAATCCTAAAGTTTTTATTTTAAACTACACATGTAGACACGACTGTCACGGGTGCTCCTGTGACCCATGTCCCATGCTCTGTGCTCCCCAGGACCCCACTGGTCACTCCTCGCCTCCATCCAGTGCTGGCTCCGGCGGTCTGGCACACACGTACCCGCCTTCGAGGGCTTCTGGAGATTTAAAGGGACAGCATGCCAATAATTGGTACTGGTTGGCCGCAGCTTTGTTTCTATGCCTTATCCTGTTTTTGCGATTTCCTGTTGTTCCGTTATTGACTTTGATCCCGTGCTGCCTGTCCTGACCTTCCACTATGTCCCCAACTCCGATCCTCTGCTGCCTGTCCTGATCTCCCACCTGTCCCAAAATACGATTCTGCTTAACTTTTCTGTACCTCGCCGCCACCACAGACAAAGTTGCATCTGTGGAATGGCATGGTAGTACCACGCCGCAACAAGTCCAACCTGCTTTACAGCAGGCTCTGGTGAAAACTGTGTACGTCTTAGACTCCGGTCCCAGGTGTCGGCTTACGTCATCGTCCATGGTGGTCCAGTGGGTCCACTACCCCTGGAGCCTAACAACGACGTTTTGATTCAACACAAATACTTGATAAAGACTTTTGTTGAATTGAAACGTTGTGCTTACATGTGTGGATTAAAATAAAGCTTTGTGGATGACAATTTCACAACTGCTGTGGCTCCCTCCATTGACTGCATTAGGACAACATTGGATCATTCAGAAATCCACACTGAACTTCTGGAGTGACTTTGTTGCATTGAAAGTAAAGGTCAAATAATATTGGACGCCCCCCTTTTCAGTTTATTATTTTTTACAAAAGTTTAAATATCCAATAAATAGATATGCACCCTTCCTCGTAATGGGACCCTATGGAACATTAGTTATATACAGTTTAACGTATGTCATTTGTAATACAAGTATCTGGTCTGTAATGGAAGGAAAGATTTTGTAACCCTTTCAGTAACATTTACAAAAAAGGCCGTTAGACCTCACTGAAACTCATTAGTCGTTAAAACTTCACTTTTATTAATATTTGTACTAAAAAGGGGTTGTAATCTTCAACCACTTGAATGAAATTTTCAACTTGGACAATTGTCTGGCTTATATTAAAATTATGCAGACCATCGTGGAGACTTTATTCAGTAACATAACATTAATAGTGAAATGTTCATGTTGCCTGTACAAGGTATAGTCATTTCGGAGTGAGAAGGGCATGGTCAGGGAAGAAAGTGCTTTACAATGTCTTTTACTTGACTGATAGGTGATAAGTAATATAGGATCACTATGATTACATGGCTGCACCATACCTCCCACCAGCCATGGGCACAGGAAGGACTGACATATTGATGTATGGGTACAAACGTGTCCGCATTGTTCAGTGTCCTTCTCTCTGTAATTTGGCGTGAGATCTCACCGCCTTCTTTGCCTGCCATAATAATGAGGGAGGAGTGGGAAATAGGTATCAACAAGGTCACACAGAACCAGGTGCTTAGAAAATAGACATCAGTGTATTGAAACCGAGTACCTCCTGATGGGGCTTTTTGCTACCATCACAAATTGCTAGGACCACTAAAATATTAGTAGCAAATTGCAATTGGACCTCAATGACCAAAATGAATACTCAACATAATTAATTCATGAAGTCACTTGCTCTTAGGACGTTAGGAAAAAGCATATGAGTAAAGCCCAAAAAGTACTGAAAGTTGCTGGAATAGGTGTATTAGGTTGGGTGTTAGTGTCGTGTACTGTCCGAGTTCTGCAGCCTGGGCTGTTTTCTGTCCGGCCAGTGTCGTACTGATAAATCACATGCTTAGTTCTATCTATAGAAATCACAGCATGAGCCAATGACACCAAATAGCAGAGAAAAACACACAAGGCTCATGTACACAGACTGAGAACTAGAAATCTTCTATATCAATTTACTTCGTATTACTGACAAAGTCCTACTTCAGAATCCATAATGTCTGCTTGGACCAAGAGAACTAAATCACCGCAGATTTGTAGGCCAGACCATTCAGCACAATCTGAGTTTGTTAAACAACTAAAATCATTACTGGCCAGAAGTGAAGAAGGTGCAATTTTTGACCTGCTAGAAAGTGAAGTCAAACATGTTGATGCCATCATCGAGCTCTCCAATGATGACTGGATGAAGGAGCCGGATGCACAGCTCCCTCCACAGGTCTTATTGGGTAACTAGTTTGTTTTATGTGAAATTTAATGGCTCTCTTTTTTTTGCCTCACGTTTAAATTATGTTCTTAACTTTTCTCCGTTTTATGATCCATTATAAGTTTTGTATAAGTAGTAATTGTATCCTCTTATATTAGATATGACAGGGTTTATCAGGACTGGTCCAGAATCCCTGTCCATTTTCACAGCTCAAAGCTCAGAGCCTTTCCTTACTAGAATTCTCTTATTATGTAGCAACTTTGAAAACATCTTCATAAGTAATATGTTAAAGGGAACCTGTCACCACATTTGCACATATACAGCCAGTGACAGGTTCCTATAGACATCTATTTTATTAACTGCCACCCTTCTTTTAGATAAAAATAGTTTTTCTTACATACACATAAATAACTTTTTATCTTATATTACCTGTCATCAGAGGGGTGCGTGTCCTGGTTTGCCGGACCCTCCCATCTGCATCTCCCCATGTTCCATGACTCTTCTCAGCTTGCCATGTGACCAGGTTGCATCATCTCAGGTCCTTTAACCTCTTAACAATAGCAAACTGTACCCATAATGTACTGTATGTAACCACATGACGCCACACAGTAGCCTCCATGGACTTCTACTCCTCCATCAAGGCTGCTGTGATTTCATGTGATCACATACATGGTGTACAGTTTTCTATTATTAAAAGGCTGAACGACCTGCGATTATGTCACTCCGGTTACGTGACATGAATGTAACACAAGGCAACATGTAAAAAAATTGACACAATGGGGCACATTTACTTACCCGGTCCCTGCGCGATCCCCGATCCGGAATTTCCGACGAGGATGAACTCTGCCACGATTCACAAGAATCGTGCGCCTGATATCCTACAAGTGTCTCTTCCACGATCAGGTCCGCCGGAGTTCACCATCTTCCTCCAGGTGCAAGTGCTTGGCTTGCACCACAATTTTAAAATTAAATCCTGCGGTTTGCCCGAATCCGTTTGATCATCCGATGGCTCAAGCCCCCCATTTCTGTGCCCTTCTAAATCCCTGTTCCGGTGGCACGTTTCCCGAAAAGTCGGAAAACACGGCAGAAATGCGGCCGTATTTCCTTAGTAAATAAGCCCCAATATTTCCCATCTGTTCATAGAGCTTGATATGTCTGTAGTAGAAAATTAGCAGACAGTCCCTAAGTACAAGGAGGCAGAGCAGGGATATGAAGAGACACATAGCTGTCAGTCACAATAATGGGGCGTGGTTCACTGCCAGCCTGGGAGAGAGAAGAGTCAGAGCCACTAGACATGAGTCAGAAAAGCTAATTTGCATATCAGAAAAATGGCTGTAATTAAAGTACAGTGCATCACTGGCAACTATTTTAGGAGACATGGGGAGGACTTGTAACCCTCCTTCAAGCCATCTCCCCACCAAGGAGCAAGGAGGGGCATAAAGGGAGCAAACCTGACAGTGCTTTGTCCTCAAAGCCCAAAGGGGCTGTGTCCATAATGTATTGAAGGAATCTAACATCAAAATCAAATGCAGATCTTTTTTTTAACATAAATGGAAGTCCAGCTAATATATTTGACATAAGGACAAAAAAAGAATTCAGCAACTTGTATTCAGATATCTGAATTACATCAGCAATTCAGAGGCAAGTCTCTGTACACTGTCCAGGACGCTGGCCGGCGTGATGACTACATGCCGTCTGTGTCCCTTTTGCTGCAAAATAGACAATGTGCTGAAGATTGTGCAACATCCCTCACCAGGGCATAGCCTTTTCTTGGGGCCCAGAATACCACAGTGGCTGGCTATTGCGGCCTAGGGAACGCTGTGGTCACGGTGCTCGGTATGAGGACCAGAGGGCCGTCCTACAGCCTGGCAGGTCTCCAGCAGATGGTGTGTGCAAGAAATAAAAGGGAGAGGCTGATGCACTGGTTTCTCCACGGGGCAACCCCTGAGTGTCTGTAGGATGTGCCCTTGGGTGATGGATGGGGAGCCCATGGTGGTAAACAGCCGTATCCAGGGATCAAACAGAGACAACGTTTTGCAAATCAACTTACAGTTCTTTATTGAACCTCAAACAGCAGGCAACGGCCAAATACGTTTAACAAATTATGGTTACTGGAGTGGTCATGATGAGTGGTCCACAGGAATGGTGTACCAGCCTGATAGTCGATGCAGACTGGGATAGTTGAGGTGGACCTGTGTCCAAATTGTGGAAGCTTAAGCTTTGGGGTTAGAGTCTCCTGGGATTGGTATCTGTGGCAGCACTGAAGGTGTGCTGCACACACTGGGGGTCATTTACTAAGGGCCCGATTCGCGTTTTCCCTACGTGTTACCCGAATATTTCCGATTTGCGCTGATTCTCCCTGAATTGCCCCGGGATTTTGGCGCACGCGATCGGATTGTGGCGCATCGGCACCGGCAAGCATGGGACGGAAATTGGGGGGCATGGCCGAACGAAAACCCGACGGATTCGGAAAAACCGCAGCATATAAAAAAAAAATCTGTCGCGGAGTTTGCACTTACCTTCACTCAGCCCGGCTCGGTGTATTCCAGTGCGTTCCAGGGAACTTCAGCGCAGCAGCGCCACCTGGTGGACGTCGGAGGAACTGCCTTAATAAATCCCGGCTGGACCCGAATCCAGCACAGAGAACGCATCGCTGGATCGCGAATGGACCGGGTAAGTAAATCTGCCCCACTGTCTCTTTCTTCACTCTGACTCTGCAGCCTGAACCAAAGACCTAGGGTCTAAGACCTTGTGCTCGCACTTCACAGGGTTTTATACTCCTCCTGGTCAGGTGGTAGCAACTCTCCAATCACACTCCAGCTTACAATACAGCCACATAATTGGATAATTACTTACACTCATTTAACTGTTGCCTTTCCAGACAGAATCTACAGCTGTAATTTACCTAAGTTCTCCTAGCATTATCTCCTGGGTGAGTTGCACAGGTTACCAAGAGTTGAAGAGGAGAGTGGGACAGAGCCCTGGACCTGGGTGCTTGAGGTAACTTAGCATTTTTTTTCTACTGGCCAATATAAGGTGCTTAATGTGTATTTAATTCATTCATAGGGCAGGGGGGCTGTATATACTTAATTAATGGAGCCTGGCTGTTAAACAATAAAAGTTTGAGGGGCTGTATATTAATTAATGAAGCAGCTGAGATTTTGCATTGTCAATTTTCCCAACCCACATCCAAAAATCTATAACTTCTTTATTTTTCCATGTAAAGAGCTGTATGAGGGCTTGTTTTCTGCGTAACAAATTGCACTTAGCGACGGTATTTAAACTCCATGCTGTGTAATGGAAAAAATTCCAAATGCAGTGAAATTGTTGAATTTTAGTGAAAAAATGCATTTGCGCCATTTTCTTGTGGGCTTGTTTTTTGCGTCTTTCGCTGTGTGCCCCAAATGACATTTATTCTTTGGGTCGGTACGATCACAGAGATACCGTATTTTCTGGACTATAAGACGCACTTATAGTCCGGATATAGTCCGGAATGGAGGGCACCCGGCTGCGCTCTGCCAGCTGATGCTGGCAGTAAGCGCAGCCCTTCACAGTGGAGCGCAGCGGCTGTGCTGAGCGCTTTGTAATTCTCATATATATCCATGTCCTCAAGCTCTGTGGCAGAGCAGCAGCAGTGGAGAGAGAGAGGGGAGGAGAAAGGCACAGACTCTGGCCAATCCCCGCTCGGCTTGTAAGTAGCCCGGGAGATTCAAAGTGAAGAAGAAGATGAAGGCTGCCGGCTGTGTGTGCAGAGGAGCCTGTACAGGGCTGTGTCTGACATGTAACTTCTCTCCCAGCACAGGATCAGATAAGCGATTAGTGCTCCCTTCCCCCAGGTCTCTGCTCTCACACTCTTAACCCCTTGTTGCCTGGTATGTAGTGGCTGCTGTCTTGTGAAGGTGCCTTACCCCACAGACCAAGCTCTTGTGACCATTGTACAAGTGCTGTCATCTCCTGTGTCCCCTTCCCATAGATTGTAAGCTCTTGTGACCATTGTACAAGTGCTGTCATCTATTGTGTCCCCTCCCCATAGATTGTAAGCTCTTGTGGCCATTGTACAAGCACTGTCATCTCCTGTGTCCCCTCCTCCTCATAGATTGTAAGCTCTTGTGGCCTGTGTACAAGCACTGTCCCCTCCTGTGTCCCCCTCCTCATAGATTGTAAGCTCTTGTGGCCAGTGTACAAGTGCTGTCATCTCCTGTGTCCCCTCATCCTCCTCATAAATTGTAAGCTCTTGTGACCATTGTACAAGTCCTGTGTCCTCTCATCCTCCTCATAGATTGTAAGCTCTTGTGGCCATTATACAAGCACTGTCACCTCCTCTGCCCCCCTCCTCCTCATAGATTGTAAGCTCTTGTGGCCATTGTCACATATACTCATACCTATACAGACCTGGTAACTCTTGAGACCCCCTGACTACATGACAGCATAATTCTATCTAAAGATAGACGGCGGTGTCCGGGAGAGGAGGAGGGGGTGAGCGCTGATCGCCCCTGCCCCTCTCCAAAGAGAAACATGGCTGCACTGCATCACTCAGTTACTTTACTGTTACTTTATTAAATATTTTAGCATACTATTTGGGGAAAAAACATTTTTTCTTATTTTTCCTCCTCTAAAACCTAGGTGCGTCTTATGGTCCAGTGCGTCTTATAGTCAGAAAAATACGGTACTAAATTTAAATAGATTGTAATGTGTTTTAATGCATTTAAAAAAAATTCAAACCTTCTGTACATTTTGCCATTGCACTATTAAAGGGGTTGTCCGAGTTTTTGAAAAAAAGATAAAAGTGGCCGGGACAGGGCTGCTTAAAAAAAATAAAGCTGTACTTACCTCCCGGTGCCCTCCCGTATCCAGCGCTGCTGTCACTCCGGTCTGGGCGCCATGTAAACAAACATGGCCGCCAGAGCAGCGCTGGATTCAGCTTCCGGCCGTGGCCGGACACGCCTATCCGTCCCTATACACAGCATTGTGTATGGGGGCCGGAAGGTTGTCGGGTCCGGCCGGAACTGAGTCCAGCGCTGCTCCGGCGGCCATGTTTGTTTACATGGCGCCTGGACCGGAGTGACAGCAGCGCTGGATACGGGAGGGCACCGGGAGGTAAGTACATCTTTATTTTTTTTAAGCAGCCCTGTCCCGGCCACTTTTATCTTTTTTTTCAAAAACCCGGACAACCCCTTTAACTTTTTCATACTTCGATGTACAGAGCAAAGTAAAGTGTCATTTTTTGTGAGATGTGATGATGTTTTCATTGCTACCATTTTGGCCTTTTGATAACTTTTAGGGGCCCACTGAGGCTCAGTCACCCAGGGGCCTACTGAAACCTGGAAAAGTCCCTACAAAACAGAAAAATTAGTGCAGATAAGGAGTTGAAAACTGGAGCAAGGGTCAAATGCAGACATTTAGGTAAACCTCAGTATAGCAAAACTTTGTATAGGGTACACTGATGCACATTTTCCAACAGCAGTGCAAACTGCACTAAATACAGTTTGCTTGTGTAGCGTGCAGGGGGGACAGATTCAGGATTTCTGGTGGCAGTTCTTCATGAATCTGGCGCCCCCTGCACAGCTCCAACAAAGTGCACCAACTTTTTTTGCTGCAGCTTTAACACAGGACGTGCGACACACTTCTGTTGGACTTTGCATGATAAATCTGGTGCGTGGTCCAACTGAGCACCGGAACGCACTCTAATTTGTGTTGCGTGATGCCTAGTGCAGCCTCGCCACAAAAGGGTTGTGTGTGACACATTTGTGGTGCAAACACTTCTTAAATACCTGTGCAAGCAGTTTCCACTAGAAAGAACAAAATGCTATTTCTGTCTTTACAGTAAATATGGAATCCTACACAGTAATAATACAAAACATAACAGTGGACTTTCTATATAAAGAATGGAATTATAAAGGGATCAACAATAAGACCCTTGTGATCTATTAATATCCCAGCTGTATACTGTGGCCTCTGGTTAAAGTCTGGCATGAGGTCACTGTTTCCAAGTGCTGATTGCAAGTATCACACAATTCCTGGTAATACTCTAAACCCTGGTATAACATTCTGCCAGTCTCTACAGATAAACTTTCTCGGTTCAGTGTTTATTTCAACAGCATCAATACACTGTATATTACAATCCATATGTTTTTATGTTCGTTGATTGAGCAATAATTCTACATTGAAACAATAAAAGCACATGATCACACGTCACTCATATCATAATATCTTTGTTTATTCAGCTGCTAGTTTTGTCATATTTTGTAGGGTTGGGAAAAAAACAACAAGCCCAACCTATAAGAATTCAACAAATATTTTTTTCTTTTAACGTGATAAGCCATCCAAGCCTCTCTTCAACATGGACAAAGAATCTCATAACAACATCCTCTGGCAGAGAGATCCATAGACTCAATGCTCTTAAAGCAAAGAATGCCTGTCTATGGTGATGGTAGAATCGCCTCTCCTCTAGGTGTAGAGGATGCCCCCTGTCTATGGTGATATTAGAGCCGCCTCTCCTCTAGGTGTAGAGGACGCCCCCTGTCTATAGTGATGGTAGAACCACCTCTCCTCTAGCTGTAGAGGATGCCCCCTGTCTATGGTGATGGTAGAACTGCCTCTCCTCTAGGTGTAGAGGATGCCCCCTGTCTATGGTGATGGTAGAACTGCCTCTCCTCTAGCTGTAGAGGATGCCCCCTGTCTATGGTGATGGTAGAACTGCCTCTCCTCTAGGTGTAGAGGATGCCCCCTGTCTATGGTGATGGTAGAACCTCCTCTCCTCTAGGTGTAGAGGACGCCCCCTGTCTATGGTGATGGTAGAACTGTCTCTCCTCTAGGTGTAGAGGATACCCCTGTCTATGGTGATGGTAGAACCTCCTCTCCTCTAGGTGTAGAGGATGCCCCCTTTCTGTGGTGATGGTAGAACCTTCTCTCCTCTAGGCGTAGAGGATGCTCCCTGTCTATGGTGATGGTAGAATCGCCTCTCCTCTAGGTGTAGAGGATGCCCCCTGTCTATGGTGATATTAGAGCCGCCTCTCCTCTAGGTGTAGAGGATGCCCCCTGTCTATGGTGATGGTAGAGCCTCCTCTCCTCTAGGTGTAGAGGATGCCCCCTGTCTATGGTGATATTAGAGCCGCCTCTCCTCTAGGTGTAGAGGACGCCCCCTGTCTATAGTGATGGTAGAACCACCTCTCCTCTAGCTGTAGAGGATGCCCCCTGTCTATGGTGATGGTAGAACTGCCTCTCCTCTAGCTGTAGAGGATGCCCCCTGTCTATGGTGATGGTAGAACTGCCTCTCCTCTAGGTGTAGAGGATGCCCCCTGTCTATGGTGATGGTGGAACCTCCTCTCCTCTAGGTGTAGAGGACGCCCCCTGTCTATGGTGATGGTAGAACTGTCTCTCCTCTAGGTGTAGAGGATACCCCTGTCTATGGTGATGGTAGAACCTCCTCTCCTCTAGGTGTAGAGGATGCCCCCTTTCTGTGGTGATGGTAGAACCTTCTCTCCTCTAGGCGTAGAGGATGCCCCCTGTATATGGTGATGGTAGAACCACCTCTCATCTAGGTGTAGAGGATGCCCCCTGTCTATGGTGATGGCAGAAGTGCCTCTCTAGGTGTAGAGGATGCCCCCTGTCTATGGTGATGGCAGAACCTCCTCTCCTCTAGGTGTAGAGGATGCTCCCTGTCTATGGTAATGGCAGCAGTGCCTCTCTAGGTGTAGAAGATGCCCCCTGTCTATGGTGATGGTAGAAACGCCTCTCCTCTAGGTGTAGAGGATACCCCTGTCTATGGGGATGGTAGAACCTCCTCTCCTCTAGGTGTAGAGGATGCCCCCTGTCTATGGGGATGGTAGAACCTCCTCTCCTCTAGGTGTAGAGGATGCCCCCTGTCTATGGCAATGGTAACCGCCTCTCCTCTAGGTGAAGAAGATGCCCCCTGTCTATGGTGATGGTAGAAACGCCTCTCCTCTAGGTGTAGAGGGTACCCCTGTCTATGGTAATAGTAGAACTGCCTCTCCTCTAGGTGTAGAGGATGCCCCCTGTCTATGGGGATGGTAGAACCTCCTCTCCGCTAGGTGTAGAGGATGCCCCCTGTCTATGGCAATGGTAACCGCCTCTCCTCTAGGTGTAGAGCAGTGATGGCAAACCTTTTAGTGGCCGAGTGCCCAAACTGAACCCAAAAACCCCTTATTTATCACGAGGTGCCACCCAAAAATTAAAGCGATAACTTATTGCTCCCTGTTCAACAACTTCAGATTTGCCTCCTAAGGACAGCAACACAGCAGAAAGATGGAAAATTTCCAGTGTCCCCCTGTACACAGAGAATCGTGGGGCCGGCAGGAGGTCCTCTAAAGGTAATTCGTCCCTGACTACTCATTCTCCTTCTTCCTACAGACCCAACTAGCGCAGTAAGTATCAAAATATGACTGAAAGCAGCATATTTTAAGTTGCTTGGAACTGGAGGAAGATTCTTTGAGTCCTGTCTGGTGTGCTGGCCCGGGTGCCCACAGAAAGGGCTCTGAGTGCCGCCTCTGGCACCCATGCCATAGGTTCGCCACCACTGGTGTAGAGGATGCCCCCTGTCTATGGTGATGTTAGATTCTCTTCTCCTGTAGGTGTAGAGGATGCCCCCTGTCTATGGTGATGGTAGAACTGCCTCCTCTAGGTGTAGAGGATGCCCCCTGTCTATGGTGATGGTAGAACTGCCTCTCCTCTAGCTGTAGAGGATGCCCCCTGTCTATGGTGATGGTAGAACTGCCTCTCCTCTAGGTGTAGAGGATGCCCCCTGTCTATGGTGATGGTAGAACCTCCTCTCCTCTAGGTGTAGAGGACGCCCCCTGTCTATGGTGATGGTAGAACCTCCTCTCCTCTAGGTGTAGAGGATGCCCCCTTTCTGTGGTGATGGTAGAACCTTCTCTCCTCTAGGCGTAGAGGATGCCCCCTGTATATGGTGATGGTAGAACCACCTCTCATCTAGGTGTAGAGGATGCCCCCTGTCTATGGTGATGGCAGAAGTGCCTCTCTAGGTGTAGAGGATGCCCCCTGTCTATGGTGATGGCAGAACCTCCTCTCCTCTAGGTGTAGAGGATGCTCCCTGTCTATGGTGATGGCAGCAGTGCCTCTCTAGGTGTAGAAGATGCCCCCTGTCTATGGTGATGGTAGAAACGCCTCTCCTCTAGGTGTAGAGGATACCCCTGTCTATGGGGATGGTAGAACCTCCTCTCCTCTAGGTGTAGAGGATGCCCCCTGTCTATGGGGATGGTAGAACCTCCTCTCCTCTAGGTGTAGAGGATGCCCCCTGTCTATGGCAATGGTAACCGCCTCTCCTCTAGGTGAAGAAGATGCCCCCTGTCTATGGTGATGGTAGAAACGCCTCTCCTCTAGGTGTAGAGGATACCCCTGTCTATGGTAATAGTAGAACTGCCTCTCCTCTAGGTGTAGAGGATGCCCCCTGTCTATGGGGATGGTAGAACCTCCTCTCCTCTAGGTGTAGAGGATGCCCCTTGTCTATGGCAATGGTAACCGCCTCTCCTCTAGGTGTAGAGGATGCCCCCTGTCTATGGTGATGTTAGATTCTCTTCTCCTGTAGGTGTAGAGGATGCCCCCTGTCTATGGTGATGGTAGAACTGCCTCTCCTCTAGGTGTAGAGGATGCCCCCTGTCTATGGTGATGGTAGTACTGCCTCTCCTCTAGGTGTAGAGGATGCCCCCTGTCTATGGTGATGTTAGATTCTCTTCTCCTGTAGGTGTAGAGGATGCCCCCTGTCTATGGTGATGGTAGAACTGCCTCTCCTCTAGGTGTAGAGGATGCCCCCTGTCTATGGTGATGGTAGAACCGCCTCTCCTCTAGGTGTAGAGGATGCCCCCTGTCTATGGTGATGGTAGTACTGCCTCTCCTCTAGGTGTAGAGGATGCTCCCTGTCTATGGTGATGGTAGTACTGCCTCTCCTCTAGGTGTAGAGTATTGCCCCCTGTCTATGGTGATAATAGAGCCGCCTCTCCTCTAGGTGTAGAGGATGCCCCCTGTCTATGGTGATGGTAGAACTGCCTCTCTAGGTGTAGAGGATGTCCCCTGTCTATGGTGATGGTAGAACTGCCTCTCTAGGTGTAGAGGATGTCCCCTTGTCATGGCCACAGGCCAAGGTATAAAAAGATCTTTGGAGAGATCCCTGTACTGCCCATTCAGATATTTGTACATTCCAGTGAGGTCTCCCCTTAGTCATCTTTTTTCTTAGCTGAATAATCCCAAGTTTAGTTATCTATCAATGTATTCTAAATTGTGTTCTTATCATGAGAATCTATTCCTCTCTTGATACACCCATAATTTTATGTGTTTTATTAGCAGCTACCTGGCACTAGTTACGTTTAATAACCCCCAAGTCTTTTTTATCTGCAGTTTTACCAATTTATTGACTATTTAGAACATAATTGTACTTTTGTTTCCATGGCCCAAGTGAGGGTCATGTGATCCTGCCTATGACCAATCTCCCTTCCAGGATGCTTAGTTTTATTCATGAATACATGTGTGTTGGTTTTTCTGCATTTGAATTACTTTGTTTAGGTGAGATCCCATCTGTGGTATCCTAGCAGCTGCATTTATCCCCTGTTTCATTTCTAAAATCCAGGAAAGGATCCAACACAACAGACATGTCAGTCAGCACCTCAGCAGTAGTTACAATGTCACAGTGGGGACATGATTAGTTCCTAACTGGCAGATAACAAGAAAGTAACAGGAGGAGATGTGACCATGGATATGACAGCTACCACATGACGGCCTCAATTCTGCTGACCCTCCGTATCCCTGGTGAAAACAATGTTAACTGTTAGCTGTTATCCCCCCGAGGCTCCCCCTATGAAAATAGCCCAAGGTTGATGTTATGTGAGGGGTCACTTTTTGGTATATAGTGTGGATAAATAATAGAGACATGGGGATTGGATGCTAAATATGGGAACTCAAGTTTATTTTGTCGCTGGAATTACCTGCTAGGTGGAGGAATACCACTTGTACTTCGAGATGACAGACAGACAGGAATTCCCATGGTTGACAGAATAGCCATAATAGATATATGTGGCACTTACTTTCGCCTTCGAGCTTACACAGACACTATTTGACACCGCAATGGCCAACCCAAGTCCCAGAAAGCCAAAGCTGCAGCAGGATTTTAAAATCCTTCGTAACGCGGAGCCTACTGCTAATCTACACTGTCAAAGTGTGTCTTCGGAATAGAAAACTTGGAATCATCAAAACGCATGGGCTAGGCCCAGAATTTTTATGACTGATGCACCTCCTCTTTCTTTAAAATTCTTAGTTTCGAAGCCAGTAGGAGTGAATCAAAGATATAAATTACTAGTACTAGTATCACAATCTCACACCTCCATGCATGCAGGGGAGGAAACCATCCAGGAGGTGACTTGAGCCTCTTGCCTCAGGCAGCATCATCTGCAGCAAGATAAAGCAATCACTTGCTATAAAACAGGACTTGACAGCTAAAAATAGAGTCTTTTGACACCCAATACTAACAGGGGTATGAAAAACTGCAAAGTCAACTGACTTGCTCAAAAAATAAACGGATATATTACTTCTGGATGGGGTGGAGAGGGTGCAATGCTATAGCTTTATTCAGGCACCAGAGAGTTTAGATTCATCCCTACATGCATTCCAAAATATTTCCATTTGTTTGTATAGGATAGATGAATCATGCAAAGAACGAAGTCTGACACTCCCATACGAGTGATTGGATAGTTGATTTTGATGCAACTCTACTATCATTGTACATTAAAGTCTCCACCTTTATAGATAATAATAAACTATATATATAAATTTGATTGTGATAAAGCATAATGGATGGACTTTGGCTTTAGGATACAGCCTCAGGGTAAGGGGATCCTGCCACGGGCGATTAGGGTTTTGTTACACCCCTGTCTTGTAATTATTTCAGGCCACAATCTATTGCACTAATCCGTGGTCTAGTACATTACATCTCAAATACTTTATCATGCTCAGACTTAGATGTTAAAAAAAGAAATTACAACCTATATGGATTAGAATACAAAAGATCTCCAGCTGATGAGATTATCCCGGGATGCCATATCCATTACTGGCCTCAGCTCCAGCTCTATTATCAGGAATAGCAACCCATGAGTAGACCAGAGAAGAGGACCTATATACAATGTTTAGAAGCTACTCTGGGGACGACGGACATGTCCTGCGCTGCTTCTCGGAGGGCGATTTGGATGGGATCATCATGCTGTTCAGAGAGTGTCTAGAGGTTGTGAATATTATCCTGATTGTGAAAGGAGAAGAGATGAGATGGAACTGCAGGAGCCATGGTATGTTCTAGCTTTGGTCTACAGAACATCATTGAGCTGAAACTTGTCTGTATAGTGGACATTGATCTAATAACCATGACAGTAGATCTTGTACTGTAGTGCAGCATGGCACTATGCTTTATGGCAGCTGCAAAGAACTAGATTAAATTGGCAAAGAAATGTGTGCCCCTAAATCCATGAAATGACATGGCTACTGTATACAGCTTCATATCATGCCTCATCAAGGCCCCCAGCAGCAAAGCACTAATAAGTGAGATGCAGAAAGTAAAATGTATCAGCTCATGGTGTGGGTTCTAGTGGATAGTTCTTTTTCTTCCCATTATCGAGCTATAGGACCAACCATTTTTGTACAATGTTTCATTATCAATAGTCAACAACTTTTTCTGTTTTTTGTAACTGTATGATAGTTTGTTTTTTGCAGGACAGGTTGCATAGTACCATAGTTAAAGTACAACTACCCTAATAAAGTAGGTAAAGTACTTTTTACCTTCTCTGTGGGAAGATGTAGCGAAAGTCTTGCATGTTTTTGTGCATTCATTTTTTTATTCATATATTTTATTTTGCTATGATTCTGATGGTTTCAAATATGTTGAGCTTTTTTAATGTCCATAACACAAGAAAAGGATGTGTATCAATAGGGCAATGAATAAATGAATGATACCTTATAAGAAAAACACTTGAACAAGCCTGACATAAAATACATGGACATATAAAATCACTTAAAATAGTACAACAGCACATATTACAACTAACTAGTTGAATTGGCCGGGTGGGGCCAATGAACATTACACCTTCTCAAAGAATATGTAAACTACCCCTCCTGGTGAAAGGCATATAGATAGTCCAAATCTACAGACAACCTGCCCAATGATCTCCAAGGTATATACAAATATGAGGGCTTTTTGATACATCACCGATTCAGGTCAGTCTGATGGCAGTGTGCCCCATCGTTAGCAGTGTAAAAGGTCGTAGGGAGTAGAGGATGGGTAAAGAGAAGGTGGAGGGCTCCCACACATTACGTCTCCTCTCTTAGACTTCCTCAGGGTAAAGATGCCCCCTGTTGTATGTAGCTCCCATAAATACCCCCACAGCACTTACACCGATGCAATCAGAGATGACTAGCATGGAAGGACGCCAGCAGTACGAATGCTTCACGTGTGTGTCACCGGAAGTTGATATTTTTTATACTCCTTTGATCAGGATACATACTTCCTCTCTTACACATAGATAAGATTGATTTTGGGTGCGCCTTGTTTCCGAGCATATGCTCGCGTCTTTGTATTGTTTACAGCGTTGCATTGCCACTATGTATCACGTGACATATCCACTTCCAGTGACACACACGTGAAGCATTCGTAACGATGGCGTCCTTCCATGCTGGTCATCTCTGATTGCTGCACCTAGGAGTTAGTGCTGTGGGGGTATTTATGGGAGCTACATACAACAGGGGCATCTTTACCCCACAGGAAGTCTCAGAGAGGAGACCTAACGTATGGGGGGGCCCTCCACATTCTCTTTACCCATCCTGTACCCTATACGACCTATTACACTGCTAAGGGGCACACTGCCATCAGACTGACCTGAATCGGTGATGTATCATGGAGCCCTCATATTTGTATATACCTTGGAGATCATTGGGCAGATTGTTTTGTAGATTTGGACTCTTATCTTAATGGCTTGTGTTGAGTGCCATACACATCTATATGCCTTTCACCAGGAGGGGTAGTTGTTTACATATTCTTTGAGAAGGTGTAATGTTGATTGACCCCAACCAGCCAATTCAACTAGTTGGTTGTAATATGTATTGTTGTACAATTTTTAAGTGATTTTGTATGTCCATGTATTTTGTGTCAGGCTTGTTCAAGTTTTCTTCTAATAAAGTATCATTCATTTATTCATTGCCCTTTATTCATTGTGCTTTTAAATGAGTTTTTAATGTTTCATAATATAAGGGCAATAAATGTGTTTTTATAAGAATTATTAGATTTTTTGTCACTCCTATCTAAAGGCCAGAACTTTTTTTTTTATTGCTCCATTAACGTATTCATTAAGTGGCTTATTTTTTACAGGACAAGCTGGAGTTTATAGTTGCACTATTTTTTGTTATATATATAGTTTAGTCACATGAAAACAAAAGTGTGCTGTCTGGTTATATAATGAAAAATAGAAAGACACACAGGCAGCGCCCCTAGTGCAATATGTCACTTGGGAAAGTGGTATAATGATTTGGGGCAGATTTACTTACCCGGTCCTGTCGCGATCCAGCGGCGCGTTCTCTGTGGAGGATTCGGGTCCAGCCGGGATTCACTAAGGTAGTGCGCCCGATGTCCACCAGGTGTCGCTGCTGCGCTGAAGTCCGTCGGAGTTCACTGGAGTTCACCCATTGCTGGGTGCCAGTAAGCGTGTGTCAAGCTAAACTTTTTTTTTTTCTTAATTACAGCGTTTTTTCCGAATCCGTCGGGTTTTCTGATGGCCAAACCCCCCCATTTCCGTTGCGTGCATGTCGGCGCCGATGGGCCACAATGCATGAATATGTAAATAATGCTACATATTTGGGCACTCTTCATCCTCTTCATCTATGAAGATGTTAAGGACATGCAAATATGCCAAATTGAGAATTTGAGGCATAAGTGAATCAGCTTCAATAACTCTAAAAGACGTGAATGTGCACATCCAACATTTCCTTTCCCATTATGATAAATGGGGGTCCCAGTAATCAGACAGCCTATGATCTGCCTTATATACCTTATCCCGACGATAGAGGAGTAATTGTTCTAGTTAGGTGAAATTCCCCTTAAACATTAATAAAATGTGCACATACCAAGTTATGTTTTACAACAATAATGATTCCAG
Organism: Engystomops pustulosus; assembly: GCF_040894005.1. Taxonomy (NCBI): domain Eukaryota; kingdom Metazoa; phylum Chordata; class Amphibia; order Anura; family Leptodactylidae; genus Engystomops; species Engystomops pustulosus. The sequence goes on from NC_092418.1 coordinate 81,101,843, forward strand.
GCATCACCTGACTAAACAGCTGAGATAGACGGGACATGTTTCCTGAACGACATCATGTTGTGATATATCAGTCACCACTGTGAAGTGTTTGTGTGTAGTATTCTTGTATGTACATTTATAATGCAGCAGAAGAAGAATGTGTGTCTGGGCACAATGCCGATAAAATAATCACAAGTAGCTTTGTGTAGTCTGCATGTGACCTGGGATACTTTGTTAGATTTATCTACCCCATGCCTCGCATTCACAAACAGAGCCCTATAAATATACAGCAGGTGGGCACTGGTGATAGTGGCAATACAGCGGTGGCTTTAAGGATGGACAGTGTTAGGAGCAGAGTTCTGCACAAGCTGCAGGTCATATCAGATATGGGCCACCAGCAGCAGCATCCAGGCCCAGAGAGTATTTTCCTTGCAGCGCTGGAAACTGGAAACCTCAACCTTGTCCAACTTCTGGGATCCAGACATGCAAACTGTGTGCTGAAAATCAGAGGGGAAGAAATGGGGTATCAGGTACAGACCCCTGCAAGGTTCGGCCTGACAGGTAGGGTAGCGTGTCGATAGTAATTGTTTTTTTTGTAGCTTAATGTTTGGTGTGTGATTATCGTTGCCTATGACAATGAGGGTTCTTATTCCTATGACTGACTGATGAAAAAACATTATTTTACAGTCCCTTACAATCTGCAAAGAAATTAGAATAGTCAAATCTAGGGAAGCAAACAGCTCCTAGAAATTAGTATTCCCCCTTTCATCATCTTTTTTGTGGTTCTCTGCCTCAGGATTGTGGACACTGGAATATACCCAAGAGCTTACATCCCCCTTATGTATAACTGCCTCCCATGGTTATACAGAATGTGTCCGTTACCTACTGCACCGCCGTGCCGATCCCAATGCTGCACCTGGAGGGCGCTCTCCACTACATGAAGCTTGCATCGGAGGTCATGATACCTGTGTCCAACTATTGCTTGAACATGGAGCCAATCCCAACCACCGCAGTGATGATGGTCTCGCCCCTCTACACCTATGTGACACCAAAGACTCTTTAAGGTAGGAATGTTAAGCATTTTGTTTTCCAAAAAGGCAAATATTACAGTGGGTACAGAAATTATTCAGGCCCCTTTAAATTTTTCACTCTTTGTTTCATTGTAGCCAATTGGTAAGATCAAAAAAGTTCTTTTTGCTCATTAATATACAGTTTGTCCTCCATCTTGACAGCAAAAAACAGAAATTTATATATTTTTGCTCATTTAGAAAAACTGAAAAATAAGTATTCAGACAATTTGCTCGGAATTGAGTAGTAGCACCTTTTGAGATGATTCTTCATGGGAGTGATTCAACAAGTGTTTCAGACCAAGATTTGGGGATCCTCTACCATTCTTCCATGCAGATCCTCTCCAGTTCCCGCAGGATGGATGTAGAACGGTGTTCAACGGGTCTGAATACTTTCCGTACCCACTGTACATGATAGAAATGCAAAAAATAAAACATGCATATGTAGCACGCTGGATGAAAATATTCTTCTTATATAGATCAAGTCTAGATTTTGGTACATTAAAGTGAAATTTCTACTGATGATACCTTTGATAATATGACACTAAAGTCTCACTATTTATGTTCTCTCCTAGATGTGCAGAGATTCTCCTACAGCATGGAGCCCTTTTGAATCAACCCACAGAGGCAACGCAGGATACCCCACTCCACATCGCTGCACGGCTAGGTCTTTTTGGCCATGTAAGATTATACCTTCGCTGTGGAGCAAACATCAATACTAAGAACATCGATGGTGAGACTCCTCTGATTTCAGCTTGTGGAGGGAAATGGGACAATGAAGATACCTGCCTGCAACTTTGCAGCCTTCTTCTAGAGAAAGGAGCAGACCCAGAAGCACAAGACCACCAAGAAAGAAGACCATTACACCATGCCTGCAGAAAAGCTGAGCATAAGTTGGTGGAGTTGCTCCTTAAGCATGATGTAGATGTCAATGCTACTGACTATAATGGAGTTCTGCCACTGAGTTGTGTATTACAAAATGCTGAGCTTTACCGGGAAAAGAGACCTCAATGTACTGTACGTGCCCTACTTAACCATGGAGCCCGCAGTGTGTGTCCTGAGGCTTTTGGAAAGGTAAGGTAATCTATACACATATAGTGAACTGAGGATTGGACCTCTTCTTCAAGCCGTATTAGGGTTAGAGTCATGATACCTTAAAAGTGCAAAGGTGTGCAATGTTGCACTTAAACTAAGACCCCATAGCAAACCCGAGTTCTAAAGACTCATTGAACAACACAATGTCAGAACATGTTAACTTGTTGGTATGTCTGTAACATGAGTATGTCATGACTGATAGAGGATCCAAGTAATAGACACCACAGAAGATCTATACATACTATTGAGGTTATATAGATAAATGCAAAGTCAATCTGACAACTGAATAGGTCTTATGGACTCTCCTTCCAATGACATCTAAAGTGTAGAAAACCTTATCAGTTATAACACTGTACATCTTCTGAGTACAATTTGTGGTGGAAGGCTATGAGGAAATCTTCCTGCAACCTGTACAGTAAACTTCAGATGATTTATTTTGAACGTTCCCTTTATAGTAAGTACTTTGCTTTTAATCATAGGTAATAATACAGTGATATTTTAGATGACTATACTTTATGCTTTGCAGGTTCTGCATTGCTGTTCTGGGCTCCCTGAAGTTATTGCATTGCTTTACAACTCATACGTAAACCTTCTAGCCTGCAGCAGATGGAGGCAAGACATCCCAGAGGATCAGTTTCAGGTTAGAATTTTTTGGGGTAACTGTTTTGGGGTAACTCATCATAGTTGTAACAACATAGGCATAGTTACTCACAGTTAAACTTTTCTACATTATTGAATATATTCCCAGAATCCCCAGTGGAACACCAATCTCTGTAAATCTCCACACATCTGCAGAGGTGGCCTTTAACGGCAAAGTCTCCATAAGAAGAGAACTGCGGAAACAATTTTTAGCCAAAAGAAGGGTGTCAGTTAGTTAATAGGGCTCTATGGGAACCTGCCACAAGCTGTGTTTGTGAAAAATGTGGTGACAGGTTCCCTCTAAATTCTGACATATTTTCTGCCATTACTATCTCTTGGAGTAGGGCATTTCATAGTTCCAGAGAGTCCTGTGGTCAAGAAAAATAATTTTACATCTTGCTCCAATTGGTCGGATAAGATAACTTCCTCCCAGCATGCCCTTGTCAATGAGGCCATTGAGATTTCCAAATATTCTCATATGTTTTTCTTCTTCTAGACTCATCGTTCCTTCTACACAACACTCTTCAATGTATCTGGGGGCGTGCGATCCCTGCAACACTTGTGCAGATTTACTCTCCGCAAACATTTTGGTGCTCGCTGTCAGCAATTCATTCCTTTACTTCCAGTCCCCACAGTTATTAAAGACTATCTTCTTCTTGCCTCTGAACGGGGCAATTGTCTACTGTGAACTTCTATGTTGCTATAAAAGCCACCCACACCTGTAAACGTAACAATCCTGGGTAATTATTTCTTTATATACTGCACAATATGGTCTTTATTTTTATTAATCATCTTTATTATCTTTTACAAGGGCTTGTGAATTGTATAACAGGAGTTAATGTGCCTCTTAAATATGATGAAAAGAAGTTATTGCATGAATAGAAATTGGAGTTCAAACTATTTACATAGTAAGACCAAGATAGTAAAACTTTTGTAATCTAGCATTCAGAAGTTAGAAACTGTAATCCAGCATATTTCCATATACATTTACTTATGGTTTAAGACATTAGATAAAAATGTAAACAGGTGGTGACTTAAACTGCACCAATGAATGACAGTAGCTGATAGATCTGGGACAACATTTACACAAATTATATATATATATATATATATATATATATGTGTGTGTGTGTGTATTTCTCTGTACTTTCTTTAAAGTAATACAATGAGATTGATCCTATCTTAGGGATAATACAAAATGTACAAATAATGGTAGATTTAAAAGGCTATTCCCACGAAGTTAAGATTCTTAAATATACACATTCTCTAATTCACTGTTATTAAAGGAAACCTGCCATCACGGATCTACCTATTAAAGGTCGATCCGGTTGCTGGTTCATCCCATGTAAAGTAGGATAGCCCTTTTAGGGCTAATCCTTTAGACTCCTGTAACTTTTATAATCTTTTAGTATCCTAATATGCAAATTTCTGAAAGAGGCTAATGGGGCATGGAGTAGCAGGCGATGAAGCTACCTGGCTTGGCTACTCCACGTCCCAATATCCTCTTTCGATCCTCCATCCAAGACATCTTCTGCTCATAGCTGCGCACACTCGTCCTTGAAGCCGGAGTTTTGCGCATGCGCATTAGCACCGCCTTCAGTACTGAGAGAGTGCAGCCGCTATATATATATATATATATATATATATATATATATATATAGATAGATAGATAGAGAGAGAGAGAGAGAGAGAGAGATAGATGATATATATATATATATAAATGAATATATAGAGAGATGATATATATAAATGGATTTTGGAGAGTTTGGATATTACAGAAGTTTTTGAAATAATGGTCTTTAAATAAAAAAAAATCTTGTTTTTTTGTTAAGAAATACCAGGAATAAAAATGTACCAGAGATTGTTGTACACGGACAGAGTAACAGGACCTTCTTGATTAATTCATTAGTATATGCTGATGTATGTGATGGCAGGACTACAGGATAATAATAAATGATGATTTTTTGTTCAACAAAAATTGAATTCTTGTTCATGGGAAAATAAGACATCCCCTGAAAATAAGACCTAGGGGGACATTTATCATAGTTTTCTTTTGTCTGGTGATTATTTGCGCCTGTTTATGTTTTCTTTTTCCAGCCATATTTATCAAATGGTTTTTTTTTTGCAACTTTTCTTCAATTGTCGCATAAACGTCTCAAGCCACTGCAAAATGTCGCAGCAGTAGTCTCCAGAATGCAAGGCCAAAGAAAATTAGTCAGATGCGAGGAACAAATCAATCATTTTACTCACCTACATAAAATGACAATGCTACAAACAGTCCTTGCTCAATACACAAACCTTGATAAAATGTCTAGGCCAGTGTGTCAGAACCGTTCAGTGTGAATTGGGCCTCTGGAGTCTGGACACACCCGATGACTATGGTCCAGCAGTTAATGAGTTACCTGGTCTTTGCTGGACTGATGCAGCTGATTTCAGCTCCAATCAGCACTAGTCCTATCAGCTTCTTGTCTGTCTCTCCAGCTTTACTTATAAGGCTGCCAGTGGCTCTATTGCGTGCTGGCTATTGTCTAGTTCTTACCTGGATATCCCAGCTCCCCATATTTCCCTGTGACCTCTTTGTACCTTCTGTTATCGTTGCCGAACCTTTGCCTGACTTTGACTACCGTTTTTTGCCTACTGAATTTGTACTGCGATTCATCTGGTTTTTTGATTCTGGCTTGTCGACTACCCCTTATTGTGTTGTCTGTCTTGTCCAGTTACGTGTGTCACTTACATAGTATAGGGACCGCCACCGAGGTTGTCCGCAGTTGCTAGAACTGTCTTGAGGCAAGCAGGTAGGGACAGTGGGAGGGGGTTCAGCCTCAGGGCTCACTGTCTGGTTGTCTTTCCTTCCCCCCCCCCGCGGACAGAATAGCCAGCCCGAAAATATACTGTCGCTGTCATGGACAGCAGAACTACGTTGACAAATATTGTGGAACAGATGCAGCAAATCAACACCATGGTGCAGGAACTAGCTGTTCGGCTTCATGAGCAGGAGACGGCCCCACGTCAGTTTACCCTGGCTTCCCCAGCACCACCTGAGCCACCTGTACAACTCCCAGATAAGTTCAGTGGGGATAGAAAGAGATTCTGTGCCTTTCGGGAGGGGTGTAAATTGTTTTTTAGATTGCGCCCCCGCTCTTCTGGGGATGAGGTCCAGAAGGTGGGCATAGTTATGTCTCTACTCCAGGGGTCACCACAGGAATGGGCTTTCTCGTTACCTCCTAGTTCTCCTGAGTTGCAGACGGTGGATGGGTTTTTTCAGGCCCTAGGGCTACTGTATGAAGACCCAGATAGTGCAGCTAATGCTGAACGTCACTTGACAGGTCTGAGGCAGGGTAGGCGTCCTGTGGAGGAATATTGCTCGGAGTTTAGGCAGTGGAGTGGTCCCTCCACTTGGAATGACTCAGCACTCCGATTTCAGTTTCGTGTCGGACTGAATGATCGGTTGAAGGATCTGTTGGTAGCTTATCCCACTCCTAGTTCACTTGAGGATAGCATGACATTAGCTGTCCGAGTTGACAGACGCTTGAGAGACAGGGTCACTCAGGCGAACAGGTAACCTTCACCAATAAGAATAAGTTATTATTGCCTATTTCATTGTCTTTGGGAGGGAGAAACATCTCTGGTTATGCTCAGATTGACTCGGGGTCTTCTGCTAATTTTGTTAACCCTATGTTCTTTTCCGGTCTAGAGGTGTGTCCCCTTCTGCTCCAATCTCCTGTTAATGTCACAGGAGCAGACTCAGCCCCCTTCGCTCAGGGGGATATACGTTACATCACTCCCTGCCTTGAGGTTAAGGTGGGGGCAGTTCATGTGGAACGTATGAAGTTTTTGTGTCTGCATAACCTGTCGTCTGATGTGATCTTAGGTTTGCCTTGGTTGGAGAAACACAATCCTGTTTTTAATTGGGCAAACCGGGAACTGGTGAAATGGGGTACTGAATGTGACTCCCATTGTGAGGTGGTTTCTTTTGCTGAGTGCTCTTCCATGGAAGAGAATATTCCGAGTTTTTTGTCCGATTATGCGGATGTATTTGATGAAAAAACTGTGGACGGATTGCCGCCACACAGATCATACGACTGTGCCATTGAATTAATTCCCGGCGCCAAGTTTCCTCGAGGTCGTATCTTTAACTTGTCTTGTCCGGAAAGGGAGGCTATGCGGGAGTATATTAAGGAAAGTCTCCAGAAGGGTCACATTCGCCCATCTTCATCCCCATTGGGAGCAGGGTTCTTTTTTGTGGGTAAGAAGGATGGGGGATTACGACCCTGTATAGATTATCGACAACTTAACAGAATCACTGTTAAGAATCAACACCCGCTACCCCTGATTCCTGACTTATTTAACCAAATTGTGGGGGCCAAATGGTTTTCCAAGATAGACTTGCGAGGGGCTTACAATTTGATTAGAATCAGAGAGGGTGATGAATGGAAGACCGCTTTCAATACACCAGAGGGTCATTTTGAATATCTAGTGATGCCTTTCGGTCTATGTAATGCCCCGGCGGTCTTTCAACATTTTGTGAATGATATATTTCGTCAGCATCTAGGTCGTTTTCTTGTGGTCTACTTAGATGACATTTTGATTTTTTCTCCCAACTGGGCTTCACACATAAAACATGTTCGTATAGTGATGGAACTGCTTAGACAAAACAGTCTGTTTGCTAAGTTGTCTAAATGTCAGTTTGGTATCCAGGAGGTCTCTTTTTTAGGTTACTACATCACCCCTAATTCCTTCCGTATGGATCCCCTTAAGGTGGTGGCCATCGAAAAGTGGGAACTTCCCAATAATTTGAAGGCCTTACAAAGATTTCTGGGGTTCTCTAATTATTATAGGAAATTTATTAAGGGGTTTTCTGTTATAGCCAAACCACTTACTGATCTCACCAGGAAGGGGGCAGATCTTGTCAACTGGTCTCATGAGGCTATCCGAGCTTTTGACAAGCTCCGTAAGTGTTTTTCAGAGGCCCCAGTATTGACTCAACCTAATTTTGAACGTCCATTTATTGTGGAGGTGGACGCATCAGAGGTAGGGGTAGGAGCGGTGTTGTCCCAAGGATCGGACACTCTTACTAACCTGCGACCTATTGCGTTCTTCTCAAAGAAGTTCTCTCAAACTGAATGTAACTATGATATCGGTAATAGAGAACTATTGGCCATCGAGTTGGCATTTGATGAATGGAGGCATTTCCTTGAAGGTGCCAAACATAAGGTGCTGGTACTCACTGATCATAAGAATCTGGTTTACCTAGACAATGCTAAACGTCTCTCGCCACGTCAAGCCCGATGGGCTTTGTTTTTTACCAGATTCGATTTTGAAGTCACTTACCGACCTGGTCCCCGTAATATCAAGGCTGACGCCTTGTCTCGTAGCTTTGATATAGAAAGTTCCCCCAGGACTCAATCTGATACTGTTTTAAGACCCGGGATAGTAGTGTCTATTTTGCAACCTGACTTGGTGACCCTGATTGCAGAATCTCAGGGTCAAGCACCTCATAACACTCCAGACTCTTTGTTGTATGTACCGCCTAACCTTCGACTCCGAGTTCTTGAAGAGATTCATAGTTCAGTTTTGTCTGGTCATCCAGGTGTGGCAGGTACTAAGTATCTGCTCTCACGCCATTACTGGTGGCCATCTTGGGCTCGAGATGTCAAGGCTTTTGTCGAAGCTTGTGAGGTTTGTGCTAGGTCCAAGGTCCCTCGTAGACCACCCGAGGGTCTGTTACATCCTCTACCGGTTCCTACGAGACCTTGGACGCATCTTTCTATGGATTTTATTACCGACTTGCCACTATCTAAGGGTAAGACAGTCATTTGGGTAGTGGTGGATAGATTTTCTAAGATGTGTCATCTCATCCCACTACGCAAACTGCCTAACGCTCGCACACTCGCCACACTTTTTATTAATCATATTCTACGTCTTCATGGGGTGCCTGAGAATGTTGTTTCCGACAGGGGTGTCCAGTTTGTGGCTAGGTTTTGGAGGGAGTTCTGTGGCAAATTAGGTATCTCTCTGTCCTTCTCGTCTGCATTCCATCCTCAGACCAATGGACAGACAGAGAGGACCAATCAATCGTTAGAGCAATTTCTAAGATGTTTCGTGGCTGATACTCAGAATAAGTGGAAAGACTTCATTTCTCTAGCAGAGTTTGCTATAAACAATCATGAACAACGTTCTATTAAGATGTCACCTTTCTTCTGTAATTATGGTTTTAACCCTAGGTACTCGTCTGTTCATTCTGCAGAATCTATTAATCCCTCAGCCGAGGTCATTTTCTCTAAACTGTGCACACTTTGGGCCCAAGCTCATCAGAACTTGGTAAAAGCCCAAGAGGCTTATCAAAGACATGCTAATAAAAGACGTATATCTGGTCAGCAATATGTACTAGGTGAGAAGGTCTGGCTTTCAGCTAAAAATCTGAAACTTAGGGTGCAGTCAGGGAAACTGGCACCCAAATATATTGGACCTTATACCATTGTGGAAATCATTAATCCGGTAACCTTTAGGTTGAAACTACCCAATGCTCTTCGTATCCATCCTGTGTTTCATAAGTCTCTTCTTAAAAGATATGTGCCATCGGTGTTGCCTTCACCTCCTCCGGCTCCACTCATCGTCCAGGGGGAATTGGAATATGAGGTGGAGAAAATTTTGAATTCCCGCTGGGTACAGGACTCCTTACAGTATCTGGTCCACTGGAAGGGTTTCGGACCGGAGGAGCGCACATGGATCTCTGCTAAAGACATGCATGCGCCCCGTCTGGTCCGGCGATACCATTTACATAATCCTTCTAAGCCTGGTCCAATGATTAAGGGTCCTGAGGCCCCTCATAAGAGGGGGGTACTGTCAGAACCGTTCAGTGTGAATTGGGCCTCTGGAGTCTGGACACACCCGATGACTATGGTCCAGCAGTTAATGAGTTACCTGGTCTTTGCTGGACTGATGCAGCTGATTTCAGCTCCAATCAGCACTAGTCCTATCAGCTTCTTGTCTGTCTCTCCAGCTTTACTTATAAGGCTGCCAGTGGCTCTATTGCGTGCTGGCTATTGTCTAGTTCTTACCTGGATATCCCAGCTCCCCATATTTCCCTGTGACCTCTTTGTACCTTCTGTTATCGTTGCCGAACCTTTGCCTGACTTTGACTACCGTTTTTTGCCTACTGAATTTGTACTGCGATTCATCTGGTTTTTTGATTCTGGCTTGTCGACTACCCCTTATTGTGTTGTCTGTCTTGTCCAGTTACGTGTGTCACTTACATAGTATAGGGACCGCCACCGAGGTTGTCCGCAGTTGCTAGAACTGTCTTGAGGCAAGCAGGTAGGGACAGTGGGAGGGGGTTCAGCCTCAGGGCTCACTGTCTGGTTGTCTTTCCTTCCCCCCCCCCGCTGACACAGTGGTTCTTAACCGGGGTTCTATCGAACCCTAGGGGTTCGGTGAGTCGGTCTCAGGGGTTCGGTGGAGCCTCCGTCATGGAGGTCATGACACACACATATTTGATTTAATATGGTGAATGTAAATATGAAACTGGTGGGTTCGGTTCCTCAAACAAAGTTAAAGAGACCTACCACCACGAATCTACCTATAAAGGTAGATCGGGTGGTAGGTGGATCTATAGAACGTGAGGATAGCCCTTTTAAGGGCTAATAATCACATCCCCGCACTTTTTTGATGACTTTTATTATCAGAATATGTACAAATTTCTAAAGCAGCTACTGGGGCGTGGAGTAGCTGGAGCTGTGCGCCCTCGTCCAAGAAACCTGCTGTCTTTTTAGCAAAAAAGTGCAGGGACTGGAGGATTAGCCCTTGAAAGGGCTATCCTCACATCCTATAGATCCACCTACCACCTGATCTATCATTATAGGTAGATTTGTGGTGGAAGGTTCCCTTTAAGAGCCACTGGTCTAGGCCAAGCAAATTCATATAAGAATAAATGTTATCATACAACAGATTCAGCCAGCAGCAGCACTGCCAAATGTTCCTGAATATGCAGCGTCAGGCATAGAATCATCGTAGAAGATCCTTTAGGAAACCCAAAAATAGGCTTTTAGTAATCTATTAGTAATCTTTTTTAATAACCTTTTAATTACTACCTAAAAACTGCCCTGGAAGTGATTCTCGACATTGTTTGCCATGAAAGACACCTGGAGTGTTTTTGCAACTTTTTGTTTGCGACATTTTCATGGCAAACATCTGGAAACTGATGACAAATAACTGGCAGCACTGAAAAAAACCAACATGGTGAACAGCAGCCAAAAGTTAAAAAAAAAAAAGGAAAAAAACAAAAAAAATTCTTATTTTACAGTCTTATTTTTGGTGAAACGGGGTAAAAGAGTCATATTGTCATAGTGAATATATAAAAAAAAAATTATATATATAGTGAATATCAAAATATATGTAGATTCATCCCCCATAAACTTATATTGACCTCTTGATTATTAGCAATATAATTTGCTCCCCCCATAATAAACCAAGACACCCCTCCTGCAGATATATTCTGAATGTGAAGCAGATGTTTGTATGGATAATATGCCTTGTGCCATTATATCAATTTGAAATTTGCCCCCAGATTTCTTTTTTATGTCCCTCTTGACATGGAAGCAATCAGTACAGGGACTTTAGAACCCATACATTATGAAAACTCATGTAAATTGCCACTTGAAGGTAGCAATCTCGTTACATGGCACCTCCATCCATATACAGTAAGTAGTGGGGTCCCGTCGAGCTTTCATTTAAACACTGCGGATAAACTATATGTTCTACAGAGAAAATCAGCACAGCTCCGCCACATGAGGTTTACTAGAAAAGTGCTTTTAAACACCAGTCCCCAAGTACCCCCAACAGGCCATGACGTGAGGATATGCCATAGAGACAACACCTGTGGTCCTTCTTGATGCACTGATAACAATGATAGCACCTGCTTAATTCTAAGTAACCTTTAACATGACCCATTGTGAGGAATGGAGATGATCAACGCTGTACTAGAATATAAGAACCCGATAGGTGTTCAGAAAACTGTTAGAGGCATATTTTCCTGATTGTTATGGACAGTTTTTTCCCAAATTGTCCAGCAGGTGGCAGCGCATGCATAGTGGAAACTCCATAGAGAACTGTTTAGGCTCTAATCACACACAGGAATTGTACTAATTAAAATATTGATTAAGCAGAGCCTGGAGCGCCTCACCTCCTGCTATATATAGCAATATCACCGGCTACACGCAGGATGGATTGTTTTACATACAAGTATAAACTCTGTCACAAGCTGTAACCATTTCATGTCCGTAAAAGCTCAATAAATTGAAGTTTAAGACACAAATGTGCAGGTTATAGTCTTATCAATTTAACTACCTAATTCACTATGTACAAGAAAAGATAATGGGGCACATTAACTAAGGGCTTTGCGCCAGTTTTCAGGTGGACTTTGCACGTTCTAGTGTAAATTGCTTCCACAGGTATTTAAAGGAAACCTTCCATTTAGAATGGTCGGTGAAAGCTGTAAGTACCGAGCACCAGCTCAGGGTGAGCTGGTGCCGGTACTAACTTTCGTTAGTGTTATAAACCGCGGTATCGCGGTTTTATTACTTATTAAACTTTAGAGCAGAAGGGGCTTCGGCTCTGCGTGCGCGCGCCTACATAGGAAATAGCGGAGATGTTGCGCGCACACGGTCGCGCGCAGCGCTGAAGCCCCTTCTGCTCTAAAGTTTAAAAATTGTTAAAACCGCGATACCGCGGTTTATAACACTAACGAAAGTAAGTACCGGCACCAGCTCACCCTGAGCTGGTGCTCGGTACTTACAGCTTACCCCTGCCATTCTAAGTGGTAGGTTTCCTTTAAGAAGTGTCTGCACCACTAATGCATTGCACGCAACCCTTTTGTGGAGCGGCTGCACTAGGCATCATGCGACACAAATTAGGGGGTGTTCTGGCGCTTAGTCGGTCCATTCACCAGATTTAACATGCAAGCCAGACAGAAGTATGGCGCACGACTCATGTTAAAGATAGACCAGAAAAAAAGTGGTGCTCTCTGTTCAGGGAGCGCCAGATTCATGAAGAAAGGGCGCCAGAAATCATGAATCTGGCGCACCCTGTATCATAAAGAGGCAGGCCACACTTAGTGCAGTTTGCACCATTCTTAGTAAATGTTCCCCTATATGTTGCTCCTGTAGGCTTTCCCATGCTTCAGAAACACATGTAGCGTTATCATTACTGGTAAGGGACAATTCACACCTGAGTTTGGGCTTCCACTTTCAACTTCCTTCACAATAATATTAGAAGACTGAAGGCTGAGTTAACTTCATTTATTTGCGTTAATGCATGCGTTTTCGACAGTCGAGAAGAGGAGACTGGCCTAATTATATTGCTGTCAACATTGCGTTTACAAAATGCATGCATTAATGCGATGTTAACAGCAATATAATTAGGCCAATCTCCAAACGCATGAATTATTGCAAATGTTGGCTTTGGAATCCCAACATTTTTTTAGCACAATTTTTGGTGCAAAATAACACCATTGGTCATGCGCCAATTCATTGAGCACTTGCAACACAATGTAACATCTCAGTATAACTTACCACACAATTTGTGAGCCAAAAACAAGGACCCTGCTACATTTTCTGACTCATGGGCTATTTTCTGTCTGGTCACAACCGCTAGTTACCGAGGACAAGCCCCTCTTTTTGGAAAACCACCTAAGGCCCCTTCCACACTTGCGTTGCAGATCACGTCAGAGTCTGATCAGGGTGCGATCAGGGTTTGGTCAGTGAAAAACGCACATTTTGCATCAGAGTGCAATAAGTTTTCAGTCAGAGTTTGTTCAGTGTCTCAGTTTTTCACGCGCGTTTTTGATGCAATTTCAATGCAATTTCAATACGTTTTTCACACGCAGAAAATGCGCGTGAAATGGACTCAGGACTGAGCTCTATCTTTTCTATGGCAATTGATGCGTGAAAAACGCATTGCACTTGCATGTGTCTCAGAGTGCAATGCGTTTTTGATGCATCTCCATAGACTTATATGGTGCGTTTTTCACGCGCGTGACTTGCAAAAGTAGAGCACGTCGAGATTTAAACGCGCGTTAAAAAAAACGTGCGTGTGTGCGTGAAAAATAATGCAAGTCTGAAAAGACCCATTGATTACAATGGGTCAGAGTGCAATTGCAAGTTCTGCGCGTCAAAAGCACGCGCAGAAAACGTGAAACGTGAAAAACGCAAGCGTGAAAGGGGCCTAAGGGTGATGCTACACATGGCGTTTAGGCCGTTTTTGGGCTTTTTTTAGTTTTCAAAAACGCATGCAGTTTTTATGCATGCAGTTTTTCCGATCTGAAAATGCACTACTAAAAACTGCCCCAAAACGGCCTAAAAACGCCATGTGTGCCACCAACCTAAGGGTGATGCCACACATGGCGTTTTGAACCCGTTTTTGGTCCGTTTTTAAGCAGTCCGTCCAAAACGCATGCGTTAAAAAATACATGCATTTTGAAAACGCATTCGTTTTTGATTGTTTTACCAATTATCTTAATTAAAACTGGTCAAAAAATGCATGCGTTTTTGGATGGACTGCTTAAAAACGGACCAAAAACAGGTTCAAGACGCCATGTGTGGCATCACCATAAGGGTGCAGTCAAACGTACCACTAGCGCTAGGATATGGGGGCGGGATGATCATGCAATTAGTAACCAGAACCCGAGTCTTGCATTAAAACCAGGCTCCCCCCGCATTTGTAGACGCACCGCTAGCAGTACATGTGACCGCGCCCTAAAATATTTAATAAATGGAATTTAAGGTGCAAATGACTCCAGTTTTTTTTAGACAAATTGATACATCTCACACATTTTGTTAACATTGAATTTTGTAAACACAAATGTTAACAGTAATGTAATTACTAATAAAATCTAATCTCCTCTCCTCAGCTGTTGTATTGCATTTCAAAACGCAATGAATACGCTACATGTGAACACCTCCCTAAAGGACATCTACCACCCTGATGAAAGAATGTATGCAAATGAGCTTGAGGGGCTCTAGGTTCCATTAACACCTATGGAGCCTGGAGCCCATCAAGCTCATTTGCATACCATTCTGGTGGTAGATACTCTTTAAAGGGAACCTGTCACCAGAGGGCTCTTTTTCACTGATGACAGGTTCCAATTGAGAATAAACAGTACTATTCTGTGCACTACTTAGTTTTAGTATCATGCACTTTTAAACTTTACCTGGCTCCCTGCCAGCTCGCGGTCACAAGTTCCGGGGGCTGCACTTTTAAAATGGTAACGGGTAGAGATGAGCGAGTATATTCGTCCAAGTATACTGCTTGGTCGAGTATTAGCATACTCGGACCGACTCGTTGCTCGGACGAGTATCTTGCCGGCTTGAGATCGAGCATTAAATTAATAAAAGACAGTGAAGAATAGTTTTTACAGTGAAGAATAACACATTACAGATGTTTACAGATGTTTTCCTTGTAATAACACATTGAAATGACACTATTCTTCACTTTGCACTTCCGAACTTATCAGAAGACACGCGCGAACACCTGCAATGTGAAGAATAGAATAAAAACAGTCAACACAGGAGCATTTAAGTGCAGAACACATTGAAAGAACACTATTCTTCACATTCCAGATGTTCGCGCACATCTCCTAACTTAGCGGAAGACACGCGCGAACACCTGCAAAGTGAAGAATAGTGTTATTTCAATGTGTTCTTACAAGGAAAACATCTGTAAACATCTGGAATGTGTTATTCTGCACTGCTCTTTTAATGTTTTCTTTCAGTGAAAAAATGCTCGGGTCTCCCATTGACTTTAATGGGGTTCGTTATTCGAGACGAGCACCCTAGCATCGGGAAAAGTTTGTATCGAATAACGAGTACCCGAGCATTTTAGTGCTCGCTCATCTCTAGTAACGGGCCCTCGTTTGAATCCATGAAAGGCTTCTGCCCCCCGCTCATTATTATTCAGCCCAAATCCCCTCCCAAATCTTTCCTCTACTCACCCTCCCATTAATGGCGTAGGTTTTGTAATGCCGACATGAGCAGTGAGCAGTTTCCATATGCAGGTACATTTACAAGCACTTTCATGTTAGAGGCTTTGTAAATGGGATCAGCTTTTGATTGCTGTCAACTGCATCATATCTGTAACAGTTTTCAGGGAAACACATGCGTTCCGCTTATCCATCACATGCGTTATGAACGGACGCCTAGCGGAACGTGTGACCGCGGCCTTAGTGTTTAAAATCCCATCCTGATTAAAATGTAAGAACAAAAAGCTAATAAAATGAAGCAAAATGGAAAGAAATGAAACATCATTAATATTCTTCTTGGTGACAAAAAAACACAACAGTTTTTTTTTCATTATTGACTGTTTTACAATTGATAGAAAATACTGATACTAATAGCAACTACAGTTCATCCAGTAAAAAGCAAGCGGTACAATGTGTGCTGTTCTCAAGGTATTCGCAGGATAATCTGTGAAAGCAGCTTTCTCTGTGTCCATATAGTGGCCATGTGTGAGCACTGCAGCTAAAGCTTTAAAGGGCACCTACCACCCCGATTCTACCTATAAAGGTAGATCGGGTGGTAGGTGGATGAATGGGACGTGAGGATAGCGCTTTTTTCGGCTAATCCTCACGTCCCTGCTATCTTTTAGAAAAGTTTAATGCTGGCATATGTAAATTTTTTTATGCGGCTACTGGGGCGTGGAGTGATGGACATGAGGCTACAAGTCTCAGCTTGTCCTCATAGCTGCGCGCCCTCGTCCGAGTCCCCCGGCATCTGCGGCCTTTTGCTCATGCGCAGTAGCTCCGGCCCCGGAGCCGCGAAGATTAAGTGGTAGGCGGAGTAACGTGGCTACTGGGGCTTTTAGCCGCATAAAAAAATGTATATATGCCGGCATTAAACTTTTCTAAAAGATAGCCCGGACATGAGGATTAGCCCAAAAAAGGGCTAATCCTCACGTCCCATTCATCCACCTACCAACCGATCTACCTTTATAGGTAGAATCGGGGTGGTAGGTGCCCTTTAATGGAAGTGAATGGGAGATGCAGCTGCCATTACAGCTCATGGCCACTACATGGACATGGAGCCACCTGCTTCCAACACAACGGGGCACATTTACTTACCTGGCCCTGTTGTGATCCTCGAGGTGCGTTGTCGTTAAGGGGTTTTTTTTTAACCCCTTAACGCCGAAGCCACTTTTCACCTTCCTGACACGGCCCATTCTTTCAAATCTGTCACGATAAGTGGTTATAACTTCGGAACGCTTTAACATATCCAAGTGATTTTAAAATTGTTTTCTCGTGACACATTGGGGGTCATTTACTAACGGCCCGATTCACGTTTTCTCGACGTGTTACCCGAATATTTCCGATTTGCGCCGATTTTCCCTGTATTGCCCCGGGATTTTGGCGCACGCGATCGGATTGTGGCGCATCGGCGCCAGCATGCACGCGACAGAAATCGGTGGGCGTGGCCGAGCGAAAACCCGACGGATTCGGTGTATTCAAGTGCGTTCAGATGCTTTTCAGCGCAGCAGCTCCACCTGGTGGACGGCGGAGGAACTACCTCAATGAATCCCGGCCGGACCCGAATCCACCGCAGAGACCGGGTAAGTAAATCTGCCCCATTGTACTTCATGTTAGTTGAAAAATGTTGGTGGTATGTTTTGCATTTATTTATGAGAAAATGGTGAAAATTTGGAAAAATTCTTGATTTTCGAACTTCAAAATGTTCTACTTTTTCCATACATAGTCATAACCACAAAAAGCTTAATAACTAACATTCACCGAATGTCTACTTTATGTGCACATGTTTTTTTATGCATACTCTTATTTTTATAGGATGTTATGGGGCTTTGAACGTTAGGTGCGATTTTTCACATTTTCATAAAAAACGCAAAATCCTGCTACTGAGGGACCTGCTCAGGTTTCAAATCACTTTGAGAGACCTAAATAAAAGTAAAACCCCATAAATTACCCCGTTATAGAAACTATACCCCTAAACGTACGTGAAACAACTTTTATGAAGTTTGTTAACCCTTTAATTGTTTTACAGGGGTTAAAACAAAATCGGATGCAATTTTGAAAGTAAAATTTTTTTGGCTAAATGAATGTGCTTTTCAAAAAATATACAAATTCTCAGTGGATAAAATACCAAAACACTCCACAAAATTTGATACCCAATCCCTCCCGCGTATAACAATACCCCATATGTGGTGGTAACCTGCTGTATGGGCACACGCCAGGGCATCGAAGGGAAGCTGCGCCATTCAGAGCAGATTATGCATTGTCACTTTTTATTGGCTATACAATCTTTATTTTTTTGGCAATTTGGACATATAAGGGCTTATTTTTTGTGACATGAGATGCACTTTACAAATACTTCATTTTAGTGGGTCATTAGCTCATTGATGAGATTTTATTAACTCTTGAATGTATGGGAAAATTGTCAATTTTGGTTTACTTTCTTTTCGTATTTTTTGGGGGTCGTACACCGTACACTAAAAATACTATATTATCTTTTTATTACTATTATATAGTGCTGCCACACGTCGCGTTCTTGGACCCTTTTAAACGCATGCATTTCAAACGGTCCAAGAACGCGACGTGAGGCAGCACCCCAAAGCCTATAGCCAACTCCAATATTCTTTTTACTTTTGAATTTAGAATCCTAACATGATTTGTTTTCAGAAAAAAAGAAAAAGTCATAAAAAACCTTAATAACACAACATTAAAGCTGCCCTAGAGCTGGTGCTAGACATTAGATTTCTGTGAGCAGATCCTGATGACTTCCCACAATCTACCAACCATCTAATGTCTAATGGGTCTTTAATGTCCTGTCCTTTGTTTTCCCAGAGATAAGCAGCGCCTGACTTATTACAAATCTTGAAGTAGGCGAATCAATTCTATAATCTCTGGAAACATTTAGTATTCATGGCACATAGTTAACAAGCATTAATAGGCTGGAATCAGTAATACAACATCCAGATCCCAAAATCCATGAAACCACACATACAGTCCTGAGACAAAGAAAGTCCAACCTCTGGAATTCTATGGTTTTGGTTGTCCTTCCAAGGAGGCCACAGATTGACTGAAGCTGGTCCCTTTATGTCCAAGGACTTCTGGCAAGGCGCAAGTGCTGAAGTCCGAAAGTATCAGCATGACACAGGAAGTAGTACTTACCCTTGCCACCCTTGCCTTGTCATTCAAGGGCTTTCCAGAATCTTCTTCACAAAAAAGCTCTATTGGGTCCTAACCAAATTTTTAATTGTTTCACAAAGTCTCACTACTCCTGGGTAGATCTTCAACTACCTAGAACTTTTTTGCACTTATTCTTTATATTGGTTGGATGCCTGAAACCAGACCGCTTTTTTAGTGGGTGCGGCGGGCGACAGCCCTGGGCGCAAACAGATGGTGGAAACGAGGTGTGTGGGGGGGGGGGGATGCCAGCGGACGCCCATTGCCATCAGAAAAAATAAACTAAGTGCACCAGAAGGTGAGTACTTAGTTTATTTTTTATGTGCTGGGGACAGTGTGTTGGGGCTACCTATATACTAGGGGGGTTGTAGTGTGTTTTCTATACCTATATAATGGGGGAGAGGGGGCTGCAGTGTATTGAATATCTGTTTACTGGCGGGTTGCAGTGAGTTGGATACCCATATACTGGGGGGGGGGGGTTCAGTGTGCTGAATACCTATATAGTGGGGGGTTTTAGTGTGCTGTCTACCTATATACTGGGGGAAGTGTTCAGGATACCTTTACACTGGGGTGGGTGTTGTTAGATACCTATATACTGTGGGGCAGTGTGCTGGATGCCTATAAACTGTGCTGGGGGCTGGGGCTGCAGTGTACTGGATACCTATATACTCTGGGGTGGCTGCAGTGTGATGGGACCTATATATTGTGGGGGAGGGGCTGCAGTGTGCTGGCTACCTGTATACTTGGGGAGGGGGGCTGCAGTGTACTGGCTACCTATGTACTGTTGGGGGGCTGCACTGTGCTGGCTACCTATATACTTGAGGGGAGGGAACTGCAGTGTGTTGTATACCTATATACTGGGGGTTTCAGTGTGCTGTATACCTATATACTGGGGGTTGCAGTGTGCTTGCTACCTATATACTTGGGACAGTGTGCTGGATACCTATATAGCGGGAGGACAGTGTACTGGATACATATACAAAGGGGGGGTAGTGTGTTAGATACCTATATACTGGGAGGCAGTACACTTATATACTTAGGGGAGTATTCATTGTTATATTAATTCATTGAATACTTATTAATTGGATTCTTTAGTTTTCTCCATCTGGTTACCAGCACAGTGCTCCTGTCCTGCAGGGGTATACAGCATGTGACCAATGGGGTAAACAGATGCATTATCACACACACATATATATATACACTCACCGGCCACTTTATTAGGTACACCATGCTAGTAACGGGTTGGACCCCCTTTTGCCTTCAGAACTGCCTCAATTCTTCGTGGCATAGATTCAACAAGGTGCTGGAAGCATTCCTCAGAGATTTTGGTCCATATTGACATGATGGCATCACACAATTGCCGCAGATTTGTCGGCTGCACATCCATGATGCGAATCTCCCGTTTCACCACATCCCAAAGATGCTCTATTGGATTGAGATCTGGTGACTGTGGAGGCCATTTGAGTACAGTTAACTCATTGTTATGTTCAAGAAACCAGTCTGAGATGATTCCAGCTTTATGACATGGCGCATTATCCTGCTGAAAGTAGCCATCAGATGTTGGGTACATTGTGGTCATAAAGGGATGGACATGGTCAGCAACAATACTCAGGTAGGCTGTGGCGTTGCAACGATGCTCAATTGGTACCAAGGGGCCCAAAGAGTGCCAAGAAAATATTCCCCACATCAGGGCGTCGCTTTTGGCCAGTGCCCCGAATCTCCTTGGGTCAGCAGATCATCTGCCCCGCTGCCCGGGAGATTCCTTCCTTCTCTCATCAAGATCTGTGTCTGAGGACACAGATCGTGATGAGAAGGAGTGCAGGCGCTGCTTTCCCCTGCAAGGACCTAGCCTCCGGGAGTTCCAGAGGCTGAAGGACCTGTGATGATGTCATGATCACATGACCTGCCAGGGAAAGCAGTGCACAGAGAGAGAGCTGCATCAGTGAGGTGAGAAACATGATAGGGACTAGGGAAGGGGGAGAACATTGTGGGCAGTGTGAGGCACATTACTTACTGGGGGGGGGCAGTGTGGGGCACGTTACTTACTGGGGGGGCTGTGTGAGGCACATTACTTACTGGGGGGGCTGTGTGGGGCACATTACTTACTGGGGGGCTGTGTGGGGCACATTACTTACTGGGGGGGCTGTGTGGGGCACATTACTTACTGGGGGGCTGTGTGGGCACATTACTTACTGGGGGGCTGTGTGGGGCACATTATTTACGGGGGGGCTGTGTGGGGCACATTACTTACTGGGGGGCTGTGTGTGGGCACATTACTTACTGGGGGGACTGTGTGTGAGCACATTACTTACTGTGGGGCTGTGTGGGCACATTAGTTACTGGGGGGACTGTGTGGGGCACATTATTTACTGGGGGACTGTGTGGGCACATTACTTACTGGGGGGCTGTGTGGGGCACATTACTTACTGGGGGGACTGTGTGTGAGCACATTACTTACTGGGGGGCTGTGTGGGCACATTACTTACTGGGGGGCTGTGTGTGGTCACATTACTTACTGGGGGGACTGTGTGTGAGCACATTACTTACTGTGGGGCTGTGTGGGCACATTAGTTACTGGGGGGACTGTGTGGGGCACATTATTTACTGGGGGGACTGTGTGGGCACATTACTTACTGGGGGGCTGTGTGGGGCACATTACTTACTGGGGGAGCTGTGTGGGGCACATTACTTACTGGGGGGGCTGTGTGGGGCACATTACTTACTGGGGGGGCTGTGTGGGGCACATTACTTACTGGGGGGACTGTGTGTGAGCACATTACTTACTGGGGGGCTGTGTGGGGCACATTATTTACTGGGGGGACTGTGTGGGCACATTATTTACTGGGGGGCTGTGTGGGGTACATTACTTACTGGGGGGCTGTGTGTGGGCACATTACTTACTGGGGGGACTGTGTGTGAGCACATTACTTACTGGGGGGACTGTGTGTGAGCACATTACTTACTGGGGGGACTGTGTGGGGCACATTATTTACTGGGGGACTGTGTGGGCACATTACTTACTGGGGGGGGCTGTGTGGGCATATTACTTACTGGGGGGCTGTGTGTGGGCACATTACTTACTGGAGGGCTGTGTGTGGGCACATTACTTACTGGGGGGGCTATGTGGGCACATTACTTACTGGGGGGGGGTGTGGGGCACATTACTTACTGGGGGGCTGTGTGTGGGCACACTACTTACTGGGGGGCTGTGTGTGAGGCACATTACTTACTGGGGGGGGTTCTGTTGGCACACTACTTACTGGGAGGGCTGTGTGTGGGGCACATTATTTACTGGGGGGACTGTGTGTGAGCACATTACTTACTGGGGGGACTGTGTGGGGCACATTTACTGGGGGACTGTGTGGGCACATTACTTACTTAGGGGCTGTGTGGGGCACATTACTTACTGGGGGGGCTGTGTGGGCATATTACTTACTGGGGGGCTGTGTGTGGGCACATTACTTACTGGAGGGCTGTGTGTGGGCACATTACTTACTGGGGGGCTATGTGGACACATTACTTACTGGGGGGGTGTGGGCACAATACTTACTGTGTGGGCTGTGTGTGGGCACACTACTTACTGGGGGGCTGTGTGTGAGGCACATTACTTACTGGGAGGGCTGTGTATGGGGCACATTATTTACTGGGGGGCTGTGTGGGCACATTACTTACTGGGGGGCTGTGTGAGGCACATTACTAACTGGGAGGGATGTGTGGGGCACATTACTTACTGGGGGGCTGTGTGAGGACATTACTTACTGGGGGGCTGTGTGGGCACATTACTTATTGGGGGGGCTGTGTGGGGGACATTACTGGGGGGCTGTGTGGGCACATTACTTACTGGGGGGGCTGGGGGGGCACATTACTTACTGGGGGGGGGCTGTGTGAGGACATTACTGGGGGGCTGTGTTGGCACATTACTTACTGGGGGGCTGTGTGGGCACATTACTTACTGGGGGGCTATGTGAGGACATTACTTGCTGGGGGGCTATGTGGGCACATTACTTACTGGGGGGCTGTGTGGGGCACATTACTTACTGGGGGGCTGTGTGGTCACATTACTTACTGGGGGGCTGTGTGGTCACATTACTTACTGGGGGGCTGTGTGAGGACATTACTTACTGTGGGGCTGTGTGGGCACATTACTTACTGTGGGGCTGTGTGAGGACATTACTTACTGGGGGGGGTGAGGACATTACTTACTGGGGGGGCTGTGTGGGTACATTACTTACTGGGGGTTGTGTGGGTACATTACTTACTGGGAGGGCTGTGTGGTCACATTACTTACTGGGGGGCTGTGTGGGCACATCACTTACTGGGGGCTGTGTGGGCACATTACTTACTGGGGGGCTGTGTGGGCACATTACTTACTGGGGGGCTGTGTGGTCACAGTACTTACTTGGGGGGGCTATGTGAGGACATTACTTGCTGGGGGGCTGTGTGGGCACATTACTTACTGGGGGGCTGTGTGGGGCACATTACTTACTGGGGGGCTGTGTGAGGACATTTCTTGGAGCGTGTTCACACATGACATTAGGACAGGCCTTGGTTTGATCACATATATTTTCCAGTAATACACATGTGATGGGTAACATGCACCTGGTTTTGTTTAAATGCAAGACAAAGTGTGAGCGCTGCCTTTCAGAATTTGGGGAGATTGTTAGGGGTGGCAGCAGGATAACACTGCCAGGGAACCAAGATGTAGGAACAATGAGGAACATAAGATGTGGTGATGCCTAATGGAGAAGATATAGGACATGTCACCTACAGTCACTGGATGTAACAAGTAGCGATTTCTCCTTTGTTCTCTGTAGCTGTATATGCCAGAAGTAACCTTGTTATTGGCACAACCACATGTGAGGGCGTTATGTACACTGAAAGTGCAATACACATGCATTGGGGCCCGTGCCCCGAATCTTTTACCACCCTAGCAATGCCCCTGCCCCACACCATGACACCACCACCACCAGCCTGAACCGTTGATAAAAGGCAGGATGGATCCATGCTTTCATGTTGTTGACGCCAAATTCTGACCCTACCATCCGAATGTCGCAGCAGAAATCGAGACTCATCAGACCAGGCAACGTTTTTCCAAACTTCTACTGTCCAATTTCGATGAGCTTGTGCAAATTGTAGCCTCAGTTTCCTATTCTTAGCAGAAAGGAGTGGCACCCGGTGTAGTCTTCTGCTGCTGTAGCCCATCTGCCTCAAAGTTTGACGTACTGTGCGTTCAGAGATGTTCTTCTGCCTACCTTGGTTGTAACGGGTGGCAATTTGAGTCACTGTTGCCTTTCTATCAGCTCGAATCAGTCTGCCCAATCTCCTCTGACTCTGGCATCAACAAGGCATTTCCGCCCACAGAACTGCCGCTCACTGGATGTTTTTTCTTTTTCGGACCATTCTCTGTAAACCCTAGAGATGGTTGTGCGTGAAAATCCCAGTAGATCAGCAGTTTCTGAAATACTCAGACCAGCCCTTCTGGCACCAACAACCATGCCACGTTCAAAGGCACTCAAATCACCTTTCTTCCCCATACTGATGCTCGGTTTGAACTGCAGGAGATTGTCTTGACCATGTCTACATGCCTAAATGCACTGAGTTGCCGCCATGTGATTGGCTGATTAGAAATTAAGTGTTAACGAGCAGTTGGACAGGTGTACCTAATAAAGTGGCCGGTGAGTGTATATATACACAGGGGCAAAGTATGACTTACAAGGGGGTGCTGCCTGTATTAATTCATTATGGGGATACCATAAACATGTAAATTAGAGGGCTCTGTACATATGTAAAATATAGGATACTGTTTATATGTATATATGGACTGGGAATTGGTCCTGGTGCTGTGTTTCTGTGTGAAGCTTGGTCCTAGTACTGTACATATGTATTGAACTCCATACTGGTGCTTTATTTAGGCACTAAGCTTTATTCTGGTGCAGTTTATATGCTATTATAATAATTCATAACAGGCATGATTTTATAATGAAAGACGCTATATTTAGTTATATATTTAAAAGGGGGACACTGTATATGTAAGGGGGGAATCAACGTCTAAGCTAACTTAGTGGGATAGTGCTGTATACACTAGAAACCATACATAAATGTGTGTATCTAATATTTTCAATTTGTGGGGGGGCTGTTTATGCTACAAGTTTTGTATAAATTTTTACAATTTTTATATAGTTTTCATTCCTTTAAAACGCATGCGTTTTTGAAAAAGCATCCATTTTTTGAAAACGCATGCGTTTTTGTCCAATTTTCCCAATTATCTTAATTAAAATAATTGGGAAAAACAGAAAAAAAACATTCAAAAACTCATGCGTTTAATGGGCTGAAAACACATGAATAAAAACAGGTACAAAATGCCACGTGTGACACCACCCAAAGTCTGATTTCCACCATGTACAAAGACTCTCCTTTACTGATGAATTTGCACATGACAGGTATGCTTAGAAATTCTTTCCACAGATGATTTAAAAGTTTATATCAATTGGATCGGATCTCCTATTAAGGCCTCATGCACACAACCATAATGGGGCCGAGACCTTGTTGCACAATTTGTGGCCAGATCACAGCCCCCATAGCGGCGGCCGCTCTGCTTTCCGTGAAGAGGGGAGGCGTGAGGAGCGCTCAGTCCAGGGCTGTGTGGTACCCCCAGGTCACAGACAGGGGAACACGGACGTGTGGACGGAGCTTTACTTGCATGTATTGTGAGCAGATATTAAGGGAATAATATGTAGTTTGTTTAAGTAGTTGAATGGTTTCCTTTTGTGAATGTCATTTATCTACACACGTATATGCACCATCATAAGAGGGCAGTTTTTATATTTTTCCTCTGTAATAATCATGTGACAGCGTGCTTCCTATATACAGTACAGACTATACCCTGCCTTTGGCTTTGCACATTCAGCATAGGCACCGAGAAGTCAGTGTATTGATAGGCTGATGATCTTTATTGATCCGATCATTGTGATTTATCCAGTCCTGGCGTACAATCTGTGTACTGTAATTATCTGAAATTAAATAGCTGTTATATTCCGCACAGACGCCTGGACTTGATTAAATCATAAAAAAAAAAAATCTGATTTAGATAATTGATTGAAACTTCCCGCTCTGCTCCAGCACTTCAGTTGTGTAGTAGACGCAGTAAGTGGCGCAATCACAGAATTACGTGTAGCCACATTTACATATCTTTTTAGATAGATTTTTTCTAGAAAATGTACATATATGTATATTCACATATTCATACACAATATTTATCAATTTCTTTTTGTGTTATGTATATAAATATATATACATATATATGTATATATTTTAGTAACACTTTTTTATATGTATATATTTTAGTAACACTTTTTTATATGTATATATATATTAGCAACACTTTTAACAAAATGTATCTTCACTGATGAAGTTTTAGAGTTAGAACAACATTTAGAAAGAATAATTGTTCTTTTCTTGTTTTTTTCCTCCAATGCAATCTGCCTTTTGTGATTGTCTTGAAACAATTACTGTGTATCAGCGAGCGGTGAGGGGGGGGTGGGGGCAGACCCATTAACCGGTAATACAGAACCACATAAAAATGTGATTAGAGCTTCTAAAAGGAGCACAGTGGGTTCCTGGTTAACACAATGAGATTCCTGGCAAGTGAGGCATGGACTCTCCTCAATGACATCCACTATCTTGCACATTTACTTCCAATTAAATTACTGAGGCAGCACAGGCAGCAATGAAAACACGTCCAGTACGTTACTGGGGAGGAGAGCCCCCCCTCCCCCGTCTATAATGAATCTCCCTGAAATGTCTCAAACTCACACTTTGTACCCAGAATAGAGAGACCCTCGCTTGGGGAAATGATGTGTGGTTTGTTTTATCAGAACATTAAAGCTGACAACCCCCAGCTCCTTCTAGTTATAAGAATAGATACAAGACCCCTCAAATTCTCATTATAGATCCTGGACCCCTCATTCGTCTATAGACCGTCATTAGATCCCGGACTCTTAATCCCACCATAGGACATGATTGGAGATCCTTCATTATAGGAATACATTTTACACCTCTCATGCTGATACAATATAAGTAGGCTTGAGCACCCCATTAGCTCACCCTCAAAACGCATAAGACATATCTAAAATCCCTCCATCCCCTCATTAAGAGAGCATTGAATGCCCTGCATGTTTTTAAATACCACTTTGTGTCTAGACTCAGGGCGTTGTGTTGGAGTGTTGTTGGATTGGAAAGGATTTTGGATGGGAATGTGTTTTCCTTTAGGTAGATGTTAAGCCAATATTTACACGTTTTGGAAATAGACAATATTTTGGAAATATACATATATTTGACAATATATGTTCAGATACATAAACTTGTAGACGAGTCAATAATGTAGCAAAGATCTTTAGTCTATGGCGGTCTAAGTCATTGGACAAATATTCTAATACTGAACATGGTCTTAGGGGTCTTCTTTCTATTGACACCTACCTTAACACAATGAGATAACATGGAAAAACATGTAACGAGTGCTGTACACTCCGGAGCGCACCCCACCCCACCTCACATTAATCTTTGACACCCACTGGTTTAAATGAATCCGGTCCTCATCAAAAGAGCAGCACAGCTGAGCGGGGAGGGGGGAGGTCTGGGGTGATCAGAGGGAGGTGATATTAGGCTAGATGCGCCTCAGATATTGATGTTTGAAATGATAGATCATGTGAGAGTGGCAGATATACTATTTGTCTAATAGCCCTGCAATTAAATCTCGTGTAAATGACCCATGCCTCATTTCATCCTAATCTATGGAATTTTGATTGAATTCGTCAGCTCTAATTGAAAAATACTGCACTTTAATGTCTGAATTGCAGGACGGGCACTGCTGACTGTAATAAGACTCTGTCCCTGTGACCTGACTGAGCTGCGAATCTGAGGACATTCTGTAGCCGCTTGGCCCCATTAGTCGGTCTAAAGTCTCCCTTTAAATGATATGTCAGGTTCCCTATGGAGAGAGAGAGAGAGAGAATGAACTTGTGCTTGGGTACAAATGATACAACATTCAGGAATTCTACCCACAGCGGAGATACCTATGCAGAATGCCTTCATATATTCCTTATCTATTATTAGTGGTGTTAATGAAATTTATGTAGTGTCTTTATCTTATATAACAATGTAAAACAAAAGAAACACACATAGAAAATGATGAGATAATAAACTTCTATCATACACCTACATGGTGCAAGCTAAAAGGTTACATATGTAATCTGCAGGCGCCTTATAAATAAAGAACTATTATTATTATTATTATTATTATTATTATTACATATGTTGCAATACACACAAAGCAAAAGTAACAATGTAACTAATAAATAACAAAACTGCAATGATAAAAGTATACACAGTGGAAAACTACTATTGTACTGTAACAAAAGACCATGGATAGCGCTGGAAGTGACAAAGACAGACACAATGGTCTTTAGCTACATGCTCCGAGATATACAGTGACTTACTGTCACTGACACCCACTGTCATACATATAGTTGTCCCCATGCAGGCGAATACTGACAGTCTGTCATAGCAGGGATCTACATGTGACACATTCAGACTGGCAGATACAGAAAAGAACACATTGACACAAGCAGACACTGTCATGTAGATAAACCGAGACGCTGCATAACACTTACATACTCAGTGGCTCATTGTTACTCAGTGACAAACTGTCAGACATGGGATGGCGAAGTATTTTATGGCAATGGCAAGTGACTGTGTAAAACAAGCATAAATACATTGACATATTGTGATGCAGATGTGTAGGCAATCATACAGAGTGACACAAGATACAGGCGATTAGAGGCACTAGCTGCTGGGCTTCAGCTATAAAAACATCCAAAACCACATTTACTGGCGATAAATATTCTGACGTTATGGTATTATAGACCTGGCTGGCAGGGATTTGTGACTATATTATTGTACTGATGTAAACGTGCGCAATACTTCTGTAAAAGCTGAACCACTTATCCTGCAATGAGTGGAACAATATCCAGGAATTCAGATTGCTACAAAGTATAACACAACATTCCGGGAAATGTAATGGTTCCTATTATATATAGGGCAAAAGTAATGCCCAAAAGTTAAAATGCCATGTACGGTAATCTATTACAGACATAACAATGTATTCAATCTAGTTTGGTTATCCGGTATTCACCCGGAAGATCTGTGTAGCCATAGCTTTGTGTGTGTTGTTAGTAGCAGCAGGACTGTGAAAAATGCATTTATATCTGAACTTGGTGCACTCTAGGGAAAGATTTTACAGCATAGCGTCTCGGCTCTGAGCAAGAGAAGTAGCAGACTTCTGGTTAGGTGTTACCAAAGAGTAAAGGAGTCGGGGAGCAGATTGAAAGTAAAGAACACAGAACAAATAAAGAAAATGGGGCACATTTACTTACCCATCCTGACGTGTTCCCCGAAAGTGCATTGGCTGACTGGAATGCACTCTGCCGCGATTCACTAAGATCGTGCGCCCGATATCGTGCATGTGCCGCTTCCCTGCTAAGGTCCACCGGAGTTCACCTTCTTCTCCCCAGTGTATGTAAGTGCTTGATCTTGCAACACAATTTGAACGTTAAATCCTGTACTCAGTCCGAATCATGGCACGCCTCCCCCCCCCCACACACACACACACACAGCCGCGCCACAATCCAATCACGTGCGACACTATCCACAGTTAAATACCTGTCACAGTGGCGCAAATCCCAAAAACCTCAGAACATAAGACGAAAGTTGCCGCCATCTTGGTTTCAATCTGGTTTTTAGACTTTGCCCTGATGTCTTATATCTGTATTTTCTGTTCTGTGTACTGTGTATCCAGGAAACGACTGCCACCCAGGTTTCACCTGTGGTTTTGTACAAGGCTGGCAAATAGGCAGGAACAGAGGTTTATAAGAAGATCAGGGCTCACACTTCTTCCCGTTTAAACATATGATTACATAGATCTCTGAGGTAACTACCTAAGACTGTCTGCAATTTTGTAAGGTCAAAATTACTGGTAGACTTTCGTAAAACTGCT
The DNA here is from genome assembly GCF_040894005.1 of Engystomops pustulosus. Taxonomy (NCBI): domain Eukaryota; kingdom Metazoa; phylum Chordata; class Amphibia; order Anura; family Leptodactylidae; genus Engystomops; species Engystomops pustulosus. Next base: position 81,131,856 of record NC_092418.1, read on the forward strand.
CTTCAAACCAACGGTCTCAATGGAGAGTAGATGCCTTCTTAAATTCATGGCTACTAAGTTTCTCAACTCTTCCCTTTGTGATGCTAGCATTGTGCTTGGCAATAAAGACCAATTAGATATCTCCTCTGCTTCAGCTATCCCTCCTCTCTCACAACATCAAGTCTCATAAACACACTGCTCTTCTACCTACAGACGACTGTATTCTCTTAGTTTTTGGGGAGACAGGGACAATGTGGTCTATTTACACACTGTCTATATGCAGGAAATGGAGGCCTATAGGCTGCAGTTGGGTCCTATCACCTCATCTGCAGAAAATACACTATGGGGCTTTTTTTATTAAAGGCGGATCGCATTTCCATCGGACTGTTTGCGGTTTTCGGGATTTGCGCCGCTGGGATTTGTGTCGCACGTGATCGGATTTTGGCGCAGCTTTCATGCGACAGAAATCAGAGGGCGGGCCATCGGACCATCCAACTGACTCAGACTAAGTGTGGGATTTAGTATTGAAATTGTGTCGCATCCAATGCATTTACATATACCAGGAAGAAGATGGTGAACTCCAGCGGAGCTGAGCAGAGAAGCGACAGATGCAGGATATCGGGCGCACGATCTTTGTGAATCATGGCACAGTGTATTGGAGTCAGACAATGCACTTTCAGGGATCTCCAGTGGCTGGGTAAGTAAATGTGTCTGGTAAGTATGTCTGGGTGCCCTTAAAGGACATCTACCGCCAGATTTAGTGTGGTAGGCTGTCCCGACTCATGTACTCGTTACCTGAGGGGTACTGGGAAGATCTTTTCTTATTCATTTTAAGCATCTTTTAGATGAGAAAATAACTTTATAAAAATATATTAGTCAGCCAGAGGCACTCCTACAGTCTGGCTCCAGCCGCTCATCAATTATTCACACCCCCATATTTAGTATTCACTGCTCTTCCCTCCTGCTAGCGGTGACCCGGCTACCTGTAAGTCCAGCGCATGCGCATCAACATTGTGCTTGCACAGCCGGCTGGAGACCAGCGGGATTTCCTTGCGCGGCAAGTTATTTTCTCATGTAAAAGAAGCTTGAAATGAATAAGAAAAATGGTGCCCAGTACCCCCTAAGCAGTGATGGCTAACCTATTGCACTGGTGCCAGAGGTGGCACTCAGAGCCCTTTCTGTGGGCACTCAGGCCATCACCAGAGATGACTCCAGGTATCTTCCTGCAGTCCCAGACAGCCCAGGACTTGCTGTGCACAGAGGTATTTTAAAGTGACAGCTCTACCTGGGATTATTTTCTGCTTTATCGGTGCCTCAGGGGCTGGTATCAATGAAAACTGTGACAGAGCAGGGAGTACAAATCACAAATTAAATTTCTGTGTTGACACTTTGCAATAAATAAGCGGGTCTTTGTTGTAGTTTGGGCACTCGGCCTCTAAAAGGTTTGCCATCACTGCCCTAAGGTAACGACCATGTGAGTGGGGACAGTCTGCCACACTAAATCTGGCGGTAGATGTCCTTTAAGGTTCAAAGATATTGGACTCCCTGTGCAAATTGATATCTTAATGAGGCAAAATAGTGCAAATATTTTATCATTGGCCTACATTTATTAAAGCCCCCGCACCAGTTTTTTGTCTGACTTTGCACAGTTTTTTTTTAGTGCAAAGTGCTTGCACATGTATTTATAAAGTGCACTATACCCTACATGACACAAAATCCTGCACTGAAAGGGGCGTTCCGGTGCACAGTTGAACCGTGTGGCACATTTATTATGTTAAAGGTGCACCCAAAAAAAACTGGTTCACTCTGTCGGGGCAATGCAGGGTGCGCCAGATTCATGAAATTTGCACAGTTTTTCATAGATGTGGGCCTATGCAGTCTGTACTATGTGCAGTTCGCCCGTGTATATTGATGAGGGCACCAGATTCAGGATTTCTGGGGAATGTTCTGCATGAATCTGGAGCCCACTGCATTGCTGCGAATTTTTTGGTGCACCTTTAACATGGGGCATGCAACACATTTCTGTCGAACTTTGCATGTTAAATCTGGCGCATGGCCTGACTGTGCCCCGGAGCGCCCACTTCAGTGCAGAAATTTGTGTCACACAAAGAACAGCGCAGAAGCCGCACAAAGCGGTTGTATGCACCACAAATTTGTCTCCGATACTCCTCAAATACATGTGCAAGCAGTTTGCACTAGAAATAATGTGCAAGGTCTGACAAAATCTGGCGCAGGTGTTTTAGTAGATGTGTTGTGTTTTACATCCGGCCAAATTCAATAGTGTTAGCTATTACATCCATCTACATTAAGAAACCGCTGGTAAAACAAAAAACATTATTGCCTTTTCCTTTTATATGAAAGTTTCATAAGTTAACATTTTCTATTGCAGTTTGGTACGCGGTATTTTTCAGATTTATTCACTGAATTACACTCACAAGTTGTTTAATGACTATACACTTAGGAGGTTTATATAGCCTCTTATATACTTATGCATAACTGAAATATACTAAACTCACCCAGTTTTGTGAGATTAAATCAATAAAACAGGAGACTCCTTTCTATCACACTATCAAATGTGTCTCACAAAACGGCCTCATTTTTGTCATGGAAAAATTAATAAATCTGTATAACGGTTTCATAAATTCTGGAAGGGATGGAATATAACTAATACAAATTTAGAAGATCGGCTAATGTTGTGTGTAGTTAGTCAGCTGACAGCCTGTAGAGCATTGCACAAGCCGTATAACAGAATGCACACATGGCTGCACATTGACACAGCTGGAGTATGGAAACTGACAATCTTACAGCAAATCATCTCTTAGACTTAGAAGTTGTGGTGGCATCAGTCACTCAAAGAACTTGGTCTGATTTACTAAATGAGATTAACATTTTTACCATTCTTGCAACTAATGGAAAAATATAGTCATATTTTTGGAAAAAAATAAACTGGCCATACACATAACAAAGCTTTCATTTTCTATCAACTACAATAAACATATATAAATAATCTCTCTTGTGGATGATTGTAGAACAACTGGCCGGAGCAGCCGCTACCACCTCTTTCCTATATGCAGTGGAATAAAAGATTATTGTACCTTGTCTCTTTGTAAACCATATCCCTCCATCTGTCACAAGCAAAAGATTAAGTCGATTTTCAAGAGAAGTGCTTGCTGCACATGTGCTGAAGAAGCAGGTGGGAGGGTGAGACAGAGTAACAGCTTGTAAAGCCAGATCACAGAGGCTCATTAGCATAATTTTAAAAGTTGATATTAAGAGGAAAGAGGCCATGGATAACAAATATAAGAAGATTACCACAGTCGTGGTGCCTGGTTTATCATGCTTGATCTTGATAGTAGATTTCCTCAAAAGGAAATATACAATGAGAAATCTACATACACAAATAGGTCTGATGGTAAATTCCTACTTCCCCCTTACCCCTAACTTTATTTGTCATATCCTGGTAAAATCTTAAGTCTTTTATCTTAGTTTTATGCAAATTACCCATAAAGTCTACTGGGGTGTGGAGTAACGTTGCCTTGCCTAGCCTATGCAGAGAGCACACATGTAACTTCAATGCAGCAGGCACAAGCGCAGTAGCTCCAATGAAGACAGCTGTGCTCCCAGAGCTTGTGCACAGGCACGAGTGGGATGAGTAGTGCGACTAGGTTGCCCTGGAAGGTGGAACAGCAAAGGCTACTGGGTCGTGGGGTAGCCTTAGCTCCCAGCCTTCAGCGAGGCTACTCCTTATTACAGTAGCCTTTAAAAGTTTCATAGGACAAACATCATATTCAACTTTATTTATGTTTGTGCTTCTTTCGTTTCCGTGGTTAGTTTTTGAAGGGAAGCCTAGGCATAAATGCTAATAGTAAACTGGAGGTATCTTGTTCACATTGGGACACATTTACTTACCTGGTCCTGTCGCGATCAAGCGGTGCGTTGTCTGATGAGGATTCGGGTCTGCCGTGATTCACGAAGCTTGTGCACCAGTGTTCCTGCATCCGTCGCTTCCGCGCTGAGGTCCGCCGGAGTTCACCTTCTTCTTCCTGGTGCATGTGAGTGCATGATCTTGCGACACAAATCGTTTTTTAAATTCCACGATTTGTCAGAATCCGTCGGGTTGTCCGACGGCCCGCCCCCTCGATTTGTGTCGCGCACAAGCCGGTCGCCGAAGCGCCAAAATCGATCGTCAGGAAACCCGACAAAAATGCGTCCGGTGGACCTTTTGTAAATGAGCCCCACTGTGTGTTAATATGCAGAACAGACCTGTTGTTAAAAGAAGTTCAGCACCTCCTCAAGCCTTAAAATGTGTTCTAAAGAAATGCCTTATTATTTCAATATTATTTTAAAAATACCCCTATTATTTCTGTCCTTCATGCCGTTTCTGGAAAATACCCATAATAATCTGTATGCTAATGAAGCAGTTGGTGCACCAAAGTCATGTCCTCCACCCGCAGAGCACCGCTGTTTCTGACTCGACCACTACTCTCTCCATCCAAAAAGCAGGAGTAACACTGGAAATGGAAGGAAGTATACTGTGGACATGAGACGGGGCTCCAACTGCCTCATTAGCATGTAGATTTAAACGGGAATATCTTTGGAAAGGCATAATGGACAGAAATAATAAAGCTAAATTTTAAAAAATAAAAATAAATGTTAGGAATCGAAGTGCATTTCTCCACAACATACACCAGCAGATTCAAACACTTAGTGGAGATGGTAGACTACCTATGAATTAAGACTCTCTTTACCTGTCTCTCATATGATTTTGGGTGGTGAAGGGTTTTAGGGCTTGTAACTCTGATATTTTAAGACCCTTGCCATGAACTCCTCCCCCCATTCTGTCAAATGGGCGGAGCAAAGCTCTATTCAGTTATATGACTCCCATGAGTTCCACATCTGCTTCAGATGTCACTTCCATCAGTCACATAGCCTGCAACTTGAAGATGCTAAGCCTCAATGAAAAATCTGCAGCACTTGTCTGAATGTTGCAGTCTCCTCAGAACCTGATCATTGAAGGTGCAGGGTGCCCCCATCAAACAAATTTTGCTCACCTGTACTCAGGATAAAGGAACACTCAAGTCAAAGCTGATTCATTGAACTATACCTTTTGCAGGGCCTGAAGGGAGGAGCAGGACTCCAGATTCTAACAAGATTCTAGGACCATATTAGATTCATAGTATTCAAAATATCCAAACCAATTTACCATTACCATTTACCAATAGAACATACACAGTGAAAAAACTTTGGTACATATATTATTAACATGAACAGTAACATTCATTGTGTAACTAGACTACCTAGTAATGGAGATGGGAGGGTAGGGGACCAAGGAAGGCCTAAATGGCTGGACTTAAAGGAAACCGTCACCGGCTCTCCAGCACTTCAGAATCTGGCGCACACACGGGCGCACGCATGGTGCGCCGTGCCCTAGTGCCGTGCACCGAGATATAAGTTATATTAACATTTAAATCTTTTATACTGGCTTTATTCTGCTTCAAGTGGTAGGTTTCCTTTAAGGGTTACATCATATAGGGTGGGGAAAATGGGAGAAGCTGATCGTAAAAAATCTATTATGTATAAAGGTCTTAAGGGTATATTCACACATAGCAAATTTATAAACGAGTAAAATAAAATGTTACAGATTGTTAGTCACTTCAATTTCTGCAAAATATCTGCCATGAGATTTCATCCTTGAAAAAAGATGGCCGCCGAGTCCATATTGTGTTGTTTTTCATTCATGCAAAAAATAAAACTGATATTTTTTTTGTCTAATATTCGGTTATTCACTTCCTTCCGGGTCTTCAGCCTCTATTTTATGTCTCATAATCTTCTACTTTCCTGTCAGAAATTGTAAGGAAGATAAGACACGCTCCTCCACAGATATCACCTCACGTTTCCCTCCAAAACTCTTCCTTCCTATTGGTCATTCACTTGCTTGTAGATAATATAGCTGAATAATATATAAATTCATAATTGTACCTTAGACACTGGTGATAAGGGATGATAAGGGTGATAATCTCCTCTTCTGTCTGTGTCAGTTGTGTGGTCAAAATTAGTGAAGCATGTGTGCACGTCGCAAGGAATTACTCAGACAACTGCTGATTCAAGTTTTGCTCATGCTACCGCCCTGGGTAACTCAGCACTGTGCACGTTTATTTTTTTTTTACAAGTCTATGTAGAAGAGTAGGAGTGTAAAGTAGAAAAGTAGGAGTGTACAAAGCATAACATATCAGACATCCTGGGTCGTGTAGTCTCTTGATTGGAGAGTTTCCTGTTGTCTCACGCTCACGTCACCACAGGGTTGTAGATGGAATTCCTGAAATTCCCCAGCCTTGAGGTTTTAGGATGCCAGCGCCATCTTAGGTTCATTTTCTATTACAGTACTTTGTAGGAAAATAAGACAAGTAGAAATGACAGGATTTGATCTGTCAGCTAGGTTTTCCTTAACCCTGGTACCAGACAACCACTGGAACATTGTTCAAAGTGCAGTACTGTTAGTCACCAGTGGTCGGCGATACAACTTTAACTCTTCCATCATTACAGTACAGTAGATAAACTATTGATTAAATACAAAATAAAATTAATAACTTTAAGCTTTGCATAAAATATCACAAAAGTACAGCTGCAGTAATAAAGTGACCCAAACAATTATAAAAAAAATAGTAGCATCAGGTCCAAATGAATTACATAGCTTCAGTCAAAAGGTCCTGTAATAGCTGCAGGTTTAGGCAGAGCGTATAATTCTAAACAGATGTCATCACAAAAGCTTAAATCCAGCTCAAACATCAAAACTCCTTCAATAACACCACAGAAGACAAGTGATACCTCCAAAAGTGTGAATACAGTCTCAGCAAAGAAACTTTTCCCATGAATGAAATTTATTATATAGATATATCAGCAAAATCATAGGAATCACATTTCACCTTTGCCTGTTGGCTTCTAATATAGCATAGCTCACCACACATCATACATTATCATATGATATATACATCACCTCAATATATGTCCTGTAGAACAGTGAAGGCCAGCTACATGACTAGGCTGAAGTGTTTGGACACATATGGCGTATGACACTAATTGTTTGTACAAAGCACCTTCAGCTTTGTGGAAATTGCACCCAAGGATGAACCAACCTTGTGCAAGTCAACAATTCTCTTCCTGATATACAAACAGTGGGGCACATTTACTTACCCTGTCCATGGAGTTCACAGAAAGTGCATTGTTCGACGATAATGCATTGTGCTGCGATTCACTAAGATTGTGCGCCTGATATCCTGCATGTGTCACTTCCCCGCTCAGGTCCGCCAGAGTTTACCTTCTTCTTCCTGGTGCATGTAAGTGCATTGTCTTGTGACACAATTTGAAAGTTATATCCCACGCTTAGTCCGCGTCACTCGGATCGTCCAACAATATGTCCCCCAATTTGTCACATGGAAGCCAGCGTAGCTGTGACATAAACCAATCACGTGCGACACAATCCCAGCGCAGACACCTGTTAAATACCCGTCCAAGCTGTGCAAACCCTGAAAAAGTGCAACGAAAGTGCAGCACGCGACCCTTATTAAATGAGCCCCAGTGTGTTTCAGGTGTACCTTCAAATACATGCACAGGTGTGTCTCCAATTAATTTAGATGTTGCCAATAAACATATCAGAAGCTTCCAAAGACATGACATCATCATTTGGGCTGTCAAAAAATGTATAAAGGCATTGTTATTTTGACTTTGCGGAAATTAATATAAATGTGTTAAAGGGAACCTTTCATCAAGGAGTTCCATTAGCTTATGGCATGTTTGTTTCAGAAATGCCTTTGTCAGCAATATGAATAATTCCAGTGCTTTTTGATTATTTTACATTATCTGCCTCCCCACCAGCAGCATGTGGTGAGTCCCGGGGTGGGGACACAGTTCAAACAGCACGAGCCATCTTCTCCTCAACCCGTTCAATGATCCTTCTCACTCATTCTCCTCATTCCCTTCCCCTCCCTCAGCCTCTCCCTTGCTCCCTGAGTGAGAAGTCAAGGAGGGGTGATTGAGGAGGACATGAATTGTGCCATGTGAACTGCGCCCCAAAACCCAGGACTCACCTCACGCTGCTGGCAGTGAGCAAGGTAATGTGAAATAATTGATTAAAAAGCACTAGATTTATCCATATTGCTGACAGAGGCATTACATGCCACCGGCTATTTACCAGAACTTGTCTTCAGGTAAAAGTTACCCTGATTACAAGTTCCTTTTAAAATAATTTGTTCTAATTTTTTCTGGCATTTGGAAAATATACATAATTTTGGTCATCGTAATTGACCTAAAACTAGAAAGTTTATTCTGTTTTTCTGTTGGATCATGAGAAAGATGTATATTCCACTGTACATGAGTTTAAAAGGTTTTATCTATCAGAAAGTGAATTTTTGCCTTAGTATCAGTTTCCTTAAAGTGCAGTTCTTTATCTTTCTATGCATTACTATGACACACAGATAATCCATTACCATTGATGCCAGTCGTGACAATCAAGAATGTAAAATTGGTCACCAAACAAGATAAACTGCTCAGGGACAGAAGGTGAAGAGCGCCCTATTAGTGTAATGGCAGGTAGTTATCTCTGACCATTTGACCTCTGTAAACTATCCAGTCTTCTAATAGGGGATTAGTAGGTTAGGCTTAGTAACTGCAGTAAACAGTAAATAAGACATGAGAGCTTCTGTGACAGGAGGGGTTTCCTGACCGATGGGGACATTCTATTTATTCTACAATTGTTCCACCTTACTTGTGTGTTGGTTGTGGTGCGGCAGCTGTTCCGATGTTTGTCTGTCTGTTTGAGAGCCGTGTGCTTCCTGTTTAGATTTAAACCATATATTAGGGAACAAAGAGCTGACTGAAGTGACAATTGCTATTAAGATGGGAGGTGATTGAGTCTTATTGTGACAGCAAGAATATTTACCATGCAAGAGTGTCCATAGAGATAGTTGTTGGCCAAATAATTGTCTTAAACTCCAACTCTACTTGACTCGGGCTTAGGACCATGTGCACAAACTGAGAAGAAGGGTAACCGTCAGAAATGGAAAATGTACACTACTTGGAAAGTTAACTCCCTGCATTGTGTTATATGGAAAGTAATGAATAATAATAATAATTCCTTTATTTATATAGCGCACACAGATTACGCAGCACTACACAGAGCTTGCCAAATCAGTCCCTGTTTCCAATGGGCTCACAACCTAATCAATCTAGCAGCATGTTTTGGAGTGTGAGAGGAAACCGGAGGACCCAGAGGAAACCCATGCAAACAGAACATACAAACTCTTAGCAGAACCCAGGACCCCAGTGATGAATTATTGCACCCCAAACAGCACAAGTGCCTCTTTTACTCAGGGTGATAAGCAGAAAAGATCCCATTACCAGACAAATTTACATTATCTCATTTGTTGGTTTATCATTACCAACTTTACACAGGCAAAGAATCTGGTTCAACTATTCTAAAGTATGGTAGGGCCCAATAATTGACCCTTGTAAAATGACCCTAATGCCAGTTGCACAAGAGTTTGGTTGGCCGGTTTCTCACTTGGTGCTTTTGTCACAGTTTTGCCTCAATTTCAAAGTAAAATAGCGGCAAAAGCGCAATGTGAGAACCTAGACTTACAAACACAAGTAACCATCAAACCTTATCACCTATATTATACTAGTGTGAAATTGGCCTCATTCTGTCTTTGGCTTTATTCACACAACAGTATTATGGTTTTCATTTCTGTTAGTTTTTAAAAGCCAAAACTAAGAGAAGAACCTATAGAGACCAACTATAACGTGGGCATCGAGCTGGCCATGAGTAGGCAGAACGCGGCCATCACAGGATAGGCTGTGAGGGCTGGAAAATGGCGGGAGGAACATTTTGAGGGTTGGAGTTTAGTGGCAGGTGATAGGGGGATTTGATTTAGGAGGAGCAGCTAGTGAGGGGTTTGTAACAGGAAACAGGAAGGGCCTGCCATATTTTGTTGGCCGAGCAAAATTGTACCACCCCCGCTCCCCATTAGTTAACTCTGTATTAGAGTCACCTTGTGTGTTTCCGGGGAGGAGGGATACAATTATTAAGATCCTTTTGTGTAGGGTGGTTTATTTTAGAAAGATGAGGATGTACTTTGTCAGGTGGGCGGGTGCTTGGCAACAGATATCCGGTAATAAGGTAAATTGGTGGTGATGATTTTGGTAATATCCGGTATTTATTTAAGAAAGATTCATTATAGACTGCTTGAGGGGGTGACCCTCAGCAGATGGTTTGGTTAATATTGTTGGTTGGTAGCCACATCTACTCTTGCCACTTGCCAGGAGGTTAGCGGCTTGTGGATATGGTAAGTGTGGTTTGTGAGCGGTGTTTTCCCAATTTTGATAATTATACCGGACTTAGATGTTGCTTGTCAAATAGACAAAAGTGATTTCCGCTCTCTTGTCAAGCACTTGACCACTGCCTTTACATAAATGTATCTGCATTTAAAGAGTTTTCTGTTGTATATTTCATTATGTACTAATAAAGTTTATTCAGTTATAGGATGTTATGGCGGCCCTTTTCTACCCTGCAGCCTTCTCACTCCTCTGTCTCAGCCCTGTCCTGGTCAGGGAAATGTATGCAATTGCTCTTCTTTTTCACCCAATCCTGGTTTTGGCTAACTGCTGAAAAATAGTAGCCAACATACTGCCATGTGAATGAGCAGGGCTGGTGACAGCACTGGGTATACTCGGGCAAGTGACGGGGCCCAGAGCTGCTAGGGGGACCACATAAGGCTGTACATAAAGAATCCATGGGGGTGATGGGGCTGTATCTTATGAATCCATATAGGGGTGAGAAGGTCTTTATACAAAATAAGGGAGCTGTATATAAAATAGCCATGAGGGAGCTGTTTGTGATGATAAACTAGGGAATATTTTAGGGAACTGGAGACTTTTTAAATTTCTGAATGTTTAATGTGACCATGTGAATTTACTGCAAAGGGGCCCACTGAGGTTCTGCCACCTAGGGGCCTACTGATACCTGGAGCCGACCCTGTGAATGAGGCTATAATCCATGCAGATTTGTAATTAACTATTGTATCCACATCCATTTTTTCACATATGTATGGCATCCATTTAAGAATTTTAATCATCAATTTATGATTATGAGTATCAACTAATAATACAAATGTAATAGTTGCTATGGTATGCCCAAGGGGTTAAACTTCATCTCTCCCAGTGTCTATAAGGAACCTAGCTTAAACAAGGAGGAAATCACCATAGAACGGACATAAAATCTATAATTTTATTGGCAATTCATTAAAAGCATAGACAATAAAAATAAAGAGGACAACCACACAATTGGGACACTGGGACAGCAGAACAAGAGGAAAAGCATTGGATGTAATCACAAAGAAAAAAATCGCTATGTAAAGTGTAGATAGTGCCTAATAAAGCAGAGCATACTGGCTTAAACAGCAGGTTCACATAAAAAGGAAGCCATAGCAACAAAATGGGGCACATTTACTAAGGGTCCGTCGGACGCATTTCCTTCGGGTTTTTGCAATTTTTCCCGTTTTGCCCTGAATTTCCCCAGGTTTTTGGCGCACGCTATCGGTTTGTGGCGCATCGGTGCCGGTTTGCTTGCGACACAAATCGGGGGCGTGGATGTCGGAAAACCCAACAGATTCGGACATACCGTGGAATTTAAAAACCAAATTGTGTCGCAAGATCAGCACTTACATGCATCGGGAAGAAGAAGGTGAACTCCGGCAGACCTCAGCGGGGGAAGCGACACATGCAGGAAATTGGTCAATCCAATTTCCGAATCTTCGTCGAACATTCTGGATCGGCGGCGTCAACAGGATGGGTAAGTAAATGGGCCCCAATATGTTATGAAGGCTAAAAGCTAATACCTGCAAGGGGAGCATCACACTACCCAGCGTCCACCCCCTTGTATCATAATGAATTGCCAATAAAATTATGGATTTATGTTCATTCTATGGCGATTTCCTCCATACTTAAGCCAGTTTTTTTTTAAATCTCTGCAAAAGAACTAATGGTTTTTAAAAATTATATATCAAAACCCCTGGTTCCTCAGAAATAAATGGACCACAGATAAATGTCATCAGTTTTTTTGTGGACCTGTTGAAAAATTCATGGTCTGCAAATGTGAAAAAATAGGACATGCTCCAATTTTTTTCAATGGACCCCTGACCCATTGTAGGAATTAGATATGCAATCTCATATTTTCCATTTACCCTACTTAAATAGTAGGTGCAGTCTCTTATTACTTGCTAAAACATTTGGTGGGTTATGCAATTTATTAATTAAAATATAGTATCAACATTGAAGCACTTAATTATTTTTTTAAAAAATCATAAAGAAAGAACTGGTCAGTTTTAAAAAAAAATTTAAGTATTTATTACTTTGTGATAAGTAATATTTTTATTTCTATAAACTGTATTCCAACTACACTTGAAATGAGGTAAGTACAATCTGTACTTTTGTATTCGCAGCTCCAGTTAAGTCACTGTGGGAGTCTGAACGCCAGTCTTAATTTTCCCCCCACCAGCATGCCGTACAGCTGATATACTAAGAGGCTCCTGCCTCTTAGTATAACTTGAGGTGTGCTCCACCATTGGAATTAAATATTCAATGGTTTTCCAGCAATGACTATAGTAAATACAGCGGGCCAGGCAGATCAACTGATAAATACCTTGTCAAGGCATGTTAAATTCCTCCAGTGTGTTTCCATGGTAACAGACTACAAACAAATACTTTGTTGTCGGATGCTGATAATGCCCTTTACTATTACTAAGAATCTAATTTGTACTAAATTACATTTGGTGTAGGCAAACTCTTAAGTAGGGTATCAGGAAGGGACCATAGTTCACAGGGACCTAGAAGAGACAGGAAACTCTTTTCAATCGCATTATAGTATGGTACTGAATGATGTGTGTATTTGAATGGTTTGTAGCATGTCATACATAAAAGGGGGGGGGGTAGATAATCCTTTAACCACTCGTATGGCCTAGACCTACGGTCACGAACATCAGTTCACAAAATTTGCATTTCTGCAAACAAGAGGTCCTTTGACCAAGAAAAATAAAAATTAAATTTAATTGGTATCAGTCCGTAAAACTAGATCGGCAAACGAGTCTGTGTTTGATTAGAATACATGTGCAAAATATATATAGGAGAGGGAATATATATATAGGAGAGGGAACAATATATAGAGAGGGTTGGTGTCCATTCACACTTGTGCGTTTTTACAGTTCCACCACCACCAAAATATATGGAGCGCAATGTTTGCTGGTTTTCAGCAAACCCTTTTAACAGATTTATTATTTTAGGGCTTGAAGATTAACACACACGCGTTACTAGTTTCTTTTTTCCCTATATGTTGGGTTATCTATTGTTCTTGAATCTAGAGCGCTTGGCTTCGGAACACTGTAAGACTACTCGGCTTCAAGTTTAACACATATTGGTTATTTATTGATTTTTCCTATACTTAGGATTCGCTATTTGTGAGCTCACACCTCTTTTGTTCCTATTCTATCTCTATTTACATTCATAGATTTTTGCAGTTCAGCATCCAGTGTATAGTTATGTTTCTACACCTCAACACCACTTAGATTAAAACTACAAACACTGAAACAACCCCCCACACACACACAACATGTTTTCGCCATGGAATGGTGTCTTCAGGGGGTAACGGGGCTGAATTAATGCTCCCATCCTCTTTTAAAACTTTGCTTGATGACGCCACCAGTAGGGGTATGTTTGCGATTAGCCAATCATCAGTGTGTCCATCACTCTAGTGTATCAGCTGTTGCCCAGCGTTCCTCATCTCTCAATGCGATTAGTCCCAGTGGGGATGTTTCGTTTCGTTGCTATGGTTGCGTCAATGGTTAATAACAGTTGGTACATGCGCGCCAACTTAGAAACAAAGCGCCTGTCAGCTATTTACTTGTTAGGACTCAAAGTTATTATTGCGGATTTTTAAATTCAGACCATGCAGGTAATTTTCTTCCCTGTGTGTATAATATAAAGAGAAGAATGAATGAAAATGATGTGCATACGAATCCAGACTGATAGAGAACTATGTCTGGTCTGGCAGATTGTATATAATATGCCTGCCGATGAGAACAAAAAGGCTAACTAACGTCAATGGGTGACCTTTCCATGCTCCTGGCTCTGCTCCGGTCCCGCTGAGGCCGCGCTCCTGCTACCTAATTAGGCCGTGCGCATCCCCGCTTAGTAATGCGCGCGCCGGCTCTTTAGGGTTTAAAGGATCAGTGTCCACTTGATTGGAGCTTGTTAATCTGGCTCGCCCTTATAATCCAGCACCACCTTTCACTCCCCGCTGGATCTTCTCCTTGGATCTCCTATGGTTTCCATACCAGGCTTCCCTAAGTCGTTCCTGAGGAAGAGAAAACCATCCTGTGCTCCTACGCTTCCTATCTGTCTCCAGCGTTCCCAAACGCTCCTGGTGTCTCCTGTCTCTCCAGCAGTCCCATATGCTCCTGCTGTTCCTGTCTCCAGCGTTACCAGTGTTCCTCCGTGTTCCTGCCTCCAGCATTACCAATGTTCCTCTGTGTTCCTGTGTCTCCAGCGTCACCTGTGTTCCTCTGTGTCTCCTGTGTGCCAGCGTTCCTACGCTCCTGCCAGCTCCGTGTCCCTGCTGAGAGGTTCCAGAGTTCCTTCCAGCGTTGTACCCCCGCTGTCATTCCGGGCACGGACTATTTCCTGAATCCCACCTTGACTGCCACCACGGGACTAAAAAGATGGTGAACTCTAAGTAAATATGCCCCAAATATAATATTTTCGATTTATTGGGACAGTATAAGAGGTAGCCAAAGCGTTTTTCACTGAAATTACTGAAACAGAGGCCCACTATGTGCAGTTTGCCTGGGAAGTGTTCATGAATTGTGGGCGCACATTCTTCATGAATCTGGTGCATTTTTTTTGTTGCGCATTGTTCATGCTGCAGAATTGTGGCGCACGGTCTGACTAAGTACTAACACACCCTTTTGGTGCACATTTTTCTTTCTTTCAGACACAGTGCAGCCGCGACACATAACTGGCGCAGACACTTTATAAATACATGTGTTTGCACATTCTTTCTACTGCAAAGTCTGACAGAAAACTGGCGCAAACGCTTTTATAAATGAGGGCCAAATTCTAGAAAGTATCTTTTCCTATAATCAATTTACTTACTTAGTTAAGTATCTTTTATACAATAGACCCATTATCATAGAACAATGCTGTGAGCCCTGTGTAGTCCAATTTGCTGTCATTTTTCAGGATCACATGTAAACATTGTTTTGTTTTGTTTGCTCAATTAAGAGGCTATCATTAGCTGGATATGCAAATGAATCTGATAAGAGACTTTGAACCTTCAATTAGTTAGGTGACCCAAAGTGTATTGCACTAACAATTGCTTTAATTCCCTAGGCAAAATGAACTGACATTAACGCTTTTTCTCTAGAAACTCTCTGCAGGTATCCACAAGAGATTTGGAGGGTTTTTAAGAAGATGTGTAGCAGAATGCAGATATAAGTTATGTGCATTTACCCTCTGGATAAACCATAAATACATAACATGTTACGTGTAACATCATTATTCATGAATATAAATTCAATGGTTGGAAATACATTTCCTTTTTTTTGAGAATTGACAACAAATCAGATTAATTCACATTTACTTTTTCAAAGGGTATAAATGCAGCAGATTTTCACTACTGAAGTGCACATGGAAAATCACTGTAACATTTGATGCTGCTATTTGGCAGGCAGACAGGGAGTCCATGCATCATAATTCACTGTGATGCAAGGACTCCCATTCACTGCACTGTGCTCCATCTGCGGGATAGGACAATTATAGTGGGCAAATTCCATGGATTGAAAACCTTGAGCACACTGCCACAAGAAGAACAAAATTCATCATAGTAGAAAGCTACAAGCAGAGGCACTAGGAAGAATTTGGTAGGCGGACTTACAGTGACAACGCTGGCAAAGCATGTGATAGGAAAATATGCCATGGCCCGTAAAAGTTATTGATTTATTAGATGAAGTAAAATCCATACAGGAAAGAAAATGATGCATTATGAACTACTCAGATATCTTAATCTTAGCATATGGTACATGCTACTCACAGCTCATGGTTTGTAGTAGATTATAATATAGGAGGTTTGGGTAGCCTTCTAGCTCGATCACCCACCAAATTTCATACTGAGGAAAGCCTCCAACCATGAAATCCTCATACATCTGTTCCTGCTCGCAATACAAATGTACAGAGCCATTTCAGGACCTTTGTAGGTCCTCCAAAGATCCTGAAACTGAAAGGAGAAAGCAGGTGGAAGGCGGAATCCTCCATTCCCCAAGAAGTTTGATTCTAGTACCATATGTAGGAAGCAATTCCAGACTTTTAGGGTACGGTCACAAGTACCACTACTGCACCACTAGCACTGTGTTTCCAAGTGCGCTTGTAAATGCAGTGTTAGCGGTATGTGTAACCACACCCTCAGGGGCTATAATATTCAGGGGCAGTTGCTGGGCTAGAGTTCCTCGTTGTTTTCCAAATTCATCACAGTGGTGCATGATGTCTGCTAATTAACATGTCTGGACAAGACCATGTACCTTGTCTAGCATCAGTTCCTTTTGGTCTAAATCTATAATAGATTTAACCTAAGCTGACTTGCATCAAAATCGAGGCACAAATAACACCAGGGGCAGAACTTTGCATAAAATACACTAAAGATATTATAGGGTAAATACATTTGTGTCATATAATAGGGTTAATGGAATTAACAGCATTTAGACATGAGTATATTACAGCAGTAAACTGTTTACTCCTATAAGGGGCTTATATTACCCCATAGAGGAGAAGCAGCAAAGTGACTTGATAAGGGTCAAATAGTGGCACATTGTTAGATGTGTGATTGATGCTTCAGTATAATGGGCTACATAAAGCAAATGTAAGGTTCTTGTTCTACTTGACCATACGCACAGTGTGCCCAGGGTGAGGGGGGAAAGCTATACCAGCAAGTATTCATCACTGTATAAGTATTGCCCCTATACCATGTAACATCCCTATTTAGCATTTTTCCAATCACAATCTTCACCCATACAGAACCTTTCATAGAGACTTGTGACAACTTACATTCCACTAACTGTGTAATTTAAGAAAATTACTATTCAATGTAATACTCCTTTAATTTTACAACTTAAGCATTTGCAATTCCACTTTTTACCACTGGTGGCAGCAAATTCACTTAACTGAATGTCATTCACCACTAATAAAGAAAATTTCTCATAAATTCCATGCACCTATCTGTCATTACATGTCCATGTCGGCTTGTCCTCACTGCAGCAGGGGGTGCGAGCAGTGGGGATAGGTAAAATGAGTATACATTTTTTTTTATTTATTTTATCGTAATTTGTTTTAGAAAAAATAAACAGCAGGACAACAGTTTTAATTAACAAATAGTACTTTTTATCAGGGCAGGATTAAGACTGCCTTGCACCCAAAGCTATATAAAAAATTTTCGGCCCCTTCACAAGACATTTTTAAATGATTTGACATTCACCTGAACCAAGATTTCTGAGAAAGGAAGGGGAGGTCCATTCTGTCCACTTTCTGTTCTGAAGTTTGAGGACCTTTGGAGGATCTTCAAAAGTCCTGGAAGAGCTCCTGAATGCACGCGTTTCAAGTATTGGTATACCATGTGACAATTTCAGGGCTGGAGATCCCTGTGGATGGGTGGTTTGGGTTGTCATGGGCCCCATAGAAGCCTTGGGCCCCAGACTGCCTACCAAACTGCCCAGATTATAATACACTACTACCGTATTAGTTACTTAATATAATGAATTTTGGGCAACTAAGTAAAGAACTTGTGACAAGTGCATATTTTTATGGCCTATTTTTTACGCCAGTATTTTACACCAAAATATTAATATATGATGATCACAGTAGTTTGCCCATAATTTGTTGATGTTTTCTTACCTAGCAGTACATTCCATCAAACAAGAAATAGTGTATACAGGCAGTCCCCGGGTTATGTACAGGACAGGTTCTGTAGGTTTGTTCTTAAGTTGAATTTGTATGTATGTCAGAACTGTATATTTCACAATTGTAGCACTGTATATTTCACAATTGCAGACACCTGTGGTAACTGTTACAGCTGTTTATTGTAGCCTAGGACTAAAGTACAATAAATTACCAATATTCAGAGGTCCGTTTGTAACTAGGGGTCGTATGTAAGTTGGGTGTTCTTAAGTAGGGGACCGCCTGTATATTCTAAAATTATTATGAAAATGACTTCACTTTTCTACTTTTTCTAATTGCATGTTTATTGCAATGAGGAGACACTAATGAGACAAAATAAGACACCTCTGCCCATACTTTTATTGTGAGGGAATAAAGGAGCGGGTATATTGGTAGTTGACCTTCCTATACACATAATTATCTAATGGGTATGGCCAGCACCCAGAAAATGACTCTAATTTCTTGATCTGGTATTTACTTTGATGAGTCAATGGGAAAGACTCCTTTAATTTGCCTAATTGTTGCCTGGAGCAAATAGTTAAAAAGAGGGGATGTCTCCCATATTAGACTGCCCATGTTCACCCTTTCACCCTGTATCCCTCAACAGGTAGCTGGGATTTCCATATCTCCAATCTCCCTAACAATCCAACCTCCTCCCTAGCCCAAAATAAAGACAGTTTATTTTCTCTTCCCTTTGAAGGCCTAATTAGGGGCAGATCAAATGATAGGGATGAAATCTTCACCTTCTCACCTCAGACCTCCTACTGTAAGGGATTATCCGCCTAGGACCACACTATCACTAGCAGAACACAAAGGCTTTGGCAGGGTTCTCCGCAATTACAAACAAGCAGACTAACATTTGGATGGCTCTGATAATTACAATGTCCTGTGAGTGACATGATGGGAAATTGATATTACGATAATCTGTGTAATACTGCATAAAACAGTAACAGCAACAATATGAATTCATAATGTGTGCAAAGACTGTGGATTACTACGGCGTAACTAAAGTTCACTAATGGCAACATATGCCAACATATGCCAGCACTACGCAACAGAAATTATGCATGATTATTCATGATTATGAGCGTGTCCTCGCATTTACACCTATTCTACTGAGCCAAAACAAATTCTGTCATATATTATTATAAAGAAATGAGATACAATTAGGGTTTCTAGTTTGGAGATTTATTGGATATAAACTAGTCAATAGCAGAGAGTTCCTACAGGAACACTACTCCATTTAAATAGGGGAACATTGAGCCCCCATTCTTGTGATCGTGGGTGGCAGGTCCAGTAGTGTGACCCTATTTATCAGACATCAGGATGTGTGGAAAACCCATTTTAAAAAAGTGTAATGATTGTACAATAAGCAGGTACTAAACTTTTAATGTTGCTTTTTTGTGTATCACTGTAGGACCAGTAGGTAAGAGGGTCCCACTGCCCCTTGAATTATTTTTTAATGAATTTCAAGACTAAAATTACTTACTGTAAGAGAGACATAAGAATTGAAGTGTATGATAATATATTGCATAACACAGGTCAGTCTACTTTTTCTCATGGGGTCCTCTACTCTGTGTCCACCTCTGGTCACTGCTTATATATGTAACTCATAGAGGGTTGCATACAGTTTTCTATTGAAATTGATGAACATTTCCACTGATCCGTTAGACTTCAGTTATTATTGTTTTCAGTCACGTAACATCATATGTTGGTGTGAATTGGGCCTTACCATTATAAAGCTTTATATAACACTGGTAAAAAATGTCACAAATGTAACAAATATTGGAATCACATACTTAATATTCTAATATTCACATCCTTTAATATGGAAAATATTTTTGTAATATTGCTTGTTATGACATCTGCCACTTGTAAGCAGTCACTGATAATTGATTAAAATGCTGGCCTAAGATTCTATCCTAAGGGAGGATTTGTCGCAGTAATGTCTGCTGCTGAAAACTAGTTCCCTTCTTTGGAATGAGGCTCTTTAGATTTCTTCAAGTTGATTTTAGATGAATGAGAAATTACCGCAATAAATCTGCAAGTGTGAATTCACTTCTGTATAAATCAAGTGATAACTTAGTCATTATTTTACGAAAACTAACTGATGCTGTACTGAGAAACTTTACTTTTGTGCTACGCCTTGAAACGTATCAATGATGAAGTTGGTTTTCAAGTGTTCCAGGAATAACAATATTAGTCCACAGTGGTTGTTGTTATTCAGAGTAAAGGACTGGGCTGGACTGCCCCCCCTCCCAATTCATCTATTTAGAGAGACAGTACGGTGGGCATCTCTAGCTCAATTATTCACCATGTTCCCACCCCTGCTATTAGCACTGGGACAAGTGACATGGGAAGCTGAGCCCGGAACATATCGATTAACCTAGGGCTGTGTCACTGAAGCGGTTTATCACCGGTCTATTCATAACCCCACCGGATATTGCCCAGATTCTGGGGTTCAGTGGGTTAACAGCAGGCAACCACAAGAACAAATAACTGCACTCTAGAGATACAAGAGTTAAAATAATCTTCTTATGAAAACTCCAGACAAGAACAGCTACTCTGCATTTTGAATGTTTAACATTTTCCTTCCCATGGGCAGTGTAATTGCATATGCTCAAAAACATTTTAAAAAATCATTAAATTAACTAAACAAGATCCCTACTTAACTTCACACATTCCTTATGTAAAGCCTATTGTTGGTAAGACTTGTACTTTAGGTTTAGGGTAAGTGTGTATAACATGTACATCACATTGTACTGCCCAGTGCTTAAATACATCAGGTTTCTGAGTCTTAATTGTATCACTTACTCCATCAATGGGTGGCGGCTTTATGGGTAACACATTTTGGCATGCTTGGGGTGTCCATGAAGGTCCCAAACCTCTATGTGCTCCACAGTTTTTATAATGTTACTGATCCTGTGGAGAGTCATTTACAAGTACTTGATCTCTCCCATTGCTCAATTCTGCTCATTATTTATTGGCCATCAAATTGTTCCTAGTCTTTTGACATCCAATTTACAAGTTTGGGGACTGTTTTGTCCTCTCTTTTGTCCTGGAGAAAGAATTCGTGTTGGGGATGCTTTGAAAAGCCAAACATGAGAGGCAGGCAATGAAAGGGGACAGGGCTGGGGGGCTTTTGATTCCTGCTGGAGAGTCAATAGTTACTTTACATAATTGCAGGAGAGAGTTTCAAAGCCACAATCACATGGAACCCCCTTCTCTTCCAGAAGTCTATTGGGGGCTTTCAGTCCTGTATAAATGGGGATGAATACTCCCAGGCAAAAAAAGATGGAGCTTTCATGTTTTGCAAGTTGCAGATTGCTGTGTCCAGATGGGGAAAGGATACAAACCCCCTTTGTTGTCCCCAAGGAGAAAGGAAGGGGGGCTCTCACCCCACCTAACTCGGGACACTTCCCAAACGTTTGGCAATGGTAGGACTGAGCGAACAAACAGAATAAATGGCCATAAATAAATAGGAGAAGGAGGGGACTTGCAGCCCTAAAAATCCTTACAAGGAGAGGGGACAATAGCACTGAGTGGCCAGGCTGAGGGGAGTAGGACAGCTTGTAATGAGTTGGGAATGGACTGAATTATCTAAATGGAGATTCAACTACCCCTGGGAGCCCCATATACAAAAACATAGCATATACACTCCAAACAGGAGTGACAGGCAGCCATCACCCTGTGACAGCAGTAGTCAGGATGACACCCACGGTTATGTGCAATAACCCCTGCTACATGGGAGATGTCCTCTGCTCTGCACAGCACAGGATCTCTAATAGTGGATAATCCTCTATATGTAGCTCCATCAACCTGCTTTACCAGGTGGATCTACTGAGCAAGTTATCAGACACAGGTCAATGACAAATACAGCTCTGCTGCTACACCAATCTTTCCCCATCATAGTTAGCAAAATAGAAATAGAGAATCTAATATGAAAACTATACAGTGAAAAGAATGGATTGGGTTCCAGGAAAAATATTATTCTTAATTTATTTTCTTAGATAGATAATAAAGATATAAAATTATAAATATAGAGAGAGAGAAAGGGAGAGAGCGATAGATATATGTACATATATATACAACCACATACATATATATAGGTAAATTATAAACAGATAGACAGAAAAGTTATTTACATATAAAGACAAACAAATCATCCACACACATAAATCACCTAAATAAATGTATAGCAAATAATAACAGGGATAAAGACAATAGTGTAACCAGAAATATACATCTTATTGTCTATAAATAAAGTCGGGATATAAAGAAAGTATCACGTTTGTTGAAAATATTATGTCAACTAGTAAAATTAGAGAAATAAAAGGTTAGTTACAAAGTATCAAAGTAGCATCAGCGTGACTTATCACAGAATGAACAGGAACTGATGTATATGTATACTACATATAGGAGATAGATAGATAGATAGATAGATAGATAGATAGATAGATAGATAGATAAAAAAGAAAAATTAGACACGAAATAATCCTATCATAAAGAATTATAAATCGCTTCTTACATCGCACATGTAATCGCTGAGGATCGCTCGGAACAGATGTTTTCTCTTCTGCTCGAAAATCATAAATACAACTCAATAATTTAAAGGGAGATTTCAGCGCATAACTAGTTAATATAAAGCCCGGAAAGTCTATCATGCAGTCCTGCTCCAGATATTAAACCTCATTCTCAAAACAATGACAATATTACAGTATAAATGTGTGTAGATGTAACACTGGAAAAACGGCAGAATTTATGAGGATTATAAAATAATTCAGCATAACAATAAAACCATAATTATAAAATTAATGTAATATAAGTACAAATGCAACAACTAATATATAATAAATGCACACACACGTTATATATATATATATGTTATACCATATTAAATATATAAAGTATAAATTCTATATTTTATATAGATAGATTGACATATATATATAATTATATATATATATATATATATATATATATATATATATATATATATATATATATATATATTGTCTGTGCAAGATTCCATATGGGATTCCTTTGCAGCACACAGCTCTATACAATCTGGTGGGATCGATAGCAGATTTTAATGTCGCTGATAATACGATCACATTGTATACATCTGAACAATGCATAAAACAATATTATTCCAATATATTGAGAATGCTCATATGTTATAGGAATAATACAAAGCATCACGCATCACACACTGCACACAGCAGTCACACACGTATCTATATGGAGAATGTATATGTGATACATGGTTACACCTTGCCCATAGGATACACAGGGCTGGGGTGACAGTGTCCTTACACAGGGACATCTATGTGATTGCACTTCGTCCTGACACTCTGTGAGGGGTGTGTGATGGGTGAGGGCTGGGGACATCGCCAGCCAATCACAGCCCCAGGACAGGCACATGTGACCGAGGGAAGGTTCTAATCTGTAGCAATATGTGAATGGGAGCTGGGAGCAGAGTGTGTATATGCTGGAGACTGCACAGCACACAGGTCACCCACAAGACCAAGGGACATCTTACACTGAGTGTGAGGAGGAGGATCCCACTCACTCCATTGTCAACTCCACTCACCTGACACTCCAGAAGAGGAGACA
The DNA here is from genome assembly GCF_040894005.1 of Engystomops pustulosus. NCBI lineage: Eukaryota > Metazoa > Chordata > Amphibia > Anura > Leptodactylidae > Engystomops > Engystomops pustulosus. Next base: position 81,155,475 of record NC_092418.1, read on the forward strand.
AGTAGCAAAAGACAAAGAAGAAGAAGACACAAACCCACAGGAAAAAAAGGAAAGAAGACGTTGGATACCTATACAAGACCCTGAGTTGATGAGCATAGCCTAAGAGCCGCATCCTGCATCCTTAGGGCTCTATCCACACCTGATCTGGGACTCTGGAAGCTATGACAGGTTGAAGGCATCTCCCTGCCCAGTCCCTGAGCCCCTCTTGTGCCCTGTATTTGGGGTCTACACCTGTTCTCTTCTAGCCACTTAGTGACTTCCCTATGAGTGCAGCCTTCCAGCCTCCTCTCATGATGATGCAGCGTCCCCTGGGCAGCAGTACAGCTTTCAGTATAGACTCACTGATAGGGAGCCCTCCACAGCCCAGTCCTGGGCACTTTGTCTACACTGGATACCCCATGTTCATGCCATACAGGCCTGTGGTGCTGCCCCCACCACCCCCTCCACCACCATCCCTGTCCCAGGCTACTCTGCAGCCAACTCTGCCCTCTGCACACCCCCATCACCAGATCCCCAGCCTGCCCAGTGGGTTCTGCTCCAGCCTGGCACAGGGCATGGCACTCACCTCCACACTCATGGCCACTCTGCCAGGCAGCTTCTCAGCCTCCACCCAGCACCAGGAGGCAGCCAGGAAGTTTGGAAGCCAAAACCTGCAAGGAGGCTTCGATAAAAATGATGGGGGTCAGTCAGATGGAGAAGACACTACTAAAAGCTATGTCACCAAAGACGGGACATTACTGCCTTTCTCTGCTGCAGACAGCGCTCTAGGTAAGTGTTCACACCTGCCTTACACATTTTTGCAAATGCCTAATGTAATATAGAGAAAGTTTCCTGTTAAACATATCAGGCATTGCTAAAAAAAATAGCAATAATCTCAATTAATTAGTGACAGTAGAATATATTATGAATACTAAATAAAACGCGACAATAGAAATTCTGTCATTGTCATATAGGCTTTGGACAGTTTGAGGCTTCGCAAACTTGAGCAACTGAAATAGTAAATTTTTAATGATATTTAGAAAATAATTTGATGAAAAAAGAGAATGAATGTGAAATACTACAGATGTGATTTTATAGAGGATAAATCGCACAATAAAAAGGCTCCGATCGTTTTCACTTTAGCACTGGATAGAAACTATTTTCCTTCTAGAGAAAGAAGAGTGAACAGGCAGAAAAGACTTGTGATTTACTGTATTTACTGTAGAACTACTACAAGTAATATCATTCTCTAATAGCGAAGAGCAGCTACAGGCTTCATGTCTACCAGCAGATACATCGCTAGGATGGAAGTTTTCTTCTAGATACATAAGATATTCTTTACTGAGGAAAGTAACGGACAGTAAAAGAAACGCGATTATGTATTCTGTCTTGAAGTTTTTCTTTTATTGTCTTTCTGTTATTTTATAGAAGCTATTGGATAATGGATAAAATGGATAATATGGATACGATAGATAGATAGATGGTAATTGAGACGAAATGACAAAGATATGAAAAATACCGTAGAGATATACCAGAATATAGAGATAGATAATATGGGGAAAACTAGGAAGTTTATTAAGTAGATAATAAACAGATAGTGTACAGTGAAAGCGATAGCTAGAGATCGTTATATATAAATAGATAGATAGAGAATAATGCAATAGATAGATAGAAGATAGAAAGATAGCTCGAGATAGATAGATAGATAGATAGATAGATAGATAGATAGATAGATAGATAGATAGATGGATAGATAGACAGATGATAATGCATAGATAGAAGATAGACAACTAGATGATAGTTATAGGGATAGATAGATAATAGACGGAATAATATATATATTTATATATATATACAGGCAGATAAATGTAAGCAGATGGATAGATAGTATATGAATAGGCAGATAGATAGATTATATATAATAATAGAGATCGATAGGTAAAGAATGAATAGATTGATAGATAGATAGATAGATAGATAGATAAATAGATATAGGCAGATAGAGAGATACAACAAAAATACTATTAAGGATATATATTTGTCGACATTTCTAAAGGAATAATTTTGCCTCCCAATTCCTCCTCCTGAAAGTTTACCTTTCTGTAATACTATTTGCAGGTTAATGTAAATGCTATATATGTTGTGTCTGTAGATATATGTACACGGTTGTAGTTTACAAGTTTATAATGTTCATTGCTGCAATATATGTATAATATGTGCATTGTGTTGTAATATATAAGTATAATATAAATATATAAGTATAATATATATGTATAAAAATAATACATATATTTTATTTGTTTCATAATTTAATAATGTGGATTTTGGGTATAATTATGTAATGTTCCTTACATTGGCAGGTGCTGTCCGGGCTCAGGGGAAGGAAGACTCTGGGAAGGATGAGGAGGTGAAAGGGAAGGAAGACTCCTACTTGATGGACAGTGACCTAGACTACAGCTCAGATGATAACATTTCCTGCCAGACGACCCATAAAGAAGAAGATACCCCAGAAGAGAGCCCCCAGAACCCCAACCCCTCCAGTAACAGCACCTCCACCGGGAAGAACAGGCGGAGGAGGACAGCCTTCACCAGTGAGCAGCTCCTGGAGTTGGAGAAGGAGTTCCACTGTAAGAAGTACCTGTCCCTCACCGAACGCTCCCAGATCGCACATGCCCTCAAACTCAGCGAGGTCCAGGTGAAAATATGGTTCCAGAACCGCAGAGCCAAGTGGAAGAGGGTCAAGGCTGGGAATGCAAACTCCAAAACTGGGGAGCCCTCCAGAAACCCCAAAATCGTGGTCCCCATTCCAGTTCATGTCAGCAGGTTCGCCATCAGGAGCCAACACCAGCAACTGGAGCAGGCTAGACCCTGAACTGTGAGGTCCAGTCTAGCAGCAGAACATAGACTGCAGCAGGTTGGTGGTGGTTCCTATAAGTCACAACCACTTACTATTTATTATGATGAGAGCAGGAGAACTGTGTGGACCTCATCACAGGGCCAGGGCTCCTGATCTAGGACACTTAGCCAAGTCAAAACTTCTCTGGCCCCTGTGTTTTTTTTTAAGGGACTTGAGTCCCTCTTTGGATAAACTGATGTTCTGGTTTAGCTTCCTTGAGCTACAGATTATGTTGTGATTAATTTATTCAGTGTCTCATACTTCTCTTTAAGTTATGATGAATTTCAACAAAAAAAAGTCTTGTGAATCCTAAAATGTCACTAATAAATAATCCCACTCCGGCCATCCAGTCTGGGAGATGTGGGGTCAATTCATATAGGTCCTGGCTAATCCCCTCTGAGACTCATTTTGTCAAATCTGATCTGTGTGATGATGTGGAGGGGGGGTCTGTGTGGGATTTAATAGGGCAGGACATGTGGACAAGAAATAAATGAATGTACATTTTTATTTCTGAGAGATTATTTGATTGCAGAAGGTTGGAAGTGTCATCATCTGTGCAGTAAATGTGTCTGGGTAGGGGTGCTGGGATCACAATTAGGGCAAGTTTCCAAGGCTTAGGGATGTGGGTCTGGACAGAGGATAAAGGGGGGACAAAGGTTTTTTTATTCTGGGTTCATAATTGTTAGAAAGTAGGATCTATCAGGTTATTTGTGGCAATTGTACAAAGTGAGTTGGGATCCCAGCAAGAAGCAGACAGGGTCAACTCTTTCTGTGTCACTTCATGCCAGTGCTTGGATGTGCTGCTAACCAGCTGCATGGCAGATAAAGGCTGGGCACATTCGGCTCAGTTATATTACCATGTTGTAAGAGGGATATTCTTCTCATCATAAAGCAATTCTGCAGGGATTCCTCTCTTCATTGGTTTTCATTTAACAAAATTAAAAGCAAAATCATAGGATATAGGATACCAGATTAAAGAAAATCTGTACATTATATATATATATGTATATATATATATATATATATATATGTAATGCCCGTGATTTATAAAAAAGAATGTGGTGCTGTAAAAATTACACCTATATCTTATAGGCACATCTTATCAACGTAAGCGCTCATATATATATATATATATATATATATATATATATATATATATATATATATATATATATATATTCAGCGATTAGAAATATGGAGCAGACCAAGGCTGTTAACACCCACTTAATATAAATTATTCACATGGGAAATCATACACACAATGCTATATAATTAGATACTAGATAAGTACATGTGTAGGTATGTACACATTACAGCAAATGATTTACACAGCAATAATAATAGATTACCATCAATGTCACAATATTAATTACTATATGTACAGCCCTTAGCTCTGTTTTGCTCATACTCTCACGTTCCAGATAAATGAAGCTCCTTTATAAATTGTGTCAAATCCAATGCCTTGAATTAAGTCAATGCCAAATTACCTGGGTTTTGAGGTTTTAGATTGCGTTGGCGCATGTGGATTATATCAGTTAATTAATAAGATCATTATATTTATTTGTTGGTTGCGAAATCAGATTGACCAAACATAGAATATTCTGTAATTCCCTGGAATGTACAGAATGCTGCAATACATTATTATTATTTTGAAATATATATGTTTTTTGATTATTTTACTTTTTGAAAATCTACAATTGGTATTCTACTAGATTACATAGTATATATATTTTATATCCAACTAAATGTAAATGTTTTAGAAGTGTTACACATATGGGTTTTTAGAAACTTTAAAAAAAACTTATTACCTTATTACCGCAGCCGCACTTTTAGAATTTGTAGACACGTATGTAAGTCATATCAACGCTATCATAAACAATTTTGCATCATTTACCTCTTTACATCTATAGTTAGAGTGGATACAAGTTTTTCCATACTTGCAAGTTACACAAAAAAACACTTATTTCTTTTTTATTTATTAGTTATTTTTTTTATACAATACAGAAAAATGGCAAAACAAAGCGGTATTAGAACTGAAAATATATTGTTTGTATGCATCTGGCCTAAGAGTATGTCAATGTTAGTAATCGTAGTTGGTCTTATGTGTAGAATAAGCCTTGAACTTCCATCTAATATTTGTGGATCCTAAATTTCTCTTATATTCAACCACTAATGTAAAAGCGGACCAGTCCGTTCCCCATGGGCAACTGCAAAGTTCACTTATCTCCTGATCGATCAACTTGTTGTACACTTATGTTGGACACAAGACTGTGTAGGGAAAAGAATACAAGGTATAACATAGGCAATCATTTGTAGCATTGTGTGAAGACAACATTGACATTATAGATACGTCCAGGCACTTCATGTAGGTTTTTATGTAAGTATATGTACTATATAAGCAATATCTACTCTAGACGTGCCCACTTATAGACAATGATTATAAAACAACCTGACGCAACTTGTTACACATTAACGATGACTCAACCAAGATAATATTAAATAATGTCAAAAACTTGCCAGATTAGACAAAATAATTTCAAAAAACTATTTTTTTCAGCTCTTTTCAACATAAGGTAAAGTAAAGGTGCTGCTTGGGTAAATCCGGATGTACAAATCATTGGATTAGAATGATCTTTTTAATATGTGTATTCCTGGCATGAAGGGTCAGCAGTAATATTATGAATATGCAAAAGAGTAACATAATAAAGTAGTGACAAAAAAAATTCCAAAGGATCCTTTTTGTGAACTACGGGAATGGGAATACTAGTTAAACCAACTAGTTCTTATGAATGGAAACTTTTAATCCCATAATTTAGAATATTTCCTAAATATAATAAACTACTGTAAAATATGAAATGTAAGACCTGACACAAGGAGATCCACAAACGGCTAAGCGATAAAGATGGTAAAAATGGTTTGCGCTGTGTCATAATCCAAGACAAGTTCCTACTAAGATGATAGAGAACCTTATGGGAAGATGGGTGATGAAAACCCTTTTCGTAAACAACGGTCTTATATGGAAAATTATTCAAAATAGGCCAAACCTTCAAACATGGAGCATGCATGGAGATCTGTCCAAAGTTTGTCATAAGATACGCCCTTCAATTAGGGTCCTAATGATGAGTACTTGGCTTTAGTACTGTACATGAACATTTTCTAGGTCATATGAAGGTAAGTACTACTGGTCCAAGTTTCGGGTAACCTTGAATGTCTACAAACATAGTGATGTATAGGAGTATAACTAAGAATTGACTGTACACAGGGCTACACAGTAGTGATGCAGATACATGAGCTGTGCAGAGGGAGAGGTGCCCGCTGCTTTAGAAGAGATAGGGTGAAGCCAGTCTAGAGGTTGGTGGTAAGGGAGAGCCAGCCTGGAGAGGGGGCAGGGTGAGCAGAGTGGGTGCTGGAGAGGGCCTTGATCCTGCACTGGAGAGGCAGGGAGAAGATAAACAAGTGGAGGGGTTTGATTGCAGCCATCATCACAGCTTTCATTTGGCTGCCTAATGAGTCACATCACAGGCAAAGAGAAAAATTGTCACTGGCCCAGGCGCTAATGAATTTTTTTGCAAATTGTAATCAAGGCAGGGCCGTCTGAGGCTGCTGATTAATGGGACTCGGGGGGTTTGGGCTCTCCCCATCCCGTCCTCCCCGCACTAAATTAACAGCAACTTGTCTGAGCTTCAAATTAACTCTCAATGATTAATCCTGATGGGAGCTGTGAAGAATAGCGCCTGCTAATAGCTCCTGGCCCCTGGTGCTGCTTTCTATTAATTCCCATCCCTTTAGCTGCTCCAGCCCGGGGCCGGGGCTGCACTGCACCATATTTGTTGCTCCCATAAATTATTATTTACATCTGCAGATCAAATCATGAAGGGGGGGTCAGGTTCAGCTGCTGATCCCCCTCCTGAGAGCCTAAGGGTTTTTTTATGACCAGAACCTAATTTCAATCAAAAGGTCATGCATTTTGACTCAAATGTATATTGGTCTTTTATGTTATTCACAAAAATGCCCTTGCGATAAAAAATGAACATGTCCTATTCAAACACACACATGCATAACACATTACTGCAATCGTTATACAGTACCGCATACATGTGAAATGGATTCGGGTTACATTAAAAGAACATTATAATCCAATCTTCTCATGGCGTCCTAAAACAGAACAAGAAAGTGTCTATAAGTGTATAAATGAACATGTGAACATAAGAGTAATAATTTTAAGAGGCAAACACATTGACAAGCTTAGAACCTACAGTTTTTAAGGTTCTGGGGCTAAGAACTAAATTTTAACTATTTTAAACTATTTTACACATTGGATACCCACTAAGACCTGGCCCCACCACACCCTTATCAGGTCAACTCTCCGTTAGCTAATGCCATTCATGATTGCCCTATGGAAATTAGGACAATTGACCGGTATTATATAGCTGCTTACAATGTGCATACATTTCTCCACAGCCTGAAAACCCATTTGTGAGCTGAATGATCAGAGTTCTGTCTACATGTATTCAATTTTACTGCTTCATTAAACCAGTTATTGTAAAGTCATGTTCTGTGTGCTCTTGCTAAGACGTCACGAAAACAGTGTCCAGCTCCTGCCATCCAGTCTGATTCCAAAGGCTGCAGGTGCCACAATCGGGAGGACTTAGATTTTTGGTCAAAGGTCTCATTTTGCAATTTTTCTCCTAACTACATGATGTACATATCTGTTCTAACAAAGATCGAGTTCTTGTTTCTTCTTCTTAGCCTTGGCTTGACACCTAGACCCTGGAGTTTACAGGCACGTCTGAAGAAACAATTCATTGTAAATTGAACAACAAAATACTATTAGGCCTAGAAATAGCTCAATTAACAGATGCATGATAGACAGTAGTAAAGAGTAGGTGAAGAAACCTCAAGCTCCGTATATAAGTGCATTTTCATGGAGGATTTACTTTTACCTGTTGAGTTTAATCCAACAAAACAAAGAAACTGTAAAAAAGTATAAAATATATTATATGTACAAGTGTATCTATCAAACATATGTTACATATAACGTATCCTTGCATGGGTAAACATATTGCTTGACTGCTTTATTTCTTATACAGACAATCCCCTACTTAATAACACCCGACTTACATACGACCCCTAGTTACAAACAGACCTCTGAATGTTAGTATCCTCCATATATACTCGAGTATAAGTATAGTTTTTCAGCACAAAAAATGTGCTGAAAAACCCTAACACAGCTTATACTCCAGTCAAGGAAAAAAACAAAAAGTGAACTCACCTTCTGACGCTCCCCGGCATCCATCGCAGCTGCTACATCGGGTACTGGTCCGTCACAGTCTTCGTGACATCAGCCGCATCGGCACACACTATGATGTCAGCTTGCGGCTGACGTCATGGTGCCTGTGACGGACCGGGAGGGGCTGGCAGGCTATATACTCGAGGGGGCAGGCAGGCTATATACTCGAGGGGGCCGACAGCCAGGCTATATACTACAGGGGGCAGGCAGCCTATATACTACCGAGGGCTGGCAGGCTATATACTTGATGGGGCTGGCACGCTATATACTATATGGGGCTGGCACGCTGTATACTTGATGGGGCTGGCAGGCTATATACTTCATGGGGCTGGCACGCTGTATACTTGATGGGGTTGGCAGGCTATATACTTGATGGGGCTGGCTGGCTATATACTCCAGGGGGCTGGCTGGCGATATACTCCAGGGGGCTGTGACCAATGCATTTCCCAACCTCGGCTTATACTCAAGTCAATAGGTTTTTCCATTTTTTGTGTCAAAATTATACTCGGGTTGGCTTATACTCGAGTACAGGCAGTCCCTGGGTTACATACAAGTTAGGTTCTGTAGGTTTGTTCTTAAGTTGAGTTTGTACGTAAGTCGGAACCATATACTTTATTATTGTAACCCCAGTCAAAAATTTTTTGGTCTCTGTGGCAATTGGATTTTTAAAAATGTTGGATTGTCATAAGAACCAGGATAAACAATAAATCTTAATTATAGGCACCATTGATAACTGTTACAGCTGTTTATTGTAGCCTAGGACTAAAGTACAGTAAATTACCAAAATCCAGAGGTCGGTTTGTAACTAGGGGTTGTATGTAAGTCAGGTGTTCTTAAGTAGGGGATCGCCTGTATATATGGTAATTTACTGTACTTTATCCTTAGGCTACAATGCACAGCTATAACAGTTATCACAGGTGTCTGTAATGAAGCTTTAGTGTTAATCCTGGTTCTTATGACAACCCAACATTTGTAAAGTCTGGAGTTACAATTATAAAATATACAGTTACGACTTGCGAGTTACTGCCTGTATATTTAGTTACGAGTGCAATTCAGGTTATTATTATTATTATTATTATTATTAAATCTGTGACACAAACCAGTAATAGCTATCACTGCAAATCTGTCACACAACACACCTATAACAACAAGCCTATCTCTATGGCCTCAAAGTTATTGTTGGGTTTAGCCACAAATGCTCTTTTTATATATGTATATATGTGTCAGAGTAAGGCTAAATTCACACTAATGTGTGCCCGCTGTACCGTAGCATGGCAGGCACACATGGGTGCCGGGGAGAAGAGGAGGTGATGAGCGTCACTCACCCCTGCCCCTCTCCATAGAGAAACATAGGGCACAGCGCCGTATTCTTGGGGAAAGTTAGGACATGTCCTATATTTCTCCCAGCTACAGAACAGTAGGGTGCCACACGTATGCTGCACTGTAACACTCCATATGGTGCCATGTACCCATTGCCAGCCCATGGGGGGGCGTATATCCGAAGTATATACGTTGGTCATATATACATCCCCCCAACGGCTGTGTGAATGAGGCGTAAGCAGAGGTCTGGACACATGTGAAGGACCAACAGAAAATAGCTGGGACGAGGAGTAGAAAGTCCAGGCAGATGAGAAGAGTGTGAGCTGTATCATGAAGTCTATTGACTATTCTTTGGAACTATATTAGTTAAGGTGGAGTAGGGCCTGGATATAGAGATTCTGGTCTGAGGTCTCCATTTTTATGTATTGCTATAGAAAAGTGGTTTGATACAAAAGCATGGATCTAACAATCTCTCATCAGCAAATATTGCAGTCATCAGGAGAAGTTATCATGATAGTCTTGGTCAGACAGAGAAGAAACAGAATTATAATATTCATAATCAGGGTTTACCTGTGAGTCACTTTACTTAACAATTTTACTTAGCTTTATTGCTGTTTTAGCTCCTATAACGCAGTGATGGTCAGTGTAAGATTCCAGAGCGCTCTCTAAGCAGACACTTCATGATCCCTCTGTGCTATGAGATGCTGTGTGCTGACAATGTGCTCAGATTATCAGGGCACAGGTTTATCTACACTTTTATTTAGCTTCTGAACATTCTACTAGTATCTGACACATAGAAATAGAGATGACTCAGATCAGAAAGAAGAAATGATGAGATCCATGAGATGAATATAAAACTCAATGACACTCTTACGTGCAGCTCTACTATATGCCTCCCTCCCGGATAAAACCCTTATGTGTCTGTAGCTTGTAGAGTAAGTCTCTGCACGCTGCTTGCCGGCATAAAGTGCCTGTGTCTGAGCTGGTCTTGTGATGTAGAGGGAAGGGGCAGGAAGCAGAGTGCACTGTAGCCATGCAGACAAGAGAAGCTATTCATAAGAAGAATCCGACCATAGTCAGAAGATTTACAGTCGGATCCAGGGGCAACCAAAATTGTATACATGTTGGGTTGTCATAAAAAACATGATTAACAATAAAGCTTTATTGCAGACACCACTGATAACTGTTATAGCTGATTATTGTAGCCTAGGGCTAAAGTACAGTAAATTACCAACATCCAGAAGTCCGTCTGTAACTAGGGGTCGTATGTAAGTCGAGTGTTCTTAAGAAGTGTACCGCCTGTTTTTGTTAAGAGGTCTATTGTACACAGTCAACATATGTACACCATGTCTCACAGCATCATGATCATGATTTACCATTCAGTGCAATCTATTGGGAAGCTGGTAAATATATTATCAATGCAGCAGATCTGGTGCAAGAAATCAGATTGAACCATTTTCTAATGCATTTTTCCCCAGCTTTCACTGTAAAGCATATTTATCAATCTGCTTACGACAGAATTCTGTCATCATTTTTTTCACATTTATAAAGGGTTTTCGACAGTTTTTGAAATGTTTGGTAATTGTACTAAAGGAGATTGTCTCTGCTTAAAGTTAAAAAGGCCAGATCTATCTTTTTTCTCTTTTCAATTAATAGGAGGTGCAAAGTTACACTAGACAGTCTTACACTAAGCCAAAGTCTTATACTTTGATAAATCTGATGCAGTTCAAAACCTCACAGGAACTTTGCTAGGTCAAAAGGGAAATAGGCATGGGCCACAGATATTTTGGACCAGATGTTTCTTCTGTCGTCAAGTCATTAGTTCTGCTGTCTGGGACGACTTCTCAAGAGCAGAAGAGTGGAGCAGGAAGCTGTCAGCTCCTTACTCCTCCCCAGAGCCTATGGCCCTAAAATGAGCAACTAGAACGCCTGAATGAGGTGCAGTATGGTTATTAAATAATACCTCCTGCCCATATATGGTTTTTGTACAGAGCAATTTCATGCGAGAGAAACCAGGTCGCACCTTTGTAACAGATCATGTAGGCCAAGAAGACACAGAGGAAAGATAGGTAAGTATATATATTTTTGTTTATTCATACAGTATGCAGTGTGCATTGGGGTTGGCCACTTTACTGCGTGTTTTCTCTAATGTGATCTCTAGTTTTCCATGAGCAATCGGCCTGCCAGGACCTTTTGAGTTCATGGACAGATAGAGATCACATGACCCTCCATCTGCAGCCATTTTATGGACAAGACACTTTACATATCAAGAAAGTGGTGCAGAACTTTTAATAGATGTATATTGGTACATTACTTAATTTCCTGAGGTGGTAAATATTAACATGTATTACTGGTATATTCAACCCCTTTACACCAATTTTCATTTTTGCATTTCAATATTTTCCTCCCCACTCTCCAAGAGCCATAACTTTATTTTTTCATTTACAGAGCTGTATGAGGGCTTGTTTTATGTGGAACGAATTGTACTTCCTAGTTACAATTCCTAGCAGATTCTATTCACTTTCTCCATAAAGAATATTGTAAACACTGTAAATACTGTTTGCTGATTTTTACAGAATACTACTCCAGGTCAGACCAGGCATAGTTTTGTCCGCTAGCCAGGACGGCCGGCAGATACATCATGAGGTCTAAGCCTCTTGATCTATCAGATGTGTGATTGATGTATGTACGAGCGCCGGCGTATGATAAATCTCCCCCGTAATGTGAATTTTATGTCATCCCTTATGGTCACTTTGAGAAGTATCCCTTATCCATGCGTTTTTTTCAAACAGAGAAAAAGTACTTTATCCGCCGTAATATTTTACATCAGAAAAACGCATGTATAACGGATACCTGCCAAACTGAACATAATGGATGACATAAAATTTACATTGATGTTCAATGGGATTTTTAAATGATAAGTTAAACTTCTTTCTATACTTTTTTAACAGAGGTATGGAATGGAGGGAGGTTTGAACAGAAGTGGGAACTTAGCCTAAGGGTGATACTACATGTTGTGTTTTTGGACCAGTTTGCATGCGTTTGGCTGCTTTGAACCTGTTTATCTTCATTATAGAAGTGTAAACATTCAAAAACGTATCCATTTTTACGGACTGAAAACGCATGCTTTAAAACGGTTCAAAAACGCAACAGGTGACATCACCCTAAGTGTGTCAGTTTTTCGGTTGACAGTCCAAACCTTTTAGTGGGCCAAGTCTTCTATGATGAGTGTACCAGCTGGTAAGTATTTCTGGTGTATGTTAAAATATAATAGAATACTTCACTGCATGATCTTATTGGATCATTTAATAAAGCCAAAAATAGAAAAATATTAGGAAAGCATCATTTTGGGCTAGAGCCATACCCTTTTCTGAATCTTACTGGCACAGGTTGGTTCCCATTCAGGATAAATGGTGGAGGTCCCATATGTTCCCATGTTGGTGAAGCCCTCAGGCCGTGTCAGGTGTTATTCAGGCATGTGCCCATCTACCATCCTGTTTCAGATTTTTCTATTCTATTCCTCATAGTAATGTATGTGCAGATGTCTAAGATAGGACAGATAAACAGGGAATTGATCAACACAGCCAAATTTTAATACACTAAACGCTCAATTTCTATGATAAGCTAAAATTCTTGGTTTTGAAGTTTGGATAGCTTCTTTGGATTATTACAAATCCACTGTGGAAAACTTGAATTTTATGTTCATTCATTCTTTATATATGAAAATTCATTTTGGAATTCACTTCATCATAAAAACAGAAAAACAACAACATTGGTAGAAACAAAAGGGGAGATTAAATAGCACACAAAAATAGCTTGGCACACCAAGTCTCATTTAGTGCAATTTTACATGGATCAGCTCATTTGCAATTCCCCGGTCACGCCCCAATGAGCAATACATTAGCCCAGTTATCCTGATCACTCAGTGAGATTTGTAAAATGCCTTAAATATTGTGTGGTTACAATCCACATAGAAGGAGCCTCTTGTACTATGTGCATCCACTCATTAAACTGACCTCCTGCAGATTGAGCTACTTAGATAACCTTCATCAAGGTATTAGGACACTCGTGACAGTGTAAGGGCTGCCTCCAGGATTTCATTAGTTTCCACTGCTAATGGTGCTGTTGGGGTTGATAGATTTGATGTGACGCAGGTTTTTCTTTTTACTTCCGCAGGAAAACATTATGTTCTCATGCACACGACCGTGTTTGGAGGCCTTGACATAGCCACGCAACTTCATCGCTCACGGCCCTGATTCAGGTCTATTATTCACGGTCATGATGTGGTGGGGCCTGGTGCATGCAAAGTGTCTAACCGAACCATGAGCAAGGCAAGCAGACGTACCGCGAATCATAGAGCAGGTCCTATTCCTGCCCATATTGAGCCGACCACTCATTTACTTTGGGGAGGGGCAGAGAGCACCGGAAACAGGGGATAACTTTCTCCCTTTTTGAGAACCGTATTCCACACACAGTCATGTGCATGTAGCTTTAATATGTCTTATTATTTATTGAATTAAATGTGCTTTCATACCGGACTTGAGTCCAGTGGGCGGTCCTATTCCTTGATAGACATGTACCATTGTGTCATTCTGTGAGAAAGACGTCCAAGTTTGGCTTTGTATTAACATGTTCATGTTGGTTGGCGCAAATTCTGGAATTAAAATTGTGTAACCAAGGCCGTCTAAAATTTCAGTTTGTGCTTCAGATAATATAGGTCCAGGCTTATAGTTAAAAACACTCAACAATGTAAAAAACCTTATAAGACTTTATCCTATACATACAACTCTTATACTCTAGCCAGTTATTATCAAATTCATGAAAAAGATCAGACTCGTTGGAGCTTTTTGGCCAAAGGGGGCATAACGTTAAGATTTTTTTTTTGTCCACCAGTGTGTGATCAAATTGGGCATCAATCTTGGAATGACCACTCCAGGATTGGCTGGCATTACACCCTCCATTGCTCGATTAATTAACTGCTTTACTGCCACAATGATTCAACCTTGTGTGCGCATGTTTATAATGAAGAAGGGTGACTGATCTTTTTTCAAATACACATGATAATGGGGAGAAGAGAAGGAGGGGGCGAGAGGAGGGAAACTTCATTGTTAGGAGCTAGTGGTGAGGAAAAGGACGCTGAAAAGAGGGAAGAACTTTTTTTGTTTTTATGGATCTCTCTGCTCGGCTAAAGGGGAGGCCCCCTCTCCTGTTAACTCTGTCCTACTCATGGACTTGCAATACTGGTTGGAAGGAGCAGGCCAAAAGCAGAGCAACACTTTTAACCCTGTAAAATAGGACACGAAATGGAAAGAAGATATAGTCATTAATTGGGGTGTAGATGGTAAATAATATTGGAGAATGCAATGTTGTAGAGCTCTTCAATACAATAAGCATGTTAAAGGAAATCCAAAGTCTGATTCATAGCTCATAAAGCAATGTCACTGACTAAATCCTCTTTGCAGGATCTGGCCTTATTATAGTTTTTTTATGGTCTCCTTATCCTAAAAAAGATGTTTTCAAAATATGCTAATGAGCTGCAAGTGCTCCATGGGGCATCACCAGAGCCCCTCCTGGCTTCAGTTGCGCGGGCAATAACATGCCCCCAGGATTCAGTCAGTAAGGTATGCATCAGACCATAGGTTTCTATTGCATGATCTTTATGTTCTGAGGGGAATATGCTGCTGTCTGAGGGGCCACCAGCTCCTCAACCAAACCAAGCATGCATGTGTAAGGGCAACTGTGCATCATAAATTTCAGATTCCCCAGCCATTGTTATAGGACAGGACACTGAGTATTACAAAGCAAAGGGCAAATCTTCTCTTTGGAACAAGCACACCAAACCAAGAACACAGTTACAGGTTGGTGCTGCTCTTCTTCAGGGATAGGGACTCCTTGGATCATATACCACTATGATGCATGGAGTCCTGTCCTTGTCTGTGGTTCATCTGTGAAATCTAGCCACTGCAGGTCTATGACTCACAGACCAACCATGGTCATCAGAAACAGTCCTTAATGTAACAGAAGATCTCAACCAACCAAGTATTCTGTCTATTGCTAATAATGACGTATCGGCACCAAAAGACTGTGGTCCACATTACATTACCACAGTAATTGTCCTAAAATTCTGGTAAAAACTCCACCTTCTATTTTGGAAGAATCAGCTTTGACAAATTTATCACTAACTTTCACCAAAAAAAAAAGAAATCTGTAGAAGATGTCTTCAAAGGAGGACAATATCTGGCTTATTGCAAGATGCACCAAATCTACAAATTTGGCGCATCTTCAAAATCAATGGTTTTCTCTTTTGGTAATCTAAAATCAGATTGATACGTGACCCACGTGTAATTTCTCTGAGACAATTTACCCCTGTCTAGTTACTATCAAGACTACGTTACTTTCTATTTCCACTATTTTGCTCATTGCCTAAGCTGAATCTTTAATAAAAAATAGCTTGAAACCAGCTAATATGTTCTTAATGAGTGGAGAACAGAGATCTTCTTTAAAATAGTTTTGACAAGAGCATTTGTTAGCCATATGTTCCTAAATACAATTAATAATGGATGTTTTTCGCAGTTTGCCGGTTAGTGATGCAACAGATGTTCCACGCTAAGCAATCTGGGAAGCAAATTGTTAATCAATTAATTCTTTTAGAAGTTTCCTATAAATGGCAGAACTGCTGTTTAAGGAGTATGTGGAAAATGCATATTTGGAAACAATTTACAGATTGTTAGGTTTAAAGAGCAACTTTTATATTCTATACACCTGCAAAAGATGACAAACAGGTTCTGGACTTGATTGGTGGGACTCCAGGTAAAGGAATCCCCAAAGGCAACAACTATCCTAGTGAACAACTCATTGTAGTAGGTCCAGATCCTTTATTCTCTAGTTATCAGCTATGTTCAAAGAGGGCGGTTTCCATTTTGGAGTGGCTACTTCATAGCCGATGTAGATGCACATGTACATTTATAGGGGGTCTACCGGCAGTTTTTCCCATACAAAGCTGCAAACTGTGTTAGTATTGGCCCAGGAGATCTTTATAACCATAACTTGTGTGTGTTGTTTATAGCAGCAGGACTGTGCAAAAAGCATTTATATTCTAGGATTGAAGTTAGAGTTTCCTCGCACTGCTGTGTTCTTTGATCACTGCATTCAAACTTCACCCTAGCTCCTCCCCTTCGCTATTATATTCAACCAGAATACTGCAACTGCTCTCAGAGTAGAGGGAGGGGCTGTGATGTGAGATTTCACACAGCCGTAGAGCAAAGTGTACCAAGTTCAGCTACAATCCAAGAATCCATTTTTCACAGTTCTGCTGCTACTAACAACACAAACTATAGCTTTGCATGTCTGAACTGCTTTTAGTCTTCCTTTAAATGAATATCCAACCATTCCAAACTGACTATAAACTCTAAACTCATACTCCCATCTTTAATAACATCCCTATACACTAGCAGAGCCCATCACCATAGGCTTTGAAGGCACAACAAACCTGGCATAACCCATTTTAGTGCCAATGAGTCCGTCTCTATAATGACTATGCAACCCTGTTGCTTCTTCTTAGTGAGAGAGAGAGAGCATTATAAAGAAGATTTTCCTTTATTATCCGTGTGCAGTGTATGGGAGACACTAGAGAAGCTAGTCTTTATTTACCGGCTCGGAGACAGGGGCGTAACTACAGTGGTAGCAGCCATAGCAACTGCTATGGGGCCCACAGTGTCAGGGGGCCCCAGCATCCAACCTGGCACACTAAAGAGTGGATAATGTGCATCATTATATCCATATTATGCAGCACTTTGTGCATCATAACATGTATATAACATATATGTGATGTATATATGCTGAATATGTATGGCGTCTTCATTTACTGTATGTGTGTATATATGCTGTGTGTTTGTAAATGTCACTGTATGTGTGTGTATATGCTCTATATGAATAAGCATATGTGCATAAGTGTACAAATGTGTGATTGTAACATGCATGTGTGAGTATACAAAAATGTATAATTTTCAAGTGGGAAGGGAGGCCCCATGTCGAAGCCTGCTATGGGGCCCTGCCACTCCTAGTTACGTCACTGCTTGGAGAAAACTGAGAATTAAATACAGAACATGAAAAAGGGTAAAACTGCTAAGCAATACACTCATACTGTGGCCAAATTTAATAGAGATTTATGGAAAATGGCTTAAAAGGTGAGGAATGTTTTAAGTTAAGCCTCAACTTCCCTTATTGTAGTCTGCACATTGGAAAAAGGACTTTAAATAAACAATATAGTAAAAAAAAAATTGGTCTTCACTCTTTAGTTATACTTCTATACATTGGGAATAAAGGGAATATGATAAATATTTTTTTTCTCCTTTAATGAAATCCACTCTATTGGAACATGATTTGTAGGTCCAGAGCTACAGTCATATAGTCACTTTCTAAATATTGTCAAAATAGCATAAAAAATTTGAGCCCAATAGCGTAAGAATGTTTGCCTAATTCTCACTCCTTGCAAAGTTTGCGTTCCTAAGTTGTCATGTGCCGCACCTTATTTAATACTATAAAGGGTTGCATTTTTTGTTTGAAAACACTCTACATAGCTAACATAGGGTGCTAAAATTGCTGTGTGTTGTGCAAAAATTGCCACTTTTCTGAAAAAGACACAAAGAAAACTACAAAACAAGCCAAGCCGGTTCTGGCTCTGGCCGCTCATCAATTGTTCATGACATCTGTAATCAAAATTCATATTCTGTCCTTCCCGCTAGTGCGGAAAGTAGCCAGTGACATAAAACGGCTGTGTGCAAGTCTCGTGCATGCGCAGTAACACCTTCCTTGTGTATCCGGTTGGAGACTAGCCAGATTTTCTTGCGCAGCCACACTGACCTCACCGGCTATGTGCTGCGCTAGCGGGAGGGAC
Organism: Engystomops pustulosus; assembly: GCF_040894005.1. Classification (NCBI taxonomy): domain Eukaryota; kingdom Metazoa; phylum Chordata; class Amphibia; order Anura; family Leptodactylidae; genus Engystomops; species Engystomops pustulosus. The sequence continues at coordinate 81,173,856 of NC_092418.1, forward strand.
AGAATCTAAATTTTGATTATTGTTGTCGTAAATAATTGATGGGCGGCAGAAATTGTTCAACTGGCTCAGTCCGGAGCGGTTCTGGCTCATTACTATGTTTTTATAAAGTGGAGTTCTCTGCAAAAAGGTGCCCAGTACCCCCTAAGGTAACGAGCATGTCAGTGGGGACAGCCTACCACCAATAAATCTGGTGGTAGATGTCCTTTAATGCCATCCAAGTTCTCAACAAAATGTACACGTAAATTTTGGCCAATGTTTTAACACATGATAATACTTCACAAATCAAAGCCTCTTTCAAACTAAGCTCAACCCCTAAAACAGTGGTGGTGAACCTATGGCACGGGTGCCGGAGGTGGTACTTGGAGCCCTCTCTGTGGGCACTCAGGCCCTCACCCAGGTCACCATTTAGGACTCAATACCTTCTCCTGCAGTCACAGGCAGCCCAGTACATGCCTCGTTCAGCGCTATTTTAAAGTGACTAGAAGTGCAGGAGGAGCAAGGAGGTGCTGACAGTGCTGGATTATGATTGTAGACCCTTCTCCGGGCCTGTGATTCATCCTGTTAAGGGACCTTTTTGGGAACCTACAATAATAATCTGAATTTCTCCATCTTTCTGCTGTATTGGTTTCCTTGTGGCGCCAATACGTTTGAAACCTGTGAGTTACTTTAGTTACTTTAAATTGGCATTTGGCACTTTGGGAAAAATATGTGGCTTTTGTTTGTAGTTTCGGCACTCAGTCCCCAAAAGGTTCGCCATCACTGCCCTAAAACATTCATTAATGTGGTTATAGGCAAACTTTGGGGCAAATTTCTTCTGAATTCTGGCACAGCCACAATAATAACTTAGTAGGTTTAGTATGACGTCTTGTCTATTCTTACAGATCTGGCTTAAAAACAATACTTAGAACATGTTTTTTGTAGAAAAAAACATCTCCCAGTTACTCCTTCCGATAAAAGTGTTAAACCCCTCTGGGGTTTTTAACCTATCAAAGTTGCATACACAAAACAGAACGGTAGGAAACAAGGTTGCAATAGTGTACATATCCATATAGACCCATAATAGTGCAGAAATGTATATCATGAAGATACATCCAGTACATGAATATTACTGCCGGATTCTAATATCCACTTGCTGGTTAGATTCCCTCCTGTAAATGGCACCCTTTGCCTTAGGATATTCAGAATAATCAAACTTCAGGTAAATGCAACGGGGAAAGGGCGACCATGACCAGGGACCAACAGAAAGAAGGTTCTTCAGAAGCAAAATTCAATATGTGGTAAAGTTGAAAACAGCAAATATTCTACATTTACTATTTGCCATTCTATTATTTCTGTGGTTATGTATCATTATAGTGAATCATTAATGTGTAATTGGGAAATATTTGCTGTCATAATTGATCATTTTCACTGAAATGGGTACTATTTCTTTAATGTGATTACAGGCGGTCCCCTTCTTAAGGACATCTGACTTACAGACGACCCCTAGTTACAGACGGACCCCTCTGCCCACTGTGACCTCTGGTGAAGCTCTCTGGGTGCTTTACCTCAGTCCCAGGATGCAATGATCAGCTGTAAGGTGTCTGTAATGAAGTTTTATTGATCCTTGTAGCTAATACAGCTAAAAATTTTGTAAATCCAATTGTCACTGGGACAAAAAAAAATGTCTAGAGCTACAATTCTAAAATATACAGCTCCAACTTATATGAAAATTCAACTTAAGAACAAACCTAAAGAACCAAAAGCTTTTCTATAGGGGTTTGGGAACATAAGACATCATCACATCAGCTTTGATGTCCACATTTGAGATCCGGGATGCAGGCATACCCGTGTGCCTCTGTGTGCCCCTTCTCGCCAGCACCTCACTTACCTAGCCTCGCACCAGCGACGGTCTCCTCTCTACAGTTCGAACGTCCCCTCCTCCTAGGGCGCGTATGCGCCAGCCATCTGGAATTTAAAGGGCCAGGGCACCGCTAATTGGCGCTGGCCACCTGACAACCTATGAATGCTCAGCCTCTTCCTGTGATCCTTGCCAGATCTTTGTGCTTCTATGCCTAAGAGAAAGCTTCATTCCATGCCCTTTGCGATTATCCCGATTTCCCATTGGGACCTCTTTTCCGTTCCTGACTCCGATTCCATGCTGCCTGTCCTGACCTACCGCTATGTCCCCGACTCTGATTCTGTGCTGCCTGTCTCAACCTCCTGCCTGTCCCTGTCCACGAGTTTGCCTGACGAATCTGTACTACACCTTAGCCGCCACCGCGGACAAAGTCTTGCCTGTGGAATGACCTGTTGGTACCAAGCCACAGTAAGTCAAACCCGCTTTGCGGCGGGCTCTGGTGAAAGACGGGTACCACTTAAACTCTGGTCCCAGGTGTTAGCTTACGTCATCATCTGCGGTGGTCCAGTGGGTCCACTGCCTATAAAATTTGGTGGGTGGCCATATGCCCACTAGCAGGCTTGGACCCGGGCTTCTCCTATATTATAATCCACTACTGATGAGATCCCTACTCACTATTGTGTCATTGTACATTGTTTCTCTTGTTTCCAAATACCTCCACAACAAAATGTTTGTTCATTGTCCCAATGTTTATTAAATAAGGCAAATATTACAAAAAGTTCGAACTCCTACTATTTTGTGCATACATCAGCTAAGGGTCTACATTTTTATACAAATTCGATTTTTAGTTCTTTATGTTTAAGTCGCTTAAACAAATTTCAAAAAACCTGGACAGATGGAGGGAAATGAATGTTATCAATCTTATAGGATGGATGTCATATTACATAACATGGAAAAAAGAATGTGCTCTAGGTGCTGGGTCTGAGGATTGGGAGTTGTGTGGACATTTATTGGGAGCTGTGTGGACTGTAAGTGGTTAATGCTATATTGCAGTATACATATTATTTGTTATATGCAATGTGCTGGCTGCTAGCAATCAATATACCACGGCTGTCATAATTAATAAGAAGACCGAAAAGAGGAGGGTTTGATGAAATGTAAAGTAGGGGAGTATGAAAAATATGTGGAAATATTGGCAGTAGGATGGTAACAATAAATTTACATGTTAGGGGTTTAGTAATATATCAGAAAAACAGATGAACACGTTTCCATTCTGCTGGTCCTTCTCACTGCTGTGGAATGATAGGAATACAAATCTATACAGAGATTTACAGAAAACTATACATAGATGGTATGTAAAACTCAGTTATAAGAGATAACACATGGGAACCATCCTCCCTATACCAAACATAGAAGACTTTACCTTTATACTGTATGTCTCCATAGTATGTACCAAGGGATAACATATTACAAAGGTATTTTCCTTGGTATATCTCAGCGCTGTAGCAAAGTAAGGTGGCGCCATATAGCAATATTATGGAGTGCTCATGGGACATATGACATTATCCTGTAATTGGGCATTTTAAGGCTAACTCTATGCGTTTAACATGTTTTTCATGTTTTTTCCAACTTGGTTAATTGTGGAAATTCCATAGAGTAAGGTCACTTTCACACATCAGTATATGGCAGCCGTAGAAGTGCATGGTGTACTGTTCCATTGCCGCATAAAAGATAGCGGATTCTCTTTCTTCGGCTGAGTACGGTCGTACAGCACTGCTTCCTATGGCATACGTCGCCTCTCCAGCCAAACATGTGCTACACTTGGGTCCCGGTCTGGGTATTGCACACGGTTGTGTGAAAGCAGCCTAAGGCCTCCTGCACATATCTAGTGCACTTATATGTGAACTAGCGTTCTGTGTGTCATCAGCAGGTTAGCGGCGCTCAAGCGCCAATGAAAATTAGAATCCACATGCATGAGCCCATAGAGGTGAATGGGTGAGCTAGCTGATGAAATGGAAAGCACATGTCCAAAATTCACAGTATCATGAATGTGAATGTCATTTTTTTTACATGCAGGTCTATGGGCAAGTGAAAATACATTAGAAATCCACATGATTTTTATACCTCCACCATTCAGCTCCTCCAGCATCACAACTACATATCGGAGGGAGTGTGAAGAAGACGACTCCAATGTGCGGTGGCTGGGACAGAGTTACTTGGCTTGTCCGCTATTTAATAGAGAAAGGTTTCTGCTCCAATATCCCTCAATGCAGATCCAGTGCCAGAGGCAGCTGAGAACAGCTGATGTGTAGGGGTGCCAGCTACCTTCATGGTCACAGCATGGGTGAGGAGCCATAAGGCCTTTTGTGAGTGCCCGATGCATTTGTATGGGCAAAGCTGCCACAGGATCTACCTGGAAAACAATACCATGCATTCATTTCTTGGCTACTGCTATGTGGATGGCAAGATGGGGCATGTCATGGCTGGGCCGGCAAACCGGGCATCCGTCATCTATCCGTCTAGTTATCTATCTCCTATAATTGGTCTATTTTCTATTTATACATCTATCCAATCACTTATCTACATTGCTTTTTCTCTATTATCTATATATTTTGTATCTTCCTATCCATCTCCTATCTAGTTATCTATACATCTATCAATCTTCCATCTCTCTTCTACTGTATCTATCTCTCATATCTATCAGCTATCTATATATAATATATTTATATTTTTCCATCTATAAATCTATCATCTATCTATAAATCCTCTTTCATATTTATCTTCTATCATCAATCTACCTATCATCTGCCTATTTCCTATACAATTCTCCTACAGTCCCATATTACAGATTGCCTTAACTGTTTGTATACTTGTATACTACAAAGTGTTATTATTGTGCAGGGTTAAAGTGAGACGCTTGAATGTGACTGTTCATAAAATAGTTTTATTTTGGGGCCCAACTTTTAGTTTTGTCCAGGGCCCAGGTGGGAATTTACCCACTGGGCTTCCTGAAGGGAAGTTAATCTATAAGGTAGTTAGCTGACTAGCTAAAAATAATAAAATATATAGTGGAGTAAAGGATTAGCCCTAAAAAGGGCTATCCTTACATACATTAGATGCACCTACCACCGGATCTACCTATTAAGGTACCCCTTACGAGTTTTGCCTTCTTTCGGCTTCTTCCAGGATATATGCAGTCTACCATACTTCCTCTCTTTTATACTTAAAGAGGACCTGTCACCAGATTTTGCCCCCCCCCCCCCCCGACTAACAATGTTTGCTGATAAAGGGTTCCAAGTCCTCCCCATATCATTAAAAATTAGCTGCAAGTCAGGCACTGTACCTTATTTACAGCCATGTTTCTGATATGCAAATGATCTTTTCTGACTCTCCTGAGAGAGAAGAGTCAGATATACCAGTGAGCCACACCCCATTATTGTGACTGACAGCTCTGAGTCTCTTCAAATCACTGCTCTGCCTCTTTGTACTGAGGGACTGTCTGCTAATATTCAACTACAGACATAGAAAACTCTATGAAAAGATGGGAAATATTGTGTAAATTTTTTTACATGGTGCATGGTGTTACATTCATGACATGTGATCAGTGACATCATTGCAGGTCCTCCAGACTTTTAAGAATAGCAAATTGTACACCATGTATTTGATTACATGAAATCACAGCAGCCTCCATGGAGGATGAGGAGGAGTAGAAGTGACTTCATGTGGTCAGATACATGCATGGGGTACAGTTTGCTATTATTAAGAAGCTAAAGGACCTGAGATGATGTCACTTTGGTCACATGACATGAACTGTGACCTGCAAGCAGGCATAAGGCAAGGGGAGGTTTAGATGGGAGGGGCCAGCTGAGCAGGACACGCCCCCTCTGATGCCAGGGAATATTAGATAAAAGGTGAATTCTGTGGATGTAAGTGAAACAATTTTTAGCTAATAGAAGGGGGTCAGTCAGTGAATAGGGCTCTATAGGAACCTGTCAGTGGCTGTGTATGTGCAAATGTGGTGACCGGTTCCCTTTAAACATTAACCTTTCATAAACATACAAACAATTGTAGTTTTAAAGTGATAGTCTTTAGTGAATTAAAGTGTGTCATACATTAAAGAACCTATTTTAAATTGTAATCAACAACACCGTGTATGATATTATATCTACTCTCTAATAAAGTACATAATTCCTTCTTACAAATGACTCAATTTCAGCTCTCTAGAGACAATAAATTGTAGTGCTAAAAATATCTAAATGAATAAATAAAGAGCCCACAATAATGTTACTCATAAAAATCATTTAATTTCAAAGTTGCCATTTAAGCCCAAAGGGGTGAGTGACAGGTCCTTCACATGTTAAACCACAGAGACATATTAGAAATTTAAAACTAGGGTTAGTGAAGACTTCAGAAATATTAAAAAAGGTAAAAGTGATCATTCAGTACCAATGCAGTATAATAGGAATCCATATGGCACAAAATGTATAGTTTTAGAAATAGTTGAGCACAATTGGAGAGGTGAAGATTATATTATATGAGTAAGAGGGTTACTGGACTTGAGAATTGAAAACACTCACCCCTTTGGGCTTAAATGCTGACTTTGAAATTAAATTATTTTTATGAGTAAGATTATTACGGGCTCTTTATTTATTCATTTAGATATTTTTAGCACTACAATTAATTGTCTCTAGAGAGCTGAAATTTCGTCATTTGTAAGAAGGAATTATGTACTTTATTAGAGAATAGTTTTAATATCATGCATGGTGTTATTGATTATAATTTAAAATAGGTTCTATAACGTACTTTAAAGGGGTTATCCAGGATTAATAAATATATTAGGGCCGGGCTGGGGCAGGCTTTTTAAAAATAAAAAACATTTCCTCACCTCCTCTGGCACTTCTGCTGTCTCATGCTGCGGTCCGTCTGATCCGTGCCCCTGTTTGTTTACAGGTGCACATAAGCAACTTCCGGACGGCCAGAGGCTCCCATCCGAGGGATGCCCCTATCTCACAGGGCCCTACAATGCTGAGAAATAGGAACTGATGGGAGCTCCATGTGGGCGGCTTCTGTGCCCCTGTAAACAAACAGGGGCACAGATAAGACGGACCGCTGTGCAGGACATCAGCAGCACCGGAGTACACATTTATTATTTTTAAAAGCCCGCCCCAGCACGGCCCTAAATTATTTATTAATCCCAGATAACCCCTTTAAAGCTATCACTTTTAAATTACAATTGTGTGTATGTTTATGAATGGTTAATGTTTAAGTATAAAAGAGAGGAAGTATGGTGGACTGCATACACCCCAGAAGAAGCCAAAAGAAGGCAAAACTAGAGTCAGGTGGGAGTCTCTGATGCTTGTAACTCCAAAATCCTAATATTTGCTGTTTTTATGGTTCTCAGGGCCTTTTTTAATGTTATTACAATACATTTTATATACTATACTTTCATGGCATTGGTGTCACATTATTTCAGCTTAAAGAAGACCTGTCACCCCCGGAAAACCCAACCACCAAATGTGCCCCCCATAATCTTCCCCCAGCCCCTTTCACCCTAGCCATTTAAAAAAAAATTATGTGCAGTAAATTGATTTAAACCTATCCGACCTCCTACCAAACAAGAGGTCGGATCCTGTATCTGGTGTGCTTACAGTCGGCGGTATGGCTAGGGAGAAAGGGGCTGGGGGGAGGATTATGGGGGGCACATTTGGTGGGTGGGTTTTTCCGGGTTGACAGGTCCTCTTTAACTTCCTATAGTAGGCAATATCTGACCAGCGGAGAACTCAGATTAAATCTCAGTTCCTGGAGGTATCTTTACATGGATGCACTCGAGCTCGGATTTTGAGAGAGAGACTTGGTGGTCAGTGCTTGCTTCCGTCTTAAGAGGTGAAGATCATGAATCCCTACTCCTTTGGTCTGCTCACAGGGAGGTACTGGGACTCATTTACTAAGGGTGCCGCTGCTCACTTTCGTCAGATTGTTTGCCTTTTCCGGGGATTACATGGCTTGCACGGGTATTTAACCAGTGTCTCCACTGGGATTTTGGCGCATGCCATCTTTTTTTGGCACAGCTGCACCGGCTTCCATGCGTCACAACTTAGGGGGTGGGCTGTCGGACAATCCGACTAATTCGGACTGAGTGCAGGATTTAACTTTCAAGTTGTGTCGCAAGCCCAAGCACTTACACGCACCACTAAAAAGAAGGTGAACTCTGTCGGACCTGAGCGAGGAAGCGACACCTGCAGGATATCGGGTGAATCTTAGTGAATCGCGGCACAGTGCATTATCGTCGGACAATGGACTTTCGGTGAACTACAGCGGGAATGTAAGTAAATGTGCCGCACTGTGTTTGATCTGATCTATGTTTCCCCCATATTTGGAGGAACGTTGACAGTAGAGGGGAAATTCTTCTTTTGTGACTATGTACACATTTATGTGCGGGACTGAAATAACTCTTTCCCATCTCGCTCAGTTTTCTCTAGGAGTTCTAATTGTGTGTTGGCTGTTATATGTGCATATATAAGATCCAGGTGCGACAAATTCTTCCACAAGAAAATGATGCAAATTTTACCCCATTTGGAATTTTTTTCCTGCTTCCCAGTTAACGGCATGGAACATTAAATACTGTTACTACAAAGTACAATTTGTGCAGAAACCAAGCCCGCACACAGCTCTACACATGGAAAAATAAAGTTATAGATTTTTGAAGGTGGAAAGTGAAAAATTAAAACACAAGAACAAAAACGGACAAGTCCTAAAGGGGTTAATGTCTTAACATTTGTCAATCTTCCCACCTAAATTTATAGTATAACAACTGGCCCAGATGTACACTGTTGTTCACAGCAAAGAGAAATTAAAATCCTTCTCCTACTGTAAATTAGAAGCGATCCATTTTTTATTCTGGATATTATTATAGATTTTTCCTGACAGAAAAGAAATAATGCAAATGAGAACAGCAAAATCGGTCACACTCCACTCCACCCTTTGTGTACTGTAATGATCCATCAATGGTTATGTTACACCACGATCCCTAACCTTGCTCAGGGTGTGATAATAAGAGGCTCATTTGCACATCATAAAGTGTCTGCCTTTGGTGGGTTCTCCACTTCCAGAAGATTTCCCTCAGCGCTATCTGGTTGTACAGAAGGAGGTGCCAGCAGCGCGCCTGATGTCCTGTCACGGAGAAGCATGTTGGAACACAAACGTGCATAATTGAGTAATCAGCAGCATATAATTGGGTGCCATAATTAATTTATTGTTGTGTAAGCAGGAGCCATTCCTGAGCGATCCTCAGCTCCTGACACACAGCATCGTCGCTGCATTGTGTTACATCCATTCAAGACATCGGATATCGGGATGAAAAATGTATTTATAAAAATATTCCAAAGCAGGGGGGGGGGGGGGTTATTTGTAAAAATTTGTAACAGAATTGTATCGCCTGCCAATTTGCGCTAAAAGGAACATCTCATGAGCCACATTTATTATTTATTATGATAACTTTGACCTGCAACAAGACTAAAATAAAGTGGTGCAAGAAGCTTTATTTATGACAAATCCCAGGTTTAGCTCCATTTTTTTCCACAAATACTTCTAACCTTTCAGGCACAGGCTTATAATATATAACATTTTAACAATAACACCAAAATAAATAAACTCCATTTCACTTACTGGGAATCAACCATCAAAATCCATCATGATAAACGAGGAGTACTCACTCATAGATCCAAGACAAAAACAGGAGAGAAGGCCACAGCATCAAGCATGCCAGATTCATTGTGAATCGAAACGTTGCACTTTTTTCTATGCCTGTGTGAATAAAGGTTTAACCTTTTTTCATCATATTGGATGCTGTGCCTTCTCTCTTTTTTTGTCTTGGACTATGGATCCTGCACACTAGGACCCTGGGCTGCGTGCATCAAACAGCTTTTGGTAAATAGATTGGTTGCTGTCTTTTTCCTTTTTTAACTCATAGATCCAGGCACTGTGATTGTGGTAATCTTCTTATATTTGTTATTCATGGCCTCCTTCCTTCTAAAATCAACTTTGAAAATGATGCGGACGGACCAGAAGGGTTCCATGTAGAGTTACCAGGGCCCCTCTATGCCGCAGCTTCAGAGATTGTTACACTGTCCAATGAGCACTTTTCCCTTCTACTGTGTGATTCAACTCCTCTGCTGCAGTGAGATTACAGAGAGAGGGGGAAGATGTGCTCTTGCACAGTGTAACGGCTCGTGAAGCTGCAGCACAGAGGGGCTGTTGAGAAGGAAGAAAGAAGAATGCCACGGATAACAAATATAAGAAGATTACCACAGTCACAGTGTCTGGATCTATGAATAAGTGTCCCTGGTTTATCATGTTTAATTTTGATTGTAGATTTCCCACTATTGCCCATTTTCATTTTTTTGTTTCCATATTTTGCTATCCTCCTATAAAATTCCATAACTTTTAAATTTTGTGTGTAGGGAGGGCTTATTGAGGTACATCCTGTATTATAAATTTCTTGGCTTGTTCTGGGAATCAGAAAAACTTCTAAATTAGGTTAAATTGACAAAAAAAAAAAAGCATTTGTGCCATTTTCGTATGAGGTCTGTTCATTGTGGCCCTTTATTCCCTGGGTCGGTATGATCACAGGGAAACCAGATTTATATAGGTTTTAGCAGAGTTTCTGTCAGTCATGGTTTTCAGACTCACAGTAATACAGTTACAAATTACATATGACAAATTTTAGTGTCCCAGTAATAAAGCACCAGACGGTGACTTCCAGTAGCAGGATCACATGAGAGTAGTCAATGACGAGAGTTTCACAATGAAACACAGAAATGGATTGTTCAGGAAGATCCATAATAAAAATAGTTACCTATAATTACTAGTATTACGTTAAAATGTGTTGCATCATCATAATCATAATTCTTCAATGGAGAAACAACTTTAATATCGGAAATAGAAAACAGTGTTCATTGTGGAAATTAATAAGTATTTACATGCTAAACGGTTAGACCTACAAGGGCAGCAAAGGGGGTAGTGGCTCCAAACTCTTGGGCTAGGCGGCCATCTCTTGATTTTAACCAACTTGTTTTATACGAGTCTATAAAAAAAATGTTGTACTCACCTTACGACGCCCCTCACCGATCCTCTTCTTTCTTGCGATGGTCCTGCTCCGTGTCCCTGCACGCTTCCCTTGCACACACCATGATGTCAGGCTTATACACGAGCTTATACTTGGGTCAGCTTATACTTGAGTATATAGGTGTATGTCCAGGACACAGATAGAGTTGAATGCAATGACTTTAGACACTTTCAGCATGAAATAGGGTAGGAGACTGCATATTTCCATCTTGCTGTATTATGAACAGAGATAATAATAGTCTATGGAAGACAGATGCCATTATATAGCATCCATGCCTGGCCTTCACCGAATGTGTTCCCCGATAATATAACTGTCTGAATGTGGAGAAAACCTGAACATTTGCAGCAGCAAATGACTGCTAGCTGCCGATGTTCACTTCTCCTCCCACATTTGGAGAGGATGTATCCCACTGTATAAACATTCCAAAATATACTTTAATAGAAGGTGAAAATGAGACCCCAGCCTTAGTTATAGTTGTATAGGTGTATTGCTATACACCTTCCAGGACCTGTGACAGTCCTCAAAAGGACGAGAAGGGATAGAATTAGAGAGGAGACATAATGGGGCACATTTACTTACCCGTCCCATCACAATCCCTGCTGTGCATTGTCCGACGAGGATTCGGAGCTGTCGCGATCCACTAAGATCGTGCATCCAATTTCCTGCATGTGTCGCTTCCCCGCTGAGGTCCGCCAGAGTTCACCTTCTTCCTCCTGGTGCATGTGATTGCTGATCTTGCGTCACAATTTAGTTTTTAAATTCTGTGGTTTGTCCGAATCAGTCGGGTTGTCCGACGGCACGCCCTCCGATTTGTGTCGCATGCAAGCCGGCGCCAGTGCACCACAATCCGAATGCGTGCGCCAAAAACCCGGGGCGCAAAAAGGAAATATTTGGGAAACCGACAGAATCACGGACCGCGGACTCTTAGTAAATGTGCCCAAATGTGTGACGCAAGTATGGATTTTATGTATACATACCTCTGAACTTTTGAGGCAGGAAAAGAAGAGGTGACCTTTCCTCTGTCGCTGGTATCCCTAGCTCTGAAGTCAATAGCTCCAGTGATGTCATCATATTGTGCCTGCCGACGTCTCATGTACATGGTGGCTGCAGATGATCAATGACGATGTTGGAAGCTGATGCCTTCCTTCATCATCTTTGTATTCAACTCTACCGGCATCCTGAAGACATTGCAACCTCTGATGTGCCTCCCGCCACCCGGGATGGCGGGGCAGAGCTACAGTTCAGGACTGTCCTGCTGGATCAGGGATGTGCTAAGGAGCAGGGGAGAATATTTATTTTAGAAGGAAGGAGGTCATGGATACGGCACCTGGATCTATGAGTAAGTGTTATGATTTATCATGATGGATTTTGATGGTAGATTTCCTTTAAGGATGGTTTGTTTCATGTGCATGGAGAGCTCCTTTAACCACATGTTTTCTTCACAGCAAAATCCTCCATGCAAGCGCTGCAACTCAAATCAAAGGCCTTTTAGCTACTTAATTGAGTGATATAATGAAGGAATTGCCCACACCTGATGAAACAGTCGTTGAGACAATTGTCCAATTACTTTTGGTCCCTTTAAAAAAAATGGTGGCAAATGTTAAAGAGCTCAAATCCTTCATACTATTATAATGTGGCTCATATGAAAGCTGAAAGTCTGATCTTCATGTCCATAATATAATAACTTGAATACAATTCAGGAAACAGATAAAAAAACAAAACAAAATTTGTGACCAAATAATTATGGAGCTAATTGAATATGGACATAGCACAGCACTACTACTCACAGCCTTTATATATGGAGACAGCACAGTACTAATATTCACATCCTTTATATATGGAGACAGCACAGTACTAATATTCACATCCTTTATACATTTCAACAGTACAAGTGCTACTACTCTTATCCTGTGTATATGGGGACAACACAGTACTACTACTCACAGCCTTTATATATGGAGACAGCACAGTACTAATATTCACATCCTTTATATATGGAGACAGCACAGTACTAATATTCACAGCCTTTATATATGGAGACAGCACAGTACTAATATTCACAGCCTTTATATATGGAGACAGCACAGTACTAATATTCACAGCCTTTATATATGGAGACAGCACAGTACTAATATTCACAGCCTTTATATATGGAGACAGAACAGTACTAATATTCACAGCCTTTATATATGGAGACAGCACAGTACTAATATTCACATCATTTATACATGTCGACAGTACAAGTGCTACTACTCTTATCCTGTGTATATGGGGACAACACAGTACTACTACTCACATCCTTTATACATGGAGAAAGCACAGTGCTAATACTCTTATCCTATTTTTATGGGCACACAACACAGTACTACAACATCGTTTATTCATGTAGACAGTGCAGTACTACTATTCCCATCATACATTTCTTGCCACAGAACAGTACTACTACACCTAGGGGCCCAGGGCTGATGGAGGGGGCCACATAAGGCTGTACGTAAGGAATCCATGGGGGTGAGGGTGGCTGTTTCTAATGAATCCATAGGTGGTGAGGGGAGTATTATTTAAAATAACCTTGAGGGGCTGTTTATAAACAGGGGAATATTTTAGAGAACAGGAGACTGTTTTAGTTTTAAAATTTTTTGTTTCTTTACGGCAAAGGGACCCACTGAGGCTCTGTCGCCCAAGGGCCTACTGAAACCTGGAGTCAACCGTGCGCACAGCCTCCAAATAGATGTTATTTGGGGGCGCTGAGCAGAACCAGTATGTTCCACTATATAATCACTGTATGGTGGTAATATTGGTATATCTTTATTTATAATACTTCTAAGTAGCTTTGAATTATAATTAACAGAACAATTGGCTGTACCATGTTGGATTGTCCAATGGCCCGCCCCCCAATTTCTGTCGCATGAAAGCTGGCGCCAATGCGCCAAAAACTGATTGCAAGCAACACTATCCCCAGCACGATCCCCGAAAATGCGGCTGCGGGACCCTTAGTAAAAAAGCCCCAGTATCTCACCATACTAAGACCTAGCCAGATAGCCGCCATGCAAAATATAGGACAATTCCTACATTTTGCTGTTTTTATGGCACAGACGGTCATTTTTTCACGCACAGGAACTGGTCTGGGTGAGCACACGGCCATGTGTAAGGGGCCTAAGATAGCATTTTCATGGTTTTCTGAGTGCTATTCAGATCTGGCCGTACGTGAATCTCCTGTCCTGGCGTTGCAGTCTGCACATGGCCTTGTGCTGTACTCACGACTCGCAGCCGAGGTGTTGTAGCATGGCATTAAAGTCCCTTTTCCCTGGGACCGTCGTATGATGATATAGTAGATAGCGTGTGCTTGGTGCGGCAGGCGTTGGGCGCTTGTGCGCTGAATTCCAGGCATTCCAGCCAAATGACAGCTGCAGAGGAGTCCTCATCAGACTGCGGGGACAGATGCAAATCAGTTTAATTGAGAGAAGCAATGCTATCATGGTTCTTTGTAATTAGTGAAATGAGGATGTGGATCCTGGGTGTGCGGTAGAAATGTGCACACTAGAGGAATCACAGATTTTCCCCGTTTCCATAACAACCAGTACCTGTTTCCTGCTTATCCTCTATACACACAGGACTTGGAATTTTTTTTTTGGGGTGCCCACAAAGGGTGCACTGATCTCCAGTGAGATTTACCTGGCATCTCTCCTTTTCCATGGAAAGATGTATGAAGGGTGAACGCAGCGGGGTCCTCGCCGGGAAGACGCTGTCAATAAACAGCTGGGATTGGTTCCAACGTCTTCATATTAATTCCCAGCGCCTCAATGGGATCTGTCAGACAGACAGAAAGGATTAGGACTGTGGGAAGCAATTTATTTGAATTCTTTTAGTGCCAGAGGGGCAGAAGAACTACTGTGTAGCTAACTATGGCTGCGCAAGGTTAATACTGATCTACAAGCGACATTTCGGAGGATTAACCCCTCATCTACCTCTTAATAAGCTACAATAGCTACTTTAGGCCAGTGATCAGATTAAAAGTCACTATAGCTGCTCTTCAAGGAATTTCATGGCTATAATTCTGTTGTCACTACTTTCCTACCCAGCAAAAAGAGAAAGCTAAAGGCCCCGGAGCAGTAACTGACCCTCTGTATGCCCTCCGGGGGACATGCAAATTGACATCTTCTTTTGAAATCTTCAGAATTGTCACTTTGATTCCTAATTGCAAAGAAAACTACAGGTTCTGAGTTAGGGTCATCTTAATCTAATTTACTGTGCAAATCCTGTCTATTTGCCCTGCAGAGGAGGCAGCTTAGTGATAGAATGGATTATGAGGAGGCAGAGGGGTCAAACGGAGGATACGTGCTACAGGATTGTATAGATAGAACTTTACTCAGAAATCTCACGGCTCCAAAAATTGGGGAAAACTTCATGGGAGAAAACAAAATGAAATGGGATTGATCGTGAAATAAGGAGGACTTGTTTTATCATTAAAAGTTATGCAGCACTGGAATAAACGGGAACTTATCAGTACTCGAAAAAATGTGGTTGTTTGTTTTAAGAATCTAAAAATTCACTTTTCACATTTTCTAAATGTTGTTGTTGAATACAGTCATTTTAAACTCAATTATTTTGCAGCCAGTCCAATCAGAGACCTAAAAGGCTCACGAAAATTGACGCAAGGTAACTGTATATAAAGCACAGCACAACATTTCATTGAAAAATGATTGAGCACTGTTAAGGGTGCATTCACACACAGTGGGGAACATTTATCAAAAACACTGCAGTCTCTACTATGTGCAGTTTGCATGTTTATAGTGCAGAGGGCGCCAGATTCAGGATTTCTGGCAGCCATTTATAAAAAAAACTAGCACTCATGTCACTTTTTTGGTGCACCTTTAATATAGGGCGTGCAACACACTTCTGTCGTACTCTGGATAATAAATGTGGCACACGGCTTGACTGTGCATCAGAACGTCCCTTTATGTGCAGAACTTTGTGTCGCGTAGGGCATAGTGCATCTGCTACACAAATGAGTTGCGGACACTTCTTAGATACATGTGCAAGCAGTGTGCACTGAAAAGAATGTACAAAAACCAACAGAAAATTGGCGCAGGGGCTTTAGTAAATGTGACTCAGTGCCGTTAAAACGGTGTATTTTTTAATTCAGCTGGCGAAAGACATATAATATAAATAGACAAATATATAAAATAATGATATATTGCCTTTATCTGATACTGGCTTGCATCAAAAAGAACTTTAACCAGTCACGTTATTAAAGGGGTTGCCAAATGGTAAACATTTTCACCTGACTAATACACTGGCTATCCCATTTCAGCACTTCCTGCTCAGCCTCAACTTGCTTTTAGCCACTGTTTGGCTGGAAAGGATTTCGTGAGGCCATGTTCACACTCTGCTTTTTAATTGCATCTAAAAACACAATTCAAGCAGCAGCGGACCTATTCTGAAATTTGTGAAAAAATTAGACAAAAAAAGACAATCCTTTAAATTTTATGAACAATGACCGCTCAGTAGCTCATAAGAACTACAGGCGGTCCCCTACTTAAGGACACCCGACTTACAGACAACCCATAGTTACAGACAGACCCCTCTGACCTCTGGTGAAGCTCTCTGAATGCTTTACTATAGTCCCAGACTGTAATAATCAGGTGTAAGGTGTCTGTAATGAAGCTTTATTGATAATCCTTGGTCCCATTACAGCAAAAAATGTTTCAGTTTCGACTTACACACAAATTCAACTTAAGAACAAACCTCTGGACCCTATCTTGTACGTAACCCGGGGACTGCCTGAGCGGGGGGTTTGTAGTGAGTTTATTTGACACGAGACGAGAAGTTATATAGAGAAGTAAAGGTGGCCATAAACATTATATACAAGTATCAATTATCATAAAGTAACCAATTGTTTTGCAGGCTCTACCAGAAGTATGCACATATTAATCCACCATGACCATTACAGTGGCCCTAATAAAACATCTTCAATATCACCAGGCAATGTTCCCTTAAAGAGTAACTCCACCTTCATAATCACTTTTAACACATAGTTAAATCCAATTCAACCTTTTCAAACGAACCAAGTGATGGCCATGTTGTGTTGCTGACTTTTTTCTTGTGGCATTTTTTTGTTCTGAAACAAGGGTCTATAGTCCTGCTCATCATTATTGGCACCCATGAAGTTTAAGTACATAACTTGGAAGATCTCCTGGAAAAAAAAATAAAAATCAGTTTATTTGTATAGAACATTTGTGTTTAACTCCTTAACGATACGAGACGTCGTAATACGTCACGCGTCGGCTGTGGGTGAATGGAGAGGGCTCACGAGCTGAGCCCTCTCCATAGCCGGTAAGCCTTACCACTTACCGGTAACACCAGTAGTATTGCAGTATATGGTAGGATTAATCAGACAACTTAGGGTTAAAGTACCCTACGGGACCTGAAAAATAGTAAAAAAAAAAATGCTGAAAGTGCCCATAATGGAAAATAGCACCCAAAGTCAAACATGACACTTTTTTAAATTTTGAAAAACATAAAAAATTAAATAAAGAAGAGATCAAAAGTACGTACAGTCCTAAAAATAGAAGCATTGAAAATGTCATCAAAAGTCGTAAATAATGACACCACCCACGGCTCTGTACGTCGAAGTATGAAAAAGTTATTGGCACCAGAAAATGGTAAAATAATAATAATAATTTTTTTGTACAGGGGGTTTTAATTTTTGTAAATGTATGAAAACATAACACAAAGTTTTAGACATTTGGGGCGCACAGTGAAAGCCGTAAAATCCAAGCCCACAAGAAGACAGCACAAATGAGTTTTTTCCATCAATTTCACTGCGTTTGGAATTTTTTTCCCGCTTCCCAGTACACGACATGGAATACTAAATACCGTTACTATGAAGAGCAATTTGTTATACATAAAACAAGCCCCCACATAGCTCTTCACATTGAAAAATAAAAAAGTTATAGATTTTTGAAGGTGGGGAGTGGAAAATGGGAATGCTTAACTGGTCATTAAGGGGTTTATACAAAAAAAAATCCTAAAGTATAAATAAAAACCAAAAAAATGGGAGGGGAAAAAAAAAAAAACCTAAAGCCTGCTGTGACAAAGGTATTTGCATTAAGTTAGTATGGAAACACATTTTGACTCGCCTTGGTTTAAATGGTCAATGCCCACGTGACATAAATTAGCCAATGAATGATGACTTCAGTGTTTTTTCACAATGATGAAGACAAAAGAGCTCATCAGAACTACTGTTATTAGCAAACACAAGACCTCCAAAGGGTATAGTGTAAGACCATCCCCAAAGACCTCGGTATCCCAGTTTGAACAGTGCGTAAAGTTATTAGAAGGTTTGCCAAGTATGGATCTTCAAGAACCTTCCTGGATGTGGGGGAAATAGGCAAAATAGGTCTTCAAGGGTTAGTGGGAATAGTGGAAATCATCCAAAAACCTGAAGACCAACCTAGAACTATTGCTGAACTATTTATTCAAATATTCAAAAGCCTTAACAAACTGCAAAGGAAGAGTGTGAGAAAATAGCTACTGAGGAGAGTCAGAACCAAGTATTAATTACGGGGGCCTTTATTGCCGAATTTGACGTTTCTTCTTTGAAATAGCAACATGTAAGTTGAAAAACAATGTTTTATTGCTGTATTACTTTGGACCACTAGTAGTAGGACGAGTACATAAGGTACTGGGATATCTTTCGTTGGTATTCACTAATTAAAAAAATCCTGAGGATATAACTTTAGGACATTTCCAATTATTTCTAAAGATTTTGTACAGTCTATAGAAAAAAATAAAGGGGTGCCAATACTGGCGAGGAGCACTGTAACTTTACTATCTCTGCCATAGTACAGAGTCTATTTCATCCTGACCATATTTCCCATGATGCCATGCTTTCTCTTCTGAAGGAACGGAGCAGTAATTCCGATGAGATTTCATCAAGATAATCCATTGAACCCTATATAGTCTGTACATGCAAGATTTTTATTGTGACTAACCTGGCAGCTTTCATCACATGGAGGAGCATGTAATAAGTAGTATAAACTAGCAGTGAAATAGTTACATCAAGTGTAGTTTTAGGGGTTAACAGTTTTCCTGTGGGAGGGGGCTGCAGAGGAGTGAAACAACTATGATACAGCTTGAGGTGCAGAGATATACACAGGAAATTGTTCAGAATGATAGACTGTGATGGATAGACTGATAAGGAATAGGGGAGCTTCTGCCACCCCTAGTTTTTGCAAGAGAATCCTGCATGCACAGAGCTGCACAGAAACAAGGCTCTCCTGCTAGCTATAAAGAGTGCAGCAACACATGATCTCCAACATTGAGTAAACTGAATTTGCTTATACCTAAAAAATACACATATTTAGTATATTTGTGGCACAGGGGTTTACAAGCTCCCTTTAAAATTCTATGGGTAATTAAAGAGAAAGGAGTGGGAGACATTGGTAATTTATTGTACTTTAGTCCTAGGCTACAATAAACAGCTGTTTCAGGTATCACAGGTGTCTGTAATGAAGCTTTAGTGTGACTCCTGGTTCTTATGACAATCCAAAATTTTAAAATCCAATTGTCACAGCGACCAAAAAAATTCTGGCTGGGATTACAATGATAAAATATACAGTTCCAACTTACATACAAATTCAACTTAAGAACAAACCTACAGACCCTATCTTGTATGTAACCCGGGGACTGCCTGTATTTGTCAATGTAATTTATGCTAACTACTGAAAATCTTATTTTGATGGGGATATTACGCATTATAGTAAAACCCATGCCCCGTATTGTTTAGGCCAAGCTATACCACTAAAACAACTCCGACCTGTTGAGACACTGCCTCCTCTCAAGGTGTAATGCCATGTTGTTGGATGTAGATCCTTTAGGTCCTGCAGATTGCAAATTGGGTCTCTATCTTTTATAAACTCATAGAAGCTTGATCAGATTGAGATCTAGTGATCTAAACCTTTACCCCAAACCCCTTTTCATGTTCCTAAAACCAGGGCATATTAGTCTGCTGAAAGAGACCACTTCCATTAGGAAATACAGTCACCATGATGGCAGATGGTGTCAGCAGTAAAGCTTGGATACATTATAGCAACATTCACATTAATGGTAAAATCCAAGGTTTCCATTGCCCAGAACATCACTCTGCTTCTTCTGTCTCTTTAATAAATTAAAGTGGTATTTCAGAATATTTTCATATTTTTATTGATCACTTATGTTTCATTATGTTTCGATTTTTGATGCTCATGTGCCAAGTGAATGTTTTTGGCTGTGAACGGCCATACTCTGCAAGTGGCAATGTATAGTGCATATCAAATCCAGCACTAGCTTTATAAGCAATGTGTGCATCATCACAGTACCCTCTAGTGCCTCTAGTGATGCACACGGGGGGTGCATCGCCTTCCTTACATGAACCACTTGTGTGGCCATTTAATCACTGGAACACCAGAAACATCTTAAAAAAAAACCCCAACTTACATTTTGTAGACATTCTGATCCAGTTGCCTGTCAAGCACAACTTAGCTCATTACAAAGTTAGACCTCCTGCACACGGTTGATGTTTTTGGACATGTGCTATACAGTTGTGGTCAAAAGTATTGGCACCCCTGCAATTCTGTCAGATAATACTCGTTTTCTTCCAGAAAATGATTGCAATCACTAATTCTTTGGTATTAATATCTTCATTTATTTTGCTTGCAATGAAAAAACACAAAAGAGAATGAAAAAAAAAGTCAAATCATTGATCATTTTACACAAAACTCCGAAAATGGGCTGGACAAAAGTATTGGCTCTCTCAGCCTAATACTTGGTAGCACAAAATAACTGCGAACAACCGCTTCCGGTAACCATCAATGAGTTTCTTACACTGCTCTGCTGGAATTTTACACCATTCCTCTTTGGCAAACTGCTCCAGGTCCCTGAGCTTTGAAGTTGCCTTCTCCAAACTCCACAGGTGTTCTATGGGACTCAGGTCTGGACTCATTGCTGGCCACTTTAGAAGTCTCCAGTGCTTACTCTCAAACCATTTTCTAGTGCTTTTAGAAGTGTGTTTTGGGTCATTATCCTGCTGGAAGACTCATGATCTCTGAGGGAAACCCAACACTGAGCCCTACATTGTGCTGCAAAATTTGTTGGTAGTCTTTAGACTTCATAATGCCATGCAAACAGTCAAGCAGTCCAGTGCCAGAGGCAGCAAAGCAACCCCAAAACATCAGGGAACATCCGCCATGTTTGACTGTAGGGACCGTGTTCTTTTTTTTCCTGTAAAAAGCTCTACATTTGTCTCATCTGACCAGAGAACATTCTCCCAAAACGTTTTAGGCTTTCTCAGGTAAGTTTTGGCAAACTCCAGCCTGGCTTTTTATGTTTCTGTGTAAGAAGTGGGGGTCTTCCTGGGTATCCTACCATAGATTCCCTTTTCATTCAGACGGATAGTACAGGTTGACTCTGTTGCAACCTCGGACTGCAGGGCAGCTTGAACTTGTTTGGATGTTAGTCGAGGTTCTTTATCCACCATCCGCCCAATCTTGCGTTGAAATCTCTTGTCAATTTTTCTTTTCCGTCCACATCTAGGGAGGTGCCACAGTGCCATGGGCTTTACACTTCTTGACACTGTCCCCCGGTAGACACCGGAAGATTCAGGTCTTTGGATATGGACTTTTAGCCTTGAGATCGCTCATGCTTCCTCACAATTTTGATTCTCAAGTCCTCAGAGAGTTCTTTGGTCTTCTTTCTTTTCTCCATGCTCAATGTGGTACACACAAGGACACAGGACAGAGGTTGAGTCAACTTTAATCCATTTCAACTGGCTGCAAGTGTGATTTAGTTATTGCCACCACCTGTCAGGTGCCACAGGTAAGTTTCTAATTGTCTCTAATTGTTATACAACGGCCTTGTTGTGGTTTTGGTCAGTGGTCTTTTCAATTCGGGTCACTACAACATTCATCTTCTATCAATGAAAATTTACAAATCTCCAGATGCCGGTGGACTGGTTGGTACTGTGAACATGTATCACTCAGGGCAGTTCTTGTTAAAGCTGCTTAATAATTTTTTTTTGCTAATCCAGAAACGACCATGATATTTAACATAAGATACAATTTGATAATAAAGCCATTCATCCAGGCATTTATCGCTAGTGTAGGTGTAGCAAAATATCCACAAGAAAACCATTGTTCATCATTGATCGACATTGATTGTGAATACACAAAACATCAGGCTATCCATAGTACTGGTAAAAATGCTGCTTATAGTGACATCTACATTTACAAGACATATGCATGCCTGCCGTTATCACTTAGAAATAGTAACACTCCCCAATGGACGACACTACACACCACTTTGTGATTGAGCCAATGGAAATGACCATGAGGCAGGGATTCTTTTAACTACAATTGTCTGTCAATGGTTAAAAATAATTGTCCCATGTCACCGGCTTCAGTGCTGCTGGATTGTGTGGAATGAATTGAATGGACTGTGTCCAAGTGGAAAATCTTCTTTTTACCCAATGTTAGGCTACATTCACACGGACGTATGAAAACGGCCGTATCTGTACCTTTTTTTTAACGGGTTACAAACGGCCACATTCATTTCAATGGACAATACGTTCAACCATTTATATTGCCGTTTTTGACACTGTACTATACCGTACCGTACCGTATACTAGCCGTATAAAAATATAGAGCATGTCCTATATTCTCCTGTATTTCAGTTCTGTATGCCCTAGAAGTCTATGGGCACGTATAAAATATGGGTTACATACGTGCTGCATACGAATGAAAAACGTCACGTATATACGGGCTCATACGGCCCATAAATACAGGACTGGAGAAATCATACGGTCGTGTGAATGTAGCCTTACCCAAAGAAGTGCGATATTTTACTTCTTCGTCGCTCAGTTGGTGTCTTGGGTGCTTCTTTGATTGCTGCATTGGATAATATAATTCTATAATATATATCTATACATTTCTTCATATTCTATAGTTAATACATTTTTAATGCTGGGGTTTTAATGCTAAACAGCAGTCATATTACCACCAATTCTCAGGGATGGAACATGGCTGTCAAGGTAAATTGTGTTTTATTTAAGATTTTTTACAACCCCAAATCAGTATATAAAGTATATAAAACCTCCACTTTAGAGGCCAACACTGGAATTTGTTCAATATCTACTCTAATGTGTGTTCATCGGGAAGTGATTGACAGGTAACCTTGTTACATAGAATTATTCCAGATACGGGGCTGAAGCCTGATCCCGCTATAGTGTTTTACTTCACAGTAGTCAAGTTATTGTTTGTCAGTTTGAAAGGATATTTGGGAGTCTTCAGGGAGGAAGGAAGAACTTAGATGGGACATGGTTGGGAGGAGGGTGAAGCCCAATTTGTGTTATCTGGATGCTCTTTTCCTGCTGGATTTTGGCCCAGAAGAGGATTCTTTCTAATTGATTTTCTGCCACTTGATGCCTTTTGTTGTTCCTGCCCCCTGAGCGGATAAAAGTCTCTTTCCTCTGGTTTTCCGTCTCCTTGGCTGCCTGAATTACAATGGATAAAACAGGATTACACTGAGCTGATCCTATTAAACTCACCCAATCCTCACACACTGCCCTCCCTACTGAGCAATCTGCAAACTCACTTAGACTTCTCTCTTTCTGTTCAGAGAGACTTCCCAGAGCCCCCTCCTCGCTCAGATGGCTGGGGCACCCTTTCACCGCCCTTCAACGCTGTACAATGCAATATTCATTGATACTTCCTCTTCACCAAAAAAGCGTTTCAGAATCTGATAGTTGAACGTAAGACATAACGCTAAAAAAATAATTTACCTAAATCAACATAAATCCCTATAATGTTCCCCACTCCGTACATTGGGAAATTTTATAATCTCTAGAAATGTTTTTTTGATTATATAAGAATCAACCAATGCGGAAATGGCTAGAACAGAATAAAAGTTATAGTTATAAAAAATACAAAAAAACTTAAATTAACTAATAACCTACAAGCTATTTGAGAGGAAAATAAGACACAGATTATGAATCAGAATAGTTTCGGTAGAAATAGGAGACCTTTTTCTCTAACCTCAAACTACTCCGCTGTTAGATCTGTGTAGGTTGTAATAGAGAAGACTTATATGGCAAATTTTATTGCAAAATTTTCTATGAATGAACGAAGTAGAAATTCAAAAGTGGTTTCGAAAATAACACCTGGAACTGATTTTTAATCTGCAATTTTTTTTTGCAATCATATCTGCTGCAGGCGAATCTACTCTGATGATCTGTAGTGGATTATAATATAGGAGGTTAGAATGGTAACCTTCTAGGGGGCCCATGGACAGCAAAACCAACCACCAAATTTTATATTGAGATTCTTATACATCACTTTATGCTCTTAATATACATGTACACAAGGGACATTTAAGAAACATTCCTCCAAAGGTCCTGAAACCGCAGATGGAAAGCAGGTATAGGGGGTGCATCCTCCATTCCCCAAGAAGCTGATTCTAGTACCAGATGTAGGAAGTGATTTCCAGGCTTGTAGGGGATATAATATTCTTACAGCCCAGGGCCCATGGTGGTATTAATCTGCTCCTGCATATGATATATACAATGATTTGGGAGCCCGCTGGGTCTCAAGACCAGTTTTTACAAATATACTTTCCAGCAACTTTGAAAAAACATTGAATTCTAAACAATAGGAGTTGTGCCCAAAGCTAATTTATAATTTGTAAAGCGCTACAGAATTTCACGGCGCTATATAAAGATTACTATTATTATTATTGGGGACAGATGTATTGGGGTCTTGTTAGGGCATGAACAGGGGCCCTCAAACTACATAAAGTGTTGCCGAGCAAAGGTGCCCATGTCTGACCTGTGCTCTATTGACTTCAGTTCGGCAAGACATTCACAAATCCAGAAATGGTTGATGTGTGGAACAGCACATAGGGCACTTCAAGGGATGGATCCCAGTGATTGGATACATATTCCCTATTCTGAGGATTAGTTGCACAACCCTTTTGAAGGAAATCTACCATCAAAATCAAACATGGATAACCCACGGATACTTACTCATAGACACAGGTACTATAAATTCTAAAATTCACAGGTACCATACATTCTAAAATCCTAAAATCATCTTTCAAAATTATGCTAAGGAGCCCGAGGGGCTCTGTGATCTGGCTTTACAGGCCTGTCTCGCCCCTACCCTGCTCCCTCAGCATTTGTACAGTTCCTCCTGAGGGATCAGAGTGGGATGGTGAGACAATGTAGCAGCTAGAGTAGCCCTTCAGGCTCATTAGCATAGTTTGAAAAGTTGATTTTAGAAGGACGAACGGACTATGGATCTATAAGTCAGCGTCCCTGGTTTATCATGCTTGGTTTTGATAGTAGATTTCCTTTAAGTCAATACATTAGTAGAATTATTTACTTTCATGGCCCATGGGGGTCTACACATGTTATCTAAAAATACTGTAAATTCTAACTTTCCTAAAATTGAGATTGTGTGATTCTTTGTGCCTTTATGTATATTGTGCACTAAGATCATGAAATGTCAGACCTGGGCCACACACGATAGAAACACATAGAGCCCAGTGTAGTGATCCTCCAGAATCACACAGACAAGTGGATGAATGTGGGAGCCGTGACTCCGTTCCCACCTTCCCGGAGCGCTGTATTTTACCCATAGAATCGATGTCTGGAGAGGATCCGTCATTTCCACTATTAAGCTGCTGTTAGTTTTTAATGCACTCGTCAATAGTGCATTTAATGGACAGGACGAGCAGCTGCAATTCCTCCGATAACTCATAAAGCTGCAGTTGAGCAGTCGCAGGGGAAGAAGAATCACCGCAAATTTTAAAGAGAAAATTGTTAATTTGGGATTGATAAAAGGCTTTTGTAAATGAGGAATAGTGGAGATAAATGGACTTGTCTTCTGCTCTCATTTTGCAAAGTAACATTTGTGAAGTCAGAGGGTTTAAATTATCTCTCCAACATCACTCTTGATTCCTCTCCATCTTGTAGACTGCTGCTACTCTCTTCTCTTTTTTCTCACTGTATATTCATCCTAAAATAATCTCTCCCTTCACCTCCCTCATGGTCCTGCTGTCTCCTTCCAGCCCTTTCGCTCGCAACATCTTCATCTTGTTCCCTTGCTCTTCTCTTTTATATTTAGTTCTCTAGTGTTTCCATTCTCCACTTTTATCTGAGCATTGTTCTGCCAGCCCCCGGCTTTTCTACAAGATTAGAGAGCAAGCTGCTAGGATCAGTGATCCCCCTGCCTTGGTCGGGAACGACTGCATTATCAGAGCATGGAATACAATTGCTTCCTCCCAAGTGATGCGAGTGTGTGAGTGTGGACCAGCTATTATAGCTGTTGGACACTCATACTCACTGGATCGCATGTGAAGGGCATTTTGACAGTTTTCAGTCCTAATTCTATGGAAAAAATTGGGTTCATGTTGAACTACTGGAGCCAGAACCAGGAGTCTTAGGAAGAGTCCAGTACTATAAAACAATACATTATAGCTGTTCTGAGTCGTCAATGCAGAGCAGAGGGGAGGAGCTGAGGAGCAGTGCACTGCAGAGACACAAGAACACAGCAGTGTGAGGATGCTCTGCCATGGATCAAGTCCAGCTACAGTCCGAAGACTGTAAATCTATATTTTACTTTACTTACAATACACTCAGAGGTTTTCCTGTATGCAGTTTTGCACAGTCAAAATAGCTGGAAGACTCCCTTAGGAAAACTGAGTGAGAATCTATTTGGGGCAGATGGGTACACCCTGGTGGGAGGAGCCCCATAAATTGGTGTGAATGTGTCCATCATTCCAACATGACCTGAGTGTCCTGAAGCCAGACACCACTCTGTGCAGTATAAGCTACCTGAAAGGGGTCCACAGGATAGGGGCTAAGTTGCGGATAAGGGTCTGAGTAATGGATCCCGAGAACAGGTGTCTGTTGTACTCCCATCATACCCAGAGATGAAGCTGGTCGCTCCATTCTTCTCTATGGCGATTATGGAGAATGTCGTATTCAGCAATCTCCATCAGCGCCATAGAGAATAGAGCAGCCAGCGCATGCACGACCAGCTGCTCTTTTCCTCTCTGGGTACGACAAGGGTACAACACATCCCCATTCTCATAATCTATGAGGGTCCCATCACTGAGACCCTTACCGCATAGCAGGTTAGCGCCTATCCTGTATGTCACTGGAGATCCCCTGTAAGGTGATGAGTAATACAAAAATGAGTTAATACCAAACCTATGATAAACACAGCCTAGATTTCATTTGTAGATATATTAAGCACATATTATTTCATGTTTTGTGTTTCCAAGTGTGAAGAAAAAACTATTCAAAATGTACAATAAAAAATATTTAAAAATAAATTCAACACGCCAAGCCCGTACCTACCTTACTTCTTTGAACCCTGCAAATGAGCTCCTTCACTTACAGCTCTTTACTCACTAATACCGCAATAGTTGCATTCAGCTGTGACATATACAATGGGTACATCTATGGTCAATTTCATACCATCATCAATCCCAGCCTGAATATCTAATGTCTAGTCCCTCAATAGGATAGGGCCTAGCTTGCTGATCAGATTGTGAAAATGAGGGGTTGGATCCCTTGCCACTCCGTCAGATTAATGAAGCAGCGGCCGCGCATGACCGTTTTGCTCCATTAACCTCTATGGAGCTGACGGAGATCGGTGCTCGGCATCTTCCAACGGACCACTTGTTTTCGTGATCTGCGGGGGTCTCAAGACTGAGACCCCACTAATCAGCAAGTTAGGCCTTATCCCGTGGATTTTCTTTGTGGGAAAACCCCTTTAAGTAACAATTACAGTACTGTGTTTATGAGAAATTGGCTTCAAGATTTGTTTAGTTTCCACTTGGTCAACATAAGGTCTATAAGGACAAATTGACTGTCCTGATCAGGAAAGAAGTGGAACTTTAAGGCCCAATTCACACCTGCTTTTTCACCTCTGTTGTTATCTCCAGTTACTAGAATGATAAGAACAAGTCTTGAGGATCTGTTGAGATGTCCATTAGTTTCAGTCTACTTCTAATCCCTTCCGTTACCAGAGCAGAAAATTGGACAATTTAGTTTTTTTTAAATAACGGAACCCTAATCAAAGTCTTGCAAACAGTAACTAACAGAAGCCATTAAAAGTTTATAGAAATCAATGGACATTTTAACGGACCCGTTAGACTTCCGTTGGGATTGTTTTAGTTACGAAAGGTAATAACGGAGGTCCAGACAGGGGTGTGAACTGGGTCTAACTTATTAAGTACCTAAACATGTGAACAGATCGCATACATAGACCTATCCCTGGGGGTTTAGTTATTCCAAATGTTTGTAGATTATTTCCATCATTTGGGATAAGTTTTCCATGAACGTGTCTCATCTGTATTTCACACGTTTCAGTGTTATTCAATCTAGTCATACAAAGTTTGTTTTTAAAGGTCTGTAACATTTTTTTGAAGCAGGTCCTACTCTTGCCTGTATTTGTGGCCTGTGCCTTCCCAAAATAGTCTA
This sequence comes from Engystomops pustulosus, assembly GCF_040894005.1. Classification (NCBI taxonomy): domain Eukaryota; kingdom Metazoa; phylum Chordata; class Amphibia; order Anura; family Leptodactylidae; genus Engystomops; species Engystomops pustulosus. The sequence continues at coordinate 81,202,338 of NC_092418.1, forward strand.
TGGAGTCTTAAAAAATACTGATGTCACACAGGTGCCATCCGCATGCCCTCCATATTTGCGGATTGGTCGCTAGGTAACACAAAATCAAGTAACACTCAAGTGGCTGGAACAAGCCAATTACATAATTTGCCGGCCTTACGTATTTTATAAGGAGCATACATACGTTGGACATATGGGTGACATGTGGACAATATTTTGTGAGAGAACCAGGATAAAAATAAGACACATACGAGCAATGGGGGAGATCAGAAGTCTCTGAGGGCAGAACTGTCCTAATTGCCAATGGCAACCAATCAGAGCTCAGCTTTCATTTTCCCACAGCCGTTTATAAAAATAAAGCTGAGCTCCGATTGGTTTCCATGGCCAACTGGAACAGTTTTACTTCAGACAATTCTAATAAATCTTCCCGAATGGGTCCATTGTTTTCAGCCCTATGACCTGCGTGCGATGGTGCCTGTTAGTTGTTCTAGCAGCTTTATACTAGGCATCTACCATTACCAGTTCCACCAGCGTTGGGCAGCCCTAAAGAATAGATTATACATGAATTACTGATCTTTTTATACATTTACAATTCATATTTCTGTATCCATAGATAATTATAAGTGGGCTCCACCCACAACCCATGAGACATTGGAGCAGCCAAACTGGCAACTATGAGTCCTCAGGCACCACTTACCTCCAGCGGAAACAGGAATTAGTCTGGAGAAATCCAATCTGCCAGATGCTTGTTTCCTGCCTCGCCCATGGTTCTGGCAACCCAATACACAGTACGTGGGTGGATCTAGTCACTACTGGCACCATACGCATAGCAGAGTTGATTTAGGATAGTTTTCATTGCCTTGTAAGACTTTGTTCACATCTGCTTTGTTATTTCCATTATAGGAGCTGAACAGTAAAACAAGTTGGGTCTGATGCATAGAAGACAACATCCAAGTAATCAAATACAACTGGGTCTTTCAGGTTTTAAATAACTGGGTCTGACATTTTATTCAAATGGTGTGCTAAATTATTGACATTTTTAAAAGATTCTGGGATGATGCCCCAACATTTTTATGAACACAGACCAATCTAAGGCCACCAGGTACTGGTCATCCAAACTTATCAGAGTTTGTGTGTGGTACAAAGACTGGACTGATAAACTGATAAACCCACATTTTTAAAGGGAACCTGTCAGCAGAAATTGCCCTAACCACTACCATTATGTTGGCAAGCAACTGAACATCTTCCAGATTGTGTTTCTTTCATGACCTAGTCTGGTGGCATCATCCAGAAAAAAAAATTGGTTGTATTCAGTCAAGGAGGCAAAGATTTTAACACACTCTCTCTTCCACAGAAATCCCCCATTACTGTAATTCATGGTCCTGCATCCAGAGATATCACCAAACAGATCTCCCCAAGTCCGAGGCATGATGTCAATCACATAGGAGGAGGCGTTCGGAACCCCCTATCTTGACTTTACTGTTAAACTCTCCGCCTCCTTGACTTAATACAACCAATTTTCACTTTAAAGTAGATTTTCTGATTTATGCCACCACACTGGGTCATGAAACAAAAACTAGAAGGTATTACGATGTTTGACAACATGCTGGTAGTGGTTTATTAAGCTAATTGCTGATGACAGGTTTCCGGCATAATTTTTTTTTTAAATTTCCATAACCATGTGATGTTATCAGACCTTAAAAAGTGAATGTAAACATTTGACCAAATTCTCCAAATAAATAGTGCAGGTGATAAAAGTAAACTTTAAAATATACTATAGTAAGTAAATCTGTTCCTGTATCCATCTTTTTCCCCCTTCCTTTCTTCCTTGTTCAAGAAGTTTGTGTAAATCAGTTTTCTGTCCTGTATCCTGGCAGCTGAGAAATAAAGGAACATGATAAAGTGTCTAAAGACTTTACTCTTTAGAGACAGTCTGTTGATAATCTAATCTCCCCAGAGAGATTAATCATCAAGGGAAATATGCTCCAGGTATGGAGAAATGTAATCATTAGCCTCCTTATCTGTCTGAAGTGGACAGAGCTCAGAATTCGTTCAGACACACTGCTCACTACAAGAGAAAGAAGCAGAAAAAAAGCACAGAGTAGCAGCTTATTACAAAGTTTACTATTATCACGCCTCAAAGGTTAAGTTACTCTTTAAGTACAAAGTTTGAGGAGACAACTCAAATATGTCATGATATTAAGATGTCAGAATAGCAAAAATCCACAAACCACGAGAATTTGTTTCTATTCAAATAGTTTTTCCTCAGTTTTTATTTTACATACATTTTGCATCCTCTAATAAGACACGATACAAAAGAATTCTGTATAACTTAGACAACATAATCAATAAGACACCGAAAAAATAAAAAATAAAAATAAGAACTCTGCCGTATACACCTTGCATATCGGTTGTACAGAGTCATAGTCATAAGATACACACTACTCAGGGGCAGAATCTAGCTCCACATCTGGTCAGAAGAGATAAAAAAATTAAATAAAAGTGCCCCTCCCAAGTTCATGGGGTGGATGTCTTGGAGATGGACTCTCTGCCAGAGGGAGATGACAACACGCGGTATCCAGCTCCCACTTCTTCTCAATCTTAGGACACACTTATTCCCTTTTACTGTAGTGCTCACACTCTATACAGGAGAAAACAAAATGACCACTTGTGCTCCGTTGGCCAAAGTTGGCTTGGTGAGATTAGGGGTTCACGGCTTGTAGAAAATCTCAAGGATCCCCTCCAATATCTGTAGTGTTTTATTTTGTTGGCATCTTGGGTGTCCAAAACAGAGTGAGATCTAAATAATTATATTGCTTCATGGCGGAGAGATTCTTATGGTTGGGATGCCATTGTACGTCCAGCTAATCGCTCCTCTCGTGAAGACTGGTTCCTTAGATTATTTGGTCACGGATATGTCATAGCATGCAGTGTATAATATATCCCTCTCCATGGTCAAGGCCGTGATTCTACAACAAGTCTGAAGACATGAGTTCTTCCTGTGATGCCAACGTCAGATGGCAGAATAATTGTATGAAACAGAATAAACCAAAGCAGTTATCACATCTCCCATACTTAGAAAAAGTGCTACGTACACATGTGGTTGACAATGGGGATATAGTGGCAAACCAGGGGGGGTTGGGGTCAAATTGCGTAGTGCAAATCTACAAATTGGGGCAAAGACTGCTATTGACTAGATCACTAATTGACTATGAACCTTCCTCAGCTGTAATCCCACCCATTCCTTCTCCCTGTGGCTTATGATTTGTTTCAATGGACAGAGTTGGTAAGTGGCTGTAAGCCACCTACTGGTGGGGGAAGGGATGAAGGTTTTAGAGAAGGAGAAACTAAATCACATGAAATTTTTGGAGCATCTGTAGACCCTACTATCAGTCTTTGTCCTCCTCCATATTACACCATGCTCTACTTGTCCACATGGTTTTCTATCTCAAGCCATGTTCAGCCAAGACTGGTTATACATGGCCTGTCTCTACAACCTGATCCCATTACTGGGAAAATAACAGTCCTATAGAGTAGATAGTAAGCACTTCTAATGCCCAAAGAGTCCATCATTACACAGAGACGTGTCCAACACATTGGCAAATCTCTGTACAATGACCAGGGTCGTCCTCTTTTCACACAGAAAGGAAATAATGGTGTTCATGGCTTATGCACCATCAGCAGGATTTATGAGATCTTGCCTGCACTCCATATGGGAAGCTGAGGATGGGCAGATGTCCCATTGTTGAGGCTATCTCAGAAATGCATAAAGACTAATATAGAGGTACATGGAAAAAAAAGGTGAACGCTGCTTGTACCAAGTCAAGTGACTCCATTTACCAATAGTAACTGGCCACATATTCAATCCAGCATGCAGATTGTGGTGGTGGAATCCCATCTACTTCAATAAGTAAACGCATAGAATACAAGATTGGGAAGTCTTGCTCTGTTATACAACCACTAGTGCACACAAGGAATGGACTACAGATGGAATATGGTTACCTTTTTGTCTAGATCTATGGAGAAAGCCAGTGTGATCCATACAACCTTTACCAATATGCCTGGAATATCGGGGTGAGCAGGTTACATGGCTGAGTGCTTTTCACTCTTCCTTTGCACATTTATTGTAAATAGGACTTGCCCTTGATAGAAAACACATCACAAAATACCAACTTTAATAACATTGATAGTGGTTTGGTGGTAAGTTAACTACAATTTCATCCATTGGTTGCTTCCTATTGCCAAAGCGGTTTTTTAAATTTGTCCGAATAGCAAAAGGAAAGTAACATATTACAACACCCTTTCAGGTGAGGCTGCACTTAAAGGGGTATTCAAAGTTTTTTATTTTTTGCTCATCTATTCTTGGGCATCATTCAATGTTGCATTTGAAGTGCTTGGAAACGTATTTTGCCAGTTAACAAGGCACAAGTACTTACCGAACGCAACCATTTGTATCTAAATGTATCTATGTTCGGGAGTTAATCCTCCTCAGCAAAATAAGATGGGTGGGGGGGACTACTACTAATCAGCTGCTTGAAGTGAAGAAGGCGCCTATATGGGTGCTATAGCTTCCTCCAAGAAAGGCCTCATGCACATGAACGGTCGGGGGACCATAATCCGGACACACAATTCCCCCCCCCCCCATAGACGTCTGTGTAACCGCACTGGAAAATATAGGACTTGCTATATTCTGCCATAGTGCAGCACCAGGTGCTCGGCTTTCAATGGAGAGGGGAGGGGTGAGGAGAGCTCAACCACCCTCCCTCCTACACCTGGTTGGATGTTCGCCCGGCTAACATCTGCCTGTGTGCTCGAGGACTAAGGCCGGCTGCCCACAAACAAGTTTGGTCCAAAAAACTAAATTTGCACATGGTGGTTCGTACCACTGGACTGAACTCAGCATGTCAGTTCAGTCCGGGAGCGTATTTCTTGGACTGACTCACTTGTGGGCAATCAGGCTAAAGCACAGCACTGTACATTGTAATGTGGCTGTGCTAGGTATTGCAGCTCAACTCTATTCACTAGAATGGGATTTTGAAGCAAACAGTGACCAATGGACATAACATCACAGACATCACTCACCAGACTACTCCAAGCACTGGACGGTGAGGATGCCTGGTGGTGGACTCTTGTTATTATTAACTAGCCTAAGAATAGATGATCAAAATGAAAGTCCTGCAATACCCCTTTAACAGGCAAAGGTCTAATGTCTGTAGCAAAACAAAATGCTTTTGCTCTGGTATGACCTAACCCTACGAAGTCACACAGACCGAGGCTGTATTGTAAATCTACACTTGGTTTGTAGTGGTGTTAAAGGGGCTTTACTATTGATGGGGGTCTCAGTGGTCTGACTATAGGATGTGGAAGGCTTACTTTATACTTCCATATTAAACTCTGTAATGCCATAACAATATATAGTGGTGTAGTATCTATGTACACAGTACAGCTGGATGAGACTTCTACAGTGTGTGTTCTCCATGATAACATCTTCCATAGCGCAGTAAGTACTTCTAATTAGTGCCTTTAAGGAAAAAATATATAAAGGCACTCAACCATGTAACCACTTCACTTATTCAGCTTCAGTTTTTATGTGGTTTGTAAATCAGCTAGGCGATGTGACCCAGATGTAGCGAAACAATGGGCGCAATGCGTGTGCTTTAGGACCGGAGCCACGCGACAGAAGCCCCTCAGATGGCCGGCGACATTGTTCCATCAAACTCAATTATTTCCGTAAATTAAGTAAAAAATAACAGATTTACAGAAAAATTCCCATCTCACGCAGCAAAATGTATCTGAAGTCAAATTTTAAAAAACAGCTGTTCTCAGCGCACCCCCCTTTTTTTTTGTCCCTATATTTTTTTGGGGAGGGGTTATACATTTTGAGGGAACAAAACGCTTTAAAGCGCAGCGAGATTATGACAAGGAGTCTGAAGATGGGGCCCAGAATGTCTCTCCTAATATGATTCTTGTAAGAATATTGCAATCACATCCCTGTAATCAGCGGAGCGTGGAGAGAGCTTCCTCCTCGGCTAATATGCTCCCTTCTACATGATGAGTAATCATGTCCTATTAAACAGCGGTACAGGCTGAGGGAACTCAACTATACAAGTGTAATGAAGCCAGCATTCTCTGAGGACAGATTAGCTCCAAGTGATTTGACACATAGCATCATTGGAGCCTCAAACCTGACAAACTCAGTGCCTGCGTGTGATTTATGTGGAGCAGTGCTTGTCAGATGAGAGCAGAGCCTAAGTGTTCTGCTGGGGTAGAGGTGAAATGTGCACATAACTGACAGCTCTCGGCCTCCCTTCCTCCTCCTGCCTCCCAAATTCTAGTGAAGGCTCAGTCTCTTCTCCCCCTTGTTCAGCTCTCCGTGCTCTTTACGCCTCCCATGTCATTGGTGGCTCCACCCCCTGCGCTGCGGAGAGGGGTGAGCGGTGCTCCAGTCTGTCTCCTTTTCACATGATCCCATTAGATTAAGGTGGGCATCAGTCCTCCACCTCCTGTGTTGCTGTTGTTGTTGCGATTGTTTTTCCGGGAGAGGTTTGGTGTAGCCATGAGCACAAACTGTTCATCGGGGCAGCCATACTGCAGCAGAAGATCCCGCACCTCTGGGGTCACAGCTTGCTTGGCGTACGCTAAAGCTGTGTTGCCGTGGAAGTCCCGTGCCATCACGTCCACACCGTACTGGAGGAGAAAAAAAGATGTTTTATATATACAGCTGCTCTACAAATTGTGCTTTTTTCCAGTCCACCTAGCAGCTGTGACTCACTGCTCTGCTTCCCCATAGAGTTTCTATATAAGATTCTGTCTATCTTTCTTGCAGGATAAAATTCAGAAAAAATCTTAGAATGATAAGAATGATAGAATGAGATGTAAGCTCTCAGCTCAGATTCATGCAAAGTTTATATGGAGCCGATAAAGCACGAGTAACTGCTATGCTACATTTACCATGTAAGTTCTTCCTTTGCATTGATTTTTGACCACCATGTACATTAGATACTTAGCTGTTTACTGTAATGTGCATGGGGCCTTATAACTAGAGGGGTGTGCATAGCAGTCAGTGTCCATATCCAATGTATACTGTGATAAAACTATACTACTTCATATTAAAATCTATAAATGGGAAATATATTACCCTCTATACATGTTCTGTAAAGAAAATGTCCTTTCAATATGAAGGACTGGGGCACTTGTTATCCATTCCCTGCTCACTACAAGTAGGGCGTTCTTCCATGACTAGATATTACAGCGGGTAAGTAGTCTGAATGCAGAGATCTAAGAACACAGCAGTGTGAGGAGATTCTCCCAGTGCTCTATGTCCAGCTACAACTCGGAATATAAATGCATTTCCACCGTCCTGCTGCTACTAACACACACACAAATATGATTACACAGATCTCCAGGGCCAATACCTAATACTGTGTACAGCTGTGTATGGTACAAACCGGACAATCAATACAATGCCATAGTAAGATACCTGTATATGTGGTTGCTCAATATCTGACAGCTGAGGTTTAATAAAAAAGTAAACTCGTTGTTAAAAATCATATACACTTATGGTAAAGGTAATGATTCGTCTCATATCCACCATATGCAAAAGCTGCGGCGCCTCTAATGCTCGCCCAGTACATTACTGAGACGTCTGCTGCAGAATTGCTTACTGAATTGACTATGTTCCATACCAGGATTAAAGCACCCAAAATACAGCGTGTAACCCCATTTAGTCTGGCATCATAGAAGGTTCAAAGCACAAAGATGTTTCCATACACTGAAAATAATTGAAATTGGGCTGTCACTTGGCAACCATTTCCTCTTTGATATGCCTGACCAGCCGGACAAGCAAGTAGATTAGTAAAATCTGTACCCGGCAGCACCTGCCTGTATGAGTGCATTGCCAAGCATGATGGTAGGTCGTCTTAGATGTCTTTCCAGTACTCACCCATATAAGCAGCTGCACGAGTACCACATTTCCCTTGCGACAAGCGAGATGCAAGGCCGTGCGCCGGTCCCCCTCTCCGCAGGTTTCATTCACTTCTTCCCGGGAGCCATGTGCAAGGAGTAGGATTACTGTCCTCGAGTCCTCTTCTGCTGTGGCCCTCAACAACTGCTGTCCTAAGGGCAAATCTCGACAGGGCAGAGGTGCCAAGAAAAGTTTCTGCTCGTATTTTGCTCGGATCCATCGTTCCTTTTCCTCCCTGGTGGAAAATTGAAAGGTAAAATCACAAGGTGCAGACACGGATACTTATAGGAGGAGGATATTCTATAGAACAGAGCTCTTATCTATATACAACAAAACCATCCAGTATGTCATCTATAAACTGCACATACATGTCAGCATTCAGCGCACAGTAATAATATCATGGTTCATATCAAGCACGAAACAGAACCACCTCTGCGTCTGTTCTCATCAATCTATAATGTGCTGCTCCTGTTTTTAGGAGAAAATTGACAACTGGGCGTTACTGTTCTCCTTGTAGTGTGCCCTACACAAACTGTAAAGATGATATGTAATTACAAACCCAAACTAACACCCAAATCTCCATTTATTCATATATTTGTATGAAGAATAAAAGGAACGGGACAAGGTAGAGTTTTAAAAGGATATTCTCCAGAACGCCCGGGCCATACCTGGGGGTGGCATACGGCCGGGAGCAGGAGGGGTGACCGCTGCTCACCGATGCCCTCAACATAGGAAGCCGAGTGGCTCTAGACCTCTATGGGGGCTGTAATACAGCTAAAAGTTGCGCAGCCCCCATTCGATAGTGTGAACGGGGCCTTATAAAATGAGGCGAAAAAGTATTTACCAATACAGACACGCCAAGTCGCAGCATCGGATCCTATAAACATTAATTGTAATGTCCCCAGCACTACAATTCCCAGAATGCCGTGACCCAGGCAAGGCCCTAACATTCAATTAACTAGTTTTTCAACTTTGCGCAGTCAATGGGTTAATCTCTTTATATGAGTGAGCCCCTCCTGAGGAGGGGAGACCCCTGGCCGTGTTTACACTCTTGGAGGTAATCTAGTGTCAGGTTAGCTTTAATCCGCTTCTAATCCCTCTGTGTAAACAGCTTCTCTAGAGAGTAAATCTGGATTATCTTTACATGGTTTCCTGTACATGCAGAGCGACCCGGGAGCGACCCCACATCTCCCCTGGCAATGAATCACAATGGGCTCTTAGCACATCACACGGGAGCTGGGGAGAGATGACAGGGGTAGCAGGTGGGATGGGCAGGGGATAGCCCAATAAAGACCATCAAAGCTTCTACTATGTTATTGGAAACTGTTACCTGCTGGAGGTGAATGGGTTTCTACACAGAGCTAATCGCTGGTCATTAGACAATGAATGGCGCAGGTAAGGCAGGAGATAAAGTCTCTCTTAACAAAAGAGTAAATGTATCTGAATTCCAAAAAATTAAGCAAAACATAATGAAATGTAACCCTCTCCCCTGTATGACTGCTGGCTTCACTACAAAACACTTTAGATCTTCCCAGTATTGGAGTGGATTGTGTTCCAGCATTCGCAGGGGTAGGTACAACCTCCACCTAGCCGGATCTCTCTGTTGTTTTGATCTCCTATTCTGATATCAAGAAAAAAAAGAATAAAATCTGCAATAGTCCTCTGCAATCTCCTCTACATTCCAGCACAGCTGCTCTGGAGCCCCCATCAGCCGGTTTAATTGGCTGCAGTAATGATGTTGACCAATAACTGCATTAGTCAGTGACTGGCCTTTTGGGGGGACAACCTAGATACATCATTCGACTTGTCTTCCTTTGAAAAATGTACAAAATATCTGAGATGTATGTTTAGCTGTGTATTAGCTAATCCCATTTCAGAAAATAAATGTTATCGTTTGACTAATGAAAAGTTATACCATTTTCCACGATACTTTCTATATCCATTCTTCATCTCTGCTTGCTGTCATTTTATAGAAAGCTTCTATCTTTACTTCCAGTTGACAGAAATCTGACCATGGTCACACAGGTCCACAGCTCGTTAGTATCACAGCTCGTTATATCACAGTAATCAGAGCTGTGTGTTATAACGAGCCGCGCACCTGTGTGACCCTGGAAAGATTTATACTCACTAGAAATAGACAATGAAGATTTCTAAAGGACAGCAAGCAGAGATCCTGAAAATCCGTTAAGAATTGACAAAGAAAGTATATTGGAAAACTGTATCATTTTTCATCATACAAACAATAACATTAATCTGCTGAAATGGGAAGACCCCGTTCACCGAGTATGATGGTGGATGGTGATGAAAGGTCTAGGAATGTTCTTTAGTTTTAGTAAAGAGACAGAAGACTCAAAATAATAATTCGGAAACTGCAGGTAGAGCTTTCACCTGTGGTTATTAACAGGAAGGGGGTTGCGGGGGTCCTAGCTGCAAGGAATTTGGAGCCAGTGCCATCCTGCCTCAGCTAAAGGGAATTGGGAGGAAGAGGAGTCGGAAGAAGAGTTGGAGACAATGTGAGGGGGGAAGCCGTCTCTGCAGGGGGAGAGCCCAGTCTATGGCACAGGAAGTGTTTTAGCAGATGGCTGGCTGGGGGCCGCATGCTTTCCTCACTGGGCTAGGTTGCTAAGGGTGGAGGAAGCCGAACAGGGACAGGAATGGTGAGAGGATGTATATGCTACAGCGAGCAGATTATGTGTGCGGCATATAATCCTTCTACTACATTTTACAGGTTTCCAGATTCCATGAATGTATCCGGCAGCAGAATGATGTGTAGTGTCTGTGTAATATTGATGTGTCACTGACTACTCTCAGCCGCCTGCCCCGCAGCGCTCCGCCGCTCACTTACAGGAGGTGGGAGGTATCCGTGGATTTATGTACTAACAGGGGCTCCACACATAAATATCCCAGAGGTGCCTGATCAATAAAATCAGTGTTTTACCAACCTGCCGAATGTTTTATGGAGCCCAGAGAACAGCAGAAACATTGATGATTAAATAAAGCAAATCTATTAGCCTTATTACAGGATAGTCAGGGGCTCCTGACACAGGCACACGCTCAATGGCGATGACATAAAACACGCGGCGCAGTTCACTCGCTTCTAATCCTCTGCTACATGACTAAATATTATTCCCCCTACTTCTATTCAAAAGCAGAATAACTAATCTGTAACCAAAGATTATAATGTACATATAGCTCCAAGGTATGTAATATAAAAAAAAAAAAAATCTTTGTATGGTAAATAGTTTTGATTAAAATATTGCTAGTATTCTGTACAGCTCCTATACAAATCATGTCTCTGTAGAACCATATGTACAAAAGGATACTTTTATTAAAGAATATTTACAAAGTCTCTTTCTTTACATATACAGTATGCATATTTTTTGTAGACTGGATAAAACCAATAATAATGGCAGGTACAGGAGACGTCAAACTTTTAAAACAAATGCACACAGGCCGTTAAGTGTCCAGTGGGTGGTCCTGAACACCAATAGTATTCAGGGTTCCCATCATAGACCCTGCAATATGTCTTCACCTTGTAGCAGAAATTTATATATTTCTGCAAAACCGATTCCAAAGTTTTCCAGGTGACTGAAGTGAACTTGCTGCTAAATCATGCACTTCATAAATCTGTATATCACATCTGGATCCACTGGATAAATCTGGCATAAGAAGGCAGGCAAATATCACACAAAATATAGTTGCTAATATTTGTACAAAACTGCATTTGGGACAATCAGGGTCGGCTCCAGGTTTCAGTAAGCCCCTAAAGGACAGAGCCTCCGTGGGCCCCTTTGCAGTGAACGTTGCAGTATTAAAAATTCAGAAACTACAACAGACTCCAATTCCCTAAAATATTCCCTAGTTTATCATCCCAAACAGAACCTCATGGTTATTTTATATAAAGCCCCCTCACCCTCTATGGATTCATTAGATACAGCCCTCCTCACACCCATTGATTCTTTATGTTCAGCCTTATGGCACTTGCCCGGGTGTGCCCAGTGCTGGCGTGCACCCTGGAAACTGACATAACTACAATGATGAATTCCCTCTATTGTGGCATATGTGTAAGATTTCTGTGAGTGAGGTTGGTGAGGTAGACTGATAGAGAATGCCCGTGATACCTTCAACGGTAGTACTGGATTGGGCCACCCCTGTACAACAGGCTCAGGCTCTAATCTAATACTGGACCCCCAGAGACACAGTAGAAGATGTAACAATTTGGAGGCTAGTAGGGTGTATTACCTGGAGGAGGGTGAAGGGTGTTGAGCTCCAGCTAAGTATGATTGTGTTCTGAATAGGGAAAGACGAAAAACGCTGCCAACAACAAGTATTGGGCAACTGAATCCTTATACCCCTTGATAGATTTGGAAGGCTCCTATACACTTTAGATGGCTGACATGCCCTGCTAATATCCATCTAATGTGCACAGCCATCTTTAGTAATGTACACTTCTGGAATGATGAATGTGGTGCTCTACCCCATCATGTATCACAGATGGTAATGACACAACATCCATTTATTATAATGGCTCCCAAATCCCCAGAGCCCCCAGCCACATATCTGTACACTAATAATACTCTTGTGCCTCCTCTCACAAGCAGATCCAGGTATCTACTACTGCTGGCAGTATTTTAGGCCCTCTCACAGAAACCATCTAAAAAATATATCATCCTGATTTTTCTTGCTACATCTCCCACTCCCAGCACCCCCAGTAGTGAGGGAGGCTGCGAGGAATCTCTATAGCATTAGGGAGAGGGAGAGAGAGCGAGCGCAGGAAATTGGGCAGCTCGTTAGAGACGCACAGAACCAATCAGGACAAAATTATGCAGTCATGTAAGAAATAATATCTATTAGGCTAATTTAATCAGTGCATACTTTACAGATGGATTAGAATGCAGAATCCAATTATGTCAGACATTGCGGCTACACTGGACTTGCAGCCCTCATACGGGAGAGGGGGACAAAAGGTAAGGGGGGAGGCACAGAATGGTGGTCTGCACAGCAGAGGCAGACCGGCTTTATATAAACCTTTGCTTAAGAATTTTTACAGAAATAGAAATCCCTCTAATAGAATTACCTGGAAGGTCATAGGGGTATACATTTACATATATAGTCAGCTACAACCCAACTATACGTCATAAAGTGGGGCTCAATAAAAGAGAATACTGATGTCATCTTACAGGCAGATGACCTCTGAGACTAGACATTGGGTATCCACAGACCAGAGAGGAGCAGTAGTGAATAATAAGATGGTCTATTCCTGGGACAGGCCATTAGTCATAGATTCAGGGATCTTAATCCAAGTTTTCTGTTGAGGGGTGCAAGTGCATCTGCTTCACACAACTTTTTAGAGTTGACCTTCCACTGATAGACGACCCCATCTATGTTTTCATACACCCCCCATAGAAGTTGTCCTTCTGTTTGCATATGTACTAATAATACAAGAAGGAGAGAAGACATAATACATGGCCATGCTGCACCTACCAGACATGGTCCTTCCATTCTTCTAATTTTGGGATAACTTGCATTTCATTTTACATCTTTTATTAACTTCTTCAGAAAATCCAGAGCAGGACTATGAAGAACCGAAGCCCAAGGCCTGGGTACTAGGAAGGTTACACAATGGTGACTTCCCCTTTAATGATCTATGACTATTTATATTGTGATCACATCGATATTGTGACCCTAAATTGCTACTCGAATGTTGGAATGTTTATCCATTGCGGATTTCACAGTCTTCTGTCACAATCATAAACCCCATGATGCAAGTAAAGTACATAAGGTAGTAGTGATGTAGTTGTAGCTACAGCCACAGTCATCGATATAGTAATTATCAGAATCATTATGTGTCTTATACGAGTGGTACTACAGCATGACTATGTGTGCCTGACTTACCACTCCAATATAAAATTCCCTCTTTTTATCTTTCAATACAGGCTTATATTTTTAAAATGACTAAATTAATACAAAATATGGAATTCTAAAGTTCTATTCTGAGGAGTAACTATTTAATCCTAATTAAATTCCAGCATCTTTCTAGCAAATAGCTGGCGGTGTAAATGTCTGCAGTACACAATCTCCCCACCAGATGGCTCCTGCTTCATTCATCCTAACATTCGGCATCGGTTCTATTCTGTCACTTTCCAGGAAGATAATTCTTTTAAAGTTATTTAAGTTTTCAACTTTCTTTCCGGATTTTATTAACGTCTGTCATAGTAGGTGAGGTCACAGCAATGACTGCCTGCATCTGTGTACCAATGCTAATCGCTCTCTTATCTACAGAGAACAGCACTGTGATAACACATAAGTTATCAATATTTGCTCCGGAAAAAGTCCACCTGGAGTAAACTCTGGAAATGTTATTTTGTGCTTATGTTTTTATTTTTTTAAACTAAGAACATCCACAAAACTCTATTGTCCTGACTTTGGTTGTCTCATTAATAAAAACAAACACATATGACATTTTTGTAATATTACCACCTTTTGTACCTGTTTTTTTGTAGATTTTAAATGATTTGTGATTTAAATGAAGGATTATCACTTTTTATACTTTTTCACTAGGGGGAAAGAAAACTTGACTTGTAGCTTCTATTGGAGCTAGAAAATCAATGTTCGACCCATTAAATGAAATCTACAATCAAATGAAGCCTGATAAACCAGGGGCACTTACTTATAGACCCATGTCCTGTGGGGATATTTATCATAAGTGTCTGAGGGCAGAACTGTTCAATCAGAGCTCAGCTTTCATTTTCCCACTACTGTTTATAAAATTAAAGCTGAGCTCTTCTAATAAATCTTCCCCTGTGACTGTTATCCTTCGCCTTCTTCCTTCTATAATCAACTTTTCAAATTATGCTAATGAGCAATAAAGACTCCGGGGGTGTAATCAATGTCCCTAGTTGCTGTAGCTTCACAGGCTGTTACACTGTCTTCTTCCTCAACACTTCCCCCTCCCTCTGCATGTTGTACAATGGGAGGAGGGAAGTGGTCCTGTACAGCTTAACAGCCTGTGAAGCGACAGCATGGAGGGGCTATGGATTTGCCCCCAAAGACCTTCTGGCTTATTAGCATAATTTTAAAAGTTAATTTTAGAAAAGGGGAGGCCATGGATAACAATATAAGACTATTATCACAGTCACAGTTTCTGGATTTATGAGTGCCCCTCGTTTATTATGATGGATATTGGATAGTAGATTTGCTTTAAAGAACCTTACATGACTAGGGATTGATGGTACATGTCCAATCATCATCAGACATTACTGAGTAACAAGTTAATTCACAATCAGAACAAGACCAGGGGTCTGCATTACAGTCTATATTTCTAGATGGACTATACGTTTGTACCCAAGGGAGCCGGCTACGACAGAGGACAGAGGGCACTCATGTGTAGTTAGTGAGCCAGTGCCGAGATCCTCACTTATTCTGTCGCCGTACATTCTGTTGCCTTATTAACGGATCGGAATAGAGTCCGAGTATTCAGTCTCATTAAACATGTCAACCCCACATCTGAAAAATGACCTAATTATGCCATCCCGAAAGTAAAAAGGTTAGTAGATAATTAACGTCAATCTGATCTTTATTGGGCATGGTGGACAATGTGGTTGGCAGCGCCTGCGTGATCCCTTTTGCTCGGTCAGAGAGCCAGATGCCCATTTAACTGCACCCATATGTGTCAGCAGATTATTTATCCATGTGGGGTCACTGCGACATAGAAAGAATCTCTTGCACTACAGCAAGCATAAGCTCGGTCACAGAGCGTCTGAACGGGATGCGATGTGCTGCAGATCTGCTACAGTATCTGCTGCAAATTCCACATTTTCTCTTGCACTTTGCTGCAACTATAACCACTCCTACATCCATGTCCTGTGCAGATCTACATGTACCATTCCAAGAATGTGAACAAATACTTTTCTAAAGGAAGTACCTGTGTATATCAGACAAGCTCTTACTATGTTGTTGTGCCCATGTACTATTACCGTCTATGAAACTAACACACTGGTACAGACGCAAGATACTCCTAGGCACTGGCCGCTTTACGTCAAGGCACACATTTCACACATTAGGGCATTTCTCATTATGGACCCTGTGTTGGAATTAATCAAGGTGAAAATTGCAATCAATCTCCCGCAGAGAGGAAAGGCTGGCATACTGTGCCCACGTGACAAAGACACTTGACTGTCGAGGCTAGTAAAACAAAAGACAAGTAAAATAGCAGAATTAGACTTGTGATATCTGCTTAAATCCAAGGGTAAATGCTAGAAAACCCAGTGATAAGGGAGTCGTATTGGCGCTCTATGATCTTTACTTGCCATATAATGGTGGGGGGCAGTGGGACCGATTACTGAGCTTGTTAAGAGGGTAAGCTGCGCTCAGTGTTGGACTTGGCATGATTCCTACAAGTGACAGAGTTATGGAGAGGAGAGCAATGAATATTATGGGTATTACTGAGCTTGGACTAGTTAAGAGGCTCTGGGGCTTACCAAGGACAGGACAAACAATTCCTGCTACAGGGATTTTTTTTTTTGCCCCAATCAATGTAAATTATTTTGTTAGTCGTACAATTTTTTACAAAAACTGAGAAAACTGAAGTCCATCTCTTACTAGATTTATATATGGCAATGGCGCTAGTGCTGAGGAGTTAATGCTGGCCCGAAACCTTTGCTCACGTTCACATGTGGCGCTTGAAGTGCCCTTGGAAAGGCAATAGGTAGGAGTTACTGCATATGAAATGCATGCGATCGGAATGGGCAATATGTGTAAACAATTAAAGCATTTCTGTGTAAACCCATAAGCAATCTGGAGTAACTACTCCCCGGAGCAGGTGAAGACCCAATTCAAGAGCCACGTGCAAACACAACCTTCCCCCGTTACATGGGGCGATTTCCAAACTCCAAATAAATATGACACAGCCTTAGAAAAATCAATTCATTAATGGGACTAAATTCAGCCAAAACGTAGCCTCAGTCATATGACTATTCCGCATTTGTGTCACAAGTAAAAGGGTTAATGTGAGATGCATGCGAGCACCCCCCCCCCCCAACAGACAAACACAGCATCTGCTGCCCCTAGACAATCCAGCTGTCCAAACTTTATTGGCAGCAAAATGTCAGATCCGTGTGACGAGCACACGGGCAACAATCACATACAATCACGCCAACACGCATGACACACGGCACGGGCAGCGCTTCCCAGTCTGAGCACAGCGACGGGGGCACGCTGATCCGGCGCAGCCCGTCTGACTCTAATACACCTTGAGTTGCAATTAGTGGCCCTGTCATTTTCGGCCGCTGCTGCCAATTAATTAAGCCTGTCAAACGGAAAAACAGCGGCACTCACAAGATAATTAATATCGGGAGAGACGCGGCAGCTCGGAGCTGCGAGAACGTACCCTGGAGAAGAGGAGAGAGGAAGAGGAAAGACAAATAGAAACTCGAGAAGAGACAGAGACTGCGAAACCGAGACAGTGGACCGAGTTATAAGAGACTGTTCCTGGGAATTACACGAGACAAAGGAATATGTAAGAAAACGCCTAAGTGACATAAAGAGAATAAAGTGCTCAGGCAAGAAGTTTCCGAGGGCAGAGAACGAGAGCCGACACTTGGAGGGTAGAGAACGTGATGCCACAATATGAGAGGAGTGATTGGTACCAGCAAACTGGCAGAGAAGAAAGTTAAACTGCCCTTGTTCTAATTGTTAAATTTGATGGTCCGTGGAGGGGGAAGGGGGGAACGCTCTGATTAAAAGCTCCCCACGAGCCCAGCAGCCTCTCACAGTCTGGGCAGCTGCAGTGTCAGAGCTGGGGAGCTTATTCATATCATTAAGCCCCAGAGAACTTAATTGAAAGAAGAGCCAGGCCTGGACCTTGACACGCAGGAGGTCAGAGTAATTGCTGCCGGACATATTTAACATTAAGATAATCAGCCTATTAATTACCCTTCGGATCATTAAATCAGCCAGTTGCAAAATGAAATTCCTGCCTCTATTACTCAGCTGAGAGACCACAGGGCCTCCACTCACCATCTATCAGTTTGAGGCTGAGCCAGCGAGAGAGAGGGGGGAGAGGAGAGAGACCGTGCCAGGAGGAGAGAAGAGACAGGTAAGTGAGGAGGTGGCCGACCGATATATAGAAGGATCCGAAAGAAGCCCGGCACAGTACAGGGACCATATATACCGCAGGGTTCATGCTCTGGAGGTCGAGGAGACAAACAGAACTTCTAAAGGAGAATCTCTCCTAAAAGACGGGCACCGCTGTGTCGTGATGGGCGAGGGGTTAAATTCACACCAAGACACAAGCTGGCCCTTTGGACTGCAGTGTGGAGATGACAGCCAGCCATGAGGTCCTGATTACAGCAAGTTAACGAGGTGAGGTGACCCTGGCTGGCAGAGACAGGAGCCAGGGTAAGTAAATAGGGGAGGGCAGGCGCGCAGAGGACCGAGGGGGGGCTGCCAGCTCTCCACTTAGCAGGATAATAAAGGAAATCATCCTTGATTATCAGTGCTAATTTGGACACTGCCGGTAGCTTGTTATGCGAGCTCTGAGTAGCATTTAATTAATTCAATTGCTTGTTAATGGGGGAAGTGACATGTGGGGAGCAGATGGGTCTATGGGTCAGTTTAGCAAGAGCATTGTCCTGTCACATACACCCGCCTACTCTCCTCTCCCATAACATGAGCTATATGTGTCTAGTATCCACAGCAACGGCCTTTTATATGTCGCTGTTTATTATATTCCCTATAACATGTCACAAAATCAGACACCAACATCAACGTCCTAGTAAGACACCAAGGACAATGGAACCGTCTCATAATCTAATGTCAAAATACCGAGCTGGAAATTCTAATGAAGATAATAGATTTCCGTCCCGTCCTGAAGTGGATGGATCATTAACATAGTGGAGTCGCACCCATAAAGCTTACGGGCTATAATAGGGTGCGTTTGGCATTGCAAAACTTTTTAGTCCCTGATATTTCATGGAAACTGCAACGGTCTCTTCTAATGTAACCTTTGAAGAAATTCATAACAAAGCCTAAATTATAGTTTTAATTTTTCACACATTAAGCGCGCTGTACTATAAATGTTAGAAAATTTCATGCTGCCTTCAGTACTTATTGGGGCAAATTTACTTACCTGGTCCTGTAGCGATCCCCGATTCAGACGGTCCAACGAAGATTAAGTCTGGCGCTATTCACGAAGCTCATGCGCCCGAGTTCCTGCATCCGGTGCTTCCCTGCCGAGGTCCGCTGGAGTTCACCTTCTTCTTCCCGGTGCTTGTAAGTGCGTGTTTTGCAACACAATTCGAAATATTAAATATTGCGAGTAGTCTGAATTCGTCGGGTTGTCCGACGGCCCCCCCCCCCCCATTTGTGTCGTGTGCAAGCCGGCGCCGAAATAACCATGCTGTATACAAAGATTTTCAACATTTCAGAACTCCAACCCCCAGCCCAAAGAACAAAAAAAACACTGCTTTGTTGATCCAAATTTGAAACTTCTCATCCATAGGTTAACAAGTAGCTGACTTGTGGGGGTTCATCTGGGATGGGATTCACACCGATCATAAGAATGGGGCCTCATGTTCCCAGTGTGAAATGGGCAGTGGTTAATAATGAGCACTATCAGCCCATTCACATCCTAAGGGATTGTTGGAGATAGTTCAGTGCTGTATACTAGATTACTTGGATTATTATCCAAGCTGTACATGGGTTTGCTCATGAAAGAAAATTCGCAAATTTTAACCCCCTAGTGATAAAGATCATTTACTTTACAATTGTACTCAGTTTTATTGCTGTTTTAGCTCCTATCACTCAGTGATGGTCAGTGTGGGTGAGGACTCTCTAAGCAGACACATTATAATACCTGTTGTGCTATGAGATCCTGTGTGCTGACAATGTGCTTAGATTATCAGGGTACAGGTTTATATACACTTTCATTTAGCTTCTGAACATTCACTAGTATCTGAGACATAGAAAGAGAGATGAGACAGACCAGAGATGATTAGATTTATGAAATGCATATAACATTCTCAGCTCTGCTACCTCTCAACCATAATATACCAAATCTGATGTGCCCCCCTACTCTGGATAAAGACCTTTTATGCCTGTAGCTTTACTCTCCTCATGATGTGCTGCTGTCAGCAGGAAGTCAGTGTGTGTGTGTCTGAACTTCTCTTGGAATGCAAGGGTTGGAGGAAGAGAGAGCTCAGTGCAGCCTCAGACAAGAGAACAATGGGGCAGATTTACTTACCTGGTCCTGGTCGCGATCTAGCGGCACGTTCTCTGTCGAGGATTCGGGTCTTCCGGCGATTCACTGAGGTAGTGCGCCCAATGTCCACCAGGTGTTGCTGGTGCGCTGAAGTCCGTCGGAGTTCACCGTCCTATCTTGGGTGCAGGTAAGCGCGTATCAAGCGACACATTTTCCGCCGTGTGCATGCTGGCGCCGATGCGCCACAATCCAATCGCGTGCGCCAAAAAAACGGGGCAATTCGGAGCAAATCAGTAATTTTAGGGAAACTTGATGAAACATAGCGATTTGTGCCCTTAGTAAATGACCCCCAATATGTCTAAAGTAAGAAGATTAATGGTCAGAACCAGGGGCAACCGAAATTGTGTACACCAGGACTGATAGAGACAGGTTGGAATTAAATCTGTGAAATGCTGCATTTTTTTTAAATAACAGTGAATTAGAGAATTTTTTATTTTGTTATCCTGAGTATAATTAAGAATCTTGTCTTTGTGGGAATACCTCTTTAAGAACTTAATACCAAGATCTTGGTTCTATGATCTCTCCAACTGGCAAACCCAAAAAGGCCAACATCCCTCTCAATCCCTCTCCCCCCCTCCCTCAGGACTTTTCTTCAGCGCGTCACACACAGCCAGCATCTCTCTCTTTCCACAGGGAGGGGGGAATGAAGGAGCCGAGACGAATAATGAGAAAACACGCCCCTTGTGATTTGACGAGTCTCCTGGCAAGATTTTTTTTTTAAGTTATTTTAGCTAGATCAGAGCTATGGAGTTTTATACAAAAAAAAGCATGGGGAAAGTATGAAGTATGTGTGTATCTGTCATTAGGTTCAATGGTAAAAACCTGATGGTAGGTTCCCTTTGTAAAGTGGTCAATTGAGTGGTCATCTGGCTCCAACATTTTCAGACTTGAAACCCTAAGGTGCATGTATTTTAATTTTTCGTGTGAAAAACAGGAAATTCCAAAATCTGATTTAACGCAACACAGAAATTTACTGTACACATCATGTGCAACTTTAATTTCAGCTCATATTGATTAGTTCCCCTCACATCACTAGAATAGCTCTATCCCATAGAGGAATGGACTCGATCAGGAGATCTATCAAGCTGTCTGTGCCAAAATTCTAGAGTAAAAAGCACTCTGTAATGTCTTGCACCACATTTATTACAGGTTTTATACCATTTTTGGGCTCTTTTCCGTATTGTACAAAAAGGTACGACTCGCCAGTCTTATACTGCACCAGATTAATCATTCAGTATCAGACACAGGGATTAATCTGGTGCAGCAGAAGACTGTGTAGTCGTACTCAACACTAGTCTAATGTGCGACACTCTCATACATCTCCCATTACCTCTGTAGGTATACGGAGCTATCAGACACTAAGACATTTGGGCACGGGTTAATCTTTCCTGCAGGTGCTGTATCGGATTGAGAAATTAGGAGGTCACACCTGTTAATATCTGTCATGTTCCTCAAACTATTACTGAAAATTCCCATCCTACTGCTATTTTTTACCCAGTTAAGCAGTTCACATGCATTTCATGGTTTAGTTTTGATGTTCACATCCCCATCTGTGGTAAACTATGACATATTGTGTGGCCAGACATCTTTAAATCTTCTACAATAGTAAGACAGAGATTCAGACACTAAAACAGTCCCATGTTCACCAAAATATCCCCTAATTTATCATACCAATCACCCCCCTTTTGGTTATTTTATATACAGCCCCCTCATGGGTATTTTATATAAAGGCCCCCATCGCACCCTATGGATTCATTACATACAGCCCCCCTCAACCCCATGGTTTACAGCAGCTTTGGGCCCCGACACTTGCCCGAGTATACCCAGTGTTGGTGCCGGCCCGGCATAGACATCATCAAGTCTAAGGCATCCATGGTTCAGCGGCTGTCTATTCTTGGACCACTTTTGATTGTTACTAAACTATACATAGGGACACGTCACATAAATTCCTTTATTTATATAGATCAGCCACATGACCTGCTATTGAAGTCAGTCACACACTCCAGCACATCAATTTGAAATACTGCCTAATATAAATAGTACCTAGCGGGGCCAACGTCATAAGATAATCACTTGTCAGTGACTACAATTTTATGTAAATACATATAAATATAACACTGGGGAAGTATAATATAAATTTTAAGAGTTCCACCGCTCTCTTGGAAATGAACTGGCTGTACTTGTCTTTCAGGACATTAATAATGACACTGACCTGGGGCTCTCTGAACATGGCTTCACATGGCCTTGACTGCTTCCTTCCCACACGCTGTTCGCCAGCTCATTTCCAATGGCAGACATGACTTTTATTAGCTCAGGCGGCCAGTCGTCAAGGTCCAGAGACCGGACGCGGGAAAGATGAGTCCCCAGGTTGCGATGAATCCCAGAACACTCTATGCACATCAGTGCTCCGAGGTTCAGGCTGGCCCAGTCTGGATCTGTGGAGAATAGGAAGAAGAGGACATACACGTCACACCATCGCCACACAATTTGACTAAACCTACTAAAATATCTAAAGCCAATCCTTTACCCAGTGCCAGGCCTGCTTATCAATGTTAGCGATGGATTGGGGGTGGTGTGAAGGGCAATAAATGAAAATTGTGCCATTAAACTTGACGTTGTTTGGACTCTTTTCCGACCCACTGTGGCTGCCATTATTTTTGATATTCTGATACTATGAGAGATGGGTACAATGTGCGATATGGCACGTGCAATATTACACTACAAGATGTGAATGAAGCTGAACTTCCACACTTTCTATGGACTGGGAGGAAGGTAGACTGGTTAGTGGCACTGATGACTGTGTACTGGGAAATGTGAGAGGTTACTGGATATCTAGCGGATTTCTAGCAGAACAGAGAGCTAGTTCAGTGTGCAGTCTCTGGAGATATGTACTTACTTTGTGCATCACAATCCACACAATGCGAGTTTCCTGGTAGGTTGCGAATTGACTGTAGAGCTAAAGCCTCATTTTGGCTGGTGAGACGGGACTGAAAGAGCGAATGAGAAAAAAGGGGTCAGACTACAGAGCAAAGGTATTCAGCAAAGCCGACCTATCCTGAGCAATTAGATCCGTGGAATAAAGAGGATTGCCGCGACTTCAAAGTTAGGAAAATGGAAATTTACTTTGTTAACAAATGATTCCACTGATGTGATGTATGAGCGCGCTCAGCGCAAAGCCCGAGACCTGCAGGATCTTATTGTTACCATATAATAACCTGGAGAAATAGACATCTTAAATCTTTCTTATCTACTTGTTATCGGAGTGCTCGCCCTCATTCTTTTAGAGGGTTTTAGACATAAACCATGGTCCAAGGATAGGTAACAGACAGATGGTGGTCTCTATGGTCTTAAGAATGGGGACCAACAGCTCCCTCTTTAAAAGAGGTGTCCACTTCCACTACCATCGGCTTGACTGAAGCCTTTATAATCGGGGGTATGGATCCCTGTTTAAGATTAGTGGGTGAAGTCCAGTGATCCCCTAATCATGTGCAAAGAGGAAAGTCCTCTATCCTGGAGTAAGCCAAATGGCTTTTACCGATATGTACGTAGAAAAGTCAACAGTACAAGATTTTGGGAAATGAATATTCACCTTATTCTTGCTACTTTCACACGACTGTAGACTGGCAAGGATTTGACTCTCTATAGCCTGTACCCAGGCATCCCTTTCTTCATAACTGGTAGCTTCAAAATGCCAACTTTGGCCGGTAAGAGACACAATGATGAACTCAAAGTTCTCCTCTTGTTCTGAAACACAAAAAGAGAGGTTTTATTCAAATAACAGGATGTCATTAAGATGTCATTCAGTTAGTACACACGTGGCGCACAACCACAGTCACTGAAAATCCGTCACTCATTCAGCCATGTTTTTTTTTCTCAATTTTGTGTATGGTTCTCGACTATGTTTATGGTTTCACCATATGAAAGATGAACATTTGCTGAAATTTGAATTACAAGAGGCATCATAGACTGCTAAAACAAAAGAATGCCCCCAAAATGGGGCATATCAAATATATTCTAAAAAGGTCCTGTGAAAAACACATACCATATAGAAAAAAACATAATAAAACAAGACAAAAACCAATATGGTTTAGTAGTACGGTAAGGCAAGCAATAAGCAAGAAATATCAGGCGTTTAAGTTGCTAAAACACAAAAAGGTACCGATGAGGCGTTACAGGATCATAGAGAGGAAAATTAATTTAGTAAAAAACAGAAAAGATAACTGGGCCCAGGTGATATACATACCCGGGTAGTGCATGTAAGGATAAGAAGGTTTAAAGATAAACCATTATTTTTAATATTTGAAGCTTCATTTCTTACAGGGTCTACTCCACAGGACTGGCACTTAGCAAGGGGAATATTTGTGTATTTGGGTTAATGGAACATTCTCAGATTAGGCTGTAGTTACCAGTGGGGGTCACGAGTGGGAAATTTTAGTGCCATTTCTTAATATTTTTTTTTTTTATTAATGACCTCATAGAGGGTTAACTCAGTAGAGTTTCAATAATTTCAGATGATACTAAGCTCTGTAAAGTAATTAATACTGAGATGAATAGTATAACATTAGAGGGATTTGTGGAAGCTTATGGATTGGCAGAGAAATGGCTGAAAAGTTTTAATGTAGGTAAATGTAAGGTTATGCACTTGGGCCCTAGAAATAAAAAGTATAATTATGTTCTAAACAGTCAATTGCTCAACAAAACTACAGCTGAAAAAAAGACTTGGGGGTATTGGCGGTTTGTAAACTTCATTTTAGCGACTGGTGCCAGAAAGCTGCTAATAAAGCAAATACAATTATGGGATGTATCAAGAGGCGCAAAAATTCTCATGATAAGGACATAGTGTTGGCCCTTGTACAAATCATTGGTCAGACCACACATGGGACATTGTGTAGAGTTCTGGGCACCAGTGTATAAAAAGGACATAGTAGAACTGGAACGGGTACAGAGGAGAGCAACCAAGACTATTAGGGAAATGGAGGGGCTAGAATACAATGATAGATTACTAGACTTGGGGTTCTTCAGCTTAGAAAAAACATGAGGAAACCTCATTACAATGTACAAAAATGGATGGTGAATAGGTCTGTGGCCAGGACAAGGGGGATCCTCTACGCCAAGATGTGGCTCTATCATAACAATAGACAGGGATTCTTTACTGTAAGAGCAGTGAGACTATGGAACTCTCTGCCGCAGGAGGTTGTTATGGTGGATAGTTTGCACATGTTCTAGAGTGGCCTGGATGCCTTTACTTGAGAATAAAAATATCACAGGTTATGGGGAAGAAAAGATTTGTTAAATCTTAAATTATAGGTTGGACTTGATGGATCTACGTCTTTTCCAACCTCTTATGAGGCCTCTTCTACATTTTAGGACGTGGCTTAAAAAAAAAAAAAAAAAGAATCTTTGTTACCTAGATTTCATATTTCGAAACGAAAGTGGCCAGAAATAGGCTGCATTTACACCACAGACCTGCTACACGCTTCCAAATACAACTGCAGAGATCAAAGTTTCAGATAATAAAACGTTAATAATAAATGAAACCTGTCTCCAGGTTTGGGACCACATATCCACCATCATATCCTTGTTATAGTCAGGATACTAGACCAAACCCCCAGCTGTTTTCCTAGTTACAATAACTTTTGATTTGCAAAACGTTGTGGGTGTCAGAATGTGCCAATGCAAAGGTTTTTTTTTTGCCAATGCCTTCACATTTAGATACAAATCTATAAGTCTTCCATCTATATGAGCCTGTTGACCTAAAGAATAAAGGACCTTGGAACCTCACAGTGAAAGCTGCAAAATTAAAGCCCTTTTGAAAATGGCACAACTGCTGTCATGGCTGTGATAGCAGGGCTGAGAATGTTATATGATCTCATTATCTCTCATCTCTCTTTCTATGTGTCACATACAAGTGAATGTTCAGAAGCTAAATGAAAGTGTATATAAACCTGTACCCTGATAGTCTGAGCACATTGTCAGCACACAGCATCTCAAAGGAATCATAAAGTGTCTTCTTAGAGAGTCCTAACCCACACTCTGGATCTTACACCGACCATCACTGAGTTATAGGAGCTAAAACAGCAATAACACTGAGTAAAATTGTAAAGTTAAGGGGATTAAAAATGTATTGGGTAAATATCACTAGGGGATTGGAATTTGCGAATTTTCTTTCATGGGCAAAGCCCTTTAGCACAGAAGTAGAACTGTGAGGGGAAACACAAGGCTCATACTTCTTGATGGCTAGTAGGAGTACAAAGAACAGGGGATTAGGCATAACAGCGGAGGCACAGATCTATGTAGAGTTGCATTTCTAATTACACATAACTGATACTTTACTTTATAAAGAGTATTGTTCCCTACTGAGATAATACTGAATTGATATAACAAGTCCCTAGAGTGGAACTAGTCACACGCTTATAATGTATGCTACAGCACACACAGAGCATTATCCGTACATACAGACATACCTACAGTATCTGGTAGACAACTTTTACACCTAAAAATGATAACAAAACAGACAATCTGCAAAATCATATGTACAGGACCAATAGCCAGGAAATGCTTACTGCAAATCAACATCACTATCAATACAAGTTAAAGGGGTAATTCCACCACGGTATAGGGCCTAACTTGCTGATCGATGGTGGTCCCAGTGATCGTTCAGATCATAAGAACGAGTTGTCCGATGGGGTCCCAGGTACCTCCGTCAGACCCCTCATCGCTGTGCATGACCATTCTGCTCCATTCATCTCTGTGGAGCTGACGGAGATTGCCGAGCATCAAATCTGGCTTCTCCACCCCCAATCCCGGAATATTTAGGTGTCATGGAGTCTCCTCAGTTTTTACCTTCATAAGTTAGTGTCAATCAAGAACCATGCATTTATATAGCCTTGTTCTACAATATTACATGGCACTAAATGGGATTTTTCTTAGGATTAGTGCAGGGAGATATGAAATCCATCAAATATTCTGCCACAACCAAATTTGCAATATCTCTTACGGTTCAAAAGTGAAAGGGTCATCCATATTATACTTACCCTGTAGGTTCCCATTCAGCACCCAGAGTTCTGAGGAGGACTTGGACTTCCTTCTGGGAACTGTGCAGTCACTACTAGCTCAAGGCGTGATATCCACTTTGGTATTAGTGGTTGAAGAGGTGTGGCAAAGACATCTGTATGCCCCTCCGACCACTTTTATGACAGGGGTTATGATGGGGTAATGGCAGTAATGCCTGCACAACCCCCTTCCATCTGCCGGTACCGAGCAGGACATTGCAGGAAGTTCTGCTGCCTGGGGGGCAGGTGACAGTGATCCGGAAACTTTATCATAAAAAGTATCATTTGGGTGACCCTCTTAGGGTCCTCTTCATACTCCAATAAAGTTTTATATAAGTGCCCAACCCCTTCAACAACACCGGGGACATACTCGGTGATGGCGCTGCATACACAGAGTTGAATGTGATGGATCCAATTGTTATGAACCTTTATGAGAATCACCAGAGTTGATAATCGCATGAGATATTGCAAATCAGATATTAAGTAAATATAGTTTCTTACGGGGTTTCCTATGTTATGAAAATTTGTGATATTTGGAGGACCCTATTTGAAAAATAACAATAACAAGAGGTTTCTTTAATATGTTAAAAGTCTCTATTGGAAGTATAGCCATACATTTTGGGCCGTCATTCATTCTGTTTCTAGCCGTCTCCCAGTATCCCCCATAGGATGTGTGTAGGCTAACCATGAAGCTGGTGCTATTGCTCTGGGATCTGCAGTCTAATTATAAGAAGGGTCTCTGGAGCTCTATTAGAGGGTCTATTACATGACGCTTTGGCGCCCGTATCTACTGTCTAGCATTCACTGTCCTATCAAGCAGGTCTGACCAATAAAGGAAGCAGCCTGGAGGGATATAACGGATATGTCACTAGATCACATCCATCCATGTCTGCATCAAACAATCCTTTGGCATATAAAGTGTTAAGCCATAGGGAGGCTGAACTGGAAATCTTAAATAAATAAAAATCCAATCTTTTATTAACCAAAAGGCGGCATGACGCGTCCCCCAACCGGGATCCAGCAAGTCAATTTGTGACCCCTGACCTCTCTGACCTTTAACAAAACGGCAGCCTGCGCATGCAAATGGCGTCCGCCATAAGAGCAGCGGGGGAGAGACGGGGGGAGGGCATGGAGGCTCGGGAACGAGGGAAAGACGCGGGAGAGTGGAGAAGGGAGAGGAGAAAAAAACAAAAAACAAATTAAAAAGCTGTTACTTAAATGTCACAGAACACAATTGTTTTTGGCTACAGATCATTACACCTGATACGAACACATTACACAGACACACACAAGCACAGATACTGTATGCGAGTGTGTATGTTATATATATAATCCAGATGTATACCTAGAAGACCCAATATGTACATATGTTTATGTATCCTTTTATATATGCATAGAGATGTATCTCTACAGTCCACACATAGTGTAGTCATATATACATTTACATGCAAATTAGATAGAATTACACAAAAATATATCTACATACACCCACTACACAAATATAGATACATACATACACACACAACACATATCATTATACAAAAATGCCTACATACACGCCCTGCACATTATGCAAGTATACCTGCTGTACATACACATTGCACATAGAATTACATAAATCTGTCTACAGACACCAAGTACAGCGTTACATAAATATACCAACATACACTGCACATAACATTACACAAATACATCTACATACACACAATGCACATAACATTACACAAATACATCTACATACACACTGTACATAACATTACACCAAAATACCTATATAGTTACACAAGTATACCTACACACACACTGCACATATTATTATACTACTATACCTACATACACATACCGCATATAACATTACATGAGTATACCTACATATACACACACTGCACATAACATTACACAAATACATCTACATACACACTACACATAACATCACACCAAAATACCTACATAGAGTCATACAAGTATACCTACATACACACACTGCACATATTATTATACTACTATACCTACATACACATACCGCACATAACATTACACGAGTATACCTACATATACACACACTGCACATAACATTACACAAATACATCTACATACACACACTGCACATCACATTAAAATACCTACATACACTGCACATATTATACTAAAATATCTACACACAATTAACCAATAAATCTACCTACACAGACAGCGCATAAGCATTACATGAGTATACCTTCATATACACACACTGCACATAACATTACACAAATACATCTACATACATACATTGCACATAACATCACACCAAAATACCTATATAGCGTTATACAAGTATACCTACATACACACACTGCACATATTATTATACTACTATACCTACATACACACACTGCACATAGCATTACACTAAAATAACTACATAGCGTTATACAAGTATACCTACATACACACACTGCACATATAATTGTACTACTATACCTACATACACACACACTGCACATATAATTGTACTACTATACCTACATACACACACACTGCACATATAATTGTACTACTATACCTACATACACACACACTGCACATATAATTGTACTACTATACCTACATACACACACTGCACATATAATTGTACTACTATACCTACATACACACACTGCACATATAATTGTACTACTATACCTACATACACACACTGCACATATAATTGTACTACTATACCTACATACACACACTGCACATATAATTGTACTACTATACCTACATACACACACTGCACATATTATTATACTACTATACCTACATACACACACTGCACATAGCATTACACCAAAATACCTACATAGCGTTATACAAGTATACCTACATACACACACTGCACATATAATTGTACTACTATACCTACATACACACACTGCACATATAATTGTACTACTATACCTACATACACACACTGCACATAGCATTACACCAAAATACCTACATAGCGTTATACAAGTATACCTACATACACACACTGCACATATAATTGTACTACTATACCTACATACACACACTGCACATATAATTGTACTACTATACCTACATACACACACTGCACATATAATTGTACTACTATACCTACATACACACACTGCACATATAATTGTACTACTATACCTACATACACACACTGCACATATAATTGTACTACTATACCTACATACACACACTGCACATATAATTGTACTACTATACCTACATACACACACTGCACATATAATTGTACTACTATACCTACATACACACACTGCACATATAATTGTACTACTATACCTACATACACACACTGCACATATAATTGTACTACTATACCTACATACACACACTGCACATATAATTGTACTACTATACCTACATACACACACTGCACATATAATTGTACTACTATACCTACATACACACACTGCACATATAATTGTACTACTATACCTACATACACACACTGCACATATAATTGTACTACTATACCTACATACACACACTGCACATATAATTGTACTACTATACCTACATACACACACTGCACATATAATTGTACTACTATACCTACATACACACACTGCACATATAATTGTACTACTATACCTACATACACACACTGCACATATAATTGTACTACTATACCTACATACACACACTGCACATATAATTGTACTACTATACCTACATACACACACTGCACATATAATTGTACTACTATACCTACATACACACACTGCACATATAATTGTACTACTATACCTACATACACACACTGCACATATAATTGTACTACTATACCTACATACACACACTGCACATATAATTGTACTACTATACCTACATACACACACTGCACATATTATTATACTACTATACCTACATACACACACTGCACATAGCATTACACCAAAATACCTACATAGCGTTATACAAGTATACCTACATACACACACTGCACATATAATTGTACTACTATACCTACATACACACACTGCACATAGCATTACACCAAAATACCTACATAGCTTTATACAAGTATACCTACATACACACACTGCACATATAATTGTACGACTATACCTACATACACACACTGCACATATAATTGTACTACTATACCTACATACACACACTGCACATATAATTGTACTACTATACCTACATACACACACTGCACATAGCATTACACCAAAATACCTACATAGCGTTATACAAGTATACCTACATACACACACTGCACATATAATTGTACTACTATACCTACATACACACACTGCACATATTATTATACTACTATACCTACATACACACACTGCACATAGCATTACACCAAAATACCTACATAGCGTTATACAAGTATACCTACATACACACACTGCACATATAATTGTACTACTATACCTATATACACACACTGCACATATAATTGTACTACTATACCTACATACACACATTGCACATATAATTGTACTACTATACCTACATACACACACTGCACATATAATTGTACTACTATACCTACATACACACACTGCACATATAATTGTACTACTATACCTACATACACACACTGCACATATAATTGTACTACTATACCTACATACACACACTGCACATATAATTGTACTACTATACCTACATACACACACTGCACATATAATTGTACTACTATACCTACATACACACACTGCACATATAATTGTACTACTATACCTACATACACACACTGCACATATAATTGTAGTACTATACCTACATACACACACTGCACATATAATTGTACTACTATACCTACATACACACACTGCACATATAATTGTACTACTATACCTACATACACACACTGCACATATAATTGTACTACTATACCTACATACACACACTGCACATATAATTGTACTACTATACCTACATACACACACTGCACATATAATTGTACTACTATACCTACATACACACACTGCACATATTATTATACTACTATACCTACATACACACACTGCACATAGCATTACACCAAAATACCTACATAGCGTTATACAAGTATACCTACATACACACACTGCACATATAATTGTACTACTATACCTACATACACACACTGCACATAGCATTACACCAAAATACCTACATAGCGTTATACAAGTATACCTACATACACACACTGCACATATAATTGTACTACTATACCTACATACACACACTGCACATATAATTGTACTACTATACCTACATACACACACTGCAGATATAATTGTACTACTATACCTACATACACACACTGCACATAGCATTACACCAAAATACCTACATAGCGTTATACAAGTATACCTACATACACACACTGCACATATAATTGTACTACTATACCTACATACACACACTGCAGATATAATTGTACTACTATACCTACATACACACACTGCACATAGCATTACACCAAAATACCTACATAGCGTTATACAAGTATACCTACATACACACACTGCACATATAATTGTACTACTATACCTACATACACACACTGCACATATAATTGTACTACTATACCTACATACACACACTGCACATATGATTGTACTACTATACCTACATACACACACTGCACATATTATTATACTACTATACCTACATACACACACTGCACATAGCATTACACCAAAATACCTACATAGCGTTATACAAGTATACCTACATACACACACTGCACATATAATTGTACTACTATACCTACATACACACACTGCACATAGCATTACACCAAAATACCTACATAGCGTTATACAAGTATACCTACATACACACACTGCACATATAATTGTACTACTATACCTACATACACACACTGCACATATAATTGTACTACTATACCTACATACACACACTGCACATATAATTGTACTACTATACCTACATACACACACTGCACATAGCATTACACCAAAATACCTACATAGCGTTATACAAGTATACCTACATACACACACTGCACATATAATTGTACTACTATACCTACATACACACACTGCACATATAATTGTACTACTATACCTACATACACACACTGCACATATAATTGTACTACTATACCTACATACACACACTGCACATATAATTGTACTACTATACCTACATACACACACTGCACATATAATTGTACTACTATACCTACATACACACACTGCACATATTATTATACTACTATACCTACATACACACACTGCACATAGCATTACACCAAAATACCTACATAGCGTTATACAAGTATACCTACATACACACACTGCACATATAATTGTACTACTATACCTACATACACACACTGCACATATAATTGTACTACTATACCTACATACACACACTGCACATAGCATTACACCAAAATACCTACATAGCGTTATACAAGTATACCTACATACACACACTGCACATATAATTGTACTACTATACCTACATACACACACTGCACATATAATTGTACTACTATACCTATATACACACACTGCACATATAATTGTACTACTATACCTACATACACACATTGCACATATAATTGTACTACTATACCTACATACACACACTGCACATATAATTGTACTACTATACCTACATACACACACTGCACATATAATTGTACTACTATACCTACATACACACACTGCACATATAATTGTACTACTATACCTACATACACACACTGCACATATAATTGTACTACTATACCTACATACACACACTGCACATATAATTGTACTACTATACCTACATACACACACTGCACATATAATTGTACTACTATACCTACATACACACACTGCACATATAATTGTACTACTATACCTACATACACACACTGCACATATAATTGTACTACTATACCTACATACACACACTGCACATATAATTGTACTACTATACCTACATACACACACTGCACATAAATTATACTAAAATATCTACATACAATATACGATCTACATACACAGACTGCACATTAGCATTACACCAATATACTTACCGTATATACTCGAGTATAAGCCGAGGCCCCTAATTTTACCACAAAATACTTGGAAAACCTATTGACTCGAGTATAAGCCGAGGGTGGGAAATGCATTGGTCACAGCCTCCCCAGTATATAGCCAGCCAGCCCCTGCCACAGTGTATATACCCAGCCAGCCCCTGCCACAGTGTGTATACCCAGCCAGCCCCTGCCCCAGTGTATATACCCAGCCAGCCCCTGCCCCAGTGTATATAGCCAGCCCCTGCCCCAGTGTATATAGCCAGCCCCTGCCCCAGTGTATATAGCCTGCCAGACCCTGCCCCAGTGTATATAGCCTGCCAGACCCTGCCCCAGTGTATATAGCCTGCCAGACCCTGCCCCAGTGTATATAGCCTGCTGCCGCTGCCGGACAGATCGCACAGAAGATAAACAGGGGTCGCCGTAAAGGTGAGTTTAGATATATTTATTTTTTTGACTCGAGTATAAGCCGAGTTTGGGTTTTTTAGCACAATTTTTGTGCTGAAAAACTAGGCTTATACTCGAGTATATAAGGTACATATACACAAACCTTATTGCGGTACACAAAAATATGTACATAGGCACACCACACAGCGTTACATAAGTATACCTACATAAACACACCTACATCATAATTTTACATAAATATACCTATACACACACACTCAATTGCATTTAGAATTACATATATATATATACCAAAATACACAGACTGCATTACACAAATATACTGACATACTTTCACTGCATTACACAAATATACTGACATTACATGACATATCTATATACACACACTGCACATAGCGTGACACAAATATACTTCTGCCCACACAATGCAGGTTGCGTTTCCCATAGTGTAATAGTCACCATTCATACATCATTCATACATACAACCATGACAGCTGTAAAGATGCTTGATGCTGTAGGTAACCTTGTCATCTTCTCTTTTATCACTCCATGTCATTGTCCCTTTTGTTATCATTTTCTGTCATTTTAGGGGTCAATAGGTTCCCTGTGGTCTTTTCAATAAGGTGACTGACAAGAAGTCGACAAGACATAGAAAAAATGCCATTGCCAAGGTTATATCTTTTATACCAGATTATCACACAATTTCTCATACAGATGTGTAAACATCTGGTCTTTTTAATGATTAAACCTGAAGTCAGACTGGATCCTGTCATTGCCCGGGATAGTAACTAATATCACTCACTCTCACTTATTCTCCCTGACTGTCTCTCCATCTCTCACTCGACCTGCCTGTCACTCACTTATTCTCCCTGACTGCCTCTCCGTCTCTCAAGCTCTTACTCACTCACCCGGACTGTCTCTCCATCTCACACTCTGCCTACCTGTCTCTCTGTCACTCACTCACTCTCCCTGCCTGTCTCTCACTCATTCTCGATGACTGTACTGTGGTAATGATCTGTGTATAAGATATGTAGCTGCTCAATGCGCGGTCTCTTAGCATTAGATGATTAGAGGTTTAGATGTCTAAAAATACCACAGAATATAACTAAAGGTTTTACCGGGATGTGGACCAGGATCACATACATGTACGACAATACCAAGGTTCCATCCTAGACAGTTATCAACTATATATGTCTGACTGCAGGGTCCTGAGCTTCTTACTGCTACTTGTGCATTTCTCCACAAAGCAATGAACATATGGGGAGGATTTTACAAGCCACAGAATATCAATTTTCAGCTCGAATCTGTGGTAGGTTTCTGTTTTAATAAGAGCAATGTGTAGATTGGAACATGTGGGTGTAGATTTGGCCACAGATTTCGCTGAACACCACTCCAAAGTGTGTGAAAGAGGCCTCAGAAAGAAACAAACTTTCTAGAATTCCCTCTTTTATGTGAAAACTCATCTCTTAATATATTTTAAAAACATCCTCCCAAATTCAAATGTGTCAAGTTTAGAGAATGCAGGGGAAGTGTCCCTTCAGATACCACATCTTCAGTTCTATAGTACCTAAAAACATGATACTGGTGGCACATTAAAGATAATCTCCCCTTTCATATTTTGGTTCTTTAAGGTTAAGAACCAGAGATCCAGGCAGCTAAAGACATAGGGGGAGATTTTTCAGTGCTGCTATGTAGCCAGTGTCGGACTGGCCCACCAGAGTACCAGAGGATCCTCCGGTGGGCCCTGGCTCAACCCAATACTGAACCCCAGAGGTCCATCAGAAAACAACACAATTTGAAGGCTACTAGAGTATATTTCCAGGGAGATAACGAAGAGTTGGCCCCCAGATTGATTTTCTTTGATGGGCCTAAGGAAACCCAGTCCAACACTTTATGCAACATTATTATTCTGTGAGTAAGCCACCTTCATGCCATGTGGTTGTGAAGGGGTGCAACCGGCGGTGTAGTGTGCCAGCACTGGGCTTTCTTGCAAACATTTACAGCTGAATATTTGCATATTTTTACTCAAAACTACACCAGGTCGGACCTGGCGTAGTTTTGTCCGCCAGCCAGCACAGTCACGAAGATACATCATGAGGTCTAAACCTTATGATGTATCTGCCATGGCGCGGCTTCATCATACGGCTACGTATATTACAGGACCACAAGCCTGATGCATTTTGAGACATGAGATTCTTTTCTTGTGCAAATCACACATTGTAATAGATGGCCTAAAACATGATAGCCTCGCATCTTTGTGTGATCCGAGGCTATCATGGCAACGGATCGGAGCCAAGATGGCGGCGCCCACACGCCACCGGCTCGTTAATGCTGTCGGCAGCAATCGAAGGGTTGATACCCACGATCGGTGCTAGCACCAATCGTGGGTGTTAGCGACGGGTGTTTGCTTCATTGTGAAGCAAGCACCCAGCGAGTATGAAGAGGGCCCAGGTCATACTCCTCCATGCGCAATAAAACATACAAGTACGTCTTATTGCGCTATAGGGTTAAAAAAGAAATAACAGAAAGTATGGAGTGGTGGTTGTGTATGTGAAGTGGTGCTGCATTTTGATTCTTTTGTATTGACGAAGTCTGGTTGTTTCTTTCAGCACCATTGACATTTCAGGAGCTGCATTGTATACAGTGGGTACGGAAAGCATTCAGACCCCTTTAGATTTTCCACTCTTTGTTTCATTGCAGCCAATTTCTCATTAATGTACACTCTGCAGCCCATCTGTATTCGGACCCTTTTTTGTGACACTGAAAGTGCGGTCACAGTTTTTCAGTGCAGTTATCGATGCCCAAACCTGGAATGGAGTAAAAGTAGGAGGAGAAGTAGCACCTTTCAATTATTTATCTCGATCCATTATCATCCACTGCATCTGAAAAACTGCATGTCTGGATGCATCCTCATATTTTACTCACAAGCTGTCCATTTCCTTAGAGAGTCCATGTGTGTTTAATTAAACTGATTGGACATGATTATGAAAGTCACACCCCTGTTTACATAAGACCTCACAGCTCACAGTGCATGTCAGTGAACATGAGAATCATGAGGTCCAAGGAACTGCCCAAGGACATTAGAGACAGATTTGAGGCAAGACACAGATCTGGCCAAGATTACAAAAGAATTTCTGCAGCACTCAAGGTTCCTAAGAGCACAATGGCCTCCATAATCCTTAAATTGAAGAAATTTGGGACAACCAGATCTCTTGCTTGACTTAGCAATTGTGGGAGAAGAGCCTTGGTGAGAGAGGTAAAGAATAAGCCCATTGTCACTGAGAGATGCAGTAGGGAGCAGTGAAACATGGTTGTGGCAGCATCATGCTATGGGGGTGTTTTTGAGCTGCAGGGACAGGACGACTGCTTGCAATTGAAGGAAAATGAATGCGGACGAATAGAGAAATATTCTGGATAAAAAAACTCTTCTAAATTGCTTTGGACCTCAGACTGTGATGAAGATTCCCCTTCCAACACAACAATGACCACGAGCACACAGCTAAAATAACAAAGCAGTGGCTTCAGAACAACTCTGTGACCATTCCTGACTGGCCCAGCCAGAGCCCGGACCTAAACCCAATTGAGCATCTCTGTAGAGACTTGAAAATGGCTTCCACCGACGTTCACCATCCAACCTGAGGGAAGTGAAGAGGATCTGCAAAGAAGAGGCAGAGGATCCCCAAATCCAGGTGTGAGAAACGTGTTGCATCATTCCCAAGAAGACTCCTGGCTGTACCCACTCAAAAGCTGCTTCTACTCAATACTGAGCAAAGGGTCTGAATACTTTCAGTTTTTTTCTCTTTCAAGATGGGGTGCAGAGTGTACATTAATGAGCAGAAAAACAACTTTTTTGATCTTACTAATTGGCTGCAATGAAACAAAGAGTGAAAAATTGAAAGGGGTCAGAAAACTTTCCCTACCCACTGCATATACTTGTCTTCTGCTCAGGATACGAGTTCTGAAAGCTGTTTTTTCTGCCACAAGAAAGGTGAGAACTTGCTGATTGGTGGGGGTCACAATGTTGTACCCCCAAATGGACACAGCAGCTTATCACACATGCACTTGCAGCTCTATGAATCTCTATGGCTCTAAAAGAGATAGCCAAGCGCATTACTCACGGACCCACGTTCTACTGATACGTGGGGATCCCCACATCTTTTGGACAGGGAAAACTTGATGTACATGAAATAACGGGAGTGTGAAAACTCCTATATACATATCTTCTAAAACACAGAAGATCAATTTAAGCACTGAACAAATAGCAGATTTCTGTTTTTACGCCATCAACCTGAAATAAAACACTCTTTGCACACATAAATATAATAATTAATTAGACAGATCTTAAGAACCAGAAAACCTCAATTGAGCAACATGGAAAATACTTAGTGAAGACATGCAAGGTACAGAGCTCCATTCACTGACAGAATGGCCAAACATACATGAAGGCATTGAGGAGCCCTATGCACGTTTTCTGATATGTACATACTGCACAACCAACACTATGAAGGCGCTGATCGAGATTCATGGTTTCTTTGAATGCACTTTTTAAGCCAGATGTAAGATTTCACAACAGCGATTACAAGAAGGTCACAAGTACATGGGCATGAGCAGGCTATGGCTAGCTACATCCGGCCACGCTCTACCACTAAGTGGCACACCGTTCATCACAGGGTATGGTGCGGCACATATTATCCTTGGAAATGAGATGAGAGTAGCAGAAGAGCAAGGACATAAAACACTGACAGGAGAAGAAGTAGTAGAAGCGGTGCTATCAATGGGAAAGACATGCAAATAAAGTGGGGGAGCGCATGCAGAGAGCGGGGTCAGAGGGGGGCCTCAGTGTGGGGCACGCGTTACCTTCTGTGTTGGCGTTGCCGCTGTAAACATTTCGCAGGCTGCCAACACGGTTTAGTTTCCATGCTTTGCGTTTAGCTGCATCCAGAGAGCAAGAGGGAAGGAGAAAACGGAGAAAAAATAGAAAATAAATGGGGAAAAAGAAAAAAAGGACAGAAAGACAGAGGGGCCTTAGGGTTTGACAGGATTTCTGTTACATAAAACACGGTTAGATCTAAGCATCTTTATATGAGCAGAAGTTAGTGATCATTGCCCGCTACTTACAACAAATCACACCAATGTAATGGCACGGCCACTTACATACAACTGAAGGCACATTGCTCCCTAGTGACTGGAGGCAAATACATACATTGAGAGGAAGACAGGTGCTCAAGGGGATGGACAGATGGACGATTTTCTAATTGATAAACCAAACAATGGACTGTTCTACGAAATATGCAACCAGACATTCAATAAGCAAGCAAAGCACTGAGGGTGCAAGGTAGGTGGTAGAACCTCAATATCAGATTATCGGGGGCCTAGACTTAGTGGCTGACCCAAGAAAGATACTATTGGATGTTACCACAGAAACATTGGCTATGAAAATCCCCATAATTGTAATTATCTCACATAAAATACAGCATAGACAACCTCTATACACAAAACATAAGCAGTCCAAGTACACAAAGCCATCCAATACCGAAATCTTCACAAAACTGTGCATGGTAATACACAACAACCAGTGTCAGAGGATCCTCCGGTGGGCCCACACGCCAAACCATTACTGGACTGCTCGGAGGTCCAGCTGAAGACAACTCAATTTAAAGGATGCTAGGGCATTGATGAGGAGATGGCCCCAAAGATAAGTTTTTTATGGAGGGCCTAAAGAATCTAAGCAATCTACAATGTTACAATGTCTACAATGTACAGACTGACAACCAATTGTGTGAATTATACTCAGACAGGTGACACATTTCAATTATAAAATACAGTCCACTTATACAATGAAACACTGGTTCATCTTTTAAGTGTAGGATCCTATACTGCACATTATAATAGAAAACAAATATTATAGAGGCTCTCTTGTCTTAGAGGAAACATATAACACAAACTCTGTATTAAGGAAGGAAAGCAAAACCAACTGCTGAAGATGTATGACAAGTATAGAGTCAAGAAAAAAATATAAATATGAAAAGGTATAATAATAATAGGGATACATGGGCAAGATGCACGAATGTTGGGCAAGAGAACAGCATCAGGACCATAACAGGAAGAGGAAATAGACGCAACAGTAGGGACTCTGTTAGATGAGGAATGGCTCCTATGGTAAGATAAACAGAAAGAAATGGGCTGAGGAGGAGGCAAGAATATGAGGGAAGAAGTGTCTAGGGTTTGTAAGAAATAGGAAAGACACTGAGAGATTGTAAAGAAAGATGAGCTTAATGTAAGAACAGATTAGACAGAAGTGATCGCTGTAAATAATAGTAAATAATTATGTTTGGACTCCCTTCAAACAATTGATATCATAAAAGATGGCAAAACAGATAGCCCTGGAGCCCACAGCGGATGAACATGCCGGGTGATTCTTGCCTTGGGCACAGCACACCTTACAAATACTCACACTGTTCTTTGTGTAGCCCTGAAACACATCACATTCCCAGTATAATACAAAAACACCCTGGTTGATCTTTATAAAACAGACACACAATGTAGTGCGCATAATAGATAGACACTCCGCTCCGTGTATAATGCAGGTAGGCCTGCTGCTTGTCATACAATAGATGTAAAACCCTTTTGTGTGTGATATGTATACACAAGAGGAGCACAACTGCGTTTAAAGGCTTTGGAAAAGTGTGCATTTCAAGAATGTTGCTGCTGTCACACAGACGCTGCGGTTATTGGTTCATCCATTTCATTTATGCCCAATAAAACCATCTTGGCCCTTTAAAAAAAAAATGCAATTGACATCGGTGAATTACAGGATTGTGTTCCTTGTAATGTAATTACATCCTCTGCCATGGTGCAGTTCACCGTGGCACCTCTGATAGAGAAATCAATGAGTGTCACACTAGTATCTCAGTCATCTTCAGTAATTACGGAGAATCCCGGATGGCCGTATACAGGTGCACAGCCGGCTGACCACACAGGATGACCAGGTGCAGGGAGGACATCCCAGGACCACAGAGACAACTAACACAGATCACATTTCAAAGGGTTAATTACAGGCCTTTAAGTTTAATAAGTAACTGTGATCACTGAACTACTCGATCCCCTGCAGGTGGCACTGACCCAAATAAGAGGCCAGGCAAGTGTGCCAGGCAAGACTATCTATAGGAAATAGTATAAGGATGGAATTAAAGGGATCACGTTACATATGGCAGCAGCACTCTATAGAGCAAGAGGAGCTGCATGTATTATGTTGTAGTTTTATAGGGAAGGATTCAGTATAATCTATCTAAAAAAAATCTCCTTGTTCTGGGTTTAGTAGTCCAGTGGATTACGCTTATGTCTGTTTTTCTATAAAGGAGACGCAATCACTGAGTAGGACCGCCCATTTGACTGTTAAAGCTCAAAAATGATACTGAACCTCTCCAAACAAAACTACACATCAACCTGCTTGTTTCTTCCCAACTTAGACCTTGCTAGAGGTAAACGGAGTAATAATTTAACACCACGGGTTCACTTTAATGTTAGGTTTGAAGTTTGCATAAACTAATTTTGGATGAACCCATCAGATGGAGCTTCCACCCACTTATAACAATGGTGTCAGCCCAGGGGCCAAACAGCGAAAGATTAGGATAAAAATCAAAAGTAGTGTGTTCTTGTGAATAACATTTACAATGGGTACTAATTCTAAACACTAGGACGAGAGAAGAATATTAACAATTAATTATTCTTTTTTTTTTAAATTTTAGAGAGAAACGTCATCGGGTTTGGAGATTTATCCATAATGACAGGTTCCTGTAGCTTCTTAATTACTGAACCCCAAACTGTCCATAATGGAAACAAAACACGGTGCGGCAGCACTCAGAATACCTCCACACGGATGATACTGTTAAAAGCCTTCTTTTATTGCATCACAGATTAAAATGGGATGGATACAGGAAGGACCTACGCGTTTCAACGCTACTGCGTCTTAATCATGATCCTAAATGTAACAACATGTACAAACATATATATATACCCCAACTTACCCAATCAATGAGGTTACCGCTAAGTGGGAGGAGGTGGAGTCTACCAGGGACGCCGACATCGTCGGTGAATGCATCGTGAAACCAGAAACCGGAAGTGACCTTCCTCCGGATGATCATGTGACCAATCATGTGATCAGTCACATGACTCGTCATATGCTTGTGGAAGCTCCGCCTCCCACAAAACGGAGATCAACTCC
This sequence comes from Engystomops pustulosus, assembly GCF_040894005.1. NCBI lineage: Eukaryota > Metazoa > Chordata > Amphibia > Anura > Leptodactylidae > Engystomops > Engystomops pustulosus. Next base: position 81,245,247 of record NC_092418.1, read on the forward strand.
AAATACATGTATTGATTGGGTGTAAGGTAAGAATCGCTTACTGTAAACATTAAGAAATAGCAAGATTGCTACATGTTGTTAAAAACCTTAAGTTCAAGGGACCAAGTGTACAAAAAATGCACATAAACAAGTAGATTATACATAGATGCATTGTGTGGGTTGTCAGAGACAACTCCAAGGTAGTATTGGAGTACACTTGGTCCCTTGAACTTAAGGTTTTTAACAACATGTAGCAATCTTGCTATTTCTTAATGTTTACAGTAAGCGATTCTTATCTTACACCCAATCAATACATGTATTTGGAGTTGATCTCCGTTTTGTGGGAGGCGGAGCTTCCACAAGCATATGGCAAGTCATGTGACTGATCACATGATTGGTCACATGATCATCCAGAGGAAGGTCACTTCCGGTTTTACGATGCATTCACGGATGATGATGGCGTCCCTGGTAGACTCCACCTCCTCCCACTTAGCGGTAACCTCATTGATTAGGCAAGTTGGGGTATATATATGTTTGTATATGTTGTTACATTTAGGATCATGATTAAGACGCAGTAGCGTTGAAACGCGTAGGTCCTTCCTGTATCCATCCCATTTTTATCTGTGATGCAATAAAAGAAGGCTTTTAACAGTATCATCCGTGTGGAGGTATTCTGAGTGCTGCCGCACCGTGTTTTGTTTCCATTTTGGATCGCGAGCCTGAGGATCTGGAGGGCGTGCACCCCTCACACGGGACAGTTACTACAAGGAGGAGAAGCGTGATTGGGTGAGCGGACAGTTTTTTTATTTTTCTACCAAACTGTCCATAGTGCTGTTTAAATAGAAATAAAGTTTTAAAATCTCTCGCCAGAGAAGCCCCCTGAGTCACAGGGTATGGTGCCATGCTGCAGAATACCTTCGCCCTTCCCAGACATAATTTTGCATGGTGTCCTCTATGCTACAGGTGCGTGCAGTGCTAGTCTTCACTGTGGGAAGCAAAGTGAAATAGCGAAGCTGCGGAGAGGATACCACAATTCACAGTGCAAGTCCCCAGCAAAACCAAAACTGCACAACATTTTGTGATTTTGTGGAAGAGGATAACTTAATTTCAAGAAGGGAGGGGTCAAGGAGAAGAGGAGTATACAGCAGCAGGACATCCCGAATTGGGGGCCTGAGTGATATATACTCAGGGGGCTTCTCAGGCGAGATTGTCAGATTTTAAAACTTTATTTTAACTGCATTTTTTTTACATAAAAAACACGTGGTGCTCGTAACTGATCCCATGTGTTGCAAAGAAAATGAATTTGTGATTGGCGCAGGCCCCTCCCCATTGCTCTGAATTAGGTTTCAAAATGCAGTTCAACCGAAACGTGAATGAGCAAAATCTCAAGGCCTATGATACACTATACATTATGTACCCTCAAACCAGCCAATAAACATGGTTATTTCGACAGAAACACAAAACAGGCTGGTCCTTGGCATATAAAAGTTGCAAAGTTTTTGGCAAATTTGTGCCTAAATAGTGATGCTTTTGCAGAAATGTGTGCAGTCATCCTGATCGCAGCCTTACACAGATACAAGGAGAATGAGTGAATGAGCAAACGGGAAACAACTGACAACCAAAGGGGCATTAATTGTCACGACTACATGCAGACTGCTGGACAACACCCACATATACGATCAACTATATTGTCAAGATGGTCAATGGTCAACACTAGTTACAGACATGAAGCCGACAAAGCAGCCGCCGCCTCACCTTCAGCCGTGCTGGAGAGCCCGTCAGCCTTGAAGTTACTAGTACTCTTCTTCCGGCGGTGTTTCTTTCGATTTGCGTGTGGGGAGGGAGGTGGATCAAGTTTAGGACTTGTGGTACTGGAAATGCTGGGACTGGAACACACAGAGTCACCCAGGCCCGTGTCTGGAATTTAAACACACCAAGAAAATGCTTAGAACTTATCAACAGCTAAAAAATGACCAAAAATAATGAATATCTTCCATAGACGAGTGTAACAATCCTCAATCATCAGCAGGAGACGGATTCAGCGTGTCCAGTCTATTCTCAAAAATCACAAGCCTCATTTTGTAATTCGGAATATGACGGCGTTATATAAATAAAGATTATTATTTATAACAGGTAAGGCCCAGTCCACAACTGCTTTCGAATCTCCCTTATTATCTGTCATCACTAAATAGATAACAATGGAAGTCTAACAGCATGTCAATAAGAGGTATTAGACCAGCTGGCCAAGGGCTATTTAAGGTGTAAGGATAACTTTACATATTCAACTTGCTGAAAATATTACTGTTCATTTAAGGGACTGCCTATGGTATATGTCTCTGAAAATCAGGTTTATGTAGTTACTTTGGCTGTCGCTGCAATGTATACTATACAACATGCCCATTTGTACTCTTTTTATGGAAATACCCCATAAAAACAGATGTGTGACAATAAGATAATCATTAGGTCAGTTTGTTCCCCTTTAAAAGGGACCCGGTCTCAAGATTTTACCCCAATCACAAAAATAAACTACAGGTAGTGTGTGAAATGTACTGGGAAACATGCTTTTGGTGTCATATCAAAGATACGGATCTCATCTTTTAGACCACACCAGGCTTGTGCCTCTGTGTGTTACATAACAGAATGTGTGTTACATTCTATCTGCATCTAACATTTCCAGCTATATCTCTAACTGCCTGAACTTCCAGTGTTATAGATCATAGATTTAAAGGAGATCCATATCTTTAATATGACACCATGTTTTTGTAGGTGCCATAGAACCCAAAATATGGGTGTCTAAAGTGACAATCGCCCTGTAGCCTCTAACCTTGGCTCATCTCAGGCAAATATGACTCTTCGCTGCTCATCTTTTGAAGGGATTTTTTTTTTTCTAGGTGAGATTTCATATAAAAGAAGGAATTCAAGAAAGGACATTTCATTCCCTACTTGAGGGGGCTGATATCTTTACTTGTTTAATGGGGTAAAATCTGGTGACAAGTTGAGGTGTGCAATTCTTAGGCTGTATTGGAGTAGTAAAAATGTTGTAATTTTCTGATTGTTCCCCATTTTCCTTTCAATGCAACGGCACAAAGAGAAATGTAAGGAGGGTGTCTGACAATCCGCAGGTGGGGATGAGTAATCTCAAAGTGAATGGGACACCTTCAGGTGCCAAAATGTTCTCCACCACACATGAAATACACTTAATAAACCAAAAAATTGAAAGAATTAAGGTGTCTTTGTTATTTCCTCCTCATCCGCTTGTATTGCTCTACTGCTACGTGGTGAATACAACTAACTTGCATATTGCTGTTTTATTCTTCAGAGATCTTACAAAACAGATAAAACAGATCTAGGAAATGGTCCGATTCTTCGGGGGAAAGAAAAAGGAGATAGTGAATGTGTCGACCACACAACAGACACGGAAGAATGGAACAGCTTGCTCATAAAACAATGAGAAGCGAATAGAAAGAAATCAGAAAAAGCTGACAGATATATAAAAGATGCAGAGAGGGAGGGGATGGAACGGAGAGATGTGGTCCGTCCAGGCTGTGCCGCATCACTTTTTTATGGATATCATCTCACACCCTCCATCCTATTTTATTGCCATTGTAAGAACGTGTTACACCCTCTCCCAAAATATACCCCTCTCCTGTGGGCAGCTGCCTCATACGGCGCAGTGTTTGTGATGAGCAAGTATAAAATAACATTGCCATAAATTTAGTGCAGGGAAAGTGATCAGCGCCGTCACTGGCCTGTGCTCAAGGACACACATAACTTATTATACGGAGGGGAAGACGTGGCAACTTATCTCTGCTGACAAGATAACCACATATTGTACTGGCAACCATTACACCAGATGCTGTATATACTACCCAAGTCTGGCCAAACGTCTCCGAGGAGCAGGTTACAGGATTACTTACAATGTGAATACGGACCCAAGTCTCCTCGCAATAAATAAGGGAAACAATGACGGGACAGAGCCATCAGCTATTCCTATCCCTAACCCCTCTAAACACATGCACACCTGGATGGCTGAATGTGCTTTTGTTTCCATAGATTACTTTGCATTACACAGTCTAGCACAATGAGAGTAAGTTACCCAAATCCTCCTCACCGACCATTAAAATAAAGCATGATAAACCAGGGACACTTACTCATAGATCCAGGCACCATGACTGTGGTAATCTTCTTATATTTGTTATCCATGGCCTCCTCCTTCCAAAATCAACTTTAAAAATTATGCCAACGAGCCATAAGTGCTATGGGGGATGTTACCAGAGTACGTCCATGCTGCAGCTTCACAGGTTGTCACACTGTCTAACTCTCCATCTCTGCTTCCTCAACATTTACACCCCTCCCTCTGTCTGATGTAATCTCACTACAGAAGAGGAAGCTTCAGCACACTGTAACAGTCTGTGAATCTACAGCACAGAGGAGCTCTGGTAATGGACCCCAGAGTCTTTCAGGCTCATTAGCATAATTGCAAAAATTTTAACTTCAAAGGACAGTGGCCAAGTATAACACATAGAAGATTAACACAGTCACTGCGCCTGGGTCTGTGAAGTAAGTGTCCCTGGTTTATCATGCTGGATTCTGATGGTAAATTTCCTTTAACCTCATCTGTCAGGGGGAAACAGGAGAGACCACATACATATACAACAGTTGCCAGGTTTGGTTTTCACTGTGATCTATATCAAGACATATACATATAATTTGCAGGAAATAAATAATAATAATGTAATATATGTAAGGCCCCTTTCACATGAACTTTGTGGGGGCACAATTTGCAGCCAGATAATGGTCCTTATAGACCCCAATGGTACTTGCTCTATCTTTTTCTGTACGCACGGCCAGGAAGCACGTGTCCCTAGGGGTCACTGCTCACCCTACTCTCTCCAGCATGACTGAAATTATATAGAACTCATGAGTTGGGTTACATTGCTTCATAGATTTGTCCCACAAATAACACTTTTCTTCTATACACATGATAGGGTGTAATTTATGGATCACTGGGGGTCCCATTTATCATGCACTATTCCCCTATCCTGTGGATGACAGTTACATGTAAATTGTAGGACAACGCATCATATAACTACTAGGCCCCTCAGGTAGGGTAAGAATTCACTCTTCAACTTTATATTTCTCTTGTGTATCTATAAAAAAAATAACTTCCAAAGTTATATGCAGTTGAGCAGAGAAGAGTCATATCTGCAAGAGATGAGTCACTTTTAGAAGAGTGTGTCAATTTAGATGCCTCTATCTTCATTTCCATAGTACCGTATGTAGAAAAAGGCTCCTGGTGTCATATTAAAGATCAGAATCCCATCTTTAAGATCACAAGGATTGTGGTTCTGCTAGCTACAGAAGAAAGCATTTATCGACAAAGTTGAAAATGCAGGGAGCAGATAAAGAAAAAGGCAGGAACTGGAAGTTTAAATGTCTGCATCTCTGGTTCTGTAGATTACAGAACCACAAGTCTGAACCAATCTGAAAGATGAGTTTATTATCTTTAAAGGGGTCGTCAGACTCTTTTGAAAATCGTGCTAGCGGGCTGGGGATGCAAGTTTTTTTTTTTACAAAGCTGTACTCACCTCCGTCGTTTATCCTGGTGATCCACGGCCCCTGCTTTTATACAGGGGCACGGAAGCTCCGCTGAGTATGGCTTCCCAGAGTTTCCATGGCCCTGTAAACAAGGGCACGGAGCAGCAAGAAGGGGGCGTCACACACCGGGAGAGATGGAGGTGAGTACAGCTTTCTATTTTGAAAAATTACCTCCTCCTCCTCTGGCACAATTTTCAAAAGAGTTGGATAACCCCTTTAATATAAGTGCTACCGAAATGACTCTCAACCTCTCAAAATGACTCAATTCAGGCAAACTCTGAATCTCTGTTTATTCTCACATGACTTAGGAAAAGATTTATTATTTTTAAATAGAAAAATGGGTAAGTGCCCCGTTTTTAATAACTTTCTACCTAGTACCTTAGTAGTTTAGTTTTTGTATTAACTGTGAGGTCTTAGTAGATTTCTGAACTATCACTACTCTGAACTAAATTCTGACAATTTAAACTAAAAAATACAAAAGGAATGACCATACTAAAGACATGAGCATAAAAATAAATGACAGAGGACACTTTAAAAATGTTAATATCTGAAAACGTATTTTAGAGGGAACCTGTCACCACATTTTCACAAATAAAGCTAGTGACAGGTTCCCATAGAGGACTATTAACTGACATCTTTCTTTTAGCTAAAAATTGTTTCCTTTACATCCCTAGAAATCAACTTTATCTTATATTACCTGGAATCAGAGGGGACGTGTCCAGCTCAGCCAGCCCCTCCCATGTAACCGCCCCACGTACCATGCCTCTTTTCAGCATGTCCTGTAACCAGGGTGTACCAAGTCTACCCCATGTATATATCTGATCACAGCGTGTCTCCATGGCCTTCTACTTCTCCCCATCCTCCATGGAGGCATGCTGGGTAAAGGACCTTAGATAACATGACCTTGATCACGTGGCACAAAGTGTCAAATGATATAACAGAGCTCTCTAAATGTTCCACATAGCAGCATTTCTGTAGCAGTGAGACCTGTCAATCAGGAACAAGGAGGCAGGGCAATGCAGTGAACACTGAATATGCAGGGCATACATCATAAGACCCAACGGGTAAAAGCGTAAGAGATATGTCTAAATATCAAGATTGACCTATGACTTCTCCTTAACATAAAAAACCCCTTCAAGAGATGTTTTTGTTTTGTATGGATGTGATTGACAGCTAATAGCATCATGAATGCGTATCCAGACCCGCAGCCACGTTTCCTTTGTAGTAGGATTAAGTGTTTATAGGAAGTGTATGACAAGCTCATGAAGGTCCACCACCTGCACAGTCCTGTAGGATGGTAGACTGCTTCCACCACAGCTGGTCAGGAGACAGAGCATTGATTGTGTTATGACAGTAGTAGAAGTCTTCTTTGACCTCTGATCCACAATGCACAAGGTTGACTATGGTGGCTTGCAGGTGCTCTGGTGGTGAAGGAGTTATCGCACTTAGGAATCATTTCAATGCCTGGAGTTGGTTGAGAGCTTCACTGCTCCACTGACAAATCATAGATGACAGCTAATTTTACAAGTCAGGTAGCAGATACCACACAGCCGGCAAAAAGCGGGAAGGAGCTGACATCAGACCCTCCGACTCCTGCCTCCTCCCCTGATGCCCCCCCTAGACCTCATCCTGACATTCTTTCCTTTACCAGCACCTCCTGTTTTGTGGTCCTTCAGATAAAGTAATTTATCTAATTAGGAAACGTTCAGAGCCGCTTTCAAAGGCGGGAGCCACAGGGAAACACAGACTGCTTAAAAAATAAGATCCTTTTACTCTGCCCCCCATGCATGCCGTTAATTGAATGCGAGGAGGGGGGAGAAGAGAGAGCATTGAAATCAGAAAATAAAATGAAGACCCAATGTGTGTTATTTTGTCTCGGACAAAAAGCGGGGACAATAAGCAGCATATTCACTTGTGAAAAAGAAGAACATTTAAATCGCAAAGATCGAGAAGAACAAGAAGAAACAAGAGAAAAACTTGTCTTCTCTGTCCCCGCTGATATCACACGCACATTAACACAGAGCCTTGAAATTCAGAACCTTTTAATGAAAGGGAAGAGAGAAAGTTTAAATTAAAAGGATTTTACTTGTTTGATGTAAATGACAAAAAAAAAAAGGCAATAAAAAAAACACAAAAAGAATGGAACCACAATCGCTGATCTGCCAGAAAGTGGGGGGGCTGAGACGCTGAATTCACTGCCTGGAGAAGGTAGGGGGGCACTTTTAGGAAAAGAAAAAAAAAAGTTTTATTACAAGGGAATATCAGGAGCATTTATCATTTTTCTCGCATTGCCAAGTACCTGATTATTCCTCATTTCCCTTTTTGTCATGTTCCTGATGAGTTTTTTACGCTGCTGCGGTTAACTCCTAGCTAGTACGAAAACAAAAACTAAACAAGTCTGTGAGCAAGGGGTTAATGTTATCATTGCGGAATAATCTTGGGAAACCCACGCCTTTGCCGCCACGGCATACTATATCTGTAACGGTCATATTCTTCACGCTTATTCACGCCGCTGAATCCTTAGCGGGATAAAAATGTGAGATATTCTGCTTTTTTTTTCTCGGATTAGACACAAGGCGCAGCTTCTATGGACCTGACTTGTTCAGGGGTGTCAAGGGGTCCATAGAAACAAACAGATGTTTAAATTAATTTCAAATGGATCATATTTGATAACTGGCAATTTTATTTTTTTTTAAAAAGCCAATAGTGATATATGATGCAAGGAGTCCCTGCTTCCATGTTGTGCTCATGACTACACTAGGGCTCTGCTTATTCTGTAAGTGAAACAGGACAATGCACGGTCTGAACTCGGTAGTATATTTCAGCCCTCATAAGAACGACTGCAACTTTAAATTGGGCATTGTGAAACAGGACAAATTTAGGTCTATCAACAGAAATCACAGAATATTGATAAACAGTTAAAAAAAGCAATACCGTATATACTCGAGTATAAGCCGACCCGAGTATAAGCCGAGGCCCCTAATTTTACCACAAAATACTGGGAAAACCTATTGACTCGAGTATAAGCCGAGGGTGGGAAATGCATTGGTCACAGCCTCCCCAGTATATAGCCAGCCAGGCTCTGCCCTAGTGTATATAGCCAGCCAGCCCCTGCCCCAGTGTATATAGCCTGCCAGCCCCTGCCCCAGTGTATATAGCCTGCCAGACCCTGCCCCAGTGTATACAGCCTGCCAGACCCTTCCCCAGTGTATATAGCCTGCCAGACCCTGCCCCAGTATATAGCCAGCCAGCCCCTGCCCCAGTGTATATAGCCAGCCAGCCCCTGCCCCAGTGTATATAGCCAGCCAGCCCCTGCCCCAGTGTATATAGCCAGCCAGCCCCTGCCCCAGTGTATATAGCCTGCCAGACCCTGCCCCAGTGTATATAGCCTGCCAGACCCTGCCCCAGTGTATACAGCCTGCCAGACACTGCTCCAGTGTATATAGCCTGCCGCCACTGCCGGACAGATCGCACAGAAGATATACAGGGGTCACCGGAAAGGTGAGTTTAGATATATTTATTTTTTTGACTCGAGTATAAGCCGAGTTTGGGTTTTTCAGCACATTTTTTGTGCTGAAAAACTAGGCTTATACTCGAGTATATAAGGTAAATAAATAAAATACAGCTCTACCTAAGAAAGTCATCATTAAGGCCAGTGATTGGCTGCTGTAGTCATGAGTTGTGGATGCGGCATCATCGCTGCTTCCATGTAAACCAAGATCGATATGTAGAACCAGAGCAGTGGCAATGGAATGAGGGGAATTACCAAGTGAGTGACGGGTCTACAGGTCTTACGGAGATTTCCCCCACCTTGTAATAAACTTAAAAAGAACCTTTCACCACCCCAAACATCCTAAACTGATCCTAACAGCATGTAGGCACTTGAGAGATGAGCCCTGGAATCAGGATGCAAGGGCCTACATGCTGTTATGTTCAGTTTTGGATGTTTGGGGTGGTGAAAGGTCCTCTTTAATGCAATGCAGTATATCTGCCCATCGTCCATAGGGATTAGTAGTATAAGGACAGTATTGCACATGTATAATGGTCATTTGCAAGTCTGCAGCAGGGGAGATGTATCTGACTGCATCTCCATCTATCTGATTAATAGTCCCCCAAAGGGAAAGATACTACTTTTTAGGCATTCTCTGCCCTTCAGGTTGTGGGAAACCTACTTTTACGATACCCATGTGCCCTAAAAAGGAAAGAGCCACCAATGTACCTTGTAATAGTTAAACCAGAAAAGAATCAAACTACGCAATAAGCTCCCGGCAGCCGATCTATTGTCTAAGACCTGCTGGAAAGTTTACGTTCTCCTCCTAATATTGAAAAACTTGGATTTCAGCATTTCCAAGGGGTTTAGAAGCTTCTAAATATCTCTATATAATCTGGTATGGAAATATCCAAGATAGCATACAACGTTAGCAGCCACATTCTGTGATAATATATACCCTCATGTACACAGAAGCCCCTTCTCCTAAAAAAAAAGAGCCCCCAGATTTCTCCCTCCGCACACTGCAGTGGAATTAACAGGAGAGAAGAAGGTTACTCTTTGCTTTTAAGGTTCCTGATCTAGATGAATAAAAACACACACAGCCGTTTTCTGGGCTCTCCGCAGACTGTATTGTTCCTCTGTGACAATGCTCACAAATAGCGTCTCTCACAGGAGACATCTTCAAACCCACCCCCCTCCCTCAACACCCGGCTGGCTTTTTTTGGCTGCACGAATCCTTGTTATTATTTCTTGCGCCTCTGAAGACGTCTCTCTTCTCTCTTTCCCTCTGTTCCGTTCCCCGTCACAAGATTGTCACTTGGAGGAATCTTTTCCCTTTCTAGTCCCTTTCTCTTGGAAGAAGCTTAAAGCCTCGTACCCGACTGTCACTTCAATGGGGTTACGGCCACGTTCCTACCTCTGCTGTCTGCATCACCTGAATTCCTGAGAAAATCTTTGCTCCGGAACCAGAGAATTTGTGCAAATTGCAGCGAAAAGTCGCTACCTTCCATTAATAACCTCATTGCTTGGTGGTTTAAAGGGAAGAGTGGAAGGACAGCGGTGAATTATATATACATACACTGCATAATGATATGATCACATTTCTTACATTTCAATGTGTCTTGTATAAGTAGCACATGGCCGCTATACAAGATACATTTTGTCTTAATACAAGGAGGTCTGTATGATGGACATCTGGGGGCAGTAAGCGCCACTTCTGAACAGCTGTGATGTTATATACAGCGGGTGGAGGATGTATGGAATAAGGTCATGTCGCATGGAGACTTTATGTGCAACCCATTTAGTATTTAGTATAACAAACCTATTTTAGTAGTGGAAGACTGTATGGAATTAATCTAAAAAGCAGGGGGCATTAATCAGCATTTTTGTGCCATTTTTCTAGTGTACAAGCCCTAAATTGGAACCCCATGAATTGTGCCTATTTTCCCCTTTACGGCACCTTCATGCCAAGTGGGCGTGGAGGGGTGTGAAGGAGGATGCGCCTCGCGGCAAGGTGGGGTTGGAATGCTCCTGCACCCTACCCATAGTCTTCACAATGAACTGGCACAGGCCCTATGCACACGAACATGTTGGGGGACATGATACAGCTCAGGGGCGTAACTAGGAGAGGCTGGGCCCCATAGCAGATTTCTGCATGGGGCCCCCCTTCCCCTTAAAATATATATATATGGCAGGCACACGTCGGGCGCGCTGGAGAGGAGGAGAGGTGAGCGCGGCTCACCCCTCCCCTCTCCATAGAGAATAGAGCCGCATGGTCGTTCTTACGGCCATAGATAGAGCAGGCTCTATCTCTTTTGCTCAAAACAGTGAGTACTCATTGTGCTCACCGTGCCGAGCCCTGGCGTATAGAAGCTTATGGGGGAAGTATATCCGGCAGCAAATTTGCGGCCAGATATACGTCCCCCATATGTTCTTGGGAAGGTAACCCTATACAGACATGTTTATACAATTACACACATTTATACACTGATATATACACACCTTTATATACACACATAAAGTTCTACACTCGTATACTCGCACCCTTATACATACAAGCATACACTTATACACACACATTTATGCACTCATATACATTTATACACTAATACACAGAGTATATACAAACTCATACAGTATACACATTATATACATATAATACATTTACAATACACACACACATATATATATAAATATATATATACATATATACATACATACACAAATACAGTATACACTGACCATATATACACATACATGCAGGATAAAAACACCATATACACACATGCTGCATATACATACAGAATATACACATACATTCAGTATAAACAGCAAACAGCATACATACTTACCACATACAAAAACACACATCATATATATATATATATATATATATATATATATATATATATATATATATATATGCTAATATAAATACATGCATGTAAAAATACAGTATTTGCTTCAATGCATTTATACACAGTATATACATGTATACATAGTAGATGCATATATACACATATACATAGGATTTACATACATATATATATATATATATATATATATATATATATATATATATATACGGAATATGCATAAACAGTATATATACACACATATACACAGTATATACACACATATACACAGTATATACACACATATACACAGTATATACACACATATACACAGTATATACACACATATACACAGTATATACACACATATACACAGTATATACACACATATACACAGTATATACACACATATACACAGTATATACACACATATACACAGTATATACACACATATACACAGTATATATACACACATATACACAGTATATATACACATATACACAGTATATATACACATATACACAGTATATATACACATATACACAGTATATATACACATATACACAGTATATATACACATATACACAGTATATATACACATATACACAGTATATATACACATATACACAGTATATATACAATATATACACATATACACAGTATATATACAATATATACACATATACACGTATATACACAGTATATATACAATATATACACATATACACGTATATACACAATATATACACAGTATATATACAATATATACACATATACACAGTATATACACACACATATACACAGTATATACACACACATATACACAGTATATACACACATATACACAGTATATACACAGTATATACACAGTATATATACACACATATACACAGTATATACACAGTATATACACAGTATATATACACACATATACACAGTATATATACAATATATACACAGTATATATACAATATATACACAGTATATATACAATATATACACAGTATATATACAATATATACACAGTATATATACAATATATACACAGTATATATACAATATATACACAGTATATATACAATATATACACAGTATATATACAATATATACACAGTATATATACAATATATACACAGTATATACACATATACACTGTATATACACTGTATATACACAGTATATGCATATAAATACATATATACATACAGATAAATACATATATACATACAGATAAATACATATAAACATACAGATAAATACATATAAACATACAGATAAATACATCTGTATATACTTACCTTTTAGGAAGTTTGGGAGCTGTATGGGTGTTCAGGCAGGTGTTCAGGTGGGTGTCCAGATGCATTCAGACGGCGGGGGGGGGGCGAGCGGGGGAAGGGGGGGGCGAGCGGGGGAAGGGGGGGGCGAGCGGGGGAAGGGGGGGGCGAGCGGGGGAAGGGGGGGGGCGAGCGGGGGAAGGGGGGGGGCGAGCGGGGGAAGGGGGGGCGAGCGGGGGAAGGGGGGGGCGAGCGGGGGAAGGGGGGGGGCAGAGAATCAACTGTGCCGCCCTGCAGGCTGATGAGCGGGCAGGTCAGGGAGATGAGGGGGGCGGGTCAGAGAGGTGGCTGGGGGGCGGGTCAAGGATATGAGCAGGCAGGGATCCCGGAAAGAGGCGGGCGGGCTCAGGAGACATGTAGATGCACAGAGAGGGAGGGGCCCGGGGGCACGATCCGGCACTGCAGCCCAGGACCACTTACCCCAGGCCGTGGCAAAGCACTGCAGGGAGCGTGCATCCCCGGGCCCCTGAACCTCACGGGCCCCGTAGCAACCGCTACGGCTGCTATGGCGGTAGTTACGCCACTGATACAGCTGCACAAACTACAGCCAGATCAGAGCCCCCCCATAGAGGTCTATCTGACACCGTGCCACAAGATATAGAGCAGGTCCTATCTTTGGGCCAATTCGCAGTGCAGCCTATGGAGAAGGGTAGAGCAGCCTCCTGAAAGATGCCAGGGGGAACCATGTGTGTATCATGAATCTATCTCTCTCCCCCATTGACTTAACACCAATATGCTACAGTCAAAGGGGATGTCCCATGTTTAAGTCCTTCTGCGCGGAAGTAGGAAGAAAAGCTGAGCAGTAAAGCTGCGCAGTGGCCGACACTCACGGCACATGGCAGCCGTAGGCATTTGTGTGATAATTCAGCCGACAGCCGGGTGACATAGGGAAAGTAGGTGTAAGCAAGACTCAGACTCGCACATATGTATATGCCCACCTCGGATCCACCTGGATACCAGGCAGAGAATCAATATAAATTTTTTCCTTTTCAGAACAGACAAACGTTGTAAATTACTGCATAACTGTGGTGTGCACGGACACTGGTATCTGTTATAGAGCTCAAGTGGTTTATTCATTCTGTTGTGCAGGTTCTGAGTATCTATACGGTGCGGTTGTATTGCAGTCTTGGTCATGGCACGACATAACCAGCATAAGTTTATATGTAGTTCTGGTGTAATATAAGAAATCCAGTCTACTACAAATACCTAAAAAGATATAATAAAAAAAATTGTAAATATGCGGCGCCTTTGGTTGGAATTTTCATTCCTTTAGACTGGTTTAATTTCTGTAGGGGACCATTGCCAACAGTTAGTGATTTTACATCGGAGATAATAGGCAGCGCTAACAAAGTTAGAGGACTGGAGAAGTATAAAACACACTTACCGCTACTGATGGCGGAGTTTGCAAGGACGGCTCCTTCGCTCCACTGATCAGCGCTGGACACTGAGTACGACCGCTGATGCATACCGTCAAGGCGACTGAAAGAGCCAAGGCTAATGCCACTCTGACCACTGGCCATCTGGGTGACCGATGTGCTGCTCGTAACGTTTCCTGTAATGACAAAAATGAAGAATATTAACCTGTCCTGCAATATCGCTACAATGAGTTTTCAATTGCACTTTCTATAAATTGCCCAAATCTTACGCTTTTAAGAAATCATATTTAATGAGCAGGGTGCTAATCAATCCGCCCTTGCATATAGTGGCACTTTAGGGTCCTAATACAAAACAGATGATTAAGCTTATCATCCACTCTTGTTTTCAGCCATATACAGCACCTACAATGAATAGTTTCCCTTTTTGGAAGCATTTAAGGCTAAAAGGCTAAAGCTGTTAACCTAAACAGGTTTAAATTCATGTGATTCATTTCTTAATATGCACTGCTTTTCTTACAATACAGTGAATGCAATCATGAGGCTCCCTCTAGTGGCGGCTACAGGCAGCCAACATATCATTTTTTGATCCCATTACTGCAGAGGGGATTTGGAGCTCTGTATTGGAATGAGCAGGTAATGATAATGAGGAACATTTTTATTAATTTAATATATTACAATTTTCTGACTAATTTGAACCAGATACTTGAGTTTTCCTTCTTAATTCTATTTCTGTTGAATTTGTATTTGTAAAGGTTTTCCTTTTATCATATGCAAAAGGTTATAATAAAGGTCACCCAAATTGATCCTCTGGTTGCCCATAAATCGGACTGCTGGGTTTCAAAGCGATTACAAAGGGTTCCAGACCATATGAATAAAGTGGGGGTGCACATGCATGATCAATACTCCATTAACTTCTATGGGTCTAAAGCTCGAAGTTACCCTACTGATTGTAAGCCCGCTCTGTAATGTCTGCAAAAGTCACTGTGCAGGGTGTGTATGCAGGTCTTACCTTAAGAAGTTACTAAAGATAACCTGAAAACATGACTATGAAACGTGACAGAAGCCTCACTGCAGCAGAGATGACCGTGATACATTGGTCCAGGTACCTGCACACTGTTTGGTCTAAACACAGTTGCTTGACATGGGCCTAAAATTGATTTAAACTTACAATGCACCCAAGGGCTCCCCCTAGAGTCTAAGAAAAGAGCAAACCAGGAAAGTGGATAGAGCTTAGTAGTTTTTGGGTGTGAAATGGAAGCAAAAATGCTGCAGAAAAGAGAACAACAATGAATAATACAATGTTCTTAAATCTGATGCAAAGTGCAATTATCCCAGTATATGTACCACATTATATCTCGCAGATGCACATCCATATTTCCCTCTCCATAGGTTTTTTTCCCCCCCAGTTCCTTGACTCAATTTTTATTATTATTATTCTCACATTTACTCGCTCCCGCCACAGCGAGAGCAGCGTCAGTCGGCGCCTGTCGGCAGCGCGAGGCATCCTGATAAACAGCCTCTGCAGGACACACAACAGGGATAATGTACACTTAAGTACTAGCAATGTGCTGCCATTCTGCACAGCCGATTACTCCCCGCGCCTGTCACTCAAAGAGGAAATGGCTGAACCCATTAGATAGAAACCTTTGCAATGTATCCTAAATGCGTCCTGCGAAGCTATTAATCTGAGAGCTGGAGGATGCCTAGAGAGGAGCTCCTCTCAATGATGGGGCTGGGGGTGCACATAACAGCATTGCCGTTACCCCTACCCCCCCCCCCCCCACCGTCTCGTTAATCAAGATCTGCTTATTGCCCCCACCACAGTCGCAGACACAGAACCCCCTCTTATACACTCATTATGAGACATCTCCAGTGCACAGCTGAGTGGAAAGTGTGACAGAGGGGGGAGAAGTGATGAGAGAGGGTGGGTGGGTGCCAGAGGAAAAAAACAAAGAAATCAAAATTGGATGTCCAGACAATGCCCAGAAAACGTGCTACTTAAATGTGGCATCACAGGTGCCCGGATATATAACTTCAGGTTAAAGGGTTGTGGAAAAAGAAGGAAAAAAAAGTGCACAGGATAAAAGAAAGACAGACAACACGGAGGAGGAGGAAAGGGGGGACCAAAGCAAGTCCGATGGCATTAATATTCATGACAATAATTAGTATTCTAGGTCACTGAATATTCATTGCTATTAGTTTGGATTTTATGGGTTTACGAGATGTTCTGATTGTTGGAGTGTGGAGGGCGCCGCACGATGAGGACTTTTAAGATGTCATCAGCAGTTCAACGCTGAAAACACATTAGTGGTTTTGGGTAAAAATCAGCCCCTTGTCTCTTGATGGATTTAACATTACGAGAGAGACCTGGGGCTAGTGGAGAGTGGAGGAGCAGGGGAGGGGGATTAGTCCTGCCTCTCAGACAATGAGTTTTACATCTTTTAAACAAGAATATAAAAAAATATGCAATTTATTTTTCTAGTAAACAGTAGATTATGCTGTATATACTTTCTGGGCAACACCGATCACTGACATTGTGTAAGTTACTAGAAGAAGGCTATTGCCAAAACTGTTTCCAACTACTGAGAGAAATCCATTAGTCTCCTAGTAAACTCTGTACCAGGGCCTACGTATCCATGATTTTCTACTTCCGTATCCATGGTTTTCTACTTATAGTAGCACCAGTCTTTTATATGGCAAAGGGGAGGTTTGGACCCCTCAAGTACCATGAAAAAGCTAGAACTACAAACCTACTAAACTACTAATAGTTGCGCTCCCTGTTGCCCTAATAAAACAGATTCTTTGGGGGGATATTTATCAATCACCGGCATATGATGAAGTCACCGCCCCAGGGGCTCCGGTGGATTTGTCGGTGGACAATTCTACACCAGATCAAGCCTGGTGTAAAATTGTGTTGTAGCCCACAGATCCTTAGGCCTGAATGACCCCCTCATGGTCGGATATTGATGACCCATCCTAAGGATAGGACATCAAAATCCAAAACCTGGAAAACCCTTTAAAGGACATCTACCACCAGGATGAAATATTGTAAACCAAGCACACTTACATGCTGGTGTGTGCCCCCTCTGGCAGGATTAGCTCTTCTTTTAGCTTCTTATGCCCTGGTTTTTACAAAAAAAAAGGGCTTTACAAATTATGCAAATGCACTCAGGCCCATTTGGCTCATTTGCAAAATTTTGTAACACTCACTCAGGGAGCACTCACCAGTATGTCAGTGTGCTTGGTTTATAATCCTTCATCCTGGTGATAGATAACCTTTAGAGTAAGATATTGGTTACACGGTTGGTCAGCTTCTATGTCATGATTGTCATCAGCCCCATCTGTGGTAGAACTGGCCAAGTCCTGCCAATTGTATCATAAATGTTTTCTAAAACTATACTATACCAATACATATAAGCAATGAAATGCCAAAATCAATGTATCTACTGATGTCCTCTGATGCATCACCATATTCCTACAGCGCACTATAATACAGGTCCTCATGGTACGACTTTAGCCCATCCCTGTGACTCACTGACTCTTTACAGCTCATACATGACCCTTCCCATTAAGAACCAGTCAATGATTGTTAGAGACATCATTTTTCACAGTGGACCCATTCTGCGTAGGTTTATATTTATAATAGAATCTACTTACTGTACATAGAAATGTATTTATGGTTAAAAATAGTCCATACCTGTATTAGGGGAGATCTGTAGCCCGCTAACTTCTTTAGTCAGACCGTTGGTTTTTGGACTGGCGATAGGCGCACAAGATGACGTCGCACGAGGAGGCCTTTTCCCTGGAACCTTAACCGTAGTCCGCAGGAGATCAATCTCCTTACCATGGACGTTCTGCATGTAATCCTGCAAGAGATTGATTTTTAGTTGTTGCAAAATATATATTCATAAATTGTCATAAACTTTAAATGAAAATTCTGTAAGTAAGGACGCAACCTAAAATCTACTCACAGATCCAGGAAAAATTATTTGCATCACTATTATGTCATTTATGATAGGACTTACTATGTATGAAAGCCTCCGCTTAATCAGAAAGTATTAATGCGACCAAACAACCCCCCTGATGTCAGATTTTCCACCATCTTAAAGGGAAACTATGACCGATCTTTACAGCACGGAGCTACTAGGCCTAGTGCAGTCTCCAAACTTGACTCATCTCAGACATAAGTTTTCTCTGCTCATTTTCACCAGACCTTTGGAAAAGATTTTCTTTAAATAGGTAAATGGTCAAGATTTTACATAAAAGAGGTCATTCTAGAAAGGACATAAATCCCAATAAGGGACTGTAGTTTAATGTGGTAAAATCTGGTGATAGGATAAGTTGTGGAATATTAATGCACATTAAATCTATAAAGGCAGACTTTGTAGGCTTAGAGTCTTTTTCAGGACCTGGAACCATAACCTGTCCTTGTACCTGCATGTACCAGAATTACAAACAATGACCAAGGTTGTATTCAGGGGCACAAGGCCCTATGCGACTGTAGTAGCTGAAAGCTGTGGATCCACACTACTGTGAGGTGATTTGAACTTTAACCCGTTCACGACCCGTGACGTAATAGCACGTCACGGGTCGGCCGCGGGTGCATGGAGAGGGCTCACGCGCTGAGCCCTTTCCATAGCCGGTAAGTCTTTGCTGCATATCGCAGCGCATGGGCGCCTCCATCTTTTCGAGAATCGCCGCTTCCCATGACGTCATCGGGAAGCGGCGATCCGTCGCCATGGTAGCCTCGGGTCTCACGAAGATCCGAGGCTACTTCGAGTTAACCCATGCATTACAATGTGCTATCACATTGTAATGTATGAGTAGTAAAATCCACATATACTGCCATACTGTAGTATGGCAGTATATGATAGAATCGTACAGACAACCTAGGGTTAAAGTACCCTAGGGAGTCTGAATAATAGTAAAAATTAAAAAAAAGTTAAAAAAAAATTATAATAAAAAACCCTAAAAACTCAAATCACCCCCTTTCCCTAGAACTGATATAAATATAAATAAACAGTAAAAATCATAAACACATTAGGTATAGCCGCGTCCGAAAATGCCCGATCTATCAAAATATGATAAGGGTTTTTCACTGCGTTTAATCCCGTAACGGAAAGTCATGCCCAAAGTCGAAAATGGCACTTTTTGTCATTTAAAAAAAAAAATGTAAAATTCTATAAAAAGTGATCACAAGGTCATACAGTCCTAAAATTGATAACATTGTAAACGTCATCAAAATCCACAAAAAATGACACCACCCACAGCTCTGTACACCAAAGTATAAAAAAGTTATTAGTGCCAGACGATGGCAAAATCCCCCAAAAAATTTTGTACAGGAGGTTTTAATTTTTTTAAATGTATGAAAACATTATAAAACCTATATAAATTTGTTATCCCCGTAATCGTACCAACCCAAAGAATAAAGTAGACCTGTCATTTGGGGTGCACAGTGAAATCCGTAAGATCCAAGCCCACAAGAAAACGGCACAAATGCGTTTTTTTTTTACCAATTTCACTGCATTTGGAATTCTTTTCCCGCTTCCCAGTACACTGCATGGAATAATAAATACCATCTCTATGAAGTGTAATTTGTTACGCAGAAAACAAGTTGTCAAACAGCTCTGGACATGGAAAAATAAAAAAGTTATGGATTTTTGATCATGGGGAGTGAAAAATGAAAATGAAAAACAAAAAAGGGCCAGGTCCTGAAAGGGTTAATTTATTTTGGTTTTTTTTTTACTATTTTGAGACCCCCTAGGGTACTTTAACCCTAGGTTGTCTGATGGATACTACTATATACAGGCAGTCCCTGGGTTACGTACAAGATAGGGTCCGGGGGTTTGTTCTTAAGTTGAATTTGTATGTAAGTTGAAACTGTATATTTTATAATTGTAGATCTGGACAAAAAAATTATGGCCCCAGTGACAATTGGAGTTTAAACATTTTTTGCTGTAATGGGACCAAGGATTATCAATAAAGCTTCATTACAGACACATTACAGCTGATCATTGCAGTCTGGGACTATAGTAAAGCATTCAGAAAGCTTCACCAGAGGTTATAAAGGTCTGTCTGTAACTATGGGTTGTCTGTAAGTCGGGTGTCTTTAAAGGGAACCTGTCACCAGGAGACCCATTTTTAGCACTACCTCACTCCCTACAGAGCATAATACATACACTGCCAAAGTGTTTTTGCATTAAAAATTGGTTTTACAGAAAAAAAGATATGTTATATTGTACCTTGTACAGTAGCAGCAGATGGGGATTTTACTCCTCATTCACTACAATGTGCTGATAGCACAGTGTAATGAATAGGTTAACCCGAACACCCGAGGCTACCATGGCGATGGATCCTCGGAAAGCCGCTTGAAGCTTTTTGAAGCCCCCGGTGGCGATCAGCAGGAAAACACCCATGATCGGTGCTGGCACCGATCGTGGGTGTTACCGGTAAGCCTTTGCTGCAATATGCAGCAAAGACTTACCGGCTATGGAGAGGGCTTAGCCCGTGAGCCCTCTCCATGCTCCCGCACTCGGCATGTGCTACAACTGATTTGATCATGATAAACTGTAGAGTGCGCCAAGTAAAGGCCCTGTTGCTCAAATGTGTAACTATACCTCCGTTTGTGTAGTTAGTAGTCTGGGTGGGTCTTTGATCCTGGCAAGTGCTCTGGGTGGGTTTTTAATCCTGAAGAGATTTTCTGCTCTCTGCATTGAACTGAGCCACAGCCCCTTCCCTCCATTATGAGTGACTGCTGTAAGTATGTAAGTATTAAAACAAAATACTGTTACAGCTTTTACTTTTAGCACAAGGAGGGGCCGTGGACAACACAGACAGCAGAAAGCTCTTCAGGCTGAAATAAACGCCCAAAGCATTTGCACTTGAATATAACTTCATATTTCACTGTCCTGCCAATACTACCAATATGCACAAAGCTATAGTTACACAGTTGTCCAAGGCCAATAACTAACACTGCAGCACTGTAGGGTCACAACTTCTGACGGATTCCCTTTAAAGTCTATGGGGAACAGGAAACCTCCAAATTTGTGTTATGCTTTCCTTAACATATAAGTGCTTAATGGAAAACCCCCAACCCAAGTGTGAACTGGGCCTACAATCCACCTGAAAACCATGGGGGCCTTGTGTATCACAGTGCCTCAAATTGTCTTCTTCCTAAAGTGCATCCTGTGACCTTCTCTTCTCTAGGTTACTGATGCACATATAGCGTCTGTTCACAAGATGTAAGGAAACTTCATCAGACCTACAAACATCAATTAATCTTGGACACTTAAGAACCTGTCACCTGAGCACCCCTTGTCACTTCTTGGACTAATTTTGGTGGCTACTAACCACTGAACCACCTTCCATATAAGAGATCGCTCGACTCAGCCATCAAGCCGTCACCATTTGTCCCTTGTCAAATTTGCTAATATCCTTCCGCTTGCCCATTTTTGCGAGACATCAATAACGGACTGTTCAGTCGCTGTCTCATATTTCGCATCCCCTGACAGGTGCCATTGTCACAAGATAACAAATGTTATTCATTTCTCGTCAAGGGGTTTTTATGTAATGGCTGATTTATCCGTACAAAACAACATAATAGGTAGATGTTGAAATACTAATTGAATGAAAATTACTTATATCTGCCTGGAAAGCACCAAAAAGTCTCCATTCACCATGTATATACCAGGGACTGCCTTGTGTCCTTGTTCAACAAATGCAGATTTCTCCCCCAGCCACCATCAATCCAAAATCACTGATCAGAGGCAAACAGCACAAGATCAAGGTACACGGCCACTTAACAAGGCTGGAGAAGGAGGCAGCTCAGACACTTGTGAGATTAGAAACATTTAACAAGTCTCTGGGGTCTACTCCAGCGGACCCCCCCTCCCTTCACAAGCCCCTATCCTGCCCCTCTAAAACCTGAAAAAGCCATAATTGCTAAGCTATTAGCATGTTCTGCTCTCTCTGTTGCTAATCTCTTAACATAGGAAACAAATAAACCCACACGAGTGGAGAGATTATCTGCGAGAGACGCTGGCCCCTGTCCTGCACATCACACAGATACTGAGACCTCCGGCATCGACTGGCGCCCAGCGTGTGATAGCACAGAGACCATAAACGCTGCTCGGAGGATCATTATTAAAACCCATGTCATATGGGGAAATACACTGCTGATACTCCACTATGCACCAGTACCAGGATGCTGCAAAATCCTCCCTATACAACAGAACATATAGGCACCTACATGGTGGAGATGGCTCACAGGCGAATCTACTTTCGTTATCTTTGGTCAACCTTGAGACCCTCAAATTGAATGTGAGAAATACATTTATACATAGGAGACGCGGCTTCATGTGCTCCTTGCCATATAATCCGCCTTAACCCTTCAAGCGCCTACATGATGTGACACCGAGACTGTTTTGCAACGTATTGCCAGCCCCCCCAGATCCACCGAGGGAAGGGTTAACGTTGCTTCCCCTAATTATGTTGCATCTTATTGCCATACACTTAATTAGCTGCATTAATGTGATTTCTTTTTACATAGGCAAGCAATTAAGGGCTATGATTGAGTTTCATTCAATTAGCCTCAACAAACATGCTAATTGATGTCCCAGATGCAAATGAGATGTGGTGAGATAGAGTGGCGCACACTGCGTGGTGGGAGGGGGGATCTTTGCTGGGAGAGTGGGGTCTCTGCGGGGTCTGGCTGCTGTCTTGCACCCCATGATTGTCATCTCAAGGGGGGCCCTAGCTCTGGGATTGGGAAGGGGGTAAGGGTAAGGAGAGCTGGTAGAGACATATCATCAGACCCCCAGGGCAGCTTAAAGCTGCAACAATTAGCTGGTGCAGACAGAAGGGGAAAAAAAAGAAGCCACATAAGACAATTGCATAGTGCAGTCTGCTGTGCCTCTACTAACATGGGGTTATGTGTTATGGCTCTCCAGAGTATACGGAAAGGGATTAGCTCAATATTGCGACTGATACTATTCAGTCCTGGAGCTGGAGTGTATATAATACATAAAATATATATTATATATAGAATATATATTCTACTAAATTTCTATAGTTTGTTTAGTAAAAGTTTTGTAGAATGTAATGCACTTTAAAAATTTCATTATCTGGACATACGAGGGTTTCCAATATGTTCCACGAGCATCCCTTATACTAGGTTTTCAGACACAAGACTCATCTAGTAGAGAAGGGAGGGGGGAGAAAAAAAATCCCATAACCTCTTGGCATAACGGGGAGAGAAGTGGGGGCTCACTCGCCTTTTGCTTATTGAGTTTAAGGCATTACACGCAGCATCACAGAGGGAAGCAACACTAATTTTAATGCCATAAAATGCTCTAAAAGTGCCCCAGGCCCCGGCTACGTGGGAGCTACTTGCACCTAAATAAGACACGGTTCATTTCCTCTGCAGCTTAGCCTAATGTAATCAGCAGCCTGGAGACGTGAGCGCCACTGAGCAGATAGAGAGGGGGGACACCGCCAGCGGTCTGGGGGGCCGCCGACAGATTGCTGTTGATTAGAGAATTTTTCAGTTTTGACAAGGATGTAATGAAGAGCTTGTGGAGTTGTTCACCTGAGGAGGGGGCAGTTTGCGAGGACGTCACCACTGAAGCCTCCTATTAGAGCCGAGCAGCAGGACGGACCGGCCAGGGCACAAATTAACACTTCAACACATGGAATCGCACTCCCCAAACATTGGCTTAACATAAGAACCTATATCAGGACTCACTCTGCGATACTCTCATGTCCAAATGTACAAAGCACACTAACCTGGCTACTACTAAGTGTACCACCATAATTGGAAAGTTCTCATTGAGGTAATGTTAGATCAGCAAAAGTAAAACGCATACATCTCTCTATAATAGAGCTCATAAACCCCTTGTGGTTTGGTCAGTACGTACCCTGGCATCTAAGTGGTTTGCTGGGTTCACTCTTTTACCCTGGTGGCCCCAATAGTGGGATTCTATAACAACCAGAGGCTCAACAATGGCCTCTGGGTCTCCCATTTACCACTGGCTACCTGCACATGACTCAGAGTGTGGGTCCATGTGTCAGTGCGCCTTCTGTTAAGAAAGCAGATAGCACACGGATGAAAACAATGGGGTACATTTACTTACCCATCCCTGCACGATTCCTGAGGTGCGGTCCCCGACTCCAATGCACAGTTGGCGCAATTCGCTAAGATCGTGCGCCCGTTACCCTGCATGTGTCGCATCTTCTTCTTCCTGATGCATGTAAGTGCTTGATCTTGTGATACAAATTCAAAGTTAAATCCAGCGCTTTGTCCGAATCCGTCGGATCGTCAGGTGGTGCCACCTCCCCATTTCTGTTGCATGAAAGCCGGCGCCGATGCGCCAAAATGTGATCAAGCGCGATGCGATCCCCAGAAAGTCAAAAATCCCAACGAAAATGCGGGACCCTTAGTAAATAAGCCCCAATGTTCTAGTGTATGTGAAGTAAGGGAAAGCCTACAGAAGTTCTCAAAATCCCACAGAAGGACTAAAAGATGAAAAAACAAAATCCTTTTTTTAAAAACTAACAATCAAAACAGAAGCAAAACTATACAAGATGGCTACTTCCGGATTCTGTGATGTTCTGTACAGTGCACAGAATATAAGAAAATTGCATTTTTGTTTTGTAGATCCACGTCCCAAAAAGTGAAATTAAACGTGATCAAAAATTTTCCTGCACCAAAATAGTTGTAAATGAACACTACTCTTACACGGCTCCATCACCGGAAGGATAAAACGACTGAATTTCACTGTAATGATGAGGACACAGAGAACAACATCATCTTGCTTTGTGCTGGGAGGTGTATGACGCACAATTCACCCCCTTAACGGCCGGACTTTTTTTTTTTTTTTTTTTGGGTTTCCATTGTTTTATTCCCACCCTGCAATAGCCATAACTACTTTACTTTTTACGTATAGAGCTGTATGAGGGCTTATTTTCTGTGGGATAGATTGTACTTCATAGTGTCAGCATTTAATATTCCATGCACCAGGCTTTGTTTTTATGGCTTTATCTGTGCGCACCAAATGACGCCTCCCCTTTATTCTTTGGGTGGATACGATCACAGAGATACCCCTTTTATTTAGGTTATATCAGGTTTTCAAACATTTAAACGATAGTAGAATCATTTGTACGAAATAAAATTTCTTTGTTTCTCCATATTCTGATGCCAGTAACTTTTTCATACTTCTTTGTAGGGAACTGTGGCAGGTGTAATTTTTTGTGGGACCAGCTGACATTTTGATGGCTACCATTTTGAAGAATGATCTTTTAATCACTTTTTGGTAATATTGTTGTGTGTTCAAAAATGTAAACAAGAAGTGGCAATTTGGACATTATTTTCCGTTACAGGGTTTACCGCCGGAAAAATAAACTTAGATTATGAAACTCATATTAAAATAAACAAACACAGTCATACACATGTCTGCCGTGGTATTGCCGTGTTCCAAAATGACCGATCTATTAAATTATAAAAACCATAGGGGGTATAGCTCCACTGCTATAGAAGAACCGAGGTCCATTTCAGACCTACTTTATAACTGCATTAGTCTTGGCCTAAACCAGCAAAACAGAAATAGCTTAGTCAGCTGGTTCTGAAGAAGAATCTCATATCTAAAAATCTCTCTCTCCTGACGTATCTGTTTCAGTAAATAATGGTCCCCTACTTAAGGACACCTGACTTACAGATGACACCTAGTTAAAAACAGACCCCTCTGCCCCCTGTGACCTCTGGTGAAGCTCTCTGGATGCTTTACTATAGTCCCAGGCTGCAATGATCAGCTGTAAGGTGGCTGTAATGAAGCTTTATTGATAATGCTTTGTCCAATTACAGCAAAAAAATGTGAAAATCCAGTTCTCACTGGGGCAAAAAAAAAATGTCTGTATCTAAAATTATAAAATATACAGTTTCGACTTACATACAAATTCGACTTAAGAACAAACCTATGGACCCTATCTTGTATGTAACCCGAGGACTGCCTGTATAATCATTATTTTCTAATACCTGTGCTGTATGGTCCATTTGTCATTCCTTCTAGACCTGACAAGTGGGCTTTAACTTACTGGGGTTTTGTCTCTAAACTATCCAATCAGGTTAGGAGGGTAGGGGCACACTGTTCAACAAGAGGAATGTAATTTACACATAAAAATTCAGGAGGCATTTTTTTATTTGCATCCAAATTTGATTTCTATATTGGAAAACAGGGCTCTAAATTGCCAAAAGACACATATTTAAACCTTTTTACAAAATCATCACAAATTTTTGGACCTATAAAAGCTAAATGGTGACATGTAAATAGAGAACAGCGTCATATGTTAAAAGCCACATAAAACCTGTATCCTTCTACATCAAGTCCGAGCATCAGCGCGTTATGTAATAGGGCCGTAGCTGTATGTGTATGTGTAGCTGTATGTGTATGTGTAGCTGTATGTGTATGTGTAGCTGTATGTGTATGTGTAGCTGTATGTGTATGTGTAGCTGTATGTGTATGTGTAGCTGTATGTGTATGTGTAGCTGTATGTGTATGTGTAGCTGTATGTGTAGCTGTATGTGTATGTGTAGCTGTATGTGTATGTGTAGCTGTATGTGTACCGACATGTGAACAGAGTGTAAATATAGACTTACATGTAAACTGGGGTGATAGGTGAGGACTCCATTGTCACTCAGAGTTACATACTTCTTCTTCCATTCCTTGTTTAGGGACTTTCCGCTTCGTTTTAGTAGCATACCCTAAAAAAGAAATTGTAGACGTTAAAGACATGCTACTATACCGGAAGTAGACAACTGAACTAGTTTTTCAGTCAAATTTCCTAAAATGGTTACATACTGACAAATATAAATGAATTTTCTATATACTCCTCCAGAAACTTGTCAGAGAGATTTTTTTATGACGTTCATAGAATTCAGTGGCAGCTGTACACCTTGCAATGCACGGAGCTCCCCCTAGTGGTGGCTAAAGGCATCAGGAATCAGGAAGATTGTAAGAGATTTATCACTGTGGTTAACACACAAAATACATGTTCAGATCAAAGGTATGAAGAAAAATAAACTTCTTCTCATACCATGTACTAATAATCAAATCTTTGCATGAAAAGTAGCCTCCCAGGCTCCACTCCAGCTTTATGCACGCTTTATCATCTCTACTGGGCTGAAGAAGGAAATGCCATTGTGTTTGCTCTCTTTTGACCATCAGAGAAAGGTTCATAAACCACAGCCAGGCCACAGTTTTCCAGGAATAAATTGTCCGACATAAAGAGCTATGATAGAACTTGTATCATATATATGTATAGTGCACTTTTGAAAAAAGCTAAAACACATAGGGGCAGATTTATGAAAAGTGTCCTAAGGTTAGACAGTGCAGAGTTAGACTAGACAGTCTTATTCTGCACCAGATTCATATAAGTGTCTGATGCTGGGTGATAAATCTGTATGGTTGTTTAACCCCTTAGTAATGTGCAAAATGTTTGTATGCCCCGTTTTGAGGGTCATACCTTTTTTTTTTTTTGCGTGCTACCTTAAGATTTTTTGGAATTTCCAAGACACATAGAGCTAGTTGAAACATAATAAAAGTATAAAGATTTTTTTTCATTTTTAGCTTTATTTGGGGTTAAAATTGGAAAAAAGGCGCTTTTTTTGGAATTCATAGTAAGTAATGAACATTATTAATGAATTCCCTATTTACTTTTGGTTATTTTGATATATAATCTGTATAGTCTCGGGCAAACATTGGCATTTAGTGATGTACCGGGGGATTTGTTTATTATATTGGGAAATGTGAATGTATTTTGCATGTTTTTACCTTATTTTGTCCCTTATGAGGTCATAAAAGACCCCTGGGAAACAGTATAGAGCTGGTGGCTCTTCTCCCTAGCAGCGTCTAAAGATGTTCCTGCAGACTCCAGTCCTGACGGAGTTAAGAGTGTCTGGTCACACTCTGCACCTCCTATTAGTTGGCTTACTTTACTCCAGAAAACTTATGATGGTTGATGTCACACATGGCGTTTTTTGGCCCGTTTTCAGTTAGTGCGTTTTCAGATCGTAAAAAAAAACCTGCATGCGTTTTTGTCAGTTTTAAATTGCGCAAATTCTGAAAAAACTGACAAATCCGTATGCATTTTCAAAAACCGCATGCGTTTTTTTTAAGATCTGAAAAGGCACTAACTAAAAACGGCCTAAAACCGCCATGTGTGACATCACCCCAAGACAAAATTCTGTCGGGTCAGCAGTAATTTTGTTGCTCCGCCCATTATGGTGGGAAACCACGCCCACTTTTTATAGGTCATTCCCTTTTGTTGAACTAGTCGTAAGAGAGTCAGAGAACTGTCTAAAACCCATTATAAATGTGGTGCAGATTTACTGCAAATTACGATAGAATTGTGACGTGGACAGATTAATAAATCTCCCTCAAAGTGGTGAGCATTCTCCAGATTGTTCATTTTTGGCCGGACAAATTGTTACGTGTAACCATAACCCAGTACCTAATGGAAACAGAGCAGGCTGTCAGTATAAGGCTATATTCACACTGCCGTTGCCCGCCCGTACCGTACCGTAGCGGGCAACGGCAGTGTACGGGGAGAGGAGGAGGAGGTGAGCGCAGCTCACCCCCGCCCCTCTCCATAGCAACCTATGGCGCACGGCCCCGTATTACGGGAAAAGATAGGACAGGTCCTATCTTTTTCCCGGGTACGGAACGGTACGGTGCCGCACGTGTGCTGCACCGTACCGCTCCCGTAGGGTGCCGTGCGCCCATAGGAGTGTATGGGGGACGTATATCGGCCGTATATACGTCGGCCGTATATACGTCCCCCATACGTTCGTGTGAATGTAGCCTAAGCCTTTCTTAGTAAATACTTGTACAATACAAAACTATCATTATGATAAAAGCGCGGTGACAAGCAGATTGCCAATGATAGACTGCGTTCAGGCCCTCCATACAGATCAGGGCGGAAAATCTCTACCCCAGGTATGCTCCCCAGTCTGAAATGAAGCGATTGACATAGTAGGGAGATGTTCCCCCCCAGGCTGTCACAACAGAGCGCTCACACTCCTGCATGGGAACACAGTTCAATAGCAATTATTTACCAGCAAAGATTTATTGATCCGGCTCTGCCTGCAGAGGGAGAGGTTGGTTGCGTTAAGACTGACCAGGGGCAGGGAGGAGCTGATGATATGCGACGGACGATGGAGACAGACTAAAAATCACATAGGATTTAGTGTGTCAGTCCCCATTACATATCATCCTGGTATCTATATTTCTCCAAATAAGTTTGTGTCTAAAAATGGATGTGCCAGACAGGGTTTCAGACTGATGTCCCCATTACCACCGGCACCATGGATAGAATAGATAGTGAGGGGTAAAATGGCTGCACAATAGTGGTGCAAAGGGACAGAAAAGGGTTAACTCTCCAATGTGTGGACCATGAGCTGTGATGTAGTTAATCACACCTCTCCACCTTCTGTTGGCAATATTTCTGTCTCCGAGAAGGTGGCGGTGGGGGGGTTGCTGAACATTACGCTTTCAAAGAGCCGTCCATGGCTGGCATAAGCCCAGGCGGGGTGCTAAGAGGGAACTTGTTATTGTCAATGCCCTATTTGCTAAACCTGAGAAACAAAAAAAAAAAAAAAAAGAAAGAAATAAAACAATAAAAGGATGTTGGTGGCCGGGTCACATCACCTCAGTGACCCCTCTGTCATTACCAACATCTCACCGCTGGGAGGACATCACACGGGCGCCAGCTTCAAAGAGCCCGGCACAGGAGCACAGCTAATGACAAGCAAATCCAACTCAAATGCCACTAATTGGCTAAACCGCTCACCTCTCCAGAGCGCAGCAGTAATTTACAATAATAAAGAGAGGGGGGAGCACGCACCCCCTACACACACACATTGGAAGAATGATAGATACATTCCAATTTGGGCTAGCCGCAGATATAGAAACACAAGAGGAGGGAAGAGGTGATGAGGATAGAGGGAAAATGAAGGATAGAGAGAAGATGGGCAGAGGTGGACGCCACATTCTTATTCATCTCCTTCTACTTGCTTTGCAGCTGTAAAAGCCAACTATGGAAAGATTGCAGACAGAATAGAGGAAGCTGTAGATTTGGCCGGAGAAATCATGGCTTGGGTGCTGTCCATGTGCGGGTGCATGGTCACATCACTTGTCATTGCTGGAGGTTTTATGCACTTGGCGCAGCCAATTCACCTCTGGTGCCAAAACACAGGATGAAGCCAAATTCATTACTTTATTGGTGGAGTAGGGTTATATGTATACTGAATGGGTGTATTATCATAATATAGTAATCCATAAGGGATGAACTTTCACTATTAACACCTTAAAGTGTGACAAATTGAATAAATGAATAGCGCAGATTATAATAGTAAGCTTTGTAATATACTTTATTAAGGAAATCTGTCTGTGTGTCCTTCTTTTTCCTCTGCCTTTCTTCCTTATGTAAGCAGTTGGTGTAAATAAGCTTTTTGTCCTGTATCCACTAACAGCTGCAAGATAAAGGGGCCTGATAAAGTGTCTGATGACTTAACTCTTTAAAGATAGTCCCTGGATAGTTTAATCTTACAGAGCTAAATCATTAAGGGAAATAGGTTCTAGGTGAGGAAACAGTTAATCATTAGCTAATCTTCTCCTTATCTATGCACTGTGTACATGATTTGAGATACACTGCTCGCTACAGGAGAAAGAAGGAGCAGAAACTGCTTTACTTAAGTATATAACAAAGTTTACTATTATCACCTATCCTTATTGCTTCTGAATAAAAATTGCTTTAGTGGATAAGTCACTTTTTAAGGGCCCATCCAACACGTTTTTGCAGTTCGTTCTCTTGTACATATATTTGCGGGTAACTTAGACCTCTATTTTGCTTAATGGATTCTTAATCATTGATGTTATTTTCCTAGTGCTGTATTTGTATTGTTGTAATTCTCAAGTCCTGGTGTTTTGCATTGATTACATTGAAAAACACTGGGTGCTTGTTACATCCGGTTCTGTTGAGACACCCTGATCCATCTGATTTGCGTTCTGAAAATCAATCCAGATGGAATGTGTGAATGCAGACTATTTGGTATCCTATACATAGGAGAGGTAATATTGTGATCAATTGGGGTCCAACCCTCTAGGACCCCACAAATCACATAGTAGAAGGTTTTATTTCTCCTAATGAAAGGAGTGGCAGGCCAAGAATAAACGCTGCTACACTATTCATGCTCTATGTCACAAGACTAAAAACTCCAGTATAAAGTTTGGGAACCCTCGATCTGGTCTTGTAGATTGTGGATAGCTTTAAAACTAAAGAAAGGTTGTCCGCACATAGACAAATGTAGGTCTACTATTCGCTTTTGTTAAGCTGCAATACCAGACACAGTCTGAGAAAAAGAGAGGCACTGTTACTGGAATGAAATCTGAAATTTGAGTACGTTGTGTTGGGGGTCTTATAAAGAGCCTCTGTTCCAGATTCTAGCAAATATACTACAGGGTAAGAAACAGGGGCCAAATGAACCCATTATTATCGATGGTCCACTGGGTGATGTTGGTCGTCCGGACACTATTTTGTTATGCTTCTAAACAGATATAATATAGATGAATGACCGTTTCTTATGTTGAGGTACAAAAATCAGTAATAATCAGGACAGGATGCATCAATGTGTTGTCAATAGAGAAGGTAATAATGATAGACTACTTAAAAGGTAAGAATAGACCACGTCAGACACTGTGCTGCTTCTTATCACTGCACCTTCATCAGAAATAGCCTATAATAGAAAAACCATTAAACCCCAGCAGAAGGTGAAACCTGAACCTTGGGAAGGTCATTACCACCCACCCGTGTCCACAATCATTCCAACCTGGGGTCCATTACCATGATGCTCCATCACCTGCCCCTCCTGCTGTCCCCTCCTTATCTCTCCCAAGGCCAACAATTAAAAGAGCCATTTTCTCCCAGCTTGAGACCCACAGGCCGGATGCAGCAAGCCCCTGCATGACAACTGCGCCGTGTGCTACACTATACACAAAATATACATTTTAAATATATTTTTCGGACAACACAATACAAGTCATATAAATATTTTGGGTGCAAGTATCTGTGCCGATGAACTATGCCCCAACACCCATGACTACCATACCAAAACGAACAGGTAACGCTACACACTTTGCGCATTATGTGCAGATTTCGCACTTATAATTTGTTGCGGAAAATCCACTATTTGTTATCTAATAATTATTGTGAATGTCATGGAAAAGGCAAAATAGACTATCCAATTTTTTCGGTATGACACTTATTGTGCAATGCTGAAAATAAACGCACCTGTGACTATTCTGTTTTTTTGTGTGCGTAAAAGCTTTCTGCAAAATTTTTATGAAATGCGCAATTCTTAAAAAATAGAGGTAAAAAAACGTGTGGAAATGACCCATGTAAATCTTTATCCAAAATGTACTGCACGTAAGATAAATCCTTGTTCTTCCTACAAATTTTTGGAACTGGACTGGGGTCTCATAACCAAGTACTGCTTAAAGTATCAAGGAGTATAGGGACACATTCTATTGACCTGTAGAACGGTAAAATTTGGTCAAATGAAAATTTCTAGGAAGAATAACTGAGGAAATTAATTTAAAAAAAAATTTTTTTTGCATTCAATATTTAATAACGTAGACAAATCCTCTTTAGAAATCTAAGGATTCTGTAGCCCTTATACAATATAAAAACAGCTACTGTGACTATGTAGACTACTGGGAACATTGCATTTAAGAAAAAAAGAATTCAGTGTTCTAGTCATTGACTATGGTAGAATGTAATGCATGAGATTATCCCTTAGTATGGGGGTGTGTGATCAGGGAACCCCAGGTCGTGCTTTGTCCTGACAGGCGCCCGCTCTCCCCGTTGTGCCTCGGTGCAGGATCCCAGCCCCAGCTCCTGCTTCCCTCATCATTAATTCTCTGTCTCCTCGTTCGCAGCTATCTGCCTCTTGTCATGAAGATGAAAGTGACATTATGCTTCTAACATTAAAATCATTTGATACACAATGTTTTACGAGAAGGACATTTAATGGCTCATTTAGCACAACAGTTATTAGATTTTAGTCAACAATTAAAGGGTGGCAGGATAAAAAAGCAGGGTCTGCTCTTTTTTCGCTCTTCAAAATATACATCTTCACAGCTCCTTACACATGACAGCTCCGGCGCCTAGAACATGAACATTATACCGGAGCTCAGATTGATACCACGCAGCTCGGGAGGCTGCGGCATGCAATCTATAATGGGAACCACTCTCGCCGGTGTTAACTACTTAACCGCTGGGGCATATAAATCGCACTACGACGTTCGGTGACCTGCCCGTATTAACGCCAATCCACATACTAATAATTGCGTCAAAGATTCCCATACTGCTCCGTGCCTCTCTGACCCATTGGGATCTCTTTGCAAAAACATCCTCACCCCAGAGGTGGCTGCATCCCCGACATCCCTCATCCCCCCCTTCTCCTTCTGACACAATGAGTTTGATACTGTCATTCATCTCTCTTTGCATCTCGGCGGAGCGCACATTATCTCACATTGTTATTAGCAAATACAAATGGAAAACAAGGACAGACGCATTTATAACTAACTGGAGGGGCTCCGCGCGCCCTCTTCGAGTGCCATACAGACGGTTTGGAGAGCGCCCTGTGATTTTTCACGTCTTTTCTAATCTAACCTGGATTTCATATTCAACGTCTAATGCCATGCGGAGTGCCAAACCCAATTTGTTTGATAATTCTCCGGCCTTGCACATTCGGTGCACTTATTTCTGCACCAATAACTGTCGGGCAGCAA
Source organism: Engystomops pustulosus (assembly GCF_040894005.1). Taxonomy (NCBI): domain Eukaryota; kingdom Metazoa; phylum Chordata; class Amphibia; order Anura; family Leptodactylidae; genus Engystomops; species Engystomops pustulosus. Next base: position 81,279,720 of record NC_092418.1, read on the forward strand.
TTAACACGAGCAAATAAACACGAAACTCCCACGTTCCTCTAACAAGCATTTCTAACTTGCCTTGATGGCGTATGCTACGATTTATTTACAGGCAGCTCTGTAATGTCTGGGGATCGGCGCTAGTGCTAACTCTTTGCTTCTCAATTCCACGCTAATTAAGAATTAGTTGATAAAAGAAATATCTGCCGGTTAACGCTTTCTGCGCCAGAAAATTATTAGAACCAAAGAAAATATTGACCCTGAAAGTATAAATAAAAATTATTTCTATCTAGACATGTATGTTTGTTTTGTTAAAGGAAAAAAAAAAGGCTAGAATAAAGTGCATCACCACTTCTGCCGACCCTACCGTCCGCAGGGCAGAGACCCACATACGCACCCCCCCACCCCCCCGTATACTGACAGGAGCTACCCAGAGAGCAGCTAATGGGATTAAACGCCGGCTTTAATTTTAATGAACAAAGTTGCCCGTAGCAACATAAGCGGCAGCGGAGGCTCCGTTATCATTAATAAAGCCCAGACAACATTAGAGGCCCGACAAGAGCACAAAATAAAAACGAGAAGAAGCCCCCGGCCCCCCACCTCCCGCTGGGCTAAATTGGCTGCCCAATTTTTCTTAAGTGTCCGCACTATTTAGAAGGCAATTTATTAATTTTTGTCATCCATTGTCACTTTGACAGGCCATCACTTCCCCATCCCGAACTTTACAGAAAACTAATTGAAGGACTGGCAGTATTTATGAGGGATATTATTTATCAATTACGTCTGATAATGATACTCTGCCCTGCTACCTTCCCCAGCCCTCCCCCGCCCTCTCCTCTCCCTGCAGGCCTGGAACGTCACATTGCACAATGACAGACATATTGTACCTCTGAGGGCAGTGGCACGGGGAGAACACCAATCTCTGTCACACCGGATAAGGGACACTTCTACCTACTTCTAAATTCTTCACCAACTTGCATAATCTTAGATCACCAAGGTGCGGGATTGATGTTCAATGTATCCACAACCACCTAAGCTCCAGGTATTTATATATTAGAGTTTAAGGATAATACTAGTTTCCTGATGAAAATCAAATCACAAACAAACAGAACAATAAAAAAAAAATAAGGACATTGGAAAACAATTCTCCCTCTTTCGGATGAACTATATTAATTCATTATGGAAATCTGACAATATCATTATGCATTTAACACTAGGACATTTTTCTGGGACAGGAAGTTGTTAGACCGCCCACTGGACTCCTAAGCCTTGAATGCGCAGATACTGCAATAAATAGGTTACTCATAGATTTAAAGTAGAGATGAGCGGACCAAACATTCCCGTTCCCCCTGACCAATCATAGACATGGCTGGTTGCGACGGATGTCAATTTGGCTGGCAAAATCGTCCGGGTCACGTGCCCAAATGTCAGGTCCGCTCATCTCTAATTGTAAGCTCTTGAGAATAGGGCCCCCCTCCTATTGTTTAATCTGACCATGTTATTATTCTGTAATATCTTATTTTATTTGCATAAGTACCCCATGATCTGTAAAGAGCTGCGGAATAAGATATTGCTGTATAAAATTTAGTAATACAATTATTAAAGAATATTGGATCTTGACCCTCAAAACTATATATCATTATGTACAGCTTCTCCTGCACTATGAACGGCCTGTGGATTGGATGGCATTTTTAAGGTGCCCACACACCTGTTCCTCTGGTCTCATGGATTTACAAATTGATTGGCAATAAGAAACGTCTTGTCGACTGCCACTTTAAGATGTGACAAGGTTTTCTTGTCATCTCTGGATGGAATCATATCCCTCTATCAATAATCCTCTTGTAGGAACTACTGTACAGATCATTTTCTATCAAACAAGATAAGAAAGGAAGAGGTAATGGACAGGTGGCAGAGTGCGTCCAATCCCCAGACGAGAGCGGCTGGCCAGGAACAGCCCGGACCTCTAGCCTGTATGAGTGAATGGAGAGAAGGGCGACACTGTCAGGAGCGGATGAGTGCGAGATACAAGAAAATAAAAGAAAAACACAAAAAAAAGGGGTCATGAGAGATAATGGAGAAAACAAATTGTAGCGAGAAGATTACGGCACAGAGTAAAGTGCATAAGAATGTATGGATGGAGGGAAGGAGGGGGCCGGGGGTGTTCAGAGATAAACTTCCCCCTAATCACAGAGGGATCAATCAAAGCAGAGGATTCTCTCCTCAGTCTGTGAGTGATAAGACCCCGAGCAGACATGCTCTGAATGACGCTCATTTGCAGCTGTATTGTTGGTGGGAATGAAGCAGGAGATGGAGCCATGGGTGGCCTTTGTGATGGGGGTAGACTGATTCTAGGAGGTGTAGGTCTGATGGACTCTAAACTTCCCCAGCCATTGTTGGGAGATGTCACAAAAGCATCAGGCGGCTCCATGAGTGACACAGGGGGACAGTGCTAGGGGAACTATCGCAGCAATGGATCGGAGCATCACCCTGCGGTTCACTCCTTCAGCTCATCCATCATCACCCTGGGGACACAGGGAGGGCCAGTGGCCAGACATGGCCGCAGATAAGTGCATGCAGCAGCCAGGACAAGGACAGAGAAGGGCAGGCCCTGGGGACACAGAGAGACAGAGACTGCGATAAAAAAAAAATTTCTTTTCTACAAGCGTGTTATCTGATGAGGGTTCTGGGTAATTAATTATAAACTCAATTACCTAACGCTTACTTCAGCACTCTCTATTCATTAAGAGATAAAGCTTGACTTGCTGATAAGTTTCTGTTTCCCTACAGCAGAGGGAGCAGAGTCCTTATATTACCAGGAACATGGCAGGAATGACAGACATAGGGGGCAGCAAGGGAGCACAAGAACCGACACCATAGACGCCGAGTTCACGTCGGATCACGGATTTACAACAAAGCTGTGTCTACACACAAGCAAAAAATTATTGATTATTAATGGAAGTAACCGCTCCCCAAAAACATGACTTTTCCTGTCTTCCATGAGATGCGGAAGGCGGAATTTCCAGTGTCCTTCTCGCAGGGAGTCGTGACGGCGGGTCGTTAGTATTCACGGGAATAATTAGGGCTGCAGTTAATTTCATTAGAGGCTCCGCTGCTAAATGAAGCAGATTATGAGACACCTTTTTATTACAAGCCGTGAAATTACAGCCTGTCAGCTGCCAATTGCAGACTAAAACAAATGAATTACGGTGTAAATAACGCGGGGAGGTGGTAGTAAGCGCCGACACCGTACGGCTGATGAGAGGAGGAGGAGTTATGGCACCTGCACCTCTGTAGAGATGGGTTACCCCTACAAAAACTTCCCTCAAAATACAGAAATTAACCCTAACAAATATACAGATCTGCCCTGCAAATCTGTGCCCGGGGAAGGGGCTTGTTGGCAGTTCCACCTTTTAAGAGCTGAAATACAAGGCAGGACGCTGCAATCAGGAATGTACGGTAGCTCCGTGCGCGGAAGGGATGTGAAGTGCTGGCCTTAGAAGTGGGAATCAAAGTGATTTATTCACTGTAGGTTTTGCAGAGACAGATTTGCGCAGCTCTTCCACTCACTCCTTCAGCCACTGTGGGTCTGTACTTGACATGATAATAGCCATTATTACTGGTAATCAGTCATTACTGGGAGGAATGGTCTCTACAGGTGAGGTACTCGGCTCTATTTGCATGATTACATTCACGCCCCTGAGCTCTGAACCTCCAACCTAACTATGTCATCCTGCGGCAGTGCGGCTAATTTAATTCTCAGGGTGACAATAAAATGGCTACCAGTTTTTCACAAAAGAGAACTTTCGTTTATGTCCCCTTCTGGTTAACTTTTTACCACCAGTATCGTTCTGTGAATTGCTTATCTGTAAGAGTGGAACCTACAGAAAGACCTATTTAAAAGATATTATAAATTCACACCTTTTGGTGCGTTTTGTCTTAACAATACTATTAAGTGAATGAGGCCATAAGCTATTTTTAAAGTGCAACTAATCTTTTGACGAAATTATATAAATCAATAGTGCGGATTATAATAGAAAACTTTCTAAAACACTGTAAAAGTGAAATGTGTTCCTATGCCCTTCTTTTTCCCCTACCTTTCTTCCTTAGTTATACATCACGAGTAGAAAACTACAGCACAGCAGAGGTTTGTAGGGTGAACAATGTAATGTCTTTATTTACCCCAATGCAACGTTTCCACCAGTGAACATTCATTTTCAAGAAGGTAAATCATATTTCTGAATATCCACTGAAAATTGAAGAAAATCTACCATTTGCTTTCATGCATTGTGAACCAAAAGTACCTTGAGAATGCCGTAGCTACACTCATGCAGAAACATATCTTGTTTAATCCCTGTGCTGAGTGAAAAACAATTATAAAATGATGATAATGAGGCTCTGTCGCTCTTGTGCCTGGGCTCAGGGCTTCTCCACTCACATTAAGTATGCACTGCACCAGAGGATGATGTATTCACTGTGTTGTGTCTGACAGACAGAAGTAATCAATTGCTGAAACATTCCCCAGCTGCTGTGTATGAGTGATCCCGCTCAGGTTGATTAGTGATGTCTGGAAACTTCAGGAAGGCGCAAGGATGAAAAAAATTATTTAAGCAGCATTCAAATTGGTGTACATCCAAGTGAAAAAAGTAGGCGGACCTACACATTTTGAGCAATTACATTCTTATCTCGTGGTGGCTTTATGAATCATTGGATGCTGACCAATGGTAATCATTGGTGAGCTGACTATTTCTTGTTTCTACAGTTTAGGAAGCTCTGTGTAAAATGCAGGCTGAAAGCAATCCATCTTTCCCAAGATGTTATAATTGTTTTTTTAAGAAAAACCACTCAGCTCTCGGCACTTAATCAAGTTCCTTTATCGCTTAACTCTTTACAGACAGTGACTGGATAGTCTCATCTGCACTTAGAGATTAATTATTAAAGGGCACCTACCACCCCGATTCTACCTATAAAGGTAGAAGGGGTGGTAGGTAGATGGATGGGACGTGAGGATAGCCCTTTTTTGGTCTTTTAGAAAACTTTATTACATGTATACGCTAATTTTTTTATGCGGCTACTGGGGCGTGGAGTAGCTGGACATGAGGCTACTAGTCGCGGCTACTCCACGCTCCCAGTGGCCGCGTTACTCCGCCTACCAGGTAATCTTCGGCGCGCAGCTCCTGGTAGCTGCGCGCCCTCATCTGAGTCCCCCGGCTACTGCGCAGTAGCCGCATAAAAAAATTAGCATATACATGTAATAAAGTTTTCTAAAAGACACCCGGGACGTGAGGATTAGCCCAAAAAAGGGCTAGTCCTCACGTCCCATCCATCCACCTACCACCCCTTCTACCTTTATAGGTAGAATCGGGGTGGTAGGTTCCCTTTAAGGGAAATATTATGTAGGTATGGAAAGAGTAAATTATTAGCCTCCTTATTTGTCTGAAGAAAAAGGACATCAGAAGGCTTACACTGCTCACTAGAGGAAAAAGAAGCAGAAGAAGGGCATAGAGAAGTTGATTTACTTTATGAAGTATATTACAAGGTTTACTATTATCACCTGCTCTATCTATATCTGATATACATAATAAATTGCATCAAAGTTTGAGTTACGTTTTAAGTATGAAAACTTGATGGAAAAATCTTGCAGAAACTCCATGTAAATTCAGTGGCATTCACAGTTACAGTATAGGGTGACAGCATTGTTTATGCTTGAGATATTATATACCCGACATGGCAGTATGTCCACATGTGTCTGAAACGCTGGTCGAAATATGTGCCATAAGAAAGCCCCTGATAATGCAGTTTTCGAGTCTTGTTGAGAATCTGCTCCAATTTATCTACACGCTGCAGATATAACATATCACCATATTTGATACAGACTTTTTCCAAACCACCTAGATGAGATTTCATAAATTCTTATCGATTTTGCCGCAACTGTAAAAGGTTCAGGACTTTCTGCACAAACGTGACACAATATTTCGGTCTCGGGGACATAGACTTTACATCTCCTGATATGAACATGGCATAAGGTGTCAGTGGTTGCTTTCTTGCCATCTTCTTTCAGTTTCTATGATGAACAACATGTTCTACACACACAAAAAAATACAAACATTTGTAGGCTACATAAAGAACTACATCATTGCCCAGACTGTATTCATGCTTCTGCCTCTTATAATGGGCCTGTACCTATCTCCTGAATCCCTGAATAATTGAAGCGCAGTCCGTGTGCCATTCTCGCCATGACATTACAATGATCTATGGAGAAGCTGTGTGGCGGGCACAGATACCTTCAGGGCATAGAGAGACATGCCAGTAATTACTGATAGCCAAGTAGAAGAGTCGGAGAGAATTGTGGGGTTAATCCGCACACAAGTCCTGATCCTGTGTAATAAAGCAGAGTAAATGCGAATACAACCTTGTTTATGAATAATATTAATAATAAAACTCTGTAATCACTCTCGGTAATAATACCACGGCACTTCCTGCGACATGCAAAGGGCCGGGACGCAGTTGTAGTAATCACTTGTCAAGAGCTCAAGGGGCAATTTTACTGGAAAACTAATGCGATAAACCCAGATCACAAAGTATTTCTTGCCTGCAGGCAGCAAAGGGATTAATTTTAAATCAATTTGACTGCCACTAATAATTCATTTCCCATCTGCATAGACAAATATATTTTCAAACTATTGGTGTTGACTAGTCAACATCCGGCTGTAGATTTCAGTAAAGTACAGGAGAGGCCTATGGAGTCAGATACTGTTCACACGGATGTGTTTTTTTATCCCATCAATTTTCCAGAAATTAATTTTTGAATATTCTTGGATTTTGTGCAATCAGCTGTAAGGTTTTCTGTGCCTTTGGTCAATAGCTGGTGAAGATGGACCACCTTTACAAGACAACCCTGCGTGTGCAGCGCTTTTATAGCACACAAAGAATCTGTACGCCATGCCGTCATACGACACTGGAAGGGTGCGGTCACACGGTGCGTTCTTCCGCACTGAAAAAGCATGCGTTTTTGCATGTTTATCATGTGTTGAGCTGGGTTTAATCAGTTTTTTATTCAATCCTGGAAGTGTAAGCAGCAGTGAGAATGTTAACACAGCTGCCTACACTTCCAGAAATAAAGAAAAAACAGGTTCAAACCAGCCCTTAAATGCATGCGTTTTCAGTACGTTTAAATACTCACCAAGAACGGTCTCATAATGCCCCATGTACCCTCAGGTTACATTCTCACCACACCTGTGGACTTTTAGATGGATTCCCAATGTGTCCTTAAAAAGGAGGGCTAACGGTGATGTCACACATGGCGTTTTTAGATCTTAAAAAATGCATGCATTTTTAAAAACGCATGCATTTTCAAAAACCGCATGCATTTTTAAAAACGGATGCATTTTTAAAAACGGATGCATTTTTTAACGCATGCTGTTTTTACGATCTGAAAACGCAACTAAAAACGGCACAAAAACTGCCTAAAAACGCCATGTGTGACATCACCCTAAGACGTGTCTTTGCCACCTCTCTAAAAGCAGAAGGAGGAGGGAAAATCACCAGCAGCCAGTGATTGGCTGCTACTGATGTACAGAGTGTTTCCTCCAATAATGACATCACTGTTGACCCCACTGAGTGGTACATTCAGTGGTCCAGACCAGGGTCTGGGCACAATATATGGCATCCGTCCCCCGTAGCTTCTAATTGCCTCCACCGAGTCTACATGTGGCTCAGAACGAGAGAGCAGGATGGAAAAACGCAGCTTTGCGCTTTCTGTGTTTCCCCAGTATGCAATGTATAGTGGTCAGATGGAGGCACAAAGGATGCAAGTCTACGGATACGCTCAACAAATAAGATGGGAACTTTCCTGGTGTATAAGCTGAGCGTATCCAAAATCAACATTTGAATGTAAAGCCTAATAAGGAGAATCTATTTATAACATGACCTGCAACAGAACAACATTTATTCCTGTGAAATTTCTGACATAATAAAAGGCATGAGAGGGAACAATACAGTCTCCTAGACATCTGCATAACCCACACCTTGTATGGAGCTCTGATTTAGCTGCATACATGAGGCTTACAGCAAAACAAATTGATAGTCAGCACAATTTGTATTGATCAGAAATATATTGTTCTGATAAGATTTACATAAACAAGTTCCTAAATGGACATTCACTCTGAAATCTCTTCTCAATCTGTCTTGGTCTCTCAAGATGGACTGCAACTTAATGAAGCATCAAATTACAGCAATCCACAGGAGTCTATAGAGGAAGTGAGGGACTGAGAGAAGAGAAGAGCTTCCCTACAGCAGGTAAAGCTGCATTCACACAACCATATAGGGGACGTATGTACGGGCGCACACTTGTGGTTGTAAATGCGTCCCCCATAGACGACAATGGGTGCACGGAGCGATATGGTGCCAACCGAACCGTACACAGGAAAATATAGGACATGTCCTATCTTTCCCCGTGTGCACGACCCTACCCCGTGCATCTCTATGGAGAGGTAAGGGGTCACCCCTCTTCCTCTTCAGCACATCGGGTGGGCATATGTTCGTGTGAATTCCGTCTAATAGTGAGTATTCACCTGTCTCCAGACTACTGCATCCATACAATACAGGTCAGTACTTTCTTTTGTGTCCTATTTGCCACTGATGATATCAAAGAGATAAGAAAAATTGTCCGTTCTCTCCTGGTGCAGAGCATGGGAGACATCACAGCAACTAGTTTCCACCCACCAGCTTAGAATTACAGACAGAGCCTGTAGAGGGGACAATTACTACAGAAAAAAAAAAGTTAGGGGCACTTTATTGCTGCCCTAATGGCCCAATGTTCAATGATCAATGTACTTTGAAATTTACCAACTTTCACATTCACCCAAGCTGAACAAGCATAGGGACAGGGGAATCTAAATATATACTGTTGGCTACAATAACCAAACATAATGGGTTTGGCCAATATTGCATTTCTAGGGCAAGTAAAATACCTAGTTAGGCTCAAACGTACAGTACTAACTCTGGTAATGTTTATGTAAAGTCACTGGGAGCACTGGGCTGAAAGCAGGACTCAGGACTTCCTGTGATCTTCTGCGTCCTGCTGACTTCTAGAGGATGGAGTGGGCTGTGAAGGTATTACTGTATGCACGCCTCTCCATCATAGCCACGCTCATATAAGTGGTTGGAGGGGCATGTGGATTTCCTTGGCAGGTCCTGCCAACCACTGCTATGAGATTGCTTATGATATTTGGACATGCAGACAGCCCCCTCTATGCACCAGAAGGCAGCAGGACACATGGTGGTACATTTACTTAGGGCTTTGCGCCGCACTTTAGTCGGACTGTTCCTGTTCTTCATGGCTAAAACGTCTTACACAGGTATTTAAGAAGTGTGTGCACTGCGATTGTGGCGCACGTGACCATTTTGTGACGCAGCTGCGCTGCTTCCATGCGGCAAATATTATTGGGGGGAGCACAGCTTTTTACATTCAAATTGTGTTAAAGGTGCACCACAAAAAAAGCTGGTGAACTCTGTCGGACCTGAGAGGGGAAGCACCAGATTCATGATTTCAGGCGCACGATCTTAGTGAATCGTGTCATGCTGCATTATAGATGGACAATGCACTTTCTGTGAACTAAAGTGACCTGGTAAGTAAATGTGCCCTATGATGTCACAGGAAGTCCAGAGTCCTTCAATCTGGGGGATAAGCCCCCCCCACCCCCCACCTGGCGGGTATACACAAACTTTACCAGTACGTAAGTACTAAATAAGGCACCCCTTTAAGAAAGGTTGGTTATGGATCTGTGTATCAGATTTCAATGAATATGAAATTGAGGATAAAATATCAATAATTTACACCTTAACACCCCTTTAATATCATCATCATCTATTTACAAGAAGATCTGCATGAATATTAGCCCCATAAAATTAGACTCATCCCCGGCTTTTCTATCCAAGGAGTATAAAACACCTTATTAAGCTACAATAGATGCGGGTAGAATTGCTAAGGATATATGCCTGACATCTACTGTACACCTGAATTCCCATGCAATCTGGAATATGTGATCAGACATATGTACATATAGCAGAGACTATAGCCATAGGCGCTTTTCAAACTTTATTTGGTCCTCACAAGGCCGTTGCCCAACATATCAATTTATTCACAATCCCCACAAAAAAAAATATGCAGCCCGTAACAATGACAAACACACAAAGCTTGTTGGTAATTAGCACTTAATTAGTACCAGGGAACAGATGTTGTTAGAGCTTCAGCAGCCACACAGGTTCTGTAAACAATGCTTATAAATCTAAATGAACGGAGCAAGCGCCATGCGCCTGTCAGCGCCGCCTGCGATAGATATGGAGGAGACTGGTCTGCCATGTGCACTTACAGTAGTACCTGTTCTCCCTACAGTACTTACCAATACTGACAGCACCTGTCCGGAGCACACAGACCGTACAAGCAGTATTCATGTAAGGTGCTCTAACCGCAGTATACACTATTGTGTATCTAATTACAATGTATATACAGGCGTTCCTCGACTTAAGGACACCCGACTTACAGATGACCCCTAGTTACAGACGGACCCCTCTGCCTACTGTGACCTTAGGTGAAGCTCTCCAGATGCTTTACTTTAGCCCTTGGGGTGATGTCACACATGGCGTTTTTAGGCCGTTTTTGGGCCGTCTTTAGTTAGTGCTTTTCAGATTGTAAAAACCACATGCGTTAAAAACGCATGTGATTTTAAAAACGCATGCGTTCTTGTCCGTTTTTAATTGTGCAAATTCAGAAAACCGGACAAAAACGCATGCCGTTTTTAAAAACGCACTAAAAACGGCAATGATCAGCTGTAAGGTGTCTGTAATGACATTTTATTTAAAATCCTTTTTCCCATGACGGCACAAAATTTTTTTTTAAAAATCGTAAAAAAAATGGTTATAGGGACAAAAAAATTTTTTGTCTGGAATTAAGATGATAAAATATACCAGTTCTGACTTGCATACAAATTCAACTCAAGAGCAAACCTAAAGAACCTATCTCGTACGCAGCCCGGGCACAGCCTGTATACACTACAAAAAACGACTACAAAACAAATCACTTCTATCAGAATCAGTTTGTAGTGGTATTAATATCAATTATTATATTAGGCTACATGCACATGAATGTTGTTATTGCCTGTGTTCTATCTTTTTTCTAGTGGATGAAAAACCAACACATTCATTTCAAAGGGCCGATGCACAGGTATGTGAATATGAAAATTACAGATGCACACAGGTATCATCTGCGCACTTTCCGTATTTGCAGATCAGTTGCTATTTAACAAGATCATGTGACACTTTAAAGGGCTTCTACCACCATCCAGGAGGATTGCAAACCAAGCATACTGACATAATGGTGTGTGCCCCCTCTGGCAGGATCTGCTCTTCCTTTAGCTTCTAATGCCCTGGTATTTAAAAAAAAAAAAAGGCTTTTAAAACTATGCAAATGAGCCTGAGGGGCTCCTATTTCCATAGGTGTTAATGGGGCCTGGAGCCCCTCAGGCTCATTTGCGTAATTTTTAAAGGTTTTTTTTCTTAAAAATACGACCATTGGAAGCTTAAAGAAGAGCTGATCCTGTCAAAGGGGGCACAACACCTGTATGCCAGTGTGCTAGGTTTACAATCCTTTAACCTGGTAGAAGATGTCCTTGAAGCGAATTTAACAAGCTAGTGACATCATTTGCCAGCCATTTTTTGGGGGGGATTTGCAAAAATGGATGACATATGTTTTGAAGACACAGATTATACACAGACTTTTGTGCGCTGGTAGCGTTAAAAGTCTTTTATTAGAAAAACCCAAAAAATGTATTAAGTCTGGTAAATGTCTGGCGGTTTGCAAGGTTGTGTAGAAATGAAGATAAGTCATGTTATCACAGGTTCCTTTTTCTTTTTAATTAAAGGGTCATAACTGTTAAGAAAATAAAGGTCCAACCTATTGCTTGAGTTTGATTGTCTTGAGGGTACCTCATATAAAAAAGATCTAAATCCAGACATATGACTTTGTGAAGATGTGTATATAGACACAAACATACTGTAAGTGCTAGCGTGTTGTAGTTTTATCATGTGTAAGAGTTTAATGCCATTACTGGAGATCTTCTATTTTCATCAAATGTTTAAAAACACCTTAAAAAGGGGCTTTCCAGTATTTCCTATTGATATCCTATCCTTTTGGGTGAGCAGCCTTTGCACAGATGAGGGGTACAGGCCCGGTACAGCACAGGGTTGGAGGCAGATAGCTCCATGCTCAGTGTAGAGGCCGGGTGAAGTAACTTCAGACTCGACATCCACTACTGTTCAATTCATCTGAATGGGGCCTGGAGAAATCCCTTAATCGGTTTTAGATATAGGGCGGCACGGTGGCTGAGTGAGTAGCACTTCTGCCTTGCAGCACTGGGGTCCTGGGTTCAAATCCCACCCAGGTCAACATCTGCAAAGAGTTTGTATGTTCTCTCCGTGTTTGCGTGGGTTTCCTCCGGGTTCTCCGGTTTCCTCCCACACTCCAAAACATACTGGTAGGTTGTTTACATTGTGAGCCCCATGGGGACAGGGACCAGTTTGACATGCTTTGTGCAGCGCTGCGTAATCTGTGTGCGCTATATAAATAAAGGAATTATAATTATTAATTAGATATATACACATGGATGGAATGGGAGTTTTCAGTCCCAGAAATTCCAGCAACCAATCTGCTGAGTGCAAACACAGCTTAACGTGTACTCACTATTCATATAACGTGAATAAACCAGTAATTCAGTGTCTGTATGAGAGGCGTAGCGCTGTTACGTATATCTACAGGCACTACTAATTCATGCAAACTATATTGAAAATATAACGTTCATTTAAGGATTTTAATGTAGATTCACAAGGAAATGTACCTTTATAAAACCAACATGCTGCAAATTGTAAAATTCATAGGTCTTGTCAATTTTGGATAAACTCTGCTTGGCGTAAAATGCTGCATATTTGACTCGTTCCATATCAGGTGCAATTCCTGACTGCCAGCTTAAGGTGGTACGGGACGGCCAACATGGACTTAGGTTACTTTGTGGATGTGGCAGATGGCGGATCTCAATCATCACATTGCAAACTTTGAAATCTGTATCCAATATCCTCAGTAATCATTGATAAATTCTGCATTTTGGCAGTGTATGGATGGAATTTTAAAAAGTAATAAATAAGGAGCATTGTATTTAAAGGTACTGGATATCTTTACCGATTAGCAGGCTAATCAGCAGCAGACCTTAGGCCATGTTCACACAATGCATTTGAATCCAAGCACACATGGGTGGAGTTAGGTGGAGTGCACATGTTGGATTAGACCTAAATGCTTGTGTTCAGGAACTAGCCACACATGTTTTGCGCAGGTTAAGGGCAAAATACACTCACCGGCCACTCAAGTGTTTAGACCGAAATGCTTGCGTTTGTGAACTAGCAACACGTGTTGTTTGCTTTCAAATACAAGTGTTGAGATCTAAAACGCATCTAACGTGTAGGAGTAGCGCCTACAGATGCGCCTAAAATGCGTTTCTTAATGATATTCATACACACCGTAGGAAACTGGCTTAAAGAGAACCCGTCAGGCAAATTAACCTCCTAAACTAAATATATTTTCATAAACTGCCATTAGAGAGCATTGCCTCTATCCCTTCAATGTCCCTCTACATGCCTGTAAACTTAGGGTGGTGACACACACGGCGTTTTTAGTTTGTAAAAAACGCATGCCCAAAAAAACAGCCTAAAAACGCCATGTGTCAACACCCTTAAGCAATGAGGTCCTAAAGCTGTATGCAAATGACCTGTGAAATGTCCAATGAGTCATTAGCATTTTCAAGCTGTCTGGCTTATTCATGAGTGGGAAGCACAGCCACACCCCCAGTGTTTGACTGACAGCCTGTATAATGGTGTGAGGTATAATGGTGTAATGGCTCCTCCATGTGCTTCCTGGAGCTGGCGCCCCTGCAGTCTGTGTGTGTATAGGAGAGATACAACAGCTCCAGGCAGCCATGTTATAGCAGAACATGTCAGGTACTTGTGTAGCTGATGTCTGTGTCTCACACATGTGTATTAGGAGGATGCAGCATGTCAGCAGATAAAGCACAGACAATAGCAATGCTTTACTATACATTACACACAGACAAGAGCAGGCGGAGGAGAGGGGAGGGGTAACAGGGGTGATATCACTGCCTCTGACCATGTGACCTGCCTCATTTACTTGATAAAAAATATGTGATTTTACAATGAATAATGTATGAAATAACTAGATAAAGGCTGGGATGGGATCCTTGTGAGCCGCTCCAACAGGTAGTAGTGACAGGACTAGTGGCAGAGACCTGATGACAGGTGTCCTTTAAATAAATATATGCATGTAATGAAAACTCTGGAAATAAATCTGCTGCAGAAGATAAAAATGAAATACCATATTTTTCAGACTATGAGATGCACTTTTTTAGCAACAAAAAGTTTTGGTAAAAAGTGCCTCTGTCTTATAGACTGAAGGTCAGGACTCCCAGTCTGAAGGTCAGGAGATCGAGCATAGTGACGAAAAGGCATTTCACACGATCTCTAACCCTCTGCACTGCACTCTCCCTCTCCTGGTCAGCCTAACTTGTGTTGAGGAAGACAAGGACCTAGAGTGATGTCAGAGGCATGTGACTGATCACATGCTTCATCACTGTAAGGTCCTTCAACTGGTCCATGCAGCTGATCAAGACAGAGGATGGGAGGACAAGATTTCTATACTGAGGCTGGAACTACGTATGCATCATTGTTGTGTGTGAAAGGATCAATGTTGCAGCACCATGTATGTGAGCATGGATGCAGCAGTGCCATCCGTATGTGTAAGAATGAATGTAGCAGAGCTGCTTGTGTGAGGATGAATGTAGCAGAGCTGCTTGTGTGAGGATGAGTGTAGCAGAGCTGCTTGTGTGAGGATGAATGTAGCAGAGCTGCTTGTGTGAGGATGAATGTAGCAGAGCTGCTTGTGTGAGGATGAATGTAGCAGAGCTGCTTGTGTGAGGATGAATGTAGCAGAGCTGCTTGTGTGAGGATGAATGTAGCAGAGCTGCTTGTGTGAGGATGAATGTAGCAGAGCTGTGTGTGTGTGTGTTTGTATGAATAGATGGATGTATCAAAGCTGCATATTTTCAATTGGATTCACATAGATTTTCCTTTTTTGATGAATAAATCTGGGGTGTGTCTAAAAAATACAGTAAAAAAAATATATGGAAAAAAACCCACAAGGTTTTATACCAAATTTTGTGTATTTGAACCTCTGTAGCAGAATAAGATACATAAAAGTGCAAAGCGGCAAGATTTATATTTATACACTAGTAATATATTAATTTATTATAGCCATACTACATGGATCATATATAAATATATATTTTTTTTTATTATTTTTGCAGATATCCACAAACACTGAGTTGATCAGACACAATACACTCCAGCTCAGTCGAGCACTCCACATTATCCGCGGCACGCACACACATACACACATTGCATCCAGCTCACATCCCCACATTGTTCCTATCATTACATCTAATTGGTAAACATGATTGTGGAGCTGGGAGAACAGACACTTAACGAAAAGCAACAAAAAGGGAAAAAATGAAGTGAGAGAGAGTGTGCAGACCCCAGGGAATTACCAAATCAATTAACAACTAATTCAGGATGTAATTTCCGGATTGCCTCTTAGCACAAAACTGTATCTTTAATTTCTCAAGCAATAAGCATCATCCAGAGAGAGGGCTCTAACACACACTGACGCTTCAAATGAGTTTACAAGTATCTCTTTTTGATTGGCTATATAACATTATTTTCTTCACAGTTCGTTGACACTGCTGCCGAGTGCTTGGAAAGATTTAATTATACTGGTACAATCGTTAGCAGCTTTCAGTCCCATCCACAAGGACTCGTAATGAGTCTCTGTGACTCAACCAACGCTGGGTGACCAAATTATATGCGGCAAAGTGATACAATTCCGCTCCTAATGGGAAACTGTTTATGGGCCCCATTTAATAAAGATTTGTCCCAGAGGCTGTGGCGCGAGGCGCTGGAAAAAGACGTACAAACTTCTGTCCGGAGATCTGATGTATCTCCGCCTACGGTGAGGTCTGTCTAAAGTCCTGGTGTGAACTGTGCGCTGGCAGGAAGCGGAAACGCTGGGCAAGATCAATTCTGACTCTGACTAATTATTTATTATTATACATATAACGCCTCATAAATATTACGTTTTATATCTTCCCTTTCCGTTCATATCAGTGTTGAGAAGTCATTTCACTTCAACTATTGATACAATAAAATATACTCCGGGATCTGCTAGCACTATAACAAGTAATATGTGACAGTACTAGAGCATCACAAATAATATCTAGTCTATCCATCATTTAGCGGACACCTAAAAGTGAATTGTGTCCCCCGACAGTGCAGTGAAGACATGAAAGTACATTACAGATTGTTGTCTGAATATATGGATTGCAAGCTCTTCGAACCAGTCCGATATATAAGGATAATAAAGGGCCAATCCAGAGGTGAGGGGGGAGCAGGCACCCCGGCAGCCGATACCACCAGAGCCACCTCCCATCTGCCAGCATGGATCTGCATGTCACCTTCCTTGCCTCATTTGTACCTCATTAACTGCCTCTGACTTAACAAGATTTATGCAAATGGCACCAGAGGAGCCTCTGCCTCCCACTGCAATCAGGCGTTCTCTATGTACAGCTCTGTGCAGCCAAGAGAAGTCAAACCCAGACCTTCCAGAGCAGTCTATGTATGTATATACAAGTGTTACAATACAAATATGTTACTTTTTACTACAATGTATCAGATTTTTGTAAACATGTAATGTACTAAGGAACAACCTCAGACATCCCTACTAACATGCTGTGGCGGCAATTAACGCGGCCCGTAACGTGGGCTAGTTGCAGGATGCGTTGGCTGCGGCGTATCAACTGGCCACAATAATCAAAGAGATGTTGTGGGTCTTCCATTGATAGATGCTGAGGACAGGGTCTAATGATCAATTTATAAACCTTTGGAAAGTTCCATGCTGTCATAATCGGTGCTCTTCTATACGGCGGCATCAACCTATACAACAGAAACCAAAAACTCCTGCCGAGCCCTTAAAGACTCCCTGATGTCAGCTCCGACAGGAATCACAAGTTGTATATTGGCTTTTTCTGCCTCGTTACGGAGCTCTCGCACTCTCTCTGGATCCTCACCAAAGCCTTTCCTCCTTGTTAGGCTACTAACGGCCTCTCATGGGCTAACATTTCCAAGTCTCTGCTCCTGCTGACTCTACCTCACCCCCTCTTCTCCCTCCGCGTCACCATGAAGGATTAATTAAGCCCGTTCATTAGGGCTGTAAACGCTCACTCGGGTAATGGAGGCCTAAATGAAACTGAACCTAATCAAAAGGTACAAGTACTTCATTAGCAAATTACAAACAGGGTCTTGCAGCTGACACGTTCAGTGTGGCTAATTGCCCATCGGCCGTCGGAGGGGGGCTCAGATTACCAGCCAAATCAAGCCCGTGCGTGGTTATCGGAGGGGGGCTCCCAATCCCCCAGCAGACAGGCGCAGAGAGGCCCAATCAAAGCGTTCTGCACAAAGGCGTCACTTTGAAGCTGCCTGGGCCTGGCTGCCTCCCCCTGAACAGCTCACTTCATTAGGGCCTGTTGTCACATGGCAGATCCCCTCCCCCTCTCACACCACCTCTTTATCCTAATGATCCCATTTTAATGTGCGCAGGATTCGTGCCTAATTGATGTCAAGTGAGCAACTCTTCCACATTCAGGGAGGGGGGCATCAAACGCGGTGCAGAGAGCGGGGGGCTCGGAGACGAGACCCCGAGCGTGGGCTCCTCTAATTACACACTGGAGCCTGGCGGAGGGAGGCGGAGGCAAGGAGGAAGCTTACCTGTTTAATTGGTATTGCTCGCCCGCTGCCGATGCTGTCTGCTCTGCTCTCTAGACCTTTCTTATCTTTGTCTGGGTCGCTCCCTTTTCGAGACTGAAAAGCAAAAGTTCACATCCCGTTAAAACCTCCACAAACACAGAGCGCCCGCTCTCCCGGAGCGCCTCCCGCCCCCCGTCAGAGCAGTCTGCTTCATTTAATCTGCCGTGGACACAGAAATAAGAAACAGCGAGGTTAGATTGCAAGCTTCTACAGAAAATAGTTGCCTTCCTGTGCCACTGCTACTCAGCAAACTATACATTAACTCCTTCTACACAGAGACTCGCTTCCCATTATGCAAAATACCTACCAGGTGGGAGATGAAGTGCAGGACTGGATATGATTAGTTAGACATATCGCTTCCATTGCAGTTTAATAAAGTACAACACTCTGAGGCTGTGTTCACACATTCAGTTTTTCAGGTGCAGTTTTTTTATGTCCAAACCAACAGTGGAGTGAAAAAGGAATAGTGACAGCTTGTCTCAATTATATGTTCTCACCCATTATCATCCACATATGCTTTTGGCTGCAAAAACTGTATCTGAAAAACAAAGTTTGAACGCACCCAAAGGCCGGCGGCACACATGGCGTTTTGAACCAGTTTTTGGGCCGTTTTTAAGCAGTCAGTTAAAAAAACACATCCGTTTTTGACCCGGTTTAATTAAGATAATTGGTAAAACCGGTCAAAAATGCATGCGTTTTTTTAATGGACTGCTTAAAAATGGCACAAAAACAGGTTCAAAACGCCACCTGTGCTTCCAGCCATACAGGGATTTTTCATAGATCTAGTTGGATACATATTTGGGGCTTTTTTTGGCGACTCAGGGTGAAATTTCCTACTGTCCCTGTTTGTAAACTTTTGGGGTCACTTTTATTGTGTACAGTATTTATCACGATAATTGCCTTGTGCACATGAACAAATTGCCCAATAAAAATACAAATTGTACATATAACATATAACTGATCCTCAAGGTGGTCTATTGCAGTGTATGAGGGCTTTCTAGCACATCAGCCGCCTGTGACTGTGCTTGATAGATAAATGAATGCCATCTGCAGCCATCTCACAGGCACATTTATTAATAACCCGATAATGATCCAATTAATATGGTCTAGCGTCTATCATATGCTATTTGACTTGTGTTGTCACTGATAGATCTGATGATCTGTTTGCATTACAGTGACTCTACCAGCTCCCAAATAACACAAGTAATAACCGCATTGTACAGGGCACATTATAACCTGCCCTGCGCTCCAGTAATCTGTCACTTATAGGACAATTCAGTCGTTGAATAAAGGGGTAATGCTGGTATGAATGACATAGAAAGGAGAAAGCGACAGGCACAGCCTCACCTCTTCCATACATTTGAAAAAGACAGACTATAGTCTCTAAAGCTTATAAAGAACCCTAAACAAAGCTCTGTTTACTTGTGGGGTGATTTGGGAGCTGACAGACCCTCCTTTAACTAATATCACTTATAGCATCGCATTACATTGGATAAGAAAGTTCAATGTTAAAAACTGTACCGTATAGGTTACCTGACCATCCTTACTAACTGAGGGACACCCATGCTGTCCACAATCCAACTTGGGTTTCTCATTCCACCCATGCCCAAAAAGAGCTTGAAGCTGCAGTCTTGTATGTACAAGCTGCTCCAATAAAGGTCTATGGCATGGGGAGAAACTGATAAGCATATGCTTAGTAATGGGTGCACCACTGTAACCTGTCTAGGTGTGGTTGGGAGCTGTGGAGAATGCAGGTTGGAGAGGCCCATTCTGCTGGGTGTGTGCCCCAGTGGTCAATCCAGCACAGAACTAGCCTTCACCTCTATCCATTGAGTAAGTCAGGAATCCTTCCAATTACAATATCCCTCTAATTTAACCTCTAATTAATCCATCTATTTTATTAGTTCTAAGATCTAATAATCCTGGCCTCCAAAACTTTGTAACTCTGATGAGCTCAGAACTCAAACTGAGCAGCACCAAGGAAATCTGACATTAAAAGCCTCAAGCTCCTTAGTGTTCATCATTCATGGGTGATCCTATAGGACAGTGATGGCGAACCTATGGCACGGGTGCCAGAGGTGGCACTCAGAGCCCTTTCTATGGGCACTCAGGCCATCATCCAAGGACAGAGTTCCCTTAACACTAAATCTTCCTGGAGTCCCAGGTAACTTAAGAGAGGCTGCAGTGAGTGCTATTTTAAAGAGACACTTTATTGGCTCTTTGGAACTGCAGGAAAAGTGAGAAGGTGTTGACAGAAGTGCATTATCTTTGGAGGTCCTCCTGCTGGACCCACCATTCTTCCTCTACAGAGAGACCCTGGAGAGAAGCTACAATAATAATCTGAATTTGCCCTCCTGCTTTCAACTGTATTGATGGCCTCAGAGGGCCGATACGATTGAAAGATGTGGAAAAACAGGAAATAAGTCACTGTATAAAATTCCATGCTGGCACTTCCCGGTAAATAAGTGGATTTTGGTTGTAGTTTGGGCATTCGGTCTGTAAAAGGTTCGCCATCACTGCTATAGGATTAGGCCGTGGTGATTGCCATGCATATCCATAGAGCTGTATATATAGCATTGTCCTTCTGGCCTGCATCATGCAGTATATGGTAGAACATTTATGTGGTAAGAAATAACTTATGGTAAATAACAGTGGTGGTGACCCCTTTGGAGAGTAAGTGTCCAAACTACAACAAAAACCCATTTTTTTAAATTGTGAAGTGCCAAAATGGCAATTTAAGCTATAGCCTACTGCTCAGTGCTTTGTCACAGCTTTCCATTGTATTGGCGCCATGAGGACACCAATACAGTGCAAAGCAGAGATTGTTCGATACTGTGGACCACCAGCTCCTCCTTAGGATGCTTCACTCCATTGGCCTAAAGGACACTGCACTCTCGTGGTTTTCTTCCTATCTCTCTGACCGCACTTTCAGTGTCTCCTTTTCTGGATCTTTCTCTACTCATCTTCCTCTCAGTGCCGGGGTTCCTCAGGGATCAGTCCTAGGTCCTCTCCTCTTCTCTCTCTATACTGCCCCCATTGGACAAACCATCAGCAGATTTGGTTTCCAGTATCATCTTTATGCTGATGACACCCAGCTATATACTTCTGAACGTAACATCACTCCTGCCTTAATCCAGAACACTAGTGATTGTCTCTCTGCTGTCTCTAACATCATGTCCTCTCTCTTCTTGAAACTTAATCTTTCTAAGACTGAACTTCTTGTCTTTCCACCATCTACTAACCAACCCAACCCTGACCTCTCCATCTCGGTCCGTGGGATCACTATAGCACCGAGGCAGCAGGCCCGCTGTCTTGGGGTTGTGCTGGACTCTGACCTCTCCTTTTTACCATATATTCAATCTATTGCTCGCTCTTGCCGTATGCATCTCAGAAACATCTCCAGAATCCGGCCGTTTCTGACATTTGAAACTTCTAAAATGCTAATTGTTGCACTTATTCACTCTCGACTAGACTACTGTAACTCCCTACTAATTGGTCTTCCACTATCTAAACTCTCTCCTCTTCAATCTATTCTTAATGCAGCAGCCAGGCTCGTCTTTCAGGCCAAACGCTACACGGATGCCTCCAGTTTGTGCCAATCACTGCACTGGCTGCCTGTCTCCTTCCGTATTCACTTTAAAATAATAACCCTCATCCACAAAGCTCTGAATAATGCTGCACCTCCCTATCTCTCTTCTCTCATCTCAGTCTATCGCCCTTCCCGTGCTCTTCGATCTGCCAGTGACATTAGATTAATCTCTACCTTAATTCGAACCTCCCATGCACGTATCCAGGACTTTTCCCGAGTTGCACCAATTCTCTGGAATGCCCTTCCTCAGACTCTGAGACTAATGCCTACCCTCCAAAGCTTCAAATGTGCTCTTAAAACCCATCTCTTTAGGCAAGCCTATCACACTCGCTAACTGCTTGAAATGTCAACTCTCCCTTTACTAATCCATCGTATGTCCTATCTCCCATCTGTTATCTGGCAAACAGCTGATATATACCAAGCTCCAGGCTTCTCTGCAGACTTTTTCACCTAGGACCCTGTAAATAAGATGGCGGCTGATGGCTGGTCCAAGCAGCAACATCGTTGTTTAGTAAATTATTTATTAAATTATTTTATATTGTTCCCTTATAAAGAATGGCTGGACCATTACACAACCTCTTGTGTCACCCCCTTATCCTCATAGTCTGTAAGCTCTTGTGAGCAGGGCCATCACTCCTATTGTTCCATATGACTGTTTGTTCTTTGTAATGTAATATAGTTGTATATGTCCCCTATGATTTGTAAAGCGCTACGGAATTTGATGGCGCTATATAAATAAAGATTATTATTATTATTGTAGATTTTCTCTGAACAGGGAGAATTGCAGGGCTAGGAGCTACAAGGATAATCCAGCCCTGCGCACACCTTCTCCCTCTTCTTGTAGTCCCAGGCAGTAAAAACCACTGAGATCAGAACGTCATGGGTCCTGTCTTGTGAACTCAATTTTACCCAAATTTTTCTGTCTTAAAGTACATCTATTCACACCACATCTACTTAGAATTGTCATCCAATTAATATAATTGGCTCATCTGTGGCTGTACAAAGGTTAGAGAGTGATTAGAAGGATTTTGGTCGGACTACAGAGGCTGTAGCATTATAGGGAATCCTTACATCTTACAAAACTATAGACAGTGTTAGGCAGCAGTCCTGTTTTTGAGTAGAACAGAAATGTGAAAAATGCATTTATATTCCAGGATTGTAGCCAGACTTCTTACACTGTGGTGCACTGGTGTACAAGATTTCACTGAACAAACCATAGCCCTTTGCTCTGAGTAAGAGCTGTAGTAGGCTTTGGGTTAGATATTAGAGCAGAGGGGAGGGGCTGCGCAGAAATTTGAATTCAGGGACCAAAGAACGCGGCAGTGTGAGGCCGCTCCCACAGTGCGCCAATCCAGCTACAACCCTGGGAAATAAATCAATTTGTCACAGTACTACTGCTAACAGCACATACACAAAGGTCTATCCATGGCCAATACCTATCACTGTCTGCAGCTTTGTATGGTCAAAACAGCTGGTAGACCCCCTTTAAATCCTGCCCTCTTTCCTTTAAAATCCTTTACATGCCGGACACTGGGGAAAATTCCTCCTGCGTCAAAATACTTTCTAGTGACACCATGGAGTCATTATTTAAATTTGTGCCTATAGATTCTTACCTCTATAGACATGTAACCCCTACCCGCCTGGATACTGTATATTCTGATTCAGAGCTCTAGGTCTTCTCAATGGACAGATATAAATAATATAAAGCATTCAATCTCCACTAGAGGGAGTGTGGTAACTGCATAGTGTTATTATCTCTCTTATGGTTCACTATATAGACAGTATACATTAAGTGCACAAGTCCCCCCCTGTTGGAAGGTGCAGGTAATATTTTACATTTGAAAGGAAATCTAACATCAAAATCCATCATGATAAACCAGGGACACTTAGGCTACATTCACACTAACGTATGGGGGACGTATATACGGCCGACGTATATACGGCCGATATACGTCCCCCATACACTTCTATGGGCGCACGGCACCGTACGGGAGCGGTACGGTGCCGCACACGTGCGGCACCGTACCGTTCCGTACCCGGGAAAAAGATAGGACTTGTCCTATCTTTTCCTGTAATACGGCGCCGTGCGCCATAGGTTGCTATGGAGAGGGGCGGGGGTGAGCTGCGCTCACCTCCTCCTCCTCTCCCCGGAAACTGCCGTTGCCCGCTACGGTACGGTACGGGCGGGCAACGGCAGTGTGAATATAGCCTAACTCATAGATCCCGGAACTGTGACTGTGGTAATCTTCTTATATTTGTTATCCATGGCCTCCTTTCTTCTAAAATCAACTATTATAATTATGGTCATGAGCCTGAAGAGCTCCGGGGGGGCCTTACCAAAGCCCCTTCACAGGCTGTTGTACTGTGCAGGAGCACTTTCCTCTCCCAGTGTGAACTTACAGCAGGCAGAGGGAGTGGGGAAATGCCGAGGGAACAGGGGGAAGGGAAACAGTGTAACAGAAAGCCCCCTAGAGCCCTTCTGACTCTTTAGCATACTTTTAAAAGTGAAATTTAGGAAGGAAGAAGGCCATGGATAGCATATATAAGAAGATTACCACCATCACAGGGCCTGGATCTAGGAGTATTTGTCCCTGGTTTATCATGACGGACTTATATGGTAGATTTCCTTTAAACCTGCAGGGGATTTTATGCTATATAACCAAACAATAGAGTCCTAAATAAAGATTTATTTTCTTTTCTTTTTTTTTAGTAATTAATGAACACATTTGTGTTCATGAATTTTGTACTTAGATTACTGGTACTCTTCAGTGGCCAATCCTGACAGCTCCACACTATTACTCACCAATGTCACAATGCTAGAACATAAAACCTTTTACATTGCTACATTTAAAACTAATGCGTTTTCAATCAAAGTGAACACGGCACTTCCTTAAAATCTTTTTCTTCTTTATTGGTATCAAAAATTAAAACATGATAGGCAGAACAAGGTTACAGCTGTAACCTTGTTCTGCCTATCATGTTTTAATTTTTGATACCAATAAAGAAGAAAAAGATTTTAAGGAAGTGCCGTGTTCACTTTCATTGAAAAGGCCTTATTACACCTGCAGTCCTAGCAGGCTACGCGAGCACACCCAAAGACGTGTCGAACTCACACGCCACTATACTCCTCGAAGGGCTGATCTTTGGAAATCATTGGACAGGTGAGCTGCACGATACTTGTTTTTTCCATGTGGTATATTTAAAACTAATACTAATAATATAAGCAATCATTATTATTTGAAAAACAACTTTATTTTTTTTAATAATCCAGCATTACGTGATTTTTAGGGAGTCTGGGCCAGCTACTATAGACAAATGCTATGGACCAATTTTCTATAGGAACTTGTGAATTTCCTAAACCAGCCAGTCCTTTGATTTCTGCTGCCACCTGGTGGAGAAAAGTATGAACTGACAGAATCCATTTTTGGCCATAACGTTTATATAACTGCCAGTGTCAGTGGCGTCCATACTGATATTTATTTATACGTGACATCAGTCATATCAAGGACACTTTAATCTGTGTCCATATCAGAACTTTTAGATGGGTGACACCCAACTGCAGTTTACTTACCGTGAACAGGTTAGACCGCCGTTTGGACTGTTTTCGCACCGGCGTAGGCGTACTGGCTGTTGGGGGCACATCGATTCTCAGTTCTTTCTGACTAGTGCTGGGAGTGGAAGGGACTGAAGAAGAATAGTCACTCAGACTGCCTCCGCCATTACTAGTCTGTGTAGAAGAACATAAGGAGAGCATCGTATAAATGGAGGTACAAGTCTATGTTAAATAGAAGAACTCAAAATGAGTTTCTGTTGCAACATTGCTACGTCATGCTGGTTCTTCTAGTTCTATAATATCTGGCATAGCATTACAGCTCGTACCTGGCTAATATGTACAGCTGAAACTTGTGCTGAGCACACGGATGTGTGGCTGGGGGAGTTCGGTAGAGACTTGCAGGGACCGATGGACAGTTGCTGCTTCTTACGCGTCGCTACAATCTTCTGGGCAACTGCAAAATGTGGAGAAAAGGAAAAAGTATGTAGAGTTTAATGGAGAAATGGACAGATCTGTAATCAGAGAAGGAACACAAAAAAATAAGATGATAATAATAATAATAATTAATACAGCTCTGTTCACATCTGTGTTATGGAAGCAAAAGGTACAGAGTAATAGCTGTGCCGTATCAGACACCAATGGCGTGTAACAGGGTCATATTAGAGTATATATCCATATATATCTATCTCCATCCATGGCACATCCACAACCCCATAACAGAAATAATACCACTAGTAATGATACGGGTTGAACAAACTGAATTGCAGCGTATGAAGCCTGGATCAGACCTTAGTCCGACTCACAGTAAACAAAAAGGAATTTAATGGAACAATTTAATCTTCCTTAGAATTTGACAAAAGTAAAAACCTTCTGTAATATGGGGGAAGTGGAAGCATCTTGGACCGCTATAGAAGTCCTATTAAAGGACCATCATATAACCAGGTGCCCTATATCTAAGAAATAGCAATAACCTCTTTCTCACTATGATCCTAGCATAAAATATTATGACAATATTATTTATAAATGTAAATACCGTACTTATATATATATATGATCATTTTTTTAGTATGTGTAGAAATAATATGAACATAAGAATGTAACAGGTTAGGTGGTTGCACCCCAACATTCCCAAGATGAGTTACCGTAATGGGACACTTAACATATTAGCAATTTCAATGTCATTTGACGCCGTACAAAGCCGTAAAACGCCTAGACGTATATATCACGTACATGAAAGGTCGCAATTTATAAAAGCACCGGTCCGGCTTCTATGAGACTGGATCTTTAATGGTGACATTAAACCCCATATATAGTTTTTGCAAGCCAGTACTCCGCCCCCTATTGCCCCCTGAGCTCTGCTCGGCCACAGCAATGAATCCTACATTAGCCATAAAACATCCCCCCTCCCAAAACCTGACACTCTCTCCTGGCCTCCCTCCCTTTTCTCGCAACATTAAAACAAATTTATCTTCATTTATGTCGCAATTACCTCTCCGGGTTGTTAATTTGCTGGAAATGGAGCTATTCTTTAATTGCTCCTATTAATGGGGGGATTTAAATGTGCTTGTAATAAGCTGTTACCTTCAGTATGGGACAAAGTCACCCACAGCAGATCAGAAGAGGACGCAATCCTCCAGGGGGACTAGTCTATACCTCCACAAAAAGCAAGGGTTAAACCGGCCGCCATTCACCATCCTCATTGCGTGAAGTTCTGTTTTCATAAGATTTATTTAGCAAAAATGAGATGTAGACACAGAGGTGCACTAAATCCCCCGTTCCCGCACAGGGTGGGTCACGCACGCTACTTGACAGCGCAGCACCTCTCGCCCTCTTTTCCCGCATAGTGTTAATTTACAATACGATTATATTAAAAATGTAAGCTGCCTTTTCTCAGAGTAATTTTCCTGCTAAACGTCTGTTTCCAGGGGACAGATCTTGGAGATGAAGCTCGGAGCTCGGGAGAGATTTATAGCCGAGGAGGAAAGTCCTCCTACCCCTGATCTAGAGAGCTGATCCTAATAGCCCACGTTTATGGATTTATATGGCACTTAATGGGAAATTGCAGCAAAATAGGAGCAGAGTCAGCTGGAGACAGAATGTCACACAAATACGCAATTAATATAGTAGCCGGCTTCATAGTAATGTGATCTAGATAGACAGGCGGAGAGATATTGATTGATATATTTGTGTATGTGCGCGCACTGATAAGAAGATACGATTATGAACACTAAGACATAGACAAACTAATATACATAGTAATACATAGCCATTCATAGCATCTTGTACAAGGAATATTACAGCTTCCCCTTTAAATCAGCTTTTACATATTATGGATCTAACTATAAACATTAATACAATAAATTAAAAAGAGACCAGATTACAATAATCTGTCCATGTAAAGAAATGAGACTTTAATTATTCATACTGGTGTGGTTGCTAAGAAAACTAAAATCACCCAATACAGTACAAAAATGCACACAATTAAACTACTAATAGGCCATGAAGTCCTTTCTAGAATTCCCTCATTTATGTGAATGCTTGCCCGTTTACACACAATATATATATATATATATATATATATATATATATATATATATATATATTTCCAGATTCATGTGAGAACAAACAGAGAAGAGTCATGTACGAGGCTGCAGGTGGAGCGTCACTTCAGACTCCCCTAAAATCGGTTTAAAAGTACCTAGAAACTTGATATTACCTTCAGATCACATCTGCAAGCTACAGAACTAGAGATACAGACAGCTAAAGAAATAGTTGAAAATGAAATTACAGATAAAGATAGATCCAGTTATTGCCTATTTCTTTAACTGTCTTTAACTATGGTTCTGTAGATCAAAGAATCACTTGCCTGATGGCATCTTTAAGATGAGATTCTCATATATTATAAGACACCATTACACATGGATGTAGGTAGAGATGAGCAGACACATTTGCGGTCCAACCTTCGCGTCCAAACACAAACCCTGACCATGAACATCTGGTCCACTCAACTTTAGCTGTAGGTCCTGTAGAGTCCAAGATAGGAGTGTCTGAAGTGACACTCCCCCTAAAAGTGAGTTGTCTCAGCTCATTTTCGTATATTATTTTTGAGCAGATTTTTTTTTTATTTTTTTTATATAGATTCCCAGGTGAGATTTCACATAAAAGAGAGAATTCTAGAAACATTTCATACCCTACCTGAAGGGGCTGCTAGTTTATAATGGGGTAAAATTTGGTGACCAGTATCCCTTTTAAAGGTTAAGGAACCAAGACCATGTAAATTTGACAGAGGTCAAAGTTGCCAAGTAATCCATCCTGACATATAAAATCTTAACTTCGTCCCTAATTTATAATCCTGGGGCACACTCTGCAGTGCATTGTACAACATCAATCTTCTAAGAGGCAAATAGGGAATTCAGAACCCCAAAAGTTTTTAGTCCAGAACTCGAAGGTTATTATGGAATCCATTCTTTAGCCATTCTGGTCTCTCCTTTGGTAAGAAATTGGTGGTTTCCAGGAATTGTAGGAAAGCTGGGTGACTATTCCTGTGAGAGATTTAATAGTAAGTCAACTGGTTGTCACTCAGCTTTCCCTAAAAAAGGTTACTAATACCCATGCTAAAGGCTGAGGGCAGCAGCACTGCGGTCAATCTGTGAATCATGGACCCTGCCCGGATTTCACAGACCAACCACAGTGCCGGGGACGGGATCATAGTGATATACAATACAAGGAGCCCCTTCTTCCCTGTTCTGACCATGATTACGGTTCTGCGCTGCTGTTTTGCAGTGAAGAAGGGACTCCTTGAATCATATATCACTGGGGTCACCTGCACTGGGGGTCGGTTCGTGAAATCCAGCCAATGAGATTCGAGATTCATGTACTGACTACAGTTGTATACAGTTGACGTAAATTCTGCAGTATATCAGAGACAAAAGTAAAAAGATTTATAAATTCACAGTATGACCTGAATTCAACTTTCAACTACATGTGGGTAGAATTTACAATATTCATCCACAATAAACGACCCATAGTTGTAAGTCATCTTTCTATCGATCTATAAAACAGGTTGCAGAGTAAGTAGTACTTTAGTTACTAAATCTGGTGAATTGGCCCCGCCCCTTTGACACTTTGTGTCTGATTTAAATATCCAGGAAGAAAAATGGACTGTATCTTCGCATTGCTTCATTGGTTTGTTTATAAGCCCCTACAATCTGTTATTATCGGTCTTGGAGTAATTTTGGAGCTCATTTCTAAGGCCCCTTCCACACTAGCGAGTGTGATGCGATGAACTCGCATCGCACTCGCAACGCAAGCTGCCGGGAACGCACGGCCCGAACGCTGCACCGCGGGAGTGAACTGACATGCTGAGTTCACTCCCGCGGTGCAGCGTTCGGGCCGTGCGTTCCCGGCAGCTTGCGTTGCGAGTGTGATGCGAGTTCATCGCATCACACTCGCTAGTGTGGAAGGGGCCTAAGAAGTAGTGTTAATCATTTAAGGCGTCTGTACCGAAATATTGCATTGCATTATATATATATAATATATATAACATTATATATATATATATATAACATTATATATATATAACATTATATATATATATATATATATATATATATATATATATATACATATATATATATATACACACACACATACATTACAATATACATTATTTTATATCTGAAAAAGAATATATTTTGTTGTAGGATTTTTGCATTTTTTATATATATTTTCTATTTAAGATGTGTGTAGAAAATCTATAAAATCCCAACGATTTTGGAAACAGATAAACAACTGATGTGCTGCTTATATGTAGACATACTGCCCTCATGGAAACATAATGATATCAGTGACAGAAGCCCAACGTGTCGGACAATGGTCGGATTCATCCCTACAGCCGCTCTAGACCTGGAGGTTTGGGCTCAGATGTTTTATTGTCTCTCCCCAGTGAAGTGAGCAGAACACTAATCCCTTCCCTTAAGTATCCAGAGTGGACAATGGTAACGCAGGCCAAATCACCACTGTGACTGGCTTACCGCACAAAGGCAACGTCCCTTTAATAGCAAAGCCCTACAATGAGTGGCTGATATTCCATATTCAGAGACCAGATGCCAGTTTAAAGCTTGGACTTTTCAATGGTGGGGAATAAGATGTCACCTCAGCCTGTCAAAGGGTAAAGGGGCTCATAAAAAGAAATAATGAGCACAAATCCTAGTACCCCCAACCTCCCAGAGCATATTACTACAGATTCAGCACATAGAGGATTGTGCTATGATATATACTGATAATACATCTATAGAATGGGTCCTCACTATCATATAACACCCAGCACCCCATACAGATCAGCTGATAAACAGTGGAAGGAAGACAACAGCTCCTTTCTCATGGAAGTGGCTGAACCGGGTACAGCAGCTTAGTTCCTATTTTATATGAATGAGAGCAGATCCTGCAGTAACCTGCTCTGACCACTACACCTATAGTGGGGCAGTTCACATCGGCAACAGACCTCTGATTTTTTAACATGAAAAACACTAACAGATTTAGTTTTTCCTCCGTTGATTGCAATGGACTTTTAATATCATCCATTATTTTACATCTCCCAGTTACTTAAGCGGATAGTTGGACATGAACTGTTTGAAGTAACGCAAGGCTAAGGGAGACTTCCTCTCCGTCTAATTTTTTACATTCTTTTCTATGGATGGTCTTGATTTGTATCAGTTGCAACATCAGTTAATCCATCCTTTTTTTTTTATACGGCGCATGCTCTAATGTTACATTCCAGGAGTTTCCATATGACCCCTAGTGGCTAAAGCTGAGGAATAGCGGATAGCTATAAAATAATGCAAACAATCGGAAAGCAAGGTATTCTTTATTTTTAAACTGATCTGTTAAAGGCATCTGATAAAATGGATACTTTGCCATTGATGGATCCATCCACCAAGGGAACCTGTCATCAGGAAAATGAACAATAAACTTGACTCAACGCAGCATTCTGCCTTTGTTGAAAGAGCAGCACAGATGTCACCAGCTTAAATTTGCCTCCTCCCTCCATTAAAAATTTTCCCCAAAATTTTTTGGCCCTGCCCACTAACACATGACTTCGCCCACCACCATGTGGCCGCAAGGTGTGTTAAATGGTAACAAGATCAGAAGTTTTCCCACACACTGCATGGTGTATTTAGTAGTGAGCACGGAGAGGGGCGGCATTCTGGTAAGGACAGGGAAAGGACTACCTGACAACTCAGGCCGAGATTTGAACAGACAATAAGGAGGTGGGGTTCGCTGGAATCCTGGACAAACATGACTCTTCCCTACAGAACCTGACTCATTTGTACATGAGAAAAACGGCTGTTTTTAAAGTACAGTGCCTCAGTGGTGATATGGGGG
This sequence comes from Engystomops pustulosus, assembly GCF_040894005.1. NCBI lineage: Eukaryota > Metazoa > Chordata > Amphibia > Anura > Leptodactylidae > Engystomops > Engystomops pustulosus. The sequence goes on from NC_092418.1 coordinate 81,311,195, forward strand.
AGGACGTTTAACCCTTTACCAGCAGGTATTACTGGTTTAACGGTGTAAACATTTGGTGACAGGTCTTCTTTAGATTCCAACTTGTAATTTCCAAAAACATTAACTACAAAAAAGAAGTCTGAGCGCAGATGTGACCTGGCACCAGGAATTCATTCTCTGTCTATTAGTCTGACTGTAGCAGTGCTACATGCCTACTAATCAAATAAGATACATCATGAACATTTTTAACCCAGAAAACCCCTTTGAAGTATCTGTAAAGATGTGGCCTGCCGCCACCATATCTGCACACATCTGCATTAACCGTACCATTTTCACAACACACTGCTCCTTTTACTCTGAACAAGGTCTCAGTAGGAAGCCAGGGATAGAAGTTTTCTCTCATCTGAAAGCAGACAGAAAAGCTTCTCATCAACACATGTTTGGAATATTTATGGCTTTCGGATTATTCCACATTCCCCATTAACATCCAGTTTTGAAGCTTCATTTTGCAGCTCTCTCACCCTTGCACAACTCAAAGCTCATCCAGACAGACAAGAAATGCTCGGAGGGCACATTAATATACCTCAAAGGTTACAAGACATGGCCTGCTGGCTCCTGCCTACTTATTTCATGGGCTATTACCAACCCCAGCAAATCAGCTCTTATTCTGGAGAGGTACAATGGCGCCACCTGCTGCACACTGTGGGCATTGCAGCACAAGGGAATTCCAGCTACATTAAGTGTGGCTTGTCATATGGGGAAAAAGACAAGAAAGTTATGTTCTATTAAAGTGAAGAAAAAGAAAATTAAGGAAAGCGTTCTAGTGGTCTGCCTACTATTTTATGTAAAAATCCAGGAGAGCCAAGGGCAACACAGCTTCCATTTATCACATATGCAAACTATAAGCTTTGATTATCTTATGGCTAAAGATCATATCTCACTGCTGGGGCTTCCAGATTAGGATCTAGAAGTATAAACTAAGTATATTTAGCGATATCTTCCCCATCACACATTACATTGCTTAGTTGGGGCCATTTAAATCAAGAAGTTGGTTATTACAGCAGAGTTTCCATAGTGATGTCACTTTTTAAACAAATTCAACTATTGTGACCGCCACAGATTTAGATTTAGAAGAGAAAACCATCTTATTAGAAAGTTCTTCTGATCTCACAGGGATGGATCATTTGGCTCCTGCATGGATCAGTAACACAGTCCTCTTTATCAGAACCTAGAAATAGACTGCAATACTGAAGGGTCCATTCTTCAGAATGACGTGTCTAGACATCCAGTGATGTAAATCTCACTCACAACTCACGAGGTTCGGATCAACAGACTATAATATGTCAAAGGATATGACCATTTATAGACTATAAGCTCTTGTGAGTAAAGCCCCCAGTAATAGGCTTTCATCTGACCATCTTCTTACTGTCATGTCTTATTTTGCTTATATTTATACAGCATGATCTGTAAAGCAGGAATATGACGATGTAGTATATGAAGCCAGCATAACACGCCAAATACAAGACAGCAATGAAGAATGCGGCCTACAAGACTATTTAGTATTAAAATCAGGGACACAACACCCAAAACCCATGGAGATCTACAACTCATAAATTACATCTACTGCAGAGCTATGGTCCAAGAGAAGCCAAGGAGGTCCAGGTATACAGGCACACAAACGTAAGGATACAGCCACACGCTGGAGAGTGGAGGGGTAGCGCTGCTCACCCATCCCCTTTCCCAAGAGAGCCATGGAGCTCAGCCACATATATGGTAAAAGACAGAGCATGTTCTATCTTTTTCCTGTGGACGCTACAATGTCCCACATGTGTACGGAGGCCGGGGGCGCCATACGCTTTTATGGGAATCGCTATCCAGCCACAAACTGTGCAGCCGGATTACAGTCCACCTCACGTTCATGTGAAAGGGGTCCAAGGATTCCGGAATACTAATGTGTGCATATTAAGGGACGCAGATCCATGGCTAGTTTATTTCTGGGGGGTTTATCATAAGTTTGTGAGATTTGTTCATGCAGAAATGAAAAGGGACTGGTCAAGCAAGCAAACAGACAGGAATACGTCCTATAATTTTCAGCTTGGACACTTGGCTCATACTCAGAGCCACTGTGACTACGGCCGTATATGTGACCCCATACCAACACGTGGGAATGTGAACAAATCACCAAATAATGTTCCAGTGATTGAGCCCTTAATAAGATATTTACAACATCTTTATTCTTATGAAAAAGTAAAATTAGGATGTATCCCACAAATAGTATAGAAGTATGAACAAGACACAAAACTGCAGACCCCTTAAAAAGGAGTTTTCAGCTTCCTAATATTGATAACCTTTCTACAGGATAGTGCACCAACATAAGGTGAGTAAGGGCTGACACTTTGGAACCCGCCGATCAGCTGCTTCTATACAGGGAATGGAGCTGGAAAAGCAACTTTCTTCTCTGTGTAGAGGCTTAGCCCCAATTCACTGGAGGTCCTAGCTTGGCCACTATACATAGATGGAGCTGTTTTTGTAACTTTGTTCTTGGAAAGATCATCGATATCAAGAAACTAGAAACCCCTCTTAGTTCTCATGATGTGTCCCTCACTACACTGTAGTAATTTAGGCCCAAGAATAGACTGAAATTTAAAAGTGAAAACTTTTTGGTCATATTGGAATTGAAGGTCTTTGCGTTGTCCTTCATCCATAAAAGCATAAGGGATGGAAGCATATATATTCCCTACCCACAGCGTACAAACAAGAGTAGGGGTCCTGTATTCCCGTTTCTGCAAGTGATGTATGCATAACACGCTAAGTGAAGGAATTCAGGGCCCCCATTCTTATGATCAGTTGAGGATGCAGAGGTTAAACATTAATTGATTACATAGTTAAATTTGTTTGGGTTTTATAATGTTTTCATACATTTACAAAAATTAAAATCTTGTGTAGAATTTTATATTTTATTTTGCCATCTTCTGGTGCTTTTAACTTTTTTATACTTTAGTGTACGGAGATGTGGGTGGTATCTTTTTGTTGTGACTTTTCATGAAGTTTTAATTGCTACCATTTTTAGGACTGTACGACCTTTTGATTACTTTTTATATTTTTCAAAATGGCAAAAAAGGGCGATTTTCGAATTTGTGTGCTATTTTCCGTTACGGGGTTAAACACAGTGAAAAAAAACTTTATTATATTTTGATAGATCTGGCATTTTCTGGCAATATGCAGCAAAGACTTACCGGCTACGGAGAGGGCTCAGTCCGTGAGCCCATAGTGGGGCAGGGACATAGTGGGGCAGGGACAGGACGACTAGTTGCTACTGAAGGAAAGATGAATGCGGATAAGTACAGAGATATCCTGGATTAAATGCTCCAGACCGCAGACTGGGCCGAAGGGTTCACCTTCCAACAAGACAAGAACCCTAAGCACACAGATAAAATAACAAAGCAGAGGCTTCAGAACATCTCTGTGACCATTCCTGACTGGTCCAGCCAGAGCCCGGACCTAAACCCAATTGAGCATTTCTGCAGAGACTTAAAAATGGTTTTCACCAACATTTACCATCCAACCTGAGGGAAGTGGAGAGGATCTGCAAGATAAAAGGCAGAGGATCCCCAAATCCCAGGGAGAAAATATTGTTGCACCATTCCCAAGAAGACACATGGCTGTACTAGCTCAAAAGGTGCTTTCTATGTTTCAGTTTTTTTGTTTAATAAATTATCAAAAATATCTACATTTCTGATTTTTTTCTGTCAAGATAAGCAAAATTGTGAGACAGAATCCTCCGTTTAGTCCCAAAGGTTGGCTTTAATGCATTTCAAAAAACGACATGTGACTTGGCTGTGCTTCTCACTCCTCGGCTCTCAGTCCCCACCTTTGTGCTCTTTCACAGAGGTCACAGGTGGTGAGCGGACATCAGTGGGGGTTGGGAGGAGCTGTACAGGAGATGGGGGCAAATGCTTAGGGAAGGCAAAAAGGCATATTTGCACTGCATAGGCTTCTGCAACTTGTCTTTAGTGAAAATGTGGATGTCTATTAACATTAGATAAGGCTATGATTTAAATATTTTTATTACAGAAAATTTCATACTCCACCTTGACTAAAAATACTCCTTAAAAATGGTAAGAGGAGTATTATTCCTCTTCTGGAAAAGTGTTAATGTGACCTCTGCCCACACCTCTAGCCAGCTACCAGCATTTGAAGGAACTATTCAGATGGAGATTAGCCCTTCTGTGTTTTGCTGAATTACTAAAAGATTTACAATTTAAATCATTAAGCCCGATTTTGATATTCTACAAGTTTCAAAATTGTAGTGTTCTTATTTGAGACATTTTTTGTATATACCCAGGGTATATCTGATAGAAGGGCTGCATCTGTCTTGAGATTGGAGTGGGTCCAAGGGGTTGGGTTCCTAACTTATAACATACATTGTGAAGGATCCGTAAATGTATAATGCAGTGTTTAATCAGAGATATTTATGGTACATAACACGCATGTCCACTGGTCACTTACTCATAGATCCAAACACCTTGACTGTGGAAATATTCTGTGGAAATTTGTTATCCATGGCGTCCTTCCTTCTAAAATCAATTTATGCTGAGCAGATTGTACCTGAATGTTTCCTATCTAAAGGCAACAGGTCATAGAGCATGGAGCGCTGCGAGGATTTAATATAGTGTCCCATCGTCTGTTATACTGCAGTTGGAGTGAACAAATTATGTATAGTGTCCTATATTATATATAGTGTCCCAGCATGTTATAGAGAGGAGGAGCTGAGTTGAATTTATACGATGTCCTATCAGCATGCAGCATGAGCTGAGACAAACAAGTGTGCCATGCTCCTTGCAGATAGGACACTATGTATAATTTACTATCTCTTCCTGCTCTATAACAGGCTGTCTACACATAGGACTGTATTTTGGAAAGTGACAAGTTAGCATGATAGCGAGTTTGGAACAAATAGCCAGTATACTGTATATTTTTAGACCGTTTCATAAAACCGCCTCATTGTTTGAAAGTACAAACCAAGTTCATGCTAAATTAAGTTACATTTCTAAACATAATTTTAGGGGAGATTTATCAGAAGTGTCTGAGAGCAGAACTCACCTAGTTGCCCATGGCAACCTATCAGAGCGGAGCTTTCATTTTCCCACAGTCTGTTTGGATGAGTGCAGCACCCACTTCCTCCACAGCACCATAAGGTAGATTATGTATTTTATTATCTAAGCAGTTTTAAAATAAAAGGAAATCTACCATCAACATCCATCATGATAAACCAGGGACACTTCCGCATAGATCCAGGCCCCGTGACTGTGGTAATCGTCTTACATCGGTTATCCATGACCTCCTCCCTTCTAAATCCAACTTTTACTATTATGCTAATGAGCCTGAAAGGTTATTGGGGGTGTTACCAGAGCCCCTAGGTGCTGCAGATTCACAAGCTGTTAGACTGTCTCAAGCTCTCCCTGCTCCCTCCACACTTCCCCCTCCCTCTGGCTTTTGTAATCTCACAGCGGTAGAGGAAGTGTCAGCCCACAGTGAAAGGGGAAAAGTGCTCCAGCACAGAGTAACAGTCTGTAAATCTGCAGCACTGAGGGGCTCTGGTGACACCCCCCGTAGCCATTCAGGCTCATAAGCATAATATTAAAAGTTGCATTTAGAAGGAAGGATAAAATGTATAAGAAGGTTAATAAAGTCAGTCGCTGGATCTATGAGTAAGTGTACCTGGTTTATCAATCTGAATTTTGATAACCAGTCTAAAACTGCACCAGCATCATGTACCAGAAGTTCAAATGATTAATATACTGTTAATGCTTAATCTGCTGATTATTAGTATCATTAACCCTTTCGCAGAAACAGAAATTTCCACTGTTAAATTTGCAGTCTGGAATGCAATAAAAATGGGATTGTTATGTGCAGCTCTCCACTCCAAATCATCTAGAAACACAATCCTAAAAAAAAATATTAAACGGGATTAAAGAGGGCTGTGTTGCTACGATATATAACCGTCAGAAGTGAGACAGAGCTCACACTTTGCAGAATTACATGCACCCTCTGCATCTGTCTCAGGACCCCGGGAAAGTGTGACATATTTAGTGTATTAACATATTTTAGTTAAGGTTTATCCAATTTTACCTCTTATTAAAAAAACCTTAGAGACGCGGCCTGAAAAGGCCCTAGTGACCGGGCATTTTTAGCGAATTTTAGTTTGCACAGGTTTAAGGGCCATAACTTTTTTTTTTTGCATGCTACCTTAAATTTTTTTTGCTGTGTTTTTTTTCAGAACACATATAGCTACTTAAAAAGGTAATAAAAGTTTGAACTTTGTTTTCATTTTTATTTTGGGTTAAAAGTGGAAAAAAGGAGGAACAAACACCTATGACTGGGGACTATGATCAGAGCTGGACTGGGTCTCATTAGACACAGCAACTCTGATTAACCCCTTTACATCTATGTCTATGGAGCCGGCAGCAGCACGATGCTGTGAAGAGCAGAGAAGGGAGAAGGGGTAACGAACCGGTTCTCCCTTTTCCCCAGGGTGTCCGGTTTCCTCTGACACCCGTAGACCGGGTCCTGCTTCCCTGGCTAGCCATGAAGGTGGTAATGTCAAATTGAGGTTGCCATCACTTCCCTTGATACCTTGTGTTCAGTAATTTAGCAGGAGATCCAGTGAGATTCCTACAAGTAAATCCACCGAACACTGCATAGTGTATATACAGGATGTATGTTGAAGGGAACATGCCACATGTAATAAGTAGGAGAAACCAGCAGTAAAATATTTACATGACATATATAGTCTGTGCTGTGTGAGAACCAAGGATTAATAGCTAAAAATCTAGATAACAGGCAAAGTTGTTCTACATGCCAAGAAATATTGATTTGTAAAAGAAAAAAAAAATGTTGGTGTTGTCATTTAAGCTTATGGTTATTAATACTTCTTGAGTATTAAAGACCTCATTTCAGGTATGTGTTAAGATTACTGGTTCCAGTGTCTGTTAAGAGCATATGAATCCAATATATGAAATCAGCTTAGTGTTATATGCAAAATCTAATATAGCAATATGCGTTTCCTGTGCTATACTTTTTGCAGTGTTATTTACTCAAACTGCCACTGGAGGGAGCTATTGGATAAATTACATCATATTCACATCTGGAGGCAGAGCAGCCGAACACAAAAAATCTAGATTTTCCTTTTCATATAAAGAACTATGAAGGGCTAAAGCTGGTTTTATTACAGACTATCCAGGAAAAAATGCTATTAAAGTATCAGCACCTTTTTAATTTTTCAATCACTGCGGGACAGCTCTGGTATTGTCAACGTATACAATTAGGCTGAATGCCCACATGGAATTTTTGTCGCTTATTAGCAGTTTTGGAACCAAGAGGGGAAGAGTGTCTATTATACATTCTTCCTTTGCAATGCCATTCATTTTGTATCCATCGCTGAATAAAACTCCAGGTTATAGGCTTTGAAACAATTGTACGGCACGTAACGTCTGACAGATCCAGCCCCACGGAAGGGGTGGAGTGTAATCATACGCTAGTGCACGAAATTCCAGCATATGATAGATCACCCCCTTGTTTCTACATTGTGTAAGGAAACCTGTTACAGTGAAACCTCAGTAACAATCTGCAGGGAGGTTGTTATACAGCAATAGGAGAGAAGCAAAGGGATATAGTTTTGTTGGAAAATATTCTGTAGAAGTGTAATCTATTGTTTGTTTTTAAATTCCTGCTCATTCTGGGTTTAGGAGTCTGGTGGTTGGTTTTACTCGGTACTAAACAGACTTTCCCTGTATATGAGATAACTTTTAATTACTGGATTGTGGATTCCAGTCCGGAATAAGCAGGTATGGAAAAATAACTTTCCATAATACTCTTGTTATTGAAAAAAGTAATGGAAACCAAACAAATAAAATGCGAACTGTGAACAATGTGAACTGAGAGCAAGCGAAATACCCCAAAAACGGGGTCATTGATAGAACTGAAGAAGTCCATCACTCACCATCTTGGAAGACACGTTCCACATTAAGCCCATAGGTGGCGCAGGTTTCGTAATAAGTGCATCGCTTGAGGTCATTGGACAGCTTTCGTGCACGGGAATCATCTATGACACGGGGGTTACTGCAACTGATGGCATCTGTATAAGGAATGGTACAAGTACAAATGACAATAGTTATAAATATTTACATTGTAAAACAATTATCCAATCAAAAAATAAAATTACACCAGAAATCATGAATGCCACAGTTTATGTCGTTCCAAAACATAATGTGAAAGATTTACAGAGACTCTGTCACCAGGTTTTACCCCATTAAACTACAAGCCCTCCTAGGTAGGGTATAAAATGTCCTATCTAGAATTCTCTCTTTTACATGAACTCTTGCCTGTTTACCTATAGAAAAAGTCATGTAAAAATGAGCAGAGAAGAGTCACATTTCGGTTGAGATGAGACAAGTTTAGCGGATGAAGGAGGAGTATCAATGCAGATGCCTCTATCTTCAGGTCTGTAGCACCTGGAAACCTGGTACTGATGTCAAAGTAAGTATAATCTAAGTCATCTTTCAGATGATATCAGAAGATACAGGCATAGTTGGAAATCTGAGCTACAGAAAAAAATCCAGTTCCCGTCTGTTTTAAACAAAAACTCTGGATTTTCCAGACCAGAATAAGAATCACTGATCCAAGAGCAGAAAGCATCTGGTATGTATGAAGAGTTATTATTAATAAATATCTTTACTTAGTTCACTCTACAAGTACAGAGTTGTTAGGTTCACATGGGCAGAGTTCAATCTGTTTTCTATTCCTTTCGTGGAAATAAAGAATGGAAGTTTGGGACAGATTCATCATGGAGGCCGACATCCAGATAACCGATGACACGCTGAGATGTTTTTGCTGACTTGCAGCAAGCTGATGGCATCCGGAGGTGCTCCCAGCAGTTACCCTGCTTACTGCTCTAGCTTTACTACCTGACAGTGGGAGCAGCCAAAGCAGTTCTTAAATCGGTTAGTGAAGGCAATTAGTAAGGCAGAGCTTCTACCCATACAAAATGTATTGTAGACTTGTACCCAGCTCTCAAAAGGTTACCCATCACTGGTCTATAATGAAGTCGAATAGGTTTATAGAGGTCTAGCAGAACTCTTCGGTCCAGGATTTCGGACAGATTCAATGGCTTTAGTGGTGTCACACACACATGAGCCCAGAAATTGTATGCACTGCAAAAAAGACATATGACCATTAAAGGGGTATTCTCATCTGGGCATTCACATTCAGTTTCATTAATCTGCCATATATAAACATTTCTTCAATTAGAAGTTATTAAAAAAAATGTTCCTGTGTGAAGATAATTTCTCATAAATTAAGTCATATGGTCCCTTAGAAACAAGACTGTGTCCTTGGATACGACCACCTCTGCTGGAGTGATTGCATAAAGAAACAAAAGATTTTTGTATATGGAATGTCCTGGAGTTACTGCAGGGGCCACGGACGTCCTGTGGTAATGAACGCTGAATCCAGGAGGTCTGGCCACTGCTGCCAAAATGTGAGGTGGTCGTATCTACGGAAGCCATCTCGTTTGTAAGGGACAACATGGCTACATTTATGAGAAATTATCTTCACACAGGAACATTTTTTTTAATAACATCCAATTGAATTTAATTAAATGTGAATGCCCAGATGGGAATACCCCTTTAAGTTCAACCTAGGAAGAAAAGGGACAGGATGGGATATAAGAGAAAAAATCCTACATTATAACCACCATTGCTATTTTACTGTAATAAGACATCTAGACCTTTCTTGAAGCTCTCTGCTGCCCCTTCTGTGACCAGCACCTGAGGCAGGCTATTCCACACATTCACAGTTCTTACAGTAAAGAAGCTTTGTTGCCTCTGGTGATTAAATCTTGTTTTCTCCAGACACAGACAGTGCCCCTTGTGTTTTAAATTGATTTACCCTGGCCCAACTTTCCACCATATTTTTAGTAATAACCATTTATATATTTATATAAATTAATCATGTCCCCCCTATTAGTCGTCTCTTTTAAAATGAAATATTCTTTTTTTAATTGTTCCTCACATCCGAGATCCTCCTTAACCCTTATTATTTTTATGCCACTTTATAGTTCCCTCTCCGAAGCCGAACCAATGCCTTGTACAGTGGTAATATTACATCCCTATCCCGGGAGTCCACACCAGTTTTGATATATGACAAGATCCTGCTGGCTTTAGAGGCAGCTGATTGACATAGCATGCTGTTATGTAATCTACTCCCAAATCCTGCTCAAGAAACTACTCCAGATTCACAGGCCCAAAAACATATACCGTATATACTCGAGTATAAGCCAAGTTTTTCAGCACAAAAATTGTGCTGACAAACCATAACTCTGCTTATACTCAAGTCTATAACAATTAACACTGTACTCACATTTAGGACGCCCCCATAAGACCTCTTCTTGCTTTGGGTGCTCCGGCTCCGCTTCAGGTCTCCTCGCGATCCCGGCGGTGCACAAACAATGACATTGGAAAGCGGCTGACGTCATCATGTGTGCCGGCTGCGTGCGAGGAGCCGTTGAGGAGCCAGAAAAACCCGAAGAGGACCCAGAGGAACCCGAAGAGGAACCATAAGATGGAGCCGGTGGCTGTATACTTAGGGCCATAATTTCCACCATATTTTTAGTAATAACCATTTATATAAGTTAATCATGCCCCCCTATTAGTCGGCTGGCTATATACTGGGGGGCAGGGGCTGGCTATATACTGGGTTCAGAGGCAGGCAGGATATACACTGGGGGTTATGGGCTGGCAGGCTATATACTGGGGGGCAAGGGCTGGATGTATAATGGGGCAGTGGCTGGCTATATAGTGGAAGGTAGGGGCTGGCTATATACTGGGGGGCAGGGGCTGGCAGACTGTATACTGGGGGATATGCTGGCTATATACTGGGGGGCAGGGGTTGGCTATATACTGTGTTCAGAGGCTGGCAGGCTATACACTGGGGGTTATGGGCTGGCAGGCTATACACTGGGGAATATGGGCTGGCAGGCTATACACTGGGGAATATGGGCTGGCAGGCTATACACTGGGGAATATGGGCTGGCAGGCTATACACTGGGGAATATGGGCTGGCAGGCTATACACTGGGGAATATGGGCTGGCAGGCTATACACTGGGGAATATGGGCTGGCAGGCTATACACTGGGGAATATGGGCTGGCAGGCTATACACTGGGGAATATGGGCTGGCAGCCTATACACTGGGGAATATGGGCTGGCAGGCTATACACTGGGGAATATGGGCTGGCAGGCTATACACTGGGGAATATGGGCTGGCAGGCTATACACTGGGGAATATGGGCTGGCAGGCTATACACTGGGGAATATGGGCTGGCAGGCTATACACTGGGGAATATGGGCTGGCAGGCTATACACTGGGGAATATGGGCTGGCAGGCTATACACTGGGGAATATGGGCTGGCAGGCTATACACTGGGGAATATGGGCTGGCAGGTTATACACTGGGGAATATGGGCTGGCGGGCTATACACTGGGGAATATGGGCTGGCAGGCTATACACTGGGGAATATGGGCTGGCAGGCTATACACTGGGGAATATGGGCTGGCAGGCTATACACTGGGGAATATGGGCTGGCAGGCTATACACTGGGGAATATGGGCTGGCAGGCTATACACCGGGGAATATGGGCTGGCAGGCTATACACCGGGGAATATGGGCTGGCAGGCTATACACTGGGGGGCAAGGGCTGGCTGTATAATGGGGCAGTGGCAGGCTATATAGTGGGGGGTAGGGGCTGGCAGGCTATATAGTGGGGGGCATGGGTGGGCTGGCTAGCTATATACTGGCTGGAGGCTGTGACCAATGATTTCCCACCCTCAACTTATACTTGAGTCAATAGGATTTCCCAGTTTTTGAGTTAAAATTAGGTTCCTCAGCTTATCCTCGGGTTGGCATATACTTGAGTATGTACGGTAGAACCCTTAATGTGAATCCTATTAATCTAAAGGACACGTTAAGCTAAAGCACAGGTAACAATACTTACCAGATTATTATGCTTGCTTAGCTACCACCTGGTATACAGCAGTTACAACACAAACAGTTTCCAGCATACACTGCTATAAATAATGCAGAATGTGTGGCTGCACCTGACACTGTAACATATAAGCCCATCCTGTATACAACAAGATGGAGCATTGTATTCCATTCTAAGTTGCAATAACAGGTCCAACTGATTTCTACACAGAAAATATATCGAAAATCCTTTGTATCAAAAGGTCCCAACTAAACCTTTGAAATACAGTAAATTTATCTAATCCAGATTTTCTATAATTATTAAAGCAATGCACTTAAAATGTAGACTATAGGGAAATTATTGCTGTTTTAGAAACCAATATACCAAAATAAATTTATTCGAGAGGATAAATGACTGGAAACTCGTCATGAAAGTGGATTTAAAACCCATCTAGTGCAGTTAGCGGTGTGGCCAGTAGATGGCAATGTTTTCCTTCTGTGTTTGGCAACAAAGGATTGGAGGCTCTCGGCTTCACTCACCCTGAGTCCCCACAAGCACCATGGGGATTTCATTGGTGTTGCGGTAGTTGGCTAGGCGGCTGTAGTAGTGATAGACAGTCTGGAAACTGATCTCATCCTCCAAGCTGAACACAAAGATCACAGCATCCACCCACATAGCAAACTAAACGGGAAGAAAAAAAAACAGACGTGAAAAGAAAGGACAGAATGAATCAAAAGAACAAAGACTAAATGTAAAGTGATCTGTATTGATTAATGAAGAATGGGAAAACAAGTGAAAGGAATAGAGGAGACATCTTACTTGTGCTTCCGGAGGTCCTCCCTCATCCCGGATCAGCAGGAGGTAGCTCTGGCCGTCCACCACTATCTCCTTCTTGAAGCGTCCACCTGTCACAGATATAAGAGTTACTGACAAGCAGAGACATAAGAGCTCACATAGAGGACACGTACGAGAGATACAATAGGTATATGTTAGGACTTTGCTTGTAAAAGAGCTGTGGCGTCAAGGGACCATTAAGGGACTGGATTATAATGACCAGTTAGGACTGTATAAATTGAGTATTAATTCAGCAGCACGCTCATCACATCGGAGGTCAGTCCATTGCCTCTGAACCCCTGTAGACAGCTCCAATGTCTTTACAAGCAATGTCCTGGTGTTAGTATGAACATGGTGACTGAACATTGCCATATAGCAGTACTGCATATAACCAGAGCATCGCTGCAAACTCTATCCACGTCTACAGAAGTAGACTGAACAGTGCAGCTATATATATAATAATAATCATTTATAGAGCCTGGTGTCTGCAGTACTGCCCTCTGTACAGGTGGCAGATACAAGACATGGCACAGCACAAGATGGAAGAAGTAAAATCATAACCACAGGACAAGGCAAAATAAATATGATGTAAGGAAAGATGGGACACAGTAGTGTAACACAACTCCCCTAGACCCCAATCTACCACTCTACCGGACAATACGGACCTGAAAATGTCAGGGTTTAACATATAAAGTTTTATATTAAAACGGGAGTCACTAAAGTTTGATATTTGACCATAGATGAGGGATCAGTGCTGTGCATTTGGTCCATATTGAAGAGACTCTAAGTTACCTTGATGACAAATCGCCTACCCAGATGCTTTATGGCAACTGCTGAAAACACACTTATCCCAGTCTTATCCCACCAAAACATGGCCTGCACCCTTAACAGAGACATAGACTCAAAATACAGAGTTATCTGAGGATCCTTATGGCTCTCATGCTGCACGTAATACAGACCTACCATGTGTTCAAATGTGATTTTCACTTTAAAACTTTTCATAAAGTTTGAAGCTCGGACCTGTGTCATATTTCTCAGCCCTCTACATGACTATATAATCTACCAAAACTGCAAACAAATCAATATCCAATCAATAAATCCTGTCCTGCCCATACAGAGCACAACCCCAAGGGTTATATTAGCCGCAGTTCATCTCTATGGACATATGATATATGAATTCAATGAAGATATGATCCTACATCCTTGAAGATGACAAATCTAAAAAATACCAAAACCTTATACTGAAATAGATGGTGATAAATACAAAACCTCCTGCCCCTTTCCCCTGCAGAGCGATGTTCCTGACCTGAAGGACTGAAGCTGGATCACCCTGACCACGGGCACCTAACACTTATCATGCTCTAATTTCCTAGTACAATCTCCATTACATTTCGGTCAGTAAGCACATGTTATGGGGTCAGTGTCTACAGGGACGGGTAGTGCCTTACCCACAATCGGTATTTGATACACTGAAATCTCATCCACCCAAATCATTAGCCCAATATATTGTATAAGCAGAATACTAACTAGAAATTAAGTGTCCTATTATTCAGGTCCTCACATCAATCCCTTTATGTTTCATGATAATCCCCAGAACAGATTAGGAGCGCACTAACAAGAAGGAGAAGAGTATTTGATGTCTCTCCCAAAAATCATAATGCGACGTTAAAAGGATCAACTACATAAAATATGCTTCAAAGCCGAGAGAAATATCTATCCAATAAAATACATTGTAAAACTGTCTGCTTGGCACTGCCAACACCATCACCATGGCTCAGGGGCGAGATATGTTAGTACATGATCTGCGTGTATTTGGAGGCTCTGCTGAAGTTTTTAAACCATTAATAGGAGCTGATAGATCACACAGAAGTTCATGCAATTCTTTTAAGAAATAAAATTGCACTAAAATTATTGCATTCCCTTTCTATATAAATTCTCTCTTCTATGCAGGTGAAAATGTGCATTGAATGCACATGAAGTCATAAGAAGTAGTGCTATATTTATGTCATAGGCAGAGGCAGGAAGGACTTCTGTATTCTTTTCTAGATCTCTGCTTGCTGTCATTCAATAGGAAGTTTTACTGCCAACTTCCTGTGGATCAAATGTGTCAATTTTCATGTGAAGTCCCACAGGTGCATGGTTCGAAAGATTAATCAGAGCTGTGTGTTATAATGAGCCGTGCACCTGTGTGACATCACATGACCACAGATATTGGAGTAGTGCACCTGTGTGACATCACATGACCAGGGATACTAAGAGCCGTGCACCTTTGTGACATCACATTACCAGGGATATAACAAGTCGTGCACCTGTGTGACATCACATGACTTTGGACCCTTTTTTATCCACAGGAGGTCAACAATGAAGCTTGATATAGAATGTCAGCAAGCAGATATCTAGAAAACATTAAAGAATTGATATAAGGCAAAAATCTGACAAAATTCTCCAATACACTTTCTGTTTTAATTCATAGATCTCTGGTGGATATCATTCAAAGGAACCTTCATTGTTTACTTCCTTGTGCACAAGAAACCGGTCCATGATCATGTGATGTCCAACAGGTGCATGGCCCGTTATAACAAACTGCTTTGATTAATGTAACGAACCATGCACCTATGTCCAGTTTCTTATTCACAGGAAGTAAACAATGAAGCTTTGTTGAATGACAGCAAGCAGAGATATAGGAAATGGAACAGAAATTATATTGGAAAATTGATCTGCTTTTGTCCCTCTATCAATTCCTCACTGTTTTCCAGATCTCTGCTTGCTGTCATTACATAGGAGGCTTCCGTGTTTGCACACAGGTGCACGGCTCTTTAAAGTAATCAGAACTGTGCGTTATAATGAGACGTGCACCTGTGTGACATCACATGATCAGGGACAGGTTTTTATCCACAGGAAGTAAACAATGACTGTGAGGAATTGATACACAAAATATAATGAAAAATTGTATAACTTTTCATTATAACAAGATCACCTTAACACCTTTAAAGGATGGAAACAAGAGTCAAAAAATTTGGAGAATTTAAATAATAAAACCTCTGCCTCTGATATAACACAGTGATGTGAATCAGCATGTTCTTCCATTGCTACCGATGTTTGGCAAAGGATCTTTCCGGTAGTAATGTACTAATAAAATGAAATGATTAATGCCTATAAAGTTTATGTCATCTACAACAAGCTACCTGTAACTCCAATTGCTTTCATGACCGTTAATCTCCTATAATAATGTGACGACAGCAGAGTCATGGGCTCACACACAGTGACTACTGAATGATTCCCAGAGTACATCGCATGATACAAGGTTGTTTTTGGAACAATTCCCAAAGACGCTACAGAACACTAGACAGATGATGCTACTACATGACACAGAATCTATCAGGTGGGGAATGTGATGCAAGGAACCTAGGAGGATGCAAAGGAAACAGAGAGAGATGAAGAAACACAGAAGGAGGAATCAACTCTACGTCAGATATCTCAGCCGCCTCTCTGTCTCCTCAGCCCGTAGGGAATGAATATTTACCTGCATCCATATCTGTAAAGAACCAATGGGACAAGCAGTGAGGGAGAGAAGGAACTTAGACAGTCAAAGACCAGCCAAGGATGAACATAATATACAAGACACTAAGGCGGAAAGCGTTCGTGTCCCTCAAACATCACAAGGAGAGCAAAAAGGAACCAAGTATTAAAGGAAGAAAATGCCAGAATGGTGTTATGTGCATGAGAGGTGTCATCTCTGAACACGTGGCATACATGACATGCTATTCAGAAGATGCTTGGGGTGACTACATCCTCAAGAATATGGCTAAATTGTCAAATGTAAACGGCTATTGCCATTTTAGAGTTCCCAAAATAATCTATTCCAATCTAAACAAGTGTAAAGTCTGAATTAGCAGGCGCCAAGACCATAAATGGATGTATATTCTGCACATGTTCCCCAAATGTTCCCCCAATTTATAGCTATTCCTTGAGGCTTATCTTACAGGTCTCTATATTGGGGATTTAGCACTATAGTCACTATAGTCACAACTACACATTTCTATAATGAGTGCTTAGTGGCCTATAGACTAAGGGGTAATGACTATAGGTAGGTCTTTCTACACTGTGTAACGTGGATGAGTTGAGAGGAGGTAGTAGTTCAACTTACCTTCAGGAGACTCCTCCTGCACATAAGTACCCGTGAGATACCGATGTACCAATGCCGACTTCCCACTTGCTAGGTTTCCCACAATGCCCTGAAAGATAAACCTTCATTAGAAATTAGGAAATATGTGGATTTGATGTATGACTTAAAAGGGTTTTCCTACTAGAAGTGATGGAACATAACTATAAGTATGGCTGGGAGTCCAATTGCTGGGGCCTCCATTTATCATGAGAATAGACCCTCAGCAATCAGTTGTCACTAATGGTGGAGCGACAGCTCGAGTATGTGACCATCTCCAATTCTCACTTAGTGAATGGGAGTACTGGAGGTAAGTGAGCGCTGTGTTCTGCAGTCTCTGGCAATCCCATACGATTGAATGGAGAGGAAGGACCGGTCGCTCCATCAACCAGTAAGAAAGGGCTCCCTATCCCCTAGAATGCAGAGATCCCCTTTCTCATGATCTGCGGTGGTTCTATTACTCAGATCTTCACCAATCAGATTTTAATCCCTTATTCTGTGGACAGGGAATAACATGTACAAATGCTACAATCCCTTTATATTTGCAGTATGTCATTCCATATTTTTATAGTGTCATTGTGCAATCGCTGCAGAAATGTTTTGGGGGGCCCCTGCCATCCTCAGCCCATCACATGTCGGCCTCAGTCCAGTGATCTCCATATTCCCACTGCATAAACGCCTGGATGCAGTCATATAACTCCTCTACCAAGCCTGGGAACTGCAGCCATCTAGCCAGACTTTCCACAGATCTGCATGAACGCTGCTTTTTCCTGGCTCCTGGATTAGGTGATTGGCTCGGGAATCTTGAATAATTCTCTCCAGCTTTTCCAATGTAATGAAATAACCAGTGTGCAAAAGAGTGAGAAGATGTAATGATTTACAGATGGAAGAAAACCTAACACAACGAGAGGCTGACATATCCTGCAGCGTACAGCTCAGGTCTCCGGCTTACTCCATTACCCGTATATTGTGTATTTTATTGTATTATAAAAATCAGGCAATTTACAAGAATTATGGCTCCCAGAAATGTCTGTAAAACTCTAGATTTACAATGGAGTCCAATCCTTGTGCCAACTTCACTGCTTCCTGGCTGACGTAGGAGCATCCAAACGCACTGGTAATGTTCAGCGTATGGTGCTCATACCACTGACATGTGGCCACGTCATGCAGGTAAGTGATCAGTCATTACGTGGCATGTCACCACTGCTGGAAAGCAGGGCATCAGAGCATAGGGGTATGACACGAGAGCAATGTTTGATTTGTTACCTGCAGGTACTCTCATTTCCCATGCTCTCAGACAACCCAATAAATCTACCTATATTGTAATGGTAATGACAGTAGCATCTTATAGAACGGGCACAAGTCCAGTTGCTAAGACTGTGGGCAGTCATGGAAAATGGGAAATCCAGGTCAAATATTGACGTGTGAGGAGGAGTTTAGATTGTGGAGAAAAGATGGATCAGAGCTGTTACATTATAAGGAAGAAAGTTCTGCAATGAAACATGTCAGAGGGGGTGACAGGAACTCTTTACCCTTTTCGACCAGATACTTCTCCTAGTTTCACTACACACATGAATTATTGGTCAGACATGTATAATTATTGATTGACACATGTCAGGAGAGGTGACGGATCCTCTTTTATGATGGTCATGATGTCCAGCAGATGTTTCTCCTAGTCTTACTATAGACATGAATGACTGGTGAAATATGTATCTCTATTTCCTGGTGGAGCGGGCACATACCCTACTAGCAATGGATCATCTCCCACAGACTGGATTTCTTGAAATCAAAAATGCCCAATGCTTCTTTCCACCACATCATCTAATGTGCTAGGACAGTCAGGGTCATCATTACATTACATTGATGGCTGATCCAGTCAAAGACCCTCAGCACAAGAAAAATTGTAAAGTGTTGACTTATTTAGTATGTCTAGCAAGAACACTTACTGCAAAAAACATAGTATGCAATTATTTGCTACTTACCACTTTGAGTTCCGGCACGGCTCGGCTTAGTGTCCATTCCTGACTATTTACAAAGGCATCTACAAAAGAAAACATCAACTATTAGTATGGCTCAACTCAATGTACTATAGCGTGGATATACAGCAGTACCATAAACATATATACATATAGTATACCACCCCCCATTACTATGGCTGACTACTGCACACTATAGGGCAGATGTACAGCAGCATTAAAGAAACATATATATGCGTGTGTAACACATCACCCAGATTATTAGGACTGTTCATTTAAATCACATGAATAAGGTAGTAGCATTGGTATATAGCACATCAGCCCCCATTAGTCTAACTGAACACAATGTACTACATACATACATCAGTATAGACGCATATATATATTTGACAGACAACCATCACTAGTATTCCTAACCACAATGTAATATAGGGTATACATACAGTAGTATAGACATGTATTTATATATATATATATATATATATATATATATATCCCCCTTTGGTATGGCTGACCACAATGTAACACAGCGTAACCATACAGCAGTAGACATTTATACATATAACACTTGCCCCCATAAGTATAGCTGTCCGCAATGTAATGTAGTGTGTACCTATACTTATAAAACATCAGTATGAACATTCTTTGAAAATTTTCAAAAATATCCTGCAGGCTCCAGGCATAACAGGGTGCATTTTCCCACTTCATGCCCGTCCTGTGCTCCACTTTTTCACACAGGATTATGGTAACACACCCCCATCCCCTTCGCGGTATGTAGAAAAATATGCAATAACTCAGAAGCCTCAGGGAAAACAATTTCTGTAATGATGAACATCAAGGTGAATGCTAAGTTATGCAGAATATTAAATATGAGATGGAAGACCCCAGGCTTTATTGCTGCACGTTTAACCCCATAATTGAAGGAAACTCTTCTCATTCTCCGGCAGTGTTAAAGGGGCAGAAGATAAGAGAGTGAGGAGTTACATCTCCTGTATATTGTACATGGATAAATCCCCCTCATAGTCTCAGCCGTTCCACTTACACCCACGTGGAAGAGAAGAGCCAAGTCCTGTCTGCAAGGCCCCAGATTCCCAGCTGGAGCAGCCATGGTCTTGTGTCCAGGATACAAGTCATCCTCCTCGCTGGCTGCAACGTACAACTCACGTCTTCCAACTCTGCAACTAAACTCTAAACAAAACACTTGTGGCGCTTTCATTCCACCGCAAGTTCTCCATCTGCACTTACAATAACTAAAACGTTACAGGAACAAGTTGCCTAAATTAGACATGATGAGCAAACACTTTCATGCCAAACGCAAGGTCAGGACTTTTGAGTGTTTGCTTTCAGGTTGCATATTGCTAAGATGTGGGCACAGTCCTGCGGCCAATTTTGATTGGGATGAGAACAACCGAAAATCAATGACACAACGCAAGATAAATGGAATTGGCAGCGAGAAGCAATTCTGCTAATGGGACCTGGGCACTGCCATACGTCTGTGGTTAGATACACAGAGTTTATAAACCACTTCAGCTAAATCATCCCAACAACCAAATGTGACTATTATCAGAGTGCAAAACCCAACCCTGCCATTACAAGGACACTGAACCTACTACATGCAAGACAACCCCTGGCAAGAATAATCACATGTGTATAGAAAACAACACAGAGGGATTATGGTAACACACCCAGGAGGCCTTCAGGATCGTTAACATAATAAAATGCCTTATTAGTTTAATTTTAAATGTTGATTTTTAGAAGGAGGGAGGCCAAGGATAAGAGATATAAGAAGATTACTACAGTCACTGGGGGACATTTACTTACAGTGTCGGTGTCTGCATTGGCTTTGTTACCGACCTGCTCTCGGTAAGAAGATACACATTTAATATTGTGGAGCTGTGCAGAGACATTTCTGGCGCCGAGACCATTTTCTGTCCCTGGGACAAAATCTGTCCCGAGCACCAGAAATGTGTCCAACAGTCCCTGCTAGACCAGTTTTCTTTTGGTCTACTTTCCGTCAGTTTACACCGCCCAAAAAGGGCTGCGACACATAGTAATTGTGTCTGAGTTTCCACTCCGCCAAAGCCACGCCCCTTTTCGGAGAAGAGTCGGAGCAGACGGAAAAAGTCATTTTTTCTGTCCCCGACAGCTAATAAATAGGTCTGAGAGCAGAACATGTGGTGAGAGCGCCACAAAACTGGCGGAAACGCCATAGTAAATGTCCCCCACTGTGCCTGGACCTACGAGTTAGTGTCCCTGGTTTATCCATGCTTGATGGTAGATTTCCTTTATGATGTTCCTTTCTGGCCTTTTTGGTCCGTTATTAAGAATGCATCTTCAGCCCGGTTACAAATGCATGTGTTTTATGCGTTTTAAAATGGGCTGAAAATGCATGCTTAAAAACGGACCAAAACCATTCCATTGCATGGAAGTGTCAGTGGTCACAGGACTCGCAACAGCCTGGTAGGACCCTGTCACTTCCTCTTTAACGTGCCATGGTTCAGGGAGGCTGAAGCAGGTCTCATGCCCCCCCCCCCACACTTACGGCAGAGTTGTTAGAGTAATACCACAACGTGTACCGGGAGCCTAAGCAGAGAAATGGCACCCCAGCTTTTACAGTTTTTACCAAGAATCCTGGAAAGCCCCTCCAATAGTGCATTTATATTGGAATTACCCCTTTAAGGCCACTCTAGTGACTATGGGATGCCACTGTAACAGATAATACAACTAGGATCCTTCTGAGCGTCCATTCACATCCATGGCAGATTATATTACATTGATCAAAGGCATCCATTGGGATTCAACATATGTAAGGATTTCTGATCCTGCTGGATGGGTTCATACTAAATTCTGTATAACACAAAACAGACACTGATGCAGGTGACGACTCAACTTTATAGGACGCAATGTTTCAGACTTGTCTACTTGTGTCATTCAACCCGTTTCAGGTCTTCTTTTTGATCCCCACCATTATTATTATATTTACTGGTGGTAGAGAGGGCTGGGTATATTCTCATCCTGTGTTCAAAGAGCAGGGAGGGGAGTGGGTTTCTAGATGACAGATCTCACCCTCCTCCTCCCCCAGACATGGATGTGATATCATCTCCCTGGAGCGGAGCATCCACTGGGGGGGAAAGGGCTAATAGTGGAAAAAACATTGACTCCAATACCAATAAGGAGAGCAGTAAGGATAACGTGGCTATGCAATGTATGAGGAGGGGTCTGCAACACAGTCAATATGTACCGCTGGTCAGTTTGGCCAGTTTTTTGTCTTCAAAATGTCTCATACTTATGGCTTAGGGAAAACTTAGGAAACTTAGGAATTAGTTGCGTCAAATTTGCAACTATTTAACTAAAAAGTTGCATATCCACAACAGACTTTAACGCTTCAAGCGCCACATTTATCAAGCCGTCTAAGCCACTAAAAGAAACCTGATGAGCAAAAGTCTAAAAACCCAGAATGAGATCTTACCCAATGATAAATCTGCCCCAATGAGTGTACTGTGCTGGCAAGATGGGGAACATGAGGACTCAAGAGGAGTTCAAATTCAGAAACACAAAGATCTAAAAAGGTAAAAGAGACACTTCTAATCGCTAAACATACATAAGGACAAAAGAAAAGTGTATGAGGCTGACAGCCAGCGCAGGAATACAGCTCTGGAATAGGCGGGTGAAGACAACGGGACCACATTGCAAAGGGTTAAAGCCAGACAATTCTTTCATACCATGGGAAGAGTAAAATAAGCTACAGGCAGATGAAGATGCCTTTGATCCAGACTCTTCTTTTCAGCTCAGCAGTGAAGAGCGTAAGTACAGACTAATTACAAAACATCAATCAGGTATTCCATACTCCTAAGAATAGTCTGGAAAAGAAGGGATAACACTCAAGAACAGAGCAGCGCTGGCCTTCACATCTCCTGAAGCTTTCAGGTAGGTATGAAATCCTCCATACAGCTGGGCAGAGCATGCATGTATTTCCTACAGGAGGGAAGACTTGCCATCAGACAGCAGGGTCCCCGTGCATGGCCTGTAAGACGGTACATCAGGAGGACTACAAGCTTAGTGCACACATATACCAACCATAGACTGCTATGATCAAAGCCAAATACATTGATTTATCCCTGCTAATTTCACTGATGTCTGCATTGTGGAAGATGTGCTGTGAGATCTCGGAGTACTTTGGATCACCTGGCGTTTTGGTGGTGAAGTATGTAACAATCTTTAATGATCTGTATAAAATGTTTTTTGAAGGACAAGGATGAACTCAAGGACTACGATTCAACAATTTGCCAAGAATGGAGTTTCTAATCCGGCAAATTTATTAAGAAGTACAGACAACTTAAATGGGTTGTTACCAAATTTGCAAGTTATCCTCTATCCACAGATTTGGGATAAAAAGTTAATCTTGCAAGGGTCCCACTGCAAGAACCTCCACCGATCACGAGAACAGACTGTGGCAGTTCTCGAAAAAGGGGTTCCCCTTCTCACTAAATGAAACATATGGTCAAGCATGTGTCCTGCTGATGCATTTAATACTATGGAAGCGTCAGAGATTACTGAGCACAGCGCTGGGTTATCTCAGACACTGCAATTCACTTTCTATGCAAATGCAGGAGATATCTGAGCTCCCAGTTTCTAATATTTCAATAATACTGAATAGAAAAGCAGGTCACACATTTGGCCTGCCACTCTACCCATTATAGCGAGAACAGGACCCCCATTCTCTGAATTGTGCCATATTATTTAAAGAGGTTATACCAAGATTGCATATTAATCCATATCCACATTATGGGGGATAACAAACCGATCAGTACTGGTCCCCATCTCTTGATCATGGGGTTCTCAGCACCGATTAGTGTGTTATCCCCTGTTATGTGGATAGAGAGTAATGAGAACTTGGTACAATCCCTTTAAATATTATGGCACATATTTTTCCTGTCAATTTGTACATTAAAAGCTATACGAATCAATATCGTCAATATAATAACATCAATATCCGCCATAGATTCTGATAAATCTGTAGGGACATTGTGGGCCTCTCCCCTTCCTTCTTCTCTCACCCCTATGTAAAGTGATTGAAGCACCAAATACAGAATTAGAAATAAATATTATAATGATATAATCATGTGCTTGTTCCATGTAACCCTTTCTATTGTTATTTGTGTTTTGTTTTTCTTTATTAGAAAATGAAATAAAACTGTACATAAATATCATTATGTATAAATTATTATAATACATTAAAAATTTTCATCTGACTGTGCAAAACTATGCGCTTTTATTGAAAATATTAAATATTAAATTCCCCCATGATGACCAGCAGCATTTCTCAAACAAGTAAAACTTTTTTTTTTATCAATTCAATAAACAATTTAATAAACTGCTTTTAACAAAGTTTATAATAAAGAGAAAAAAACCTAAAGAATGGTGATACACTAACATAAAAGCAAACGTCCCAGCACTACATGTAACACGTGCAACCTCTTCTATTTGTATTGCAAATAAAAGATAAGAGTGCGACCAGTGAGAAGCCGCAGCCTGTGGGTGGATCAGGACCCGGGAAGATTCTGGGTAAATCCCAAACATTTGGGATCATGTTGCGGTTGTACAATGACAGATCAGACTTGTGCGGGGAGAAAAACATCTGGTGCAGCCGCTCACACGTGGTCAGTAAATGGTGTGCATCAGGCTGGGGAAGGAGAAAACTATTTGGTCGGAGGGGACACAGGAAGGAGGGGTCACATATGTGCTGCTCCCAATAAAAGTTTCCATTGCTGTTGTTACAGTTTGTTGTGTTGACTGCGGCAATAAACAGATTGTTGTATGAAAGCCTTCTCAGCAGGCAGATGGGGAAGGAGAACGTCTGCTTCCACTTTACAGATAAAAACCTCTGTCTACGTCACGAAAAACCAGGCGTCCGCCCTCATTCACATCTGCGTTGAAAAACACGTTTGTGGGATATGTACCTGCATGATCATCGGTTAAGACTTCTGACCTTCACACATGTAAAAAAAATTCTAATTTGCTTCCAAGAATAAGAATAGTGCGATTCCATGTCATTTTAATAGACAATAATAATAATAAAGGTTATTTCGGATGTGCCCACGCGGAATATAAATGCTACGGAATACCCAATGTACTACCCATTGCTTTCCAAATCCAATCCACACAGCAAAATCTGAACCAAAAAGCAACAAAAAAAGAACATATTTTTCTCCAGACAGAAAGAATTTTCTGGGATATTAAAGACCTATACCAGCCTAGGGCCCAGTTCACAACACTCTTCGTAGTGGTCACAGGTTCTGGCGCCATTATTGCTGTTATCAGTAACGTAAAGAAAACTTGCTTACATCCAAGTCAAGGGGAACGGATGGTACACAGAAGATATTCCCTTCACCATCAGCAACAGTCGTTAATTATTCTATTCCATGACATAATACAAGAACGGACATTGTTGGTGTGAACTTGCGTAAAGGAACCCGTCATGAGAAGTCATTCTGAAAGCTGTATACAAATTACCTATGAGGAGTCAAAGGGGCAGAGAAGAGCCAAGCCAAGATGTTTCATAGGATAGGTACATCATAATTTACCTACATCAGCTGTCACCAAGTTTTGTGATGATGTAGTTGGACTATGGAACATCAATGAAGCCAGGACGGCTGTGACTCCTCACTGGTCATTTGTGAACAACGTTCAATCCTTATGACAGGTTCCATTCAAAAATTATACTCTCTTACCTGCGCTGGGGGTGTCATCAAAGTAAAGGTTCCCTCCTACAAATCTGGTGGAACTGCCCACTTATGCACCTTTTTTGGGAGTCAAATCTGTATTTCGAAAACCTTTGCCCAAATGCTCTTCCTCTGAATGACCAAATTAAATCAATAAACCTCATCCTTTACTCCTGGAAAGTGCAGTACAATAAACCCCTATGGCTACAGATGATACTAGCAGCGAAATCTCTCCTCCCCCTACACTGGAGATCTACATGAACTCCGTCACAATAGGCGAATAAAATATCACAGCTTTGCCAATTGAAGGGAAAATCTATGTGCTAAGTAACCGTTACTACCCTAAATTCCTGAAGAGCTGGTCCCCTTGGTTAGATACCCTGAGGTCACCTCAACATAACCCAACCTCGGCATTAACTCAACTCTTTAGGTCATAGCTCTTTACCTTTCCCTTCCCCCTCTCCCTCTGTCCCAACATTACACCCTGCGGGGGTTTGATCCCCAGGCTTTCTAGGAATCCCTTATGATGTTCCATTGAGCAATCCCTACGCTAGACAACACTATGGCGGATACAGTCAAGACTTTAATGTTACATAACTGTTACTGTAATTACGACTTAATTATGACTTTTATATATATGACTATGATGATTTTACATAGGTATAATATTTGTTAATACAGATACCAGTTTGTTTACATAGGTTTTGTTTTCTGTCTGTAAAACGTAAAAAACTCAAAAAAAAAAAGAGATTTAAAAAAATAAATTATACTCTTAATCCATTGAATAAACTTGATTTGCTGAAACCAATATACAAAAATATCTCTGGTATTGGAAATTAGCAAAAATTCTTCAGAATCTCCAAGGTTTACTCCCATCAGGACATCACACAGCTTTCCCAAATACTTCACATAGAAGACTTTGCACCCATGTACACTGCAACATAATAATAATTATAATATGAAGCCCCAACATCAGATCTTTCTCATGATGGACCCCAGTGACGCATGACAGACACCAATAACTTATAATAGATAATGTCTCATGTTCATAGATGTGCCATGGAGGGCCATCTATTCCATTTACTAGGCTACAATTTACTTAAAAGAAGCATCTGATACAGACTCGAACAGACCCAGAGTGTTTGAATCTATAAGACCCAAATGTAGCAAGACTTGTAACCCCCACGATGAATGCATCCTCCAAACCTCTCTTGCACCCACATCACGATGTGCAGTTTGCCTGTGTAGTGTGCAGGGGGCGCCAGATTCAGGATTTCTGGCGCAAGTTCTTCATGAATCTGGTGCCCCCTGCACTGCCCCGACAGCGTGCAACAACTTTGCATCACCAACAAGGGGCGTGCAACACCTTTCTGTCAGACTTTGCATGATAAATGAGCACCGGGACGCCCCCTTTCACTGCAGAAATTTGTGTTGCATGAAGACTAGAGCAGCCCTGGTACAAAACGGTTGCGTGCGACACAAATGTGTCACGGACGTTTCTTAAATACCTGTGCACCTAAAAGAACATTCAAAGTCCGGTGGAAAATGGTGCAAGGGCCTTAGTGCGGTAAATGTGGGCCTTCTTTCAAGATGTCTAAATATTTCCATTAAATTACTTCCTTGAAATGAAATGTCAAAGCAGCGAATTCTTAGTGTACTTCGCTTTCATACAGAATTTATGGAATGTTTGCGATTTCTTTTTTTTTTTTTTAAACTATTCTTGCGAATGTACAGTGTATATAATAAATGGCCATAAACCCTCCAGGTAATAGATTACACATAAAGAAGAATGCCGTACAGGGTGATTTATACCTGCGGCCTTGCAGGAGCCCCTCAATCCTCTTGTTTTAATTGCTAATGAATGTTACTGCGTGACGTGTGATGCTGCTTGTACATGCACCCGATGACTACACTGTACACAGGAAGACATGTACCTAATACACACCACACAGCTCAGACTATTACCTGTCCCCAAATATTCCTCTCTGGGCATTCATTGCAGGAGACAAAACCTGAAAGGGGCTTTCCACATTATAAACTTATCACTTACTCACCAGGTAGGTGACAGTGTTCAGGCTCCCTGCACACAAACGCATGCAGCCCAGGGAAACATGCCTGTAGTTGGGCCCGATCACACGGACTGCGAGCATTGCATAGGGCGGGAGTCCTTGTATCATACAGAAATATGTGCAACCACTTCCCGTTTACAAATTGAACTCCAGCCCCGGTACTGTAAGAGTTGTAACAGTGATAGGGTTGCAGTCCGGCCGGCAGTCTGGGAGTCCTTGCATCACATTTCTATATGCTGCACACGGAAGACACATGGGCAGCAAAAAACAGACCATGGATCTGTTATTTGCGGCCTGAGAATAGCGTCTGCAGCTCCACTCATACTGAGACACATAATGGACAGATAATAGATGGTCTATATGTACAAGATCTGACTGATCTGTAACGTCCTCACTGTTGGAGCCTCCAGTCCTTCTCCTAGTATTCGCATAGCCTCCATAATGACATCATGAACATAGCATGTGACCACAGCAGCCAATCAAAGGCCAATGAAGAGTTGCAACAATGTTGCAGATGTGGTGTAATGGGTGAGAATGGTCCAATTTTTAGTTTTCCAAATTATTGATCATTTTCAGACTTCTGGCATTGGAGAATTTGCTCTCTATCTTGTATCGCTGCTAATCTCCTCCAAACGTACCTTCTAGAGATTGATCTGGAGGTTTATTCCTATGTAACCAAGTTCATTCATTGAGCAATAACCCCAATTTCCCTTCGTACCACTTTAATAAATGACTTCTAATGTGTTTGAACCTTGGATGAAACAAAAGTCAACAATGTCACTTATGCAGCGTGTTAACCCTTGTGCGACAGAGGCCGTGCTAGAGTCTGACTGTAAATCATAGGCTTGGAAATGAGAGGGTTATTGTTCTTGTGCAGACAGGCAGTCAGTCCTCGCTGGGAGGGTCTGCAGAGCTGCCCCCGCTGACCCGTCTGACAGGAGGGGCAATAATCTAGAGCTGTCATTTACTAACTCCCATGTGTTGCTCAGACAAAAGCCAGAAGCAGAAAACATTACAATGGAAACACATTGAGTGTGTGTTACCATGAGCCTCCCCCACCGCCCCCTCCTCTGGGGTATACACCGTTATAAGCGCGGTCTGACAGGACCTGCAGCTGCAGCGTCCAACCTGGGGCCACTCATTAATTAAGCCAGGCGCTCTATCCCCCGGGGGGCGCTCTATCCCCCTAGGTCAGGGCTGTCAGTGCACCACATGTGCAGATCTCCATGACATCAGCTGATCTCCATGACATCAAATCCAGAGATTACCCAGGGAGGGTCTGCGGGCAACAAAGGTGCTAGAGAGTACGACACAATACAGAACAGATACGTATCAGGGAGAGCAAGTGCATCCAGTGCTTATATACACCTGGCTTCTTTTATCATATATATATATATACAGAAATTACAAAGACAATATCTAGAGCTCAAGGTCTATAAAGCCATATCTACTTACAGACCATAAAAGTAAAGGGTATTTTATATGTTTGAAAATGCGTTCACATGTGGCATTTGTATTAAGGTTACAAACACAATGCAAATACCCGGAGCACAGCATATACAAGAGCCCCTCCGTGCTGTAGATTCACGGGCTATTACAGTGTCCAAAAAACACTTCTCCCCTCCCACTGTGTGCTTAAACGACATCTACCACCAAGATGAAAGACTGTATGCAAATTAGCCTTGCTCCAGGCTTCATTAACACCTTTGGAGCCCCTCAGGCTCACTTGCATAGAGTCCTTCATCCTGGTGGTAGATGCTCTTTAAAGTTCCTCTCCTGCTGTAAGATTTCACCAGGCAGAGGCAGGTGGAAGTACTGAGGAAGCATAGGGGAGACAGTGTAACAGAATGTGAAGCTGCAGCATAGAGTGTCTGGTAAGCACCCCAGAGCCCTTGTGGCTCATTAGAATAATTTCAAAAGTTGACTTTAGAAGGAAGGAAAACGATAGATAAACGATATGTGCATGGCACATGTGTCTTTATGTCATGTGACTTTTTTGATTAAGGAGCAACTCTGCACGGAGAATTTTCACGGAGCGGGTGACGCAGGTACGCAGTCATGAGTCCGTACAGCTGGGAGTGTTGTGCACACATAAAGCATTCCTGAAATATCTCAGGACTGGCAGCGCCAAAAATCCACCTTGTTCAGATAGAACTAATCTGTACCTTCACCCCTTGGAAACAGAAGGCATGCTCCGCCTGTAACACACAACAGGAAAAGTAACAATGGATCTGAATAAGAACACCTGAGGACACCCGCCAACAAGCCCTACACTAGGACATGCAGCACACACCGCACATATTTACACTCCACTGATAAGACAAAAGGACTGGAAGGACGGATTTTCATTCTATGCTCTTTATACACACGGTACTTAAGCTATGTTCACACCATCATTTTTGCAGATTTTTCCAAAATTTTGCTAAAACAGCTGAGCTTTTGCCGCAATTTCAGAACTTCGCTACATTGTGGCGTCATGTGAACGAATTCTAAACACAATTCCGGAATTCCTCATTAGTAAAATGCTGTAAAATATGTAAATTGTAACCGGATAGTACAATGAGCAGATGTAGCTGCAGACAATACCCGCGCGCAGCTACTATAATGACAGAAGAGATGAGCGCGCAGATCAGTGACAGTTTATTCTACTTGTGTTTCTACAGACTAATACCCCTGTATTAAACGAGTCAACACAATCCTCAATCCCACAAAGTGGCGGCATTGTGGAGAGGGGATTAGGAGAGGGACGGGGGAAGATGATGTTTATAGGAGCCACCACCACTGACTTGAATGGCAGGTAATGCAAATTGAGCTTATACCTGTGGTGAAGAATTCTCCCCGAGGACACACAACGGCCCGGTGCTACATTGTTACATTCAATGAGACAACGGCCATCTGACACAATACTGGACCCGGACTGGCCAGGACAGTGTCTACTGAGCCCTACTTGTCAGGTAATAGACCAGCATATTGCATTGTCCTCTACATACAAAGTGATTGAAATTTTAACATGAATCATCCATGCCCTGGAGGACAAATGGCAACTGGTGATTTTCCGATACGGCTGCAACGTATAGGATGGAATCCGGATCAGCAGTGTAATGTTTGGGTATAACATATAACATATAACATATAACCAGAGTATAATATTTGGGTATAACATATAACCAGAGTATAATATTTGGGTATAACATATAACCAGAGTATATAAGCTATAGGAGCTTTTTGTGGAAAATTACAGAAACATTTGCATATCCTTCACTCCTGAACATTTTAAACCCACACCAGAGGTCAATGTCCACACAGATTTTTTTTTCTGCAGTACCAGGATGACATTTCAGAAAATCTCATCCACTTTTGTAACAACTGTAACCACGGAGGAGTTTTAACCTCAGCTCCCTGAGTATCTGTCCTGCATAGGCACATCGCAAAACTCAGGGGAGTAAAGAGCGTCCCAGCAGGCCGCGTGCACACTCATGCTTGAACTGCCAAAATCGGAGAGGAGCTAGGACAGATTGTTTTTTTTCTTTTTAAAACTGTAAGTTTAACATTTTAGCATTTTCACCATGCGTTAAAGACGTGGGGTTCCCATGTTGCGTATTTTAGATGCATTTTAAAACTAATGCATCTGAAACGCATGCATTTTCAAGTTACTGTGCATTTGGTTGACTTGAAAGCATTTTTTCCCATTGCCGGAAGTGTGAGCAGCAGTGAAAATGTTAACATAGCTGCTTACACTTCCAGCAATGAAGAAAAGCACTTTGGGTGCTATCAAATGCTCCGTTTAGTAACAAAATCAACATGTACAAGGCCGGGCCTTAGCCGATCGCATATGCGTTCGTAGGCAAACGCATGCGCTCGGCAATCAGCACCCGGTGTCTTGCATTTAGAGACCGGGTGCTGATTGGCGATCCCATATGTTTTCATACAAACACATATTCAATGGCCGCGGCCGGAGTGTCACAGCAGCCTTACAATGAGGCCTGCAGCAGTTACATGACGTGTAGTACATCAGCAATGTACCATTTACCCCCCACAGCTAAATTTCTTATGAAGTAAGAAATAAAAGGAGCACATAACATACTGCACAATAGTTTTCTAGTAAAACAAAGGTCACCATAAGAGAAACCTGACAGACGTAATTATAGTCAATGGGGTCTGTCCGGTGCCAACACTAATCTTTACACTGTTCCGGTCATAAAACAGAATAATATAAGATGACAATGGAGATGTGGTCCCAGTGATAACAGACTTCCACACAGCGGCTGTTCAGCACGTGGGCTACGTACATGTAGGTGCAGCTACACTTAGGTTTTCTGAAATACTACAGGAGTGTGCGGTTGGTATTGTGTTCTATAGGAATGTGCACATGTACAGAAAAACAAATATAACCAACTGGTTTCCACATCCAGACATGTCGGGCCGGCATCTGGAGAGCTTCCTGCAGTCGTGATACAGGTCAGCGCAATCTGTATACAGGCAGTCACTCATCACAGCGACAATGAGAGATATATATATACGCAGAGCTATATCTGGGCTTGTCGCTGACTAGGTGTGAATCGCGGGTGCCTGCGGATGTGTCAGAAATAGATATTATCAAAAAAAAATGTGCCACCTAATGTGTCAAACTCAGACACTTCTTCAAAGCGTAGGCAAGTGGTATAATGTGAGCGCTACCGGCCCAGAAGCCCTCCAAACCGGGATATCTAAGTATTATAGATAACCCGTATAGGCTGCGTACAGACCGGTCACTATACAATTGACTCAGATCTCTTGTGTAAATCCTATTAAAAAAAATATGCAAAGACCAAACTTGGATTTTTGTTTAGTAATTTAGTTACATTTTTCCATAAACCATCTTGCCAAAAACTCACTTTCATCTTTTTATCTTCTCCGATTCCTGCAATGGGACAGTGACCCTACTCCTATATCCTGGAGTACATGAGCTTTTGGGTTCATAAACCCCGCACCCCATTAACTGGTGCAACATGCACCACCATGCTTCATAGTAAATAGCCCCCACACACACACACACACACACACCATATATTAGTGATGCCATCACATAAAGCAGGATTTTATGCCCCATTGCATAAGAATGAAGAATCGCACTGAGCAGCGAGCCTATAGAAGAGCGATAGCTGACCATGTCTAGGAAGACATTTTTAATTCTAGAACTAACTTAGATTTTTTTTGGCTAAAATAACTAATCTAAGTTTAATGCTGTTAAACTACTCATTATTAAATGTTCAGTTAGTTTCCAGTGATGACTTTTTGTGGGATAACCCCCTTTAAGTACCATTATACCTCCATAGAAAAGAGCCCCAATCCAACCGGCGTTCACCTATAGCAGTGGTGGCTAACCTATGGCACTGGTGCCGGAGGTGGCACTCGGAGCCCTTTCTGTGGGCACTCAGGCCATCACCAGAGATGACTCCAGGTATCTTCCTGCAGTCCCAGACAGCCCAGAACTTGCTGTGCACAGAGCTATTTTAAAGTGACAGCTCTACCTGGGACTATTTTCTGCTTTATTGGTGTCCTCAGGAGCCGGTATCAATGAAAACTGTGACAGAGAAGGGAGTATAAATCACAAATTAAATTTCTGTGTTGGCACTTTGCGATAAATAAGCGGGTCATTGTTGTAGTT
Source organism: Engystomops pustulosus (assembly GCF_040894005.1). Taxonomy (NCBI): domain Eukaryota; kingdom Metazoa; phylum Chordata; class Amphibia; order Anura; family Leptodactylidae; genus Engystomops; species Engystomops pustulosus. Next base: position 81,344,605 of record NC_092418.1, read on the forward strand.
TGGGCACTCTGTCTCTAAAATGTTTGCCATCACTGACATAGAGTATTATTAACCCCCCAGGATGCTAAACCTGAGTGACATGTGGTCACAGACACACTAACATGTCCACAGCTCGAACAATCCCTTTGTGGAAGCGAGTCCTAATATATCCAATAATAACACACGAGTCATATACAACAAAGCACCTGCCTAGTAAGGTGTAAAAACAAAAAAAGTAAACCGCAACAGTAAATTGGCTGGGCCTGAAATCACTTATAGGTCCATTAAAGACCACACATACACACAGCCCCATTCACACAGCCATGTGCCGGCGAACACTGGAAAGACTCCCGGTGGAATTCCCTCCATCCATTCAGGGATTCCTGTTGGAAAGTGATGGGGTGAAAGCTGCTAAATTGGCTGGAAGGGAGTAAGAAAGACAGAGCCGCTTTGCCGAATCTAGAATATGGAATTACAACAAGGTGTCGCTAGATTAGAGCCAGATAATGTGAGGGGATAGAGGAGGAATGTATGGCCACAGTGCGTACAGCAAGGACTCTTTATTCTTTAATCTCCACACAATTTTTGCACGCTCAGCTATTTTCTGGGCCTCCCTTACAAATAAAAGGAGATGCAAAGACATTTCCCATACATGCAGCTATGGCTACGCCATAAAAGCCCAAAGATGGAGTAGCCCTTTAATCTAATGTACAACTTATGAAGGGTTCTGGTATTTTTGGTAATAGATTTCTTTATTTTGTTACAAAGACAGTGTTGGATTCCCCAAATAAGAGCCGTAAAGCAATGTTAATAAAGTCACCCCTAGAGGACAGATCATTCCCAATCGCTGTTCTGTGTGCACCAGATAGTTATGACCAGACAAACAAGTCTACTGGCATGTATCAGCTGATCAGGCTGTAACTGCTGGAATAAAATGGTTTTCTACCCAGAGACGCAGAAGATGGGCAGCATCTATCCCCATGAATTTTACATTGATTGATAGGATGGAGACCCACTTATATATTGCCAAGTGTCAACACAGCAATCTAAGCAGTAATTTATTGTGAACTGTTCTGCTACCACCTTCAATCGTATCGGCCTCCTGAGGACACCAATACAGTTGAAAGAAAAAGGGCACATTCAGATTATCAATGTAGCTTCTCTCCAGAGTACCCTTGTATAGGAATAATTGTGGCGTCAGCAGGAGAACCGTCAGAGATAATCCAGCTCTGTCTACCTCTTCTCAAACTTCCTGCAGTCCCAAGCAGCCAAGGATGCGTTGCTTTACAATAGCACTGAGAGCAGCATATCTGGAGTTACCTGGGAATTAAAGATTTTTTAACTCCTGTCTGGGGAACTCTGTGCTGGGACAATGGCCTGGGTGCCCAAAGACAGGGCACCCATGCTATACATTCATCAGCACTGGGATAGGCCCACCTCACCCATCGCCTCATTTTTCTACTGGTTCCACTTGAAGATAGAATAACCCATTTGGGGAGATTTATCAGAAGTGTCTGAGGTAAAACTGTTTTAGTTGCCCAAGGAAACCAATCAGAGCTCAGCTTAAGTTTTATAAACAGCTGTGGGAAAATTAAAGCTGATCTCTGATTGGCTGCCATGGGCACCTAATACAGTTCTGCTCTCAGACACTTCTATTAAGTTTCTGCTACAGAATTTCCACAATTTTTCGGTGGTGCCATTGAATTCCTTGTAACTGACTTGGCTTACAACTTTTGCATTGCCAAGCTCCACCAACTCCAACCCATGTGTCCCTAGCATACCTTCCCCAAACCTCAAACAATGGATCCATAACCCATTGTTTGGGGCCCGTATGTCACTGGGGTGTAAGGCCTGCCAGAGCCGCAAGCTCGTACAAACTCTGAAATTTGTGTCTCGGGCAGTAGGCTCATACATGGGGCCCTGAAAACTGCAGCCATGTGCATGCGCCCATAGAAATACATGGGGACGTGTACTAGCCGCTGAAACAATGGACAGAACATGGTCCAAAACTACCTTCATGTGCTGGTAACCTCAGGGTGCGGTCACACGTCGCTTTAACGCGTACGTTTAAAAACGCATTGCAATAGCTGAAGAGTGCTTTGCCTAATTAAACAGCAGTTAACACATGTGTTTACAAAATGCAACCATTAATGCTTTGTTAACGCGTGTGTTAACATAACGGTTAACCCATGTGTTTGTTAATGCAATGTTTACACATGTGTTAACATAAGTTCTAACATTTGCGTTTTGTAAACGCAAGTGTTAACAGCTGTTTAGGCAAATCACACTCCAGCTATTCCAATGCGTTTTTAAACGCATGCCTTAAACGTGACGTGTAACCACACCCTAAGGGTCATGTCACACATGGCGGTTTTAGGCTGTTTTTGGGCCGTTTTTAGTTAGTGCGTTTCCAGATAGCAAAAAACAAATGCGTTAAAAAACCGCATTCCTTTTTTTTAAAAATGCATGCGTTTTTGAAAACGCATGCATTTTGTCGGTTTTCCAAATTTGCGCAATTAAAAATGGACAAAAACACATTCATCTTTTACGGACTAAAACCGGCCCAAAAACGGCCTAAAAACGCCATGTGTGCCATCACCCTTAGGAGTCATTTAGTGGGTTCACAACCTTAATTTTTCTCTTATACTTTCTTCCTCTTCAGTAAGCAGCTGCTTCTAAAGCAAAGCAACATGCGAGACTCTACAACACTTTTTATATATCAGCTAACAAAACACTACAAAAAAAACATGCAAAGTCTAACACTAAATCTGTTGAGAGTAAATCTGCCAAGATCTTGAGACACTCTATATAAATAGCAATTATTTTCTAGAATTCAGCTTTGTTATTTTACATATAGTGGAGCTACAGAAACCTCATGTATAGCACTGCCCTGGCTTATCTTAACATGAGCTCTTATACAGAAGCCATTAGTGCAATTTTCTATATACAGACAGATGTTTTACAGAAGTCCTGTGTACACAGAGCCTTTATTCCGCCATATGTGGCTCTCAACTGAAAAATCTGCACCTGTCCTGTCTTCTCCATTCCAGAGATCCGTGCGATGCCTGTATGATCATGTATACAGTGTATGGATGTCAAAATAAACATACTCAAGGTCAATGTCCACAGAAAGAATTTCAGCGGACAAATCACTGGATGAACTTATGCAAACTTTTAAAATTTTTTTTAAAAAAAGTCATCCGGTAGTGTAAGGGTTGAAATATGGGCCCAGCTAAACATAAAGGGGGCCAATATTAGACACAATTCATAGGCATGTATTTTTGTGGTATGTCCATTCATTTTCGTCGTTCCTCGGTACGGTTACAATCCAGGCGATCGCATGAAAGGAGAATGCTACAAGTGTTGTGACAACTATAGAGAATTAAAGGGAAATGGTCACAAGATTTTACCCTACTAAACTAGCACTACCTTTAAGTAGGGTATAAAATGTCCTTTCTAGAATCCCCCCATTTATGCAAAGTCTCCCCCATTTAAAAAAAAAATCTCTAACAATGTTATGAAATTGAGCAGAGAAGAGTCATATTTCACCCAAGATGAGTCCAGTTTTGACAAAGCATGGAGAGCAGCCCCTATCAAGAATCAGTGCTTTAGGTGTCATAGTAAAATAAGATTCTCATCTTTTAGATCATATCAGGCGTGTGGATCTGTGAGCTACAAAACCAGAGAGGCTAAAGCCAGATGTGATCTGGAAGAGGAGATTCTTATCTTTAAAATAACAGCATTTATCTAAGTACTATAGATACAAAGATAAAAGTGTCTGAAGTGACACTCAAACTGTAGCCTCAAAATATGACTTATCTCTGCCAAAATATGACTTTCATTGTGGAAGTGATTTTTATAGGTAAATGGATGAGATTTCCCATCGAAGAGGGGATTCTAGAAAGCACATTTCATACTCTACATGAGGGGGCTGGTAGTCTAATGGGCTAAAATCTAGTTACAATCTAGCTCTCCATGTTTGCATGGGTTTCCTCCGGGTACTCCGGTTTCCTCCCACACTCAAAACATACTGGTAGTTTGATTAGATTGTCAGCCCCATTGGGGACAGGGAACAATTTGGTAAAACTCTGTGGAGCGCTGCGTAATCTGTGTGCGCCATATAAATAAAGGAATTATTATTATTATTACACCAGCACCACTGAATCATACAACTGTATGTACTTCTTCTACATCTATATACGAGCTTAACCATCCCCTTCACCCCAGCCCCCCCATGTGCCTTGATCATTTTAGGCTCAATATTTTTCTAAATTTCACTGAATAGGAGTTACTTCCAACAAATTATTTCATAAATTTCAGCAGTCTGGGCTATTTTTTTGTGCCACATATTGAATCATAAATTCTTGCGTCCCCATAGGCACCATAACTCTGGTCCCTTCACAAGTTCAGAGCGGAGGCTCCTGCAAGGCAGCTGGATCTCCATGCACATTACAGCAATGTCATAGTCTGGTTTGTGAGGAGAAAGCATTATAGTGGCCAGAGACTACCGCTCACAGGGTACAGAATGGCACCCAGCAGCGCGTCTCTAAATGAGAGCCTGGCACTGCCCGCACCGGACAACATGCCAGGTTTGTAGTGTGTGACGCACAGCCTGCCAACGCGAAATAATCCAGAATATGAATGGTATGTGTTATGACATTAGGATGCCCAAATGATGTTTACAGAAAATGTTAGGTGGCATATGCCAGTTTGTGTGGAATATAAAAATAACACTGATGTTCAACAGTCTGGATAAAAACATTCATAAATTCATAAATCTGAGCTGAAAGAAGCATCACGACAAAAGCCTATTATTCTGCGTGTGGCTATTTTAGGCCTCGGAGTGGAAATGTCTGTGTGTAGTTGACATAAAGGAGGAATGAGGCAATGGATGGCACATAACAATGGACAAGCTTTATGATCCTTGACCCATCTCTGTATTAGCAATGTGCATAGGTTCCCTTCATAAGCTAACAAAGCCAAGAGTGACTACTGACCTGGAGGTTACAGTAGGAGCTATTGTTTGGGTGGCGGCACGCTCATATACCCGTATGCCCTTTGGCATGCCGTTGAGGAATATTTTCCTAATGATGTATATGGGTGAGAGTTTCAGTAGAAGAATGTACCACATATAGATCCTCTGAATGGGAAAGGTGCTTCTGACAACCACGCATGGCAACGGCAGGCAATCGTTCATAGATAAGGGCACTCAGGCTGGTGATACACTTTGGAGAATGATAGTTTGGCTGAGAGCTGTCCGTCCTACTACCTCATACACATGCAAGCTCAGCTGACACCTTAACATCTCTCAAGCCAGATATGTGTCCAATCTTTTGCTCCCCAACCCCCATGTGCCATGAGGGAGAGTCAGGACACCACTGTATACATGGCTGGTCTGTCCTGCTAATGTTTATGGCCACCCTGAGGGCAATGTAATGTAAACAGCCCACACAACGAAACCCAAAAACAAAAAAACACACATACAGAAATGACACAGGACTTCTCCTGGTTGTGTATGAATACAGGTATCTCAGAGGCTTAGGGGCCGCACACTACTTCCAGGGCTGGTGCAGGGCTCCTCATTTATCCATCTACAGATTATAGAGGCCGCAGTCACGTGCACATCACTCTCCTGGACACAACCGAAATCCCAACCTACTCCCACATGATGTGGACTTTATCCTGAGCTCTCTGCCAAGTCAACAGGTCAAGTGGATTGTTGTTTTTAGGAAGAGTAATTGTCAGTGTCCATTTGGAGAGAATTCCTGTAATTCCAGTACCTGCGAGGAGTTTGCCAGGCTGCCCATAAGCCGGGGGTAAAAGAAAAGTCTCATAAGTTTATGCAACTAGCAAAATACACCTTCCTACAGTAAGCTCTGGATTTTTCTTACTTTTACGGTTGTTGATTATGTCACATTGTACTAGTTTTGTATGGGTGATAATCCCCCAAACATCATTATCCTGTGCATTCATATAATACAAGCAGATTCCTATATTGTTGATTGGTGCAAGTGTCCATCACAAGTGACACAAGTGAACAATATCTGCATAATATGAGAAGTGATGCCAGGATCCAAGACATCCACAAGGATGAGGATGAAGCTGCCAGAGATCCATATAACACACGTCTACAATTCTTCTTGATATACTAAGCATCAATGTAAAGGGGATAAGTCAAACTTTGACGTTAGAGAGGTTTATGGGTTTATATAAATAGACCTAGATCATTGCATAATGTAAGGTTATGCAATGTACTTTGTACTTCTATGCTTCCCCATTTGTTAGATCTGTATTTGCAGCGAGTAACTTAGTAGATTCTAATTTTATTTTTCTTTTTATATAAAAAGCAGATGAAATATTTACAGCAATAATATTTATAGTGGAGGTTTTGAACTTACAGTTGATATATATTATCTCTGTTGACACAGTGTAGCAAAATGTTATTACAGGGGAGATACTTAGGTTTTGTTACATAGGGAACAACGTAACTTGTAGACCACTGGGTCCAGTTTACCCTATTCCTGGCAATACAAAGAGATGTGGGGGGCATCTACAGTACCCATGTCCAGCTCCCACTATGAGGCTTAAGGTGATGCCGTACGTCACATTTTTGGACCGTTTTCAGTCTGTTTACAAAAGCATGCATTTTTGTATGTTTCCCATCCGTTTGGCTGCTTTGAACCTATTTATCTTCATTTCTAGAAGTGTAGGCAGCTGTGAAACAGATTAAAACCATCCAAACACAGGGTAAACATTCAAAAACGCATCCGTTTTAAAAACTGAAAACGCATGCTTTAAAACGGTCCAAAAACGCTACGTGTGGCATCACCCATAGGCTGAATTCGTGCCACATGTGACCAAGCCTCACCTTAACAAGCATCCTTAATTGTTCCCAATATTTGGCCGGATAACAGTGCTATATAAATGGGTCTCCAAACCTAAGATGCATTGAAATCTGTTCCTCCATCTCCGCCAAGATCTATTTAACTCAAACTAGACTGAAGCCAAGGTGCACGTCACATGGAATAGTTAATAGGGGTCAAGTGTCCATGCAGTCAAACAAATCAATAGCCACAGAAGGAAATATTCATGACCATGTGCTGCACAACAAGAAGAGTGATTTGCGTGCATGGTATTCTAGTTTTGGGCATGACTTTAGAACTGAGTGATGCACATTTTTTGCATATCTGCTTGTGAGCGTCAAGAAGACAATAAACATTTCCTCACACACCACCAGCGAGGTTTCAAGGAATTCCATAAGCAACCAGAGCCGACATAATTAATCCCAGGCCGGCTGAACTCTGAAATCCAAATCCACAAGATTCCCAGGGCTGTCACATCTCAGCAGAGCTTTACATGTACTGTCACGCCAAATCAGCACCTAATCTCCCAAGGTTGTTCTCTGCCTTTATATTAAAAACATCTCTACTTACTTTTCATGCAAAAGCTCAGTGAGTGTCAAAGGTTTGGACTGAGCTACAAGGAGCCGAAAAGCATGGAGTGCGTGATATCAAAGTGACTGGGGACCTGCAGCGGAAAAGAAGAAAAGGTGCAACTCTAAAGTTGGCCAAAAACTTTATTATGCGGTGTCCAATCAATTAGCTCTCAACAATAGATGTCAGAAAAGATCAGGAAGGGGCAATCTGAGTTCAATTACCCAAAACTTTTGTTCCCAAGAGGATAAGTCTCCATCAAATGTGTCCGACGGCTACTAATTCTATCAGAACACCTTCTACCTTGTGGTTAGCTGAGGGTGCATGTGCATAGGGGGAAACATCTACTCTATGGAAAGATTTATAGTCTGTCGCTGTCTGCTTAGTCCTATGCCACTGTATAGCAATACAGCGGGATGTCACACACTAACCCAAAGTCCACAGAACTTTCCATTACAGATACACACAAGCCGAAATGAATGGAGGTCTGTGAATACATTCAGCATATGAGCAGAAAGCTTTCCTGGCACATCCAATGAACAGAACAAAACACATGTTAACAAAACCTATTGTTGAGCCATAAGAATCCACTGGCATAACATCCCAAGGGTTGGAGCCTTCATACAAGACAAATGTTTCTATTTTCATAACTAATCCTACTACACTGCACATGTATGTGGGGTTTGACAAAATCTCATTCACATTCTGCAGGACACACCGGTGCTGATTGGGGAGCACCCTGCACATCCATAGCACACCACAGTGAAAACTGAGATCTGCAAACAAATCCACATTTAGGTAGAAAAGCGTGGACCACGCAGTGTCCCATATTATGGATCCACAACACTGCTAGGAAAGGGATTCTTTACATTATAGCGATGACTGATGCAAGGAGTCCCTGCTTCCCTGATACAGTAGCATTGGTGGCGTCACGTCCCCACAAGAGTGATCGGCCCATGAAACAAGACCCTGCATGGTCAGTTCTTCATGGACCGATCACAGCAAGTGTGAAACTGTCCTTATCAAAATGAAAATTTGCATGAAGGCAGGTTCACATGATGCCTCAGCATTACATTCTTCTAGGCCTTGAATCGCGCATCATGAAACGGGAACATGGGCTTTGACTTTGGATATTGATTATTATCATTGACTCGGGCCGCCTTCACACGGTTTTGCCGGTAAACAATACAAAATACATGTTTCTCGTTCCCGATCACAATGGTCTAGGTCTAAAAGCATCTAGAATCAAGAGAAGCTCCTTCCCACTGTGCTGCATATACCCATCACAAAAGGCATACGTTTTGGTAAAATTATGTACATATACTAGAGTATAAGCCGAGCCCCCTAATTTTACCACAAAAACCTGGGAAAATATTGACTCGAGTATAAGCCGAGAGTGGGAAATGCATTGGTCACAGCCTCCCCAGTATATAGCCTGCCGGACCCTGCCCCATATTATATAGCCAGCACCTGCCCCCCAGTATATAGCCTGCCAGCCCATATCACCCAGTATATAGTCAGCCCCCTGCCCCAGTATATAGCCAGCAGTGGGGGAAGCCAGAAAGGTGAGTTTTGATATTTTCTTACTCGAGTATAAGACGAGTTTGGGTTTTCAGCACATTTTCTTGTGCTGAAAAACTAGGCTTATACTTGAGTATATATGGTACTTGAATATACCCCAGGTCCTACCTGGCGCAGAAATATGCGCAGCGTGTGAACTTTCACTTGTGAGATTTCACTGGCTGCAACTTGCAGGCGCAGGGACGCCCCATGCCAGCCCTCGCCCCCCACAGTGGGGACAGACAGATAGACCAACCACATCCAATATTCATTCATACAGGAGGGGTCTCATGTCCAAATTATTGTGGGAGTTCCAGCAGTGAGCCTGGAGCAATAAGACACTTATTAAGCTTAAAACAGTATTTTATATTAACTTTAAACAAATTCTGCTTGGTCTGCAGGGCTGTCACATAGAACCGATTTCATATCAGAGTGGTGGCACATGTGGCGTTTGGAACCTGTTTTTAGGCAGTTTTTAAGCAGTCTTTAAAAAATGCATGTGTTTTTGACCGATTTTCAATTATCTTAATTAAGATGATTGGAAAACGGACAAAAACGGTCAAAAAACTTTTTTTAATGGGCTGCTTAAAAACGGCCTAAAAACGGGTTCAAAACGCCACGTGTGCCACCACCCTAAGCCAGAAAATCTATATCTGTAGTTATTGTACCCTCCACACTTTATCCTCTACAACTGACCAGAGAAGCCAGTATATATACTAAAATGTATAAACATGTATAAAAAACATCTGCAACTGGATATGAACAACTTCAAAGGCTCCTGTTTACTTGCCATCTGAGCAGGTCTTGCACATATTGCATTATTTCTGCCTCCCTTTAGGGTGAAGACACACGTGGCGTTTTTAGGCCGTTTTTGGGCAGTTTTAGGTTAGTGCGTTTTCAGATCATTAAAACCGCATGCGTTAAAAATACGCATCCGTTTTTTTGAAAATGCATGCATTTTTGTCAGTTTTGCCTAAAAACGCCACGTGTCTTCACCCATAGGCTGCTGTCACATGTTGCGTTTTGCTTGCGTTTAACTCATGCGCTTTCAAACAGCTGAAGAGGAGATTTGCCTTATTACATTGTTGTCAACATTGTGTTTACAAAACACCAGCATTAAGCAATATTAACGCATGCGTTTAGTAAAAACATAGTTGACAACAATGTAATTAGGCAAATCTCCTCTTCAGCTGTTTGAAATCGTATGCGCCGCGCACCATCTCTCTCTATGGAAAGGGGCGGGAGAGAGCAGCGTTCACCCCCTCCTCCTCCCCCGTGTGCCCGCCATGCTATGGCACGGCAGGCACACGTTAGTGTGAATGTAGCCTTAATGTTGTCCGGACATAGGAAATTCTATATTATTAGATGTGCACCAACGCAAGCTTTAGATAGGGGGGGGGGGGGACGACTTATTTTTGCTTTTTTACTTATACAGTTTCCTGGGTGTGGGACAGAAGCAAGAACCACTATGAACATTTCCCAATCATAGCAGAGCTATATGTCTAACCACCAAGCCCTTCTCTAAACATGCCAAATCTAAAATCCTGACCAGAGTGATGGAGAAGATCTTTACAGACCCTATTACAGCCACAAACAGATCATAAACGCCTCAAAACAAGCTGCAAAAAGTTTTCCTGCTGCTCATTTCAGTAATTTTGGGTAACAATTCTGCTTCAATACACTCAGGAATCCACAGGAATTACAAATAATCAAGTTGCATACTACAGGGATTATGGAGGATAAACATTCATAATTCTTGATGGGAGTCGTTAAAATTTAATTAAAAATTACAATTTGTGACACTCCCTTACCAAGTATGTCTGAAAGACACATTACAACGCAAAAGGAAGACTTGGAAGAATAATTAGTCCAATTCAAGACTACATACACAGACATGTCACATGGAGAAGGCGTCATGGTGTGACCAAGTTGTGACATGACATCCTCAGGTTTGTTACCAAAGCTCAAAACAGGAACCAGAACCAGGATGACCCAGTAACCTTCATTCTGTATTCTATGGGTGACGGCACATGTGGCGCTTTGTTATGAGTTCTCCTCCATGGCATCAGATATGTGACAGTTTTGCTTTTACACATTGGGGTTAGCTGTTGCCTTTTGATTTTTTTGACCCGTTTTTAAGCAGTCCGTCAAAAAATGCATGCATTAAACCTGTCAAAATGGATGCGTTTTCAAAGAACGCATGCATTTTTTGACAGACTGCTTAAAAACGGGTCAAAAAAATCTTAACAGGTCTACAAAATTCACAAAGACAACAACTAACCCCAATGTGCAATGTGTCTGATGCCATGGAGGAGAACTCATAACAAAGCAGCAAATGTCAAACTCCTATTCTCCAAATGTCATTGAGAGCTGTCATTGAATGACACAAAGGTTGCACAACACAATTGATTGGGTAACCTGAGGTTGACAATGTGCCTACTGTGAAACGCCGAGAAGAGGCACTAAACAGCAGGCTATACAGTGATGCCGCATATAATTCTACCACCTCTGGGGCAGATCTCTGCATCCAAGGTGCAAATGACGCTACAAACCAAGTGGTACTGTAGTTCTATCTACTGGTGACCAAAAACAGTCAGCTCCCTCCAAAAAGTGACCTGAAGGCTAAAGAATATGTGGGTTTTGATTTTTGTGTATATTACTAATTAAACTAGGAGTCAAGCAACAGAAAAACTTCTTCCCAACACCTTCCCAGGTCATGTAACCCAATCCTCCCCCTTGTGTTGTCACTACACACGCTGGAACTTCAGACATGTGCTCTCTTGTATCCTTCCTTATAGCCACAGCAAACAAAACCTGTATACACAGACCCCCATCAGCCCAAATCCTTCACCTGTCAGGGAGAACTTCCTGCAGTGCCGAGTACTAGAAGGCACCTGGGCACACGAGACCCCATCTATACATTATATCAGGGGGCACATGTGTCCAGTATCCAAATATTCATGTAGTTTTACCAACACTGGCTGATACTTAGACCCTGTACATGAAGGGAACCTAAAAGATGTCCCAAAGTTATAACAGCCACTAATGCCGGATGATAAATTTGGGACTTCTTTACACTTTACACCACCTGTACAAAAGCTTACCTTGCACCAAAATTTTGTGCCCACACATTCGGGCACACATAGACACATCTTAAGCTTCATCATCAAATACAACTTACACAATTAAAGTCACCTCCATGACTTTCCAAGAGTCCTGAGACATTTCATGGAATACGAAGGAAGACAAGGCAACAATTACACACCAGACACAAGTGGCAGCTATAGATACATGCACCCCATGGAGAATTGCCTCCACACCCGTACCCCCAGGTGGTATACTCCATAGATAAAAGCAGGCACCTTTATAAGGGGATCCATTGACGCTCTCAGAGCTGGACTGGACATTATCCACTGCGGCGGGTCTTTTTAAGCTGCTGAAGTAGCCCCTTGACCTAGAATGGAGTGATCTAGGGGAGCGTCCCCCGGGACTAGTGAATGACACCTGAGCGCCGTCCTTCCTGGAGAAAATGCCACTAAAGAACCTGAGTAGCCTCTTCTCCTGGCCGCGGCGGTCCAGCTCCATCTGCTCGGAGAGCTTGTGCAGGTCACTATTATCCAGGGTCCTGTTCTTGCTCTTGCTCCTTTCCCATCTCTCCAGATCAGACAGGGGGTCGGTCTTGCTGAGCACTTCGCCCACATCCAAGGTGTTCCTCTTGTCTGCAGGGCAGGGGTCAGCGCTGGGCACTGCCAGCACCTCCCTGCCCTCCTCCAGCCTGTGGGGGGTCAGGCAGCTGGAGCTGCTGTGATGCTTCTCCTTGGTCAGGCTCCTGATCCGCAGCAGTTCTCCATTCCAGTGTCTGAAGCTGAAGCTCCTTCTCAGGAGGCTGGGGTGTCTCCTGTCCCAGGGCCCCTCTGCCCCTGTGCTGGGGGAGGCCTCAGGACCTGTCTGGGGCACACTGTGATCCTGAGGGGATGCAGCCTCCTGCACCGGGGACACCCTGTCCTGCACGGCAGCATCTCCCGGGCTGGGGCTCTTGTCCCTGGGTGATGCAGCCCGGGTGACCCGCAGACGCCCCAGCTCCAGCTGCCCGGTGCTGCGGGTCCTGAAATTCCTGAGTCCGTGCTGCGGCGGGGGGAAGGTGTCCTGCTCCTCGGCCCCTTCCTCCTCCTCCGGGCACCTCTCCAGCCGCGGCTCCTCCAGCTGCTCCTTCTTCACCAGGGTCAGAGAGATGCGATACACCGTCTTCCTCTGCGGGGCGCCCCGCTCCATCAGCGGGGGCGCGGGGTCCAGCAGATACATGGCCGCACAGGTGAGGGGCCCCCCGCCGCGGGGCCGGGTTGCACTGGGGGTGTAATGGGGCGCCTCACCCCCTGCTCTCCCCGCTGCTCACCGCCCCGCGCTGCCGCCTGGAGCCCGCTGGGGGCAGCTCTGACGGGAACCACATGAGGGCAACCGGGAGAGCAGCGAGCACAGCCCGCAGGAAACTGACAGAGAGCGAGAGGAGCCTGCGAGGAGGAGGAGGAGGGCACAGGGGAGGGAGTAGAGCAGGAGGAGGAGGAGAGGGAGGAGAGCACACAGCAGCCTCTGCACAACCATCACACTGCACATTACCGAGCACCACAGCCATCACACTGCACAATACCGAGCACTACACAGCCATCACACTGCACAATACCGAGCACTACACAGCCATCACACTGCACAATACCGAGCACTACACAGCCATCACACTGCACAATACCGAGCACTACACAGCCATCACACTGCACAATACCGAGCACTACACAGCCATCACACTGCACAATACCGAGCACTACAGCCATCACACTGCACAATACCGAGCACTACAGCCATCACACTGCACAATACCGAGCACTACAGCCATCACACTGCACAATACCGAGCACTACACAGCCATCACACTGCACAATACCGAGCACTACACAGCCATCACACTGAAAAATACCGAGCACTACAACCATCACACTGCACAATACCGAGCACTACAGCCATCACACTGCACAATACCGAGCACTACAGCCATCACACTGCACAATACCGAGCACTACACAGCCATCACACTGCACAATACCGAGCACTACAGCCATCACACTGCACAATACCGAGCACTACACAGCCATCACACTGCACAATACCGACCACTACACAGCCATCACACTGCACAATACCGAGCACTACACAGCCATCACACTGCACAATACCGAGCACTACAGCCATCACACTGCACAATACCGAGCACTACAGCCATCACACTGCACAATACCGAGCACTACAGCCATCACACTGCACAATACCGAGCACTACACAGCCATCACACTGCACAATACCGAGCACTACACAGCCATCACACTGCACAATACCGAGCACTACAGCCATCACACTGCACAATACCGAGCACTACACAGCCATCACACTGCACAATACCGAGCACTACACAGCCATCACACTGAAAAATACCGAGCACTACAACCATCACACTGCACAATACCGAGCACTACAGCCATCACACTGCACAATACCGAGCACTACAGCCATCACACTGCACAATACCGAGCACTACACAGCCATCACACTGCACAATACCGAGCACTACAGCCATCACACTGCACAATACCGACCACTACACAGCCATCACACTGCACAATACCGAGCACTACACAGCCATCACACTGCACAATACCGAGCACTACAGCCATCACACTGCACAATACCGACCACTACACAGCCATCACACTGCACAATACCGAGCACTACACAGCCATCACACTGCACAATACCGAGCACTACACAGCCATCACACTGCACAATACCGAGCACTACAGCCATCACACTGCACAATACCGAGCACTACAGCCATCACACTGCACAACACCGAGCACTACAGCCATCACACTGCACAATACCGAGCACTACACAGCCATCACACTGCACAATACCGAGCACTACACAGTCATCACACTGCACAATACCGAGCACTACAGCCATCACACTGCACAATACCGAGCACTACACAGTCATCACACTGCACAATACCGAGCACTACACAGTCATCACACTGCACAATACCGAGCTCTACACAGCCATCACACTGCACAATACCGAGCACTACACAGCCATCACACTGCACAATACCGAGCACTACACAGCCATCACACTGCACAATACCGAGCACTACACAGCCATCACACTGCACAATACCGAGCACTACACAGCCATCACACTGCACAATACCGAGCACTACAGCCATCACACTGCACAATACCGGCCACTGCACAGCCATCACACTGCACAATACCGAGCACTACAGAGCCATCACACTGCACAATACCGAGCACTACACAGTCATCACACTGCACAATACCGAGCACTACAGCCATCACACTGCACAATACCGAGCACTACAGCCATCACACTGCACAATACCGACCACTACACAGCCATCACACTGCACAATACCGGCCACTGCACAGCCATCACACTGCACAATACCGAGCACTACACAGCCATCACACTGCACAATACCGAGCACTACAGCCATCACACTGCACAATACCGAGCACTACAGCCATCACACTGCACAATACCGAGCACTACAGCCATCACACTGCACAATACCGAGCACTACAGCCATCACACTGCACAATACCGAGCACTACAGCCATCACACTGCACAATACACAGCACTACAGCCATCACCCTGCACAATTCAGGGTACTAGAGCCATCACACAGGGATACACAGTGCACCCACAACAGACCCACATAACAACCAATCAGAACAATCTTTTCATCTTCTTCCCTGAGGCAAGACAGACATGTACAGGATTATGATTGGTAACCATGGGAAACGCCTTAATGCTTTGCCTGCAATGGTTTTTCTCACAAAAGACCCCCCTCAGTCACAACAATTCCCCTCAGGGAGCTGTGCATACCTCCTACCAGTCCCTCCATACAGTACTGTGCATATGCTCCTATGAGTCCCTCCATACTGCGCTGTGCATGCTCCTGTCAGTCCCTCCATACTGCGCTGTGCATACCTCCTGTCAGTCCCTCCATACTGTGCTGTGCATGCTCCTGTCAGTCCCTCCATACTGCGCTGTGCATACCTCCTACCAGTCCCTCCATACAGTACTGTGCATATGCTCCTATGAGTCCCTCCATACTGCGCTGTGCGTGCTCCTGTCAGTCCCTCCATACTGTGCTGTGCATGCTCCTGCCAGTCCCTCCATACAGTACTGTGCATATGCTCCTATGAGTCCCTCCATACTGCGCTGTGCGTGCTCCTGTCAGTCCCTCCATACTGCGCTGTGCATGCTCCTGCCAGTCCCTCCATACAGTACTGTGCATATGCTCCTAGGAGTCCCTCCATACTGTGCTGTGCGTGCTCCTGTCAGTCCCTCCATACTGCGCTGTGCATACCTCCTACCAGTCCCTCCATACAGTACTGTGCATGCTCCTGTCAGTCCCTCCATACAGTACTGTGCATATGCTCCTATGAGTCCCTCCATACTGCGCTGTGCGTGCTCCTGTCAGTCCCTCCATACAGTACTGTGCATATGCTCCTATGAGTCCCTCCATACTGTGCATGCTCCTGTCAGTCCCTCCATACTGTGCTGTGCGTGCTCCTGTCAGTCCCTCCATACTGTGCTGTGCGTGCTCCTGTCAGTCCCTCCATACTGTGCTGTGCGTGCTCCTGTCAGTCCCTCCATACTGCGCTGTGCATACCTCCTACCAGTCCCTCCATATGGTGCTTTGCATGCTCCTGTCAGTCCCTCCATACAGTACTGTGCATATGCTCCTATGAGTCCCTCCATACTGTGCATGCTCCTGTCAGTCCCTCCATACTGCGCTGTGCATACCTCCTACTAGTCCCTCCATATGGTGCTTTGCATGCTCCTGTCAGTCCCTCCATACTGTGCTGTGCATACCTCCTGTCAGTCCCTCCATACAGTACTGTGCATATGCTCCTATGAGTCCCTCCATACTGTGCTGTGTATGCTCCTGTCAGTCCCTCCATACAGTACTGTGCATATGCTCCTATGAGTCCCTCCATACTGTGCTGTGTATGCTCCTGTCAGTCCCTCCATACAGTACTGTGCATATGCTCCTATGAGTCCCTCCATACTGTGCTGTGCATGCTCCTGTCAGTCCCTGCATACAGTACTGTGCATACCTCCTGTCAGTCCCTCCATACAGTACTGTGCATATGCTCCTATGAGTCCCTCCATACAGTGCATGCTCCTGTCAGTCCCTCCATACTGCGCTGTGCATGCTCCTGTCAGTCCCTGCATACAGTACTGTGCATACCTCCTGTCAGTCCCTCCATACAGTACTGTGCATATGCTCCTATGAGTCCCTCCATACAGTGCATGCTCCTGTCAGTCCCTCCATACTGCGCTGTGCATGCTCCTGTCAGTCCCTCCATACTGTGCATGCTCCTCAGTCCCTCCATACTGTGCATGCTCCTGTCAGTCCCTCCATACTGCGCTGTGCATATCTCCTACCAGTCCCTCCATATGGTGCTTTGCATGCTCCTGTCAGTCCCTCCATACTGTGCATATGCTCCTATGAGTCCCTCCATACTGCACTGTGCGTGCTCCCGTCAGTCCCTCCATACTGTGCTGTGCGTGCTCCCGTCAGTCCCTCCATACTGTGCTGTGCATGCTCCTGTCAGTCCCTCCATACTGTGCTGTGCATGCTCCTGTCAGTCCCTCCATACTGTGCTGTGCATGCTCCTGTCAGTCCCTCCATACTGTGCATGCTCCTGTCAGTCCCTCCATACTGTGCGTGCTCCTATAAGTCCCTCCATACTGTGCATGCTCCTGTCAGTCCCTCCATACTGCGATGTGCATGCTCCTGTCAGTCCCTCCATACTGTGCATGTTCCTGTCAGTCTCTCCATACTGTGCATGTTCCTGTCAGTCTCTCCATACTGTGCATGTTCCTGTCAGTCTCTCCATACTGTGCATGTTCCTGTCAGTAACTCCATACTGTGCATGTTCCTGTCAGTCCCTCCATACTGTGCATGTTCCTGTCAGTCCCTCCATGCTGTGCATGTTCCTGTCAGTCCCTCCATACTGTGCATGTTCCTGTCAGTAACTCCATACTGTGCATGTTCCTGTCAGTCCCTCCATACTGTGCATGTTCCTGTCAGTCCCTCCATGCTGTGCATGTTCCTGTCAGTCCCTCCATGCTGTGCATGTTCCTGTCAGTCCCTCCATACTGTGCATGTTCCTGTCAGTCCCTCCATGCTGTGCATGTTCCTGTCAGTCCCTCCATACTGTGCATGTTCCTGTCAGTCCATACTGATGCTCTATCTCCCCAGGGACCTTCGGAAACCTGGAGCCGACCCTGGTGCCTAATATAACAAGTCATGTGACAGAAATGCGTGCGATTTTTCTACAAATTACCATTGCACGGAGGCTGCACTATTTTGGGAATTAACAAAACAATGAAACATTTACTTATTTATTATTTTATGTGGAAACCAATATGTAAACATAGGAAAGCCCTTCAGAGGGCCGTGGGATTAAACGCAGACATTTCGGTAGGTAGCCATCTTGAAGGTGTGACTACTTCTTATAATGATATCCAATCACAGAGCAGGCCACGGCGCAAGCTCAGGCCAGTCACATCAGTGCCCCATTAACATGAGCTGCCACGTGCCTCTATAATACTGACCCCCTGCAGTGGGGAGAGGACATCCCAGTATTCCCAATGAGTACATCCCAGTATTCCCAATTACCTTTGGTAATACAAAAAGGTTATAATAGCAAACAAAACACAAGTACTGATGCAGATCTATGAAGGCTAAGCAATGGCTTCCACGCAATAGAAATGTTCTCAATTCTCTGCCATTTCTACAAAAATCTAAGGTTCCGGGCAAAATAACTCAATAAGTAATCATAGAAACCATTACAATTGTGCTGGTGTCTGCAGCCATCACCAATCCTACTATACATCATCATCATGTCTTGTGACTTCTACCTTCTGCCTAAGCCAAGTCAACAACAATCCTCTATCTAGGGATTTCTTATTTACATCCTTTGACTTAAGGTAAAGCAATACACAAGAGGAGTACGAGACAAATATAGCCCTGACATAAGTCGTGGTTATCACAACATGCCATCCCATGTGCAGACATAAACATTTTCCATGTACAGGCGGTCTCCTACTTAAGAACACCCAACTTACAGACGACCCCTAGTTACAAATGGACCTCTGGATGTTGGTAATTTACTCTACTTTAATAATCAGCTGTAACAGTAATCAAAGGTGTCTGAAATTAAGATAATAAAAATTCCTTTATTTATATAGTGCACACAGATTACGCCAAATCAGTCTTTATTGTTAATCGTGGTTCTGTTAATCCAACATTTTTTAAATCCAATTGTTACAGATACCAAAAAGAAATTTGGCTGGAGTTACAATTATAAAGTATACAGTTCCGACTTACATACAAATTCAACTTAAGAACAAACCTACAGAACCTTGCATGTAACCCGGGGAACTCCCTGTATAGTACATGATACAGTGGGCTTCAGAGTGGAAGGAGTTAATCTAGCAATCATTGGATGTCTGACATCCCCCCCCCTGACATTAGGGAGGTAGCGTGGCCTCTTCACAATGATCTGCCACAATAAATTAGCTGCCACAGTGCCTATTACTCTGTCTGCAAGAAGTGAATACACTAAGTGCACCTGAGCCCCCTACTATCCAACACCCCCTATATGCATCTTCACACATAGGATGACACTCACTCTTTCCTCAACCACTAGACATCACATCCCATAAAAATCTTCTCTGGAGATCTGACCTAAGCAGTGAGAGGACGTCCATTTTTAGAAGCAATATCGTAAGAGACAATTGTGATTATACAGAAAAGATTGATTTTTAGCGTCACTATATAATAGATCTTCTTTATGGTTGTGTGAGTGATGGCTTAATACTGTAAAATCCCCTGGGAGGGGGGGGGGGCACATGTCCGTGGTCCATTTTTGGGGTCAGTATGTCTGCAGTGTGTAATCAGTTTACGAGCCATGTGGGGTCTGTGCATCACCCATAAGTCATCCGTATTTGCGGGACCGCAAATAAAACGGAAGGCTGGCGCATGATGTCACCAGCTTGTACCTGCTCCTTGAAAGTTCAAATGATCGGGTTAAATAGCAACAATGATCCACAAAAAACAAAAAGAATTTATTTAATTTCATTTATTCCGAAACCTGGCTGGTCCATTGTACAAGCACGGTCACCTCCTGTGTTGCCAGTTCATCCTCATAGATCACGAGATCTTGTAAGCAGGGCCCTTACTACTAGTGTTTCATATGACTGTGTTATTGATTGTTTCTATATGTCCTCCGTGATCTGTACCATTCTGCAGAATATGATGCCACTATATAAAGATTTACAATTATTATTATAGCACATGAAAGACATCTTTGTGGCATCTATATTTTACAAATTCCCATAGACACTGCCATTCAACATTACATAGGAAATTAAAGGTACAAATATTACAATTCAATAGGAAGTCATTTTCTGCAAATTCCGCTGCCAAATCTGCCTGTGTTATGAATGGATCTGGCCACGGATCTTACTGCACAGGTCCCCTAAATAGGATATGTGGTAGGAAATGGGACTTATGGGGTTTAGTTAAGCTTTATCCACAGGATTGTGCAGTGCTCGGTAACCTCCGTCAGCTTCATAGAGATGAATGGAGCAAATCGGACATGCTATTGGACTCCTCGTTCTCGTGATCTGTGGTGGTCTCATCACGGTGGATGGGGCCTAACTTGTTTCCTGGAAAAACCCTTTTAACCCGATCTTCCCTAACATGTTAGACAAGTGGAAGAGCAGACAAGACCATTTGTATGGTCACACACACAGAAAAAAAAACTAAATAAAACTTTGGTTCACAGACTTTACATAGATCACATATACACTCACTGGCCACTTTATGAGGTACACCTGTCCAACTACTCGTTAACACTTAATTTCTAATCAGCCAATCACATGGCGGCAACTCAGTGCATTTAGGCATGTAGACATGGTCAAGACAATCTCCTGCAGTTCAAACCGAGCATCAGTATGGGGAAGAAAGGTGATTTGAGTTCCTTTGAACGTGGCATGGTTGTTGGTGCCAGAAGGGCTGGTCTGAGTATTTCAGAAACTGCTGATCTACTGGGATTTTCACGCACAACCATCTCTAGGGTTTACAGAGAATGGTCCGAAAAAGAAAAAACATCCAGTGAGCGGCAGTTCTGTGGGCGGAAATGCCTTGTTGATGCCAGAGGTCAGAGGAGAATGGGCAGACTGGTTCGAGCTGATAGAAAGGCAACAGTGATTCAAATCGCCACCCGTTACAACCAAGGTAGGCAGAAGAACATCTCTGAACGCACAGTACGTCGTACTTTGAGGCAGATGGGCTACAGCAGCAGAAGACCACACCGGGTGCCACTCCTTTCAGCTAAGAACAGGAAACTGAGGCTACAATTTGCACAAGCTCATCGAAATTGGACAGTAGAAGATTGGAAAAACGTTGCCTGGTCTGATGAGTCTCGATTTCTGCTGCAAAATTCGGATGGTAGGGTCAGAATTTGGCGTCAACAACATGAAAGCATGGATCCATCCTGCCTTGTATCAACGGTTCAGGCTGTTGGTGGTGGTGTCATGGTGTGGGGAATATTTTCTTGGCACTCTCAGGGCCCCTTGGTACCAATTGAGCATCGTTGCAACGCCACAGCCTACCTGAGTATTGTTGCTGACCATGTCCATCCCTTTATGACCACAATGTACCCAACATCTGATGGCTACTTTCAGCAGGATAATGTGCCATGTCATAAAGCTGGAATCATCTCAGACTGGTTTCTTGAACATGACAATGAGTTCACTGTACTCAAATGGCCTCCACAGTCACCAGATCTCAATCCAATAGAGCATCTTTGGGATGTGGTGGAACGGGAGATTTGCATCATGGATGTGCAGCCGACAAATCTGCGGCAACTATGCGATGCCATCATGTCAATATGGACCAAAATCTCTGAGGAATGCTTCCAGCACCTTGTTGAATCTATGCCACGAAGAATTGAGGCAGTTCTGAAGGCAAAAGGGGGTCCAACCCGTTACTAGCATGGTGTACCTAATAAAGTGGCCGGTGAGTGTACTATGATCATGTAAAAAGACCATAATCAGCCTTTACCCCACTGGAAAATAACAATACTTAGAGAATCCCTCATCTACTTAATAAACATCTGTTCCCTTCCGCGCTGTACACAGCAATACTGTACAAATGCTGCAGTTATTTATTACGGTGTCAGCTTATAAACAGAAAGGTAGCAACCGCTACACAGAGCTCAGGCCCGCAGCAATACTCCAGCCTGACTCACTGCATTACATTATGCAGTAATCCCGCTTCACTTCTTGGTTGGAGCTAAATCCCATATTTCATACCGCGTTGTGCTGGCTTATAAAACAAACACATGCAGGACGGAAAACAAAGCTGCTTTTAATTAATGCAGCCAAGACACGCCGCCTGGCTAGCGATTTATTATAAATACAGAAAATCTGCTTACAAGTATGATGGTCCAAATGGCAGCACAGTTTGTAGACAATAGGTTAATGATAAACTGGCACCCAAATCTGATTAAAGGGAAACATCGTCAGCAAAGTGATACAAATCGAAAACTGATGAGAACTTTTGAAGACGACCTGGAGCGTTTTTGCAGGCACATTTGCCTCATTACACAATAATACATTCATACATCATAATATATATACCTGTACAAGGAAAGATTGGAAAAAAAATTTGGAAAAATGCTGCAAAGTCAGAGAGCTTTAAAGGGAACATAAAGCATCCTACAAAGGGACGATGGCTCCAAAACAAATAGAAAACAATGTACAAGTGTGAAAAGGGTCCTACAGTGGCAATTGGAATCACTCTGTAAATTAGCTCTTTGTGTAATTTCCTGATACTGAAATAGTCTTTCCAGGGGAACAAATGTGGTTTTTGATACAGTTTTAAGTGGGCTTCAATAGATAAAACTTCCCTGATATGCTGTACCTCCACATCTGTTGATCCCTATTCCATACACCACAGCTACCATATCAAGTAGAAAGCTTTCACTCACACGAGACTTGGATCAGAGGGCATTAAAGACCGATACCAGAGACCAGCACACCCCATCAATATTCAGATTAAAGACAGACAACAAATACTACAATGCAAGCCGCTCGACGATCTCCGTCAGCTCCATAGAGATGAATGGAGCAGAACGGTCATGCTCGTCCGTCTACTCCATTAATCTCCTGGAGTGACGAGCGGTCCCACTGAGGTACCTGGGACCCCATCAGACCACTTTTTTTCGTGATCTATGGGGGTCTCATCACTGACACCCCCACCGATCAGCAAGTTAGGCTGTATCCTGTGGATAGGGCCTAACTTGATTAATAGGAAAACCCCTTTAATAAAGCCCATAAAATTAAGTGAACCAAAGAAGCAAACTATTAAAGCTCCAATTACATATATTTTTGTTGTATTCATATATTTATATCATTATGGGTTTCTGAATTAGACATTCATATTCCCGAAATACCCCTTTAAGTCACTTCCCCTCTGAATATGGGGATTTTTCTCGTTGCCTACAAATTTTTCCCCTTTCTCAACATTTTTAATCACGGTTTTGGTAATTATTGATAAATACCTCTATAATACATTATATTCTCATCTTGATTCAATAAATAATATGGCAAGGGATGGGTCTAGTGGATAAGTTTAATGTCTATAAATCCTAACAGAGCATAGAAATGTGAGGTGGGACCATACATCCATCTACAATAATAAGAGAATGATAGTATTACATTGCATTGAACATAAAATCCCAGAATCCAGGGAGAAATCCTATACCTCCTCCTGTCACCTCCTCAACAGAAGAGTAAGAAAAAAACACTTCCCTCTATGGGGCATGTGCTGCTATAACTTGTCTATAACAAGTTACTGTGGAGTGAAAGGGGAATGAGACTAGACAGGTCTTGACTGACGAAATTCCATATTATGTCATTACTTATATGAGCCAAGTGATGAAGCACAACTATTCCTATATATAGATGAGCAGGTTAGTACAGCATAGATCATTACAATATGACAAAGCATTCGAGCACTCAAGATGTTTGCCTCAAGTAAGAGGAACTTTTTTCTCGGTTATCATAAAGAAGTTCTTTTTAACTTAGACAATGTCTATGACAAACCTGAAAACTTTTATGTGCACATTTATAAACATTGTATAAACTTTGTTTTATTACCAAATGATGAATAAGTGGAGGCTGTGTAAAGGTATACAAATTACATCCACGGTATAAGACCCACAGCGTAGGATGTGTCATACGCTGATACAAGATATACAAATTATGTGACAAGATGCGTTTATGCAACACTAGTATATAATTATCACAGTGTTCAAATCAGGCGTTTTCTGCATGAGATGAAACAATCTTGTTCATCTGGTTTGTCCAAGAAGATGCAGAGTGCTGCCACTGTTTGGTGAGGATTTGTGACACTATTTCTTGATACTATGCCACCAGTTTTCATATAGAAATACAGAGATTGTTGTTTCAAACTTGTCTTGTAGGGTGTCAGATGTTAAACCACCCACATTAGATTACTGTTGGCATGTTCCATACATGATCTAGTGTTATGGGGGGCTGCCAGATACCCTAAGGCCTCCAATATTTAATGTAATGCAATGCTATATTCATATTAATAGGTCACATTCATCTTAATAGGTCGATTTGTGGGCACAACAGCTTTTGGATAGCAGTAATCTCCTGAGAATAGTCAATTGTATCCAATATTTATTTTTGTAAAAAAGCTTTTTTTGATGCTTGCATTTGTTCACTAAGTTATTATTATTTACAGACAGGATTAACAGTAGCGTTAAAAGGACTTTCAGGTAAATTTCTATGATGACCTACCCCTAGGGACCAGGAAGGAATTCTCCCCTAATTTGGACCAAATTTGCATCAGCCTTGTAGGGCTTTTTCTCTGGACTAACACCATAAGATTAAAAGGTTGGACTTGAGGGACTTTATCTACTATGATTCTATGAATATTCTATGAATATTAGACCAGTGGGCGTTTGACACTCCTCAATGCCTTTAGGGAAATGCTGTTTGCACATGGCTCTGTCCACTGTGTAGTGGCCATGCAGGAACACTACAGCTTATCTCCTATTCCAGAAAATCGGATCAGATACCTTCTCTGCCCTAGACCATGTTTTTGATTGTTCTGTAGAAGTGTAGTTGTATTTTTCTGGCCCTGAATAGCAGTACTATGTACTATGTGTACATTGAGGGACATGTTTCTGCTAGGCAAATTGTCTCAATTGTCCGATTTTCAAGTACGCCTTGGCTGCACCTTGTGTAGTGTGCCTTATGCATTATTGTTTTCCAGATGTTCCGTGCGACTTTTCACTAATGTATAATTTTTTTTGCTTATTTTTGCGACTTTTTAGGCGCAAATCTGCATCAGGTCCAGGGCAGGTGCAAAGGAAGGGTTTTTTTCATGTAAATTGGAATTATTTTACACACTTTAAATGTTTAAAATTTTGCACAGTGACCTGTTTTTTTAATTTTTAAATTTTTGCATTTACATTTTATAAAATTTATTGGTCAATTCTAAGGGTGAGGACACACGTAGTGTAAATGTAAATGTTAACATTAATGTAATTAGGCAAACCACCTCTCCACAGCTGTTGTGATAGGTTTCAAAACGCAATCAAAACGCAATGTGTGACCACAGCCTCATATGTCATCATCTCCCTGGGGTGTGACTAGAGTGTTTAAAAATACAGGACAAAGCCTCAAATCCCAAATTAAGTCGATGTGGATTTGAGACATTTGCAACAAAAAGTCTCAAAAACATGATCATACATAAGGTGCAAAAAAGATCTGCCAATTGTCTCAAAAATTTATCACAGAGAGACAAAACTATGATATACGTCCCCCATTGAATATCAACTATATGCTACTATTAATTGAAAACTGTATTGGAGTAATATTTGAGCATTTTACAGCTGTATTATTTGGGCAGACAACGCCAACTATGCGTTAATGTCCAAGGATATATTCTTCTATAAAACAGTTGCTGGAAAAATGTAATAAATTTGAAAGCGAGTGTTTTACATCTCACAATAAATTTTCTTATTTGAAAGAAATGAGGGTTATATCAAAACGAGTCATACAACGTCAAGATACACAGCATACCGTGAAGTTAAAAGAAATCTAACATCAAAATAAAGTACGGATAAACCAGGGTCACCAAATCATAGGTCTAGTGCTAATCTTCCTATATCCATGGCCTCCTTCCTTCTAAAATCATCTTTTATAATTATGCTAATGTGGGTGTGACCAGAGCCCCTCTGTGCTGCAACTTCACTGGTTCTCAAACTGTGCAGGAGAATTTCCCCCCTCCCACTGTGTGCTGAAACTAGGGTGATGTCAGATGTGCCGCTTTGTCTGCATTTGCAAAAACGAGCCGCCGGTGTGTTCCATTAAATAAACGCAAGACACCGGCGGCTCGTTCCCCATCACAGGCGTTACCATAGAAACGCCGATGCGATCAGGACACGGCCCACCCCGGTGGGTGCGGCTTTGTCTGCGTTTTCACCGCGGCACGTCTGCCATCACCCTCACTCTTCTAAAAATTACAGAAGGCAGAGGGGGGGGGAGTGCTGTGGGAGAAGAGGGAAAGAGTGAGACAGTTCAACCGGCTATGAAGCAACGGTACAGAGGGGCTCTGGTAACACCCCCCAAAGTCTTTCTGGCTCATTAGTATAATTTTAAAAGTTAATTTTAGAAGGAAAGAGGAGTATGTTCCCCTCGTTTATCGTGCTTTATTTTGAGGGTAGATTCCATTTAAAATTTTACCCAAAAGCAGCAATGTTCTAAGGCAGGAAAGACATCCTCATATTACTGTAACTGATAATGCTTGAGAAGCACAAAATTATTGGGGACAAACAGAAAAGAAGATCTGTGAACACCAGACCCAATCAGCACCAATCAGGATTATTTTTCCTATAAGATGTGAATTTGAAAAATTATAGCACATAAATACAAATATAATACTAAATATCAGTAGATACAAATGTAGTAAATATCACCTTCACATTTAACATGTTACATCCATCGACTGATATGTGTGGATCCATCCATCTAGCTCTATACACATACATGCACACAAAGAAATACAGTGGCTTACTGGTTAGCATTACAGCCTTGCAGCGCTGGGGTCCTGGGTTCATGTCCCAGGGTCAGCATCTGCAAAGAGTTTATATGTTCTCTCCATGTTTGCGTGGGTTTCCTCCGGGTCCTCCGGTTTCCTCCCACATTCCAGAACATACTGGTAGGTTGATTAGATTGTGAGCCCCATTGGGCACAGGGACGCTCTGTGCTGCGCTATCTGTGTGCGCTACATAAATAAAGGAATTATTATTAAGTATACAAATAAAATATCATCTTAACATGCAAGTCTGAACTTTAAAATGGAATTATCTTAATAAATTCTATCCAAATAACGTTGAAGTATTTTGCTTTGTAAGTTTATCCCCAATATTATAATACAACTTTCTAATATTTCCCTCTGCTTCAACTTCTTGCCAATTATGCCAAATGACCCCTGGCCAGCTCTGCTACACGATAGAATACACAATATTCTAGTCCTCTAACAGTTCTACATTGTGAAAGCCAGGACATCTCCAGCCACGTGACAAGACTCTCTATTTCCCATGATGATCTGAGCACAGGTTCAAATCCTGGAGACGATAAAAGATCCAAGACATTACAGAAGAAACTTGTTTTCCGAGCTGCAAAAAAAGAGAAATGAAATGGCACAACAAGAGAATTTGCTTTAATTCTCGATGTCGTTTTGGCTCTGGGGTTAAACAGACCCAGCTGTCCAGGAAATGCCATTGTAATGAACACATTATTGAACATGGAGGAATCAATCAAGGCTTCTCTCCGAATCCTTCCCATGCCGTGCACGTGCCAATCTCCCCCAACAAAACACACTGCACCCCCTGAAAACCCAGAGCTGTAGACCAAAATAGAGATATCACAGGATCAGAGAAGCAAGATACGCCAGAGTCACACTTCCAGGATTGGAAAATTCACACGAGCTGCGGAAGTGTTCCGTGAAAGAATCTTTAAAAATCTGCTACAAGAGGGTGCAGCCCTCTATCCGAAAAGGAGGGTTAAAAAGCTATATAGGTTTTTTATTTTTGGTGTGGTGCAGGTAAAAAGTTTGTTTTTAGTTTAATTTTTTTGTTGCAGAATTGCAAAGTATGCAAATATTTCACCAAAATAATATTTGCATGACTTCCCCGTCAGCTGGTCTCTCACCTGTAAAGGGATAATAGAATGTAATGTGTTTGCCAACTAGAAAATCCTATCTGTGGGAAGATTTGTTTCAGTCATTTGGTCCTCATCAGCTTAATGCAGAGATCTGGTTAGCTATGTATGAAGGAGAATACCGACTGTAAGGCCTTGTGTACACAAGCATTACACCACAAAGCCCTTTAAACAGCACACATACTGAACTATTGTTTATAAAGCATTTAGCAACATTCTCACAGGTAAATGAATGCCTTCAGTTGCTGTTTATAGGATGAGGAGATTTGGCCAATAATAAAGGGGTTGACCACTATTTTCAGGGGTAACATCATCATACATGATGCT
Organism: Engystomops pustulosus; assembly: GCF_040894005.1. NCBI lineage: Eukaryota > Metazoa > Chordata > Amphibia > Anura > Leptodactylidae > Engystomops > Engystomops pustulosus. The sequence goes on from NC_092418.1 coordinate 81,373,324, forward strand.
TCAGCGCTTGATAAATACCCCCGATTGTGCACAGCACTGCACTCGCTAGTTCCCAATACACAGTGTGGTATGTAATAAAGGATGCTGATGGATATGTTGGACTGGGGTCCAACATCAGTATAAGATCAATAATGCGTTTTTTCTGATCCAGTGATTAAATGGATAGTACAAGGACAATTGTTTTATTATGGGCTCACACACGATTGTTGTGAGCCGAATACCCGTGCTGCAAAATATAGAACAGGTCCTATTCCTGCCCATATTGCACCCCAGGCAATCTTTTCTACTATTGGTGCTGAATTCATACAACAATGAAACACAGGCCGCAAACAAAGAACCAGGAGCCCATTGTTTCCAGCCATTCATGTGCAGGTAGCATCACTGGTATCCACTACTCTATTTGGCAAAAATATCTGAAATAATTCTGACGTTACAAACACACAAGTTAGATGACAAGCCCATGAGCAAGGACCTCTCTTTTCTTTATTCATTTTGATTATATATCTTATAACGTATGTCTTATGAATTTCTGCTGAATAAGACCATATAACACACATAGTAAATAACTAAGGACAGTTCATATTCTAGAATGGAACATACATGCAGTCCACCAGAAATGCTATTGCGGGGAATACTCCTTCACCAATTACTCAAATGAGTCCTGAGAGTGGTCCCTAAGGGTGATGCCACATGTCACGATTTTGGACCGTTTTAAAGCATGCGTTTTCAGTCCGTTTTAAAAATGGATGCGTTTTGAATGTTAACCATGTGTTTGGCTGCTTTAAATCTGTTTGACAGCTGCCTACACTTCTACAAATGAAGATAAAACGGTTCAAAGCAGCCAAACGCACGGTAAATATACAAAAACGCATGCTTAGAAACGGTCCAAAAACGTGACGTGTGACATCACCCTAATGGGTTTCCCATTTAATTAGGTTCCTGTCTTTGCTGCACAAATTCTCCAATATTTATTGAATCACTTAAACTAATATGATCGTCTGATCTGAAACCAGATACTTGTCTAGTAGATATGGAAAGGATGTGGAAACGGTTTTCCTGTTCTCTGTACATGACAGCGCTCGCTGGGTAGCAGTGCAGAGAGGGCTTCTAGGGTCCTATAGCTTTATCTGCACTCCAGATGTGCCTTGTATGTCATCGTGTGTCTCTGTGTTTGACATCACTAGTGCTTGGATATAGTTTATGTGTCTTCAATATGACAAGTTTACTTCTCAATTCTGACGTGGAAAACAAACAAGATTCCATATGTAATAACTACTCAAATCTGCCTGACATCTTATTACTATAATGGGGGTCAATGCTGAATCCCCTTTTATCAGAGTTTCAGTGTCAAATGCCATCCTGAAGTGGGCACATTTTGAGTCTACTTACTGACCCATCAGTGATCAGAGCAGACTACAGAAATTGGGGCAATATTTACTGCTGTAAATGTATTTGTAGTTCTGGCTGTGGTAGTCGGTAGTGGGTACAGGTGGATCATCTTGTAAGATAATGTAAGACGTTGCCCTCAGACCAAACATGATTGTGCACCGCTGTTTTAGAGGATGCCTTTTATCTGTGTTTCTGCTCAGCTCTTTAACATGCTGCCTGCAGATAGGACACTTTATACAATTTGCTTAGCTCTTTCTGCTCTATAACATGCTGCCTGCAGATAGGACACTATATACAATCTGCTCAGATCTTCCTGCTTTATAACATGCTGCCTGCAGATAGGACACTATGCACAATGTGCTCCGCTCTTTCTGCTATTTAATATGCTGCCTGCAGATAGGACACTATATACAATCTGCTCAGATCTTCCTGCTTTATAACATGCTGCCTGCAGATAGGACACCATACACAATGTGCTCCGCTCTTTCTGCTATATAATATGCTGCCTGCGGATAGGACACTATATAAAATCTGCTCAGCTCTTTCGGCTCTATAACATGGTGCCTGCAGATAAATACAACAGGTGTTCCTATGAAAAAATTGGCCAAAACTTGCGAAAAATACATGTGGAAGAGTGACTTAATCTGATTTTTTTGTATGCAGCATGCAGGAGCACAACTGCCAGAGTGATAAATAGGCAAGTTTAGAATACTTGTCTATATGTTTAGGTTTTCTCTAACCGATTTCTAGGTTTGTATCCTTGGGACATTTCCTGCACTAATTTTTATTTAGGAGCCCTTCCGGCAATATGGAAGTAAACTATAAACAGCATTCAAGAGGTTTCATCGTCCAATAAAACAGATGTTGCTGGATGGTGTGTATCCTACCATGCCATTCCAGCAGATCCACATTACCACATATATTTTTTAAAAATCCTTCCACATATTATATATATACTCATACATACATATAAGCATTTAGCCTTTTCTAGTAGAAGGATATTACAGAAAATTAGATTATATCTTAACAATGAGGTCCAACAGCAAATAAATCAATCTTAAATTTTTAATACACCGCTGATAAATAAGGTGTCCTGATTTTTCTATTTTGTTTTCTTATTACTTGACAACATAAAATGTACAATGGAGGAATGAAGTGTGGAGGAGAAGAATGCACGCATCTCAGATGGCCAGTTTGGTCCTTGATCAACTATGATGTCCAAAGGACATGAAGTGATATTTGGAAAGGGAAAACAGGGTGGAGTACAGAAACATCTGTCTGCATTCAGCATGGTCCAATCATTTGAACAACTAACAATTAGAAAGGAAAAATAAATTAAAAATAGACATGAGAAAAGGGGGTTTTCCATCTTTAAGATATGGATGACTTATCCATAGGTCATCAATCTAAGATGGGTGGTATCCAACAAGTTGGAATATCAAAAGAAAATGGAGTCAAGATTCTATGGGTAGTGGGAATTCCCGGGAAATGCTGATGATAAAAATGTAGATAATTGAGTTGGACCTCACTCTATTCTCTTTTGATATTAGATCATTGGAGGGGCGAGGGTCCGGCTGGGGTTCTAGATGTCTGACTCACATGAATAGATCATCAGTATCTTGTTAAGTGGCAGGACATTAGAAGTTCCCTCTATATGGCACAGTATTTTACCCTAGAACAGTGGTGGCGAACCTCGGAGCCATTTCTGTGGGCACTCAGACCATTGCCACAGTTCACCAAATATGACCAAATCGACCAAATCTTCCAGCAGTCCCAGGGAACTTAAGAGATGCAGCTCTCAATGCTATTTAAAAGAGAAACTTCTTTGGAGGTCTTCCTGCTTGACCCACTATTCTTCCTCTACAGAGAGGCCCTGGAGAGAAGCTATAATGTGAGTCTGAATTTGCCCTCCTTCTTTAAATTGTATTTGTGGCCTCAGGTGCTGATACGATTGAAAGATGTGGAAGAACAGGTAGCAATAAGTTACTTCACGGTAAATAAGTGGATTTAGCTTGTAGTTTGGGCACTCTGTCTCTAAAAGGTTCGCCACCACTGCCCTAGAAGATCAAACAAACTATAAAAACATGGAATAACTTTGCTTTCCTACAATTTTTATATGAAATGCATGCTGTACCTTTTATCATGGGCCCCTCTGCCCATGCGAGTGACGGTGTTGTAGATGCAGGAGTATGATAATCACAATTTCTAACAGTGCACAATAAATTTCTATAATTTTAGTGCTTCTATGTCCAAAACTGGCGAAGTAGCGCTGCTAAACGTCTCCCAGAGTGTATGAATAGTAGAGGAATCCATCTTTTTAACATATTAATAGGTTTGTAAATGGATTTCACAGCCCTCTATGTCATCCCAACCAAATTCTGGAAGGAATTTAGATACAAATAGCCTTGCCCTGTATCTGAAGGTGGTAGTTCTGTAGCATCTATGCAAACGTTTAGATAAATGAGCTCGATATAGAACTTTCTGTAATAAGTTTTCCACATGTGAATCTTAACCAAAGGCGAAAGTTTTTTTTTTTTTTTTAGAAGGATAAAAAAAGCTTACAAAAATGTAAATTTTCTACAGAAAACTCATGGATTTATTGTAACAGTCATACCCTCTTCAAAGATATAAACACTTCACACCAACATAAGAGCACCAAATAGTTATTATAGGCATAGACTAAAATGTCTTCTAACATATAGAAACGGCAAGAAAAGCTTTATTATAGGTGTCGTGCATTCACTCATCTTTGATGTTCTGCAAAAAAAATAGTCTGCCAGCTAAGAAAAGACTGCAGTCAGTTATTCAGCAATCATCTACAGCCATTATTATGGCCAGAGTAAGGTATATTATCAGCCACAAGTCTTAAAGGACAAGCACCTTTCAATCTAGGTCCTAATGCACACATGTACCAAGATTCTGGAGCACAGAGAAAAGCAAAGAAGGGGTTAAGATGCACCCACAAAAGGACAATTCTGAGCAGGAATTTTTGTGGAAAGAGGAAGTTCTCCATGCACTCAGTAATTATTGGTTTCCTGTGTTTTCCTTCTATGAATATCTTGTTTTCCAAAATATGCCTTTGTCTGCAAATTAAAACTCCCAATGATGCCAGAAACTACCAAACATGACCAAAGTCTTTCATTGCCAAAAATCCATGTGTGGACTATTAAGCTTCAGAGTACGATGAATATTACTTTAAAGGGACCTGTCATCACTTTATACTGAATTTACAATGAGAATACAACCCTTTCTCATAACTCAACAATCTGTTATTCTTCCTCTTAAAAAATGCTGAATAAATTGGGGGTTACAACTTCTCTAGGTGTGTCCCTCCACTGACTGCACGGATGGACCAATGTGAGACTGTGCATGGACACAACCCAAATTTAATGTATTCATGTATTTTAAGTGGAACATCAGAGGGAAGGCACATCCCAGAGTAATAAGCATTAAGAAGTGTATGGGAATGCATTCATTTACTAAAATAGGGAAATATGCAAATACATTTTCCAGGATGGGACAAAGAAAACAATGCTTATTTATGCTACATTGAAAGGCAGATCCTTAACATCAAGCATGACTTTGAGGAAGCCTAATGACATGATGTGTAGTGACGTTTCCTGAAAGTCATGCTTGATGGTGGCAAAAAGAGGTATTGTTTTCCTTGTCTCATCCTGGAAAACATATTTGCATATTTCACAGAATCCCTTAATGGAGCATCAATGGCTATATGTCTCCACATGCCTGCAAGGCAGCCTAAATTGGCAAAGTCTCCACAAGGAGAACTATTAATTCCCAACTGGGCATTTCTACAATACGCAGACAATAAGCATGGCTGGATTATCAGCTTGTATAATACCAAAAGAAATAAATCTATTTCAAGAACAGGGATGCACAGTTTCTACTACTCACTCCCTGCTCAGCTACTTCCCTATATAAAGTAAATGGAAAAAGCAATGCCGTGCGTATATACATCCCCCGTATATATATGTTCCCCATAGGGCAGTGTGAATGTAGCCTTAGTAAGTTAACGCGAGATTGACGCCTGTTTATACCGTAGTGATCATTGACATTTTTAAGGTAATGTTCTAAAAATACATTTATTAAGGCTAAAAAGGACATCTGGACATTTCAGTGCGTTGCTGTAATGTTCCTGTAATTTTTATGAATACTTTTTTCTTACTTGAGCAGGAAATAAGTGAGAGAATCTATTGCTACCAATTACTGGAGGTGGTGTACTAAGGGAAAGTGTAAGAGGAGCAGATGTGCAGTGAAAGTTTCCCAAGAAGAGATACCAAGAGAGATTTTCCGTTCCAAAATATCCAAGAACAGGAAGTTTCCCATAGATATATACTCCCCAAATGGGACTATGACGTGTGCAAGATCACCCTGACTTCCTGCAAGTTCTAGCACACAGCTACTTCAACTTCACATGTTCCCACCGGACATCTTGTCAGATGGGACCCTATAAGCCATAAAGCACTCATAAACCCACAGTAATATAGTCCTAAAAATAAGAAAATAAACTGCAGATTATGTTTCACAGTGGAAGGAAACAGACTGGGTGTCCATGTGCTATGATGCTATGGTCTCCGCTGTGGTCTCCAGACCTTGCAGGGAGTCGCAGTCTAGAATATACAGAAGACAGAGCTGAGGTTTACACGTATGCTATATTTTCTATTACTACCATTTATCATTATAGATTAATAAATGGATGGAAAGTTATTCTCGGATTAAATAGATAGATGCATGTATTATTAACCATACATTTACCAATTACGAAGCTCAGCTATGACATAATCTCACCTGGCGTATGTTCTCCGGTGACGCATTAGTCATTCTCATGATATGTTCAGCAATAAGCTCTTATAATGATAATTGTTTCAAAATCAATGAGATAATAATGTGTATATTTGGCAATGTAGTGAGCGGAACCATAATTCACATTTCTGCAATGTGAATGTTTGTAGAAATCCATGCACAACCTCAGCCTCACATACTACATGATGTCTCCAATGGTGAAGGCTTCCTTGTCATCTTATAAATGACCATGAGCTGGATAAAAATCCATTGTGCCCCTCATCATTCTGAATGTATCCAGCATTGGTAAGAAGTTTATCTACAGCAGAGCGAGTTGGGAAGAGTCGGACATGTTTGGATCTTGTTTTCTTCACACATTCTTTGCACATTATCAGATGCGCATCTTTCTCTGGGGACTTTCACATCATTACTGACCAACTAGAATCGCTCTTAGAACATCTTATCTCCAAAATATGAAGGAAATTAACTATCCATTTAGTATGCTGTCACAAACCAAAGCCAAAGTGTTAAAAGGGAATCCGTTATCAGTTTTGACCATAAAAAAAACTGCAGACCGTGCTGCAAATAGGCCCTGGAGAGCTGTATAATCATACATTTGGGCTTGTAATAAGTAGCAGCAGGGCTGTGAAAACTGAATTTTTAATACAGGTTTGCAGCTCCTACTAGTGCTGTGGGCAGGTCCTTCAGCCTGAAGAGCTTTCTGCTCTTTGCAATAAAATGTTCCACAGCCCCTCCCCTCTGCTCTGAGAGACTACTGTAAGTATCCAACCAATATTGATACAGCTTCTATTCCTAGCCGAGGGGAGGGATTGCAGATAAGCAAAGGAGAGAAAGCTCTTCAGAGTCCTTACTAGAGCTGCAGCTCCATTATGACTTCACTTATCAAAGTCCCGTCACTACTTTCACAATAATTTTCTGTATGCAGATCTCCATGGCTGCCATCTAGCACCATGTATGGGAAATAAAGGAACTGGGTTTTTTTTTTCATCAGGGCCTGAAACTAGCTTATCGCTACCACTCGCCATTATTCAGCCCAATCCGCCACCTTCATGCCAGTGGGGCGTGATGGGGGGGGGGGGGGGCGCAGCCGGTCGAGCGGAGGTCGCTGCAGCCCCTGTCTTTTCACATGTGAAAATGGCAGAGCCTGACGTAGAAATATACGGATTGCAAGACCCAACTGGATGCCTCAGCCTCTTGATGTATCACACTATGCAAGAGCAATGGTGGGGCTAGTATACGCCGGCGCACATTCCATCGCCCACAGTTTTTATGCATTTTCCCTATTTTTTTAACCTTTTTAGATACTCTACACAGGAGATTTTTTCTGTACAACATTTTAATCTAATTTAGCAATTTTTCTGTTCACATAAATGGAGTACAATAGCTCTATAGTGTCTACATTGGACTTTAAGTCAAAAATCCTACTGTCTTTAAAGTTGGACTTGAAAGAAAGAACGGAGAACTAAACTACAGCGCGGATTCTTAGGAAGTGCCTGCTCCGAGTGACATACTATTTTTAAAGTATTTCATCCTAACCGATTTAGCATGGACTGTTGAATTTACAATGAACCAAATGTTGTGTAGCACAATACGATAGCTAGCATGGAGAACTCATAGAAACCACACTCTACAAGTTCCAATAACATTTTTGAGAGAATGGTCTAGTTTACATTTTTTTTCTTTGCTACATTTAAGATAAAAATATGCCAATTTTGGACAAGATTATGTGGCTTTTTATTATTTTGTGGGATCTATGGTATTTTCATTAAATGTGAGTGGAGCAGAACTTCATGAGAGGAGGTCTTAAAAATATACAAAAGGAACTGTAATTTAGAGTTCAATTCTACTCCAGTGACTAGCTGCCATAGTTTTGAGTTTTGGGCTAGCCTCTCGATAAATTACGTGCATCTCACTCCAGCGCAGAGGATCAACACGCCCCCTAATGTCAATATGGCAGGTGAAATTTTCCCTCCCCATCCAGCATCTCATACAGTAGTAGTATACATTGCCATGTATACATTGTGTATGTTCATGTTTTGATGCTTCATGAGCTCCTTTAATATATTGCACAAGAGGACGCTGAACCAGCAGCAATACAACGTGTTGATAGGTTAATAATTGTTTCACAACATTCAAATTTATTTTTCTTTCTTTATTCATGCCTTAAGTATTAGTCATAGAGGTGTGTATAAGATTTATATTTACATTAACATAAGACCTACTTCAATAATAAAGACGTGTATGGGAATCATCGAGACGGTTATTCTGTTATTACAATGGTAGAAGTCTATGACCAGAATTTATTTTACAATAGGGGGGTCCTAAGCAAATGTCATATGGGGAAAAAACGGCTTATTTCCCCACTGAGATGCTTTTTGGTCTATTCTATCATAGTATCTATAGCACCTGATAAATAATGATAGACAGAACTATGGGACACTGTATACAGTAACCAGTAGGCCAAGGAACAAATACTTGACCTCAACATCAGCTGATCTATTGTTGTTTGCCAGTCTAAAAATGTTCGTTGTATGCGTACCAACAACTTTCACATCACATACACGATTGGTCATGCCTTACACAATTTGCATGAGGAAGTGTAAAAAGACTTAAATAAATGCTGGAGGTTAACTCAATACGGGATTTGAATGCTCAGCCTTACAGATTAGTGACAATATCATCTGATACGGGTGATCATGCCATACACATGTCCTCTTTGTGGGCAAGTGCCCAGTACAGAGTTCACCAAATCTTCCTGCAGTTCCAGGCAACTTAAGAGATGCTACTCTAAGTGCTATTTTAAAGCGACACTTCATTGGTTGTTTGGAAAACCGAGAAAAGTGAGAAGGTGTTGACAAGGCTGCATTATCTTTGGAGGTTATCCTGCTCGACCCACCATTCTTCCTGTACAGAGAGACCCTGGAGAGAAGCTCCAACGAGAGTCTGAATTTGCCCTACTTATTTCAACTGTATTGGCTGCCTCAGGGGGCACTTCATGGTAAATAAGTAGATTTTGGTTGTAGTTTGGGCACTCGGTCTCTAGAAGGTTCGCCATCACTGCTTTAGAGCCTTATAGCATGGCCAATTTTGCCCCAATCAAGGCAGTATAGCTCAACTGAACTAACCATGTCAGTGCAATTAAGCCAAACTGGGTTCAGGACAGTAAATCTGGCCAAAACATAGTCCAAATCTGTCAGATCACATTTGGACTATAGAAGGCTCTGGCTTTGTTTTTTAGTATTAGGCTTAACCCATTCTACAAAAAATACATCCAACAGGTTCTATAAGTTTTAATTAAGTTATTTGTTCTACCCCCTGACATTTTTGTTTTGGGTGTAATTAATTGAAGTTTCAGTTTCTTCCAGTTTTTCAGTAAATAAATACTTCCAAGAAAAATGCGGTAAGACATGCCTTGAGAACATGGATGTACAATTTTCAGCATGCCAACTATTTCTGTAACACATTCCTCATTAGACCAGAAAGGCTATAACTTTTTTTTAAAGAGACCAATTCATTCACCAGTGCCATAGGGCTGATTTATAAGCATTGTTAATGGGGCTGATCGATAAAAAGGAACCTCTTTAAATTGATTTTATAACAACCTCAACAAGATACTTGAAGTCAATTTGCAAGAAAATGGAATTGTAAGGATAATACAAATAGAGCATAGGTTAAAGGGTTAGACACTAAATTACTGCTGGCTGATGCCTAACTTCAAGCTACACCAACGTTACAGAACACGGTAGTAAAGAATTGATCACCACGCTGACTAAATTCTCTGTAGCATCTGACCTTTAGGAGAGAACTCATTTACACAGGACCCGGAGCCACCCATATAAAGGCTGAACACACAGACATATCAGTATACAGGGCATGGAAGTATGGGCCTGGACTCACAGGGAAAGACTCCGCTCTATAAAACGGGAAAGGACATGCCACAATGTCATCCTCATCCAAGTGTCCTTGACCCCGGTCATTTACAATGTAATAAAGATAAATCTATTAGGCAGAATTGTATATAAAGTTATTGAAAGGGTTGAACAGAGATTGAAATTTCCCATCAATTGGAAGGAAAGGTTAAAAAAACTTCTGGTCTGTGGGGACTGACCAGAAAGTGGTCCTACAAGGTCAAGAACGTCAACGTACATACTTGACTGCCATTCCACTAAACTGAGGAACAAAGGATCCCTGTTCTCTTTCCTGATCCAAAGGGGCTCCGAACAGTCACAACCCCACAGATCAGACACTTACACAACTAGTCAGTGGAATGGTCAAATTCTTGGTACAGCTCCATTAAAATTACCTTTATCTGCGTTCCACAGGATCCTTTCTACTTTACGTTATTAATGAATAGTATAATAATAATGTGCCTTTTACTACGCTACAAATAACGGAAGAACAACAAAAGGCAATGGAAGATGCAATGCAGTCTATGGGAAAAGGAAGGAGAATGAATGACATGCGGTTTTTATTTTTCGTTATGCTCTCCTAAAACAGAGTATGGAATGGAAAGTCCCAATGCAGGTGTGAACTGGGCCTTTTGTTTCTGGAAGGAACCAAAGAATCAAAATCTAATCCATATAGGGATCCATTAAGGGACGCTACCAAATATATACAGATGCTGACCATAGTAAAAACCAGTTCCGAAAAGTAGGAGTGATCATCAATCCATACAACTGATTTGGCAAGCTTTGTGCAGCGCTGCGTAATCTTTGTGCACACTATATAAAGGAATAATTATTATTATATCAGGTAAACCATTGTTATTGTCACATTTTCTACTATGTTCCAAAGAAAAGATAAAATATCTGATTGTAGTGATGTAATGTATTATTAGATCGGAGCAGTATTCCATTCCGGAGTGCTCCAGCATTCTGCTTCCATGCATCGCTCCTCAGTGCGCACGTTCCTGCTCTAGAGAGAATTCAGAGATTCATTTCAAATAATTAAGAGATCGGCTAACGGGAGAGGAGGGGGATGGTGCGTGTGAGGCTGTTTCCATGGCAACGTCTGCAAAGAGCTAGGGGCTTCAAAAGCTGGTCAAGAACAACAAATACTCCTGGAAGAGATGCCGCTGTTGGCTGCACGATAAGAGGAGGGATTAGGGAAATAATGATTGCATGGCCCAGGTTAGGAGCAGAGCTTCCAGGGAGATACGGCGCTCTTTGTGCACAATATCTAGTTCCTCTCCCCTGGGAAGAGCCGGGCATTATCCAGAAAAAGATGAACCTCTATCCTCATGTTCTAAGGAGACCCCCTGGTTAATCTTTGTGCGCCCATATTAAGACAGCTGCAATAAAAGCTCGATTCACCTGAAGCCTCACAAGGAGGTCATGATCCGATAGTACCGAATACGGAAAATCAGCGGAACATATGTACAGCATTGACCGATACCTGATCCCCACAATATCACTTCTTCTTTCAGCTAAGCCGACGCTGGTATTTACAGCATTTTCCATTCATACAAGATTTATAAAGGGTTCGCATCCGACTCTAGAGCCATGTAAAGGCAAATAATATACAATTCGTTTTCCTTTGTCTGAAAATTCACTAATAAGACTTCACAGCCGACATTCACAGATAAGACTTGTATCTTCCACCCAGTCCGGATAGTGGGGCAGGATTTTCCGTTAATATGAGATAGGCTTTTCTATGAATCCAGGGAGCAGACAGAAACCAGAGGACAGGCTTTAACAGGCCGTCTCCCGAGTCCCTTAATACATTTAGTGTTTAGGCATAGGAGACTGTCTGGTATCTAATCATCTGTCCCTGTATTCCTCCCATCATCACAAATCTGAAAAGGAAGTAGGACAATGCAGAATTAGCACAAATATTGGGAAAGCAGGCGGCCTAGGATCCTAGACATTTCCCTGTAATGTGATGCAGTAAATTAATAGATTGATCAAGGTTAGAAGAGAGAAGGCAGTTTTGACACTTGGCTACGTAAACAAGTGTAAGGAGCGAGAGGAGAATACAATTTAATATTACTGTATGTTAAGTAACTCCAAAAATTTTTGTGTGAAATTTGACCAATATCAAGAAAGTAAGGGCTATCCTTGGGAAAGTCATTTAATAAAAAAAAAAAAAAGAAATCTATCTATCAATCTATCTATGGTATAGGTCAAACTGAATTAGTGATATGACTACCAGCACATCTGCTGAGAAAGTCCCTATGCACCGAGGGCAACACAGCTTCCTAACCTACGTGGCCAAAAGTGGTAGTGCAAGCGCAGTTCAGTCATGTGAAGTCATACACTGTATCCAATGGCTCCTACAAATCATAATCCATATGGATAAGGACAAATGCATATAGGTTTTCCAGGTTGGGAAAAATAAAAATTTATTTGCATATTTCTTTCCCAGACAACCCAGCAGAACATACATTGCTTTTAAGTCTCTGTATGACTGTAAAGGCAAATCTCCATAAAGAAATGGCCTCTCACGTAGCCACACCAGTTCCATACACTATGCTTCCGGAAAAGATGTACATCATGTCACTAGGCTTCTTTTAAGTCAGACATAGATGTAGAAGGATAGATTTCCCACCCTTCATTTACATGAATAGGTTTCGGATGCTGCAGTTGATCTCCACTGTGATACATGCATAATGCACAACAAAAGAAATTGGGATAGGAAAAGCTACAATGAAAATAGAAACACAGCAAACACCGGAATGTCAAATTTGCAATTAAAACAGAGCTTTGCTACGGATACCCTGTAAGGAGAGAACGATTCTGATCATCTCCACTCATCACCCAAAAGTGAATAAGATGGAGTTGAAAACTGAAGTGCTTATAGCAGTTTGCTCCAAGTACATTAGAAAAAAGATCTAGTGAGAGTGAGGCACATCCATAATAGATGAAAAGATTTGTTTATGCAAATGCAGAATACATCTCAGATCAAGCCCCTAATGCAGCTACAAGGGAGGCATCTGTCAGGGAAAAAATAAGTAGGTCAGCTCCCACCGTCCGCAAATCACGCAGATTCAGATGAACGCGAGCAGAGGATGCTCGGACTCCCTTGTGTAACAGATTCTGGTTGCAGGTCACATAAGGTAACACTGAGCATCAGTGGTTAAGTTATTAAACTATTAGCCTCAGCAATTAGGTCGTCCTAAGATACGGATTCATCAAATCGGACCAGCCATAATCCCCAATATACATGATTTGGCTTTACAGGAATTACCAAAAAAAATAATGTTGTAATTCATTGAAAAAAAAAAAAAAAAAAAGATGAAGATCACTTGGAAAAATATGATATTTATATACTGGGTCTCCATTGGGGTCTACTAGCAATACTGCTGTACAATTTGTAGTGCTTGTGCTTGGTATTGCAGCTCAGTCCCATGGACGTGAACATGGCCGAGCCTCTCATAGGCCATGTGACAGTTCAAGAACCCCCATCTATCTTAAACTGAATCTACATAACATATATAAAGAGGGTCCATGGGATTAATTCAGGATTATACCCATTACAATATAAGGTGAATGTGTAAAACCATATATACACCCTATAAATGTCTGTTTAGATGTATTTTAGCAAGGAGTCAGTAAGCAATGTTTGAAGAAAGCCATATGTCATAATAAGTCACATGTCACAGTAAAGAATTAGACAGCAAAACCAGTCCAGATTTTGGCAGGCGAGTGACGTTCCCCTCACTTCTGGGCAGGAGGCTGTGCACACGTGCCACGTTTGTTGCTTCTGCTCCCTGGACACAGACCTATCAAACAATTACAATAGGGAGGGTGAAGTGAGGGTCTAGGAAGCCAGGATCCCCCACACATGAGCAGGACCGCTTAATTAAAGGGAGCAGTTCATTAATCAGAACTGATGGCACTGTCTTAGCAGGAGCATGTGGTAAGCTATGAGGAAGTCTGTGTCCTGGAATAGAAGGGAAATATGCAAATACAACATCTCTTAGCTACTTTATAAGTTACCCCCCCTTACCATCAAGCATGACTTTCAAGAAGCCTCTTGACATGATACAGGATTAAAGATAAACCTATTTCAAAAGGAACAGATTCCCAACTGAAGATAGTGCTGTTTCGATGTATCTGCATCTCATCAGAACAGTCTAGGGAACTGGTTTAGCTCAGTGAGAGGCTTTTGACTATGAGGCCGCCTTGCAGGCAAAGTTATGGAGTCAAAGTCGTGGAGTCGGTGAAAATATTGATGGAGATGGAGTTGTGATAAAATGGACTGACTCTGCAAACATATAATACAAACTTTTAAAAGTCCTTTAAATGTCTGTTCTATTCCTAATATAAGGATTTAAGGCCAGGGGTAAGCAACATTTATTGGTCCATGGTTCTCATCGTCATACTGCTCAACACAGTAACCAATACCCTAGATGCACCAACAACCACAGTACAGCACCAAATCCCAACTCAGAAATTATAAATACCACAGTACAGCAATAGCTACCACCCACGCAACCAAATACTGCAATCAGAGCAGACAAATACTGGAGACCCCCATAGCGGATAATTATTCCTGAGATCCCATAGCAAATAATAATACTTCTCTTCTTCTCTCCTCCCTGCGCCACACTGCAGCTTCTTCTCTCCTCCCTGCACCACACTGCAGCTTCTTCTCTCCTCCCTGCACCACACTGCAGCTTCTTCTCTCCTCCCTGCACCACACTGCAGCTTCTTTTCTCCTCCCTGCACCACACTGCAGCTTCTTCTTCTCCTTTCTGCACCACACTGCAGCTTCTTCTCTCCTCCCTGCACCACACCGCAGCTTCTTCTCTCCTCCCTGCACCACACCGCAGCTTCTTCTCTCCTCCCTGCACCACACCGCAGCTTCTTCTCTCCTCCCTGCACCACACCGCAGCTTCTTCTCTCCTCCCTGCACCACACCGCAGCTTCTTCTCTCCTCCCTGCACCACACTGAAGCTTCTTCTCTCCTCCCTGCACCATCACTGCAGCTTCTTCTCTCCTCCCTGCACCACACTGCAGCTTCTTCTTCTCCTCCCTGCACCACACTGAAGCTTCTTCTCTCCTCCCTGCACCACACCGCAGCTTCTTCTCTCCTCCCTGCACCACACTGCAGCTTCTTCTCTCCTCCCTGCACCACACTGCAGCTTCTTCTCTCCTCCCTGCACCATCACTGCAGCTTCTTCTCTCCTCCCTGCACCACACTGAAGCTTCTTCTCTCCTCCCTGCACCACACTGCAGCTTCTTCTCTCCTCCCTGCACCACACTGAAGCTTCTTCTCTCCTCCCTGCACCACACTGCAGCTTCTTCTCTCCTCCCTGCACCACACTGAAGCTTCTTCTCTCCTCCCTGCACCACACTGAAGCTTCTTCTCTCCTCCCTGCACCACACTGAAGCTTCTTCTCTCCTCCCTGCACCACACTGCAGCTTCTTCTCTCCTCCCTGCACCACACTGAAGCTTCTTCTCTCCTCCCTGCACCACACTGAAGCTTCTTCTCTCCTCTCTGCACCATCACTGCAGCTTCTTCTCTCCTCCCTGCACCACACTGAAGCTTCTTCTCTCCTCCCTGCACCAC
The DNA here is from genome assembly GCF_040894005.1 of Engystomops pustulosus. Lineage (NCBI taxonomy): Eukaryota > Metazoa > Chordata > Amphibia > Anura > Leptodactylidae > Engystomops > Engystomops pustulosus. Next base: position 81,389,048 of record NC_092418.1, read on the forward strand.
ACTGAAGCTTCTTCTCTCCTCCCTGCACCACACTGAAGCTACTTCTCTCCTCCCTGCACCACACTGAAGCTTCTTCTATCCTCCATGTGTCGCAGTGTGTCAATGTGGCAGCACCAGGACCAGCAGCAGACGTGTGACAGAGAACCCTTGTAGTTGAAGAATTGGCCATTGGGGTATTCTGAGAAATATGTTTTCAAGAAGGGGGTGGACTTCTGTCCGAAAGCATTGAAATAATGCAAGACACCGGGTTCTGATTACCAATAGAAGATATGTGATCGGGCCAAGGGCAACCCCCCGCCTCCCAGTACACTAGCACTGTGTGTAAGGTGTGATAAAAGAGTGTTAAATTTACCTTGGTTTTATTATTACACATAACATATGCCCCACAACATTGCTCATGTACATGGATGGTTAGAAAGAAAAATAAAATACTACACTATAAAATCTTCACCGTGATGCAAGGTTGTGTGAACACCACCATTAAGTTCCATGTGTTGTATTATTCATGCCCATTTTCTGCTTTACAAACCCCATATAGGGCAAATCTCTATTGGCGAAGGGTGAACGAGACTGACTGTAATGTACTTCATCGTGCCATGTGAAAAAGCATTATGGTCAATCCGAATTAAACTTTAAATAAGGTCGAAACTAATGTCTGACTGGAGGACTTTGCCGCTACAATGATGAAACAAGAAAATGAATACACATAGATAATAAGGAACAAAAAGTAGCTAAAAAAAATTAGAGGAGAAACACAAGGTCCTATGTCATTCTGGGGTCTTCTTGTCACGTTCGGATTTATTATTGCCTTTATCTTGGCTTATTAGCGGCATTTGCCATCAACTAAGCATTTTTCACTTAAAACATGATGCGTGGCGTGTAGGATGAAGGGGACAGGCGACATCTGAAGATCAGAGACTGGGGAACCCTGCTCCGCCTGCCCCGTGAGACCTCATTACTGAGCCCAGATGCCATGAATTATTCACAGACTCCCCAGGCCTGTCATTATCAGCACGGAGCAGAGTCACAGCTGAGGGTCTCCGGCTACATAGAAACAGTTAGTACCATTGAATAACACTTAGAACATTCGTCTAAATTACATCCAATAACCTAACGCACTATTGATCCATACACAAAGATAAACGCTTCCCTCTGGAAGATATTGCTTTTATACCGAATATTGCTTAAAGTGATAAATTACGTGCGTGCCCTTGACCAATAGCCACTTGAGAAGACCAGACGGGCTACACAACCACGCAGCCAGTTGTTTGGCTAGACACGGCATGGATTATGTGCCGCTCACATCGCTTTTATGTCTCTGCTTCTGGATTTACATGAAGAGAAGTTCCAGCCATTACAGTATGTGGAAAGGAGAAGACAAACTGTTTCCAGACATATAAGTCTATAATGACTGCTCAATTCTTAGTTCTGACCTCCTTTTCAAAGATACCAAAAGGTGCGGTCACATGTTCCGTTTACAAACGCAGCGCGAGCGTAAGGGAATGGGTCTCGGCCTGATTGCATATGCATTTCTACGGAAACGCAAGCGATTGGTAACCAGGAACCCGCTGTTTTACATTGTTTTAATGGAAAACACTGGGTTCTAACGCATATGCGATCAGGCCAAGGCACATCCCCATAAGTGGTGCGTTTGTAAACCTAAGGGTGATGCCACACATGGCGTTTTGAACCTGTTTTTGGTCCGCTTTTAAGCAGGCTGTTTTTTGAAAACGCATCTGTTTTTTACCATTTTTAATTAAGATATTTGGTAAAACCTCTCAAAAAACGGATGTGTTTTTCAACACATGCGTTTTTTTAACAGACTGCTTAAAAACGGACCAAAAACAGGTTCAAAGCGCCAAGTGTGGCATCACCCTAAGGGTGAAGACACACTTGGCGTTTTTAGGCCGTTTTTGGGCAGTTTTTATTTAGTGCGTTTTCAGATCGTTAAAAATTCAAACTGGTCAAAAAATTCTAACTGGTCAAAAACGCATGCGTTTTTAAGGAAGTGAAAACGCACTAACTAAAAACGGCCCAAAAACGGCCTAAAAACCCCATGTGTGTCTTCACCCTAAGGCCGGCGCCACATGTGGCGCTTTTGTCTGCGCTTGCAAACGCAGACCAAGTCGCGCCCACCGGGGCGGGCCTCGGCCCGATCGCATCGGCGTTTCTATGGAAACGCCTGCGATCGGGAACGAGCCGCCGGTGTTTTGCGTTAATTTAACGCGAAACACCGGCGGCTCGTTCCCGATCGCAGGCGTTTCCATAGAAACGCTGATGCGATCGGGCCGAGGCCCGCCCCGGTGGGCACGACTTTGTCTGCGTTTGCAGGCGCAGACAAAAGCGCCACGTGTGGCGCCGGCCTAAGGCTGCATTCACCCAACGTGTTGTGTTTTTGACACATTCCAAAGGCACTGAAGGAAATAACTTAAGATCTAACAAAGATGTGAACTGGCCCTTACCCACTTTGGCTGTGAATTAGATTGTGAAGCCTGAGCATTAAAGGCGTCTATTACTGCCCCCCCCCCCCCCTCCAGGCTCCTTTTTCCTCATTTACCTAATGAGCAGGCACCAAGACTTTTAAAATTCTGATAATAAGCTAGAAGAGCACTGGGGGGGTTACCAAAACCCCTCTGTGCTGCTGCTTCACCAGCTGTTACACTGTCTCATCCTTCCCACTACTCCCTCAGAACTTTCCTCCTCCCTATACCTGCAGTAATTTCACAGCAGAAGAAGAAGTTTTAGCACACAGTGGGAGGGTGGGGATACTCCTGCATAGTGTAAAAGTCTGTAATGACAGATCACAGAGGGGCGAGGGCAGCTTCTCAGGCTCATTAGCAGAATTATAAAAGTTGCACTAAGAAGGAAGGAGGCCATGGATACCAAACAGAAGATTACCACCGTCACTGTGCCTGGATCTATGAGTAAGTGTCCCTAGTTTATCATGATGGATTCTGAGCAAGTTTGTATGAAATGTTAAAAATGCTTAAGTGTAAACATTAGTTTCTTATGACGTATCATTATAAGCTACAGGACAAGTTAGGTGATAGTGATCTCACTCGTAGCTGCCCAAACAGGTTCGATGTAGATACACCCACAAAGGGAAACTTTTGGATAGCTGTTAATGTATACAAGTTAAACTCAACATTACAGTATGAAATATATAAGGAAGAGTAACACACTACACAATGCTGCAAAACTAAATGCACAATTTTAGCATATGGAGTGCCCCTTGCTGGATTAAAATGTGAATTTGTTTCGGCATAGGTCAGAACAATCACCTTCCTAACCACAGCATTTCCTTAACGGACCAGGATGAAGGATTATAAACCAAGCCCACAGACATACTGGTGTGTTCCCCCTCTGGCAGGATCTGCTGTTCTTTTAGATTCTTATGCCTTTGTTTTTACACACAAAAGATTTTAAAATTATGCAAATTTGCGTGAGGGTCTCCAAGCTCCATAAGTTTTAATGGAGCCTGGACACCCTCTGGCTCATTTGCTTAATTTTTCAAACCTCTTATTCTTAAAAACCATGTCATAAGAAGCTAAAAGAAGAGAGGATCCAGCCAGAGGGGGCACACACCAGTATGTCAGTGTGCTTGGTTTACAATCCTTCATCCTGGTGGTAGATTTTCTTTAAGAAGAATGAATCTTAAAAGAATTGTTCAGGGAAAATAACTTTTATTTAGTTGGTTAGTAAATGTTATTCAACGAACATTACAACAATAGTGTCACAATAATTGAAACACAGTTCCCAGGATATATCAGTGGAACCTGGAACCTCCTACTTGCACATTTGTTCCAAAACATGAAGCCAAATGTGTAGAAGCTCAGATTTTACCTATACTAGTCATGAGGGAGAAAGGCTGATGAAACTTTTTGCGCTGGTAAAAAAAAAAAAAAAATGCAAACCCACCTATAATGATAGGTTGTAATTTGGCGTGTAATGCACAGCGCTGGGGCTTACCGTAATTTTTCGGACTATAAAGGCAGAAATCAAAGGTACGCCTTATAGTCCAGTGCGCCTTATATATGAACCATACTTACAGACAACAGCTGCCTTGAACTGTGCACAGGTCTGCCACATGCTGGTCATTCATCCTTATAATCCGGTGCGCCTTATATATGAACCTAGATGTTTTAGTAGCCATTTATTGATGGTGCGTCTTATAATCCGGTGCGCCTTATAGTCCGAAAAAATACGGTATGTTGCTGCTATATAAATGGTGATAACTGAATTATTTTTAAAACTTTAACTAACTATATGTTCACTTCATAGACCCTGACACAGCATAGTGAGACTCATAGGCTCCGTCAATGGGGTAAAAAAGAGATTATTTATAGGGATCAATGATTCTTTCATTTGACTTTCATTCAAGAGGCAAAAATCCCACATCAGATAACAAGTCACATTTATTACATCAAAATGACACCGATGCCAAGGAGATAGCTGTGTGCGGAGCCCTGCTACCTGTCATTGAGATTTCTGCTATCACGTTGAGGGCGCTGTATTTTTTGCTGCATTTAGTGTATACTCCAAGAGACGATCAATATTACTCTTCCAGTTTAGTGAGAGCAATAACAGCCTGAAGCACAGCGAACGAAGAGGAATCCAGCCTAGCCAGATACTTAAAATCACTGCCACCAAACTGTATATTACACTGTATATCTGTACAATCAATTCGTCTTTGTTCTTACGGGTGTCGTGTAATAGATTTTTATATTTTGGTATTATGGATTCAAGAGCTGTTTATTACACATTTCACTGAAATGTTTTATATAAATATTATATTGCCAGGTCAGCATCTGCAATGAGCTTGTATGTTCCCTCCATGTTTGCGTGGGTTTCCTCTGGGTCCTCCGGTTTCCTCTCACACTCCAAAACATACTGGTAGGTTGATTAGATTGTGAGCCCCATTGGGGACAGGGACTGATTTGGCAAACTCTGTGCAGCACTGCTTAATCTGTTCGCTATATAAATAAAGGAATTATTATTATATAAGTCAATGCTGATTAATAAAACTTGGGTCCTCTTAATTCTGACTCTACGGGAACAAGCAGACTCGAACATCTGCAAAGATAAACCCTACAATCATCTAGGACAATACAGTGCGAGGCAGCTGTCACCGTCTTCTAAAAAGGCTGCAGATTACATGACAAACGTAGAATTAGGAGGTAAAATAACCATGAAGGAGAGGAGATCTGTCCGTCTGGGGATTTTCTGCTCTAGATACAGGCCTCTTTCTTATCAGACCATCATACTCATCTCTTTACACGGCACAATACATGGACACTGGCAACAAAAATGTCCCTTTGCCCTTGTAGAGGTCATCATGATGACATTGGAAGAATAAAATGACAGAAGGGAAAGGCAATTGATCAAGAAGTACTATAGGCAGAATCTAAGCACACGCCTAATAATAGGCAAACACAGATTTAAGGTTAATGTGATAGGGAGAGAAGGGATGAACAGCTAGATTCTGATGTGACAAATAATAGTAATAGACAAACCATTACCAGGGATGTTGACAGCTACCTCATCCAATCTTCCCATACACATGCAGACTTAATACAATAAGAATACAATAAAAAGGCTTTATAGATTCATCACGTAACAGCCTAAGCCATCAACAAGACCAACATTGGACTAAATCCACAATATACAAGTGTGGTTTGGTCCACGCGCCATGTCCACTTATACATAGAATACAAGCAATAAATGCACACTGAAGGCAAGTTGCAATACAGAATCAGCAGTATATTACCAAGTAGTATATAGGGTAATCATTGAAATGGTTAACCCAAAATCAACAGTATTACTTGTATCAATTTAACGATTTTCTTTCAAAGATTATATGACTGACAAAATTAGTAGTATGTTATATTAATATCATTGTATAATTAGAAGAGCTAGGACTGTTGGGGGATAAAAAGGACTTCTGCTGTAATATATAACCATATACCTGCTACAACGGTTACTCAGAGGGCAGCTGTGTTCAGTGAAAAGATCTCACAGAGGAGTGCACCCCAGTACTCCAAGTCCAGCTACAAGCCAGGAATATAAATACATTTCCATGCAGCACGGTGGCTGAGTGGGTAGCACTTCTGCCTTGCAGCGCTGGGGTCCTGGGTTCGAATCCCACCCAGGTCAACATCTGCAAAGAGTTTTTATGTTCTCTCAGTGTTTTCGTGGGTTCCCTACGGGTACTCCGGTTTCCTCCCACACTCCAAAACATACTGTTAGGTTGTTTAGATTATGAGCCCCAATGGGAACAGGGACCGATTTCCCATGCTTTGTGCAGCGCTGCGTAATCTGTGTGTGCTATATAAATAAAGAATTATCATTATTACACAGCTTACCAGGGTTGTATGCTGTCTAACAAAGTCTGCAAATTTAAAACCATTTCATTCAAAAATTATAGCAGGTAACAGGAATGAAGGTCCAGACACATCACAACTAGTATATGGGGTGCAGGGGGCCCTGTGGATAGGCAACTACTGTTGGAAAAATACACTACAAGAACTGCTGGATGTTAGCTTAGCTTACATTGAATCAACTGATACACCGACAACAGCATTCCTTTGCATGAAACGTACGGCCCAGTCACATGTGAGTATACACTATTACCCATAAATGTGTAAGAAATATCCAAGTAAGCCAAACTGCCTTATACAGCATTGGAAACATAACACAGGAGGGTGATCCAGTAACAACTGTTTTGTAACTTTGTGTTTATGTTTATTTTCAGGTTTGGATATCACTGCTAAAACATGTACGGTAATTTAACAATGTAATTACATACACTAGTATTAGAGATGCAGTTGGTAATTTATCACAATGTCAGAAGTCTAGAAGCAAATTAGTGGAAAGGGCACATTACTTTTCCATTTTCATGTGCCGCCTGTCGAAATGGACCCATATGTTGGTCAGATCCCATGAACTGAACACACTGCATACAATGGGAGTACTTGCATCATACAGATATGTGATGCAAGGATACCCTGTCTGCTGGCCAAACTGCAGCAACAATTTGTATATATCCTCCAAAAAAATACATGCCACACACTAAATTTAATAATAATCCATATTTTATTATTGAATTCATAGGTATTAAAAATCCAACTAGGGCGTCTTAAAAAACACAGGACAAAATAGGGAAACAAGCAGGGAACAATTCATATAAAGATAGTATAGCAAAATATGTAATATGGTACACAATAATCTAGAAAGTACTACTGGGTCAGAATGTATAAAATGAATATATAAAATAACCACAATTCAAGAACTATAGTTACCATTCATAACTATTATAATAAAATCTCATACAGTGCGGGGTCCATTATAAGTGCAGAGTCACAACGGTGACTTCCTGCAGAATTTTGTTGCTGCGGAAAAGTGTTTCATCTGCTCCTGAGCTTTCTGTCAAGATGCTGTGAGTTATTTTAGATACTTTGATGAAACGGCTCCAGAGAATAACATAGCCCGGCGTAGTATTATATCATCTTACACAAGCCAAAATAACACCGTCCTCTCTATACACCTCAATACGTATCTGCAGCAATATTAACAATGTGGGAGACAAAATTCTCAAGCAAGCACAATGGCTGAAGAAGATAGGAGGTATATTAAGTCGCCCCCACAACCAAAACATATTTTTCATTTTAGCAAGAAACCCCCACCCCAAAACAGAAACCAGGATGGAACCTTTAGCACCCATTGACAGAATAGATGATTTATGTATAAACACTAAGGATCTGATTGCTGGGACCCTCATCCCTAACTAGAATTACGGTCCAGAGATCCCCGTCCCAGTGACCTGCCAGTTCATTGTCATACAATAAAACTGACCTTGTTGTCCACCGTAACCAATCAGAGCTCAGCCTTCATTTTTGTAAACGTTGGACAGTTTTGATATTTGAGTCTTTGATATGATTTTACCCTGAATTTTCACAGGTATCCCCAGCACCCACTTTCAGGACTTCCTGTGGGTCAAGGTTCAGTCCCCTCATTGTTTTATCAATGCTTCTGATAGGAGGGGCAGTAATGAGTGCACCGCCCCATAACCGGCCGGACACGGGGCGTTACAGCAAGTCCTGAAAGTTGGGTCCTGGGTCACATGACTTTCGGCTCCAAAGGCAGAAGGGGAACATTTACAAGGTTGAATATAAAATGGATGACCCTATTAGGGTTTGTAGTTGTTCTAGTAAACTTTCTTACATGTGGTCAACGCTTTTTAGCAAAATTGTTCTCTTTTAGTCTTCAAAGACAATTTTTCCTTTAATATGTTCCACTCCACAGATTCTGGAATTGTTGGACTTTCTCTCTAGCCCCAGCCATACCAGAGTATACCGTCATATGGGCGGAGCCAGGCTATCTGCTGCTGCCCAGCACCTCCCATCTGAGAGCCTAAGTGACATATTGGATATTGAACCTATGTTAATTAGGCTTATTACTGCCAAATGGGTGGCCATGGAATGGAGCAGGTCGCTCTGGCTCCATCAACATGACAGAGAGGATACAAAATTTTGACATCGTAAAACAGAGACATGATTCTCATTCTTAATATTTCTTATCAATTACTATGGAACAGTGGGGGCTTGAGGAAAATATCTCAACTTAGCCTAAATTAGTCCGAAAATGCTTTTTTTTGTGTGCAGAGTTGGGGATGGTAAAGACAAAGCAACTCCTGTGTGATTAGAATTTTATTCTAGTTGTGTAAAAATTTATGTTAATTTGTAGGCAGTATAATTTTAAATTGTCCAATTTCAACTTCTCTAACGAGAAAAAAAATTGTAGAGATGCTCAATGTGGATGCTTTGCTTTATGGATGCGTATCGGCCTGTATCCACACAAAACATCTATCCAACATCCCAAGCTCCAGGTGCCACCGGAAATGCGGATGCAAACATTTTTTTTTCCATGTAAGGGAAAGGGTCTTGTGCCTCTGTTCCAGTTTATAATAAGTGAGGTCTCTGTCAGCAGCTCCACACAGGACACAATGAAAAGCTGGCTCCTCTCCATACCTCCGGAAGTGTACTTCCTATCTACAGAATGGAGAATTCCAGCTGTGTCCTCTGCCTGAGATCCCAGGCATGGCATGCTCATTCACATTCTGCATGTGTCACTTACTATGACAATACCATGAGAAGAGCGCAAAAGAAGCCCTTGTATGTCTTATCCTAAAGATCCCCAAAAGTGTATTCATAGCAGCCCAGTTCAATGAGAGTGTCACAGAACTGAGCTTGTTTGTTATAGCGGAGCCTAGCGCACATCTGGAACAATTGCTGGTGTTATTATACAGGAAGTAAGATCATTACATTATTAATGTAAAAAAATGTTGCTCCAAAACCCTTAGACCTGTGTAATTATAAGAAGAGCCGTCAACCCCCCTGATAAGTCCAGGTTTGGTTAATACTTTTATTCCTCATAAAACAATTCAGGATCATAGGCACTGGGGAACTGATTTCTTATTCTTCCAGGAAACTTATGCATAATTTGACAACTGGGTGTTACCATTTTTACTTGGCTGTGGTTGGTCTGTGAATCACGGATGTTGTATTCACACACAGTGCCAAGCAAGGCTGAGAGGGAGAGGCTTGGCACGCTGTTCCCGAAAAACGTGGTGCTTGTTCCTGATCGCAGACGCTTCAGTTGAAACGCATATATGATCGAGTCAAATCCCTCCCCTCAGTATGTGAATTGAGTTTCAAAGCGTGTAAGAACGCATACGGAACCTGCCATTTCCCCACTTTATGGGCTGACCGCACTGTCAGGGACAGAACTCTGACAATCTTAGTGATACATGATGCATGGAGTCCCTTCTTCCCCAATCAAATCATGATTACAGGTCAGCACTGTTAGTGGGGAAGCAGGGACTTCTTACATCATATATCACTATGATTCTTGGAGTCCAGTCCTGGACACTGTGGGCGGTCAGGCACTGCATGTTCTATGATTTATAGACCGACCACAGCAGTGTGAATGAGCTCCTAAAAGGACACACTGCAAAACGCCTGTGCAAAGTGACCTTTGATGCAGGTTTTAAGCTGTCATGTGGCCATTATTGAAAGGGGTCTTCAGTTATGGTTTACACCATTTTTAATGCAAAGAAAAAAAAAATCTGTGGCCAAGGTCATCTGCACATGATACATCATACGGCCAGTTTTCTGTAAAACAGTAGCAGCATAGTGACTGGTGTGAAGGAAATATTTCAAAATTCCAAACTAAATAGTTTTGTCAGTATACACTGCTTGAATTGTATTCATTATGCCTGTAGAATAATATTCATCATCTCCGCTGTATTAGTTTAAAGGTCAGAAGGGATACAATGAAAAACCCCAGATTACGGTAGTAATTTATGGTCTACAGCATGTTGCTTTTTCGGCCGTGGATTCCCGTGCGGAATTTAACCTTTGGAATGCAACCGCAGCTGCAGCCTGTGTCTCAGTCTCCTCTCCTCCACACTCATACAGCTCTCTCCCTCTCCCTACTTCCTGTCATGTGCATTGAGCAGGCAGGGGAGGGAGGGGGATGGTGCGAAGGAGAGGGAGAATACATCAAGAGATACAGGAACACACAGGCGCAGCTGCCCCTCCCCCAGGACTCACCACACGCTGCTGGCAGGGAGCCAGGTAATGCAAATCAAACTATTATAAACTACTGAAATGATTCAGAATGCTATTTTTAACATCAACACAGCATAGGCTATTGGAACCTGTCACCAGCCAAAAATGACATTCCTGGTGACAAGTTTGCTTTAAAACAGGAATGATCTTGACTGTTTTTCATATGTTCCAATTTTTTTGTAATTTTTTTGTTTAATTTTAGGTTTATATGATTTCAAATAAAGAAAATCTGATGTATCAAATATGGTAAAGCAAATAAAATCTTTGCAATCTCAAACATATGATGTGCTTATAGGAATGTTGGTACATCCAGTAGTGTAGAAATAAGGGCTGATTTATTGGAGTGATCTCACATTTACACCAATCACACTTGGGGGAGGGGGGGGGGCAGATTTGTTTTAACCCTTCACAGTCAGTGTAGCAGCAGACACAGATGAGAATACACAACCCACAGACCTGTCACTGAGTATGTCACTACAGCAGAGAAGCCCTGGAGGGGAGGAGAGAGTTACCAACAATCCTTTGTTTATTTTCCAGATCGGAGCAGGGATGTGTATCCTGCAATGTGCAGCAGCTGTCATCACTCCCCTCCCTGAGCACAAACACATTGGAGCTAATTACTATTAACAAAGAGGGGGGAAAAATGATGATAAGATGCATAATGTCCATTGTTCATATGCTTTAATGTCTTGAGGGCCATTTAAGGAGGTCATGTATATTAGATAATGGATTGAAACAAGTTACCAATTCAAATTCCACTTCAGCAGTCTCCGATTTAAGGACCCCCGACCCCTAGTTATAGACGGACCTCTCATGAAGCTCTCTGGATGCTTTACTATAGTCCCAGGCTGCAAAGATCAGCTGTAAGGTGTCTTTAAGGCTACATTTACATGATTTATGCCCGCCGTACCGTAGTACGGCGACATACATCGGCGCCAGGGAGCGCTGCTCATCTCCACCCCTCTCCATAGGAATATACAGCGCACAACGCTGTATTCCACCGGAAGATGGGACATGTCCTATCTTTCTACAGGCTACGGAAAGATACGGTGCTCCACCGTACCGCTCCTGTAAGGCGCTGTGAGGCCGTAGAAGTGTATGGGGGACGTATATATGCCTATACGTATATAACCTGGGGTCTGCCAGAATAAACATACAAGCTGAAAATGAAGCAAGTCAGGCATGAAAATTGAATGGAAAGAAAAGTTGTGTTACCAGGATTCGTGTCAAGGGATTATTCACATGTCCATACCACTTGGCTTGGGTGGTATTCTCTTCTAATATAGACTCCCATTTGTGGTAGAACATGCAGCAGCACAGACTGGGAGACCAATTGCGACAATTCCTTCTATCTGTAATAATTATACGTCTACATCCATCTCTTTAGTATAATTAAGTGTTTCTACACATATATATTCATATGTACATGTAGTACTAGTAATAATTCCAGTAACAGACCACTTACATTCTAAAAACATACACTATATATATTTATTTATATATCAGATTGAGTGAATGTAACATTGTTTCCTGTACAATAATAATTAAAATAGGAAATTCCAAATCAAATGAAAAGCCTATTGTAAAATCAAAAGCATCAAGGCCGCAATAATACAAATCCTGCTCCGGAGCAACTGGGGTTTAATGAGGCTGATGAAAGCGAAGCGGCGGCCAATCAGATTGCAGGGAGACGAGACATCCGCGCTCCAGATGCTGACTGGCTGCCTCTTCTCTCTGTTTCTATACCAGGAGGGCAGCTCCAAGTCACAGTATGGGCAGCTCACTGCTGCCACCTGCTGGTGTTGAAATACATGTGTTTGTGTTTTCTCCCCCAAATATCACACCCCTTGGATTCACTTACAAAATCTGAAGTAAGAGTTCTAAAGTAAAGAATACACAATAACAAAAAATTACTACAGGCGCCACTTGTATTGATGATGTTATTGTAACATAGTAGTGACAATCATTGTATAGCATGTGCCTTTATGAGCTTCATCAATACACCTGGCAGTGGTGCCTGTATAAGGGTCTACTTGTGGGGAAAAGTGGAATAAATGGAGCTTTACACAAATAACTAACGTCATGTGCCTGTTTGCCACACTTTGTACAACTTACAACACAGTATAATACAGCTACACAAAACCAAACACTAAATTCATCTTAAAGAGGACCTGTCACCCAAAATTTCGGCACTAGGAGCTGCTTACTAAAGTAAGCAGCTCCTAGTGCTTGAACCAACGCCGCAGTATTAGAGTGATAGCGTTACCGGAAAACCTCAGGTAACGCTATCTAACACGGCGGCGGGGTATAGTGTAATCATCGGACCGTTTGCAAAGTGTATTCATGAGGGCGCATGGTTAGGCAGCACCTCAGACCGCCCTGCTCCCTCCATAGGGTGCCGGTGAATGCCGCGCGTCATTCAGCAGTGACCGCCCCTAACCACGCCCCCTCATGAATACATCGGACCGCTCACAAAGCTTGCAATGATTACATTGTACCCCGCCACAGTGTTAAATAGCATTACCGGAAGTTTCCGGTAATGCTATCCTTCTAACACTGCGGCATTTGTTCAAGCACTAGGAGCTGCTTACTTTACTTCTACTGCCGTAATTTTAGGTGACAGGTCCTCTTTAGGTATTGCCAAACTTTTGAAACATTTTTCATTTTAGAAAAGAACAGAGCGATAGCTGTAAACTTTGTAGAATGCTTTATTAAGGAGTGTGTCCAGTGGCATAATTTAAAGCTGATGGGTCCTGGTGCGAAGTCTGGGTCAGGCCCCCCGACTATAGTGTATGGGTTATAGTAATAGTCTTCTCCTATGGGAAAGTGACACCTTATGGGCCCCCTAAGCCTCTTGGGCTACACCCCCTCAAGTTACGCCCCCGAGTGGGTCTCATTTTTTTGATTCTTTCTTCTCCTGCAGTGAGCAATGTATCTGAGAGCCATCTCAAATATAATAGGACAAATATTTACTCTTCAAATACCTAGAGTATATAATAATAATAATAATCTTTATTTATATAGCGGCATCGAATTCCGTAGCGCTTTACAAATCATAGGGGACATATACAACTATATTACATTACAAAGAACAAACAGTCATATGGAACAATAGGAGTGAGTAGATGTCACTTGATGATTCAGCTCTGTAAGGCGATTATAAAGCCTATAGATCAGTGATGGCGAATCTTTTAGAGAGCGAGTGCCCAAAATGAGACCTAAAACACACAAGCTTTTCCCAAAGTTTCAACACGGAAATTTAGCAGGTAACAAACTTATTGCTACCAGAATCTTTGAGCTCCAATCTGACCCTGTCCACACCTCCTCACTCAGGACCAAGCAGCACAGGATGGGTCACTACTTGGACTGCCTGAGACTGCAGGAAGGTGTCATGTCAGGTAAACTCTGTGCCTGGGAGACAGCCTGTGTGGCCACAGAGAGGTCTCTGAGTGCCATCTCTGGCAAAAGTGCCATAGGTTCGCCACCACTGATATAGATTATATAAGACTATAAAGCGAGTATCTGTATATCAGCTGTCAGTGTGTGTATGGGGGCGGCTGATTTATATACACTGTTAGAAACAGAAAGAAAGGGAGGACACAGTAACCTTTTTTTAATGCAGTATATAACAATTTTCACTATCATCATCCGCACTACAAAAATACAAAACGATACAATTTGGCTCAAAAGTGTAGTTAAACTTTAAAGGAAACCTGTCATCAGCCTGATGCCAATTAAATAAACAAATGTACCTTATATGGACTGTTGCATGTGATCTGGTGATGTCTTTATATATAAGACTGCGAAAGGACAGGGAGTTGTCTGGAAATAAGAGGATGCCTGGCGCAGCTAGAGAAAAGGATGGAAGCGAGTTCTTGGCCATGGTTGATTGCTGACAGCAGACATCAGACAGCGTTGACCATATATAAAGACTTCACCAAAGCGCATGCAATGGGCCATAAATGGTACATTTTGTAGTATAATAGGGCTCAGCCTGGTAACAGGTTTCCTTTAAATGCCCCTGACATTAGATATACAGAAATAAATCTTCAATCAAATCACACCTAAGAGGAGGACCAGGGTTGCCCAGGCCCCCTGTTCTAGGGATTGGTGGGAATCATTAACCCTGTGAGTACACGCTGAAGCTGCATTGTGTGATGCCTTCAATATGTAAGGGGTAGAGCAGATATATTAAATCTGAAGGCTCATGTATTTATCTGTATATGATAGAAGGATAGACCATCATAATTGTCAGCTTCTTGCATAAAGATTATTCCAATTTAGATTTACCAGTGAACTTGTGCAGAACTGTTCTATTATAGGGGCTCCAATTATTTCTATTCACGTTTTATATCAAAACAACTTTGTACACAGCACTAACTCTGCTCTAAGACAAATTATCTGTACACATATAAAGTGACAATTTTTAATGCTTTCTGTCAAGATGATATTGCTGTGTATAGAACACGGCCATTAATCTGGTTTGCAAAACCATACAATAAAACCTGCAAATATACTGACAACCACTAGAGGGCAATATAGGAGCAAAAAACAGGATCTAGATTCAGCTAATTCAGCACAACTGGTTGCTTGTTCACTGCTGAACATAAATTGGGGAAGTTTGATAGCGCATTGCCCTATAATTGTGTGGTTTTGGTGCAGCATAATAATGGATATGCTATCGGTTTACACCAACCTGCAACACATAAGGGGAGTCCTTCATAGTCTGTGAATGTCATCTGCTATGCCACTATTATGCACACTCCAAAGAGATGTTCTTTCTTGAACCATTGTTCAACTATACACAATAATAATAATAATTCCTTTATATAGGGCACACAGATTACGCAGCGCTGCACAGACTGTGCCAAATCAGTCCCTGTCCCCAATGTGGCTCACAATCTAATCAGACTACCCTTATGTTTTGGAACGTGGGAAGAAACCAGAGGACCCGGAGGAAACCCACACAAACACAGAGAACATACCAACTCTATGTGGATCGACTGTAATGGAAATATAGCAAAAACATTAACATGGATATTTTTAATAGAATGTTTTTTGTTCTCCACATTATTTTTTTCCATTATGAATAACAAGTACGGAGGAAGGTAAGTATATTTTTTGTATAACAGATTAATTCTGATGCCTATTTTATGGTTTTCGTTCTTTTCATCTATTATTCCAGCTTTTTTCAAATAAATTAAAAGCTGTCAACTTTAAAAAAATAAGAGAACAAAAAACTGGAATGAACAGAAAGTAAAGAGTTGGTTTCTTACCAGCACATCACACACAGGAGATTGGCCATTTGTATGGTGTAAGTATAAGAGATACGGTAGATACGCGGCGTCACAGTATAAATAATAACCATTTCTGCTGATCTCCGTGCTCCTGCCTTTTATCCAGGAGCAGCTCCAGTGATCACAGATAAGACACAGAGATATCTGAAGAAAGTCACCTTGGCTGGATGTATCTGCACGGATTCCCAGCCCTGCTGGAAAGTGGCATCGGCAGGCATACTCACCTGTAATTACTGACTGCTATCTAGTCCCGAAAACATCAGTGACCCATATAATGGGGAAAGTGCAGCCTCCTGTCAGCCAGCAGGAGACATCATTACTCGTCAACGATTTATGTGAAAACACGCTGCTTCCTATAAATGTATCATAATCCAATATATGGAATTTGCAATTTTGCAGTGATATCTAATGAGAACAAGCAATTCTAATAGAAGCATTTACATTATTGATAATTCCATAGAGACGCTCCAGGAGCAGAAAGATGTGCTGATAGGTATTGATGAGAGAAGAAACTCATCTATGTACAAAGAGGAGCACTAACTGTGGAATATGCATGATCACTGGGATTACCATGGGAAGTCTGGAAAGCTCCATTGGTTCCCTACAAGTCTACAGGCTTCCCAAAGAGTACATTAAAATGACATGTGTGATCAATTACATCCCATTGGTACAAAAAAAAATCCATGAACCCATGCGATTTACTAATCAATTATATAAATGTCAATAAATATACACATAATGTTTACCAAAAGGACACTTGGCGTATAGGAACCTATGCATACATATGTTCCAGCAGCTCCAGGAATTGTACAGGAGGTGGGGGCCAAGAGATTAGGAGTCTGCAGCACAGACAAGTCACATGTTGTTTTTTGAAATGCACCCAAACCAAAGCCCAACCCCTGTGACTACCCCAGGATTTAGTTAGGGTGAAAGGTAAGTTATAACACACAATTATACTGTAATGCAAATGCTTAGGGAAGGCAGAAAGGCATTTTTGCTCTGCAGGTGTGATGGGCTTCTGCAACCTGTCTTTAGCGAAAATGAGGTCTCTGGTGACAGGTTCTCTTTAAGCTCAGCTCCTCTTGCTCTATATCATGCTACCTGCAGATAGGAATGAATTTAAGTGACCAGTTCCCTTGTGAAAAGCATGATAATCAAATATCATCAAATGCAGTTTACTAGTTAAATGTTATAGATGTGGACTAGTCAAATAATCCCCATCTTCTACACAAGATTTTACCTTTGAGGAATGAGTCCTACACTGATAACATACACACATCACACATATACATAATATATATACAGGCAGTCCCCGGGTTACAAACAAGATAGGGTCTGTAGGTTCGTTCTTAAGTTGAGTTTGTATGTAAGTCGGAACTGTATACTTTATAATTGTAGCCCCAGTCAAAATTTTTTGCGTCTCTGTGACAATTGGATTTGAAAAATGTTGGGTTGTCATAAGAACCAGGATTAACAATAAAGCTTAATTGCAGACACCACTGATAACTATTATAGCTGTTTATTGTAGCCTAAGGCTAAAGTACAGTAAATTACCAATATCCAGTGGTCCGTCTTTAAGTCAGGTGTTCTTAAGTAGGGGACCACCTGTATATAATTACTTACAATACTGGCAAAACAAAAACAAGAATACATTAATAAATTCACCAGAAGCCGCCATCAAATCACTCCCTATCTTTCTCGATAATAATCTGCTGCAGATTTAATGTTCCCCCTTTATATTTTGCAGGTGCATTTAAATATAGTCCTCAATCATCTCAAACAATACAGCAACGTACGATGATACAAACAACGCAATGAAAATTATTAAAACACAAAGTTAAAAAAGCAGGAGAAACGGTGAAACAAACTGGTAAAAAATTACTTTTTACATTCAAAAACTGCCAAAAAGTTATTGTTTATACAAGACCAGATCAGTCACGTCTTCATAACATAAACCAATTGCTTAAGACATGCAGACACAAAGCAAGTTCTGCCTGATCTCTCCACATAATCCTCCTCCTTGGTAGTGCAGTTGCATGGCTGGGCATCCAGCCAGAGCCCAAACAAGGAATCGGGTTCCCACAGCAGATCCTCTACTACAGCTGCTGCAAAGGGACACTTCCTGCCGTAGTCATTGCTGCTTCCTGTTTGTTGGGATACATATTTATCTACTGAAACCGACTTATGAGACTCCAACAACCATGTTGGATAATCACCAGTCAATAAACCATGTACATTCACAACTTATACAGATGTGCAGGATTTCATTTATCTTAAGTAGCTAGGACAGATTTGCTTGAATCTAAACCTAAAAAAAATGCACAAAAAGAGATAAATAATTAAAACCCTGATTCTCCTATATAAATAAATTGTATCTGCATGGCCTTCTCTTCACTGTCATACTATGCTACTAATCGCTAGAGCATGTGCCTGTAATGTGACTTTCAATCTTTTGTTTGCTGCAGCCGGTATTCCGACCACATTTGCCCTTCTTTGCTGGTGGTTGTAGACCTAGTGCCGCGTGGATCCAAAAGTAACTACTGGAACGTAGTTGGTAGTAAAAGCTTGTGCTTTATTAATAAAATGAATTGATAAATTCATCAATTCATTTTATTAATAAAGCACAAGCTTTTACTACCAACTACGTTCCAGTAGTTACTTTTGGATCCACGTGGCGCTGACGTCTCCCTTCATCGCTTCTACGGGAAAATTCCACTAAATACACTGCAAGCAACCGACTACAGTCAACCGTAGTGATGATGACATCACCTGCCCAGTCACCAATTGCCATTATTAGCATACATATAAAAATGGAAAGATCTCAGAAATCTTCTAAATCATCCAAACAGTAAACACAGGCACTTTTATAAGCTTTCCAGACATCATCATCATCATCATTTAGTATCTGTATTATAATAATAATCATCATTTAGTATCTGTATATAAATTTCCTTTAACAGAATCGCTCCTGACCATTATACAGTGCAAAGATGATCTCATCAGTATCATCTATGTTGACATAACTACTGTCTGTCATTTATAATGGAAACCACAAGCATGAGGAAAGACAGATCACCGGCACAATAAACCCATCAGGATTATTGCAATATATAATGCAAGTCCTACAAATCTCAGTGACTTGTCTTCCGTATAAGAACCCTTAATGTACAATTATACAACCAGACGCCCAATAGAAATGACTGTAGTTGCTACTGCAGACAGAAGACCCTCTCCATTATATCCCTTTGACGTGCAATGAGCGGCACATACCCCCCCTATGATGGATAAAGGCATGAATGTTATGTAGTGGGACAATGTTCCCGGCAAAGGGTTTAGAGACCATCTCTAGTGAAGAAGAGAAGGGGAATGCACTTCAGATCACAGCTGAGAATCATTAAAAAAAAAAAATCTGATAGCGGATACAGTACAGAAATGTTCCCACAGCAGCAAGTTTAGGCCTGTATCGCCCACATCACATTCGAGAATTTCTAAGATATTTGTCACCAGCCCAGCAATTACACATGGCTTGCGGCTACTTCCATCATGGGCACACCATGTCCACAGCTGGTCATTTATAGGGCCAACTATGGGGTTCTACAACTACAAGTATGGCTGAAACAGATATCCTAGTTTCACAACCAAAATTTTCATCAGCCAGTGTAACTCTACAATCAATCATCTAGAAATTAGAAAATGCTGACAGGAGAAAAGTCCATTTCTGACCCCAAACCTCTACTGTGCCCTATTTGTAATGACATGGAGCTCTGGACTCTCTTACACCTTCTGCACTTCTATGCCAGCAATAAATTTTTATTTTACTAGAGGAAGTGGCCACAGTGGTGACACAGGCCGTCTACCCCGAGGATGGTGACAACAAATTTACTGGCTGCACCTTCATTACTGTCAACAGGCAGCAAGCACACAGCTGAAAGTGAGAGGGTGTGGGGTACATTGTGGAAGTGAGCAGATGCCCAATTTGTCTAAAACATCTGAACTGACCAAAAACAAAAAAAAGAACAGATGGACATGAATGGAGGGCACGATCCTCAGTCCATTACTTACATCTATCCCAAGAGAGCAGTATCCAAGCTTAATGTACAATATCATCATATGTAAAGGGAAAATATACTAATGCAAAATCCCATTTCTTCCCTAGTAAGCCCTACTAAAAAGTAGATGGCATTACATTATTCATCAGTGCAATAAATGATGGCGCTTGTCAACACTGAAAGTAACGTCCAGGATTATACAGAAACCAACTGATCACATATCCCTTGGCACGATGATAAAGCATGGCAGGGCTTAACAACTGCCCATATTACTTCAATGAATCAAAATTACTTCATTGCATCAAAACTTTAGAGACGATGCACAAAACGGTTGCACTAAATGTAATCATTTGTTATGGATCAGTGGCCACGGGTGTAATTGTGTCAGACCGCGCAACCGATCAATTAAAAAAATGGAGCGTGAACCGTTTTTCCTGGATCACTCATAGACTGAAGTTTGTGAGGATTTGTGTAAAATGAATACCAGACTGATACCAATCAGCCACGTAAACACTGAAAATAAACATTGTGATCTTTCGTGTGAACGCCACCTTAAAAGGATTTTCCCACAAAGCAAAGTTAGGCCCTATCCACGGGATAGGGCCTAACTTACTGATCAGTGGGGTCTCAGTGCTGACCCCCGCAGATCACGAAAATGAGCGGTCCGTATGGCCTTACCGCTCCTCAGATTAATGGAGCAGACGGCCGCACATGACCCTTCTGCTCCGTCAATCTCTATGGCACTGACGGAGATCAGTAAGCACGGTGCTCGGGTATTTCCGTCAGCTCCATAGAGATTAATGGAGCAGAAGGGTCATGCGCGGCCGTCTGCTCCATTAATCTGACAGAGCAACAAGGGGTCCAGCACTGAGACCCCCACTGATCAGTAAGTTAGGCCCTATCCACTTTGCTTTGTGGGAAAACCCTTTAAAGGGCTGGGTACTAACAGAGTAAGTTTAAGACCCTAATAGGGTCCCCAATATTATACTTACCCTGCTAAACTTTACAGTTCATCGCCAGGAGCCACGTGTCAAATGGCAGCAGGACTCGTGACCTTCTGTGTCCTGCTGTCTTTTGTCTGCCTGCTGTCTTTATAGCGCAATGCAGACATTACTGCATGCTCATTCACTCTTTCTTAACCACTTCCATATCAGTGGTTGGAGGACTCTCCAACCACTGATGTTTCTGCATGCCCTTCAAACCACCAATATGGGATGGAGAGGTCATCAGAAGCCAGCAATACTGAAGTCCTGAGTCCTGCTGCATGGAGGTCGTGTCACCCGAGGCTTCCAGTGGTGAACCAGAAACTTTATCAGGGCAAGTATAATATACGGTAACTGACCCTATTAGAGTCTCATACTTGCACCGTTTAAGTTTCCTATAAGTGGCCAATCACTTTCATTTGTTTGTTACAATTCAAATGGGCTTTTGGTGCACAATGGAACAGCAAACCAATGAAGTCTATAAGTAACCTGATAAACTTTCTGAAGGAGAGAATAAATTCCCGAGGGGGGGGGGGGGGCACTTCTCACTGGCCACTCCCATGGGACACTGTTAGTTTTCATCTAACTTTTCTTATTATCAGATAAACACTTTGTCAATGTCCACATCATCCTCTATGGGGACATAGGGGAGCCAGAAAAAGGGCTCCTGATGACAGGTTACCTTTAAAGGAAAAAAACTTAACTATAAATACTGTGTAATGACCAGTCCAGGAGTTGAAGACGTTTTATTTGGATAAAGAATACAATTATATATCAATAAGCTTAATACCATTCAAAAATTTGCTTGAATATATGCAGGTGTCTGCAGGAATATATGCAGGTGGCAACATAGCAGAACATTTGTATTTGAGGACCGAATACAATGATGGAAGTGATCCATCTATGCCAAACTCTGTCTGAGACGCTCATCAAGATCATGTATGCCAACTCTGAGGGAGAAATCAGCGATCCAGAGAAGGCATCACTCAGCAGAATATGTTGGCAATGTTTACCATGTCCTTCTCTATGCAGTTTGCTTTGTCTCAGACGCGGTGTCATG
Source organism: Engystomops pustulosus (assembly GCF_040894005.1). Taxonomy (NCBI): domain Eukaryota; kingdom Metazoa; phylum Chordata; class Amphibia; order Anura; family Leptodactylidae; genus Engystomops; species Engystomops pustulosus. The sequence continues at coordinate 81,411,065 of NC_092418.1, forward strand.
CGATTGCTCTAATTGTCACAGTAACTGTGTACTTAATGTTAATCATTATCTACATGCAGACTGTAAATTGTAGGGACACAGATATTGAGCCTTGCCCTGCCGGCGAACCAGTGTATTCATCCTATTACCGGAATCAAGAGTCAAGTTCTGGGAAATTTCACTGTGTCTCAAGTCCAACATAAAACAAAATGATCCAATCAAATAGATGTAAAAAGTGAAGTGTAAATGTAAACCGTAAAAAGGTTCACTTAGTTAAGTAGAATAAAAAATCCTGTCCATCTCTGTCACCCGATATTTGGCATTTTATTTTATGAAGCTGCTATTTAGGGCATATATTGGCTGGTATAATGGCAGGGCCCGGGCCGTATGGTCAATGTTATATTTGTATGAATTATAAAGATGAGATACAATCCAGGGCAAACAATTACTGTCAGGTTATTGATTTTAAAGCAGATCCTGTCACTTCAAGTTTGTATAATCAAACAATGTCATAAAGAAAGAAAGCTCTATACACACACACAAAGGCAAACTGTACGCTGGATTTAGGAAGAGTGTCTAGAAAATGTACAAAATCCCTATAAATGCAGCGGAAAATAATACTTTTACAAATTAATGAAATATCATGTAAAGGGGTATTTTTAAAGTATAAAAATAACAAGCACTGAATACTTACCTCTCTTCGGTCCAGTGTGGCGCCTGTCGTCACCTTGGACTCGGTTTACAGAGTACAGGTGGACAGCACAAACGCTCTACAGCCCAATACAGGCCGCAGCCAGAGTCTGTAGTGGGTGCATGCTGTCCCTGGATGAGCCTCTGTATATATACAGTGACCAGTAGGGATGAGAGGCGCCATGCCGGACCTGAGTGTTAGAGAGAGGCAAATATAGCACAATTGGTATTTTTATACCCTCTGGGACCCATCTTAAAAATAAAAAAAAAACCTTTAAGTCATAAGTGATAATGCATTGTTTTGTTAATGTCCACAGGACAAATTAAAACTTGCTGACTGTGGGGGGCTACGTGGTTGGAATCCCAGAGTTCACGAGAAAGGGGGTCCTGTTGTACCCCAAATCAATGAAGTGGCAGATTGCAGTCTATGGTACGGATGGGAGGAGGCGAGTGGTGAGCTCAGCTATATACATCAGTGCCATAGAGTTAAATAGAGCAGCAGGACACATGTGCCAGAAGCTGCACTATTTATATTTAGGGTAAATCAGATCCTGTTCTTGTGAGGTGGATTGCAGCGCTGGTTGCTCCATCCCGAGGGATTTTTTCTGTCACAGCTAACATAGCCCCATTATCTTTACCTTATCCCTAAGGCTGGCTGCACACAGGCGAGTTTGTTTAATCAAACCTGTTGGAATGATTGGCTGGTCACTGGGGAACGGAACCAACATGCTGAGTTCCGTTCTGGCAATCGGACTCAGCCACTGAACTTACTCTCTCGTATGGAGCTGGCCTACCTGTGGATAGGGAATACGTTTTTATTTCATGCAACAACCGATTAAAAGCCCTTTCGACATTAGATGCATCATAGTGGCCACAGTGCTCATTCTAAACGATTAGTTGTCTGTGTAATGCAAGACCTTCGCAGGTCCTTCACAGAGAAAAGAAAAAAAAAAGAATACATCATTTTAGCTTGTCACAATGGTCTCCAGTAATTAGTCATCAAGAAAGCTTAGATATATCTTTCATTGAACGATGACAGGTAATAATTAGGTAATAATTAAGTATATGTAAAATAATTACTCATAATTAATAGGTCGGTAAAAGATGTGGTCACAGATAAGGCATGTACTGCAGAATATGCTGAAGGGACAAGAAAGCTGGAGCAGAAGAGTAAGAGATGAGAGATGTCACACACTGCAGAGATAAGAGGGAATGTGCGGCAGATGGAAGAACAATGGCTACGGGGCTATAATGAGGAGAATGCTGTATATAACTTGCATTGGTGCTGCAGTGTGATGGGAGGAGGGGGTAGTGCTGCAGCATGTAGAAGCGGACGAGTGCTGCACTGCAATGCCACCGTTATAAAGCAATGGATGACCGATTTTAAAGGGATAAGAATATCTACATTGCAGGAAATCTTTATCAGAGTTTATGAAAGCGACTAACCTTAAAAGGGTTAAACTGCTCTTTGCTGGAATACAAATACTGAACGTCTCCAATTCTAGCCAACTAACAATGCCTCTCCTCTTAGGATAACAGAGCAGTACAGAAGCCACCAGGATGGCTTGATAAACCCAAAGTGACAGTACAAGCAGATGTCACATCCTAACACGCACCAGCTGCTCAGTCCCAACACAGTATACAACAATAGAAACACGGCCACGTGCTGGGATATATACACTGTACAGAGATCAAGCACAACTAAAAATGGGGTTCAGGGCACAACCAATCCAAAAAAAAAACCCCTAGATGTAACTGCTTATAAGATGAATGTTCGGAGAGGGCTACATGGCAACTACAAGAGGACTCGCTGTCACAATGCTACTGATGGCACTACAACACAATAGATCATCCTTATAAGATTGGGAGGGGGTCGACCGCTACTGATCAGCTGTTTAAAGGGGATGCATTGCTTAGAGCAGGACTGCGGCTTCTTTAAAATAAGGCATAATGGCTACCATAACAGCAAGTGTCCGAGAAGGGGAATAGCCTTCTGCCCACAGCCGACATATTGAAGGATGATCATTTTTATGGTAACCTGGGGAAATTTATCAAAAGTGTCTGATAAATCTGAGCAAATCTGTTCTAGTTGCCCACTGTAACCAATCAGAGCTCAGCTTTCATTTTATAAATCACTGTCACAATATGACAGCTGAGCTCTGATCTGTTGCCATAAGCTACTAGAACAGTTTTGCTACCAGACAATTCTTCAAGAAACTTTGCAAACATCAATAGTCAAAGTGAATACAAAAAAAACTTAATATATTTTATCCAAAAAAAAAAAATGTCTTTTTCTCCAGTTACATTTGCTCACTAAGAAATTTTGTCCAGCTAGAAAGATGTACAGAACTTCCCTGAAATGTCAGATTATGTAGGGGTTCTATGCAGAGGGGAGGGGGGACTAGTGCGTCCCAGCAGTTAGGTCTTCACCCGGCAGCACAGAAAGGACTGCAAATTAGGAATTAAAGGACATCTACTATCACATAACACATGTTAGATATTGTACCAATACATTGCTTTTTCTTTACCATTATTTTTATTATCAGCCTCCCTAAGCCCCGGAGGCCTTCCAGAGAGTGCCTCTGGGAAATTTAATATAAGCCGCTCTAAACTATAGTAAAAAACGTGTTAGTATAGAATCAACAGATAGATATGTTGTAGGAGGCTGCCATCAGTATATCTCATGTTAGATGTCCTCTTAAAGATTTCAGATAAGAGAATTGCTGGAAAATAAATAGCAGTGGATGGGCTGAGGATGAGTTATGGGAGGGGGGAAGGGGGGTCTCCGTGTATCATCTGCATGGCCAAAAGCGAGACCAGACTGAAAGAATTAGACGGCCAGGGCTATAGTTATTGAAGTCATATGCCCATACTGCGGAGCTATGTAGCATTGAGAGAGCAGGGAATGGAAAGATATAGGTACAAATACATAATGAACACATATTTATAGAACTACAATGGCTAGAAAAGAAAAAAAAAAAAGGCAAGAATCTGCACTTGATCTCACTTGTATGAGTGGCAGCAGATGGATGGGTACAGAGTATACCGTATTTCAACATGCCCAATCTTTTGTTTCCATAGGGAATGTACTGTTGGCAGAGGTATCCAACAGCTGGTGGAGATGGCCGCTAGCAATCCAATCTTAAGACCGGAATTATATTCAGAACTAAACTACTGACAAACTATAACTATACTAAGCACCTGTAGCACACAACTTTAACCATGTGTGACCCACACAGCGGCCATCCAGTTACAAGGCATCACTTCCTGTAAGAGAGACAAAGCCTCTTCCCACCAGTCCGGCCATACATGTCCTGCACTTTTCCCATTATTAGTTACGCAGTCTGTCACCCACATAAACCAATTCATTAGAGGAAAGTGACACATTTTATCCACAGAAAGAGGGCGGCCGGACGGATCACACTGAGCTGTCACATTCTTCCGGCTACACAACATCAAATGGCTCTGGTACAAATTCTCAAACAACCCACTGGGATCAAAAGCAGCACGGAGAGCAAAAATACTTCTAATTATTGTAAGCAAATTTAGAAACAATCTAAGCAGCTGTAATTATTTGGCGGGGTAGTTGCTGTTGTCCATGGAGGTCTCGGTGGTAGACTTCCTAGCTTTGCATTGTGTGCACTAGGGTACAACATATGTACACCACGGAAACACAACGCTCAAGTATACTTCAATATTGCAGGGGAAAGAAAATCACTTAAGAGCAAATTATAGCCTTCACTGCCACCTTAGTTAAAGGCTATAAATGGCATAAGCTCGGCTATATAAAAGATACTATAAAGAGATATAGCAGGACTGGAACAAGGTGCACAATCAGCCATAAGGGGACCATAACATGCAGTATCACAAGATCAAAGAACAATAATCAAACAGTTTCCTGTAATATTAAAATAAAACTGCTCTATTCTCTCTTTTCTGTTATTACACGTCCTCTCTGTATGGAGACAAACAGTATGCATTGGTATCCACCTGAATATACAAACACATAAAAGGTTGTAAAATGGAGGGTTTTATTCTGCATCAGCAGACAAGGCAGACATTTTTTATACTACGTTACTGAAGCGTTGTTAATTCAATAGACAGATAATATAGAGATATACTGTACCGACCAGTATTCACACTATGTTATTATCATTCATGAAGTGTGGCTCATTACATGCACATATTGTATACACAAACTGCTGTATAGTAAGGTATTCCCAAGATAAAATCATTGAATGGACTGTGAAGTTAGCCGAAGAACCACGCTCTACACTGCAGCACGTCAGAGCATCCATGCCAGGCTTGTGCTGGTTCTGGTTCCATATTAGAGCCCATCCCAGTTGAGTGAACATTTCATGTATAGCGGCTACGTCATGAATGTTACTGTCTGCTTGCTGGTGTGGATCTCCGGGAATATCTGCAACGATTAAAATTATGGCCAAAGCTAGCAAAAGTTTTGCGCTGCAAAATTTTAATCCGCAGCAACAACTAAACTGCTGCAAATTCAGTATTTATCATTTTACACCAAGTTTTCATTTTTTCACCAAAACATTTGTATAAGTTCCTGTTGACCAGAAGCATAATTAGGCCGTAACTAGACTGCGCCCCACAGCAGACTTCTGAATGGAACCCCCCTTATCCCTTCAAAAATATACATACGAGTTACAATCATACAGAGTATATACACCCATATACATCCATTCATCATATACACAGACATACAGCATATACACATGATATATACAAACACATATAGAGCATATGCACATCACATATACACACAAACAGAAAATACACACACACACACCATTCCATATACAGTATATATACACACACACATACCATTCCATATACAGTATATATACACATACCACACAAATATACAGCATATTCACCCCTAATACACAGTCAATACCCCAGATTCCAGGGTCCCCTGATACTGAGGGCTCCATAGCAGCTGTTATATCTGCTACCCCTGTAGTTACGCCCCTGCTGTGGACCCTGTATAGCACAGAGGACTAGATGTAGGCTGTTACCATGCAACCTGCAGCATATCCACAGAGGCCATAACCTGACAAGCTGCACTTTGTGGCTACTGTATGTCAAGAATGGAGCCAGACAAGATGTAATTTATTTTCAAAAGTAATTAAACTTTGCATGTAGACCATTATATTATATTATGTATACATAAACTGAAACATTTTGTATACATGCGGGGTGACCTTATAACCAATTCCCACAGCATGTTAAGTGTGGTTTATTCAATACATACTATGGGGATCTTTTTCCACAGAATGGTATGCACAGACTGCTTCACTTTTTTTTTAATTATAATTTTTTTTTAAGCAAAGAGAACATGGAGATTTGCCTATTAAAGTGTATACTGTCCTGTCCTATACTGTGTCACATCAAATGCGCTTGTATCTCCCTCATTATGAGAATTCTTTGAGCAGCATAAACTCAGCAACTTCCTTTAATCATCTGAATCCAATGCTATACAGACAGTCCCCGGGTTACATACATGATAGGTTCTGTGGGTTTGTTCTTACGTTGAATTTGTATGCAAGTCGGAACTGTATATTTTATCATTGTTACCCCAGACAGAATTTTTTGGTCTCTGTGACAATTGGATTTTAATAATGTTGGATTGTCATAAGAACCAGGATTAATAATACATCTTAATTGCCTTTGATAAGTGTTATAGCTGTTTATTGTAGCCTAAGGATAAAATATAGTAATTTAACAATATCCAGAGGTACGTTTGTAACTAGGGGGTCGTCTGTAAGTTCGGTGTAAGTAAGGGGACCGCCTGTATAGTCTAACATTACATCAACCTATTGCACCACTACTGCCAAGAGTAACATGAAGGATTATAGAAGTTATCCAGTGGGGGACACATTTCGGTAAAAGGCTTCCTGCAAATAAATGTACCATAACTTGGCTGTGGAAAAGTGAAGTTCTTGGCCGATTTGCAACAGTGTTCCATCAGATTTACATGGATGCTCATAAGTCTATGAAATGCTTCTGACTAGGAAATACCGTACTTTTTTACAGATAGGCAGCAGGATCCATTAAAATCACAGCCTTAGACACGGATCTATAAAAAAGTATTGCATTTACTGCAGCCATTTGATGTCCATTTAAAAAAATAGGCGTGGCACATCTGATATTCTCTGTTGTGTGCTCACAATGGACTGACCACTGTGCCAAGGATGGGATATACAGTGGTATATGATGCAAGGAGTCCCTTCTTGCCCGCTGTAATCATGATTTAACATCGGTGCTGCTGTTTTGCTGGCTAATAGTGAATACTTGCATCATATAAACAATGAAGCTTCCTGTTGCAAGACAACAAGCAGAGATCTTGGAAACCGTAAAGAATTGATACAGAAAGTGTATTGGTAAAATATATAACTTTTCATTACACAAAATATATCAATTATTTGCAGGCATGTGTTTAAAGTGGACAACCCCTTTAAAGAAGAGTGGATCCTGCAAGAGAGGGAGAATACACCTGCATGTCATTGTACTTGGTTTACTATCATTCATCCTGGTGGTAGATTTCCTTTAATGACTTTGTAAAGCACATCTCTTTATGGACATCACAAGCTGTTAAACCAACGTCATGTCAAAGTTACTGAGCAGAACCTTTGGAGACTAAAATCCACAGCATATATATTTTCCGTAAAAACATTAAACAACCCAGAAAGTAGCGGCTAATAAAAATACATGAACACTTATTTATCTGAAAGCAGAAATACCCTTTTTTTAACAACCTCAAAGAATTGTGCAACTATATGAGACTATTTGCACATATTTTTTAATAGAGGTCACTAGAAGGTGGAAATGAAAAACTATGATTTACTAGTTCACCAAAATATAGTATTGTTGGTGAATCATAGTTATCATAGGTCTTACAACCTCTAAGAATATTCACAAATAGCCATGTAAAGACAGAATTTTTTTGGTCTTTGTGACAATTAGATTTTAAAAATGTTGTATTATCATAAGAACCAGGATTAACCATAAAGCTTCATTGCAGACACCTATGATAACTGTTATAGCTGTGCATTGTAGCCTAAGGCTAAAGAACAGTAATTTAACAATATTCACAGGTTTGTTGGTAACTAGGGGTTGTCTTTAAGTTCTTAAGTAGGGGACTGCCTGTATGTCCATCACACTATGATACAAACTTCACAATATTGTAAAAGGATAATATACAAGTATCCTCTACAGAACCTGCAAATTCAGTGTATTCTGTGGATGTTACATGTTGATTCACTGAAGATTTCTGGGCAGGATTTACCTGTGAATTGGGTACTTGTGTACAGAGACCCTTCTGTAGACAGACCAGCATGTGAAGTCACTGCTTTATGAAAGCTAAAATATATTACAGGCAGTCCCCTACTTAAGGACACCCGACTTACAGACGACCCCTAGTTACAGATGCCCATCTGTCCTCTGGTGAAGCTCTCTGGATACTTTACTATAGTCCCAGGCTGCAATAATCAGCTGTAAGGTGTCTGTAATGAAGCTTTATTGATAATCCTTGGTCCCACTACAGCAAAAAATTTTGATAATCCAATTGTCATTGGGACAAAAAAAAATTTTGTCTGGATCTACAATTATAAAATATACAGTTCCGACTTACATACAAATTCAACTTAAGTAGAAACCCAAGGAACCTATCCTGTACGTAGCCCGGGGACTGCCAGTATATGACATCTACAAGTCTCTGAACATCTGCAAATAGGTCCCATGACATGTCTGACCAGCCGAATAATTCAGTTATATAATAACCCCTTGTATTCTGAAGGCAAGAATCATTTTAGCCACCAGTCTGCATTATAGGTCACATATACTGATATATGTTGTATATAAAACAACATGAAAGCAAAAAGTGCATTATCTTGTTTTAGTATCAGTCAATAAGTGAGATTTGTAGAACGAGCTCAAACATATGCAAATCTTCAGGCCTCTAGAGCGATTCCCTTGTAGAAGGAGTGAAGGCTCCGGAGAGGCACATGCTTCATCACACCTCATCTTTTGTATGCAGGTCGCTGCAAGGCAATTCCCCAAAGGTAGGATGCAGCGAGCTGGTAGCATTCTGCAAGGCTAGAAAAAGCAAATGGAGCTGTGACAAGGTCATATTACCCTGCAATCCACCACTTCAAAGACCATGCCTCAAGGTTTCCATCTCATTGTAGTTTAACTGCAATTTAGTCATGAACTTTCCCCCCTGCTGGATTCCAGTCTTATTCAAGCAGCAGCCAGACCAAACTTCTTGATAAGAAGTTTGTTGTTAACTTTCTGTGTACCAAGCTTCTGGGCAATGTGCTAGTAACATCATCCAGACCGAGCAGAATTAACCCTTGTCTGCGTGGGTCAGTTTCCGTCCCTCTTGGGCACTGCCCGGCATTAAGGAACAGACATGACACCATTGTGCGGAGAGGACCACAGATGGGGCATTAGCCTGATGGAGCAGTGATTAAGTTATGGGCTTGCCTCCGCACAGCTGCGCCTGCCATGCAAGCAGTCCAGATTAATAGCTTAGAAGAGGAACAAATGTAATTATGGCGTCTAAGCAGGTTTGAGGGAATGGCTAATCATGATCAAGTTTGGGAAATCAGCGCAGCCCAAAGTGACAAAGACGGCGGATTAGAAGAGGACGGTGACAGTGTAAGGGCCTCCTCCTTCAGCACAGACAGATTACTTATTCCCGCTCTCAGCAGGTAGTGATCTCTTAAGTCATGAATGATTAGATCTAAAGACGATAACTTAGATAAAGGAACATCCCTGAAATAGAATCAACCAATTACATGGCAGGGTTTATAAACTACATAAAACAGCAGATATACATGCCACTAAAGAATATTCCATAAGCAGTTTGAAATAAGGTGTTAATGTCAAATTAGTTAAAGAATAACTAAATCTTTCATTTCATGAATAGAGAATGTGATGATCAAAGAAAAATTGTAATATACTTCATTAAGAAGAAAAGCTTCTCTGTGCCTTATTTCTGCTCTTTCTCCTGTAGTGAGCAGTGTATCTGAAAGCCTTCAGCCTTCTAATGCTGTCATATCGTTTTTGCATATGGAGAGATGAGGCCAAACTTTAAGAGGCTCAGTCATTTGGTGCATTAACACATATCCATGCTCAGACATACAAGCAGTAATTTACGATAAAACGGACCAATCGTAATCATGGTGCCCTTTACCAAAGGCAAATGTAAACTACATGAGGAGGGGATGATCACGACTCACCCTACTTGTAAACTAGGGTCCACCGAAGCTATGGTGAATGGAAAAGTGTCTTTCCATATACAGCTCTCTGTTCACTTTTATGGGATTTTCAAGAACAATCAAGACTCTTCTGAAAAATCCCACAAAATTAATGGGAGGGAACTGTAGTCCACTATTGCAAAAAGAAAGGAATTGGGGGACCCCCATGATAAAGACACAAGTAAGTAGAACATTTCCCGTGTACAGAAACACATATTTGTGGTGGCCGCATGTAGACCACCCACCTTCCCAAGTGGTTGTGTCCTATAGATGGGGTGGGCTTCCTGTTTTCCATCTACCACCAGTGTTTTCAGTATTAAATCATCGATATGACACTGCCCCAGACATACACACAGAAGCAGGAAGGGAGGCTGGTGACAATTTTCGTGCACATTTCTATAATTAGGATTCTCACAAATGGCCTAATGTGCTCCACAACAAACGTGATGAGAACTTTCCATGCTTCTGTCTGACAAACTGTCTTTATGGAGATGAATAAAGAGCACATTCAGTCCATTTCTGATCTGTAAATAGCTGCTCTTTCTTCACGATTGATCTGGATACAATGGAGTCTAAAAATGAGAACATACATTACAGACACCTGTCCGGACAGTACACTAAGCCATAATGGTGCACCACGCACACGACCGGCTATGAGAGATCATCACGCTTACTTCCTACTTATTATTATTATTAATATCCTGGAGCATTATAAATATCTGGAGCCCAGGAGAATATTAGGCTCTAGTGGACAAAGGCTTCAACCTTCAATTACCAGTCATTTCCTTAGATGACAATCAAAATGTTCAACCAAAAAATCAATGTTTCATTTTTATAGTACAATAAATACTCTATTATTGGATATATCATAAAGGTTTCCATGATAATTGACAATGCTAGGATAATAAGCGGCACCATTACTTACCGGAACAAGAGTGGAAACTACATAGAAGCTTTAATGCAATGTCTATCTCATGTTGAGAGTTAAACTTGAGCAAACATGGAAAAATCTATCACACACACAGCAACCAAACATTTCTATCCTGAGAATGGCTTATGTCAGTGCAAGTGTATTAGTGCATGACTTAATATTATAAAACAACAGCAAATAAAGGGGAGGTTTATTGAAGACATTGGTCCTTATAAGAACTCTTAATCTTCTGACATCTACCTCTAATAAGATTCCTTGATACGGAGAAACCAGGAACAGGTCCTGCAAAAAGCTCTACCAAATTCCGTTATATCAGATAAATATAGACCCTTACATATCTTAATTAATTTTGCACCTAAAGTGTCTGGTGTTGGTGAGAAAAGACATCAGTCCATCAAGTCCAACCTATTAATAATACATTATATAGTGTTGATGCCGAGGAAAGCAAAAGAAACCCTGAAAGCCTGATGCCAAATTGGCCCAAAGTAGGGAAAAGTCAGAATAACTCCCTGGATCAACAGAAATTACCCACAAAAAGTTTTGTTCCATCACATGATATTTTGGCTCTCAAGAAAGACATTCAGGGCCCTATTGACTAAACTATCAGCCATAAGATGCAGATATTCCACTCACAATAAAGAATCCCTGTCTATGGTGATGGTAGAACCTCCTCTCCTCTAGGTGTAGAGGATGCCCCCTGTCTATGGTGATGGTAGAACCGCCTCTCCTCTAGGTGTAGAGGATGCCCCCTGTCTATGGTGATGGTAGAACCGCCTCTCCTCTAGGTGTAGAGGATGCCCCCTGTCTATGGTGATGGTAGAACCTCCTCCCCTCTAGGTGTAGAGGATGCCCCCTGTCTATGGTGATGGTAGAAGCTCCTCTCCTCTAGGTGTAGAGGATGCCCCCTGTCTATGGTGATGGTAGGACCACCTCTCCTCTAGGTGTAGAGGATGCCCCCTGTCTATGGTGATGGTAGAACTGCCTCTCCTCTAGGTGTAGAGGATGCCCCCTGTCTATGGTGATGGTAGAACCTCCTCCCCTCTAGGTGTAGAGGATGCCCCCTGTCTATGGTGATGGTAGAACTGCCTCTCCTGTAGGTGTAGAGGATGCTCCCTGTCTATGGTGATGGTAGAGCCTCCTCTCCTCTAGGTGTAGAGGATGCCCCCTGTCTATGGTGATGGTAGAACCCCCTCTCCTCTAGGTGTAGAGGATGCCCCCTGTCTATGGTGATGGTAGATCTCCTCTCCTGTAGGTGTAGAGGATGCCCCCTGTCTATGGTGATGGTAGAACCCCCTCTCCTCTAGGTGTAGAGGATGCCCCCTGTCTATGGTGATGGTAGATCTCCTCTCCTGTAGGTGTAGAGGATGCCCCGTGTCTATGGCGATGGTAGAACTGCCTCTCCTCTAGGTGTAGAGGATAAAGCTCTTTGCATACCTCCTCACAGCGTTCAGCAGGAGGGGCGACCTGGTGATGTCACTATCCCTATAAGGAAGGTGACATCACTGGGAAAACACCCTGTACATCGACAGCAGCCAATCATCGGCCTCTGCCACTGTACGTTCCTCCCCCTGAGGGGTCCCAGGCTATGTAACGCCCTGTATAGGCAAACAGTGGGATATGTCTGTGCCATTACTGTAAGGACACATCGGAATCCTCCAACATGTCCTTACAACGTATGGCACAAAACCAGCTGTGAATCCTGCCTAAACAATAATTGCAACACATTATACATAATATAACAATAAAATGTTTAATATTTATATAATAATATTTATAAAATACAAAGGGCTACGTTATACAGAGGCTCTTACTGAATGAACGGTGTACACCACATCATCTATGTGTGGAGTGAGGCCCCTCTGTCCCCTACGAGACCCAACATATCTCTAAGCCTACAACCACGTAGCATTATTCAGAGAGGCAACACAGATGGCATTGTTCACTTCTAACACATCCGAGCGCTCGGAGACCACCATGTTATTCACTGCATGTTGGCCTGAGAATAGGGAAGGAAGGAAGGGAAGACCAAAAATCAAAATGAGGAAACCTGGTTTATGTTTCAGCGGGACACAGCTGGTCTTCTCCGCTGCTCAACAAGGTTCAACAAATGACAATTGTCACCGGCGCAACCTACAAGTACAGCACAGAAGTGGCAGAGAGATGACATGGGGTAAAGAGAGAACCTTTCACCAAGACATGAAAAGGAAATTTTAGAAATCTCCCATTAGGTCCCCGTCAGTCATGAACGGCATGAATACTGCACAGATAAGACGAGGCATGAAAAGAAGTCACTTTGTCTACCCCTGAGAACTAGTGATGGATGTTACCCAATGTGAACGAGAAGCTGGAGAGAGGGGCTGCACAAGAAAGATGTTCTGCCAGAATACTATTCTAAGACGTGTAAGCTTTGGGAATACTCCCTTTGGTATTTCCACACATTCAAAAATACAGTAAATTTATCTTACATGGAAAGGGACAGATCCTCTCTAAATGTGACCATTAACCGTTAACAGCTGTTAAAGGGACTCAGTCACCAACTGGACTAGCAGCTCTCTCAGGCAGTGTATTAAATATGCTATCCAATAGTCCCTCTTTTAGGTGTAATCTCACCCATTATAAAAATCATCTTTGAAGTCATATGCAGATGAGCTGAGAAGAGTCACTTTTGCCTGAGATTAGTCACTTTGGGACTTACAGGGGAAGTAACACTTCAGATGCCCATTTTTTAGCACTATAATACCAAGAAGCGTGTTTTGGTGCCATATTAAGGATAAAAATCTCATCTTTCAAATACCATCAGGTTTAATTGTGGGCTCTTTGAGCTACAGAATCGGTGACTGACAGGCCTATTGCCCACGAAGTGTCAAATCGTACAATTTAGAACAAAGTTTGCTGAGATTTATGGCATAGTTCTATCTCCGTCTCATCTGATCATCCTAGTTAGGTCAAATTTTAACATTCAATTTTCACAATTCTGGGCTTCTTCCATGAAACACCTGTGTGAAATACTGATCAATTTTTTTTTTTGCGTTGGTCTCAGCTCAGATTGGTTCAATAAACTGTAAAAAAAAAACATCTGACTTGTGCATGGCGCAATAGATTACCAATGAGTTCGGTCCAAGTGCTGTGCAATGAAGATCCAGACAACAGCCCTATAAGAAAATTGTTTGTTCCACGACCTGAAGATAGGGGCATCAGAAGTGATGCACCTTCCTCAGACTCCAAAAGCGAGTCATCTCAGGCAAAAAGTGACTCATCTTTGCTCATTTTCAAATGATTTTAAAAGTGAGTTTTTTTTTATTGGTAAACTGATGATAATTAACATAAAATAAAGAATTATATAAAGGAAATGTCAAGCAGGGCTGTAAATGTTGCACATCTTCATCTAAGCTCAGTACACTTATACAGAAAGGTCTTCTCAGGCGGGGCGGACCAGTACATTCGTATTGATATAACAACTAGGTTTTCTAATCTGCACAGTATAGCGAAGACTCTGGTCAATTTTTGCTCATGTGATAGTTTTGGTAACTTCACACAACCTCAACTGTTTGTGAGAGTTCTGCTATGGAGCCTGTACCTAAAAATAAGTGCCGAAATCTGATGGATCCCTATGGACAGCAATGACTTCTCATGTCTGTATTAGTTTCCGATACAAGAGGCTCTATACATTCCATGTACATCATGTTAAATGGAAGTCATAGGAAGAATAGTTATAATAGGGAGATATTCCTAGTAAGATTGAGCTTCTATCTGAGGTTACATCAATACCAGTAACCCAGCTTATCTGAGATATGGCTTCATATTTAATACACTGCCTGTGCGTGTAATCCTTGACATTTTATCCTGAGAAAATATATCGCACCATAAGGAAGAGAGGGAGGGGGGAAAGGATTAAGATCAAAGAGGAAAAAAAAAATACTGTACAAATACGGTACATAAAAAAAGGAAACAGCGAGCAGCAGACACAAAATGACATATCACACAGTGTAATACCTGTATAAATGACCAATGAACACTAATGCTAAGTAGACCCCATAACATCTCCAGTAACCAAAACTGTGGAGAACGAATATATTGCCTATGACCAGCTGCACATATACAAAAACTATTGGGCAAACCAACACCAATGTTTTGCAAATCCAAAAACACATGTACACTTGGCTTGGCTGAGTGTGCACATGTTCTGAAAGGTGAGAGAGCACTAAAGCAACAAGCAACGCCAAGACATCACAGGGGAACTCGTACACTTTGGATGGTAGGTCTCCCTGCTGATTTGGCCTATGTTAATCTATTGCATGTGCAGCTTAAAGAAAATCTACAGTCAATAGTCTAACTACTTAGGAGATCATGACATTAGTCCTCAAATATCCATCATCCCTTTATAGTTTTTATTATTTTCCAATTACCTTCAGAAGCGAAACGGGACATGAGTAGCCTCTGTGAGCTCTGGGGCTAAGACCTCTCACCCACTAGTGATTGCAGGCAGTGAATATTGCTCCAAGCGCTGCAGGGATCTACCGACCCGAACCGCTGATCAGGTGCAGTGGCTTCCGATGCGTTGCCGGGAAGAAGGGAGCTCTACACCATTAAACTACTAGCCCCCTCCGGTAGGTTATGAAATGTCGGTCTGATATTCCTTTTTTTTATTTAAACTTGACTTTTACCCTTTAAAAAAAAATCACCTCCAGTCATATACAAATGAGCTGAGAAGAGTCACTTTCTGTCTGAGATGAGGCACATTTAGAGGCTGACCATACCTTGGGCTGTCTAGTTTGTAAGTTCCACAACTGAAAATGCAGGTAGTCCAAATCCTAGCCTTTCCTTTAACTACCTGTATGTTGAGTTTTTAGCTCAAAGAACCGCAAGTCTAATGTGACCTGAAAAAATGATATTCTAATCTTTAATATGACACCATGATTCTAGGTATTACAGAACTGAATATAGGGGCGTTTGATGTGACACTAAAAGTGATTTATCTCAGACGTCACATAACTCTTTGCTGCTCATTTGCACAGGACTTTGGAGGAGACTATTTTTTATTGTAAAAAAAAAAAGGAGAGATTTGACCTACAATAATTCTATAATTTCTTACCCTACATGAAGGGGGCTTGTTTTAATGGGGTAACAGCTGGTAACAAAGTCCCTTTAATAACTAATGATACGTTCAGCCAAACAATCACTGTATGGAAAAATTATTCTGGCTCTCAATAGGAGTGATTCAGTGGATGACACATTACCAAACAGCAACTACTTGATGTATTAGCCAAAGCTGTAAAAGTACTATATATAAGTATATATAAAGATATCTCAGCTGTCTGCAATTATATGACCGCATAACAGCTTATCTATACATTTAGCCTTCAGAAATATCAACACACTATAAAACAGCACTTAATTCTTACAAAGAAGCTGGTATCTACAAAAATCGGATCCTCGTATTTTTGAATCTTATGATACATATAAAAAATTGCTGCCAGAAATGATAACTAATATCATGTTGGAGAAAAATGTCCAGAAGCATGGAAGAAATCCAATTATTCTGGAACATCACAGTCTCGGAAACTAAACACCACAATGTCTGTAATGATGCCATGTGAGAGTCCTGCTTCTCTGCCCAGTGGTTTGTTTAGCTTTTAGGAGACATAATAAATTGGAAATGTCTACCCTATCCACGGAGAAGGGGCTGCTGCAGGAATGTGTTATGAGATGGAGGGAACCCAACACCCACTGACCTTCCCCTACACTGGGCCAAGTATTCACACTTACCAGTCCGCAGCAGCACAATGCTGTATTATACTGCGCACTATAGGACACAATCCCTCACCCACTGAAATGCCCAAGACCCCAACCCACCAAAACCATCACACCATGCACTGACAACACAGCCGTGACCACTCCACGCCGATTTATGAAGGGATCCATATGGATTTGTAATTGATCTGTAAAGTGCTACAGAATATGATAAAGAGTTATTAATACCCGCTATGAAAATGTACTTCAGTCTGCTGGCAGCAGATAGTGTTTTGTAGAGGTTTTTTTTTTAAGTTTCAGGTAAAATAATTTATTCGCTAATTGGCCTAAGGTTTAGGGGGCCCATAAGGTGTATCCTTCCTATATGAAAACAGTACAGGCAGTCCCCGGGTTACATACAAGATAGGGTCTGGAGGTTTGTTCTTAAGTTGAATTTGTATGTAAGTCGAAACTGTATATTTTATAATTGTAGATCCAGACAAAAAAATGTTTGGCCCCAGTGACAATTGGAGTTTAAACATTTTTTGTTGTAATGGGACCAAGGATTATCAATAAAACTTCATTACAGACACCTTACAGCTGATTATTGCAGTCTGGGACTATAGTAAAGCATCCAGAGACCATCCCCAGAGGTCAGAGGGGTCCGTCTGTAACTATGGGTTGTCTGTAAGTCGGGTGTCCTTAAGTAGGGGACCGCCTGTACAGTACATCATGATTAAGGACCTTGCAAATTTCAAGTTATGAAACTATGCAGCTGTCCCTGCTCTATAACATGCTGCCTGTGGATAGAACACTATATACAATCTCCTCCTGCTCTATAACATACTGCTTGCATATAGGACAATATAAACAATCTGCTCAGCTCATCCTGTTCTATAACATACTGGCTGCATATAGGACACTATATACAATCTGCTCAGTTCCCCCTCCTCCTCTATAATATACTGCTGCGGATAGGACACTATGTGCAATCTCATGAACTCATCTTGCTCTATAACATGCTGCCTGTAGATAGGAAACGATGTATAATGTGTTCCGCTCCACCTGCTATACAACATACTGGCTGCAGATAGGACATTATATACAATCTGCTCAGCTCCTCCTGTTCTATAACATACTGCCTGCCGAAAGGATGCCATGTACAATCTGCTCAACTCCTCATGCTCTGTAACATACTTCCTACAGATGGGACTCTATATACAGTACAATCTGTTCAGCTCCCCCTGCTCTATAACATGCTGCCTGCAGATAAGATGCCATGTATAATCTGATCAGCTCCTCGTGCTCTATAACATACTGCCTGCAGAAAATATGCTACTCTGGCTATATAACACACAACATCTCCTTTAAAACATCTAGATAAGAGCAAGGTAACTTGCTTGGTTAATTATTAACCAAAATGACATCTAATGTAGAATCAGCTTTGTAGTGCGCGTTGTATAGACAACGATAACAGATTTTTTTGGCAGTTAAAAAAGTGGTGGAACAACACGAATATAAATATTATTAAATAAAATAGAACAAAAGTTCTAAAATCAGTAATCTCTCTGTACAGTTACATGGATAACAGGTCTTTTACATTTGGTATTCTCTGTTCTCTCCACTCACAGTCCTATAGAACTGAGCACATTAATATGCACATACATTATCCAAAGGGTCAGGAGATCCAGATGTACCCTGCTACTCCTTTCATCGGATGAATATCCTCAAGGCGGTCACACATCAGCAAGTACAGCAGGTGACATATTTATGGCTTTACAGCACCAGCTGCTTCGCGCCCCATCCTGAACTTTATAAAGAGAAAGAAATTTGTTCATCCGTCTTCCTTCACTTTGGTAGGAGGAAAATAGAAAGCGGGCGTCACTGGTATCAATGATGACTCTCACGAGTGGCTCGGAGCAGCAATATCTCAGCAACAGAATATTATAAAATATGTTTTGTGTCCCCCAGTCGTCTCTTAGGGCCCATTAAAAGTGGCTGGTAGCTGGCAAAAAACAAGCCTAGTCATAGTCTACATAACTATACATAAGGACATGAGAAGACTTGAAAAATGCAGAGGCCAGAGGTTCCAGAGATGAGGTTTTGAGCCCTGGGGCCTAATAGGACATGAACCCCTCACGTATCACGTTTCTTTTCATACCTGAAAAAAGTCAAAAAGCTATTTTGTTACCTTTCACCACCAGCTCCAATGCTTTACATCCTTTAGTAGGTGCGTCTGGATTTCTATTTTACTTTTTCCACCTTTCCGGAAAACTTAGCGCCATGATTTCAGCTAATGAGGTGTCTACTGCTCTACCTCAGCTCCACCTACTTGTCATTAGGGCTCCCATTTAACATATTGGGGCTCATTTACTAAGGGGTCCACTTTAGTCGGATTTTCCGACATTTTCGGGGATTGCACGGCTGTGACAGGTATTTAGTAGGGGATTGTGTTGCACGCAATCGGATTTTGGCGCTGGCTTTCTTGCGACAGACATCGGGGGTCGTGCCGTCGGATGATCCGACTGATTCGGACTGAGCGCAGGATTTAACATTCAAATTATGTCGCAAGACAATGCACTTCATACACCAGGAAGAAGAAGGTGAACTCTGTCGGACCTGTGCGGGGAAGCGACACATGGAGGATATCATCGCACGATCTTAGTGAATAGCGGCACAGAGCATTATCGTCGGACAATGCACTTTCCTGGTAAGTAAATGTGCCCCATTGTGTCCCAAAACTTACACCACTGATTCTGGGGAACGGTGTTGACTAAAGAAACATTTCCAATGGTACCACAACCATCAGAACAACAACTAGTGAAGGATACAAAAAGGATTCCCTTTAGAAGAGATTCTCAGAGCCCACTTCCTATTAGAAGTTATTCAATACAGTGCAATATGACAAGAATCTTTCCAAGTTTATAAACATCTGGACCTCCTGGAGACACTTTAAAAAAAAAAAAAGAAGAGGTCAGCACAAGTGATTATTGCTAATTCTAGGCAATTTTAAAAAATCCAATCTTATCCATACCAATTAGCTACTATAAAGCCTAAATAAAAGCAGAACCAGATTCACAGAGAAAAAACAATCACTCCAAGGAATAAAAACAACGGATTAGAAAGTTTTCCTTTATGAAAATCATGGGATCTAGAACTAATAAGTGTGCAAATGCAGGAGGAATCCACAGGCACACGGCTTCCTATAAGTACTGCACGCCACCGCAGAGTGTACGAGAATCATCACAAGACCTCCACATCATCACAATGCGATTATCCAACGGCTGATGTCATAAAAGCACCTGAAAACCACGTTAAAATCTTATTATAGCCGTCTCTGGTCGACTTGTAACTCACACTAATCCCATTTATTCCCGTTACCCCCATCTAAAAGCAAATCTGCAAAATTGTGCTGCAATATATGAGGTGAACGGAGGAGGGTGATAAGGTCAACTTTACAAAAAATGTGTTACCTCTCCCAACACATCTAATATGAATACATTGCATTATATAATATAGAACAATTCTGGAATATTGCATTGTGATATTCCTCAGTTATTCCTCCTGGAAATGAAGTAATAAGAGAGCACTGCATAGGGATCAACTCGTTTCATAAGGGAAAAGCAACACCTTGTCACGGATTTATTCAGACATTTTAAATAAGAATAACAGAGGAATTATACACTGTATAGAACATAAGGGACAGAATTATTATTTATTGGAAAAGAGACGTGACTGACATTCGTACCAAAGGTCAGAAGATGACCCCAAAGACCTCATCTACTCATCTTCGGTCAGGTAATGAGACAGGGAACACTAACCAGCAATGAAACATCTGTGTGACAGACTATTTTGAACTGCAAAATTGAGCAAAATATTTCAGGGAAAAAAAAACCATAAGGATGTCTCAAATGTTCTCTAAACTGGTCGCCATGGAAACCCTGAACAGGAAGTGATACGCAAAACGTATGAACTCCATGTCCTAGGACCACAAAATGGAACATGAATTAACCCTTCCAGTCCAAAATTCAGGATCAAAAACACAAGTCTTCCCCATGCTTCTACTATAAAGCTGCTCCAATAACGTCTGCCAAGAAGGTGCAGTGGTAAAATGTGAGAGCCAGATCCTGGGCTAACGCAGGCCCGGAGAATGATGTGATGTCTGCACAGGACACAGACATGGACCTGAACGCTCCACAGAGATCACCAGGCGGCTGCAAAATAACTTTATTCATAGACTTTACCTTCATTTTATTTTTCCGATAGAAGCATAAGACATAGCCAAAGTCTATAAACTGACACTTTTTGCCTCTTCCATAGAAGTGAATAGAGAATACCCACACATAATTCGGGCTGGCAGCAGGAAGGGGATCAGTGAATGCACCCCTTCTCGAGATGAGACATTAGTTCCAGAGTTTGGGCCCTCATCTATCATGTATAAAATGTTAATAATGAGAATGCACATTTTTGGCTTATTGCCACAAGAGAGTTTCATGCGTGCAACGCGCATTGTGTGCTCGCTGGAACGTCAGGTCCGAACACTCATAAACCAGAACTGAACTGACAAGCTGAGTTCAGTTCTGGTACATGAGTGTTTAAGATGGGCATTCCAGCGATCACACAATGCAAGTTTGATGCGTGCAATGTGGGCGGCACGGTGGCTTAGTGGTTAGCATTACAGCCTTGCAGAGCTGGTGACCTGGGTTCGAGGTCCAGGGTCAACATCTGCAAAGAGTTTGTATATTCTCTGCGTGTTTGCGTGGGTTTCCTGTGGGTTGATTAGATTGTGAGCCCCATTGGAGACTGGGACCGATTTGGCAAGCTCTGTGCAGAACTGCGTAATCCGTGTGCCCTATACAGAAGTTTAGGACCTTTTAAATGCCTTTAAATGTTCTGGAAGAGCTCTTGTATACATGTGTGTTGAGACTGGGTACATTGTATGAGGATTTCATTATCCCACTCTTTATTATCATTTTGGGGGTAGTTTCAACTCAATGGTTGGCCCCTATAAGCCATGAGCCCTGAGCAAACACCCAAAGTGCCCATATTTTAATCCCATACTGATGGTAGCTCTGTGGTGGAAACCAGGTGTTAGTAACCAATTGTGGTGGTCACATAATTTACACAAATGGTATAATAGGGACATAGAACAGAATGAGGGAGACCTATGTTCTGGGGACCAGTAACGGTCATGAGAACAGAGGTCCATTGACTTTCCTTGATGCCTGCGACAAATCAGAATGAGACTAATCTTTCATGTTTTTGCTTAATTTTTACAAGACTGTATATGGACCATGCAGAAAATCCTACAGTAGGTTTTCCTTTTATCATCTATTTCGTGACACAGTGTTCCTTTAAAGCAGCTGTAATACAAAGCAAGTACACAAGCCACACACATACACACCCACACAAGGGAAAATATACATTTTCATGCACTTGATCCAATTCATCGGTGCGTCATGGTTTCACACAGAAATAAAAGAAAGAGGAAGAAAAGAGACATTTGATGCGAATACAAAATCTTTATCCATTATTTCAAAGCATTAGTTGTGCTGTCTGAACTTGAACTCTCCGAGCTACAAATACAGATACCTTTCCAAACAAAAACACCTACATACCTTACTATTACACAGCCAGATGAGCAAGACACCCATGTGCAAACATTGTAGCCCTAGGCTACTTGCTATGAACCTAATTGTCCTTGTGAATGAGCAACAATGAAAATAATAAGTTATATGAGGAGCCATCTTTCTTTTGCTTTTTCAGTGATACAAAATATTAATAACTGTACACACATTACACACCTCAATATATCTAATGAAAGACGACTACAGTCTCCAAAGTTGCTGCTACTCATCCCTCATCTCTATACAGGTAACTTCAATATCCAACACATGTTTATGCGACAGGGATGTCAGACAACAGCAAGTGTCCTGCTTATATCTTATTAGGAATGAAACAATTAACAAAAATGAGAGATGTAATGCAGCGGATAATCCCCAATTTGTTATTAACACTGCTGATCCCATAAACTGCTCACAAATTTGTATCCATATTACATTTTTTCTTATGATTTTGGAAACTTACAAATTCTAACAAAATGAAGGCAATACTTGTAAATATATTAATACTGTAAAGAACAGATACAATACAGGTTTTCAGTCCAGTTTCATATATTTTATAAGTTTCAGTATTGTTAAATCGTTATGTCCAATACACTAAGGGTGCCCACGCACACCTAGTGTATTACCTAAAGTTTTGCAGCACTTGTTAATCCACGGTGTAACAGAGCAACAGTTTTATGAAAATCCTGTTCACACATTGCGGAAAAAAAAATTTCCCGAAGAAACGGATTCGCAGCGATTACATGAAATAAAATAATGCTTGACCTCCACCCCAGCTACGTCAAAATGGACCATGAAGTGCATCTGAAACCAACCAAATTTGGCAGGTCTCTGGCTCCTACAGATTGCGGTAAATTCCACAGCCATTACGCTACACGTGCAGATTGCCCTAGGGCCGTCTACAGCACCCAAAAGAAAAAATCCAACATTTAAAAATGTGTCCTAGAAATGTCCGTGCATCAAGAATTGCAATTATTTCCTTGTTTTGCACATGAAAAGCTGTTTTTTTTATCCCTACGGCTTTCACACATTAATTAAAAATACATTTCCTTTTATCATTCTAAGTAATCGCAATTAAAAGCATTTCTACCAATTTCATGTCCGCATACAATGTCCCGGACCTGAAGCATATGAAACAAGGCGCTGGTCTGTGAAATCATGGTCCCAGAGATCCACAGTCTGGGAACAAATTAACGAGAAGTTGTAATCCAAATTGTGAGCACTTCATGTACCGACTACAAATTATGTTACTAATAGAAAACCCCTTTATGGTTACAGGGCAAACTGTGAAGACTTTGTATTGTGCCAATACGGTGCCTGCTCTACTAATAATATACAAAAGAATGGTAGAAGTTATAAGGTACAAACAACATATACTGTATAAATATATATTGGTGTTTAAATTAAGAGGCAATTTCCACCACCTTATCCGGCTGCATGATATGGCTGCTGCCACACAGGGCGTTCTTGGACTGCATTTTTTTCTTGGACATGCATTTTTAGTCCGTTTAAAAATGGTCCAAGAACGTGCAGCAGCACCCTACGACCAAGAGAGAAGCTTAGGTCTAAGATATACATGGGTGTATAAGATTTGAAGTGGAGTTTGACAGTAAAAAGCAAAGTAAGGTGGGTTCACATATGGCTTTTACCATACGTTGTAAGGACACCTCAGGTGGATTCCCAACGTGTCCTTACAACATATGTCACAGATGTATCCCACTGTAGGCTTATAGAGTGGGATAAAATCGCCCGGTGACTCCTCTGCACCCCCTGAATGCCGGGGGAGGAGGGAACAACGGCAGCAGCTGTTTACATGCCGAAATTCTGCTCCAAATCTAATGCCTCACTTGATACACAGAGAGGCCCTAAGCAAACGGTCTTGTGCTCACCTGGGCATAGCATACAGCCCGGTGCAAGAGGCAAGAGGTCACCCCCCTCCTCTCCAAAGAAAGCAGGGGGGCACCCCGTAGATCCAGCAAAAGATAGAACATGTCCTATCTTTTCCCAGCGCAGTTGCACGGCTCACACACGTACGATGGGCAATATGGCCATTCAAATGGATGACAATATTGTCCATTAAAGTGGCCGTGTGCTACCCATATTAAAACGGTACAGATAGGACACAGCCGGAAATAAAAAAAACAAACATTCATGCTCAAGGGGCCTAAGACCTTTGGCCATGCAAAATTGTATTAAAAAGTGGTGCATTCCTGTATAAAAATACACAGATAAATGGAATACGAAATATTTTAAACAATATTTTCCTTCTGCTTATAATGGTTTGTGTGGGGGCTCATCCTGCTACAAACCCCACCACCCAGCATTCACAAAATGAAGCCGACTTTAATAAATGTCATTTATTACTAGTCCTGGACACAAGAAATGTGCTCTCCCTTCAGTAACATCTCACACACTGGAGTCTTTATGAAGGGCCTCTTGGATTCATTTCAAGCACAGATCTATAGCCAAACAGCCACAGGCTGATACAGTCCTAAATGAAAAGCCGGCCTGCCATTTCACACAGCCACAAATAGACTAAATTCCTAATGGCAGACACAATATGGGTTTTAGTATTTTTTTCCCCCTTCACTTTCATCTCGTAAACATCCCAGCGTATTAATAAATAATGAGTCAGGAAACGCAGGCAAGAGAAACCGTGGGGCAGATCGATGCTGGAATAGCTCAATTATTATTATTTTAAAATGCAAATCCTAAAATGTGTCCGGGTCATACATACAACCCAAGACTGCCACGTATCAGAAGAATGGTGATAGAGCTGAGAGATCCAGCTGGTACAGGCGTCTCATAGATTGTAAGCTCTTGTGAGCGAGGTCCTCATTCTTATGGTTTCATGTGACCATATTATTACTCTGTAATCTCATATTTTATTGGTAAATGTACCTGATGATCAGAAAATGTTGCAGCGATATAAACGTCTTCCATGCAAAAAGTGAGGCAGCATCTGTACAGGTTCACCCCAATAGTCACCATACTGTACATGTGTACCAGACATCTCTATAGGGGCCTGTTCAGATGTGGACATATCCACCAGCCAGGCACTGGGCCCTGTTGATTTGATCATTTTATGGGTGACAAAGCAGCAAAGCAGAGGCGCTCGAGCGGCGTACGGCACAGGCAGCTGCTGTAATACATACACAGGGATCTGCAAACTGCTCTAGAAACACCAAATTCACTTACACACGGTTTGTTCTGCACAATGAACGCCAGCCGTATGCCTGCTTTGGGTATTATGATGGGGTCTACTGGAGAAAAGATCAGATGCTGCCATCAGGCTTAGCCTTACAGAAATAATATTGGGGAGATTTATCATCAAGTTTCTGAGGTAAAACTGTTCAAGTTGCCCATATTAACCAATCAGAGCTCAGCTTGAATTTTATAAACAGCTGTGAGGAGATGAAAGCTGAGCTCTGATTGCTTGCTGTGGGCAACTAGAATAGTTCTGTTCTAAGAGACTTAGGATAAATCTCCCCCATAAAGTCAAATCACAAAACTCCCACGCCGGCAGTTAAAATGCTAAAAAACAGATCAAGAAAAAAATCGGCTCCGTTTTTCATTATCACGGGTATCGTATTATATAAGTAATACATTGAATAGCAGTGAAGCTTATGTAACAGTGGCCAGAAAAAATTCCAGAAAAATATTTTGCAAAAGATTTATACGAAGAGAGAATCTTAAAAATTGAGCAAGATTATCTCTGGTTTACTATTCATGCTTTTTTTTTTTTTTTTTTAAACTTAAAGGAACGCAAATCCAAAAAAAAATTAATGATAAGGGTAGAGTTCCAAATTGTGAGTAATAACATATTATATATTAAAAGCTTGCAGGAATTAGGCCTATACTTGTTAGATTCTTCTACAGTAAAGCTGTATTTAAGACCCTAATTATGCTGGAGTACATTCCGGGGGTGAACGCTTTCATTTAAGAACATCACTAATTCACATCACTAAGCGGGGCTCTGGAATTTTATTGTGAGCACAAGGAAACAATTAAACTGTTGTGACTTCCAGGGTTTATTTGCATGAAGAATTCGAAGATCGCCGCCGGTCGTTCTCCGACACCCGGTCACCATCAAATCAACTATAGATGGAAAAGCCTGGAATGACACTACATCTCGGAAATCTGTACATTATATCCCATGCAATTTGGATTCCACTACATAGCATGGTCTATCCAGCTTCATGCAGAATTATCCTCCCATGTGTGCAGGTCAGAAAATGCCCACAACACTTGGCTAAAAAATATCTAGAGATCCCCGCCACCGCCATGTGTTTAAAAACTCCGGAATTTGGCATTCCAACTTCTCCAAGACACGATTCACAGTACAAAGGAGAGAAAACACTTGGAACTGTCCCTCTGACAGAGAGAATGTCCTATAAATGCTGGCAATGTGACAGGTATGCTGCAAATGGGTGTGTTTGGCACCATATCACTGACAGCTGGTAGCAGATTATAAAATAAAGGAGGGTATAAGCAGGAGCTGGAGGAGGAATAAAGGATACACAGGGAGAAGAGTAAAGTCATAGGAAAAGCAGTAATGATGATGTCGTGTGGGAGAGAAAACCGAAATTATACATATATTTATGTGCAAGTCACAATGAATTTATTAAGGTTTCTACACTAATATACGCACATTTGTGCTCTGTCGTCATCCGCATACGCCAGCCTCGCATATAACAATCATAACAAAGTCTACAGATCAATTATTCCATTTACACCTAATTCTTCTGCATTAATTTGTATGCACTGCTACATGCCAACCTTCTTAATGGAAATCTGGCACCTCGGTGACACAGCTTATAAAAACTTTCCGGTGATTATGCGAGCTATAAGGTTTCCAATATAAGAGATTCTTCGTATACCAATAATCCAATCAACTGAATAGAAATCTGCACAAAAAAGTTTAAAGAAAGGTCCGTGTGAATGTACTCTTTAAAGCGGACACATAAAGTACACTCAGTAGGTCAAGGTTTTGTAGGAAAAGATTCACATATCATTTATTCTTGGTCTTGGAAAGCTTTAAAGCTTACGTGACTGACAACTATGTCTGTATGTACAGTCCCCACAACTCGATGACCACTTACAACCAAAGAATAAGCAAAAAAAATTTTTTCCCCAAAAAAATTAAATTATATTGACCTACTCGGCTCTTACATACTAAGAAAAAATAGCCATGTTGCCACCAGGACCAATAGAGGCATCAAAGATGGCCCTGCCTCTATTCTCTAGTCCAGTGATGGCGAAACTTTTTGGAGACAGAGTGCCCAAACTACAACCAAAATCCACTTATTTTCCCGTGAAGTGCCAACATGGCATTTTAAGCAGTAAATTATTGCTACCTGTTCTTCCACATCTTTCAACTCTATCGCCCCCCTGAGGAAACCAATACAGTTGAAAGAAGGAGAGCAAATTCAGACTCTCGTTGTCTCGTTGTAGGTTCTCTCCAGGGTCTCTCTGTAGAGGATAAATGATTGGTCCATCAGGAGGACCTCCAAAGATATTGCAGTTCTGTCAACACCTTCTCACTTTTACCGCAGTTCCTAACAGCCAATGAAGTGTTGCTTTAAAATAGCACTGAAAGCAGCATCTCTTAAGTTGCCTGGGACTTGGCGGATTTGGTCCTATTTGGTGAACTCTGTCCTGGCGTGATGGTCTGAGTGCCCACAGAAATGGCTCCGAGTGCCACCTCTGGCACCCGTGCCATAGGTTCGCCACCACTGCTCTAGTCCATGAGCAGTGAAAACCTCTTCTAACCTTAGGCTCCACCATACCCAAGCAATATTATAATAATAATTCCTTTATTTAAATAGCGCACACAAATTATGTAGCGCTGCACAGAGCTTGCCAAATCAGCCCCTGTCCCCATGGGGCTCTCAATCTAATCAACCGAGCAGTATTTTTTTTTTTTTAAGTGTGGGAGGAAACCGGAGGACACCCATGCAAACATAGAAAGAACATACAAACTCTTTGCAGATGTTGACCAGGATGGGACTTGAACCCAGGACCCCAGCACTGCAAGGTGGGATCTGGGGTGTATATGTAAAGTGGGAACATCTAGTCATAGAAAATACAGTTAAAAATAAAACATCAATGTATTATGTCCAATCTATTAAATGATATAGTGAAGATCCAGAGGAAAAAAGTAAACCCTACAAGGCTGCTGCCAATTTGCCCAAAGCGGGGAAAAATTCATTCCCAGCCCCTGATATGTGGTCATTAACCAGATGACCAGAAATAGTTATGCATGTTTTACCCATGGCTATGTGAAATTCTTCTTATTTAAGTCACTGAACAAATAAAAAAATAGAGAGACATGGCCCTTGCCCAGCTGGAGCGTCTCCCACCTCTCTGGAACATTCACCAATTTTCACTCCTAATAAAAATCTCTGGATTTCTCATTTATCCCATAAATCTGGGAAGAAAATTTGAAAACTCTTTAAACTCTTTAAATAACCAATAACATTATGGGGCAGACAGAACAATGATACCTCGTGTGCAAATCTCCATAGACCACAGACCTATAATAAGACAATTATTAAAAAGCAGCATATAGAAAATGTAACTAGTATTCCCCTTACCCCCTTCCATTGCTCCCTGCTATTTTCTTATAATTTTGGATGGGTAATGGATTTGGTGCTCATGTTCTGGGCTGTGCAGATGGTTTACCAACTTTACAATTCTCACTCTGGCCCTGAATTCTTCACAAATTACAAATTTAGTGTATTAAATGAAAAACATAACAAAAATTTTATATTGGATTCAGTACATTCCAAGTCCACAGTCTCGGATATTGTAATTTTCTGAACTGACACACGGCCGTGATTGTTATCTAAGTGGGAATTGTATTGTAATCTATTTAGCTTCAGACCTTTCACTTCTTATACCACACCCAATGCACAAGAGAAACTGAAAGCTCACTCAGATGTATTACTGTTCACGTGCTAGGTTTTTATATTCAAATATTTTAAATCTGAAACTAGAGGCAGTTTATGACGAGAGAGAACATATAAAAGCACAGATGAACCTTGTCCTCTCCTGATTTTAGCTTAGAAATTGCATCATAAAAACTGAACATGTGAACCAAGCCAAAGGGCTCTTAGATTAGCGCCTATGGTGCTTCTGCAAAGAAAAAAAAAAAAATGTCCATTTGTAGTTGACAGTTTTTCATGACTACAAAAAAATTGCATCCCTAACAGGATGCACATCCCTAACATCCCTAAGGAAGAAAAAATATATAAAACAAACCAAAACATTGATTTGCATTGAAGTCCATGTTCCGCAGGCAAGAAAAAAAGTGCATATTGCGATTTATGGAAAGCCACAAAGAATAGAATGGGTCAGTATTAGTGATGAGCAGACCCAAACTCGGCTGAACTCGAATTCCAAAAAGTTGTTCAAGACCGGGTTTGGGTACCCACAAGACACCCCCGTGTTTGGTGCTGCTAACGATTGAGACGAACCAGGACAAAAACTTCTAATAAAGTTCAGGGTCAGGTCGGGGGGGACCCAAACTGGCAAAGTTTGGCACGAACACAAACTTTGTGATTCTGGTCTGGTCAACACGAGTTAGTATGCTATCCATGAAAATGAAAAATGCTAGTATTAGGTCTTATTCACATATGAGAAAATACGGGTATTATTCACACATGCCGTCCGTGACTTTCACCAATGCCTTATTTATCCCATTCTTTTCTTCAGGTTTTTCACATGTCCATTCATTTCCACTGTATCCATTGTCGGTTTAAAAAAAAAATTAGATCCCATCTTACTCAATTCATGTTTGCGGAAGGCAATATAATTCTATGGGTCCACAAAAAAAATTACATTTGCATGTAGTCAGTTTATGTCACTGATGGTGCAGGGGAACCAAGGGTTTTGCCTTCTAATGAATGTGAACCATCAATTTTTGTGTATGTACAAAAAAAAAAACAACAAATGCCAAACGAACATGAAAAAACAAAAATCATTTTCAAACGGAGACACCTGTGAGAATAAGCCCTAGAAAATATATGTTTGGATTACAAAATTACTTTTCAGTTAATATGAGTTATATCAGCAGGGGTAAGATAATAATGATCAAGACAGTTTTTGCATATGAAAACAAAGAAAAACTATTCAAATTGTACAAACATTACAAATAAATTTGCATATAACACATTACTTATGTCGTGGATTTTTAGCCTGGATCCACTTTTAACATTGTGTGAGCAGAGTCTACAGTTGTCCATGCAATAGGGGTGAACAGGACACATAAAGCAAAGTCATGTAAATGAATTTTCTCTCCCCCACCTTTGTAAAACAGCTGGGAGACAAGTGCAATACTCATTCTGCTGACTATACAAATTTCAATCCAAGAAGACTCCCTCACTCTGGTCTACAGCAGCTGTCTAAGTGATCTCTGACCCGCCCTACAAACAAATCTTCGGCTTTTATTGAAGGACAGAGGGGTCAGAAGTCAAAATGACCTAATTACAATAAAGTATGGGAAAACAGAGTTCAACAAATGAGATTATCTTCGGAAGGAGCAGCAAGCACTGGAGAATGTCTCGCTGTCATCTCCAGGGAGCGGTGTCACCGTGTCTCCAGCAGCGAATAGGCAACATAGTGTTTAAAATAATAATAATTCCTTTATTTATATAGAGCACACAGATTACGCAGCGCTGAAAAGAACTTGCCAAATCAGTCCCTGTCCCCAATGGGGCTCACAATCAACCTACCAGTATGTTTTGGAGTGTGGGAGAAAACTGGAGGACCCGGAGGAAACCCACGCAAACACAAATGGAACATACAAACTCTTTGCCGATGTTGACCCTGGGACTTGAACCCAGGTCCCCAGCACTGCAAGGCTGTAATGCTAACCACTAAGCCACCATGCTGCCCATTTAGAATATGGTTCCATATACAGTGATCCATATGTACAAGATTTCAACTGCTCCGTATGGAAAGGTCATCATGGATAAACAAATATACAATAGGATGTCCAGGATATGACCGGTGACAGAAAGCCTTCTAGTTCCAGTGGTCAGGACATAAGTAGCAATGGATAAACTTCAATGCTATATGTAAATCCTTTTGTCAGCTTTTTGAAGGAGGAAGTTATAAAATAGTAACTACTCGGTATCATCTGTGGCTAACACTTGCCTTTGATCACCAACGCTGAGATTTGCACTTCCTCGTCTGAGAATATGGTTTCTTTTTCACCCACAAAGCCACAGAGCGCAATACATACCACTTCACATGGGAATAAGTAAAGTCATATATTACATAGAAGGCTGAAACTACCTGCACATGAAATGTCCTTTGTTCACAAACAACTGATCTGTGGTCCATTTTTGTGGTTTATACGTCATCAGTGTGTGATCTGTTGCTGAGCTATATGGTCCGTGTGTCATCCGCATGAGATCCGTTTTGGTGTTCATGTCCAATTAAATAGGGACATAAATATAGTGTGGAAAGTTAAGGTGCCCATAGACATTAGTCAAAACTTGCTAATCCTTTGGCATACCGGAAAGATATTAGGTTAGGCTGTTCCCCGTGCGACCTGAACATCTGGCATAATAACGCCCATAGCAATGCTATGGTCATTCACAGCCATGGCTAGTTGCTGGGGCGTTTGGCAGCCAATCCGGCAATGTGTCTTGGTTGAGCGGGGTACAACAGAACCAAGAACCAGAATGGGAAGTTCAGGTACCCTCATCTCTACTAACAGATAATAAAACCTGAATAGGAGGCCTCCCGACACGAAATGTAGTTTAGTGGAAGGTGAAACAACTTAGGCCAAAAAGTTCTTTATTATTTGCACCAAAAAAACTGAACTTTCTATGGGCACATTAAGCTATCAACAAAGTTAAATCAGGTCTGTCAGCATGGCTGTCCATGGCTTCTTTACACCGCACCTGAGAATTACCTCAGTATGCCTCAGGTATTAATAAGCATCATACAATTATAATAAGCAAAAGATATGAAGTCCTATGACAGGTCCATACCCCATATGTTTGGTTATCGACCTGGCAGTTCTATCATTCTCACAACTTTGTGGCGACGACCCAAAAACAATTATCCTCACAATAAGACCCTTAGCTGGAGGCTTTGGTAAAGTTGTGTTCAATGTTTTATGTATGAGCAATGTTCCATGACGATTCTGCTGGAGAATGCTCTAACATTTCAACGCAAAGTCTTTTTCCAGATCCTTAAAGGAAATCTGCTACCAGGATCAACGATTGTAAACCAAGCACACCTACATGCTGGTGTGTATCCCTATACTATAGCATGAGCCACTGTTCTTTTAGTTTATAATCCCCATGTTTTTATGAAAATGAGTTTTAAAAAATTATGCAAATGAGCCTGCAGGGCTCTGGACTCAATTTTACAGTTATAGAGCACGGAGCCCCACAGGATCATTTGCATAATTTTTAAAGCTCTTTTTGTAAAAACAAGGGTATAAGAAGCTAAAAGAGGAGAGGATCCTGCCTGCCAGAAGGGGCACACACATGCATGTAAGTGTGCTTAGTTTACAATCATTGATCCTTGTGGTAGATTTTAAGAGTTTCCTCTATCTTCTCAATAGAGATATGAGAGTACACTGCGTTGTTATGAAGGGAATAAACGAAGTATCAGCTACGTTGACAGTCAACATCCTAGAGATTCCCCCCCCCCCCAAAAAAAACTCTTGGACATTTGCTGCTTGGAAAAGTTAGGGGACTAGGATACCCGTAGCCAACCAGGACTGGTTAACCATCTAATGTGCATGACAACCTTAACATTTAATATACCTTTATCATTAGCGCTCAACCAAGTCCATGGACAATCTTATTAACTATCCGCAGTTTTTTATCCTTGAAACAGAGAGACAATTATAAGATTACAGAACAGCACGCTAAGATGATAAATGTAAAGTCTCACGCTTATTCTAAACCAGGTCATGAGTAGCAGGGGGTCTTGTCTGCTCCGTGCACACCGAGAGCTTAGCAGAGCTTGCAAGGACACCGCCAGAAGCCCCATCTGACCCCATGCTCGGATAGTATCAGTGGTACTACAGCCAGGTTCCCTTTTCTCAACACACAGCCCTCTGTGTTTTACTACACTCAGCATTAATCTCTGGATTTTCTGATAATAGCTTTCATATCCTGCCCTGGGGGTACATAGACTGTATTAAAATAAACCAGCAGCAGGTTCCCGCATGCTCTTAGGGTAAACCGTGCTTGCAACGTAAACACTGTAGATAAATCTAACATCTATGATACAAGTCTGCACATACATTTATCCATTCACATAGAGAAAACCCCTTGGAGGGACTCTGTAGAAATGTGCCAAGTAGTCATCATCTTTGCTGTTGGAGTATGACCCTTACTGGCTACCGTAACATTGAGAGCTATTTACTATCTTTCCTCTGCAGTGTGAACTGTATATACAGAACAGCAAGAGGTGACTGCCTCTTCTCTCCTTGGTTTACAGAGAAGGAATCTCTTGAGTCTGTTTCCCAAGCAAATAGAACTTGGAACAGATCCAAGACTACTATACATTTAAAGGGCATCTTCCACCAGGGTGAAGGATTGTATGCAAATGAGCCTGAGGGGCTCCAAGCTCCATAGGTGTTAACGGAGCCTGGAGCCCCTTAGGCTAATTTGCATACAGTATTTCATATTAGTGGTAGATGCCCTTTAATCTTTCCTACAGGACCCTGGCAGTAAGAACATGGTAAAACCTGGATCCTATGCCAAACTTTAAAATCTGTCTACTAAATGAAACAGCAAAAGTTTCCAAAGCCATATGTCATTATTGGCAATTTCAAGGAATTTAATATTGACAATCTCTTATTAGCATAGGTAAGTAATATCAGATCAGTGGGAGTCCAGCACCCAGCTTTCCCACCAACCAGTTCTTCTTGGCCATTTCCAGCACAGGTTATCCTAAGCATTGTGTTGAGTCCGAGGATTGAGCTCTGTTTGCCTGGGTCCGTATGCATGATCACTAATAACATATATAATTTAGTCAGCAATGTACAGAAATGGAAAGTCATTGTTACCATCTGACCGCCTGAATGGCTTTTGATTAATCTAAACTATAAATACTCGCTCTCCGGCCTCCACGCGCAGCGTGTTCCTGCGTTCCATCACTTTCTGCTATATTAAGCTCAGCACAGTTGTCTTTTTTCCTGCTCTGCAGACGGATCTGACAGAATTTTTGTCTGTGACACCTTCCTGTGAGAAAGGCCGGCAGCTGCTCCTAAAAGAATAACGTGCAAATCCCTTGCTCCCACTACTCAAAATAATGTCAGATCTTCTGGGGGCCAAATTATTACAGACAACCAATTACATTACTAATCGTCATGCCTTACATCACAGACTCCATAGAGATTCTGCCGCTCTGTACTCATGTAGGCCCCATCATCTGACATCTATAAGTAATGCTACCGTTGTATAAAGTTACGCAATATGTTTGTGTGCATGAGGCCGTATTCTCAAAAGTACTTTGGTTTACTAAACGTTCACAGCCGACAAATTGTGTCTCAAATATATAGGGATTGGTTGCTCTTTTATACAAGTGTCCCATGTGCATTTACTGCCTGAATAATGAACCCTGAATGTTCATCAGGTGATTCAGCATTCCTGCTACTTGCAAACTCTATGTTGGTGTTTGTTTACATGTGTGAGCTCTGATGAACAGGAGGGGATGCAGCAGGAGATTATGACTCTCTCTCCCAGTGTCTGTTAGAGAGAGATGCGCAGTGGGCGATACCATTAGGAAGGACTGAAGGAGTGAGAATTAGGAAGAGATATAGCTATATATATATATATATATATATATATATATATATATATATATATATATATATATATATATATATATATATATATATATACAGACACACACAGATGGCAGCATGGTGAGAACCAGGAAAGGATGAAGCTCTTAAAGGAGGAATGTCTAATTAAACAGATTTATTAGAAAGAAGCCAACCCCTTTAACTACCTGGGGTCTTTCTGCAGCAGCTCACCCCTGTGGATATATATGTTGTCACTTGGCCAGTGGTAATCTTGAGACACAGTTGACCCATTCATTTAAGCCTTTTTTTGTGATGTCATGTCAATGGGCGCTTGGTTATATGTAGCCATCATGAAAGGCCTTGGGCACATAAAGCCGCAAACCAGCGACCCGTGGAATGATGTTTGTAGCCCTTGTACCATCAGTGTATGAGATGCACTCACATGCCAATCACGCTGGAAAAGGACAGCATGAGATGCAAACTAAACAGGAACGGGACCTGCATCTAGTTTTATGGTTCAGGCCCTTATCTCATACACATGACCAGTAAACCACATGTTGAGGCCATAGCAGAAAACTGAAGAAGATATAAACGGCCAGCACACACATATGCGCAAAAGAAAAAAAAACATATCAAAATTTACAACTAAAAATTGGCAGAACTTTTTCCAGCCCCAAGACTTCCAATTATTCTGGGAATAAAATTTAAACTGAGGCGAAATGGCCAAAACCAAGTCTTTGGAATACATCTTATATTCAGGGCCTGCAGTAAAGTAGAAAGATTTTAGTATTTTGATCATTTACATGATTAACACGTAAAAATAAAAGCGGCCTCTCATTTCTGGCTTCTGTATAATGTGAACAGATGCTAGGAGGAGACGGCAGGTGTTTCATACTAGAGATCAGGGCAGCAGAATGAGACAAGAGCTGGAGATCAGAGACACAAGGGTTATGTAATGTCAAGGTCATACGTGGAGGAGTAGACGACTAATCCTCTTAGGTCACATGTCCACGTCTTTCTAGCAACACAA
Source organism: Engystomops pustulosus (assembly GCF_040894005.1). Lineage (NCBI taxonomy): Eukaryota > Metazoa > Chordata > Amphibia > Anura > Leptodactylidae > Engystomops > Engystomops pustulosus. The sequence continues at coordinate 81,447,117 of NC_092418.1, forward strand.
CAAACAGGAGAAAAAATTTTTAATTTGTCAGACAAGCAACAGTGAACTGCAAGCAAACCTCCGCAACCAGAGGGGGAGACTTGTGCTTCACGTGAAGAGATACTCGGTGACAAATGTCAAGATCACGTTTCCTTTCTAAGTGTGGATTCTGGCTGAAATGTTCCATACATTATTCAGCACTGGAAACTAAACCGGCTTTGATTTTGGAAACAAACAAGGAGTAAGTTGCCGTACATTTTATTTTATGTGGTTATTTATCTTGTTACTGTTGTATTAGGGTGGGGAGACCAATCAAATGTATTTGAATAACTTACCTATTCAAAAAAAAGCACCCATTTTTATCACAATCATAAAATAGATGTTAGAGGAGGAGCCAACGGTAGAAAAAAGGGGCAGAGCAATGATCCAAACTTGTACATCAACTCGTCAAAGCTGCTCATTTGTGTTTACAAAGATAGGGGAAAACATGGAGATTTAAAGGAAACCAACCACCTCAAAAACATGAAAAACCTTTTAATACTCACCTTCGCTCCTTTTCACCTTGATCCCGGTGCTGTCTGTCACTAAGCTTGACATGCCGGGATCACTTAAAAAACAAAGTTATAATTATCAGCACAGAGCGGAGGGACAAGATGTCCGGCGTTCCGGGCTTCTAAATATGCACACCCTTGCCACCTCCCTCTCCCATGAGTGAGGTGACATCAAGCAAGAGCGTGCATAATTAGCAGCCTGGAACACCGGACATCTTGTCCCTGCACTCTGTGCTACTAATTATAGGTTTGTTTTCTAGGTGATTCCGGCGTGTCAGGATTAACAAAAGACAGTGCCGGGATGAAGATGAAGTGGAGCGGAGTTAAGTATTTGTAGGTTTCTTTTAATGTTTTTGAAGTGGTTGGTTTCCTTTAAGAAGGGGGCAACAAAGTGAAATAACAGACAAATGGGTGTAGAGAGAAGGAGGGTAAAAAAGAGATGCATGTTGGCAACACAGATGGATGAGAAGAACATAGAGAAATTGGGTGTAAAGAGATTTTTAGTTTTGGCTAAACTTGTCTGTATAATTTTTTGTTGAATGGTCAAGTCTACTACTTGACTGCATGATAAACCAGGGACACTTACTCATAGATCCAGACACCGTGACGGGGTGATTTTAAAATATGTTAATGATTTACCAGAGCCTTGGTCCAGCTTTACAGGCCGTTACTATGTCTCCCCCTTCTCCCTCACCACCTCCCTTACATTGCACCCTTTGCAATGTAATCTCATGGCAACAAAGGAAGTGTCAAGATCCTGGGGGTTAGGGGGTGCACAGTGTAACAGCCTGAGAAGCTACCGCAGAAGAACTCAGGTACAATCCCCAGAACTTCTTTCACTTTGGACGAAACAAATAGCCCAGCATGCAGTGTACAAGCTATGGGGCTGCTGATAGGACACCCATTCCCTTTTGGCTCATAAGCATAATTTTCAAAGTTTATTTTAGAAGGAAGGAGGCCATGGATACCAAATATAAGAAGATTTCCACAGTCACTGTGCCTGGATCAATGAATAAGTGGCTTATCATTCTCTAATTTGATGGTAGATTTCCTTTAAGACCAAATTTATAGAATCCGTCAACATGGCAGAAGCACAGTCCAGCTCCTGGAAGAGAAACTCAAGCAAACTAAAGTGACTGTCTACCTTCTTCTGTGTTGCTGACTAGTATCACATGATGACAAGGTAATGATGCTGTCATTTTATCTCCATTCACAGCTGCTCTTTACCACTATCCCAAAACAACAGATCACGGCAGGGAGTCGGTCAGACCCTCCCAGATTTACACACCCTGGAAAATAGCAGATAGAGCAAACGGAAAACAAGAACTAAATGGTAAACTGTGTGTGACCTGATAACTCACCCATCCCCGGAAACGGGTGAAGAAGGTTACACCAATGTTATGGGTGCATTTACAGCCATATTGGATTCCTCTTTAAGTTTTCATTTAAGCATCAGCTGAGGAAAAAGTTATTTAATTCCAATGGTAATCGATATGTGATCAAAAAATAAAAGAGTGGAAAAAAGCTACATTTACATGTGTTCAATACAATATGTATGTGCCTATGGTTATATTCACACATATGTTACCAAAGCGTTTAGATTTAAATGTATCTGCCATTGGGAGTAACTCCTTTAGGTTTCTAGAGCAACGTGTGAACGTGGCATCAGTCGTGAATTCTGTCAGATTTTCATAGCTGTGACCGAACACTGAACCTCCCTATGCAACTAATGCGGATTATAGTATGGGACAGTGGTCCAGCTGGGAGGCAGGAACTCCTGGCATCATAGGGGTGCTGCACAGTGTTCAGTCCATATTTATAGGAAATCAGCCAATTGTTTTTATGCACTGTGAACCAAACATACCTTGAGAATGCTGTAGCGACACTGATGCAGAAACATATCTTGTTTAATTCCTGAACTGAGTGATTTTGCTCAAAAAACATTCTAGACCTTGGGAAAGCTGGGCTGCATGCTGGCTGCCTATATAAACACAGAGCTTCCTGAACTGGCCAGACAGGACTAATCAACCTGGGCTGGATGACTCATACACAGCAGATGGGGGATAGTGCAGCGTTTGATTAGTTCTGCTTGTCAGGGACAAGACAGTAATGACGTATTCTTAGCTTAAGAGGACAGCGCCAGGGCAGCCACAGTAGCGACAGAGCTTCATTATCATAATTTTTTTCAGCAAAACCACTCAGTTCAAGGATTAAACAAGATACGTTTCTGCATAAGTGTAGCTACAGCATTCTCGGGGTATGTTTGGTTCATGATGAATAAAAGCAAATGGTAGATTTCCTTTAGAAAGGCTGAACATGAATTCTTTTGGGGCACCAACAATTGAGATACTACACTGCACCAACAGGATACCCCAAAGACTTGGTCCTTTGGTTATTTTGTATAAAGCAGAAATATTAAACCACTGATGCAGTTATGATTTTCTGAAATTTTTTTCCAGTATTTGAACTTACAAGACTTTTTCCTGGCAAATTTCTATCAATGTTTCAACCACAAAATTTTCCCATTACGTGGAAACGCTGATATTATCTACATAATCCAAAATGACTGACCTAATGCAGGCTAATAAATCAGAGCAGCGGCTGAGACAGGATCCATATATTCAGGGCACTGGCCACATAGACTTCTATTGATTCACCTGCTGACCTTGTTTTCCATTATGCAAGGGACATGGATTACGACCCTGGAATAACACCGGCGTCTGCCAGGACTGCTCAGAATTCCTGCACAGTACACATAGGAATGAATCAAGAGGGCTGATCAGGGCAGACACCGTGTCGGTCACAAGTGCAAGCGGGCCAGGTTTGTTTTGGAAAAAGCACATTCACCTCATCGCAAAACTGGAATTTCCAGATATTACAATAAAAATTTGATATATCTAACTCAAAGTCCTCATAGGAAGCTGCTGGATTTTAGAGAAGAGAAACTGTACATGGAAACCCACAGTCAAATTAAACTGCGGCCTGACCCTGTGATGTCCAACCTATGCTATGAAAAGGCTGAGGCGGCCTTCATACGTTGCATTTGAATCCAAGAAAGCCACAACCCGAGCGCATCATGACAACGTCTCGCAATGGGACACATTTACTAAGAGCTGTGGACTTTGCACACTCTCTTAGGTGCTAGCTGCTTGCACAGATATTTAAGACGTGTCCACGACACATACGTGTCACACACAACCATTTTGTGGCGCGGTTCCACTAGGCATCATGGGACACAAATTAGGGGGCGTTCCGGTGCTCAGTCGGACCGCGCGCCAGATTTATGATGCAAAGTCTGACATAAGTGTGTCACATGCTCTATGTTAAAGGTGCACCAAAAAAATTGTCGCACTCTGTCAGGCAGTGTAGGGAGCTCCAGACTCATGAAGAACGGGTGCCAGAAATCTGGAATCTGGCGAACCCTGCACATTTTGTGCAGTTTGCCCTGTACTTAGTAAATGTGCCCCAATGAGTTTGGAACTGAACACTATTTGGAACCAGCAACACGTGTGTTGCATTGTTTCCCATCTGGAGAATCTCCTCCTTGTTGTGACGGAGTGGTGTTTATAAACTTGATTCAAATTGAACATGTGAACTTGAGCTTAAAAAGCGGGAACCCATATCCCAGCATTCACGAAAACGCTAAAATTCAACAAATTTTGTAAACCCATTCCTGTTTTTGGCTGATTACTGACTATGTGAACAAAAACCTATGTGGTTTTATCTAGAGATCCATTGCAGATATGTTTTGCGGGTATCCAATAAATATTGTTACAAAATTTCCTGGGTGTAAATATAAGGTAGCTCCGCCAATCAAGCTAATAGGTTTGCTTTGGCAGCACAGACATGAATTTTTACATCTCTTTTCTGCTAAATGTCACAACACTCTACGTAAATCTACCCTCAGGCCTTTATATTCTTGTTTTTGTGCATTCAAGTTCACAACCGCTATCCATGCGTCTGGATGTAAACGGCCACGCTCTCCTCAAAGCAGCAGATCAATGTGAAAATCCCTCAATACATAAACCATCTGATAAAATGTCCCAAATTTTTCTTTTGATACATCTCATAATAATCAAACAGACCCCAAATAATACACATTTCCCATCCCATTGCGGCACATGCTGTACTTATTCCTTATATTTTCACATGAAATCGCCCTTAAAAAAAAAACTGGACTCTTTTTAATTCCACAACTTAATCAAAAAAACCAGAGAGGAGGATATTCCTGGCACAGAACAATGTGCGCTGAGAAAGACCAGTTTTGTAGTGTGAAACATAAGGGATAGCTTACTGACAGGACAGTCAAAACACATCTCAGGCGAAAAGCGAGGAAAACAGTCTGTGTCTTGGCATTTCACTTACTTACTAGATCAAACTGAAGACCTGAAAATCTGCAGCGTTTTACAGAAGCAATAAACTGGATGAGATTTTTAAAGAGAAACTGTCTGCGTCTTTGACTAAAATTGCAGACAGTCTTAGGTAGAAGCCCTTGAGATGTGTATAGCCATACATCTGTGTGTATAGAGAGGATTGGATTGGAGCTGGATTTGGAGCACTCCGGTTTACCAGTGGGCAAGATCTCTTCACTGACCATGGGACAGCCCCATTGCCCTGAGTAACTGTTGTAGTATACAATCAGAAGCCTGCTACATCACGGGGGAGCAGTACATTAACCCCTTAAGGACGCAGCCTGTTTGCAGGTTAAGGCTCGCAACTTTTTTTTGAAATTTGACCAGTGTCTCTTCCTGTGGTAATAACTTTTGAACACTGTTACTTATCAAAGCGATTCTGAGATTGTTTTTTCCCGACATGTTGTACTTCATTTTAGTGGTAAATTTTGGCTGATAAGTTTTGCGTTTATTTACAAAAAAAAGAAAAAAAATTATGAATTTTTAGAAAAATTTGCCATTTTCGAAATTCAAAATCACCGCGTTTTCAGGCAGATAGATTTACCACCTAAATAACTTGCAGAATAACATTTCCCATTTGTCTACTTTACATTTTCATAATTTTTGAAATGTTTGGATAATTTATTTTGACGTCACGCGTCCTACAAATCGAATAGCGATTTTCCGTATTTTCGGAATTGACTATTTTGGGGATAAATACTGTTTGAAATCAAATTTTACATATTTAGCAACAAAACCCCCTATATAACCAACCCATTTTCAAATCTGCACCCCTCAAACTATCAGAAACAGCATTTACAAAGATTGTTAACCCCTTGAGATCTTCATAGTAATTGAATCAAAATGGCGGTGAAATTTAGAATGGTCAAATTTTGTCGGTTATACGTTCATTTAGCCCTAAAATTTACACATTTCCAAAAGATAAAAAGAGAAAACTCACCATAAAATTTGTTCTACAATTTCTCCTGAGTGCAGCGACCCCCCCACATGTGGACATTACTTGTGTTATGGGGGCACAGCAAGGCGCAGAAGGGAAGGAGCACCCTGCAGCTGCCAGGATTTTAGTTTTCTGGTTGCCCCCTTTTGAAGGCTATAAAATTTTCGCTTTTCCGTTATTGGGGTCATTTGATGGCATTTTTTTTGCGGGACGAGATGCTTTTTCCAGTGTTACCATTTTGGGGTTGGTATCACCTATTGTTGAAAATTTTGGAACTTTTTTTGAGGTCATGAGTAGAAAAGCATCAATTCTGTACTGGATTTTTTACTTTTTTTTTTCGTGTTCACCGTATAGCCTAATAATCCTGTTATCTTTATTCTATGGGTCGATACGATTACGGGAATACCAGACATGAATATTTTTTCTTATGTTTTACTAAATTTGCCAAATAAAACCCTAATGTGGGGAAAAATCTATCATTTTTGCATCGCCGTCTTCCAAGTGGCATAACATTGTTACGTTTTTGGCTACAGAGCTGGTTGATGGCTTGTTTTTTGCGGGACATGTTGTTCTTTGCAACAATATCATTCTGGAGTACATATGTTTTGTTGATCACTTTTTATTGCATTTTTAGTGGGATATAATAGGTAAAAATCATAATTTTTTGCGGGTTTTTAACATTTTTTTTACGGCGTTCATCAGATGGGTTCAATAGTTATTTAGTTTTATTCTATGGATTGTAACGGACGCGGTGATACTATATATGTGGGGTTTGTGTTATGATTTAGACTTTTTTGAGCGTTATATGTCTCTTTATATGTTTTGGGGCTTATGGGCATTTTTAGTGATTTATAAAGTAATTTTTTATTGAAAAACATTATTTTGTACATTTTTTACATGATCCACCATGGGATATGAACAAGCAATCATCTGATTGCTTGTTCTTGATAATACTCTGCAATACTAATGTATTGCAGGGTATTATCAGTGCCAGCCTATGCAGATGCATAGGCTGACACTTTGCCTTTAAGATGACGTCACAGACGCCATCTTAAAGGTAAACCCTCCAGGCTTCTCTGGGGTCCCGATCGGACCCCAGAGGAGCCAAAACAGCGATCAGCCCCCCCGAAAACGGTGCGGGGGGGCCGATCGTGGGGTAAAGACCCCCAGAAGGCATGTTAAATGCCGCGGTCGCGTTGACCGCGGCATTTAACGGGTTAAACACCCGCGATCGGAGCCCACTCCGACCGCGGGTGTTAGCCGGGGATGTCAGCGGTAAATTACCGCTGAAATCCCGCGGCTAACGATGCCGGTTTGGCTGCTATACAGCGCTGAACTGGCATCGGCTCTGCGCAGTAGCTGTACTGCGCTGAGCGCTAATCGCGGGACTCAGCGCAGTACAGCTACGGCGCAGAGCGCTAAGGGGTTAAAGGGATCTCACGCACCAGTGCACCAAGTCCAGATGCAATCCTGGAATATAAATTCATATTTTGCACACAATGTTATGGTCACACAGGTCTACAGGGCCAATTACCTAATGCTGTCTTGTAGTTTTGTTTGGTCAAAAATTGCCACTTACGATTCACATTTATCTTATCCACACATGAAACTATGCACTGAACCTGTGTGTGAAAAAAATAATTATGGGACAATTTAACCTTTCAAAATGCAATGGGTGAAAATCCATTTCTTTTTCCAGCAGAAACATCTATAATGTGTGCATAAGCACAGCAAATCTGTCCTCCATGTCTACTTATTACATTTTCAACACATAGAGATGTGGTCATCCAAACTCTTGACTAATTAACTAAAAAAAAATAATTAAAATGCTGGTCTCTGGAGCGACGTAGACATTGGAAATCACCTCTAACCACATGGCCCAAAATTATCTTCAGAGGTGGCCTTGACCGAGCCCTCTGTTCTCCCTTGTTGATCTGTGGGACCAGTGCTACAAGCAATTTGCTACAAGTCAATTTAGATCATTTCTATAGACTGTTGTGCCCAAATTCCATACACAGCATTTAACCTGACTGACACTATATAAAGATCTATGTAAAAGATAAAAATATTGCACAAAAATTAAAAAAATAGAAAAACATAAGAATCCCATCAACCTCATGTGGGAGGCAGAACATCTTTATTGTAAGCACTACATTATAGATAGTAAGGCGGAGAAGTGTGCGAGTAACTCCGCACGCAGCTTCACACCTTCTCCCCCCATCCAGACAGTCCTGTTGCTAGGCTCTCTAATACGAGTGTCCTGGTTTTACCTCCATTTAAAGCTGAAGCCTGACTAGAAGAAGTGTGTCAGTATCAAAGAACTTGTTTTACTCCATAACAGTTTGTAGTAAATAATGAACTTGTAGTGGTTCCATGTGCTATCCTATACCGTCCAATCGTCCCATATTCAATGGCACAGTCCCAGATTTTGTGCTCTGTCTGCCTGCCTGGCTAGAGGTATGTCCCAGGATGTTGTCTCTCAATGAGCTACATAAGCAATATGAAGGGGAGCTGCTGGGAGGGACACAATATAAAGGAGAGCGGCCAAGGGGAACCCAACATGAAGGAGAGCGGCCAAGGGGAACCCAACATGAAGGAGAGCGGCCAAGGGGGACACAATATGAAGGAGAGCTGCCAAGGGGAACCCAATTTGAAGGAGAGCTGCCAAGGGGAACCCAATATGAAGGAGAGCTGCCAAGGGGAACCCAATATGAAGGAGAGCTGCCAAGGGGGACACAATATGAAGGAGAGCTGCCAAGGGGGACACAATATGAAGGAGAGCTGCCAAGGGGGACACAATATGAAGGAGAGCTGCCAAGGGGGACACAATATGAAGGAGAGCTGCCAAGGGGAACCCAATATGAAGGAGAGCTGCCAAGGGGAACCCAATATGAAGGAGAGCTGCCAAGGGGAGCCCAATATGAAGGAGAGCTGCCAAGGGGAGCCCAATATGAAGGAGAGCTGCCAAGGGGAATCCAATATGAAGAGCTGCCAAGGGGAGCCCAATATGAAGGAGAGCTGCCAAGGGGGACACAATATGAAGGAGAGCTGCCAAGGGGGACACAATATGAAGGAGAGCTGCCAAGGGGGACACAATATGAAGGAGAGCTGCCAAGGGGGACACAATATGAAGGAGAGCTGCCAAGGGGGACACAATATGAAGGAGAGCTGCTAAGGGGGACACAATATGAAGGAGGGCTAAGGGGGACACAATATGAAGGAGGGCTAAGGGGGATACAATATGAAGGAGAGCTGCTGGGAGGTACACAATATGAAGGAGAGCTGCTGGGAGGGACACAATATGAAGGAGAGCTGCTAAGGGGGGCATATTATGAAGGAGAGCTGTTAGGAAAGCACAATATGAAGGGGAGCTTGTGGAGGGGACAAAATATAAAGGGGAGCTGCTAAGGAGAACACATTATGAAGGGGAACCACAATATGAAAAGGGGCTTCTGTGGTGGGGGGCACAATATAAACGGAAGCTTCTGGAAGGGACACAACATGAAGGGGACGTTCTACTTTTGTTTGTCGTTCACCGTTCAAAAAAATTGGGAGCTAGCACACGTGCAAATGTGTACCATGTCCTTGGTTTACACAACCCTGCTTGTGGGCCAACTGCACGAACAGCAGGTTCTATTCCTGCGTTTGGGGCAGTTATTTCTATTGACCTCACACACCAATGACACATGGGCCACTTACAATGGACCTTTGTCTGTTTACGAGGAGAAGCACATGTTTGTGTGCAGGTAGTCTTACATGGATAGGTCTCTATATTGGGGTTAGACCACACTGGATGCTACTGCATGTGACTAAATCCCTGCCAACCAATCTGCCACACTACACAATCAGCTACATGCATATGTATTAGTATGTACAAGACATTACGCAGACTCCTGTCCACACGGCAGGTCAATTTCTACACATACTCTGTGCTCATTTTATCTGCAGATCACATTTCCCAAAATCTCAATTATTCGCAGCTAATATAAAATGCTGTGGATTTTTGGCAAAGTAATGCCACAATGTTTGGGACCCATGTGGACATGTTCACATAGGGCAAATATTTCTACAACTCTACTACAGGCAGTCCCCGGGTTACGTACAAGATAGGGTCCGGAGATTTGTTCTTAAGTTGAATTTGTATGTAAGTCGAAACTGTATATTTTATAATTGTAGATCCAGACAAAAAAATTTTTGGCCCCAGTGACAATTGGAGTTTAAACATTTTTTGCTGTAATGGGAACAAGGATTATCAATAAAGCTTCATTACAGACACTTTACAGCTGATCATTGTAGCCTGGGACTATAGTAAAGCATTCAGAAAGCTTCACCAGAGGTCAGAGGGGTCTGTCTGTAACTATGGGTTGTCTGTAAGTCGGGTGTCCTTAAGTAGGGGACCGCCTGTATTCATTTAAATGGCACTTTCAGAAACGCCTGTGGTTGCTGCTTAACCAATCACCATTCCTGATATGTCCCCATCAGTAAATTATTATTTATCATCATTATTATATAAATTATATAATCATTATTTCTATTAAAAAAAAAAAAACACAACAACTTTTTGTAGGAGGCATTTTTTCTAATAATTTATCATTTTGCATTTCTCAGTTATTCCTCTTGGGTGTGCATGGATAACATTAACATCTATCCTTATGCTACTGTGATGGGATGAGAAAGAATGAGAATGAGAAACATTACAATCCAAAAAAATGTTCCTGTGGCTTTACTAGTAGTGGGCATGATGACCTTAAGAGTGCACTTAAACAGTATGTGGCAACAGGAACCATCACTAACACAACACATATGGAATATAGCAACAGGAACCAGAAACAGAAGCCAAGAAATGATGACACTTGTTTATAATAAACCTTCTATATAACAGCCACGAGGCCCTGACTTGATGCTATGCTCAGTACAAACATGGCACACAGGTGGCAGAAGCTATCTCACTGCACAAGGCGATGCCATGTTTACACGGGCCTTGCAGCATGGTTGTCTTCAGTGTCGGATCGACTTGTCAGATAATATATATCACACTTCTCCGCTACTGCTGAGAGCAGAAAAGGGGAATGGAGACTGGGAAACTGTGACCCTGTTCCAAATTTCACTAAAGGAAGACGCCTGGAGCCTGAACAGATCACTGGCGAAGCTTGCTGAAAATATATGACAAGCCAGTCTTATGTGCCGTACCACCCAGCCCATTATAACGAAAAACACAAGAGTAGCACAAGATACATACATAGAGCCCAAAACAGATTTCAAAGGAAATCTACCGCCTGTATACAGTGCTTCCAAACCAAGCACAATTACAGGCTGCGATGTGCCTGCAGAAACAGTATCCATCCTTATTTTTTCTTCCAATAGCTTCAGTTTTTGAGGAAGCAGTCCTCTAAAATTACGCAAGTGAGCCTCAGGGGCTCTTCACTATGCCATATAAGCACCTCCTGGCTGTGTCGTCTTTTATGTTGTAATAATTAGACCTCCATTACTTCCAGACCTCTGCCTTCCGAGCCAGAGGGTGTGAAGGAACAGAAGGAACTTCTGTGACGTAACCACGAGCCCCTGAGGCTAATTTGCTTAATTTTAAATGACCGATTTCTACCAAACCTAAGCTGTTAGAAGGAAAAAGAATAACGGACCCCGTTTCAGGAGGCACACATATACTGCTAGAAATACTCTGTGCAGTCCTGGATTACAGTATTATACTCCAGCAGAAGCAATTACTTTATGGTAGGATATATCCATAATAAATTGTCCGATGAAGCGTTCAGTGTATAATATTGAAACCATCCAAAGGCTATCGCTATAGCGAAGGATATATTAAAAATCTGGACACCCGTTTACAGGACACTGCACCCAAAATCAATCCAGAGAGATTAATCTTGTTATGGTTTCCACATTAGAACACTATCTGAAGTTATAGGGGCACAATGAATATTAAAAAATACCTGTAGATTTCATGTTTAATCTCTCTGGTGTGGTTCCTTCAATTCCTAGTCACTTCCTAATTTCTGCAGAATGACCACCAGCCTTTACAGACAGACCCCCCCAAGTCCAATCCTACTGTAGGTAATACAATTCTTTTAAGAGCAAGGGAAATTATCGCAGATTAGCAAAGCACAAGTGGCCTTAGAAGTTGGGAACACACTATCCATCGAATTTAAATATATAGCTAGTGATAGGTTCCATTACTACTTGACACCCTTCTTTTAGCTAAAACTGTTTCCCTTACATCCACAAAAATAAAATTTCTCTACACCTAACTACACCGTGCATACATCTGATCACATGAAATCACAGCATGCCTGCATGGACTTCTACTCCTCCCCATGCTCCATACATGGGTTAGAAGTTGCAGATGTAAAAGGACCTTTGATGATGTCATCTTTGTCACATGACTAAGTACCCAATGATGTAACAGAGTTCTCCATACAGCAGAATGTCATAGCCTGTCAATCAGAAACAAGGAGATAGGGAAATGCTCATGAATATGCATTTTTGGACTCAAGTAGTGTCACTAGACTCTCCTCAGGTGAAACATAGAAAAGTTACTCTGACCGGAGCTCCAGGTCTTCTTGCCATTTCCTTCTATTTCAATAAAATATTCAGCAAGTTCTTTTTCGATGGTTGCACTCTCTCCAAAAAACTAGCACAATTGCACAGATCCTCCGATAAGAATAAGCCACTATTTAGACCACAGCAGCCATAGCACCATAGCAGATCGCTGGAAGAAATACACACATGGATAGCATAGCATTTTCTTTACAATTTGGGTTTATTTAGTAAAAAATATATTCACAAAACATATGGTAAAAAATGTGCATATAAAATCACAAATGGGACGCCAACTTCACATGTCCGCCCAACCCTGGATTCCCCCAAACTCTGCTTCTTCCGGAGTGTTCCGTGAGTTTGGCGAAATCCAACGTTGGGTTGACATGTGAAGCTGGCGTCCCATTGGTAACTTTATATGCACATTTTTACAATATGTTTTGTGAATATATTTTATACTTAATAAACCTGAATTGTAAAGAACATACTACGCTATCCATGTGCATATTTCTTCCAGCAATCACGCAGTGGTGATGGTCTGAATAGTGGCTTATTCTTATCAGAGGATCTGTGCAATTGTGCTAGTTTTTTGGAGAGAATGCAACCATCGAAAGAGAACTTGCTGAATATTTTATTAAAAAAGAAAGATATAGCAAAAAGACCTGGAGCACTGGTCAGAGTAACTTTTCTATGTTTCAACAGCAGGACTTTTGTTTGGATCGGTCCTTGGCTGTTTACAGCTCCTAAGGTTGATGTCGCACATGGCGTTTTGAAAGCGTTTTTTGGCCCGTTTTTAAGCAGTACGTCAAAAAACAAATGCATTTTGAAAAACGCATGCGTTTTTGACCAGTTTAACGGACTGCTTAAAAACCGGGCTGAAAACGCGTTCAAAACGCCAAGTGTGGCACGGGTGCCAGAGCCATCACCACAGCACACCAGACAGGACTCAAAGAATCTTCCTGCAGTTCCAAGCAACTTAAAAGATGCTGCTTTCAGTCATATTTTGATACATACTTCGCTACTTGGGAGTGTAGGAAGAGGGAGAATGAATAGACAGGGCCGAATTATCTTTGGAGGACCTCCTGCTGGCCCCATGATTCTCTGTGTACAGAGGGACACTGGAAAGAAGCTAAAATGATGCAAATTTTCCTCCTCAGGAGGCCAATATGATTTAAAGTTGTTGAAGAACAGGGAGCAATAAGTTACTGCTCTAATTTCTGGTTGGCACCTCGAGATAAATAAGGGGGGTTTTGGGTTGCTTTTCGGGCACTCGGCCGCTAAACGGTTCGCCATCACTGCTCTAAGGGGTGAAGTGTGCAGCACATTGCTACAAAATCTCCTCAGGTGAGTTGCATATAAGCTTACAAACTGATTTTTGTACCATTGCAGCCATAGAAATGAATCATTTTGGGATATGGACAATGCTTTTTAACCATAGTTTTAAATTAAATATTTATTTTGGGCAGGTTCATTTGCATGCCAGGTTCTCTTTAATCTTAAGGTGTCTAATAACAAGGAAACTGAAAAATGTCAACTACTGTTCACTGATGGCTACAACCACCTGTCACTCCAACCTGTAACACCTTGTTCATCTCACGACAAATCCGTTAATGTCTTGTAATCACCACATTACAGTAAAACGAGACTGCTTGATCTTCTGTAATTACCCATAGGACACGTAGATCTGCTGCACCATCCAGAATAATCCTGTGAAGTTCAACATTCAGGACAACGGCCGCAAACACAAAAAACTCCAAACCAATAACTGAGATTTTAGATCATCCGCTTAATCTCACTGTGGATCCAATAATATGTTTATAAATGCACTTATTTTCTTAAAGGCACATGCCGAGTCATATATTCTTCACACCATCTGCTCTCAGATTTTCAGTTATTTCTCCAACTCTATAATCTTGTTTGAGCACGGACAACATTAATGGTGCATGAAATTTCACTTTTGTGGACAAAGGGCAGTGAACTTAGCAGAACCTGTTCTACCTCTAGTGGGGCTAGTTATATCACCTGCCTGAGCGACACTTTTATAAAAAAAAAACTCCCTGGCTGCTATGATTTATTGTGTTAGACCTGTTATCAGACAAATGCAGTAGAATATGACGGCTCTTATTAAAGTAGGTTATATAACTGAACAAGACATGATCAGCCATGCAGTTACTTTTCGGCTATCCAGCAGGTAATGTTTTCTGCGTTGTCTTCGGAGTTATATTCAGCCTATGAAATAGGGTGCGTTTTTAACTAGAAGAATGTCACCTTTTCGCTGCAAGTTTACCAATGATGTAACCCTATGCAAAGCTTACGTAGCAGGATATCAGTGGAAATTCCTGCAGATGTACCAGTGCATAAAACATCATCAGTTTTCCCAAATTCAGCAGGATGTTCGCCCAGTGTGTCCCCATCTTAATGGTTCAAGTAAACTAGACAAGGTGAGGAAGCCTACACATTATGGAAATGGTAGCTGAAGCCACCAATTCGTAAGTCTTCCTGCACACATGTGCATATAGTCAGTGCACATGTGGGAAGAGCCAATGTGTGAGTAAGAGCCAATACAAATGAATATGTGCTGTTAAATCCAAGAATATAACACAACCAAAAAGACTTCCATTTGCATGAGGGATACAATATAAGTGGGTCATCAAACTTTCTACTTAGGTTGAAAAAGTGAGGGTGAGGACACACATGGCACTAGTGATACGTTTACTGACACAACGCTAATGCAAGGGGCGTGCCTTGGCCCAATTTGTATATGTGTTTCCATGGAAATGCATGCAAAGGTGACCAGCACCCGGTGTCTTGCATTTATACAATACAAGAAACCATGTGCAGGTCATCGATCTTGTGCGTTTCCTTGAAAACAGATATGCAATTGGGTTGTGGCCGACCCCCGATGCTATAGCGGTGCCACATGTGACCGCAAGAGACATTGCCAATTAAGGCCACTGACAGCAATTTATTGTAAAGAAGGTTTTAACTAGATGGATGTCAGCAGCGATAATCCTACTGGAGAAATTTTCTTATCCCTGTTAAAAACTCATGCATGCTAAGCATAGCTGTGAGTGCATGAATATGGGGGGCAGGAGTGGAAGAAGATGCAGCAACAGATGTATGCATTCATATTTTTTTTAAGGACGGCACAAAGTTGCACTAAAAGCAATACATTTTAATGGATCGATGCACATGTCCCTTAGGATGGCTTCACATTTGCCGAGTTTGGTCCGTGAACCTCAGACCATACAGGGTCCAACTCCACTCCTGGGGATAGGATATCATATACTGATATATGGCTCATTTTTTGCAGAGTTGACAAGCATTAAAGTGTCATCCCCAGGACTGGTTTCGTTCTGTAAAGGCGTCCTTATAAAAGAGTTACAAAAACATTCATCCTTACCAGATAATTTGGGCATGTGCCAAATCTTTCAAGTCATTCCCCAAAAACTACAGAAGTAGTAACCTGCAGGAAGACTTCTTGCAACTATATATTTATCGCATACCATGACAATGCAGTCATTGTGAAAGTGACACTACAGTTTAATGCTTCCCTAATCTACAACTTATATTATTGCCTCACCACATTATATATGCTACAGACAGTCCAATGATAACACTGACATGTAAATACTTGGTAAAATCTTCTCGTAACAATAGAAATGCATAACAACTAACGCAGGCAAATAGCGGGATTATACTTTACGACATCGAGGAAATTTCAGCAAGGTCATAACCCTGATATTATTCAAAGACAAATGCAAAAGCAGGTGGGGCATGTGTCACGTTTTTATGATTCTTTGAAACCATATAGCCTAAAGTACAATGCTTCCCAACACAATACAAGCTGCGAGAATTAAACAGGAAGTATGTGCTCTCTATAACAAATAAACCTCTTCCCTCTTCATCATCATACAATGCCATTTTAATAGCGCTCTGGTGTCCGGCCCTGCTGGAGGCCAAACAATGACTGTACAGAGTGCTGTTAAAGGGGATGTCCAGACCACAAAACGTGGGTTATGAAAGAATAAAGAACATAAACACTTAACCCATCCCTCACTGCTCATACCGGTCCAGTGATAACGTCTGGACATGGTTATGTGACCATTGCTGTAGTGGGCTAATGCAGTCCCATTACTGTCGCCCAACATGTATGGAAGTACAGAAACCATTTGGGGAATTGTAGTATCAGAATATGATCAGACAAGCATTAAATGTTACAAGTTTGACATCCCCTTGTAAAGTTTTCAATAATAATATTAATAATAATAATACTTTATTTAAATAGCGCCTACAGATTACGCAGCGTTGCACAAAGCATGGCAAATTGGTCCCTGTCCCCATGGGGCTCACAATCTAAACAACCTAACAGTATGTTTTGGAGTGTGGGAGGAAACCGGAGGACCCGGAGGAAACCCATGCAAACACGGAGAGAACATACAAACTCTTTGCAGATGTTGACTTGGGTGCGATTGGAACCCAGGACCCCAGCGTTGCAAGGCAGAAGTGCTACCCATATATAATCAAAAGAGCTATGCCGGATTAAATTTGATTAAAGAGATATAAGAATACAATGTGCCTTTTGTCTGAGTCACTACTACAGAACTGTTCATTGGTTCTAGCAAACAAAATCATGAGCCCCTACTTATCTTATGTGGCTCTTGGCACAGGACGACCAGGACGAGTACCAGCTGAAAATAATGGATATGATGCGTGGCCTGTCTAGTCAAATGGCATGAACTTAGGCGGTCTGAACTTTGAACGTGGCACAAACCACCCGTGAAAAATGAACGTTAATGTCCGTTACTTCACGGCCGATTTGCATCTGTCTGGTATGTTTTCCACGGATCCTCATGTTCTATAGAAGATGCAATCCAATTCTGAATTCTGGTGCGAGGGCCATGGTTTGCAGAAAATAGACTGAAGGTCCACAATTACTTCTTCTGAGGAGACCATCAATCTGAGAAGTGATTGTCCACCCGACAAACTTGTCAAACTTTTCGAGCTTAGCACAAGGCTGCATTTTATCAGCAGCTGTCAAAACACCAGTGAGCATCTCTCATATGTCATGGATCCTAGCAGAGCTGACAGGGAGCTGCCTCTCTACGATGTGACTCCAAGGTTCTCTAGAAGGAAAGAGCCGTTTTGTCAAGCAGGTGCTGCCACAGAAGGTGACAGGACATGCCCACAACTGCAGGCGCCGGTCAATGTCCTCCGCAAATTAACAGCTGATCAAACACTTCAGTTGTACAGTAAGATCCAGTCAAAGTAAATATAGCCAGATCTCCAACCTAAGAGACTACCACTTGATAAACCCATAGGACTTCTACTATATTTTGAGATACACACTGTCACAAAAGTGCTGACTGGAGAAGAGAAAACTGCCTCCTAATCTCATTTTATACATTCCGCTGACAGTCCAAAAGCTGAAAACAACGGGTGGCTGTCCTGAAATATACAGTACACATACATTTTTATTAAATATCTATGTAATATATAATATGGGAATTCTACAATCGGATTAGTTTAATAAACTTTTTTTCTCCTCAGCATAGTTTTGTGATGCACATAAATCCCTGTACAAGCCTTGGGATCTTTTTTTTCCACCTTTGAGGAGATGACTCCTCCGACAGCAAGGATCAGTGGTGCTGTATACCAGGTGTGCGTCCTCTCATGTCTGTATGGAAACCATGACAGCATCGACGTGTGCAGTGGTGATAACGAATTAGGAGTCACATGAGGCCATAGGTACACAGCATACCTGTCAGGTGTTTGGACGGCATGTGTAACTCATCCGGAAACATGGCTCACTGTGACTGGGAATGCCAGGATAAGGAATCTCATGTCTACACTACTTGATCTAATTAAAGATTCTTTTACTAGTAGATAAAAGTGATGTCTTTCACCAGGTGTGAATGGTTTTGGTCTTTTTACACAGTTTTTTCAGCCAAAACCAGGATTGAATTTAAAAAAATGAAAAGTATCGGCTGTCCATTATAGGTTTTATTGCTTTTTAACCCATCCCTGATTTTTGCTTCAAAACTGCGTCTCATGTGTGTATCATCAGTGGGTGACGTCTGCTTATGCACCAACGTCGCAAATACAGGTATGAATAGGACCCGCTCCAAGATTAGTGGCTCAGATAGTCGACGCATACACAGAGCAGTGGAAACCACAGCCGTGTGTATGAGCCCATAGAAATGTATGTGCGTCCATGTGCTATCTGATGATTCCTCTGATAGTACAGAATCAAAAACAACTTTTACGCCCTCTTCGATCATAACACATAAAATAATACAATGGGTAAAGACCTGACAGCTTATGCGAAAAAAGTAAAGGAACTTGAATCCACTTGAATGACTTATACATGAAATATATTTTGGGGTGAAAGCAAGAAATCATATCCATAAATGGTAAACATTGTGTAGGGGGTTTTGTATGTTATTTCTTCCCCTTTTGCCAGACATTTGAGGTTAATGTACCGCATTGTTGCCATATGAAAAACATTGTGCCATGCTTTATTAAATGCCACATGGAGACTATTCATAAGAAACATCTGCATGGAAAACACTGGCTTCAAAACAGATTGGAAAAGAAAAAGTTTTCTACATCTATTTTTACATCATCCACATAGAACACATTCTGAACACCATATGGGATGAAAATGTATCACATACAACATGATGTATGGTATTGTACTTCTTATATAGTTCTGTACCTAGATGTCTAGGTCTTCGCTGTTTGGGTCTTCATGTCCCATTATAAAATGAATGAACCATGCAGACCCATATGCAATCAATAGCTATCCATCAAGTCAATCAATAACTATTCTCCCCAACTTGCCCATACACATGTATACCTAGTTTGGTTCTGCACGTGTTATCAATGGGAAGAGGGAATAAAGCTGCTACCAGGCAGAATTCTACATGCAAAATCTCCGCCTGCCCAATTTCATGGATCTGGTGCCCCCATAACACCACTGTTCAGTAACAACGAAATCTAAAGGCTCAGCTCACAGCTCTCTAAATATACTGTACAATCAGACATTGGGCATGTAGAGACACAACCAGATGCCGAGTGACACAGTTGCTGGGCATCTTGTGGTTTGGCCTTACCACAACCAATGTCAGCTGGGGCAGTAGAGATTGCCTGGAAGTATAATGGTGTCAGACGTTATACATGGGATTTATACAAAGCTCACTGCATCAATGAATATTTTTTTGACAAAGGAAGCAAAATCTATGTGGAATAGTAAACGAAATATGACAGATCGTCCTAATATATTCACCATCATGTACCATCATAACGCGAGTCCACAGCAAATATTTACAGCAATCTGCATTCCTGTGTTCCCACTCAATACTTTTTATGGAATTGTTCTTTTAACAATGAACTAATGGGGATTGTATTGTGAAAACCCTGGGGACACAAGCAAACCCCATGCTCCTCTGCCTACACACATCCAGCAATGTGAAGGAAGAGTATAAAAATACGCAGAATAAACAACATGCACAGTAATGTACATAAATAAACCCGCCAATATACACTCAATGATACTTCATACAATATTGATTTCTCTGGAGAGAATGGGTCACCTGACATGGAGAGCAGAATCATGTGCTGGAGGATACAGCGTATAGAGATAGCAGCAGGTACTAAAATGGCTAGTATAATAGTTGAAATTGTAAAACAGTACGTAGAGTAATAGTATATAACGGTAAATGCAGTAAAAATAGAGCACATGTTACAGTAAGATACTAGAGTGACAACACAAAGCACGCTTACCTTCTATGGCTATAACATGCTCCCGGATTTGGTTCTGTAGTACAGGTTCATCGAGTCGCTCCAAGAGTTCATATATTGAGTAGATATTGGGGTGCACTGATTCAAATCGCTGGATTTCAGCCCGGATGGCCGCCGAGTTGGCCAGCTGCTGCTGGTAGTTCATCTTTCCAAGGCTGAGGAGGCCCTCACATATCCAGCCTGAGGGTGCAATGTAATATATGTAGGGTAGATATAATACACAACGCCGAGTGTCAGGGCGTAGTGATGGGGGACACTAAATACACCTATAAAAGCATCCACGGACAATACATAATGGTATATACTGGAAAGAATTGGAAATGTAGATGTGGTAGTCCTGAATGTGTTTGCATTAGGGATATAGTTTCAAGTCCTGTCAATGGTTAATGTATAGGAGGCATGCTATATAGAAATCACAGAGAAGAAGGTCATATCAGGGGCATGGCTGCAATATGACATCTATAATCAATATTACAAGATATCCCTGGCTGTATGATCTATCTAGAGGGCAGTTCTGCCCATGAATAACAATTACCTGGCAGAAGCAGTGGTGAAGAGGTGGCTCAGGATATCTGGCACTGCAAAATGATAGTATAGAGGGAGAATGGGGGGTGGAAGAGAGAATGTGAATGAGAGGAGGCTGATCAAATGAGACCTATCTGGTGGATGTATCGGGGAGGTAACCAGAGAAAAGTGGGGTCATCTGACGAGCAGCAATGTGCACCAGAGGGGAGGCACACGTGTCAGGGTGCTTGGAGAGGAAGGGTTAATGGAAGGGTGACCTAGGAGGGTGTAGGGGTCACCTGTATATGGGGTGATCTAATAAAATGCAGGGGACAATCTACTGATATGTTGAGTGCATTTGGGGTGATGTGATGGAGGTAGTGGGTGATGTGATGAAGGGCAGTGGATATAGGGGGCTATTAAATGGAGGGCAGTGTGTATAGAGTTTGTTTGATGGATGGCAGTGAATATACTGGGTGATCTAATGAAATGCAGGGTATATAGGGGGAGATCTGATGGAGGGCAGTGAATATACAGGGTGGTCTAATGAAATGCAGGGTGTATAGGGGGTGATGTGATGGAGGGCAGTGTGTACAGAGGGTGATCTAATGAAATGCAGGGTGTATAGGGGGTGATGTGATGGAGGGCAGTGGGTACAGAGGGTGATCTAATGAAATGTAGGGTGTATAGGGGGTGATGTGATGGAGGGCAGTGTGTACAGGGCTGATGTGATGGAGGGCAGTGTACTGGGGTAGGCAGCCGGTAGGTAGGCGCAGTCTGATCTTTGGGCTCTCTCCGGCACAGTCCTCCTGCCGCCCTCTGTCCTGACTGTCTCCGGTGAGTGCTGCAGTCTCCAGGGACGGTTTCCCGGCTGTCTCTTTCTATTTCCCTGGAAGACGGTGTCCCGATCCTGCTGTGTTTTCCTCTCTTCCTCCGTGAGTCTCTTCCCTTGGCTTCTCCTCCTCCTCCTCGCAGCCTCTCCTTCCTGTCTCCTCCCCCACCTCCTGCAGCACTGACACTGGAGCAGTCAGCGGGTTGTGCGGCTGCCTGCACCTCCAGCCTGGGATCACCGGGACCAGCCTGTACTACGGGCAGGATCGTGCTGGGACTTCCTATATGACAGGACTCCATCAAAGTTCTGCGATTCTCCATTCGCCACATGTACATACACTCAAAGATTGCCACAGCTGACAAAAAATATCTACATTAAAATCTGCAGCATACAACAATCCACATCCCTAGCTCATCGTCGGATTTTTGGGAACTGCACTGAAGGATTGCAACATGTGTAATTGTTGCAACTTTGGAGCTCCAAGGATCAGATACAATGATACTACCATTGGGATCTGCTGTGGCTGTAGATTTTTTAACGCACAGACTCGGTTCATACATAGCATTGATGTTGCGTTTCCAAACGCTATGCACAGACTTCTGCAATCACCTATTGAAGTAACATTGTGTTTGTTGTGTTAGTAAACGCAACACAAATGCCACATATGGACAAGGCCACGAGAAGCCGAATCATTCCACCAATTATAAAATATTGGACGAAATATGAGTAACATTCATGCAATGAATCTCTTCAGATTCTCTCTGGGGGGGCGCTATTCCCATACCATATGCAGGCGGTTGTTGCAGTCACCGCCACCTCAGACAGCCTCCTCATGATTACCCCGGACCGCTGTAAGCTAGGTGCGACAAAAGGACCGCTACGTATTGGAGCGTTTCCTAGCTTTTCGGTATGTTCCATATGGCTGGTGCCACACATTTTTGCATTAAATTAACGCAAAACACCGGCGGCTTGTTCCCGATCGCAGGTGTTTCTATAGAAACTCCGATGCAATCGGGCCGTGGCCCGCCCCGGTGGGTGCGGCTTTGTTTGCGTTTGCAAACGCAGACAAAGCGGCACGTGTGTCATCACCCTTAGGCCGCGGTCACACGTACTGCTAAGCGTCCGTCATAACCTCCCCCTGTGCGCTTTCGTCGCGTTATGAACGGACGTCTAGCGGTGAGTGTGACTGCGGCCTTAAGCTACAGATTTATCAGTACTATAACTGGGGAGGGCTAGGGAGCTATTTATAGTATGAGCAGCTAAAGTGTTAAATTCCGCACATTCGGTTTTTCAGATGCAATTTTTAGAGCCAAACGCAGGTGTGGTTGATAATGGGTTGAGACAAATAATTGGAAGGTGCTGCTCCTCCTACTTTTAGGCCGGCGGCACACATGGCGTTTTAAACCCGTTTTTGGCCCATTTTTAAGCAGTCCATTAAAAAGCGCATGTGTTAAAAAACGCATCCATTTTTGTGACCCATTTTAATTAAGATAATTGGTAAAACCGGTCAAAAACGGCTGCTTTTTCAAAAAACACCTGCGATTTTTAATGGATTGCTTAAAAAGGGCCCAAAAAATGGGTTCAAAACGCCAAGTGTGCCGCCGGCCTGAGGGGAATGCCACACATGGCGTTTTGAACCCGTTTTTGGTCCGTTTTTAAGCAGTCCATCCAAAAGCGCATGCATTTTTGAAAAACGCGTGCGGTTTTTGAAACCACATCCATTTTTGACCAGTTTTAATTAAGATAATTGGTAAAACCTGTCAAAAACTGATCCGTTTTCAAAAATGCTGGTTTTTTTTAAAAAAAACACATGTGTTTTTAAATGGACTGCTTAAAAATGGACTAAATACAGGTTCAAAACGCCATGCGTGGCATCACCCATACTCTATTCCAGGTTTGGGCATCAAAAGCTGCATCTGAAAACCTGAACGCAAAGGTACCACCAGGATGAAAGACTGTATGCAAATAAACCAGAGGGCCTCCGGGCTCCATTAACACCTATGAAGCCCCTCAAGCTCATTTGCATATAGTCTTTTATCCTGGTGGTAGATGTCCTTTAAGGCCAGGGACGCACATTCTGTGGATTAGTGCAATCCCCACGTTTGACCTGCAGTGATTTATAGTGTCTGGAATTTGTAGATATCCGATCCATATGCTGCACATAAAAAGATTTATGAGTGTGGAATTCCACCATTGCAATGCACACAAGTAACATGTGACTGTCAGATATCATCTATTCTTGCCTGGTTTCTGTTGTGGTCAGATTCACTGCAGACAATACACACCAACTCCAGCACATGTCATCCGCTCTATGGAGTTGATAAATGTATGATCACTGTAGGGATGACCAGGGGCAGATTAACACTTCCACGGGCTCTATAAAATTTAAACCCCTACAAATCTGGGATTCACTTCCTACATATGGTACTAGACTTAGGCCGGCGCCACACGTAGTGCTTTGTCTGCGCTTGCAAACGCTTGCAAAGTCTATGGAAACATCTGCGCTTGCAAAGTCTATGGAAACGCCTGCGATCGGGAACGAGCCGCCGGTGTTTTGCTGGTGGCACACGTGGCGTTTTGAACCCGTTTTGGCCCGTTTTTTAAGCAGTCTGTTAAAAACTGCATGCCTTTTGAAAACGCATCTGGTTTTTCCGTTTTTGTAACTTTTCCCCCAATTATCATAATTATCATTATTGGGGAAAAACGAAAAAAAAAAAAGGATGCGTTTTAAACGGCCCAAAAACTGGTTCAAAATGCCACGTGTGCCGCCACGTGTGCCCCTAAAGCTTCCAGGGGAATGGAGGATGTGACCTTTCTGCCTGCTTTTAGTGGTTTCAGGACCTTTGGAGGACCTTCAAAGTTCCTAAAATGGCCCTATTGTACATGTGTATTAAGAGCAGAAACAGATGTATGAGGGTTTCAAAGGTGATGGTCCTTCTCAGTATAAAATGTGGTGGGTGGTTTGGGTGACCATGGGCCCCTTAGAAGACATGGGTACTGGGCCGCCACCCAAAGCGCCTATATCATAATCCACTACTGACCCATAACAACAGCCAATCACAAGAATAGGGGATTTTGTGTAGGGAGCTGTAGTGTCCAGGGGTTTACACCTTTCTGCTGTTAATAAATTACCCCCATTGTATTTTAAATCACTGCTGATTCAAGCGCCAGGTTACTTGTAGACAAAAGGAATAACTTTGTAGACCTGCCCAGTTTTACTCTTACATGAATTAGCTACTTTCTGGCATGATGATATTTTTGAAAACCTCTTTTCCCATATCTCTTGTATTATGCGAAGAATAGAGTAATCTTGAACATATTTGAAGAAATATGAGGTCCTCTTCTGCTCTGGGTGGATCTGTTCTGGGTCCTGATGCACGAGCATACATCCAAATGGGGGGGAAGGGCGTAATATTTTTATTTATTAATATTTGCAGTGCAGTGTGCAAGAAAATCTGGATTATTTTGGTGCCCTGATAAATGTCTCCTCCATGTGTTTTGCATGTATATTCTTGATTTTACATTTTAGTGTAAACACTTACTTTTAAAAACGCAATGCAAGCGCACAGGTATGTGCCTTAGCCCGATCGCAAATGCGTTTCCATGCAATTGGTAACCAGCACCTGATGTCTTGTACTGCTTTCATTTAGGGTAAATTGGTGACAGTTACAGTTGGCTCAATGTGGCCTAAAACATTAAATTGGATGTAGAAACTATACAGGTTACCCCCATCCACAGGGGGTCACAGCAGTGAGACCCTCAGCGATCAGCCTACTTATCCTGTGGAACTTGCAAAGTTGCTGCAACCCCTGTAAAGAACCAGTTTGCCCCTCACCGACTCCCTGCTGCTGTGTAATGCCTTCTGTCTTCTCATCATCCCCCTCAATTGTATAATGACCTTAAACGTTATATGGCCACATATAATGGCTCCTTCATGTGCTAACTTTACATACCCCCCCACTCTAATACCTTCTTTTCTGAGGAACCCCAACATATCATGCCCCCCCTTTTAATAAGCATTTCTATTTAATTCCCCACCTTTATGATGCCCTCCCATTCCGTATCCATAATCTCTTTTACTCCTTTGCATGATACCATATAGTTAAACAAAAATAAAAGCAATGACAGCATCATGTTACAACATGTCAGAGGCAGGTACCAGCAATACTCTAGGGTGGCGAAACTATGGCATGGGTGCCAGTGCCCGCACTGGGAATATCTGGGCAAGTGCACGGGCCCAAAGCTGCTGGGGGCCCAGATAAGGATGTAAAAAAGGAGGGGGGCTGTTAAGGAGACTGTTTTAGTTTATAAATTTTAAATGTTGATACGTCAGTTAATTACAAAGGGGCCCACTGAGGCTCTGTCACCCAGTGGCCTATTGAAACCTGGAGCCGACCCTGCTCTGAGCCCTCTCTGTGGGCACCCAGGCCATTGCTCCAGGCCAGCGTTGACCATAAAGGACTCATGGTATCCTCCTGCAATCCCAACCACAACACATTCTTGGTTGCCGGAGACTGCAGGATGAGTGAGGAGGACTGGACAGGGCAGAATATCATTTCAGTGCCTACTGCTACTTCCTGGACGGATGCTACAATGATAATCCAAATTTCCCCTCCTTCTTTCAGTCGTATTGGCGTCCTCAGTGCGATTGTATGATTTAAAGCTGAGGCAGGGGTACTGCTTAAATTGCTGTGTTGGTACTTTACGATAAATTTGTTCTGATGGTAGTTTGGGCATTCGGGCTCTAAAATCTTTGCCATCACTGCCCTGGGTGATGTGTTTCTACCATAGACTGCAGCCATGAATGACATCAGGTGGAGGATACACTCCCCTAGTCCTTGCAGACAGCGGGGAGGAGATGTGTGTACTGCACGCCTGCCATTCATTCACCACTGATCTCCATCCCCCGCAGCCCATTCACCAGCACACACACCACCCTGCAGCACGGGATTATTATTCACAGCTCGCCCCGCCCCTGCATTTTTATTTTTTTCATTGACTTGCACAGGGTCTCATTGGCTTCCCCTATGAAGCACGTGATCAGAGCGTAGAATCATGGGAACTGTAGTTCTGACGTTTAAGCTGATGTCGTTTCTTAGAAGACTTAGAAAACTACAAATCCCAGTGTCCCCGGCTAAATAACCGCTGGATGAGAATGTGAGAGACATCACAGAATCAGAAATCTGGGCTTTGGTTAGGGTTTTATTCAGCACTACAGGTTAACCTCTAGTGGGCGGTAACTGATGTCAAATTACACAAAAATTTTGTTCCCGACTGTTTAAAGCGGGAACCTATAGAAGTTTACAGCCGGTGACATCAGCAAGTACAACTTTTATCAGTGTTACCATCGCCATCTGGTGGCAGATCATGGAACAGCAGGTGGTCCAAATCATTCCTGTTATTTCACAGAATTTTGCTATAAAAGAGGTTATAACTTTTTAACATTCAAACATATCCAGGGGATTTTGAGATGGTTTTCGTTTTCGTCACACATTGTATTTCAAAGTTTGGATGATATATTTTGTGTTTATTAAATACAGGGAAATTTGGCAAAATATTCTAAAAATTCTTAATTTTTGAAGTTCTAAATTCTTTGCTCTTCAGGCAGATCAGCCAAACAACTTCAAGACTAACATTTCCCAACTGTCTTATTTATATTGGCATGGCTTAATCCTTAAATGGAAGAAGTTTAGGATGACCACAACTCCTCCTCTACTTGGCCGTCCAGCCAAACTAAGCAATCGTGGTAGAAGAGCCTTGGTGAGAGAGGTCAAGAAGAACCCCAAGATCTTTGAAGCCCCTTCCACACTGGCGTTTTTGACGCGCAGAACTTGCATTGCACTCTGTCCCATTGTATTCAATGGGTCTTTCTTCATTAGCGTTGTTTTGCACGCGCGTGCTTGCGTTCGTTTTCACGCACGTCAAAATTGCAGCATGCTCTACTTTTGCGAGTCACGCGCGTTTTTCACGCCCCATTCAAGTCTATGGAGATGCATCAAGAACGCATTGCAAGTGCAATGCGAGTGCAATGCGTTTTAAACGTAAGGGTTGCTAGGTGACCAGAATAACAGTATTTCCCCTGCTCGCGAACGATCATTTAATTAAAAAAACACAATGAAGAACAGTGAAGAATAGAATAAAATCATTGTACACAGTGAACACAGTGAACACAGGATCATTTAAGAGAAAAACACAGTGCAGAACACAGTGCAGAATAGATTACAGATGTTCGGCACATCTGCTTACTTGTCGGGAGATACGCGCGGAACGGTGCGGCCAAAATAGCATGTGAAGAACAATATATATGTGTGAAGAACACATTGCAGATGTATTTAAACATCTGCAATGTGTTCTTCACACATATATATTGTTCTTCACATGCTATTTTGGGCGCACCGTTCCGCGCTGTGGAAGGGGCCGTTCCGCGCTGTGGAAGGGGCCTGAGTCTGAGCTCCAGAGATAGGTAGTAGGAAGTTGGGAGAAAGTTCCACAAAGTCAACGATCACTGCGTCCTCCAGTCAGGGCTTTATGGCAGAGTGCAAGACATATGAAAGCTCCATACAGTTTGCAAAAGAAAAAAATGTAGGACTATGAGAAATAATATTCTCTGGTCTGATGAGATGGTTTTAATTCTAAGCAGCATGTGTGGAGAAAACCAGGCACCGCTCATCACCTGCCAAATACAATTCCAACAGCGACACATGGTGCAGGGACAGGACGACTGGCTGCAATTGAAGTAAAGATGAATGCGGCCAAGTACAGAGATATATCCTGGATGAAACTCCCTTTCTGAGTGCTCTGGACCTCAGACTGGGCCGAAGGTTCACTTTCCAACACAAAAATGACCCCAAGCACACAGCTAAAATAACACAGCAGAGGCTTCAGAACCACTCTAACCATTCCTGATTGGCCCAGCCTGAGCCATGACCTAAACCCAATAGAGCATCTCTGGAGAGACATGAAAATGGTTTCCACCAATATTTACCATCCAACCTGAGGGAAGTGGAGAGGATCTGCAAGGAAAAGGCAGAGGATTCCCAAGAAGACTCATGTCTATGCTAGCTCAAAAGCTGCTTCTACTCAATACTGAGCAAAGGGTCTGAATACTTATGCCACGTGATATTTCAGTTGTATAGCAAAAATATCTCCAGTTGTTTTTTTTTTTTTTTTTTGTCAAGATCAGGTGCAGAGTGTACATTAATGAGCTGCAACAAAGAGTGACAAATTCAAAGTGGTCTGGATATTGCATTAGAAAAGATGTGCAATATGTTAGTTCGGCTACATTCACACTGCCGTTGCAGCGCAGCGCACGGGGAGAGGAGGAGGAGGTGAGCGCAGCTCACCCCTACCCCTCTCCATAGGAACATATGGTGCATGGCGCCGTACTACGGAGAAAAATAGGACATGCCCTATCTTTTTCCGCGGTACGGTAGCGGTATATACGTCCCCCATAGGGCAGTGTGAATGTAGCCTTCATGGAAAATGCAAATACAGCCAGTCCCCGGGTTATGTACAAGATAGGTTCTACATTTTTGTTCTTAAGTTGAATTTGTATGCAAGTCGGAACTGTATATTTTATAATTGTAACCCAAGCCAAAAATTTTTTGGTCCCTGTGACAATTGTATTTTAAATATGTGGATTGTCATAAGAACCAGGGGTAACAATAAAGCTCAATTGCAGATACATTTCACAACTGTGATAGCCGTTTATTGTGGCCTGGGACTAAAGTACAGTAAATAACCAACATCCAGAGGTCCGTTTGTAACTAGGGGTCGTCTCTAAATCGGGTGTTCTTAGGTAGGGGACTGTCTGTATTTACTATAACAAAACATGGCAGAACCTGCGAGATTGCTGCTTTTAAGATTGGTCCCCGCCGAGGCCTGCCATTTTTGTGCACTTATTAGGTTAAAGTTTACAGCGCAATGCCTAAGGGTGAAGACACACATGGCGTTTTTGGGCCGTTTTTGGGCCGTTTTTACTAAGTGAAAACGCATGCGTTTTGTCAGTTTTTTCCGAAATTGCGCAATGAAAAACAGACAAAAACGCATGCGTTTTCAAAAAACGGATGCGTTTTTTAACGCATGCGTTTTTAACGATCTGAAAACGCACTTTTTACTAAGTGCGTTTTCAGATCGTAAAAAAAAATGATGCGTTAAAAAACGCATCCGTTTTTGAAAACGCATGCGTTTTTGTCCGTTTTCCCGAAATTGCGCAATGAAAAACGGACAAAAACGGATGCGTTTTTTAACACATGCGTTTTTAACGATCTGAAAACGCACTTAGTAAAAACGGCCCAAAAACGCCATGTGTGTCTTCACCCTAAGCCGCAAAACTAAGAGCAGGTCCTATTCCAGCTCAACAGTCTTGAGTATTTTTTTTTTTTTAGTGTGGACCTCAGAGGAGCTGGTAGGCTCAGACAAGCACCACATGTACATAATTAACAGCAGTTGGAGCAGAGGGGTTCAAGGAGCAGGGACAATCGTGGCAATTTTTGCTGCAGAGTCGTAGTGTGCATATTACACTTTGTAATTTAAAGGTTGAAATCTGTGTTGGGCCTGCAAAGAAACTCACATCCACACTGATAAAACATCCCTAGGATAAGTTACATTGTTTTCCAGAAGGGTAAAACTACTTTTTGTAAGATTTTTGAAGAATATTAGCTGAGGAGGAGTGATTTTTTTTTTTTTTAAACTCATTTTATTGAAAGTATACAACAGCCATAGTAATAATATCACATTACAAAATGAGTATGAAATTTTAGTTGCCATATATACTCAAGTATAAGCGTACCCAAATATCAGTTGAGAGTATATAGCCAGCCCATGCCCCCTGGTATACAGCCAGCCCATGCCCCCCTTGTATACAGCCAGCCCAAGCCCCCCCAGTATATAGTGTTAGAGATTTTTATCTAGGACTCAAAACAGCCCTTCATGTTATACAGGCGACTTTCAATTTAACTCTTTCATGACTGCCCCGTGGCTAGAACACAAACCAAGACAAGTCAGTCTCTTTGTGTATGTAAAGATCTTCTCCTTTGTTTAATCTCTCAAATGCATAATATCACAGACAGAAGAGCCAAAGAGGCGTGAATAGAATACTGCAATACTATTGGCCATAATGAATTTACCAGCACATTTCTCAGAAAAGGCTAATAGACCTTGTTCCCAGACATGTTTATACTAATTTCCTGAGAAGAAGGAAAATCATAATATAATGCAGCATGAAGGACAGACTGGCTTCTCATTAAATGTCAATGGGAATTAGTTGGCAGGCGAGCAAACCGGTTACATAAAATTAAGTTTGAATCATGACATTAACTTGACAGTGCTTTGACCCCCAGCGTGACCCCTGGCTAATACTTAAAATGGTGGGCAGTAGTCAAGATGGCGTCCGAAACCAGTGCGATCTCCTTAACAATAGCCAGCCCCCCTGACCCCCAGTATATAGCCAGCCCCCAGCATGCCAATCATATAAAAAATAAACTTAATATTCACTTTTCCAACACCCCCACAGGTCCTCTTCTTGATTCCTGTGCACCCAGCAGCAACGGGTCCATGCACGGTGGCAGTTCACCGATTATGTCGTCAGCCACTTGCTGGACCCATAAGTGCCGCTGCTGCAAGGCGCACAGGAAGCAAAAAGAGGTCCTGCAGGGGGCGTCGGAAAGGTGACTACAGAGTTTATTTATTTTTTTTATATACCCTAGTATAAGCGGAGTGAAAAATTCCTTGAAATCAAGCAGGAATCACAGAACCGTCAATTTGTATATTTGACGATTAAATAAAGCCTTCTTTTGTCTGCATTTTTGTTAGATCAGTAATACTTCTATAAAAAAAAATTAGCATTCGCATCATACTGGAAAATTAGGATTAAAACTGCACTTAACCACAATTACCGTAATACTATGCGCCTGCCGGCCGGGAGAGGGCGGTGGCCACGCCCTGCAGGATGTTAGAGAAGAAAGAAGATAGGCGCAGGAGCCAGAAGAGGACCCGCGCTGACATTGGGGGAGCAGCGCTGCGCATCGGGGCCGCTGGAGGGTGAGTATATAAGTTTTTTTTCAGGCTGGGCTGGCTGTATACTACAGGGGGCAGGCTGGGCTGGCTGTATACTATAGGGGGCTGGCTATATACTACTGAGGGCTGTCTGGCTATATACTGGGGGGGTCTGTGACCAATGCATTTCCCACCCTCGGCTTGTACTCGAGTCAATAAGTATTCCCAGTTTTTGGTGGTAAAATTAGGGGTCTCAGCTTATACTCGAGTATGTACGGTAGTCAGTAGAAGACTTGTCTTCAATAACAGTAGCAACAGGAGATACAAATGGGGGATTTTGCGTCCTCATTTGTGGCTCATGCTGTGAGAGGAAAGGAGAAACTGGCAAATCGGGCTCCGTACACAGCTATATGGTTTTTAGGACAGAATACATCTACTGGAGCGGACATCCTCATTTTTATCGGCTGATTCCATTTATTTAGGTAAAATTATACACGTGACCCGAGAAATGATGGACGTGTTGGAA
The DNA here is from genome assembly GCF_040894005.1 of Engystomops pustulosus. NCBI lineage: Eukaryota > Metazoa > Chordata > Amphibia > Anura > Leptodactylidae > Engystomops > Engystomops pustulosus. The sequence continues at coordinate 81,479,209 of NC_092418.1, forward strand.
AGTGACAATTTTTAAAAAAAAATATTTATTTAACATTTTATGAAAATAATACAAGAAATGTAATTGGTGACAGACTTTTCAACTGACTATGTTTATACCCATAAAACAAATGAATACAAGAAATTTTGTGATGGATCTTAGAAATGCAATTCCTTCTTCACTCCACTCCTGCTCCATTCCTTCACAACAAACTTATGGTAAGAATTTTTCCTCTGAAATCTGTTGAATTGTGGCAGAACCTACAGCTTCATAGAACTTAGATTTAGGCCAAATTCACATGATGTGTGCTCGCCGTATCGTTGAACAGCAGGCACACGTCAGCACCGGGGAGAGGAAGAGGGGATGAGCGCCCCTCTCCATAGCGATGTATGGCGCATGGTGCCGTATTTCGGAGAAAGATAGGACATGTCCTATCTTTCTCCCGGCAACGGGACGGTACCGCTCCCGTACGGCACAGTGCATCCATTGCCGTCTATGGGGTATGTATATAAGGATATATATACACACGTCGGATGTATATACATCCCCCATTCAGTCGTGTGTATATAGCCTTAGAGTCAGATTACATAGAAGTTCTATTGAGGGGGACGTGAGTCACAGCAGCTAGGTCTCCACCTGCAAATACAGTAAGGTCTGCAAATTAAACATAGAACTTGCAGAGGGGAAAGCTGCTAGAAAATAAAGATTACAAATCTCAGATTGTAAGCTCCTGGAAGCATGGTCCTTACTCCTGTAGTTTCATATGACTATGATGGCAATATATAAAGATTTATAATTATTAAATTACATAATGGCAAGAAGCAGTGGCACTCGTTGCATACACACACTGTGACTAGTAAAAGTTTGTTAAAAGGTGTAGTATGTGTCCAATACACAGCTGCTAAAGCCGCCCTGTCCAACCAAGTGGTACAGTGCACCAACAACAGTTTAAATAATGGAGATAAATTACTTTTCTGCTGTTATATCTAGTAGAAAACCAAATATTTAATTTTTATTTTTACATAAAAAGTTGCATTCTTTTGCGGCCCTACATCCAGCTTTTGCCTAGATCCTTCTGCAGCACAGCAATTTCTTAAAACGTATGCAAAAAAACCACATTACTTGTTGATCAAATCTTTACCAGCTTTTAGCAGACATAAAATTGTCTTCCAGGCACATGAAGGGGGCAGAGCTGCATCTAATTTATTAACAGAAGAGTTCCCCTTAAAACAAAAATCATAGGAACATCTTACTCCAGCGCACAGTACATCAAGACCGACATATAAAACTCCACAATATGGGAATTACATTAGGCATCATATTCTACATATGAGAAGATGCCAAGGATCCTCCTTTAAGAACAAGGAACACGCATGAGCTTTATGCGTGGTTTAACCCTTTTCATGTCACTATATTTCTCCCTTCGTTACCCTCTAAATCTTCATCACCGTTCTCCAAATCATCTTTGAATATTTCTGTAGCTATAGGCTTGCAGTCTTTAATTGCATTGGTGACGCTCTGCAAGTCCCAGTGTCCATGTGTCAAAGCACAGTCCAAAGTGAACGGTCCATCCCGTATACGGCGCACCTTAGTGCAGACCGCAGAGGATCTTAGTTCTAAACCAATTTCATGGATTAATTTTCGGAGATATTGCTGAGTTTCATGCATGCACCGAATCTCTGAAAATGAAAAAAAACAACAACAGGCCTGGTTTATATTGGTTATAATACTGTATTTAAAGATTTGATTTTATCCAATTATCTGGAAAAACAGAAGCAGCTTTCATAATAATAGATTGTTGGGTTAAAAAAACAACAACAAACTATTACAGTATTATTCGGACTATAAGGCGCACTGGAGTATAAGTACAATCACCAAAGGAGTTTTTTTTTTTTATTTGGACCACATTGTGACTGGGTTTAAATTAAACATAATCGGGGCCCCCCTGAGGACGCCACGGCATGTGGCGAAACATGTCGGGGGGGCTAATATGCTAGTTTTTAATTCAGAGGCAGTGGATAGATAGTTTACCTAGGGTGCAAGTAAAATAAATCAGAAATATAGCTAACTAGCTGCAGCATAGATCATCCAGACTACTATATAGAGGATACTGGCAAGAGGTGCTTAACACCGTGGGTTCCTGATACTAAAATCCCCGAGGACAAGACCTGTAGTCCAGGGGGCAGTATAACACAGTGGGTGAAGGAATCCAGTGTAAACTGTACCTAAAAAAGGAAACCGTTACAGCTCTGAAACCCCATGACTCGTGTGTCTATGCACAATACTAGTCCCCTCAAACCAGTCGCAGATGATGAATGCTGCCTGATAAACCTTGATCACCCAGTCAAGGTGTAAACTATAGTCCGTGCACTCTGTAAACTTTTAAACGTATTGTCGGACGAAGTTGATCCATATTTTACTAAATATCAATAAAAGTTATATTTTAAGTGACTAATGGGTTCACGTGTCCCAATAGGACATCTTTTTGTGTTACACTGGAGTATAAGATGCACCATCAATAAATGCCTCCTAAAACGTCTAGGTTCATATATAAGGCGCACCGGAGTATAAGGCGCACCTGATTATAAGGATGAATGACCAGCAGGTGGCAGACCTCTGCACAGTTCAAGGCAGCTGTTATCTGTAAGTACGGTTCATATATAAGGCGCACCTTTGATTTCTGATAAAATCAAAGGATTTTTAGTGCGCCTTATAGTCCGAAAAATATGGTGTGTATATATATATATATTTTAAACCCCTACGGGACTCAGCCTATTTTGGCCTTTAGGACGTGGCCCCATTTTTTCAAATCTGCCCTGTGTCTCTATAAGTGCTTATAGCTTTGTAACGCTATGAGATATCTATGGGGTTTTGAGACTGTTTTCACGTGACACATTGTACTTGAAATTAGTTAAAAAATTTGGATGATATCTTTTGTTTGTTTAGTTAATTAAAAAATGAAATTTGGCAAAAATTTGGAAAGATTCTTTATTTTTAAAGTTCTAAATTCTCTACTTTTGATGCAGATAGTCATAGCACCCAAATAAATTCATAACTTACATTTCCCAAATGTCTGCTTTATGTTGGATGTTTTTTAAGATTCAACATATTTTACTAGAATGTTATGAGGCTCAGAATTTAGGTACCATTTTTTGAATTTTTGGGAAAACACCAAAACCTGTATTTAGACGGACCTGCTCAACTTTTAATTGACTGTGAGAGGCCTAAATAATAGCTAGTTCGTTCATGAGCCGTTGCCAGAAGTGGGACGTTATAGCACGTCCCGATGCGGGAAGTATCTACCCGCAGGTACGTACTTTAACGTCCTGGTGCGTGTAGGGGTTAAAGGGAACCTGTCACCACATTTTTCACAAATAAAACTAGAGGCAGGTTCCTGTAGAACCCTATTCACTAACTGATACCCTTCTTTTAGCTCAAAATTGTATCCCTCAGATCTCCATAAAATCTCATTTATAATTTTGTCTGGTATCCAGGGATATCTATAGCGATTAAGGGCTGTATGGCCTCCTCAGGCTGAATCCAGCAGCTCCTCCTGCCTTCTCAGCATGCAGCACTTCATGTCATGTGACCACGGTGACGTCTTCACAGGTTCTTTAGACTGCTAACAGTAGAAAACTTAGTCCCAAGCATGAATCTGATCACATGAAATCACAGCATGCATTTCTACTTCTACAGTTATCTAATGATAGGAGACTAAAGGACCTTAGATGAGGTCACCTTGGTCACATGACATGAAATGCTAAATGCTGGTTTCTTCCCGAGAAGCCCACAGCCCCCTTACTTGCTATAGATATCCCTGGATACCAGGCAAGATTATAAATGAGATTTTATGGGGATCTGAGGGAAACAATTTTAAGCTAAAAGAAGGCTATCCGTAAGTTAATATGGCCCTATGGGAACCTGTCACTAACTGTATTTTTGATAAATGTGGTCACAGGTTCCCTTTAAATGGGTATTCTAGAACTGAAATAATCTTCACGCTTTCAGGAGATACCTGACCAATATCAAATAGTCTGTTGTTCATCACCTCGCGCCTCTGGAGATCTGCTGTTTAACCCCTTAACGCTGAAGCCACTTTTCACCTTCCTGACACGGCCCATTTTTACAAATCTGCCCTGTGTCACTATAAGTGGTTATAACTTCGGAACGCTTTAACATATCCAAGTGATTTTAAAATTGTTTTCTCGTGACACTTTGTACTTCATGTTAGTTGAAAAATTTTGGTGGTATGTTTTGCATTTATTTATGAGAAAATCAGAAAAATTCTTGATTTTCGAACTTCAAAATGTTCTACTTTTTCCATACATAGTCATAACCGCAAAAATACTTAATAACTAACATTCACCGAATGTCTATTTTATGTGGACATGGTTTTTTATGCATACTCTAATTTTTGTAGGATGTTATGGGCCTTTGAACGTTAGGTGCGATTTTTCACATTTTCATAAAAAATGCAAAATCCCGCTATTGAGGGACCTGCTCAGGTTTCAAATCACTTTGAGAGGCCTAAATAAAAGTAATACCCCATAAATTACCCCATTATAGAAACTACAACCCTCAAAGTACGTAAAACAACTTTTATGAAGTTTGTTAACCCTATAATTGTTTTACAGGGGTTAAAACAAAATCGGATGCAATTTTGAAAGTAAAATTTTTTTGGCTAAATGAATGTGTTTTTCAAAAAATTTTTAGTGGATAAAATACCAAAACGCTCCACAAAATTTAATACCCAATCCCTCCCGTGTATAACAATACCCCATATGTGGTGGTAACCTGCTGTATGGGCACACGCCAGGGCATTGAGGGGGGAGCTGTGCCATTCAGACCAGATTATGCATTGTCACTTTTTATTGGCTATACAATCTTTATTTTTTTGGCAATTTGGACATACATGGGCTTATTTTTTGCGACATGAGATGCACTTTACAAATACTTCATTTTAGTGGGTCATTAGCTTATTGATGAGATTTTATTAACTCTTGAATGTAGGGGTGAAAAGAAAATTGTCAATTTTGGTTAACTGTCTTTTGGTATTTTTTGGGGGTCTTACATCGTTCACTAAAAATACTATATTATCTTTATTCTACAGATCACTACGATTACGGTGATACCTCATTTATATAGCTTTTCATTTATTTTTACAATTTTACTGGATAAAAACTAATATAGAGGAAATCTCATTTGTTTTTGCATCACCATCTTTTCGGAGACGTAACTTTAATATTTTTTTGGTTGACAGAGCTAGTTTAGGGCTTATTTTTTACATTTTGAGTTGTTCTTTTCAGTGGTACTATTTTGGCGCACATAAATTTTTTTTGATCACTTTTTAGAACATTTTTGTGTAGAGATTTTATGAAAAATGTACATTTTTGGCGAGTTTTTCGGGTTTTATTTTTACGGCGTTCAACGAGCGGGTCCAATAATGTTTCTGAGGTATTGTACGGATTGTTACGGACGCGGCGATACCAAATATGTGGGGTTTTGGGCGATTTTGTGGTTGTTTTTTTACTTTATTGCATGTGTATAGGGAATATTTGTGTTTAGGGGACATTAACTTTATTTAATTATTTATTTTTATTAAAAAATGTTTTAATGTAATTTTTTAATTTACTTAAAAAAAGGTTAGCTTGAACAAGCGATCCACTGATCACTTGTTCAAGCTCTTCTTCACATTACACAGTGTAATACAGATGTATTACACTGTGTAATGTAACACACTGAGCACAGAGGTTATCTGAGATTAAAAAACAAAACAAAAACCTAATGGCCAGGCTGGGGTTGGCTTTAAAAAAAATAAATAAATAAACGTGCCCTCCGGCACAGATTATGTCCCACGTCATGGTCCGTCTGCTCCATGCCCCTGTAAACAAACAGGGCACGGAAGCTGCGCTGGGGGAGCTTCCGGCTGGCCAACCATTCTCATCCGACACCATATCCCAGCGCCCTGCAATGCTGAAAGATAGTGACGGATGGAAGTCCGGCTGACCAGAATCTCCCTTTCTCTGGATTGATGGGGATCCCATAGTTAGACCTTTACTGATCAGCACATTATCCCCATTCTTGGTACAACCCATTTAATTAATGGTGTGATTGCTCTCCTTTCTTCTATGTTATGTCTATTGTGTCCACCTTTACTTGATGGGACAACCATATTAGAGTTCTTACCTAATGAAAAGTTGGGAGGGTTGAACTCAATACATCGCAAGCCAAGCACAAGAGGCGGGGATTTCATCATGGGACAGAGTTTACCTTTTACTGCCATCTCATATGCCTCCTGACTCTTTAGATCAACATGACTGTGTCTGAAAAATATATAAAAAGAGTTTAAGAGATATTTAAAAAAAAAGCTAGGAAACCGCAACTGACTTTTCGGACCGTTGAGGGGTACACAAACACTTCCAGAAAGCAGGGGCAGGAAGAGAGTTAGAGTTGTCCACACAACCTCCGGATATGGAAGAACAATAAATCACAACCCTAAACGTCTGAAAGACCCATTTCACTAGCCTCAGTGAAACAGAACCTTATCAAACCAATAAACTGCCACCAGCTCTCATTTAATATAAGCCCAGACACCCATAGAAGGGTTCTAGGGACCCTCCTATCCGATATCAGGTCCAAAACCATGGAGGAGTTCTAGCTTCTCCATGGGAAGGCATAGGGTCAGTATTCTGGTCTCATCAGATCCGGGCGAATCCCTGGATCACATTGATACCAGACATGACCCATTTAACATATTCCTATTCAGAGATATTTATATCTGTGTCAAAGACTGTCTAATTAGGTTCTAGCACAGGTATGCGTTATCCTGGCTATACCGATGCCAAAACTGTATCTGGCCTTGGGCCGAGATGGACCATAACTCCATGAATGGGATATTAATATTTCCTTTGCCTCTTGTCTAAAAAGTAAATGTTGTATAACATACACATTTTACAACTACCAGTTAAACCATTGAGAATATTGTAATCTAAAAACTCAACGACAGAAAGCTAAGTTAACCGTACTACACACAGTTACTTATGTACAAGACAAGAAATAGTTAAAAATATTACCACATGTAATATCACATACATTAGTAGTGCTTTTTGGTTGGCTCCCTGAATCATGGCCAAAACCCGCTCAAGTCTATCTCTTGTAATGTGTTCTGTGGGAAGAGAATAAAAAAAGTTAATAATACAGGTGGCCCCCAACTTAAGGACACTGGAATTACAGATGACGCCTCTGCCCACTGTGACCACTGGTGAAGCTCTCTAGATGCTTTACTTTATTGATAATCCTGGTTCCCATGGCAGCACATAATTGTGAAAATTCTATTGTCACAGGGACAAAATTACATTTTGTCTAGTATTTCAATTATAAAATAAACCTGTTCCTACTTGCATACAAATTCAACTTAAGAACCAACCTAAATAACCTATCCTGTATGTAACCCGAGGACTGTCTACATTTTCAATATCCCAGAATATGATCTATATATTATTTTATGTTAAAATGATCATGTATCATGTGTCAAATTAGAAAATCTATTTTCCCTACATAAAGACCAAAAGGTCTAAAAGTCAAATATAGGTCTGTACTTTTGCCCTCTTTGAGAGGCATGTAACCCTTGGGAAAAAAAAAATGAAAAGGGCCGAGTTTTATCTTTTTTTTACTGCCCTTATCACGAAAGGTATTTTTTTTTTTCATTTTTACATTAACAGAGATATATATGGGCTTGTTTTCTGTGGGACCAATTGTACTTTTAGTGGCATCAATGAATATTCTATACAATGTACTGGGAAAGAAAATTCAAAGTGGGGTTAAGTGCTCTCCAAATGACACTTCCCCATTATTCTTCTGGTTTGTACAATCACAGGGATACCAACTTTATATAGGTTTTAGTAGATTTTGTTTTTAAATTAAAATCTTTTGTGGTTATGGTACTGTGCTTGCTAATTTCTGACACTCCCTTACAACTGAATGAAATGGCAGGACACATGCTTGATATGTCGCTCCATCAAGTAGTGATAATGAGACTCCTGTTCTCCAGATTGCTGAACATCCCAGCAACCAGACCCCTTCACCATCATTCTTGCGGAAGGGTATAATTTAAATAGTTGGAACATCCTCTTTAATGTCCGTTTCCCTAAAACTCTGATCTAATAGCTAAATATTATATTAAGGAAATGGATTATGACCAGTTCTTTAATATAATAGGAGTTAAACATCTGCATCCCTTTATAAGGAAGAAAACCTGATAACAAGCATGTATGGATAGTGGGTAATACCTCCTGCTGCCATGAACTAAGCCTAATGCAGTCTGCATCCTGTGCAAAGGCCTGAACACCTGTACTCTGCTTCATGTACCGGAGCATTACAATACAATTGTGTCACTTGCAGACTGAAATACTCACTATATGTCGTCTTCTCAATAACTTTTCCCTCATCTGAAAAGTCATCTGTGGCCTTACCAAACATACCCGACACAGTGTAATCCTTTGAAATTAAAATAGAGATAAGAGCTGCATATGTAATAAATATACACAATATAATATATATATATATATATATATATATATATATATATATATATATATATATATATATATACACACACACACACAATACTGTCAGAATAAATACTAAAATACATAAATTCTAAAAGCTGAAAATAATGGGATTGGTTGGCTTGACTTAAACCTCACTCCGTCCTACCTTGGTGTAATGTTGTTCATACATATCAGTGAGAAGTTTGTTACCACTACCGATTCCAAGCACTAGATAAGACAGAGAAAGTATTAATTAGCTTTAATTAAGCTTTTATGCATTTTGTGTGTTATGCTCTTTGCCATTACTCTGCAAATATTTAGTTCTAATGAAAGCACACAAGGAACCAAGCAGCCTGGTGGAGCTGTCAGACATAGGACGGCTAACCTTTCAGCTATCTGTATAACTTTCCTATGTCTGGCATCTGTAAGAGCTGGTGGTGCTGACCAGAGCTGTACTGGGTCTAATTAGACCCAGCATCTGATTAACTCTTTAAACCCTGGCGGTCACGTGACTGGAGAGTCTATAGAGCCCACAACAGTGCCAGCTCTGCTCCTTCGTTCATAGCACTTCTTCAGCACAGTGCTTTAAGGAGCGGAGAAGGAGTAATAAACCCCATCTCCCCAAGGCCAGGTTCCGCAGGAACAGTGGAAAACTGCAGCAACGTCTGAAGACGACGCTGCAGTCTCCGGACCTGCACTCGCTGAGGTCTAAAGTCAGTGGGCGGTCCAAGACAGGTTAAAGGACATGTGTCTTTTTTCAACCATATAAACTATGTAACTATCAATTTACACAGTTTTTGAAAAGCAAGTCATCTTTTAAGCAAATCATACACTTGAGAAAACTATTGACCAACAAGTTTGCTTTGATATAATTTCAGTTCCTTGCACATGGCCAGAAATTGCTATTATTTCCCTCCTCCAAGCCCTGCTTGATATGGAAGTGGTGTAAGGAGTGTGACTGGGCCGTGTCACAGGCCATAAACCAAATTATAGAATTATTACAAGTTATATGCAGGACCTGGTGCAGAATTTCCTGTCAACGCAGCCGTACGTCTGATTTATTGGGAGGCCAGAGCCTCTTCATATATCTGGAACAGGAGAGGTGGGGTACTATCACGTATTGGCATTCCAGCGCATTATAAATCTCCCACAGTGTTTGTACAAGAGGACTGACATTTATAAGAGTAATATGATTAAAATGCTATGATGTCTTTATACCCAAACGAGAGGAGAATCTTCTCTATAACTCGGTCATCCAAAAGTAGTTGCAGAAGGGTCATATAGAAATGTTAGAAGCAAGCACTCCTGTTGGTGTGAATAAAGCATTTGGAGATAAATCTTAATCTTACTGTAAGCTAGGACTGTTCCTCCATCTCTGTCGTAGAGCTCCTATTCAAACCACTACCCTTTCATCTCCATAGACTTCTATTGTGATATGTTATGTTATGTAACATGCCACCACAAAGACTTTCAGCCTGTCTTGCTCAGGCAAAATGGGATTTAGGAGAGATTTCGAAATGAAAGCAAGTTTAGCAGAAAGCAGGAAAAGAGCCAGATAGGCAAGAACAACCAGCTTGTAACAATGTTTCTTATTTTTACCTGTACTACAACTCACCAAAGACTCCTGAAGACTTTATATCCAGTCTGTGGCCCGCACCAATCTTCATGTAAGTGTAGGATGGTCCTTTAACTGTAAATTCATGTAACATAAACACAACATAGCTCATGTATGTAACATAAATGTACTCTGATCAATACTTAAAAATTAGAGGATGGAAGTTACAGCTTGGTACAAACCCAGTTTGTGATCGGCCAGGACAGGAACAGAGGTGACAACTTTGGTTAGTTCTGTTGCACTGCTGCTCTCATTACTTTGTGGTAAGAAGAGGATCTTCTGCCGAGGTGGTGGCTGCTGAAGGGAGTTCAGCTCTGGTTGATGAGACTAAAGGTTACTCCTGCATACAGCTACTCATACATAAAGAGATTCAAATCTTAAATATGCCATCCTGAAAAGGTGGAAGTACCTTGTAATAGTTTAATCTCTATTGTGTCCCGTACAGACTTCCATTTCATCCCAGGAGGTTTATAAACGGCAAAAATCCCATGTAACAATCGGAACGCTGAAGAGGCAGAAAGCGCCATGGCTGTGCTTCTAATTACATCAACTACTAAAAATAAAAACACAGTTCTGCTTTTCAATCCATATTTAAATTACTGATAGGCCAGCAAAAGCCTAGCTACAACTAAACAGATAGCTTAAATGGATTGGCCACCTTAATTCATGTTTTTTGTGATATGTGTGGAATTAGGTAACTCATTAATACACATCAATGAAATGTTCTGCGCTACTTTCTTGAGATGTAAAGCCCCCGGTTCAGAAATGTCTTACACCTCATAAGCTGCCATGTGTGTCCATAAAAAGGCAGAACATGGGCGGTCATGTGATCCTAATTTTCCATGACAATCGGACCTAGAAAGACCATAAGCTTGTTTTCATGAATACTGTAATAAGGTCCTGGCATGGCGATTGGTAAATTATGTCATATCTTGTCCCCCACACTAACACATTTAACATCAAGTGACCAACCTCTTTAATTGTTGGTTATATTTATGAAATTACTTTTTCCAATTACTTTATTTTGTACCATAGAAAATGCTAGTTGTTAACAGAGAAAAAGAAAAAACAATTTGCCTGGCGTCTAGCATTTAGACAAGACACCGGCTGCTGGTTACCGATCGTATGCGTTTCCACAGAAATATATGTCATCAGGTCATGTCACGGACCCATGCGCTTTGATTTAGTTTCTAAATGGAGTTGAAGCACTAACGTGTGACAGCACCCGAAGACTGCCAAAATTGCTCTCTGTGATATAACAAGAGAGGAACCTGTGTAACTTCACCTAAGATGAGCCAGTTTTTAGCAGGAAGCAATATTCAAGCTTCTTATAGAATGCCAACAAGCAGCGATCTAGTAAACTGTGAGGGATTAATACACAAACTATATTGGAATATTGTAGAATGTTTTATGACAAATAATCTCAATTATTTTCTGAAAGTGGACAAGGCATATAGCTGATCTATTGCACAAAAATCATTAATTCCCTTAACTGTTGGGGACACAATGGGGTTGTTCATAATATGATGAAACTATGCCCTTTGATGCCACCAAAACATTAGAAAGCTCCAGCCTCCCGATGTATTGGGCAGACGTCTGAGCTGGCTTACAAGTCACGACTGGTTAGTCTCACAGAGAGCAATTAGAGCTGTGTGATATAACGAGCCGTGCACCTGAGTGACATCACATGATCAGGGACTGACGTTTACCCACAAGAAATAAACAATGACACTTTCTATAGAATGACAGCAAGAAGAGATCTAAATGAGTGGATGAATGGATACAGAAAGTATATTGGAAAGTTGTATAACTTTTCATTATACAAACAATATCAATTATTTGCTGAAAGTGAAAGTCCAAATAGAAAAAAAAATCCAGCGCAGGACTGAATGTGACCTCTCTGACACAGTAAGCTGTGACCTACAGAGGACGACCCTGATGTATCTCTATCACCCTCCTCCATGATGGATACACAGGGCACATCATACTCACTTGCATCATACACTCACACCCATGCCAAAGTCTCCACCATAAATGTCCCCCCAGTCACCATGCCGCCCATGGAAGCAGCCATTAGCTTCCGCTTTCACTAAGGTTACCTAGGAACCAATGGGAATACGACATCCGGTGTGACGTTATACAGCCCCGCCCACTTGGCTCTTCCCACGTGACAGCGCGAGAACGTCCTCCATAGCAGAAACATCTCGCGTTGGCTATCGGAGGCGGAGCTTCAGCTTACGGGGGTGGGACCATGGGAAGCTCTGTCAGAAGCAAAACAACTGAAAGGGGCGTGGCGTGGACGGGTCAGCAAGGCGGGAGGCAGTAGTTGGTTGACGTAAATGACAGTGGGCGTGGCTCGGTAGCGGCGCGGCGGTTAGGCGGGACGGGAAAAAGTTGCATAGGGCAGAGGTCGCCGCGCATGTCTTTTCCGTTGCCCGGCTGAGACATGGAGAGGAAAGTGCTGGCACTGCAGGCGAGGAAGAAGCGGGCGAAAGCCAAGAAAATCCTCCGGAAACCGGCAGACGCTGCTCAGAAGCGCCGCTCGGTGCCGGAGCCGCCTGCAGCGGAGGAGCCGGCGGAGGACGAAGAGGAGGAGGAGATCCTGGGCAGCGATGACGAGGAGCAGGAGGACCCGTACGATTACTGTAAGGGCGGCTATCACCGGGTACAGATCGGGGACCTGTTCAACAACCGCTACCACGTGATCCGCAAGCTGGGCTGGGGCCACTTCTCCACCGTGTGGCTGTGCTGGGACGTCCAGGCCAAGCACTTCGTGGCGCTGAAGGTGGTGAAGAGCGCGGAGCACTACACGGAGACGGCCCTGGACGAGATCCGGCTGCTCCGCACCGTGCGGGACACCGACCCCAGCGACAGCGGCCGGGACAGGGTGGTGCAGCTACTGGACGACTTCAAGATCTCCGGGGCCAATGGCTCGCACGTGTGCATGGTGTTCGAGGTGCTGGGCCATCACCTGCTCAAGTGGATCATCAAGTCCAACTACCAGGGGCTGCCCCTGCAGTGTGTGAAGAACATCATCCGCCAGGTGCTGCAGGGCCTGGACTACCTGCACAGCAAGTGCAAGATCATCCACACCGACCTGAAGCCGGAGAACATCCTGCTGTGCGTGGACGAGTCCTACATCCGCAGGCTGGCCTGTGACGCCACGCAATGGCTGCGCTCCGGTGGCCCACCACCCTCCGGATCTGTGGTGAGTACAGCGCCACCGCCCAAACCCTCCACCAAACTGACCAAGAACAAGAAGAAGAAGCTGAAGAAGAAGCAGAAGCGGCAGGCGGAAATGCTGGAGAAACGAGTGCAGGAGATCGTGGGGATGGAGGTAGAGGAGGAAGACAATGATCAACCCCAAGAGCGGGAAGATTCCCCTCCGCTAGACAAGGAACCAGAGCCTGCTGTAAATGGACTTCCATCAGAGACCTCTTCGGAGAGTCTTACTAATGCCACCTCCTTGTCGCCCAGCGTTCCCTGTGCAGATCCAATAGATGATGGCAATGACCCTGCAACTCCAGACCCAGCACCCATCACTCAGCCACCAGAGCCGGGTGAGGTAGAGAACTGCCCGCAGCCAGTAGAAGAAACTCCTGCCGCAAAAGATGACAACGAGGCTGATCCTAAACAGTCTGCTTCTGATTTTCTATTAAATCCTCTTGACCCCCAAAATGCTGACAAAATTAACGTCAAAGTTGCAGACCTGGGAAATGCATGCTGGGTGCACAAGCACTTCACCGAGGACATTCAGACGAGGCAGTACCGATCCCTGGAGGTTCTGGTTGGGGCGGGATACAGCACCCCAGCAGACATCTGGAGCACAGCCTGCATGGCGTTTGAGTTGGCCACAGGAGATTACTTGTTTGAGCCTCACTCGGGCGAGGACTACTCCCGCGATGAAGACCACATTGCACTCATCATTGAGCTTTTGGGCCCGATTCCACGCAAAATCATTGCAGCCGGGAAACACTCCAAGGAGTTCTTCACCAAGAAAGGCGACCTGAAACATATTTCCAAGCTGAAGCCCTGGGGTCTGGCTGACGTCCTGAAAGAAAAGTATGAGTGGTCTGAAGAGGAAGCGGCCTGCTTTACTGACTTTTTACTGCCCATGTTGGAATTGGTTTCTGAGAAGCGGGCGACCGCAGCACAATGTCTCAGTCATCCTTGGCTGCAGTCTTAGAGGCTTAAGTGGACTATCCTGTTCAGTTTTAAAGGGCTATCCTTCAACTTGCAACCAGCAGAACCGTTCATAAGGCAGACTCTGAACTCTTTTCTATGGTCCTATTCCTTAGATGAGCGAATGGCAGTGATGTTACAGGATAACGAGGCCATTCATTTGGCTTCTTTTATGGGGAAGTTTAGTCCCATCCAGACCTCAAAGTCTAATGACCTGAACTGACAGCAGTGTAGATCCTATAATGCTGCTAGTGCGGGTCATTCAACTAGAGGAGACCTTAGGCTCATCGCTGTAGTCCGGGGTGTTCGTTCACTTCTAAAATAAGCAGAGTAGGAAATTAGTAGTTTCCAATTCCTCACCGACCTAACCTCCAAAACTAAGGGGGGGGGGGGGTGCATATAATGATATATACAAATGTTGCAATGACCACTGCAAGCTTCCGGGACTCTATTGAGGACTTTGCTGCATAAGTTTTCAGTCAGATCCACCATGGTTATATTCTTTTTACCTATACTTTTGATATGTTACATGTTTATCCCTGTTTCAAAGGTTTGTGCCCTTTCTTTTGAAGGTTCTTTTATTTGTTTTTGTCCAAAGTCCTGGAACTTTATTGTGCGTTGAGAGAATTCAGCCATTCAGCGCGTCGCACGTGTTCCAAATCCAGTTCATGACAAGTTCCTTCTTTTTGACCATATTTTAATGTGATGTGACATTGTAAGAATTTAAGGAATAAAATACTGTTGCCCTTGAAAATGGACTAAATTAGGCTGAGTTGTGTATAGTTACAAAACTTATGAAAATAGTATGTTTCCATTGTACTAGTTTAGCCAAGCAGACTACTATTTTGTATTGGTGCTATCCACACGCAATAACTTGCAGACTGGTAGAACCCCCTATTAATTATAATATCTGGTTTCCGGTGACTAGAGCAGCTGATTTCTGCTATGGTACTGATGGAGATGGCTGAGCACATTGCTTGGCTACTTCCATCAGTTCCAAAATTGGTGCACTGTGTTTTGCTTGATCTGCCACGCTATTGATCTGAAATACCATTCTCCTGATCCGTGAGGGTCCCACTGCTGCTCTTTAAAGAGAACCTGTCACCAGAGAGCTTTTTTTCCCCTGGGGACTGTGAAAAACATGGTTTTATAAAAATGTTGGAGGAGATCTATCAGAAGTGTCTGAGGTAAAACTGTTCTAGTTGCCCATGAAAAACAATCAGAGCTCAGTTCTAATTCTATAAACCTCTGTGGGGAAATGAAAACTGAGCTCTGGTTTATTGTCATGGACAACTAAAACCATTCTGCCCTCAGAAACTTTTGATAAAACTCCCCCAGTGTATTTGGTTCTAGAAATATGAATGGGTAAATTTTACCTGGTTCCCTGCCAGTATCTGCAGCCAAGTCCCGGGGAGTGAGGGGCTACTCATTATTGTGCTCATCAATATTCACCCCAACCCCCTCTATTCCCCCCTTCCCTTCTTGATGTTTGCTTATTGCACAAGCAAACTTTGCGTTTGCGTGGTGAGCATTGTACCTCTGACATGCAAAGTAAGCAGTGAGGTGGAGACACTGCCTTGTAACAATTAGTAGGGAATGACACATGCGCAGTGAATAATGAGATGCATCGAGCCGCCTCACTGCATGTCAGGGGTACAAAGTTCACCACGCAAACACTAGGTTTGCTATTTACTATACAGTGTCTATAGCAGCGGTGGCGAACCTGTGGCACGGGTGCCAGAGGTGACACTCAGAGCCCTTCCTGTGGGCACCCAGCACAGAATTTAGCAGATAGGACTCGAGGCTTCCTCCTGCAGTCCAAGACAGCCCAGGACGCACAAACGCTCAGCGCTATTTTTAATTGACACCTATTTGGCTGCCAGGACTACAGGAGGAGCGAGAAGGTGTGGACAGAGAAAGATTATAATTGGAGCTCCTGCTTTGGCTCCCCTGATTCTTCCTTTTCAGGGTACACTGCAGGGAAGCTACAATCCAAATGTCTCCTGCTTTCTATTGTATTGGTGCCCTCAGGACGCCAATATGATTGAAACTTGTGATACAGCAGGGATCAATAGGTTGCTGGTCAAATTGTCTTGTTGGCACTTTGCGACATAAAAGTGGGTTTTGGTTGTAGTTTGGGCACTCTGTATCTAAAAGGTTCACCATCACTGGTCTATAGGAACCTGTTGCCATTGAAAAATAGCCCTCTGGTGACAGGTTCTTATATTCTCTATTCAGGCAGTTACATTTAAAGGGGCTGTTTAGTTAACTTGTGATCCTGCTGCAGCTTCTGATAAGAGGTCTTGTTCCCTCTAACCAAAAAGCAGCACAGCACATGGCATAGCCTTAGGATAAGCAATATCGGATCAGAGAAAATCTGACAACTTTGCCAGCATCGTAAGCTTGGAAGACCCTTGTGATGATGTCCTTTACATAGTTAAAGCGGTGCTCTTAGAGGCAAGCTATTCACGGAGTCCTTCTCCAGGTATGTGATGTTTTTGCAGGAAGCTGATGTTATAATATCCACCAATTTATAATGGATGTGTCATCTCTCCAGCATGTTTTTCAGTAGATACTCCTATTTCTACAAAATCTTTTCTCAAAATTCAGTTTTCTGGAAATCAATAAAGGACCAATCACACTGTCTGGGATGGGATTGCTGCTTCAAATTGATATGATGCAAGGAGTCCCTTCGCTGCTACACAGCATCACCTATATTTTAATACGTTGAAGAAAAGGACTCTGCATAGTCTTTGATCATGGCCCGATAACACTGGGTGTTAGGTTGTTCAACTACTTCTGGTTTTGGAAAACTGACAAACACAACAGGTATAAATCTTTCTAGTATATAGAGGTATATACAGGATGGAAATGTATAATGGAAAGACTTGCACTTGATCTGTGTGTTCTACCACTCAAGGCTTTGGCTCACAGTAAACCTGCAGCCAGTATGCCACAGATCTCATGCAGACATATATCAGCTAGTCTAAACTACTCATCCGCATGTACAGATGGCACATGGAGGACACATGTGCAATATCTTTATTTTTCACATTCCCACCAATACCTGAAGAAGTATCAAAATAGTCTATTGATACAATACTTTCAAGAAAAGGAAAAAAGTATTGTCTGGATTCAATGTTTATGGTGTGGTGGGTAGAGGGTGGCTAGCGGCACATCCTTTACATATAGCAAATGGAGGAAATCTGATACCATGATTTACCTACCTGAACTTCTATGTCTAGAAATAAGCAATTAAGGCTGAGGTGCCCTGGGGCGCCTTCTCTCATCCTTCCCGCTTTAGCTACATCACTCCTGGGTCCTGAGGTCTCTGCCATAGCACTTCAGCCTCATTTGCATATTCTAATGTGAAGTTTTGACATGAAAGGAAAAGCCGGACAATAAAACCAAGAGTATGGGGCATGACAGCCCTACACAATGTAGCACTTTGGGTGGGTAAATCACGGTGACTTGCCAAGAAATGTAATGTAATATTTCTCACCAGTATTGGTAATACTACCAAACAGAAGGAAAGAAGATATTTATCAGGACTTTGCAAAAGGGATACATGACTGTACCATTGTTGAGAAAGTAGAATTGCAAAACTGGTAATATTTCTGGACGCAGAATTTTCAGTCTGTGACATCCCTTACTATTTTTTTTTTGGAGTGTGAAAATAAGTTACTATAATATTTCTACCTAAAGCTAAAAATGGAACCGAGCAAATTTTCATATCTTCATGACAGGAATGTTCGATCCTTGTGAGAGTAAGTTCCAGTCGTAGCTCAATTTACTTGGCAAATTGTGACAAGTCAATTAGGTATTAACCCCTTTAAAAGTCGTAAAGCGTATTATTTCTGATACAGTGTCACATCAGAAAAAAAATTGCAGAACGTGGTGTCCAGCTGCTGGGGCTCTGGTCTGAAAAGCTCCATTCCTAGGTGTTACACTGCAGTCAAACATGGACCTTGTTGTCTAAGCCAGGTGCAGAGGGATTGAGCTCCCTCTGCCACCCATCAGCAACAATAGTGGGGTGCTAATGACATCACTGGCAGTGCTCTAAGGGAACCCAGGGCTGCCTGTAGTATCTGACAGGATAATGCACTGTGCTACATAGGTTAGGCTTCCTGGAAGTGTTGCTTGATGTTAAAGGGGGTGCCTTATAAGATAGCTTAGAGGAAATGTTTTCCATATCCCATCCTGGAAAACTATATTTGCATATTTCCCAGAATCCCCTAGTGGAGTATCAATGACTGTAAGTCTACACACCTGCAAGCTTTAATTTTCAAAGTCTCAAAGGAGAGCTCTTACTTCCTTACCCTATGGGGGACATTTATCAGTGCTAGACCATGTGGGGATGAAGGGGAGCAGCTGGCGGTGGAGTGGCCTGACGCATGGGGTTACTGCAAACGTGTTTGCAGGTTTTCACTACAAGCAGGTCCGCTGTGTTGGTGGGGATGGGTGAGGGATGTGTCCCCCACATATCTGTGTATCTATATTATAAATAAAGAGAATAAGCCGTGAGGCTTGAGAGGTTCCTGTCCTTGAGAGAGAAACTGATGCTGGACACATTGTGAATAAAGAACTCTAACTTGTTTTTTGGAAGGCGTGGAGTGCTGCCATTTCTCCTATTTGAATTAACTTTTAGTCTCCGTTCTGGGTAGACAACTGAGTCTAAGTATCAGTGCTGCTGCCTTTTCTTATTTGTATATAGCTTCCCACACCAACCTTGTCTTTGTGATGCATGTGTGGTATCATTGTACAGATGTAGATATACTGCACATATATAATAGGAACTCCATCACCCATCTGTCAGCCAACGTTACCATTGTCCAAAGTATGTAAATAGCTAGCTGAGTAATAGTGATATACTACATATATGTTACCACTACCAGGTGCCAGAGAGAGTTCCCACATATATGCAGAACACCACACTACTGATGTCATGCATTACATAGTCTTATGCACTTATGGCTGTTCCTTCATGTATGAACATACGACCAGTCCTAGAGAACCTTCTATGGTGGAAATGACACAAGTACGGTAGTGTAAATGGTACAATGAGGTTACTATGTCCATCCCCCAGTATAGTCTGTGTATATCATTATGAGTGCAGTAATGTGTAGGCAGACTATTCAGTCTATACAGTGTGAGTGTATACAATGCATAGTCTGTCAATATAGCGATGTATGCAGAGTATATAGTGTCAGTACATGGTGCTCTCATTGTGTTTATACATTTTTCTCCTACACATTCTTTTTCCAGTTCTAGCATAGAGGGGCCCCTGACACTTTATTGTATTTTTCTCTCCATAGTCCACGCTCCTTTGTTATTAATTGTTTCTTAATATACAATATAATGGAAATATTTGAAGGTCTTCCACGTTCAAGTCCCACTCTTGATTTTGGGAAATTACTTCTAGAAACCTCACGTCAGACACCTCTATCTTCAGCTCTATAGTACCTGGAGCTATGCTTTTATTGTCAAGTGTATTCATGTTTTTTAGCCCCTAATGTGCGTTGCAAATATTTGATATGGTTTGTGTAAGGAAAAGTTGTCCAATGTTCCAAGATACTTTGTGTCAATTCCTCATGGTTTTCTAGATCTCTGCTTGCTGTCCTGCTATAAAAACTTCTATTTTAACTTCCAGTGGATAGAAATCTGTCCATGTGATGTGATGGAGGTGCATGTGCACACAGCTCCTATTACTATCTGTGATGATAACGGTTCGTGCACCTGCATGTCCATCAGATCACATGGACATATTATATCCACTGGAAGTAAACAAAGAAGCTTCCTATAGAATGACAGCAAGCAGAGATTTAGAAAACTACGTGGAATTTATATAGCAAGTATATTGGAAAATTGGATAACTTTGCGTTACACAAACTATATCAACTATTTGCTGAAAGTGGACAACCCCTTTAATTTAAAGGCAGTTTCTCTTGAATGGCCTCCTGGTCCATCTCCACAGACTGCATGCAGTATTTATCAACCTTGTTAACCATGCAACAAAGAAAGATTATAGCGGAATCAGAAGTGTCTGAGAGCAGAATTGCTCCAATTGCCCGTAGCAACCAATCAGAGCTCATCTTTCATTTTCCCACAGCTGTTTATAAAATTAAAGCTGATCTCTGATTGGTTTCCATAGGCAACTAGAACAGTTCTGATAAATTTCCCCCAAATATTTAGTTTTGTGAATCCAAACCTTGTTGTAGCCACAACATTTACACGTACAGTTGTGAGAAGTAATATGTATGCCCAGCCAAAGTTCAAACCTCAACCTTACTCGAATGACTACAACCTCAGCACCTGCAATGGCTGGGGTGGATGGTACTGTGCTGCTATCCCAACAATGACAATCCATTCCAATATGGTGATGTCTGCAGCATTTAGGATTTAATATCTATATCGTCCTCAAGATCGTGCTGGCACTTCCGGGCAGTTTATAGTTTCCTCTGTCACTCCCCTGGCCCCTTCAGCGCAATTGTGGGGTGCCAGAGAATTGCCATGGCAGCTGGAGGTCTGACAAAGACTGGGCCTAATAGAAGTACTGCAATGTATTGTATGAGGGATCAAGGTAAGTCCCCTAGTGGGACAGTAAACAAAAGTTATGTAAACAAAACTAAAAATGTTAGTGCTCTACTCTGAAAAAAAGAGTCCTCATCTAGAAGCTTCAAAAAGAGCGATCTCACCCACTACTTAAAGGGTTGAAAAGTGAAGATTTCCTTGGTTATTCCTCCTGTTTCTCTATCCGTTTCCTGTGCTGGATCCTATTGAAGACCTTGCTCCACTCTCCTGCTCGCGGTCACTGAGGCAAAGTGTAAAAAATAGTTTTATTCTTGCATACTGCTGCAGACAATTTTAAAAGACACCAAAAGCTCCTTGCCACACCTAGGTTTCACCCTCACCCATTGCCGGCCCATAGGGGGCATATATCCGACGTATATATGTCCCCCAACGGCTGTCTGAATGCAGCCTTATTCTGTACAAGATTCATATATTTATCAGGTGCTGGATGATAAAGTAATTTAGGACTGTCTGGTCGTACTTTGCACCCCCTATTAGTTGGCTTACTTTACTCCGTAAAACTAGGACAAAATTCTGTCTGGTCAACCATATTTATATGGTGCACAAACCTTTTTGGGGTGATGCTACGCCCCCTTTTCATAGGCCATGCCCCTTGCTGAATTAGTCATAGGACAGAAAACTGTCTAAAACCCTTTATAAATGTGGCGCAGACAGTTTTTTTTTGTGGAAACTATGACAGATTTTCTCGTGGACAGGTGAATAAATCCTGCCTGTCTTTATCTAATACTGTATCCTGAATACAAGGTTATTTACCTACTAATATGAACAAGTTAGAACAAGCTCATACAATATTTGATCTTGTGAGATCGAAGAACCAATTGTTTGTACATGTTACCAAGGGTAAGACTGTGCACCTGAGTCTCTGTTTATGACCTTTACTGTCCTATATGGAGTCACGTATTTCTTATATCTATCACATATATAAGTCTACACACAACTTAGGACAAAACACGGCATGGCTGAAGGTTGTATTGTCTTGGTGAAGCTGATAAAATTGACATCATTCAATTGTCTCCAGTGAAAATTGACGTTGGGCATTGTACTGTTGCTCCAACACATTTCTACATTACTTCCTGTAGATTTTCCATGTGTTCTTTAGCCGTGTGACGGGTTCTGCAGCCAAAGTCACTGGGTAAACTAATTACAGTACTAAACTAATAAACTGAATAGAAACGTGTGTATACCCAAAGCATACAAATATTTATGTTCTATATAAAGCCAGCTTTCATTTCTGTATTCATACCACGGATCTTTAGAATTTCAAATGACTTTGCTTCAATTTCCATTAGTTTAATGTGTTTAATTAAATAGATCTAATTAGTCTTGATTGAAGAAGATTATTTAATTTGCCTGGAGGTGCTTAAACTAGTTTAACCCATCCTAGAAGCTTGGAAGACCAAGAGGAACGAATATATAAATTTCTTCAATCTCCTGTAGCTCGGCAACTCGTTAACTATTAATTACATATATTTAGAGAGGGTTTATATTGCTCTTCAGTGTGGTCTGTGTCTGGGTCCTAGGTATAGGTAGGGGCCCAACCTCACATAATGATAGGAAAAAATTATAAAGAAGCCGTACACTAGACCACAGTAACAAAGAAATCAGTTCAAAGGTCAGACCTCCACTTACATCTTCATTTTTAGTAAGGAATATAGGTAGGGAAACAGGTTTTTTCTGGTTGGGGACAGGAAAACTGTCTCCAATACAATCTCAAATAATGCAACATGCAACCCCTCTTTATACTATCCTAACCTGGAATAATACCCAAACTAGTACGTTTTTCCCCAAAAGAAATAGATTCCTAATCTGCTTTGATGTCGTGAAATCAGTAAAAGGAATCTATTTGGCTTAGCTTGTTAGTATGGCTTCTTGTTAGTCAGACATTGATTTAGAGGGAGCTGCCTTATTTACATGAGCATGGGGGCATAGTTTTTTCTTTTCCAACCCTGGAAAACATATTTGTATATGGCTTGTCCAAAATCCCAAGTAGATCATAAAGGGGTATTCCAGTGAGATGTAGCAGATCTGTGTGTCTAATAGGCATCTAATGGATTTCATGATCTATTTACACCCCAATGTTTGCCCTTTTGCAAAATTTAGAACTAGAGAAACATTTTTAAATAAATATGACAAAACATAAAAATTTGGAATCCCCACAAGGCTGGGGCTATGTGGCAATTTTGTACAAGGCTCTTGTAGTGTGGTCAATGATTGCTGTGTTGCCCTGTGATTCCTTTTTCAGGTGAGGGAGGATGCGGCAAAGAAAATCAATAATGATAATTGGTGTGACCAGCTTTTCCCCAAAAAAGTGCAAATTCTTTTAGGTACATGTATTCAAAGCTTTTTCAGGTATTCAGGCTCATTCCACACATCACACCACAGGCCTTCTGTCTATTTAGGCTTTGTCTCTTTATCTAGACTCACACAGACTTGGTAGTGTTGAGATCAAGGCTCTGGGTGGCCTTATCATCACCTCTTATTGCTTTATAGGCCAGTTGCACACGAGCAAGTTCAGTCTGAGAAAAACGCTCTGTGTGCTGACAGGAACCTTGTATCGTTGGACAGGGGAGGCTGGACCCAGAGCACTGTTTAGGGGAAGTCGTCATGACATTGCATGGAGGGCAGAGTACTGTAGTTAGGGAAGGTGGAGCAATGGGAACAGTTGCTGCCCCACCCAACATATTGGTGGTTTTTATAAGTCGTATGTTGTGTGGATATTGGGAAAATTATTGAGGGAATATTGGGGGGGGGGGGGGGAGATTGTCTGGGGTTGTTTGAAGTTGTAGGCAGCAATGGTGGGTTAAGGAGTACTTGGTATTTGTGAGGCTATGGAAAAGGGGCGAACAGGGTGGCCTGTTCAACCAAAATCCTTTAAAGGTGGTCTTTGGACTCCTGCTCAGTGGTGTCCCAGAGAGTGGTGGAAATAAAAAAAAAAAAAAAAAAAATATATATATATATATATATATATGATATTTTTAGCCATCTGTGGGGTTAAAAGGTGCCTCCGAACCCGTAGCAGCAGTGTTGGGAGTAATGGCGCTATTGGCTGCAGATTGGCAGTGATGGCTTTTATAGCTCCAAGATTTATTTATATATATGTGTCAAACAGTTATTTATGCTATTTGTTAGGTTTGTTGATAAAATGGCTTCTGTGGCGAAAATCATCTTATGAAAATATCCATGCTGGTTTGTTTAGTACCGTATTTTTCTGGTGATAAGGCGCACTGGACTATAAGGCGCATTCTCAATAAAGGCCAGGTACCATGGATAATTTCATATATAAGGCGCACCGGACTATAAGGCGCAGGGTTAGGAGGAGGTCCGGGGGCGTGGTCTGAAAGCCAGCGACAACCAGCGACCTTCCACAAACCCGGCAACCCGGCAAGGTTGAGGTAAGAGGTCACACAGGGAGATGGGGAAGGGGGTCAGGTGGAGGAGGGCAGCAGACCCTACTTACATAGGTCCCAGCTACCGGAGACAGCAGATCTCCAGCGGGAACTGCAGACCACGCGGCAAAAGTTGGTTCACGCTATTGCGCCTGTTGTTCGTGCCGCGTGGTCTGCAGTTCCTGCTGGAGATCTGATGTCTCCGGTAGCGGGAACCTATGTAAGTAGGGTCCGCTGCCCTCCTCCAGTCCTCCGGACTATAAGGCGCACTTTGGATTTCTAAGGAAATCTTAGGTTTTTATGTGCGCCTTATAGTCCGGAAAATGCGGTATTCAAAAGGTTGGAGGGATGTTAAAAAGTGGAGGCCACAGAAGCCATTTAGGTGACAGGAAAGTGAGAGAAAATATGGGACAGAGCAGCTTGACATTGCCAAAGTCATGCCGCTGACATTCTGAGTACAATCCAGTTATATAAGGTTCAGTCCGGGAAATCACGCCAGTGCACAAAGCTTTTTTTCTCAGACTGAGCCTTTCACTGGAGACAATTGAATGAGGTTCTGTAGGATTCATGGTCAGGAAATCTTCAGGGTCAAAATGTGCCTCTATTCACTTTCATTAGAAGTTGTAGGGCAATACAGAAATTCTTAGTAGTGCAGCAGAAGACATGTATTAGTTTATGTGTTAACAGGGGTTAACATATATAAAATAGCTTTTCTGACACTAGTGCTGACACTACCAAATAGTAAATGTATAAATAACCCAGTAGATTTTCCTGGGACACATATTAAATAACTTATGAATTAAGTCCCCCAGACAATATATTTGCATGAAAGATAGAAAGAGACACAGGCGGCGCCCCTAGTGCAATAGGTAACTTTAGTTTGGTGAGATAGATAATGTATCTGCTCACCTGGAGACACCTTGTGTCTTATGCGTATAGAGTGGAAATTCGTAGTTTTGGTAGCTTCCTTGGTGGTCGTTAGTAGGGTGTGCTGCGTCCTCCCGGAGTCCGGTACAGGATTGTGCCGGATATGGAATTCCGTATATGTAGAGTTTAGAAAAAACCCGGGTTGGTGCAGGATGCGCTGCCCAATTCAGTCCAACAGAGGTGATGTATTTCAAGGTATAGGTTTATTGTTATGATAGAGGGACTACGCGTTTCGGGGGTGAGCTACCCCCTTCATCAGGTCCAAGATAAATACTAGGTAAAAGTGGTACATAGAAAATGCTTATGTGTAAGATGTGAGATGCTCTCTCACGTTAAAATGAAAAGTTCATAACATAATTACTAAGTTAAATATAATGATACAAAAATGCATATAAATATAAATATAAATATAAACATAAATGGGAAGTATGAATTGAGAAGTAGATAAAAATATAATATAAAATAAAAATACATGTTTATAGAAGAAATAAAAAAGGTGGTAATTGGTATGGGTGATTATAATTGGGTAAGTAGATGCATAAATAAATTACTGAATTAGTTCATAGATGAGAGGGATAAATAAATTAATGAATTGGGGATGGAAGATAGCTATGTTTGGATGTGAGGGATAAGATATGGGCAGGTTTGGTGAATGGGGGGGGATGATGTAGTGGGTGTAAAGGAGTAGTAAAATGTAAAATGTAAGATGATGGAATGTAGCATGGACAATTACCTTATGCGCCAGAGTGGGTGGGAGATCCGAGGATTAGTACAATCGGCTGTGGATTATAGACATAAGTGTAAGTTCAGGTGTGGACTTGTATGGCTTCAGGTAGGGTTATGTGGATGGGGAGTACTTACTTGGTCTTGGAGTGACCTGCGGTGATGTCTGGCTCAGAAGTGAGCGTCCCTGCTGACGGGAGCTCTCTTATGCGCGCCAGATCAATAGTGAAACTGCGCGCATGCGCAGTGGGCGCTTCGGCTGGGACGGGAGATGACCGCGCAGGCGCAGTTGGAAATAGGGTTGTAGCCGTGAAAAATGTAAATCGGCTAGGGGGATGAGATTGAATGGTGAATTGTGTGGCCGTGATAGTAGGTAGCTTATTGTGCCGTGTGCACAATAAGTTTATGCAAATGTGGATGTCTGCTGTTGAATTGAATTGTTATTTTATGATGTAAGAAGAATGGGTAATGTTAGGTGCAGAACTTTGGGCTGAAAGGAGGTGTTAGGTATTAAAATTGGATGAATGTGTGAGTGTGTGTGGCTATGAGGGGTATAGTAGTATAAGTATACAGTAGTGTGTGGCTACTGTATAGGTATACAGTAGTGTGTGGCTATGAGGGGTACAGGGGTACAGGGGTACAGTAGTTATAGGTATGGGTGGAAGAATGTAAGATTTGTTGGGGGAGGATAAGGAGAAATGGAATGATTATAGAAGTATGTAAGACATTAATATTAGAATTAGGCATTAATATGACAACAAGATTGGTGAAAAAGTACAAACATAAGAAATATATAAAAAACATATATATATATATATAAAACATAAATATAAATATAAAAGTCATAAGACAGTGTTTCAGCGAGTCCATATGATAAGTTATATCATTACTCAGACGCGTTCAATAAGTTCATTCAGGCCGCTGGGGGTAAGGGTATTCAATTTGAAAATCCAAAAGTTTTCTCTGCGAACCAGTTGGTTAAACCGGTCGGGGTGTGTGGTTGGGATCTGTTCTATGGGAATCACTTTTAACAGGGACGGGTCTTTGTTATGATGGGATGTGAAATGGCGAGACACACTATGTAGTAGATATCCGGAGCTAATTTTGCTCCGATGTGTATTCATGCGTTCTCTGAGGCTTTGGATGGTGCGTCCTACGTATTGCATAGAGCATGGGCATTCTAGGACGTAGACGACATGGTCAGAGCCGCAATTGATGAATGAATTGATTTTGAATATTTCTCCAGTGGACAGGGCCTTAAAGTTTTTCGTTTTGTTACACAGGATGTCACAAGTTTTGCACCTATCTTTATTGCATTTGTAGCATCCTTTTAATTCTGGGAAAAGGGAGGGAAGGGGTTTCTTTTTTTCTTTGCGAAGTTTTGTGGGGGCTAGGATGCTTTTGAGGGTGGGGGCCCTTCTGAAGGTGAGGTGTGGTTTGGGTGGAAGTAATTTTGAAATATGTGGGTCTTTTTTGAGAATGTCCCAGTTTTGTTGTAGAGTTTGTCTGATGAGATTGTGGTCTGTTGTGTAGGTAGTAATAAAATTGGACTTGAATGTGGGGGTTTGTTTCTTATTTTGGGAAGGTATCAGACAATCTTTTTGTGTGAGTCGGTTGGTTTTTTGATAGGCATTTTTTAGTAGTTGTAGTGGATAGCCTTTCTCTGTGAACCTGTCTTTAAGAATTTTGGATTGAGCTTGGAAGGTTTTTTGGTCAGTGCAGTTGCGACGGATTCTTTTATATTGACCGTAAGGTACATTTTGTAGCCACTTTTTGTAGTGCGAGCTGGAGAAGTCTAGAAAGCTATTGACATCTACGCTTTTAAAGAAAGTTTTGGTTGTTAGGTGGGAATTTAGTTCATCGGTTTGAATTAGAAGATCCAAAAATTCGATCTGAGTCCGAGATGTATTGGCTGTTAATTGAATTCCCCAAGTGTTTTGGTTGATCTCTGTAACGAAACTCTTGGCTTGGGTTTCTGTGCCCTTCCAGATGATGAAAAGATCATCTATATATCTTTTAAAGAAATGAATTCGGTGACTGTAGTTAGTGTTGCCTGTTATGTGAATTTGTTCAAAGCGGCCCATAAAAATATTTGCATAACTAGGTGCAAATCTCGTCCCCATAGCTGTTCCCTTAATCTGTGAGTAGATGTCGTTTTGGAAGGCGAAGGTATTGTGTTCCAGAATGAATTGAATACTGTTTTTAAAATGAAATGGATCTGTGCTGGGGGTATTGAAGAGTCTGTGAGAAGGGTTTGTTTTATTGCTTCGATGCCTAAGGTGTGTGAGATGTTCGTGTAGAGTGAGGAGACGTCCATTGTGATGAGAATGAGGTCTGGTTGCCACTGTATGTCTTTGAGTTCAATGATGAGTTGTGCCGAGTCTCTAAGGTAGGTGGGAAGGGTCCGGACGAATTTTTGTAACTGGATGTCTATGTATTCGGAGAGGTTGGATGTAACTGAATTAATTCCTGATATTATTGGACGACCGGGTGGTTTGGTGGGGTTTTTATGGATTTTGGGTAGATAATAGAAGAGGGCCGTGCGTGGATTTCTGGGGATGATGTACTGTTTTTCTTTCTTCGTTAAAATCCCTTGTTCGGATGCCTGGTTGACCAATGTAGATAAGAGGCTGAGATGTTCTTGTTTTGGATCGTGGGACAGTTTCTGGTAGTACTTGGTGTCTGATAATATATGTTGGCTTTCTGAGATGTAATCTGTTTTGTTTAGGATAACTGTACCTCCCCCTTTGTCTGCTGGTTTTATCACTATTGTAGGGTTCTGCATTAATGCTTTCAGGGCCTTTCTTTCTCCAGATTTGAGGTTGTGATGAATGGTTTTTAGTTTGGATCGATCTAGTGTTCTGAAGGTGGTGGAAACTGATGTATAAAAGGTTTCGATATGAGGACCTCGATTATGTATGGGGTTAAACCCTGACCGGGGTTTGAGATTAGTGTGGATATATGGGGTGTTGCTAGTTGGGTTAGTGGTTTCAGCAGTGTTGTTGTGTTGGGGAATTTTGTCTTTGTTAATAGCAAAGTGACGCATTAATGTAAGTTTTCTGATGAAATGATTTAGGTCAAGGAATAAATCGAATTCGTCTGATTTAGAGGATGGGCAGAAGGAAAGACCCTTGTGGAGGAGGTCTATTTCTTGTGTTGTAAGTTCATGGGTAGACAGATTGAAAAGTTTCATTTCTTGTTGTTCATTGGGTCTGGTTATTAGGCTTTCTTTTTGTTTTTGTTTTTGGCGGTGATGTGTTCCTCCCCTCTTTCCTCTGGTCTTTCTTTTCTTTTGGTTCTGGTGGTCATTGGGGTGAAAATTGCAAAGGTCGCTTTTGGGCTCTGTAGAGGTAAAATGAGTGTATCTGTCTCTGTCGATATTCGAGGTGAGTCTCTCAGGGTGTGAGGTAACTCTAAAAAAGAGAGGGAGTTGATGGAATCGGCAGAAGTGAGGGCGTTACTGTCCCTTCTACTTCCCGTAGTTGGGGAGATTATTGTGGTTTGTGTGGTGTTGGATGATGTTTCTTTGTCCTCATTGTATATGGGGGGAGGGGAATGTTCGGTGGTTGGTGTATCCTGTTCATCATATACTGAAAGTTGTGATGTACTGATTGGTGTAGAATCTTCCGTGTTTTTGTCCTCTTTGGGTGTTGTTTGTGATGTGGAGGGTATTTTGCTATCTTTTCTGTACCTATTTGTAGAGGTTTTAGGACTGTTGGAATCGGAGTTTTTTTTATAGTTTTTGTTGATGTATACTCTTTCTTTGTTATGGGGAAATGGGGGTTTCCTTAGAGATTGAATTTCTCTCTGAGAGAGGAGAGGAGGGATATGTTTTGTGGGTGGTTGTTGTTTGTTGAGTGTGTCTCGGGTGACAGATGTGGTATTGTGGGTGGTAGTGGGTGGATTAATCTGGTCTTGTTCGGGTTCCCAGAATCTATGAGCATTATTGGAGTATTCATCTCTATCGCGTCTGAGTTTCTTTGATTTTTTTGAGATAAGGGCGTATTCAAGTGATCTGAGTCTATTGGAAATGGAGGTGTTAAGTTCTGAGAATTTTGGGTGAGTTGAATGTTTATCTAAGGATTGTTTTAGCATGTCTATAGAATGATCTGTTTGTTTTGTAATGGTGGATCTTCTTTCTATGATCCTTTCTATCATGCCTTTCGAACAAGTTTCCATGTATGATTCCCAATTTTTTGAGAACTGAGTGTCGTCTGGAAAGGGGGATTTGAAAGGCATTCTGAGTCCCCGCGGTGTGATACCTTCTTCTAGATATATTTTAAGAAAAGTGATGTCAATGTTATGTTGTATCTCTTTCTTGCACTCGTCTTCTAGAGACAAGAATAGGTTGGTCATGATTTTGGTGAGTGAAAGATTTTCACTCGCTGTATTGGTATGGGTGATTTCTGTTTTTGTGTGAGATAGTTCTCGGATGAGGTTTTCTCGGCTGGTCCATCTGGTGTTATAGTACTCCATTGGCTTTCGGGGCTGCCAGTAGTGTAAAAAATGGAGAGTGTCCCTCTAGAGGGTCTCCAACCGGATCCCCAGGAGAGGCCGGTTTATCCTGAAAGATAGAAAGAGACACAGGCGGCGCCCCTAGTGCAATAGGTAACTTTAGTTTGGTGAGATAGATAATGTATCTGCTCACCTGGAGACACCTTGTGTCTTATGCGTATAGAGTGGAAATTCGTAGTTTTGGTAGCTTCCTTGGTGGTCGTTAGTAGGGTGTGCTGCGTCCTCCCGGAGTCCGGTACAGGATTGTGCCGGATATGGAATTCCGTATATGTAGAGTTTAGAAAAAACCCGGGTTGGTGCAGGATGCGCTGCCCAATTCAGTCCAACAGAGGTGATGTATTTCAAGGTATAGGTTTATTGTTATGATAGAGGGACTACGCGTTTCGGGGGTGAGCTACCCCCTTCATCAGGTCCAAGATAAATACTAGGTAAAAGTGGTACATAGAAAATGCTTATGTGTAAGATGTGAGATGCTCTCTCACGTTAAAATGAAAAGTTCATAACATAATTACTAAGTTAAATATAATGATACAAAAATGCATATAAATATAAATATAAATATAAACATAAATGGGAAGTATGAATTGAGAAGTAGATAAAAATATAATATAAAATAAAAATACATGTTTATAGAAGAAATAAAAAAGGTGGTAATTGGTATGGGTGATTATAATTGGGTAAGTAGATGCATAAATAAATTACTGAATTAGTTCATAGATGAGAGGGATAAATAAATTAATGAATTGGGGATGGAAGATAGCTATGTTTGGATGTGAGGGATAAGATATGGGCAGGTTTGGTGAATGGGGGGGGGATGATGTAGTGGGTGTAAAGGAGTAGTAAAATGTAAAATGTAAGATGATGGAATGTAGCATGGACAATTACCTTATGCGCCAGAGTGGGTGGGAGATCCGAGGATTAGTACAATCGGCTGTGGATTATAGACATAAGTGTAAGTTCAGGTGTGGACTTGTATGGCTTCAGGTAGGGTTATGTGGATGGGGAGTACTTACTTGGTCTTGGAGTGACCTGCGGTGATGTCTGGCTCAGAAGTGAGCGTCCCTGCTGACGGGAGCTCTCTTATGCGCGCCAGATCAATAGTGAAACTGCGCGCATGCGCAGTGGGCGCTTCGGCTGGGACGGGAGATGACCGCGCAGGCGCAGTTGGAAATAGGGTTGTAGCCGTGAAAAATGTAAATCGGCTAGGGGGATGAGATTGAATGGTGAATTGTGTGGCCGTGATAGTAGGTAGCTTATTGTGCCGTGTGCACAATAAGTTTATGCAAATGTGGATGTCTGCTGTTGAATTGAATTGTTATTTTATGATGTAAGAAGAATGGGTAATGTTAGGTGCAGAACTTTGGGCTGAAAGGAGGTGTTAGGTATTAAAATTGGATGAATGTGTGAGTGTGTGTGGCTATGAGGGGTATAGTAGTATAAGTATACAGTAGTGTGTGGCTACTGTATAGGTATACAGTAGTGTGTGGCTATGAGGGGTACAGGGGTACAGGGGTACAGTAGTTATAGGTATGGGTGGAAGAATGTAAGATTTGTTGGGGGAGGATAAGGAGAAATGGAATGATTATAGAAGTATGTAAGACATTAATATTAGAATTAGGCATTAATATGACAACAAGATTGGTGAAAAAGTACAAACATAAGAAATATATAAAAAACATATATATATATATATAAAACATAAATATAAATATAAAAGTCATAAGACAGTGTTTCAGCGAGTCCATATGATAAGTTATATCATTACTCAGACGCGTTCAATAAGTTCATTCAGGCCGCTGGGGGTAAGGGTATTCAATTTGAAAATCCAAAAGTTTTCTCTGCGAACCAGTTGGTTAAACCGGTCGGGGTGTGTGGTTGGGATCTGTTCTATGGGAATCACTTTTAACAGGGACGGGTCTTTGTTATGATGGGATGTGAAATGGCGAGACACACTATGTAGTAGATATCCGGAGCTAATTTTGCTCCGATGTGTATTCATGCGTTCTCTGAGGCTTTGGATGGTGCGTCCTACGTATTGCATAGAGCATGGGCATTCTAGGACGTAGACGACATGGTCAGAGCCGCAATTGATGAATGAATTGATTTTGAATATTTCTCCAGTGGACAGGGCCTTAAAGTTTTTCGTTTTGTTACACAGGATGTCACAAGTTTTGCACCTATCTTTATTGCATTTGTAGCATCCTTTTAATTCTGGGAAAAGGGAGGGAAGGGGTTTCTTTTTTTCTTTGCGAAGTTTTGTGGGGGCTAGGATGCTTTTGAGGGTGGGGGCCCTTCTGAAGGTGAGGTAGCCACAGTAGCCACACACTACTGTATACTTATACTACTATACCCCTCATAGCCACACACACTCACACATTCATCCAATTTTAATACCTAACACCTCCTTTCAGCCCAAAGTTCTGCACCTAACATTACCCATTCTTCTTACATCATAAAATAACAATTCAATTCAACAGCAGACATCCACATTTGCATAAACTTATTGTGCACACGGCACAATAAGCTACCTACTATCACGGCCACACAATTCACCATTCAATCTCATCCCCCTAGCCGATTTACATTTTTCACGGCTACAACCCTATTTCCAACTGCGCCTGCGCGGTCATCTCCCGTCCCAGCCGAAGCGCCCACTGCGCATGCGCGCAGTTTCACTATTGATCTGGCGCGCATAAGAGAGCTCCCGTCAGCAGGGACGCTCACTTCTGAGCCAGACATCACCGCAGGTCACTCCAAGACCAAGTAAGTACTCCCCATCCACATAACCCTACCTGAAGCCATACAAGTCCACACCTGAACTTACACTTATGTCTATAATCCACAGCCGATTGTACTAATCCTCGGATCTCCCACCCACTCTGGCGCATAAGGTAATTGTCCATGCTACATTCCATCATCTTACATTTTACATTTTACTACTCCTTTACACCCACTACATCATCCCCCCCCCATTCACCAAACCTGCCCATATCTTATCCCTCACATCCAAACATAGCTATCTTCCATCCCCAATTCATTAATTTATTTATCCCTCTCATCTATGAACTAATTCAGTAATTTATTTATGCATCTACTTACCCAATTATAATCACCCATACCAATTACCACCTTTTTTATTTCTTCTATAAACATGTATTTTTATTTTATATTATATTTTTATCTACTTCTCAATTCATACTTCCCATTTATGTTTATATTTATATTTATATTTATATGCATTTTTGTATCATTATATTTAACTTAGTAATTATGTTATGAACTTTTCATTTTAACGTGAGAGAGCATCTCACATCTTACACATAAGCATTTTCTATGTACCACTTTTACCTAGTATTTATCTTGGACCTGATGAAGGGGGTAGCTCACCCCCGAAACGCGTAGTCCCTCTATCATAACAATAAACCTATACCTTGAAATACATCACCTCTGTTGGACTGAATTGGGCAGCGCATCCTGCACCAACCCGGGTTTTTTCTAAACTCTACATATACGGAATATATTTGCATGCACAGACTGAAAATGCTTAGCAGATCAAAGTTTAAGAAGGGTAGCAGGGTAGTTTAATCACTTTAAGGGATAAAGAGAGGATTTTGATTGTTGTTTCTTATTTCCATTCTTGTTTCATTTATTCTGCCAACAATTTTCAACAATCCATATGAGGACAGCACATTGTTCCTTCCTACCAATGGACTTTTTCCATTTTCTGTTTCTGTTTTATTCCCCTCCCCACCTTCCATAACTTTTTATTTTTCCATGTACAGAGCTGTATGATGGCTTATTTTCTGCACAATAAATAGATTGTCCTAGTAGCAGCATTTTTTATACCTTGCCTTGCACATGAAAGACGAAGATACCAATTGTATATACGATAGGTTTTATATGGATTTAATATATTTGAAAAATGTAGAAGTTTAGTTGGTAATACATGTAGATTTGCCATCTTATGACTACTTTTAATCTATAAAACAAATTTTATACTGAAAATGTTAGCTGTATTTTCAGATTATATGTAGTCTTGTTTCATTTAACCGTTTCCATACATTCCAGCATCTTAAAAAATATTCCGTCCTTTGCTGTACAGCAACAGCTATTTCCCTCATGTCCAGAAATGTGACTACATCCTTCTCCAGCGCAGCACAATCTGTGTGTAATCTGAAGCCTCAGGTCAGCACCCGTCCTAAATGTGTAGCAATAATCTGCAGGCCAGGCTACCAATCACAGCACTGGCGCCAGCTGCTGCTCTAGGATTTCAGATGATGCCCTGGTTTCTTGTTGTCCTTTTTTAACACACTCATTTCTGCCACCTGGTGGCTAAAAGTGGGAACAGTTGGAATACGTTTAAAATACATTTTGCCTTTTTGTGTTTTTGTGTTGCAGAAATTTCTATGATAGCCAAATAACACTTGAAAATAATTATTTTTTAATAACACATTGTTGAGTATTTTTCCTCAGAATCTGTTATTCTGCATTGTCAGATAAGTGTGCATGCACTGACATACTGCACCACTTGAGGTCAGTGTAAGCTAAACTGCAACATAATAGTTACAAGTTTTTTGTATGTATTAGTTTTAAAAACAATGGGGGAAATATATCATTGGATATGATTTGTGCAACGGTAATGGTCGCTGTGCAACTCGGGGGATACCATGAAGCAGTAATCATAAAAATTAATTGCATCAATTTGCAACCTTTGCAAGATGTAGGCACACAATATTTAGGCATGGAAAAAGAATTTAGCCAGGCACATGGAAGAGACCGGGCCCCATAGCAGACTTCTGAATGGAAAATCCAAAAGGGGGTATCAATCAACCCAAAGGCACCATAGCCAGGAGATTAAAATTTAACTTTTATTAGTAATATATTAATAGAGTAACAAACAAAAAAGGATTATGTCGAGACCTAAAAACACAGGAAAGCCACCAATGTAGTGTAATGATTCAGCTAGAACTGGTCTTCCCGGGTAGCCAGACTAGCAACCGAATCTGGACAAATATAGTGGTGGACCTGCAAAGTGCAGTAACTCAAAATTGAGTAGGGAAGATCGCGGTGGGAGATGTGCGTGTGCTGTGGCTATTGCTCCACAATAGAGTTTGGACCACTGAAAATGCTAGTCGCATCCTATCCCTAAAGTAACAGGGTTTACTCTCATTCAAATGATCCAGGAGGTTGTAGCTGTTATATGTCAATTAATAAATGCAGAAACAATCCTGCATAGGGCCAGGTACAGTGGTCTAGATGACATGCTCAGGTAAGGTAGCCTGGAAAACACGTCTTGAATTGAAGTGTCGACCCACGGGGACAGTAGGTAGCTACAGTGGCTTGATATAGCATGCATCAACACCTATGCCGACTTGTGGTGTCAGCAGAGGTGTAAAAGATGCAGTCAAAGACACAGCTGTCAGCAGGTCAGGCTATCAGATGTCAGCCGTGACATCACACTTTTCTGGAGTGACACACACAGATTTTAGTTTTGTGCTCCTACTGCAACACATGCACACCCCACCCCCTCCTAGTCTGCCCACGATTCTAGTCTAAAGTACTCAAAGTCATACACATAGTTGGTGGATCTTGCTATTTAAAACTTATTGCCGGAAGCCCCCAACATGTTTCGCCGTTCACAGGGCTTGTCATTTTAAGGGCGTGTGAGGAATGCTAACATGGCGATGACATATGGACAGAAAACAACAGACTATGGGTCTGTGGTTTTTGGCCCAAGAGCTTGATGCTTGTCTACATTATACCTAAATTATGCATTTTTATCACACAGTGATTTTTAATTAGTCCAACTCCTGCTGATCTCATTGTGACATACAATCACTTCCTTTTTTAGAGGGGTATTCTGGCCCCTTGAATTTTTTCCCCCAAAACCTTACAATGGTTTACAATAATAAACTTAGCAATAACTTGCCCATTGATCCCCCTTGCCCCTGTAGGTAGCCAAATAATCTTAGTATTCTTGTTTCCAGTGAGGTTTCAACTTGGACTGAGATCATCTCAATAGCTATTGCTGGCCATTATTAATTTTGTAAATTTGAACTTATTCAAATCCACATCCGCCACCTTATTGATCGAACGGGTGCGTGGTATT
Source organism: Engystomops pustulosus (assembly GCF_040894005.1). Classification (NCBI taxonomy): domain Eukaryota; kingdom Metazoa; phylum Chordata; class Amphibia; order Anura; family Leptodactylidae; genus Engystomops; species Engystomops pustulosus. The sequence goes on from NC_092418.1 coordinate 81,515,785, forward strand.
CCTGAATAGACCATCCTGAGACAATATACACGGTGGGCGCCAGGTGTGTCACCCAGTATTTACTCTAAGGGTGCAGCTCCGTCATTAATGGATCAGACAATTAGAAAGCTGGCGCTGATCTCTGGCTTGTGTTCCTTTTAGCTTTTATCTCTACCCAGCAGAGAACATCACTGAGGCATTCTCCCTTGGTACAGCAGCCCTTGGACTGAACTCAAATTGTGGAGATTCCTGTTTCCTGTGTTCACTCCATTTTGTGGGTTTCTGTCTAGAACAGAGAGAACAATCTATCTAATTGTCATTCCCACAAAAAAAAAACATAAGGAGCAAGTCCTTCAAAAATGGCACAGCAATTAAATGGCCATTACATAATAAACAAACTAAATAACCTGAATTTTTCAAGCAAATCCATGTGCAGGATATCCCAAGATACCAGTATCAATCAATAGATATGTCACTTATACAGTCATGGCCATAAGTTTTGAGAATGACACAAATGTTATATTTTCACATGATCTTTTGCCCTTTGTTTTTTATGTGTGTTTGGCAGATGTTTTTATCACATACAGAAATACAAGTGCAATCATATTATGAGTAACAAAAGCTTTTATTGACAGTTACAATGAGTTAATACAGCAGGTCAATATTTGCAGTGTTGACTCTTCTTCTTCAGGACCTCTGCAATTCTCCCTGGCAGCTCTCAATCACCTTCTGGACCAAATCGTGACTGATAGCCGTCCATTCCTGCACAATCAATGCTTGCATTGTGTCATAATTTGTTGGTTTTTGTTTGTCCACCCGTCTCTTGATGGGTGTTTCCAGGCCATGGACCCAAAATCTCTATGTTTTGTTCCCTGAGCCATTTAGTTATCACCTTTGCAGTGTGTGAGTGCATTCATATTCCCTAATAGACAGTGTAGAAAGGAGAACATATAATGGATTAGCCATGCAATCCATCCACAACCCCCCCAAAAATGTAAAAATAAAAATGGTCAATCAAGTTGCTAAAAGCTTTATTTTAACATGTTGGCATCATAATTGATTTTCAAGACAGCTTGGATATTTCTAAACGCTATAAAAATCCAACCAACAAGGAGATTATTTTTCTCACAAACTCATCTACTGTCAATGTTACTTGTATATTAGTCAATAATATAGATACACTGTGGGAGATTTATAAATAGTGTCTTAGGTAAAACCTTTCTAGTTTCCCATGGCGACTAATCAGAGATCAGCTGTTATTTTATAAACAGCTGTTGAAAAGTGAAAGCTGAGCTCCGATTGGTTGCCATGGGCAAATACAACAGTTCTGCTCTCAGACACTTCTGATACATCTTTCCCAGTAACTAATTTTTTGTTCTATTTATCCCAAAAATTAATATAGGTATCACAGCCCTACACATGGTGTATGAGTTGACATTTAGTTGACCAAAATCATCATCAGGAAAGGTGCCAGCTTATGTTTGAAATTGTCATTCCGGCAAATTTTTGTAAATCCAACTAAAAGTCAGTTTTCCTGGGAAATTTGGATTGGAAACTAAAACGGCTGGACAATTCAATAAATCACATCCATTATATATGTTTCCACACGTATATATATAAACATGTACCTTATTCTCCTTTGATAGCTTCATCCTTTCCCTGTTGTCACCATGCTGCAGACAGCACAATAGAAAGTAGCAGAAGTAGCAGGAATGCTGATTCACTTGATGAATATTCAGGGATTATGATTATTAAGGCAGCAAAGGCACATGGGCAATTTATGTAATAGAGAAGCCAGCCACCTGTTTTTTTTTAGAAAATGTTAGTGTTGGGAGTTGGGGATTGTTCTGTATGTTTGTGATGTTAAAACTTTGAAAACTCTCAATAAAAATGTATTTGATAAAAAAAGAAAATGTTAGTGTAAAATTATATTATATTAGTTTAATTTTGGCCTCTATTCTTTTCAGTCAGGGTGGGTGTGGTTGGGTTTTGTATATATGTTATATTTATGTGTAATGATGGTACAATGGTAAACTTCTGTTTATGTTAAATGAATAAAATTTATAAATGTATCATATTAAATAAATAATATAAATGTAATACACATATTAAATGGTGCACTAAAATGTAAATTTTTTCCTGCAGATAAGAAGCCCTCATGCATCTAAGTAAATGGAAAAATAAAAAAGTGATATCTTTTGGAATGAGGGGAGTAGAAAACCTGAAGTGTCTTAGAATTACATAATGCTCATTCAAACTAGTGGGTTGTCCTCCACAGAAGCAAATGTCCTATTTAACTGATCTCCACTTGCTCCTATGCAAAGGACTATACATCATTAACCCAGAATGACCTAATAGGTTTATAGAAATAAAAAAATTATGTACATTATTTAACGGGGATAATCTTTCTCATCAATAATATGAAAATTGCAGATCATTCCTTTGACATTAGTGTAAAATGTAGGAGAAGGAAAATACATCAATACTTGCAGTTGGCCCTTTGATTTCTAGTAAAGTTGTAAAACAAAGAACATGGTTTCTGCCTCTTCTTTGAATTACAGAAAAAAGCAATAGTCACTCAGATATTTTTACATTCCAGGACAGAGAAAGGTGGGGTTAGGCAGAAAACAGTGAGAGCATCAGTAAATAATTGATCCAAATTAATGAGCAATAAACGAGACATCTCCTCAGCCAGGAGTATTTACGGGAAGTATCATCTATTTTTCATGTGCCTGTGTTTCTCCTCCCGCTGTGCCATTTTTATAGCTTGGATATTGCCAGCGGTTTCGGGCTCAGTGCCATCCTAAATGCAGACAGGCGCTGCTTGTTCTTTCTCCTCTCTGTTATTGACTTGTGTCCGTTGTATTTTAGTATATATTTAGTCACGTCAACGATTCTGTTGATATTGATAATATCATGTGTTACTAAGTGTGCGAGAAATTGCCTTGTCCCAAAATGGCACATGAACTATTCTGAAATGTCTAAAGAAATATGCAGTTGATTTCTTCCATTCTACCATTCAAGATTAAATTATATTTGCACTTTTCTTGGATTTCACAAAATGATAGGGCTTCTTCCAGTTCAATGTAGGCTCCATTGGTTTGTTGGTTAGAGGAAGTTAGTTGTATGGTAATTCATTGCTGGTAATCTGTGTCATAGGTGCTCCCTCAACCCATGCCTTGGGTTGCGAGCTCACCTGTGCCCCTCTCCGTGCTTTAGCGTGGTTCCAGCTCCACTTACCTGTCTTCATTCCTGTTCCGGCTTCGGCAGTCATGCGTGCCTTACCCGTCTCCTAGGGCGCTTGCGCGACGTCTCCCAAAGATTTAAAGGGCAACGCACCGTTGATTAGTGTTGGCCATTCCCAGAATCCCTTATAACCCATCCGCTCCCTGCACACCCTGCCAGATCTTTGTGCCTCGTTGCCATTGAGAAAGCTTGTTTCTGATGCCCTGTGCTGATATTGGGATTTCCTGTTGTGACCCCGGTTCCATCCCTGACTTCTATCCCATGCTGGCTGTCTTGACTTTCCGCTATGTCCAAGACTCTGTTTCTGTGCTACCTTGACCTCCTGCCTGTCCCTAACCACGATCTTGCCTTACGACTTTGTACTTCGCTTTGGCCGCCACCACGGACAAAGTCACGTCTGTGGAGCAACCTGGTGGTACCCTGCCGCAGCAAGTTCAACCCACTTTGTGACGGGCTCTGGTGAAAACCGTGTGCCTCTTAGACTCTGCTCCCAGGTGTTTGCTTACGCCATCATCCGCGGTGGTCCAGTGGGTCCACTACCCCTGTAGTAGTGCCCGACAATCTGTACATTGGTTGTATGATAATGGTCTGGTATCTGTACATTTGAGCCAAAAATAAGAATAATTTGCTTTGCTGTGTAATTTAGTGAATCAGGAGGAAAGCAAAAACAAAAGCACAAATGTGAAAAACAATTAAATTGTAACCTTTACTTTAAATATTAAAATGATACCAAGCACCTCAAGGTAGCTTCATAAAACACCAGGTTCCCTGTACATTACTTCTCCAAGCATGCACAGTAATTGGTACACATAGACAGGTAAATTGAAACGGTCTTACCCCATCAGTCATGTGAGCAAGCCAGTTATCATTGAGGGTAGTCGCCTTGGAATTATGACCCTAGACACCCCTAGGGTATCCCAAGCCCCCAAAAGCAATAACGACTCCTGATCCCTTACAAGTGCAGTCTCAGCATTCGCCCTAGAGAATTGCCCTAGTAGCCTCTATATATTTGTCACATGCCCTGATGCATTTTGTCATAGGACTCTTCAGAGGGAATTAATATTGGACTCATCAGCCCAGTTACTGGCTGGGAAGCTGTTGGCTCCATTATGAGCTCAACAGGCACAAGGTACCACTCAGTGCAGCGAGGTGCATTGAGCGGTACCTAGGGGTGTCTAGGGCCATAATTCTAAGGTGACTCCCGTCAATGATAACTGTCTTGCTCACCGTTTCAATTTACCTTTCTATGTGCACCATGTACTGTGCATACTGGGAGAAGTAATGTACAGCGAACCTGGTGTTTTATGAAAGTGTCTTGAGGTGCTTTGTATCATTTTAATATTTAAAGTAAAGATTATAATTTAATTGTTTTTCACGTTTGTTTTTCACAATGACTGCAACTATGATACCATGACAGTATTCCTAAACTAAATGGAGTTTTGAAGTAGCCAGCAGGCAGCAATGATCACAATGAATTGTACCATAATGCTACAGAATGTTAGAAGTCAAAAATTATAATGAATCAATTTGAGTTGTAGCCATTACATGAAAAAAAAACATCTTGAGCTAAATTTGAAAATTCTTTTTTTTGGCTTAGTATGGTTCCCTCAAAATATTAGTGCTTGACTCTTAGAGCTTCTTTATAAAAAGCTGAGCTTATTTTCATGGAGAGGGATTATTCTCTCACTTAACATCTTTATAAATAAATAATCTGATGGATATCCAGGATGGGTCCCTTGGCTATAGTATTACTTGCTCACCTGAAGTAATATTTACCAAGATATATCTATTTTCATGATACATGTTGTAGAATATCAATAAAGCAATTAATTATTCCTTTAATCTTGTTTTCATGGGAAAAGCTAATTATTAAAGGGCATTCCGCAGCCGGATCTTTAATGGTCTTCACTTTGAGTGTTTGAGATTTGCATTTAACCAATAAGACTCATGTTTTTTTTATTCACTACTGCAACATTATCACAATGCATCAAGTTATTTAATAATAACTTTCATTTAATAATATAATAAACCACAGTCTGAAAAGCAGCTAACCTGCTGAAGAAACATGCTGTAATTTCTTCTATGTTTCTAAAGCAAAATGCAAATGAATACTGTCTTATAATGCTTATTATGACACCAAGTACAAGACAAATACAAAATATGTGTTACAGCCAGTAGTGAATTATAATACAGGTAGCCCCCGGGTTACGTACAAGATGGGTTCCGTAGGTTTTTTCTTAAGTTGAATTTGTATGTAAGTCGGAACTGTATATTTTCTCATTGTAACTCCAGACAGAATTTTATTGGTCTCTGTGACAATTGGATTTTAAAAATGTTGGGTTGTCATAAGAACCAGGGTTAACAATAAAGCTTCATTGCAGACACCTGTGATAACTGTTATAGCTGTTTATTGTAGCCTGGGGGTAAAGTACAGTAAATTACCAACATCCAGAGGTCCTTTTGTAACTAGGGGTCGTCTGTAAGTCGGGTGTTCTTAAGTAGGGGACCGCTTGTATAGGTAATTTGGCCACCCACACCACCCACCAAATTTTATACTGAGAAGGACCTTGACTCATGAAATCCCCACACATCTGTTCCTGCTCTCAGTACACATGTACATAAGAGACATTTCAGCGCCTTTGAAGCGGCCAGAAGGAAAGTATTGTCCATTCTCCAAGAAGCTTGATCCTAGTACCATATGTAGGAAAAAAATGAATCCCAGACTTGAAGGGGGCCATAATATTCATACAGCCCAGGGCCCATGACCATCTTAATCCATCCCTAGTTACAACACGACCATAAAGTATTTATTTGTTGTGGTATGACGAATCCAACTTGGTGACATTACACTATAAAATCTATAAAAATAGAAGCTGGTACCGTAATTAACTTCAACACAACCATAATGTAAACCTAAAATAATAAAACATAAGCAGTAAAGAAAAACAAGCTATACTTCTGCAGTATTAACCCCTTAAGGACGCAGGTTTTTTTGCTCATTTTTTGCTCTCCACCTTCAAAAATCCATAACTTTTACTTTTTTTCCGTGTACAGAGCTGTGTAAAAGCTTATTTTGTGCGTAACAAATTTTACTTCTCCGTGGCGTTATTTATTATTCCATGCTGTGTACTTGGAAGCTGGAAAAAAATTCCAAATGTGGAAGAATTGGAAAAAATGCGTTTGCGCCACATTCTTGTGGGCTGAGTTTATACGACTTTCACTGTGCGCTCCAAATATGTTCAAAGGAGTAAAAAAAAGAAAGGAAACAATGAATGGAACATTGTAACTACTTAACAATGTACAAATACTTGAACGGACAGTACAAGGATCTCTCCAAAGATCTTTTTATACCTAGGCCTGTGACCAGGACAAGAGGGCATCCTCTACACCTAGAGGAGAGGCGATTCTACCATCAACATAGACAAAGGTTCTTTACTGTAAGAGCAGTGAGACTATGGAACTCTCTGCCGCAGGAGGTTGTTATGGAGGACTCTATGTACATGTTCAAGAGAGGCCTGGATGCCTTTCTGGAGAGAAAAAATATCATGGGTTAAGGGGAAAAGACATTTGTTTAATTCTTTAAAGCTGGACTTGATGGACTTAAACTATGATACTAAAACCACAATTTAAAAGTCTGATTAAAATGACGATTTTTAGTAAATTTATATATACTTTTATTTATTTTTTCAAATTATTTCAGTGACCATTTTCTTTCTTTAAAAACCCCAAAAGTGATTTATGATAATTTTAAAATTAACATAAAAAGTAAAAAAGGAACCTAAAAAAATCTGGTTAAAAATTAGGGCATTTTCTTGTGACACCTTCATTTAAAGTGTACATTTTCTTGTCTTCACTTACCTTGGCTATCAGCTAGTTTTATGAAACCACAATCCTTCTACAACTTTTTTGTGCACACCTGATGAATCTCATAGTACCGAACCAAAAAGCATTGTGTATAATAATACAGGCGGTGCCCTACTTAAGGACACCTGACTTACAGATGGCCCCTAGACGTACTCCTCTGCCCCCTGTGACCTCTGGTGAAGTTTTTGAATGCTTTACTATAGTCCCAGACTGCAATGATCAGCTGTAAGGTGTCTGTAATGAAGCTTTATAGATAATTATTGGTCCCATTACAGCAAAAAATTTTGAAACTCCAATTGTCACTGGGGCAAAAAATAATTTTGGTCTGAAACTACAATTTTAAAATATACAGTTTCAACTTACATACAAATTCAACTTAAGAACAAACCTATGGATCTTGTACTTAACCCAGGGACTGCCTGTATATCAGAGCTGTGCAGTTGTTTTAGAGTTTTATGACTTGGTTTGTGCATCTTAACTGAAAAAAAATCAATGTCTTTTGTCATAAATATTACTTTATGTTCTAGATGAATTTGTTCTACGAAATTTTATAATCGTCATATTTTTATTTATTTATTGTCTTCTTTTCTTTCCAACTTTACCGCAAAAATTTAGCTCTTATACCAGGGTGCTTTGCCTGAGACAGTGCCAACACAATGTATCTGCCAGCGGGAGATGGGACCATAGGGAGTATAAGCAGCCAGGAAGGAAGGAAGGAAGGAAGAAAGAAGTGCAGAGAATCAGTGGGAAGCTGATCGGATCACAGCAGAAAGTCTTTGAAGAGAAGACAGGTACAGAGAGAGTTTATAGGAACACACGACTCATTTCGATTAAAGGTCTCTTTTTTTTAGTATGATTCAGTGACAGTGACTATTATGGGTGTGTAGCACTGCTGGAGACAAGTAGGTGAGTTTTTTGCATTTCATTTGTCTTTTCAGATTCTTCTTCTATACTAGAAATAATGACAGTATCATAACTTATATTCTAAAAGTATGAACATTCTTTATATTGTTAGCACAAAAATACAATATAAGCATTCTTGTACAAGTTTAAGGCCATCAAAAAAGTCATAATCTTGAGCTATTGTTTTAAAAAGTCATTTGTAATAAATTTGCAATTTCTTACCAAATTGATTAGGTGTCAATACTTCCTAGTTTGGTTGGAGAATTTGTTATTGGATGTATGAAGGATGTTAATATTGGTTCTAAGTAGTTCTCATTTTTTGCTTTACATAAAATCTACTTTCCTGTGTCATAGGTTATTTTTATATTTTTGCTTTCAACTGTAAAATGACTGTCAGACCGAGCACAAGAAGATGGAGTCGGGAGTTTGTAAATCACACAGAGATAAGATCTGGTTCCGGCTCTCGAGAGAGGTCTCAGTCCAGGGAAAGACATCGACAGAGGCAAGTTTATTCTTCATCTTAATTTTTTTTATTGTATTTGTGTTATTTTATTTATTTATTTTAATTTATTTTTCTTCTATTATTGTCAGTTTTGTAATTTAGACTAATGAATATTCAGACGGTAATTAAGGAACATGCAACTATTATCATATATTTGTTTAAAAAAGAGTATTTCACTTACAAAATCTAAAAATCAGCAGTCAGATCAGAAAAATATTATCAGTAAATATGTAGTAACGAACTTCAGCAGGCCAAGAAAAATGCTCTTAAGTCAATCACATATGGACATACAGATACTTTACTATTAAGTGAACTAGTCTGTATAACCAAAAACCTACATACAGTACCATGGAAAAAGACCATGCAGTTTCTAATGGGCCTGTGGAGGGTGGGGAGTCCATGCTTATGTTGGCTGCATTCTATGTTGTATTAGATTGCAGACATGTAGGGAAGGGTGTTCTTCAACCCAGCATTTGCTACATTAGAAAAAAAAGAACTACTCAAATGGTCCCCATAGTAATTCTCTTTGCAGCCCAATAAATTCTCCTTAACAGAGATCTTTTGCATTGAAGAGGAGCTGATCACACTATACATAGTGTCCTATCTGCAGGCAGCATGTTATAGAGCAGGAGAAACTTAGCAGATTATACATAAAATTCTATCTGATTGTTCATAGTTTCCTATCTGAAGGCAGCATGTTATAGTGCAGGAGGAGCTAAGCAGATGGACTGAAAGTATGGTGGCATATCGGGGTCAATGTGGCTTACCGTCACTTGTATGTGAGACTGTGGATGATAGCTGCATACCTTGATCTACTGGGATATTGTAGATGATTCTGGAGGCACAGTGACTGATTTTTCCACCAGGAGTATTAACGTTGAGGAATTGGAGGCACTATAGTTAACTGCCCATGCATACGGCTATAAAATCAACTACTCTTTAATGAACCTACGAATCTGGATTGGCGCAACTTTGGTATTGCCAAAAGTGTCCAGTGTGCACTAGAATTCTATATTCCATCAATCCCAGGCTCCAACGTAGAACCTGTACCACTGTGCACGTGTGCAAGAAATAACAGGGGAGATCCACCATAGCCTTCTCAGCAATGTGACTGTCAATACACTATTTAAAGACCTGTGAAATGTTCATCTGTGTGCATTTCTCTTATTTAGCTAAGTCCAAGTGGTGGTGATCTGTGATCACCTAGTTACAGACCTGCTCTACTCCCGGTGCGTGAACCTCCAGAGACGCCTTTCCTTTGATCTCTCTCAGGTACAAATGAAGTAGTGAAGGATGAGGATCGCACTCCAGCTTCTTAATGTTAAAAGACTTCAAACTTTATTCTTTCATGGATACAGCAGTTACAATGAGATGCTTAATCTGACGCGTTTCTGACCTTAGCGGTCCTTAGTCATAGATAAAAATAAGCATGGTGAGAGAGACATTTAAACTCTGATGACCGGAAATGGTGAGGTAACACACAGGTGTGTGTGTCTCTAACTCACATCAAATACTAGATATCGGCATTTTAAAATCATCATTTTGTAAAACAAAAACATTAATATGACAGCAACACATATTTCCGGTCATCAGAGTTTAAATGTCTCTCTCACCATGCTTATTTTTATCTATGACTAAGGACCGCTAAGGTCAGAAACGCGTCAGATTAAGCATCTCATTGTAACTGCTGTATCCATGAAAGAATAAAGTTTGAAGTCTTTTAACATTAAGAAGCTGGAGTGCGATCCTCATCCTTCACTACTTCTCTTATTTAGCTAAGCTGTTTCCAGATGACCTGCATTGTTCTACTTTCTTAGTATTAGTAACCTTGCCATACCAGTGTCTGCCAGATCTTGTCTTTTTGGCTTTGCTATTATATTGGGCTTAAAGGGAACCTGTCACCAGGTTTTACCCCACTAAACTATTAGTCCCCTCAGATTAAGTATGATCAATGTTTTCTAGAATTCTCTCTTTTATGTGAAATATCACCCATTTACCTGCAAAAAATCTTCAGCAAAGTCAGGCAAGTGAGACTCTGCTCCCTTAATGAGATGAGTCAAGTTTAGTGGTTGTATTTTCTATAATACCTAGAAACATGCTTTTCGTGTCATACTGAAATGATCATCTCTCATATCATGTCGTGATTATGGTTCTGTAAGCTACAGAACTGGACATTCTGGCAGCTGAAAAATAAGTTGGAACTGGATATTTTTCTGCAGCTTGGATTTCCAACTATATCTTCTTTTCTGTAGCTCACAAAAGAAATGAGCCTGAAAGAAGAGATCCTTTTTTTAATTTTTTTTTATAAAAAGCATGTTTCTATGCACTTCAGAACCAAAGATACGGGCTTCTGCAGTGACACTTCCACTGCAACCACTAAACTTGACTCATCTCATTTGAAATTTAGTTAAGAAGAGTCATATTTTGATAGGAAAATGGGAGAGATTTCACAAAAAGAGGGAATTATAGAAAGGACATTTCATACTGTACCTGGGAAAGGGGGATAGTTTAATGGGGGTAATTAAAGCCCAGTGACAGATTCCCTTTAATGGAAATCTACCATTTGTTTTTATGCATTGTGAACCAAACATACCAAGAGAATGCTGTAGCTACACTGATGCAGAAACATATCTTGTTTAATCCCTGAACTACGTGGTTTTGCTCAAAAAAACAATTATAAAATTAATGACCTTAGAAAAGCTGGGTGCCTACATAAACACATTACACACGGAGCTGAATCTGATCCTGAACCGTCCAGACAGGACTAATCAACCTGAGGTGGATGACTCATCCACAGCAGCTGGGGGATAGTGCAGCGATTGATTACTTCGGTCTGTCAGGGACAACACAGTGATGACATATTCTCGGCTTATGCTGGGTAGGACAAGGTTGGAGCAGTGCATAATTAGGGTAAGGAGAAGCACGGGGGCAGCCACTTCAGCAAAACCACTCAGAGATTAAACAAGATATGTTTCTGCATCAATGTAGCTACAGCATTTTCAATGTAGTTTGGTTCATAATGCATAAAAGCATATGGTAGGTCTGGGGTCTACAATTATTTGTGTTGCTGTAGAGGCTGTCAATTGCTGATGAAGAAAATAATAGAAGATTTCTATGTATTAAAATCTGCATTTATCAGGAGGAGCCATCATGGAGGTCTGCATGGTGAAACATGTAAAGATAATATCTATCTACAAAAATATTCCTCCTGTGCAATAGAGGATTCATAGCAAACCTGTTGTCTCTTCTGACTTTTAGTGTAAATCCTCTTTCATAACATTCTGGAGCAAATGTATTGTGTGTGCTGTTCTTTTGTATTATATTTTGGAAATGCATATGTAAAACTTGGCTTTTTGGATGTTTTCCTTTGTTCTGCAATAAGTTCATTTTACCTATAGAACATTTTTTTTCTGTTACATTTATGACTTATTTAGGAGCATTGGTAGATTTGCAGTTTTTTTTTTTACTTGTCCAGCACAGTTTACAGCAACTGAGATTTCCAGTGTTGCGAATGATTTATCGTTGGAATCCAAAAGTTGACATTGAAAAAAATGTGTACATTTTCAATGAAAGGGATGCAAAAGTCGCACAAAACTCCTCTCCTCTGTGGTTGTAACAAATATATTAGAAGTTTTTTAATTTAAATTAAAAGTTGCAAAAAAGCTCAGATGGCTGAGATGCCAGATTTATCACCTTCCTAAGATAAATGAAACAAGGCCAATCCCCAGCCCTCCAAAAAAAAAAACTGGCGCAAATTTCCTAACTAAGGCTAAATTCACACTGCCTTGAGCCCGCCGCACCGTAGTACGGCGGGCACACGGCAGCGCGGGGAGAGGAGGAGGAGGTGAGCGCAGCTCACCCCCGCCCCTCTCCATAGAAACTAATGGCGCACGGCGCCGTAATACGGGGAAAGATAGGACATGTCCTATCTTTCCCCGGGCTACGGAGCGGTACGGTGCCGCACGTGTGCTGCACCGTACCGCTCCCGTACAGGGCCGTGAGCCCATAGGAGTGTATGGGGGACGTATATCGGCCGTATATACGTCGGCCGTATATATGTCCCCCATACTGTAGTGTGAATGTAGCCTAATGGTGAATGACCCCCAATAATGAATTACTGATAAAATGAATCAGTAATGCTACAGAATTCTAGTATATGGTATCTGGAATTGTTATTCCTTGCACTAAACAAATATAGACATGTTAGGAGAGGTGATCTCAAACATTCTCCTCTCAACCAATGAACTGAACCCCCTTTCCATTCTGGCTGTAACATTTTTTTATCCATACTCCCGGGCAGCATGGTTGCTTAGTGGCTAGCATTACTGCCTTGTAGCGCTGGGGTCCTGGGTTCAAGTCTCAGGGTCAACATCTACAAAGAGTTTGTATGTTGTCTCCATGTTTGCGTGGGAGTCCTCCGGTTTCCTCCCACACTACAAAACATACTGTGAGGTTAATTAGATTGTGAGCCGCGTTGGGGACAGGGACTGATTTGGAAAGTTGAAAAAAACAAAGGTATTCCAGCACTCGAATTCTTCTTTAAAAATAGATGATTTTTATTATGTAAATATTAAAAATCGCAAGGTCACATCTTACATATTTTGTTTGTAAATAGCATATATGTATATACAATGAATTTGTTCTAATGTACAACTGTATACTTTGACTAACAGTGTTTGTATTATAGAAAGCACCTTCGCTGCTAGCACGTAAGGGTTAATTAATTAATTACAAGCTAATTCACCTGGTCATTTTCCTTTTTAAGATGGCAGATCACAGTGATATTCAGATCATGAATCATGACGTAAGCACACTAGTCCGAAATGGAGATCTTCTTGAATGCTATGTAAGATGTGACCTTGCGATTTTTAATATTTACATAATAAAAATCATTTATTTTTAAAGAAGAATTCGAGTGCTGGAATGCCTTTGGTTTTTCAACTTGTACATAGTCATCCGGCAGGACTGCTTTTTCCGTGCACCAGGAGCTGGAGTGGAGTCGGACCCTGTCTACATTGAGAATGCAAAAACGTGAGTGAGCGGTCACTTTCTTGTTTCATTGTTTCCAACTGATTTGGAAAGCTTTGTGCAGCGCTGCGTAATCTGTACGTGCTTTGTAAATAAAGGAATATTATTATTCTCAAACCTTTTACAGCCAATCAACCTCTAACACCATTGACAGTAACATATGGAGTGTGCCTATCTGACATGTAAGGACACCATGTCAGCTTTTTAGTCCAATAAAGATCCGGCAAGGGCTGAGATCTTTACACACGGCAGTGGGACGCATTTGGCCCATTGGACCCTGTGTTTGACAAGTGGGCCCTACACTGAGGGCTGATGCGCATGGTGAGGATTTATGGATGTGTGCTAGCTGTATTTCTTACAACTAATACACATACTCATACATTTCTATGGGCTCATGAACAAGGTTGTGGATTCCACGGCCCTGAGCATGAGGTGACTGCCCAGGTTCCTTAGGCTATGGCCAGTTCCTTAATGGGGTTTCGTATTGATTGGCTATGACAGTCATGTGTTGGAGGTACTTGGAGCTGATTTATAATTGTCAGGGAAGGACTTATATTCAGTGTGTAGAATTGTTGAACTATATGACAATTGGCATCTTTTGAAGTGTCCAAGCAGCTTTTATGACATCCTGGAGTTTTTACAGCCTGATAAACTCGGACCTGAAGGCTGGCCTGTGCAGACCCCAAAGGACACTTGGCCAACCCCCCTCCCGCTTCAGGACCTGGAAACAAAGAACTGTTTAAATATTCCTGGACTCTCCCCCTCATTAACACTTTGTCCAATCCTGAATGACCCTGTGGACTAATTAATCAATGGGAGGTTCTGAAAACTGAACCAAAGATCTTATAAAACAATGTGAGATACAGGAAATAGTGTTCACTCTTTGGGGGCTGCTTGACAAGCTGGGTGCTCCATATTTCTCCCACCTCCAGGGAAACAGGAACTTATTTAATTTGGAAGTTCCTGTTATTTTTACTCCCTTTTTATTTTATAACTGTTTTGCCATGTTGTGTCATTTCATTTTGAAATTCTTTTGTTTTTAACATCTTTTAGAAGCACTGAACAACTTTCTTTTGTATTAAAGACTTCACTTTAATTTTGGTCCCTGTATGCTCCACGAACTCATAGCCTTGTAAAATGTGGTTAGCTATGTGAATGCTAGAGAGCTGAGTGTGCATGTCTAGTGGTGTGACAAGGTGACTGCTTGAGAAGCAAGAGTGGATGTAGAGTGGGATACTTATTGGTCCCAGTATAAATGCAATAAGTGGTGGCAGCGGATCAGATCAGGAGTGCTGGAGCTGTATGAGGTGTGATTTATGCTCAATTTATGTCCCGAGCGAAAGGTGAGCGCAAGTTTGAGTAGGCTAAATGTACCTGTACAGTTGCACCCCAAGTCACGTAACGAGGTGGCGGCGTCCTCTCTGTGACAATAATGTAAGTATTTTTTTTTTAATCCAAGAGTTATCTTTCTTGTATTCTGCCAATTTTATTATTCCATCAAATTACATTCCATTATACTACTATTCATTAACAACTTTTTGCACCTTCTAACTTTGGGACACTTTGACATATTCAGGTGACATGTTGAAAAAAATTGGGTGATCAGTTTTGCATTTATTTATGAATAAAAACAGATATATAAATTCTCTATTTTTGAAATTCAAAATTTTCTACTTTTTAGTCATAACACCAAAATAACTTGATGAAGTAAACTTGGTGAAACAAAATAGCTTCAAAATCCAGCACACAGTTGAGAGGGAATAGTATTACTTGATCTTGCTTTATTGATCCAAGGGTAAAATCACATGCGGAAACATACAGCTAGCGTCACAGACCGACGCATTTCGACACGGCAGTGTCTTTATCAAGGTCCTTGATAAAGACACTGCCGTGTCGAAACGCGTCGGTCTGTGACGCTAGCTGTATGTTTCCGCATGTGATTTTACCCTTGGATCAATAAAGCAAGATCAAGTAATACTATTCCCTCTCAACTGTGTGCTGGATTTTGAAGCTATTTTGTTTCACCAAGTTTACTTCCGCATGGTCAAGCTCCGGACCAGTCCGTGCACCTTAGAGGGAGAGACATCGTCCAAGATTTTGGGGTGCGCTGGGCTTGGGGGCTCATTGCCTTCCGATTTGTTTTACACCAAAATAACTTGATAACTAACATTTACCTAATGTCTGCTTGACGTTGGAATGCTTTTTTATGATGCATCCTCTCATTTTTGTAGGTTGTTAGGACACTTAGAACTTAGAAAAATTAGATTTTTCACATTTTTCGTGCTCAGCTTTCAAGTGATTTTGAGAGGCCTAAATAGCCATAAATTACCCCACTATGGAAACTATACTCTTCAATGTATGTAAAACAACCTTTATTAAGTTGAATAACCCTTTAAGTGTTTCACTGGGGTTAAAAATGGAGGTCCAATTTTGATTTTGTATTTTTCTGGCTAAATGAATGTATTTTTCAAAAATTATACACATTCACATTTACATGGATAAATTATCACTCCTCACCCATCTCCGTCGTCTCCGCTCATTCTATTGACCAAACTATTAGTATCATTTTTGGCATCTTGAAGTTTTCTTATGCTAGGAAAAAAACATGTTCCAACATCTACCTTGAAAAGACAATGAAAGAATACCTAGCACACAAGTAAGAGTTTCATTAAGGAGCTTCTTATATCTCCTCCTTCTGTACAACTAGGGATGTTGTGTATGGCATACATGAATATCCTTGGGATGCTGGCCTCTCATATGGCCTTGCTTCAGTATTGATTACTGTTTCTGTGGAAGGAGGACATCTAGTGGTCATATTTGTTACTACTCTTTTTAAAGTTGTCTGTTTTGTGTACCAGAAATGTAGGAACATTTCATAAGGAATCACAAACTTGGGGTATGTTCACCTGACGGTTGTTGACCTGGATTTCCTCGCAGAAAATGTAAAATAAAATGGTCAAAATCTGCTGTAGCAACCATAGCCAGCATATATGACATTTTGCTCCTTTTTAGATAATTATAGAAAAAAAAATGCATGTTGGTCTACCACTGATTTAGTTTTCGAGGCCTTAAGGTACTAGAAAGGTACAAGAAAAAAAAAAAAATTCTATATTCTATTTATCAATAGAAAAGTTCTATTTAGATTACATATTTCCTGCCAATCAGCTCAATAGCTTCCAGGTCATGTATCTCTCATGTGGGAGCGTCGTACAGAAAATCAACTATGAAGTAAGAAGTAGATTGGTTGTATAAAGTCATGAAGATGAGAGCTCAACACTGAAGTCAAGCTCTCTTGAGAATACTCCCTCTGCTGTAACTGACATGATTTACCAGACTTCAGAAGAGATGTCTATAGTGTCCCTGGGCTCAAGGCCATCAATTACAGTGAAAGAGCAATTCCGTGGCAGGGAGAACTTGACTTCAGTGCTAAGGTCTCTGCCTCCCTGACTTTCTGCCTGTTCTAGTCTAGCAGGTAGCTTCAATGCATTCCCAGTGCAGTAAGCAGTAAGAATAGCATGTTAATATGGAAAGTAATAAAGAAAATTTTCTTTTGCATGGTATCAATTATGTAATATGCCAAATTTTAGCATTGTGCGTACCACCTCTGCCGTGCATTTTCCCCCATTCACATCAAAGGAATTGGAAAATCTCTAAGGAGGTACAGCAGCAAACTCATTTGACCGTGTAGACCAAAGCTTTCAATGGTATTTTGCCTCTTAAAGGGTTATTCCCACAAAGACAATATTCTTAAATATACTCAGGATAACAAAATAACACATTATCTAATTTACTGTTATTAACAAAAATACAGCATTTCACAGGTATAATTCCAACCTGTCTCTATCAGTCTTCAGTTACCTCTGGATCTGACCCTTAATCAGAAGTCTTTGGTTGGGCAGGACAGATTGTTCTCATGTATGATGCTGCACTGAGCTCCTCTCTGCATTCAGTCTCCACCCTTGCATTCCAAGACAAGAGTAAAACTATAGACAGATAAGGTCTTTATCCAGGGGAGGGAGGCACATAGCAGAACTGATAGTGTATGTTATGGCTGTGATAGCAGAGCTGAGAATTTTATGTGTTATTTGCATCTCATGGATCTCATCATCTCTCATTTCTGATCCGTCTCATCTCTTTTTCTATGTATCAGATACAAGTGAATGTTCAGAAGCTAAATCAGAGTGTATATAAACCTGTACCCTGATAATCTAACCACATTGTCAGCACACAGTATCTCACAGCATTAGAGGGATCAGGAAGTGTCTGCTTAGAGAGTTCCTGTCCACACTCTGGAATTTTACACTGACCATCGCTGAGTGATAGTAGCTAAAACAGCAATAAAATTTTGTAAAGTTGTAAAGTTAGTGGTTGACAATTTTCTTTATTGTGTGAACATCACTAGGGATATTTAAATTTGAGAATTTTCTTTCATGGGCATACCCCTTTAATTCTAAAACCACTCTAGGATAGTACATATTTACTTACCAGTAACTAAAAGACCCCTAAGCTTGACATTATTATGTTAGGCAGTGCCCCCTCTTCCTTTTTATTAACTTTGATTCACAGAGTCAGAAATAGCCCCATTAAATGCAGGGGAAATTAGATGAGCTATTGCTTGTCTCTGACAAAGAAAAACACCACCATATGTGACAATAAGATGGTCCATATTCTCATCTTATTGACCTCATAAACACAAATTGACACCTAATCTTAAGAGACAGAAGCAAAAAGTTACATTTTTATACTGTACATTGACAAACAAGTATTTTATCTAGAACTTGCATTCCATTGTAATCAGGTAATTTGCTGCAAAAATATTTTAAGCCATGATGGATTGCATCTATCCCTGCTACTGTAAGAGTTAATGGAAGTCTCTGTTTATTGAAGACGTCACCCAGACAAGGATAAGCTCATTCTTAAAAGAAAGTTACCAATTTTTCACAACAATGTTTGCACAAAGCAAATGTGTCCCTTGTTATCACAACTTCTCATTATGTTCTGAGTGTCTTGTATGTGAATGATCACAGTGAATCAGTTTAGTGATTGTATCAGTGATGCTATGATATGTGCAGTAATACATGCCCTGCTTCAGAAAGAAAGGGGTTAAATAAAGACCTCAAGAACAGATACAGTTTCTCTAGTGCTGTAAAATCCAGATCATGTACAGTCCTACATCTACATCACTCTATCTAATGACTGGAGGCTGGACTGGAGGTGGAGACTGTGCCCAGGCTATAATATACCACCTGTGCTGCCAGTCCTGTGCTGGTGCCATCACAGCAGGGAGCCCATACACTTTTCTCAGGTAGCATCAATGTGTGTTTCTCTGTGTGCTGGATGATGAAAATGAACATTTTCTTTATTGGTAACTATGAACCCTGGGTCTATATGTAGCATGTTTATCTGTCATGTAGTCTGTGAGCAGGTTGGTTGTAACTGTGATTGTAACTGGTTGGTTGTTATCTTTCCATGTATGGTCTACGATACAGAATAACAGGGGATTCACTTTTTATTTATTTTTCTTAATAACAAGCTCTTACAAAGATAATTGTAGTAGGATGTGCAATATTTTAGGTGTGTACCCTAAGGGTGCTAATTATGAATCAGCTTCATTTCCTCTGCATAATTTTTATTTACTTTTTGATAATGTATGAATTTGGTTGGCCATTTAAACGTGGGATATTTTACTAGGGCATCAAAAACAATAACTCTGTGATTGATTTTTTTTTAATAATTTTGTTATAAGGAATATCAATGATTGGATACGATTATTTGTGTTACAGATAAAAATTAAAATTCATAGTTCAGATAATTTTGACTGCACTTCTCTAGACTACAATAGTGATAATGGTGATATCAATCCCAACCTTAAAGTGGGAAAGTTACTTTCTGATTATGGCTCTGTGTCACCACACATCGATAATTGGCCTGAGGTAACAATGTTGTCATTATGTGGACTGACAAAATCTGGTTACATTTCAGAATGTATATATATAATGAAACTATTTGAGCAGACTGCCCAATTTTGCACAGAGAATTGGTCTTTTATAGCGGCGGTCTCTTTATAGGGAAAAAGAGTATTATCAGACCCTTAAAAAAATCTTTCAAGAAGGGGAATATTCTCACAAGAGTAGCCTATTATAGAGCTTTCATTGTTACTTATATACATGCATATATACACCTGTTATTCTTACACATAATAGTGCACAAAGAGGAGTACAGTGGCTCAGTGGTCAGCACTACAGCCTTGCAGCGCTGGGGACCTGGGTTTAAGTCCCAGGGTCAACATCTGCAAAGAGTTTTCTTTGTTCTCTCCGAGTTTGCGTGGGTTTTCTCCAGTGTCATCCAACACTCCAAAACATACTGGTAGGTTGATTAGATTGTGAGCCCCATTGGGGACATGGATTAATTTGGCAAGCTCTGTGCAGCGCTGCGTAATCATTGTGCGCTAAAAAGTAAAGGAATTATTATTACAGTGAAAGTCATAAAAACTGCATCCACAAGTAAATTGCGGCAATGTGCTTTTTCTACAATTTCATCACATTTGGAGTTTTTTCCAGCTTACCCAGTACACGGCATGGAAAATGAAATGCTGTCACTAGGGAGTTAAGTTTGTTACACAGAAAACAAGCCCTACTACAGCGCTGTAAATGGGAATATAAGAGATATGGATAGGGAGGGAGAATTGGAAACACAAAAAATGAATATTGTTAATGATTCACACTCCTCAAAATGATGGACAATGCTGCATTTTGCAAATGCCAGGAGAACATTGTTTTCTTGACTATGTTGTGCCACTTGTTACCTTTGGGGAAGGAATGGTATGGCTATTGTAATGTTTTGCAGGACAGGCCTTTACTAAATGCTTAGTTAGAGACTTGCCAGACCTCTATTGGAGCCTTTAAGGCTGTATCACACCTTTTAGAGCCATTGTGGGTTATTAGGCGGCTCCTTGGGACAGTTCTATGTCTGTCTTTGGAGCTCTGCTGCCCGTCAGATTCATTAAAATGGCTTTGGCCATTTAATAAATGACGCAAGGGCCACAAAGACCACAAAGGCATCAATAGGTGACTGTGGTATGGAAGAGCTTGACCTGCCAACACAAAGCCCTAACCTCAACCACATCAAACACTAAGATGGAGTTTGTACGAGAATTGTCATAAATTGCCTTATGGCTTCTTTTTGAGTTCCTCCTGATCAAATGTGAAGTATTTTAGGTTGAACCTCATGGAACTGAGTCTTTATTACACATTATATGCCATGATACTCTCATGTGCTTTGAATCATTTGTTCTTTTGTTAGATTATTGGAGAATTCAATAGATTCAGCAAGAATGAAGAGTCAGAGGAGCGGGATGCTGGGAAGCTCCCGGACGCTCTACTCCAGCATGTCTCGTAGCATTGAGTTGTCTCTGGATGAATTAGTAAGTTTCATTTGTTGTGTTTGTATTGTTTGAATGTTTGCCTTAAATGTTTGATTTTATATATCCTTTACTTTTTAAGGATGCCGTCAAATTTATTCAAGAGAATTTTAAGAAGAGGGAATGTGTGACATATACCAAGGATACAAAATTACAGTAAGAAACATGATGCCATATTTAGTAATATTGATATAATTGATACTTAGTCTTGTACTGGAGTACTGTACTGGGTTTCTAGTCCACTTTATTTTTTAAATAGTATTAAAGTTGAATATATAAAGTAAGCTCACATGTTGATATGAAATGACTAACCCACCCACCCGTTACAGGGATAGTACATGTAAGTGTGGCTACACCAAGGTGCAGCATATTGAAGGAACTCAGGTCAACACAAGTGATAAATGGAATTACAAGAAGCACACAAAGGAGCTCCCTACTGATGCTTATGGAGATATTCAGTTTGAAGCATTTGGGAGAAGAGGGAAGGTAGGTCAGTCTTAACTCTTCTTAAAATGTTAGTCACATGTCCCAATAATATGTTTTTCCTTAGGAACACTGTCCTCAATTTGACTGCGGTTACATGATTTTATTAGTAAAATACTAATATTCCGACTACACTTCCAATCTAACAAATAGCCTGTGGTCTCTCGGACCACACTCTCTTGGCTATCTTGGCACATCTTGGAAGCAACCTCTCCATTTGTATTTGCTGTCAACAGTAACATGTACTCCCTTCTTCACATGGCAAAATGTAGTCATATTTTTAAGTTCAAGGGGTTGCCCAGACTCAACAAGTTAACCCCTATCTGCACTGGTTCCCAGTGGTTGAATGCCCACAGATCATGAGAACGGGGGTCAGTTGACCCCCAACTGAACAGAGAAGTTCAAATCTATGGCACTGACATAGCTAGCTGGGCACTGTATTCTGCTATCTCCGTCAGTTCCATTGAGAGTAAATGGAGGGGCAGCGCACATAACCAACTTGCCGCTCCATTTATTTGTGGTACACCGGACCCCAGGGACACCCACCAATCAGCTAGTTATCTCCTATTCTGAGGACAGCCACATTTTCCCTTAGTGACCAGCCTGTTTTCATCCAAGAGGTCCTAGCATTTTTTTGCCACTCTCACCATTTGAAGGAACATTCCAGTCAAAGCTGTGTAATTCATTGATGTGTTGCAGGCTCCGACATTGGCTCACAGAATTTCCATGTGGCCACGACCTTTCATAACAAACCATGCCCCTTTCACGAGGCCACACCCCTTTGTTGGACGAGTCGAAAAAGGGACCAATAATTGCCCTAAAAGCCTTCATAAATGTGTCGGAAGGCATTTTAGATTTTTTTGGTGCAAATCCGTCATTTTTTGGTGCAGCAGCAATAATGAATGCCTCACTATGACTGCAGTATCTAAAGCAGTGGTGGCAAACGTGTAGTATGGAACCTAGGCCATCACCCCACTAACAATCATCCTGCCAGGACCTTGATTTTATATTCACGAATTTACTATAACGAGGTGCTGGAAACGCAATTGCTCAAGAACAAATAGAGATCACATGAATCTGTGGCCATTTTATGGTCAGGAAATATGCACATTTTTGGCAGAGGCTACAGGGACTTAGAGTAGCCTCTCCAGGTTGTGGGAACAAAATCTACTCCAAGCCCCAGAAGTCTATGTTGACCCCACTTCCTTCCTTCTCCTCCGCGTGCTTCTTCATGCGACCAGCTTCTTTGTGATCTGTGTATGCACAGTAGCTCCTGCTCAGTGCTGGAGGCAGAGTGTACTGGCGTATGGGGGCAGCCACTGGCACGGAAGGGGCTACTGTGCATGTGCAGAGCCTGAAGAAGGTGATGGTGTGAAGAAGCGCTGAGGACGCTGAAGGAGAAGGGGCAGAAGAACCCACTGGGGCGTGTAGTAGCCTTTTCTTCCACAGCCCAGAGAGGTTTAGGATGTTAGCAGGGACCTACTATTGGATCTACCTCAATAGATAGATTTCTGATGTTAGGTATCCTTTAATAAATTCCTTCCAATATGTTTTAATATCAGATTCCAATTCATAGAATATTTCAATACAGCATATTTTGAAACCCCCTTATAAACAGGAATTTCAAACATTGAAGGTGTCAAAAATTAAGGGAAAATTACAATACAAATCAAACATGATAAACCAGGGACACTCATAGACCCAGGCACTGTGACTGTGATAATATTCTTATATCTGTTATTCATGGCCTCCTTCAACTTTTCAAAAGGGTGAAATATGAATCTACAGCATAGAGGGGCTCTGGTAACACCCATATAGCCCTTCTGGCTCATTATCATAATTTTAAAAGTTGATTTTTGAAGGAAGGAGGCCATGGATAACTCAATAATAAAATATTACAATTAAAAGATATAAGTCTGGTATCATACACTTTTCTCTCTCCTCTTTTAGTATATTCGCTTATCCCGAGACACCACCCCAGAGACACTGTATGAGCTCATGACCAAATTCTGGCAACTTAAAACTCCAAACCTCATCATCTCTGTGACTGGAGGTGCTAAAAACTTCTCACTTAAGCCACGGATGCGCAAGATCTTCAGTCGTCTAATTTATATAGCACAAACCAAAGGTACCATGAGAGGATGTGACAGTATGTGTGATAATACAGCATGTTTAAGCCAGGGCACATACCGGTAGGATATTATCTCTGCTAAAGTTACATTGGAATTTATGTAGCATTATGCTTATGCTTATTTTCATGCATAAACAATACAAATACATGAAAATCTGAAGGAAAAAGTTAGAATTAAATATAAAATTAAAGAAAAAGAAGTCATGAATTTCAAAACCAAGTTATGATTCCCCTGACACCCATGGTGTCAGTCTTGGTGCCCATAGTGATGACCTCTATTTTCTCCAGACACTGCCGCAATAGAGCCACAAGGTGATAGTCATCAGGGAGTATGAATATGACCCGAGATGCTGTTTTATGACTGCAGCTTAGCTCCATGGCCCCCGATAATGATATGTATAGAGTCTTTTCTGTCTACTGCCTACTGTGAAGGAAAATATATTCTCATGACCTTGATGAAAGATTATTAAGGTTTAAACAGTAAGCATGAAATTGTGGAATAATTTTAAAGACATTTATATTGACTTCTATTTGTAGTGTATTAATACTCTTATACTCCATGTGTTCATATGTGTTTTACAGATTTGCTCTGTATCTGTATAATTTGATCATGTACTGTCCTTCTGTATCCATGAACATGTCAAATTCAGGCAGGAATATGCTGTTCAATGCATTGTGCCTGTGCATAATGTACCTCTATGCTGGAGGAGGGTTGGCTGCCGTTTTTGTGACTAGCTCACTGCCATCATATATGGATGAGTGAATGGAGCTCATGCACACGACCGTGTAGTCACGTGGACATAGCACATGCCCGGGTGTGGAATAGCAGGGCATGAGCTCTCCTCATCCCTCCCCTCTCCATAGAAATCACAAAGCAGCCACAGTCTGCCAAAAGATACTGTAGAACATGAATTATTTTTTTGCAGTGCAGCCATCTGTCCAGGTAACAGTGCAGTGGACATGCTCTGCTCACTGCACCCTGATCAGCTGCCATAAACCACAATGCTGACCACGATCTGGGGTGGCCAGATATCGGCCACCATTACAGTCATGCTTTCTTTTTGCCTATTTCCAGGTGCCTGGATCTTATCAGGAGGCACTCATTATGGTCTTATGAAGTACATTGGAGAGGTGGTCAGAGATAATACCATCAGTCGGAGTTCAGAAGAAAAAGTGGTAGCTATTGGCATTGCAGCTTGGGGTATGATCGCTAACCGTGATACACTTATTCGGAGTTCAGCAACTGAGGTTTGGCCATCAATTATTTTTTTTTATGAAAAATTATGTAGAAAATGTATTTGCATGGTATTCTTCCATTGTGATTTTTATAGTTTTAGATCATTCCTTGAATCACAAAAACTCCTAATATTTAGATCATTCTTTAAATCACATAAGTTTCTAATATTTTGTGAAATATTTGGAGTAGCATTCAGGAAAAGAAACACGCAGCGGGGCACTTTTATTTGGAATTTCCTAAAAACTTTGGCATAATTTGCCAACATTGTGCAACACTTTTAGTAATGGTTTTAGATACTTTTTTATAACTTTTCCAACAAATTGACTCAACTTTGGGATGCCAGTCTCTTCTGACACCAATTTCCAGGTATGACTGCTTGAACTGCACCCCTTATTACTATGTCCTTGCATAGCCTTAATGTTGAAGACAAGGAGGCGATTATCAGAAGTTGACCCTTTTTGGGATACTGACTACAAAAATGGATTTGTTCAGTTAAATGTGTTCCTATATCAATTCTAAATCTATAAATAGAAAAAAATTGAGAGATTTAGCTACCGGCAGTCAGTTTCAACAATCTGTAAACACCATAAAAAAAGATCTATTCCTTTAAAAAACCCATCAAACTGATTTCTGATATCACATTCTATGTGGCAGGGAAATTATGTGGCTCATTACACCATGGATGAGCAGAAGCGTGATCCTCTCTACTGTCTTGACAACAACCACACTCATATGATCCTTGTGGACAATGGCACTAATGGGCATCCAACTACAGAAGCTGATCTCCGGGCTTCATTGGAGAAATACATCTCAGAACTCAATGTACCAGGTACAATCTATGTAGACATTTTTAATCTTTCTTTTAATCTGTGAGAGTTACAGTTAAGTTTACAGTCTTCTTATGACTGTAATTGTGGATTGTGACTGTTTGGAGGGAACAGATAGCACATCAGTTAAACAAAAGCTATAGCTGAGTAGTATTTGTAGCTTTCTTCACTTTGGGCTATAGTTGATTTTAGTAAATCAAATATAGCAAGGGAGAGCAACTTTATGGCACCCCCATTTTATCACCAAACACCAATGATATATGTAACACCAGATACATATAGTGAAGATTAAAATGTAATTGTTATTATTTGGTAAATATATATTCCAACAAGCCACATTAACACCTATCCAAAAAATCTGTGATAAATGTCTAATAGCCCAAATCCTGGAATCTATTGATCACTAGATCCATCTCTATCATCTGTTCCTCCTGACTGTACCACACAAGGTGCAGATAGGTGAGCTCTGTACTTGGCTATGTTAACAAGTCAGTGGGAATACTATTTTAAATTTAGTACAAGAAAACTATAACAATAATCTCTTTCATAACTGGACCTCAACAATAACAATTCCCTTCCCTGGATAGTCAGTTATCCATGGAACTAACATGGGTTAGGACTGAATAAGAACCTTCTGCAAAACATTCCCTAACACACTGCTAGTCTGCAATACCGAGCATAACATGACAAACAGGAGTACATTGAGACCCAGAGACAACAAAATTAAGACCTGAACTCCAGCATCTAGATATGAGGGACATGTATCCTTATTTTTACTTTTTACTTCTTTTTGCACATTTTCTTTGACTTTTGGGAATATTTGCACATTTTTCTGTGCATATGCTAGGGCAGTGATGGCGAACCTTTTGGAGACAGAGTGCCCAAACTACAACCAAAGTGCACTTATTTCCCGTGAAGTGCCAACATGGAATTTTAAGCAGTAACTTATTGCTACCTGTTCTTCCACATCTTTCAATTGTATCGCCCCCCCCCCCTAAGGCCACCAATACAGTTGAAAGAAGGGGAGCAAATTCAGACTCTCGTTGCAGCTTTGTTCCAGGGTCTCTCTGTAGAGGAAAAATGGTTAGTCCAGCAGGATGACCTCCAAAGATATTGCAGTTCTGTCAACACCTTCTAACTTTGCCCGCAGTTCCTAACAGCCAATGAATTGTTGCTTTAAAGAAAGCGCTGAGAGCAGCATCTCTTAAGTTGCCTGGGACTTGGTGGATTTGGTCCTATTTGGTAAACTCTGTCCTAGGGTGATGGTCTGAGTGCCCACTGAATTGGCTCCGAGTGCCACCTCTGGCACCCGTGCCATAGGTTCGCCACCACTGTGCTAGGGTGTTAAGAAATTTGCTGGTGTGAGTGTCTGTTGCATTGTTCCTTATGGTTATTTGCAAAACTGATGTTATCTTTGATTTGAGCCTTCTTCAAATTAGAGACTTTTTATGTGCAAATCAAAGTACAACTTATATTTCTTACATTTGTGTTTTAAAATGTGCCTTACAAAGTTGCTTAAAAATGTTCTTATGTATCTAAGACTGATATACATAATCCCACATATCTACCCACAGGAGGCAACTTTGAAAAGAAGTAGTAGAATTACAATGATACAAGTGCTATTCTATCAGAACTTAAGGACAAGGGGCACTTGCGGGGTTAACATATTTCCAGAACATTGCCAGATTGAGATTGAATAAAAGTTATATTTTATTTCCTTTTTTGGCACTGGCAATTTTCTGGAAGTGCCATACTAGCAACATACTTGTTGCTGAAAGAGAGCTAACCATTAAAGAAAATGGGGCGGATTTACTTACCCGGTCCTGTCGCAATCCCCGCTGTGCATTGTCCGACGAGGATTCGGTTCTGCCGCGATTTACTAAGGTTGTGCGTCGAATTTCCTTCATGTGTTGCCTCCCCTGCTGAGATCCACCGGAGTTCACCTGCTTCTTCCTGGTGCATGTAAGTGCTGATCTTGCGACACAATTTAATTCCGCGGTTTGTCTGAATCTGTTGGGTTGTTCAATGGCACACCCCCGATTTCTGTCGAAGGCAAGCCAGCGCCAATGCGCCACAATCTGATCTGATCGTGAGCGCCAAAAATCCGGGGCAATTCGGCGCAAAACAGAAATATTTGGGAAAACCGACAGAATTGCGATCCACGGACCCTTAGTAAATGAGCCCCATTATCTGCAAATGAGTCAGAGACTTCAGAAGTCATATAACTTGTACGATAACTTAGCTGGGCAGTCATTTGCCCAACCACCCTAACAACATACTAATCGGCAAAAGATGAGAAAACATCAGGAGAGCTCAATTAGATTTACTGCAAATAATATTAAAATTTTTCTTGTGATATAACTGACATTGTTTTCCCATCCTTATCTGCAGATTCCAATTATGGTGGGAAAATTCCTATTGTATGTTTTGCTCAAGGAGGTGGGAAGGAGACATTAAGGGTGAGTTCTCACACAAAAAAAATGTCCACACAACATCCAATTTATATATAAACCTTAAATATAACTTATTTAAATATTATATACTGTTATACTGCCGGACATGAGGCTACATGTTGCGGCTGCTCCGTGTCCTAGTAGCCTCTTTTCTCCTCCTACCCTGACATCTTCAACGCGCAGCTACGAGGAGCTGCGCGTCCTCTTCCGAGAAGCCGGCATTCTGCGTATGCGCAGAACGGCCAACCCTGGCTGCACGGCCACTACTCCAAAGCCGGAGCTAAAGCACGTACACAGAACTCCGGTTTCTCGGACGATGAGGAGCTGCGCGCTGAAGATATCCGGGTAGGAGGAGAAAGAAGGCTACTGGGACATGGAGCAGCCGCAACGGGTAGCCTCATGTCCGGCTACTCCAAGCCCCAGTAGCCACTTTAGAAAACTTACATATTAGGATATTAAAGATTTTAAAAAGATAGCGGGGACGTGAGGAATAGCTCTAAAAAGGGCTGTCCTCACGTCCCATAGATCCACCTGAAATACCTTAAAAGGTAGAATCGTGGTGGTAGCTTCCCTTTAACAAATAAGGGGGAAAGGTGAGTTATAAAGCGAGGCCTGCTGGTTTTGCAATAAAACTGCCAGAAAACGTGTTAAACTATATAAAAAAATACACACACAGGAAAATAGCTAAAAACTGCAAAACAGTGTAGTTCTTAATGCAAAAAAACAGCATGAAATAGAAAACATATGCAAAATGTCTCATGATTGTTTCCCCCCTTCCTCCAATATAGAACATACAGCCACATCTGATCAATCTGTCTTCATTCTGCAGGCTATAAACACTGCCATAAAGAGTAAGATTCCATGTGTAGTAGTGGAGGGATCTGGTCAGACCGCTGATGTCATTGCTAGCCTTGTGGATGCGGAGGGGACTTCGCTTGCGTCTTCAGCCATCAAGGAAAAGTTGGTCCGATTCATGCCCCGCACTATATCTCGTTTGGCAGAAGACGAGATGGAGACCTGGATTCGTTGGGTATTCCTTTGTTAATTAGAGATTTCCACAGAATGTCCAGTGTTGTGTCAGATTTTCTACCTATTAGTGAATAACTGAATGCACAACCCATGTGTTCCTAACAAAAGAGTAATCCCTTGAAGGTGATTCTATCTTTTAAAAAAATGCTGTGCAAACTAGCTCTTAAATGGATTGTCACCAGCTTTTACAAAACTAAATTTCCAGTCTTCTCAAGTAGTTAAATATATTTTCTAGCATTTCCTCTCTTATGCTAATACTCCTCTGTTTACCTACAGTATAAAAAATCACTTCAAAAGTCATACACAAAGAGAGAGAGAGTTGAGTCACTTTAAGAAGCTGAAGTGGGGAATGCCCCTATCATGGGTTGTATAGTGCCTAGAACCATGATTCTGAAGTTTCACTTCCTCACCAGCCTCTAAAAGTGACTCATCTCAGACAATTTAATCTAATTTGAACATTGATTTTTTTTGTAGTTAAATGGAAAAATTTTAACATAAAAGAGGAAATGCTAAGGATGATATTTCATACACTACCTGCACAAGGATTATATAAAGGATCTAAACATTTATGTCAGTGCAAAATGTAAATGTTTACCTTTTAAATAAGTTAGAAACAAGTCTCTAAAATGTACTCATTATAGGATAGTGATTATATTTCATACGGAAATTTCATGGGGAATATTTTGACGGATTCGGAAAACCCCCCGCATTTAAAAAAAATAAAAAGTGTCATTGGACACGCGCTTACCTGCACCCAGCCCGGCTTGGTGTACTTCAGTGCATTCCGATGAACTTCCAAGTCTTCCAGGGACTTAGAATGTATTGAGATGTTTCATGGATGGAATGAGACTTTAAGTGGTCCCATTTAGCAGCTATTAATCTTTTCTAGATCATCCTTGCAGAGATGAGTAGCGGAGTAGCATTGTACCCACTACAGTAAGACATATTGGGACCACTAGTATGCAATGTAGCCACTATAGTTGGTATATATATATATATATACAGTCCTGCAGTGACATATAAAGATATACGTACCTCTGTCTTACACCCAGACCCTATAGACCCTATAATGATAGTGATATAGTGAACTATATACCTTCTAATGTACAGAGACCTCCCTTTACTGGAGGCTGGGACAGTGAGCTTCACATGAGCCTTACAGAGCAGGATAGCAAGGTAACGGAGGCACCAGTCCTCCAGGGAAGGCTTACTTCCCTTCTACATATGATCATCCAAAGTATATTTGTGCATGAGATATTTGATTCAAATAAGTATTACCATGGCCAATCCATTCCTGCGAAATTTTCTCAACGTACAACCTCGTTATGGCTCTTGTGAATACTCTGATACACATTGTATACAGTTACATTTATTAGTAGCCTTTTCATATCATTCTTGGAAACCATTATATTATGGAAAAAGTGCTTTTGAAGCAGCAGGTCAAATGTAGACCTGCTTTTATCTCCCCATATCCTCAGATGTCTTTTTCTCATTTACTGCTCGCTGAAAGCTCTATCACAGATCCCAATAATAGCCGTGTAGATAATGTACTTCTAATAATCATTTTTATAGAAGGAATGAATTTCTAATGAAGGTTTTAGACAAAACCTTCTGCTGGTCTTTTCCTAGGACATGGTGTTCTTTCATTAGTTCATCATGTGATGCTATTAAAGGGCAGATGTAACATTTGTGGACCAAATAGCATTTGACTTCCACAGCACCCGAAATCTACATTAGTCACACAGTATGTCCTAATAAGCAGCCATTAAAAGTAAGATATTTATGCTTGGACTATGTTTAGAAGCAAAGGGACGATTAACCTCCAACAAAGTTTTACCTTCTTCGTAAGAAGGACATAAAATTGATTTGATTCCAAGAGATAATTTACTGTATGTGATTGGAACAGATACATGGTAGTCAAGGGTTTAATGGTGATATCACTTGTGTTCTAGGATAGGGAAGGTGTAATTGATCATTTCCTTTGTGATCTAGGGTAGTGGAGTGGTTTGGTGGCATAGGGCAGGGTTAAAGCCAACATCCCGGGAGGCCTTGCACAGGTATAGAGTTGATAACAAACTTGCCTTATTTTAGACTGCAAAATTTAAACTTTTCCTTTTAAATAAGTTAAAAATGTTACATTTTTTTTTTAAATGTACTTTTTATAGAATGGTGATTAAAATTCTTAGCAGATCCCGTTCTCACCAATGGTTGGAGCGGCAGGAAAAGTCGCTATATGGGAATGGCGGTAATAGCCAAGCACAGCACTCGGTTATCTCCAACCACTCCCACATTGAGAACTGGTTCCCCATTCTCTGGAGAGCTGGAAGTCCCGTTCTTGTGATTGGTGGGGGTCCCATCAGTTAGAACCTCACCGATCAGTTGTGGATAGGGAATAACTTAAATACTTTGATTCTGCTTTTGCAGATTAAAGAAATAATGGAACACCTGCATCTTTTGACTGTGATAAAGATGGAGCAGGCTGGAGATGAACTTGTCAGTAACGCCATCTCTTATGCGCTTTATAAAGGTATGCCAATAAATCCTGGAGGCTATAATCTCCTCGGTTATGAATAAAGTAAAGACTGTAGTAACATCTTTGTAAGTAAAATGATTCAAGATACATAAAATAATTGAGCTTTTTTGCAAAACATCAGGTGCTCATATAAAATGAGTATTATAGAGATGATAATTGTCAAAATAAAACATAAAATTTGTCAAAATACAAGATTACAGATATTTAATCAAAATGTAACTAAGAACCTCGAGTTTGTTTTATTAATGTAGCCTTACGGCAATAGATCAATGTGTGATGTGGGGATGTGCGGTCCAGTTCTTTTTCTCTCCAAATGATGGTATAAAACATTACAGATATTGTAATAACATGGTCACATGAAACAATAGGAGTGAGGAGCCACAAAAGCTTACAATCTATGATTGATGGTGGGAATATCACTAAAAGATTTGTGGACCAACATAATCCATTATTATTGAAACTATTGAAATTATTGAAACTATAGTGATGACAGTAATATAAACCCTGATAATTTAGATGATTTAACCATAATGGCTTTAAAGGCCATAAAAGGGACATAGGACACATTCAGGTGCAAACCTGCCATGAGGCGAGTCGAGACACTTACCTCAGATGAGCATCCCTTGTTAGATATCGGCATCTTAGGCAGGGGCGTAACTAGGAGAAGCAGGGCCCCATAGCAGACTTCTGACTGGGTTTCTCCTACCCCCCTCGGAAAATATACATATTTATGTACTCACACATTTATACATTTACACAGATTCATCCTAGTAGCTGCTGACCACATTGGGAAGTACATGGCAGGAAATAGAGATGAGATATGTCCTGTGGTTCTCCTGTCCTCACCCTCTCCCACAACATTTCTAATCTGAGCTGCTGATTCATGTTCTATATTGTGGCAGATATGCACTATTATATACATATTATGCTGTACAATGTATAATGGTGCACATCCCCCAATCTTTAGTGTGTCAGGTCAGATGCCAGGCCCCCCTGACACTGCGGGCCCCATAGCAGCTGCTATAGTACCTATATTACCACCACATACTCCTATAGTACCACCAATCATCTGGACCAGGGAACAATATAAAATTAGCAGCATTAATGTACAGTATCCTTTTCTTTGAACTAAACTAGTCTTTCAATAGTCTTAATATATTTGTCATAGCTTTTAGCACCAATGAGCAGGATAAGGATAACTGGAATGCACAGCTGAAACTTCTTCTGGAATGGAATCAGCTTGAGTTAGCCAGCGAGGAGATCTTCACCAATGACCGGAGATGGGAGGTGGGTAACAACACAATATCAGAATATAAAAAGTCAATGTTGATGTATATGTAATTATACTTAGAAAACATCAAAGGAGTGATGACAAGAAAGTGCAGTCCGACAATAAGTGATTAGTTTACTGTAAATTCTGATATAAAAGCTTCAGGTCATACAGACATGACCTCCCCCAACCCATCCACTGACATCAAGGATCGGGGTCAGTGAAAGAAAGCACATGACGCACAGCAATGCCATGGGTATATAAAGTGAAAGGTCCTTAAGTTTCTCTGTTGCTGTCATAGGGAAATGCATGTTTTATTCCACGCTGAAAGGTACAATCCTTGAATATCTGGCCAGGGGAGCAGTATTTTGCAAAGAGGGTAATCTTTGATAACTTTACGTGGCTAAAGTATGCTGCTAGGGGGCTAATGCAAGCAATTTGACTGTCTCAAGTGCCATTTATGTGAGAGATGAAAGTTGTCTCATGCGGACTGATCAGCAACTTACTATCCAAGTGAAGCAGGGGGCTTCAAAATTGACTAGTCAGGATATCCTGTCATGAATGCAGCTCCCAAGCAGAAGGCTGGTGTCTGCACTCATGATTACCAGTGTTCATCACAAAAAATGCCTCAATATTCCAACAAAGACAAGATCTTTAAATATACTTAGGATAACAAAATAAAACAAAAATGCAGCATTTCACACTCCAACCTGTCTTTATCAGTCTTGGTGTACACAATTTTGATTACCCTGGGATCCGACCATTCATCTTCTGGATAAGGGCCAGGCAGGAGAGATTTTTCTCATGAATAGATTCTCCTGTCTCACACTGCATTGTCTCTGCATCGCCCCTCCCCCTGCATTCCAAGACTAGCTCACACACACTTCCTCCCAGCAAACAGCAACGTGAGGAGAGTAAATTTACAAGCTACAGGCAAGATAAGATCTTTATATCAGGGGAAGGAGGTACAGCACGGCTGACTGTACCTGACTGTGGGATATAGTTGAGTTAGGAGAGCTGACAGTGTTTGTTATAACTCTCATGTAGCAGAGCTGGAGAGTGTCATTGGGGGTCATTTACTAAGGGCCCGATTCGCGTTTTCCCGACGTATTACCCGAATATTTCCGATTTGCGCCGATTGTACCTGAATTGCCCTGGGATTTTGGCGCACGCGATCGGATTGTGGCGCATCGGCGCCGGCATGCACGCGACGGAAATCGGGGGGCGTGGCCGAACGAAAACCTGACGGATTCGGAAAAACCGCCGCATTTAAAAAAAAATTGTGTCGCGGAAATTTCACTCACCTTCATCCAGGATAGGCCGGTGTATTTCGAGGCATTCCAGCGGACTTCAGCGCAGCAGCGCCACCTGGTGGACGGCGGAGGAACTACCATCATAAATCCCGTCCGGACCCGAATCCAGCGCAGAGAACGCACCGCTGGATCGCGAACGGACCGGGTAAGTAAATCTGCCCCATTGTGTGTTATATGCATCTCTTGGATCTCATCATCTTTCATCTCTGACCTGTCTCATCTCTCTTTCTATGTGTCAAATACTAGTACACTGTTCAGAAACTAAATAAAAGTGTAGATAAACCTGGACCCTGATAATGTAATCAGATTGTCAGCACACAGCATCTCACAGCACCAGAGGGATCATAATGTGTCTGCTTAGGGAGTCCCCGCCCACACTCTGGAATATTACACTGACCATCACTGAGTGACAGGAGCTAAATGATGTTTATTGTGTTAACATCACTAGGGAGTTATAATTTGAGAACTTTCTTTCATGGGCAAACCCCAGGAGCACAGACATTTGACACTTGGACCAACTAGCAAAGGGTTATCTTCTCTAATGAGTAATCTTTTAAGTTTCAATAAATAAATGAACTTTGCCATTTCATGTATGAAACTTCTAAGAACGTGCATCCTGTAACCATTATTGGTCCTGCACAAACTGGTCTCAAGTTATTTTGGTATATATCCAATACTTCAGATCTTGTGATATGTAATAATTCAAATATTGTTCATGAATGGTTCGTAGAGTGTCACGGGTCCTCCTGCGATCCATGTCTTGGATTGCAGGCACACCCGTGCCCCTCTCCATGGCGGCGCCCCGTTACGTGTGGACTCACCTCTCCTCGTTCCTGCTCCTGCCCCTTGCAGATTTAAAGGGCCAGCGCACTGTTGATAGGCGCTGTCTGCTTCCGGGTTTTCCATAAAAGCCGCTTCTCCCAGCAACCTCTGCTGGATCTTAGCACTTCTAGCTTTTGAGAAAGCTTCCTATGTGAATTCCTTGTGTTCTGCTCTACCTTTGTGACTTCGGACCTGACCCTGACTTCGAACCTCTGCTGGCAGCCTTGACCTCCTGCTCCGTTACAGACTCTGCACCTCTGCCGCCTGCCCTGAGTATTTGCATGTTCCTGACCATAAGACTGCCCAGTGATTCTGTACCTCGACCTTGGCTGCCACCGCGGGCAAGTCGCATCTGTGGAATGACCTGGTGGCACCACGCGGCAGCAAGACCATCCTGCTTTGCGGCGGGCTTTGGTAAACACCGGGTGCCACTTAGATTCTGGTCCCAGGTGTCGGCTTGTGTCATCGTCCGCTGTGGTCCAGGGGGTTCACTGACCCCAAGTCCTGACATAGAGCACTATCAAGATTTCCAGTTACTTTCCTGCCCTCTTAAACAAAATTAAGCATATTTGGGACCACATTGGTCAACATGTTTGACTGTAATGCCATGACTTAACGGAAACTATTGAAAGCACTGGTGTCCACATGGCTCCAGATTCATCTGGCATCTCACTTAGGTTCTCTCTTGGCATCTTGCTGCTGTCCCTTCTGCCAATTATAGCAGAATAATGTAATCTGGCTGTGTAATAGTAGCAGCATCCAGCCTTTGTGAACAGCATGATTTGCAGGTGAAGCAAGCATTTTGCCAACCATAACAGACAGTAGTGTAATGCACTTATAATATAAGTTCTGCACCCTCATTGAAATAATATCTTGTTCTTTTATTTATATTCTTTCATTAGTTTTTCCTGTGCTCTTCTGTTTCTCTATGGTATACAGTCAACGGACCTGGAAGATGCAATGTTTGCAGCGCTGGTAAAGGATAGGCCTAAATTTGTGCGTCTTCTTCTAGAAAATGGTTTGAATCTCCGCAAGTTTCTTTCCAGTGAAATCCTCAGTGAACTTTTTTCTCAGCACTTTAGTACTCTAGTATTCCGTAACTTACAGATTGCCAAAAATTCTTACAATGACTCTTTACTCACATTTACCTGGAAAATGGTTTTGAACTACCAGCGGAATCGGAAAGAAGAAAGGAATAGCTGTGATGAATCCGAGATTCAGGTGAACGACTGCACAGCCCAATAATTACAATCTATCTACTGTATCTATCTCTTATCTTTCTCAAATGAATTATATATTTATCAGCTATCTATCTTCCTCATATATATATATATATATATATATATATATATATATACACATATATATAACGATAAGATGATGAAGCAGCCATGGTCCCTGTCTGAACTGTACCTAAGACGTGCACCCAGTTTGCTGCTTCTTATGCACGGTGCTGCTCCATTCCTTTTGTTTATATATATATATATATATATATATATATATATATATATATATATATGTATATATATATATATACATTTTCTTTTTAGCTATATAGCTTTCTAGTATCTACCTATCTCATATAAAGCATCTATCTTTTTAGCTATCTATCTATCTATCTATCTAGGCAGCATTCCAATATTGGTGAAAATAGGGTGAATCTTTCTTCCATAAATTCCAATTTATTCCATATATGCAATGAAGATGCACACTATTTCAGCAATATTGAAATGCTGCTTCTTCATTGGACTTACTAATGTGACCCTCTGCCCTGGGAACTACTGCACTGCATTCACCTTTGGACTTTCTTTTTTCTATCCATCTTCTATTATCTATCTTTATGAATGTACTCTGTATATCAGCATTAGCTTGAGTTGCAGATTTCATTAATTTAATGGGGCACATTTACTTACCCGGTCACCGGAGTTCACAGAAAGTGCATTGTCCATCTATAATGCAGCGTGCCACGATTCACTAAGCCGTGCGGCTGAAATCATGAATGTGTCGCTTCCCTGCACAGGTCCGACAGAGTTCACCATCTTTTTTGTGGTGCATGTTAAACGTGGGGGCGTGCGTCAAAATTTTAAATACGGTGCTCAGTCCCAATCAGTTGGACCGTCCGACGACATGCCACTTAATTTGCATGTAAGCAGCGCAGCTGCACCACAAAAGGGTTTGTGTGCGACACAATCCAAGCGCACACACTTCTTAAATAACTGTGCAAGATATTTGTACAGGTGCAAAGTGCGCAGCGCAAACCCTTCGTAAATGAGCCCCAATATGTGTTAGGGATAATTACTTATAACTAATGTTTCTTGAATATAATAATGCAAGGAGTGTAATTGGTTTATTTTCATTGCTCAGGATCTGACCCCAATAATAAAGCATCCTGTCCAGGTTCTTTTTATATGGGCCATACTGCAAAACAAAAGAGAACTATCTAAAGTAATTTGGGAGCAGGTGAGAGCGGTGTAATGTACAAATACCTTTACTTTCAAATATATATTTTTTTGTCCTAATGTTTTTGACATTCATGTTCTTTTTATAATGCAATAGCAACAATAATACAATGATTAAGCAAAAGTTAACCCCCTTAAGTTGCAGTCTGCAATAATATGGCACAGTGGCAAGATGAATGGAGAGAGCTCAGAGGCTGAGTCCCCCTCCAGAAATATTGGGTGAGTGTTGTACAATACAGCAGGCACCTGCAGCCAAAACCCATAACTGGTGCCAGCGCCATCAGTATATATGGTATATTTGTGTATGTTTGGTTCTTGTGTACATGTAGACAGTATATGTTTAGCTGATTTCATAGGGTATATTGTAATAGGTATTACCCCATAATAATATTGTTGGGTAATAAAACTAAATCACTATGACTTTTCAATATTATATTTAATAAATAATATATAAAAAGATATAAAAATTGTGCTTTTAAAAAAAAAAAATTATTACAACACTGTGTAGTGCTGGAAGCTTGTGTTAGAAATGGTTCTAGAATAAGTAATAAATGTTTCATTACAGACCAGGGGGTGCACTCTGGCTGCATTGGGAGCGAGCAAACTACTGAAAAGCTTGGCCAAAGTAAAAAATGATATCAATGCTGCTGGGGAATCAGAGGAAATTGCAAATGAGTATGAAACCAGAGCCGTGGGTAAGGTTTGGATGACATATTCTCTTATAAGAATGATTGTACTGTATGGCATTGATAAAGAGCAAAATTAATTATGTAACTAAAGCGATGTCTTGTATAAACAATCTCAATGGAAGGATGCATTTAATCAGTGGTTACATACCTGTACCCAGGAGACCATCTCTGAGCTTGTTCTGTATGGACGTTATACAATTGTTCTTTGGCTGGTTATTGATGTACAGTAGAATCTGATGAAATGAACAGAGAGAGTAGCAGAGGATTAATATTTTATGTCAATCTTTCTTTATGTGATGCAGACAAATTGTACAAATGATCCCCTTGGGATACTCAGCACTTGTACTGTAATATTGTATTCACTTGTGTTGCTACATGAGATCGCTTTAGTTTGCGAATGTAGTTATCTATATTGTGTGTATAACTTGCAAAGATAAATAGCTAATTCAGAAAATCTTCAGAGAGCATTAACATTTAAGAGCGTAATGGCTTTAATAAGAGAATCGTTGTACATCATACATTAGTTGTGCATTGATACACTGCCCCTATTGCTAGTGTGATGAGTTGTGAAGACATTGGGGCCCATTTTAGGGTTAAGAGTAGTGCAAACAGCACTAAATGCAGTTTACCTGTGTATAGTGCAGGGTGTGCCGGATTCATGATTTCTGGCGCACGTTCTGCTTGAATATGGCACCATCTTTACGGCCCCGACAGAGTGCACCAATTTTTTTGGTGCCCATTTAACATAGATCATGCGACAGACTCTGCAGTCTGTCTGACTGCTAAGACCTAAGACCTTTGACCATGTGCTCTCATCCAGCAGGGGTTGTTATACTCCCCCTGGTCAGGTGGTAGCACCTCTCCAATCACATTCCAGCTTTCATAACAGACAGATCATTGGCTAATTACTTACACCAGTTAACTGTTGCCTTGCCAGGCAGTATCTACAGCTGCAATTACACAATATCTCAGTTCTAGAAACTTTCTAGAGGGTTCATGATTCCCCCTAACAGCTCCTGACCTGGAGAGGGTGCTATTTGCACTAGTTTGCACTAAAATAATGTGCAAAGTCCACAAAAAACTGGTTCAAGAACATTAGTAAATGTACCTCATTGCATATCGGTCTTTTAATATTTAATCCAATCTATTTAAAATAAAAATAAAAATTATGCAAATGAGCTTTAGGGGCTCCAGGCTCCATTGACACCTATGGAGCTTGGAGCTCCTTAGGCTCCTTTGCATAATTTTAAAAGCCTTTCTTTTGTATAAAATAAGGGAATAAGAAGATAAAAGAAGAGCAGATCCTGCCAGAGGGGGAACACAGTCTGTATGTCAGTATGTCAGTGTGCTTGGCTTACAATCCTTCATCCTGGTGGTGGATGTCCTTTAATAAAGTATTTCATAGGCATTGTGTATATATCACATCTGACCGTAATTATGTTATTGGTTTAGAACTTTTTACAGAATGTTACAGTAATGATGAAGAACTGGCAGAGTCACTTCTAGTCTATTCCTGTGAAGCCTGGGGTAAGAGTAGCTGTTTGGAGATGGCAGTTGAAGCAAAAGACCAGCAGTTTATAGCACAGCCTGGGGTACAGGTAAGACACATGCTAACCATGTGCTGAAGAAGCATAAGCGTAATGTATCAAGCCACCTATACCGAAGTATTCATATACTGTGCAAATTATAATATTAGGATGTCTAGCATTGTCTCATCTTTTGTCTGAACACAGCCTGATAATTGGGCAGCTATCCAAAATAAGCATTTTACCTAACAAGGGAATAAGTAGACCTGACTTATTATCCTGCCGATCACCTGACCATGAAGCTGACACTCCTTTTCAATAATTGTTACAATTATTCTGTCGATCATTTGACCATGAAGCTGACACTCCATCCCAATTATTGTTCCAGCTTTTCTGCCGATCAGCTCAACCAAGAAGCTGGTGCCCCTTCCCTACAATTGTTCTAATTATTCTACTTGTTGGTCAGCTGAATCAAACACTTATTCGATATTAAAGGGGTTTTCCCACAAACAAAAGTTAGGCCCTATCCTTGGTATAGGAGGACAGCGCTCTGCAATCACCGGCAGCTCGGCAGCTAGCTCCATAGAGATTAATGAGCAGAATCGTCATGCATGGCTGTCTGCTCCAGGGGTCCGACGGAAGTATGTGGGACCCCATCGGACCCCTCGTTTTCGTGATTTGTGGGGTTCTCAGCACTGAGGCCCCCACTGATCAGCAAGTTAACTTTTGTTTGTGGGAAAAACCCTTTAAAGAAGTAAGATTATCGGCAGCACATTTCCCTCTGTAAACAGTACATGGGAATACAGGAACAAACGGTCTCTAATGTTAACCTTCCTAACCAAAAGAATAATAATGGATGCATTAAAATGTCTATTGATGTCTTTAAATAAACTTTAAATGTCTTCCATCAGTATCCATTTGCACCACTTCTGTTGGATCGACACTTTAGAACTGTTCTTTTTCATCTAAAACAACAGAAGTTTAATGGAAATGGTATAAACGGACACTAAATGAAGCCATTAAAAGTCATTTGACATCCATTAGTCTTCCAATACTATTATTTTTGATGGAAGTTAATCATGGAAGATTAAATGCAAGTGTGAACTGGACCTAATCTAACATCTGTCTCATCTGTGAGAAGATATGTTTTACCTGCAAAAAATATGTCTGCTAATCACAAAAAGGGTGGCATTGGAAAGATATTAGGAAGAAAAATCCATTGTCTTTCATTGTCATTGTTTTACTCTAAGGCGATCCTAAGAGATGAAGAAATATATAACTCAGGCCAGTTTCATTGTCTGTGACAAAATAGAAAATAAAGAATAGAAATTAAACACAGTTCTAAATGGTTTGTCCCTAATCGATTGGGGTCTCATAATTGGGATTACAGGGGACCTTGTGTGTGAAATGGAATGCTTCTAACGTCTATAGGACCGACAAAGAAAGCCAAAGTTCTCGCTGTATTCATCAGTTCTTTAGATAAAGATTTGAATAAAACAAGGAGCAGACATTTGTGATTACTGTTCCATTTAACCAGCGGTCATTGGACCATTGTTCTGTTGACTTTTGAGGTCCACAAGCTATATAGATACCTATCATTTAACCCTGAATAGGAGTCAATCTTGAGAATACTTCTTTTAATCCCCAAATTACTACTTCATTAGTTTTCTTCAAAGAAAATATTTTTTAAACCATATTTTATTGTACTGATTGGTGGCTAAATCTAGGTGACACCTCTAAAATCATAGTCCAGCCTAAGACATGGATCTTTCTTATACTACTGCACTTCCATGGAGCGATCAATCTTTATTACAGTTATTAAGGGCATTTTTTCCACTAAAATCTTTTTTACTTATCTACAGAATGAGGGTAAAGCTTTTAAACCTCAGTCCCCTTGCACCTCTTGTAGATGGAGGATTGGTAGGCATGTTCAAGAAAATCTACTATAAAAATAAAGCATGATAAACCAGGGACACTTACTCTTAGATCCAGGCACCGTGAATGTGGTAATCTTCTTATATTTGTTAGCCATTGCATCTTTCCTTCTGAATTCTGCTTTTAAAATTAGGCTAATGAGCCACAAGGGCTCTGCAACAGGAAGTGCAGGCAGAGTGTAGACCTGCTCTGCTCATTGTAACAGCCTGTGAAGCTACAGCACTGAAGGGCTCTGGAAACACCCAACAGAGTCCTTCGGGCTCATTCAGCTACTACTTAATTCACTTCTATTTGATTTCTGAAACGGCTAAATCTCAGGACCATAGAACTGAATGTAGCAGTGGCTGGGTATGTACACTACTTTACACTCCAGAAAGTCACATGTTGTCAATGTAATACAACATTTATCCAATGTTCACAGGATAGGTAATATCTATAACAAGTGGGAATCCCGAAGGCCGGAAGCACACGTGGTGTTTTGAAGCAGTCCCTTAAAAATGCATGCGTTATTGACCCATTTTAATTAAGATAATTGGTAAAACCGGTCAAAAACGCATGCATTTTTTTAACGGACTGCTTAAAAACGGGTTCAAAACGCCACGTGTACCACCGGCCTTACATCTTGTAGTCTACCCAGCTATCTGCTCAGGAATCAGGCCAACCATTAGCTGCCCTAATCTCATCTTGTTTGCATTTCATCCTTACTCAGAACTTTCTCTCCAAGCAATGGTATGGAGAAATTTCCAGAGATACTAAGAACTGGAAGATCCTCATGTCCCTTATCTTCTTTCCACTTATCTGCTGCGGGTTTATATCATTCAGGTATAGATATCTATTATTATTTTACCATAATATATAGTTTTACGTACATCATGTAAAAGGTACAATGAATAGGTTACTTATAATATGTGTTCTTGTTTTGTAATGCAGGAAAAAACCCCATGATGATAAAAGAACCATACTGTTAAATTACTTTGATTTTTTCACCTCACCTTTTGTGGTCTTCTCATGGACAGTCATCTTCTATATTGGATTCCTGCTGCTCTTTGCATATGTCCTGCTGATGGATTTCCAAAGATCACCTAATGGTCTTGAGATTACAGTCTATGTGCTGGTTTTTATCTTGTTTTGTGATGAGATCAGACAGGTACAACTCTCTATTGGTGTACACTCAGGGGTGTAACTACAGTAAGAGTAGCCATAGCAGCCACTATGGGGCCTGCAGTGTCAGGGGACCCTGTCTCCTGACCTGACACAAAAGAATAGAGGATATGTACCATTATATACATATTGGGGCACATTTACTTACCCGGTCCCTCAGAGTTCCCGAAAGTGCATTGTCCGTCCGGAATGCACTGTGCCATGATTCACTTAGATCGTGCAGCCGATTTCCTGCATCTGTCGCTTCCCCGCTCAGGTCCGCCAGAGTTCACCATCTTCTTCCCTGTGTATGTAAGCTCTTGGCTTGCGACACAATTTTGAAGTTAAATTCCGCAGTTTGTCCAAATCAGTCGGATCGTCCAACGGCCCTCCCCCTCGATTTGTCGCGTGAAAGCCGGCGTGATTGTGCCAAAATCTGTTCGCGTGCGCTTAAATCTCTGTCCCAGCAGCGCAAAATGGAAATCGTCGGGATGTCCGACGAAAGTGTGATCCATGGAACCCTTAGTAAATGAGCCCCATTATGTTGAAATTGTACAGTATAAATATAAATAACAGATATGTGATGTATATATGCTGTATATGTGTGTATATATGCTGTATGTGTGTATAGTGTGTATATACTGAATGTGTGTATATATGCTGTATATATGGCACTTTA
The DNA here is from genome assembly GCF_040894005.1 of Engystomops pustulosus. Lineage (NCBI taxonomy): Eukaryota > Metazoa > Chordata > Amphibia > Anura > Leptodactylidae > Engystomops > Engystomops pustulosus. Next base: position 81,559,253 of record NC_092418.1, read on the forward strand.
TGTGTGTTTATATGTGAGGTGTACACTCACCGGCCACTTTATTAGGTACACCATGCTAGTAACGGGTTGGACCCCCTTTTGCCTTCAGAACTGCCTCAATTCTTTGTGGCATAGATTCAACAAGGTGCTGGAAGCATGATTTTGGTCCATATTTACATGATGGCATCACTCAATTGCCGCAGATTTGTCGGCTGCACATCCATGATGCGAATCTCCCGTTCCACCACATCCCAAAGATGCTCTATTGGATTGAGATCTGGTGACTGTGGAGGCCATTTGAGTACAGTGAACTCATTGTCATGTTCAAGAAACCAGTCTGAGAGATTCCAGCTTTATGACATGGCGCATTATCCTGCTGAAAGTAGCCATCAGATGTTACAGGGTACATTGTGGTCATAAAGGGATGGACATGGTCAGCAACAATACTCAGGTAGGCTGTGGCGTTGCAACGATGCTCAATTGGTACCAAGGGGCCCAAAGAGTGCCAAGAAAATATTCCCCACACCATGACACCACCACCAAAATACTCAGACCAGCCCTTCTGGCACCAACAACCATGCCACGTTCAAAGGCACTCAAATCCCCTTTCTTCCCCATACTGATGCTCGGTTTGAACTGCAGGAGATTGTCTTGACCATGTCTACATGCCTAAATGCACTGAGTTGCCACCATGTGATTGGCTGATTAGAAATTAAGTGTTAACGAGCAGTTGGACAGGTGTACCTAATAAAGTGGCCGGTGAGTGTATATGCACTATATGTGTGTGTGTATGTGTGTGTGAGTGTATAAATGTTTGCATGAGTAAAGAACTATATGTTTATCTATATAATTATATAATATGTGTGTATATATGTAATATGTGTATTTTTAAGGGGGAAGGAGGACCCATTCAGAAGTTACATCCCTTTCTACACTTACATCAGCCAAAACATTCAGGACCAGACAATCCAATCATCTGATATATATATATATATATATATATATATATATATATATATATATATATATATACTGTATATATATATATATACACTATATGTTCCCTTTTCTCCATGGAAATACTTAGAGATTTTATCAAAGATCTATTGAAATTGTGTGACCGCTTTAGGGTTTTATCAGTTTGAAGTGTCCCCCATTCAGTTGGATCTCCTGTTTATTGCTAATACAAAGGAGACCATTTGGGTCTCAGCTTAGAGATTTCCAATTCTCTACCCTGATCTGAAAGCCAGTGCAAGCAGAGGTATATCCAAAGTCATTGGTCATCTTTCACACAAATGAACAAAGCAACTAAATATTACTCTATCCACAGATGTACATGAGTGGAGTGAAGTATTTTACTGACCTATGGAACATTATGGATATTCTGGCCATCTTGTACTTTATTTCTGGCATTGTGTTCAGGTAATTTCTTAAAAAAAATATATAAGGTTTAGATTTAGTGTTGATGTTACATAGTTATACATCTCGGAATAGGAACACAAATCCATATAGCTTAATCATCATGTAAAAGCAAGAACAAAAAGATTGCCAACTTTTTAATACATGGTTAGATATATTACAGAATCTAGTTTTGAGAAAATGAGCAAATATGTTCCTATTTTTTGAAGTGGTAAGGGTTAAAACCAAACTAATATTTTACATGCCTGCTACTGTAAAATCTTTTTCCCTCCGGATCTATTAGTAGACATACAATTTTTATGCGTCTCATGTCTATGTTCTTAATACATTTGCCCAATTGTTTCTGTTCTAAAATAGTCAAGCTATGTTATTAACCCCTTGCGCCAATGCCCTTTTTCCATTTTGTGTATGCATTTTAAGCTCCCCAACTTAAAATATTTATTTTTCCATATACATAGCTACATTGCGGTAGTTTTAGCTAAATAACTAATCAAACTTTTCAGTAATGGTATTAAAGGACATCTACTCTCCCACTACATCACTTGAGCACCTCAGAGTGTGGTAATGTATTTACTCCCCTGTTCTGCTGGCAGTCTCGCCCAGTCTTGGCCCCAATCACCTTCTATATGCACTATGGACAGGTTGGACCGGGCAGGACTGCTGGCAGAAAAAGGGGAGTGAAGAATTAAAATACGAGGTGCTCTGAGGCACTGTGGTGATGTAGCTGGAAGCATAATTTTAACTCTATATTTCTATACTTACAGCAACTTTATATTAAAGTTCCTTGGGAACTTCTTATTAGGACACGTCTACATCAGTAAAACTGATGGTTTATGTCCTTTAAAGAAATCGATGCCATGTACTGGGAAGCTGAAAAAAATCCAAATAGAGTGAGATTGATAAAACATACATTTATGCATCTGTTGTCATCTTGACTGATTATTTGCAGGCACGTTGATAAATCTAGCATGATAACACTGTGTAACTTTCTGTCTAATCATTAGACATTTTGAATAAAAATGCCCTCCTGAGTGATTGGCTACTTACATTAGTTGTGGAACATAGTGAAATTCTGTATCTAGAATTCTTTAAGGAGGGAGGGTTAACTAGGAGAAACCCCAATAGAGAAGGATCTGAGTGTACTTGCTGAAAATAGACAAATTGCAGCGTATAATGTCAAGCTGCTACTTCAAAGGTCAGCTAGAAGCTTTCTTGTACTGGAAAGGCAGAGCACTCAGATACATAATTTTGCCACTTTGGAAAGCATTAGCAGGGCATTAATATACATTAATAGTATATTTTAAGTGCAAAGTCTGTGCCAGGCCCCTGACTATAATATATGGTTTATAGTAATAGTCTTCTGATATGGGAAAGTGACACTATAAGGGCCCTCTAAACCTCTTGGGTCCTGGTGTGATCGCAACCTCTGAACCCCCTAAAGTTACGCCCCTGTTAATTGGGTCACCCATGTTGTACTTACCCTGATAAACTTTCCACTTCTGGTCATCAGTGATGCAGGTTACCAAGCAGTGATATGGGAGTGGTGTTCATTATTGAGCGCATTGCTCCATAACCTACCGGAAGAACACCCCTCTCCATAGAAAGTGGAGCATCTGCCGCAGTAAAGCGGCAACTTATAGGTCATGCCCCACTTGTAGCAGACACAGAGTGCTAACTGTACTGTGACTAGGTGGCATAGACCTCTTTCAGGTCTGTGATAGATCTGCCCCTATAACAATTGTGTTCATGAAGCCTAAATTCTATTCAAGTTTATTCCCATGTATAGCTTCAATAGAGTCAGTGCTAAATAGCTGATAAGTGGGGGTGCAGGGCCCCCACAATCTGACACTGATGAACTGTCCCTAGAATAGTTCATCATTGTAAATATAAACCACCATCATGGAAATGCCCATTTATATCCCCAAACAACAAGAGCTACTCAAATTCAGCCCTGGCCCAAAAACTGACTGCATTAAGGTTCCCAAATCTCTAATGTTACCTGGAAGTTTGAAATCAGGGATAATTGTTTAGGGTGAGTATAACTTAAAGGAAACCTACCACTTTAAAATGGCAGTTACGACCCTCTAATACCTTGCACCAGCTCAGGGCAAGCTGGTGCTGGAGCATATCTTCATAATTTTCAGAAACCGGTGTATTGCTTGAAAAACTCGTTTATTCATTAGATTTCAACCCCCCTTCGGCGGACCCTAATACATTCTCGGCGCACCCTGTGCACGACCGTGTGTGCTCCTGTATAGGAAGTGCCGCAGAGCCGGTGACGTCACTGAGCTCTTGGGCACACTTGCGCCTGCGCGACTTCAAATTTTTATCTGGTCCGGCTTTGCACACAAAGCCCGACAGCTCAGTGACGTCACCGGCTATCCGGCACTTCCTATTCAGGCTCACGCACGGTCGCACGCAGGGTGCACCAATAACATGTCATGATGCGCTGAAGGGGCGGGGGTTGGAATCTAATGAATAAACCATTTTTTCAAGCAATACAGCAGTTTCGGAAAATTATGAAGATATGCTCCGTCACCAGCTCACCCTGAGATGGTGCATGGTGGTTCAGGGTTATAACTAACCATTTTATGGTAGGTTTCCTTTAAGTATAGATGTTTCTGTCCATATAAAGTTCTTCTCCTGTGTAACATCATATGTCTTCCTTTCAGAATGCGCAGCCACAGTCCCAGCTCACTGTATACTGGAAGAGTCATATTCTGCCTGGATTATATTATTTTCACCGTCCGCCTCATCCACATCTTCACTGTCAGTCGGAATCTTGGACCAAAAATTATTATGCTGCAAAGAATGGTGAGGAGAATATGGCAGACTAAAAGGTGCATCCATATGTATTAAAGATGTAGCCTTACTAAGGTTTGCTTGTTCTCTTTGCAGTGAGATTTGTCAATGAAGCAGCCTCTTCACTCAGTGGGTATCTCTGATTTGTGTGGTTAGAAACGCCCACAGAATATAAATTCTAAAAAGAATGATCATAAATAATCTTAAATGAGTGCAAACACAGATAATGGATACACACTGAGCTGCCAGGTTGCATCTCTGAGAGATTTATCTGCAAAGCAATCATGTAAGCCTTGACTTCTACCATCAACAACCATCAGGATAAACCAGGAGCACTTACTCATAGATCTAGGCACCCTGGCTGTGGTAATCTTCTTATATTTGTTATCCATGGCCGCCTCCCTTCTAAAATCAACTTTTAAAATTATAATAATGAGCCAGAAGCGCTATGGGGGTATTACCACAGCCCCTCATTGCTGCAGCACACAATCTCACCCTCCTCCCTGCTCCCTCAACACTTCCCTCTCCCTCTGCATTATGTTATCTCATGGCAACAGAGGGTTCTGCACACAGTGGGAGGGGAAAAGACCTCCTTGCACAGTGTAACAGCCTGTGAAGTCATAGCACTGAGTGGCTTTGACGCTGCTTTGACACTTCTGACTCATTGGCAAAATTTTAAAATTGCCATGAATAACACATATAAGAAGATTACCACAGTCGCGGTGCCTGGATCTGTGTTTAAGTGTTCCTGGTTTATCATGCTTCATTTTGATAGTTGATTTCCTTTAAAATATGTCTCAATTCCTGAAGCTATGTCCCTTGTAAGGCAGGTAAAAAAAAATACTAAAACACATTAAACATGGCAACCTTTTATTTTGGCTCAAATTATAGTAGTTATCTGGTTCACTATACTTTAGGTTTTATTGCTGTTTTAGCTCCTATAATCTATCTAGTGCTATGAGATGCTGTGTGCTGACAATGTGCTTAGATTATCAGGGTACAGGTTTATCTTCACATCTTCTGAACCATTCTACTGCAGGAGGCAGAGAGAGCACTGCATCGTGCAGACAAAAGAATTTATGTAAAGTAATTTATGTGAAGTATCTGATCATAGTCAGAAGATTTACGGTCTTATCCAGTGGCAAACAAAATTGTCAACACCAGGACTAACAGAAACCTTTGTGGGAATACCCGTTTAAATGGTTGTACCTTTGCTTCCTTTTTTTCTGCAGCTCATCGATGTCTTCTTTTTCCTCTTCCTTTTTGCTGTTTGGGTGATCGCTTTTGGAGTGGCTCGGCAGGGAATTCTGAGATGGAATGAACATCGCTGGGAATGGATATTCCGCTCTGTAATTTACGAGCCATACCTGGCTGTGTTTGGACAGTACATTGCTGATGTCGATGGTATTTATTATAGTCACACCACTTTTATGTTTTTGTATGTACCCAGTGCAAATGAAATGTAGACAGTTTACATTCTTTCTGTTTTTAGGTACTACTATTGATTTTGATCATTGCACTATTAATGGAAATGAATCTAAGCCGCTGTGTGTAGAGTTGGACAGCGACAACCATCCAAGATTCCCAGAGTGGATCACAATACCTCTAGTCTGCATCTACATGTTATCTACAAACATCCTTCTTGTGAACCTGCTCATTGCTATGTTTGGGTGAGTAAAGCTATATATTCTAAATAGAAGGTGGTTCAATGAAAAAGATTTCCAAATTTCCAGTTTGACTTCTCTACCCCCTGCAGTAATAAACCTTACAGTTATTGTTTTTTTGAAGTCAAGGAGGCGTGGATTTTAACACTGAAGTCAAGCTTTCCCTGCCTTATCACGCTCACTTCACTGTAATTGATGGTCCTGCGTCCAGGGATACTGATCAGATCTCCGGCTGTTAATTAGAAGAGAGGGGGTGTTCAGAGAAAGAATTTGACTTAAGCGTTAAACTCTCCTCCTCCCTGACTTTATACATCCAACTTATATCCTATGTAAAAGTTGATTTTCTAGATGATGCCAGCAATCAGGGCCGTGAAAAACAAAAGCTGTTGAACTGCTTGACAACATATTGATAGTGGTTTAGTAGGCCAATTTTATGATAACAGGTTCCCATTAAATAGACAGATTCTACTTAATATTCTACCGTGTTCTACTGTATGTGGTTTAAAGATATTCTGAACTTCTGACCTATAATTACCAGTAACAGAAGTAACAGGGACTAGTAATGTCTAGTTAGTAGGTTTGTTTTACTTGCCAATCATCTTTTTACTAAAAGTCTTTTGTCGTTCATAAGTTCTATACAGTATATATTGGATATGTTATAGTCATCTGACACAGGTAGATTAAATTCATTTTAATAGCATCTCCAACATGGATGTTACAGATCGGAAAATGGGTGGAAAAAGGATATAAAACTGCATAAATAGCAAGTTACATAACAACACGTGATAGTGTACTGGCAATACCGTTGACATAAATGCCAATATTATGAAGTTTGGATGTTCTCAAGATTCAAGTCCAAAATTACACGTGGAGGATAGGTCACTCCAGCCAAGGTGAAAGACTCAGGGCCCCTTATTTGCGTAACGGCAATAAACAACTTTGTGAAATCATTCAGTACATTGTCCTTGGCTAAGTAAAAGATAAATACAATCAGTGCTAAATCCAGTTATCCAGCCAATGATGACATTGAGCAGATATTGTGAGGCCAGAATGATTGTGTAACAGCTTGAAGAATACATGAACAACTTTTTATATTGTCTCCTTAATACAAAATGGAAACTTAGTTATAATCATGTATATGTATCCTAAGACATCAATACAAGAGATATACAGGCTATGTACAAGATAGGTTCTGTAGGTTTGTTCTTAACCTCTTCACGACCGCCAATCCTATATATGTCAGCTGGTCATGAAGGGGAGTATGGAAAGAGCTCACGGACCAAGCTCTCTCCATACCTGGTGGGTGTCAGCTGTATTACACAGCTGACACCCACCTCCTGGGAACTGCCTCAGTTAGTGCTTGCACCGATCACGGCAGTTAACCTGTTAGGTGAACCCGACTGCAGCACCTAAGAGATCTGCCATCTTTCAATAGTGGTTGGCGCCCTCTACCAATACAGCATTTGAGAAAGACTATAATATAGAAGTATTAAATCTAGTATTTACTGCAATACAGTTGAACAAGTAATCAGATTGCCTAGGGTTTAAATAACTGAAAATAATAGCCAAATTTTTTTTTAAGTTTTAGAAAAAAATATAGATAAAATTTTTTGAAAATAACGCCTATATGTCCGTATTCCCACTTTTTTGTCATTATGCCTGCAATAAAAAACTTAAATATAAATAAAGTTTATTAAATAAAAAGTAATCAAAAGGTTGTATACTAGACTAAAGGTCTCAGCAGCACAATTGTAAATGGCACGAAAGATTAAATGGTGGCACTGGAAAGTTAATTTATCTTGCACATAAGAAGCCATCATATAGATTTTTAAACAAATAATTTAAAAAGTTAGGAGGAGTGAAAGACGGAAATGTTGACGGAAAATTTGATCTCGAAGGGGGTTAAGTTGAATTTGTATGTAAGTCTTAGCTTTATATTTTATAAGTTTAAACCCAGACAAAATTATTTTGGTCTCCGTAACAAAAAATTTTGGGTTGTCAGAAGAACAAGGATTAACAATAACGCCTAATTGCAGACACCTTTTGTGAGGAACCTTTGTGAGGACACATTAAACAGATATACACATACAATGCAAAAAATAACAGTTTGGCAAAAAAAAAGGAATAAAGAAAACAGAACATAATACAATGGGGCTCATTTACTTACCCGGTCCATTTGCAATCTCGCGGCGCGATGTCCGACGTTGATTCGGAGCTTGCCGGGATTCACTAAGGTCGTGCGCCCGATATCCACTAGGTGACGCTGCTGCGCCGAGGTCCGCCAGAGTTCACCATCCTCTTCCTGGTGCATGTAAGTATTTTTTTAAATACCACGGTCTGGTTTTCCGAATCAGTCTGGTTTTCCGACGGCCACGCCCTCGATTTCCGTCGCATGAAAACTGGCACCGATGCGACACAATCCGATCTCGTGCGATTTTCGGGAAACCCGGCGAAAATGAGCGATTTGGGCCCTTATTAAATGAGCCCCATTATGTTGCTTTTAAGTCTGGCTCCTTATGAGAAAGTTCTATTCAAACTGTCCATCTGGGACCCCCAAAGAGTGACAATTTTTAGATCTAAATAGATTCTTAGATTCGCTGACAGACCCCCCCTTCCCCTGCTTGAGATAACACCAGGAGGCATGGCATAGGATAATAACTTTTTATTATTAGTAGTTGTAAACCAACCTTGTCTGCCTGGATGTTACCCTGTGGGCCTCCTATAAACGTGGTTTTAATTCCAGCTTTTCCAACATAATGTCCAGCAATATACTATGCATGATGATTTTAGTGGTAATAGTTTAGGAGTTAGGTAATTGTTTCCTGTTTTAGTGAAGCCACCTCTTAGCTGTTGACATAGGAACTGCAGAATTCTGACTGTAATTATTAGAGACATTGGTGAAGCTGAAATATGGATTGTGCCACATTTTCCTATATATCAAGACGGGGACTTTTACCTGTGATTACCAGCATCCAGTGGTCCGTCTGTAACTTAAGGCCATCTGTAAGGCCCCTTCCACACTAGCGTTTTTCACACGCGAGTTCTGCGCGTGCTTTTGACGCGCAGAACTTGCATTGCACTCTGTCCCATTGTTTCCAATGGGTCTTTCCTCATTCGCGCGTGCTTGCGTTTGTTTTGACGCGCGTCAAAATCACAGCATGCTCTACTTTTGCGTTTCACGCACGTTTTTTCCCGCCCCATTCAAGTCTATGGAGACGCATAAAAAATGCATTGCACTCGCAAGCATTGCAAGTGCAATGCGAGTGCAATGCGTTTTAAATGGATGGGTTGCTAGGTGACATGAATAATTCCCCTGCTCGAGATCGAGCATTTAATTAAAAAACACAGTGAAGAACAGTGAAGAATAGAATAAAAACAGTGAACACAGTGAACACAGGATCATTTAAGTGAAAAAAACAGTAAAGAACACAGTGAAGAATAGATTACAGATGTTCGGCACATCTGCTTACTTGTCGGGAGATACGCGCAGAACGGTGCGAACAAAATAGCATGTGAAGAACAATATATATGTGTGTAAAGAACACATTGCAGATGTTTCCATACATCTGCAATGTCTTCTTCACACAGATATATATATTCCCGACTTCATTCCCTGACTTAAAAAAACGTGCGTGAAAATTGCACCGAAAACGCAAAAAAACGCGAACAACACATGCGTGAAAAACGCAAAAACGCTAATGACTCCAAGGAAAAATGGAACAAAAACGCAGCCAAAAACGTCAGTTTTTCATGCATTGCACCCTGACGTGAAATGCAACGCTAGTGTGGAAGGGGCCTAAGTCTGTTGTTCTTAAGTTGGGGACCGCCTGTATATATAAAAATATGTGCATCAATGTTAGTGTCACGGGTGCCCCTGCGACCTATTTCCTGGGTTGCAGGCGCACCTGTGTGCCCTCCTATGCCTCTGGTGCCTGGATGCAGCGGCACTCACCTCTCCACGATCCAGTGCCTCCTAGTGCTCGCGTGTACTGGCTCTGCAAGATTGGTGCTGCTGGTCATCTGAAAAAGCCTACCCATTCTGCCTGTGTGATTCCCGTTGTGACCTCCTGCTACGTTCCTGACTCTGATCCTCTGCCACTTGTCCTGACCTTCTGCTACGTCCCCGACTCTGATCCCGTGTTGCCTGTCCTGACCTCCTGCCTATACATGACTCCATCTCGGCCTTACAATTCTGCAACTTGCCTTGGCCTTCACCACAAGCAAAGTAGCGCTTGTGGATTGATCTGGTGTTATCCCGTCACAGCAAGACCAACCCGTTTTCGGCGGGCTTTGGTGAAAACCGGGTGCCACTTAGACCCCGCTGCCAGGTGTTGGCTTATGTCATTGCTCACAGTGGTACAGTGGGTCCACTACCCCTGATCCTGACAGTTACCATTGATTATCACAGTTATAACCTTTGAAAGCTGATGGCTATCAATATATTTATGGCCGACACAGGAAATATTTCTCTACAAATGTAGTGATTTTATTGGCTATTACTGTTATTAGTAATGTTAACTTTTTCATTGCCAGGTACACAGTGGGATCAGTTCAAGAGAACAACGACCAAGTCTGGAAGTTCCAGCGATATTTCCTGATTCAGGAATATTGTAATAGATTGACCATTCCATTTCCGTTTGTCATCTTTGCCTATTTCTTCATGATGCTAAGGAAGATGTTCAGTTGCTGTTGCAAACGACCAGAAGCTGAGTCGGCTCCCTGCTGTAAGTCCCTACAACCTGGAAGTAAGCATTTGTCCTTTGGCATTTAGGTAAAACAGTATTATTTAGTTTCATCCATCTCTATCATTACTACTTGCATTGCTCATTACTGTCCTACACTGTTTTGTGCACCTACGTCTGCACTCAGGTATAGTATTCCTAGGTATAGTATTTCCTAAAATAAAAGGATTGGATTGGTCTACCCAGCCTATCTACCTACTTTTTGTGACATGGCCAATTCAGACTGCAGTGTCCAGGAATCATGTGTGTCCCAAACTGAGCATAACCTGGCAGAATTGAACTTGGTGATCTCGGATAATGTAAGTCCATGTAGGACCACTAGCCTATTGTTTTGAGTACAGGACAGGCCTAGAACTTGTATCAGCATAGTTCACTTTGATTCAGTGAGTTTAGGTTAGCAGGGCTGTGGTCCATCATGCTATATGTTTACAGAGTGCATTTGACCTAAATTGGCCCTAAATACGAATAGTGATGGCTTCCAAACTCTTCAATAATAGAGGCCTTGTTATGCTGGTATGTTTTCGGTCAAGATGTTTTCCACACTTATGATAATGAGGCATTATTCCTTATTTACCTTGAAGAAACCATTTACCGACCCCATGATAAGTTAGTGGGTGTGTTGGCCATTATTTAGATCCATTGTATGTTGGATTCTCAGGGTCACTGCTTTAATTATAAGTGGAAACCAAGATGCAGATGTTAATATAACCTAAATTATCGCTAAAAAGTCAGTGCTTTGTATTAAATGTCCTTTACATTGCTGTTCTATGGTAGATTGTGATGCTGCAACTCCAGATCATGGGCAGTTTTTAGTATTGGAAATTGGCTTTATGACAAAATTCCCACCACTTCACTTATCCAGATCCTTTCCAGGCGAGGTAAAACTATAGAGTCTAAACACACAATAAATATGTGCAACACAGAAAATTCTGAAACGCCACTCTTAAAAACATTCCCCTAGTATAAGTTTTTGTGTCAGAACACAATTCTAGCAAGGTAACCTTTTAATTCCAGTAAGCAATCTCATCAGGTATCTGTTTTTTTTCTTTAGGCACCAAGAAAGATGATATTGAGACACTGGCTTGGGAGGCTGTGATGAAGGAGAATTATTTGGTGAGGCTTATCAGCCAGACACATAACAACATGGAGTAAGTTTGAGCTTTGACCTAGATGCTGTACAGGGGCCCAGCTGTAAGGGTGGCCACTAACAAGTACTAATGGATGTTTGAGAACCAAAAAGTGACCCATATACTCTACGTGCAGTGTGTGTGTGTACAATGTCAGTTTACGCTAATAGACAATAATGCTTTGAAATATTATATTTTCCAAAGCATTATGTGAACTGTAAATTACTTAAGCTATAATTAAATTAAATTATTATACTATATTAATTAAATTATAATATATATATATATATATATATATATATATATATATATATATAAATATATATGTATATAAAAGTAAATTAAAAATTATATACTTTTGCTGAAAATAGCACAACTCTTCAGTCGTTTTAAAGGGCTTTCTGAAGAATAAAAGTTACTCCGTATCTCAGTGATGAGACCCCTACAGATTGCGAAAATGAGGGGTTCGATGGGGGTCTCACGTACCTCTGTCGGACCCCTCCTCGCTCTGCCAGACTAATGGAGCAGAAGGCTGCGCATGACCGTTCTGCTTCATTAATCTCTATGGAGCTGACGAATATTGCGATGTGCCGCGCTCACCTATCTCCATCAGCTCCATAGAGATTAATGGAGCCTAACTGAGACCTCCATTGACCAGCAAGTTAGGCCCTTTCGGGTCAGTCTGGTGCTACATGCTTGACCACAGTGTGTAAGTATGTCCTCCGTGGATCGGACCCCCCAGTGAGCTTACTGGGGGATCTGATCCCTCCTGCTGCAGCTCCCCGCCGGGTTTGTCCTCCTGGCAGGACCCGGCTGTATGTAACTGAGCATGCGCACTGTACTGCATTGCAGTGTAATGCAGTGTAAGGCTTGAACAAGTGATCGGATTGCAATATATTGCAGTGTAAGTGCACTTGAACAAGTAATCGGATAATTATCTATACATTGTATCTCATCCCGCAAATAATAAGCCCTCATATGTTTGAATTACCAAAAAAATTAAAATTTATAGCTTGTACAATGTGACAATCCAAATCTGCTTTGAATAGCACTGCTTTCATTCTATGCCCGCCCGTGCACCTACCCATACAGCAGTTTACCACCAAATATGGGTATCAGTACACTCGGGAGAAATTGGGTATCAAATGTTGCAGAGTATTTCATCATTTACTTTGGCCTAAATGAATTTATTTTCCAAAAAAAATCTAAAGTTTCTAAATCGCAAGTCCATATTGTTTTAACCCATGTGAAACACTTAAAGGGTTAATAGACTTAATACAAGTTGTTTGAGGGCGTAAGTTTCTATAGTGGGGTAATTTATGGGGTTTTACTATTATTTAGGCCTTTCCAAGTTAAAGTTCTGCGCCTTATAACATCCTAGAAAAATAGCAGGAATCATAAAATATCATCTCAACATAAAGCAGACATTCCATAAATGTTAATTATCAAGCTTTTTGGGTAGTTTTACTTCCTGTGTGGAAGGCAGAACAGTTCAAACTTGGAAAATGAAGAATTTTTACGAACTTTTGCCAAATTTTCTTTTTTTTTCGGAACGAAACGGAAAACTCATCACCTAAACATGAGGTAGTTACAACTAACATGAGGTACAATGTCACGAGAAAACATTCTCAAAATCACGTGGATATGTTAAAGCGTTCTAAAGTTCTAACCAATTATTTTGACACAGGGAAGATTTGAAAAATCGAGTCTGGTCATTAAGCTGAAAACTAGTGTCAGTGATAAGGTGTTAAACTTTGTACATACTTGAATCGCTGTTTCAAGTCCAATACACTGCTCTACAATACTGATTCATTGTAGAGCAGTGTAAATCGTCTGAGCATGCAGACAGTTTACAGTCAGACGCGGAAGGGATCTGACTGTGAAGAAGATCGGGCAGCCTCGGGGCACTTGGCAGACCTTGGGGCTGCCCAGAAGAGGATCGGATCAGATCCCCCGGTAAGCTGCACAGAGGATCCAATCCATAGGGGGAACACCCTTACACGCCATGGTCAAGCATGAAGGGGTTAACAATCGGGTGTTAACGCGGGTGTTAGAGGGCGGTGTCAGCTGTAATATACAGATGACAGCCCCTGCTTCTGGTGCCGGCTCCATTCGTGAGCCAGTGCCAGAAGCAGGACCTTATATACGTCCCCGTGCGGGAAGTACTATAACATCCCGGTGTTTATGAAAAAAAAAATCTCAAGTTGTTAAATGTAAAAAAAAAACACCCCACCTATACATAACTTATTTTGTATATCTGTAATAATATTGACCCTGAAGAAAAAAATTTAGGAGGTTAATTGTATTATTATGATAAATTTACCCTCATATGCCTATCAAATCTTCTGGATGGAAAGGATGCAAAAATAAAAATAAATACTTGGTTCTAAAAAGGGTTAAGAAGTTTAGCAAACAGTGAAGAATAATTCCAATGGAAGAGTCTTTATTTAACTGCAGTAGATGACTACTAGTCACTAATATGTATAGCGACATTAGCCCATTTGTTTGGGTTTTCCGCTAGTACATTAAAAGGACATGCTCATAAAAAATGATTTCGCTGAGGGTATATATAAATACTGTACATTTTTCTTGCTGCTTTTCCTGGAAGGATGGAGAACAGATTCAAACACTTGGAAATGAAGGTAAATCTTATATGTTTTTTACACCATTAGTCACACCGTGATATATATGGGTATTATGGCTTTCTATGTATTTTCTCATAACTTAATCTGACATTGTATCGCTGCAGTTAAATGACCTGAGATCATTGATGAAGGAAATCAGAAACAAGATAAAGTGATATTGTTTATTTGGGAGGAGAATATGTAAGTGACTTCATTGTATACATGGTGGTAATACTAGTGAGGAAAGACACGTATTCATGGGAACTTATAAAGACTGGGCTATTACATGCATTGACCTAAGCGGGGCATCTAATTCCATTCATTCATCACAAAATAAAATCCACTATGAGCAAGCATAGACTTGTGCTTTTATTTCCATCAATGGCTGGGAAGGGGCTGCATAAAAGAATAAACATTTACTTACCTCCGCTGTCCCTCCCAGCGTCCCGTGGCCTATGCTCCTGTTTGTTTTACAGGGGCACGGAAGCTCCACCGAGTTTGGCTTCCGCCCACCCGTCCCAATATGAGGACCGGTGGGCTTAGCCGGCCACCTCGTCTGGTCAGAAGCTGAACTCAGTGGAGCTTCCGTGCCCCTGTAAACAAACAGGTTTATGGATGACAGAGCCTGCAGCGTGGGACACCGGGAGGGATCGCAGAGGTAAGTAATTGTCTGTTTTTTTATGCAGCAACCTCCCGGCCACATATCATTTTTTTAAATGTCTTGGACAACCCCTTTAATTATAGTAAATCTTTTTGTCAATTCTCGACCCCCACTAAACCATCCCCATAATTTGTGGCTAGCCAAGTAACATGAAAGGTATATAAGAGAAAAAAAGCTGCAAAATTGTGTGCAAAAATGGTGTGGAACTTATTATTAACTGCAGTGAGCTGACCTATTAGTATTGGATTCGTTGCTGGCCACAGTGGTGGGTGTCTGTCACGGGAAAAGCCGCCTGCAGCATATTGGCTGTGTTTATCTCTCCCTGTGACATCCCTGCCAAAATCTTTGCCTGTGGCCTGTGAAGATCCACGATCACCGGTGTTACCGCAAGGGAGTGAAACAAACCCAAACTTCTGATTGAAGTCCAGGTTCATGTTCTGCGGTTCAGGTCCACTCATCAACTAATTCTTAACTAAAAAAGGCATAAACCTTTTAATAAATACGACCCCTATGACCACAACCAGGGATAGGGTCAAAAGGTTTTACCCTATTTAACTACCAGCCCCCTCAGGTTGGGTATGAAATATCTAGAATTCTAGATTTACCCCTTTTATATGAAAATTCACCCATTTACATGTAAAAACTGCAAATAAAGTTCCTTATACTTTAACTGCCTGTATCTCTAGTTCTAATTCTTATTGTAAATGGGTTATCCGAGATTAATAAATAAATTAGGGACGGGCTGGGCGGGATATTTAAAAATAATAAACCTGTACTAACCTTCTCCGGTGCTCCTAAAGTCCCGTGCAGCGGTCCGTCTGATTGCTGCCCCTGTTTAATTACAGGGGCACAGAAGCTGCGTTCGGGGAGCAGAATTGACTGGCCACTCCCATCCGTCCCTATCTCTCAGCATTGTAGGGCACTGGGATATAGTGACAGATGGGAGTGGTCCGGATCAGCAGCGACGGAGGAGGTGAGTACACCTTTATTTTTTTTAAAAGGCCGTCCCAGTCTGCCCCTAATTTATTTATTACTGACACTGTCTGCAGCCCCTAAACTTAACTGATCTTATTTTCTGCTCATTTACACCTATAAAAAAAAAATACCTCCAAATTCACATGCAAATGAACAGTTATGGGTAACTATTTTGCCACTTTTAGAGGCTAAAAGAGTAATGTCAATTAATACATATCGCTAGTTCTATAGTACCTCGTACCTAAAACCATGCATTGGTGTCATCTTAAAGATAAGAATCTAATCTTTAAGATTGCATCTCATTTATGATTCTGTTATCTACAAAACCAGAGATGCAGGCAGATGAAGAAAT
Source organism: Engystomops pustulosus (assembly GCF_040894005.1). Taxonomy (NCBI): domain Eukaryota; kingdom Metazoa; phylum Chordata; class Amphibia; order Anura; family Leptodactylidae; genus Engystomops; species Engystomops pustulosus. The sequence continues at coordinate 81,575,598 of NC_092418.1, forward strand.
AAGTATGAATTGGATCTTTATATTCAGATCACATTCCCTACTATTCCTTTAACTGGTGTTATCTCCAGTTCTATAACCCACTTAAGATTCTTAAAGGGCATCTACCACCAGGATAAAATATTATATGCAAATTACCCAGAGAGGCTCCAGGCTCCATTAACGCCTATGGAGCCCGGAGCCCATCAGACTCATTTGCATATAATCTTTCATCCTGGGGGTAGATGCCTTTCAAATTTAATTTGATACTGTCTTAGTTTCACTGTAAATCCAGCATTAAAACAAATTGAATATAGAAAAAAGGCTAAATGAAATGCATTTAATCAAACCACCTATGAAGTACATATATGTGTATCATTTATAGTTTGATTCTAAATATCTCATGAGAAAGAATGAAATGTAGCAGGGCTGATAATAGAATACATTAGGGTAAAGAATTGATGGTAAAATGCGCTCCCTGATGGGAAAATTACAAATGCATCTAGTGATCATGATTTGCATTGTCTCCTCCTGATCTTTGTTTCCATTTTCTGCACAGGTAACAGCTGAAAACAGAAGCGGCCTACATTGATAATATGGATACTGAATTAGTTGTTCCTGAATGACCCGAATACTATACGATACCAATATTATTATTGGTATAGTGATAACATGGTATAGATAACAGTATATATAGGCAGTGACCACTTTTAGAAAATATGTTATAGTTTGTATAGTGAAAATGTAGAATTTTCCAATATACTTTCAGTATCAATCCCTCACAGTGTTCTAGATCTCTGCTTGCTGTCATTCTATAGGAAGTTTTATTGTTCCCTTTCCCATTGATAAACACCTGGTCGTGTAATGTCACACAGGTGCACGACTGGTTGTAACACATGAGCCGTGCACCTGTGTTACATCACATGACGGATTTCTATCCAGAGGAACTAAACATTAACCCCTTCATGACATGAAGCATTGTATTTCTAGGTGTGACAGAGTCAGAGATATCGACTGTTAAATGTGCAGTAAAAAATGTGATTTTTATGTACAGCTTTCCATTTCTGACTGTAACTTTAACAGTGGATATCTTTAGCTCTGTGATATCTAGAAACACAATTTTGACTTTATATTAACCCCTTAAGGACGGAGGGTTTTTCGCCTCATTTCTCGCTCTACAACTTCAAAAATCCATAACTTTTTCATTTTTCCGTGTACAGACCTGTGTGAGGGCTTATTTTGTGCGTAACAAATTTTACTTTCCCGTAATGTTATTTATTTTAACATGCCATGTACTGCAAAGCTGAAAAAAAATTCCAAATGTGGAAAAATTGTGGGCTCAGTTTTTACGACTTTCACTCTTCGCTCCAAATAACACGCCTACTTTATTCTTTGGTTCGGTGCGATCGCGGTGATACCAAATTTATACAGGTTTTATTGTGTTTTAATACATTTTCAAAAATTAAACGAATGTGTACAAAAAAGAAAAAAAATTTTTTGCCATCTTCTGACGCTAATAACTTTTACATACTTTAGCGCACGGAGATGTGTGAGGGGTCATTTTTTGCGAAATGAGGCGACGTTTTCATTGCTACCATTTTGAGGTCTGTGCGACATTTTGATCATTTTTTATTTCATTTTTTATGTTATGTAAAAAGGTGTAAAAGTCGCATTTCGGACATTTGGGCGCCATTTCCCGCCTCGGAGGTCACCGCCGGCCGTAACCGTTTTTATATTTTGATAGATCGGGCATTTTGGGATGCGGCGATACCTAATATGTCTGTGATTTTTACTGTTTGTTATGTTTTATATCCGTTCTAGGGAAAGGGGGGTGATTTGAACTTTTAATATTTTATTAATTTTTTTTATTTTTTAAACTTTTTTTTTTCTTTTTTTTTTCACTATCTTTTAGACCATCTAGGGTACATTAACCCTAGATAGTCAGATCGCTGCTACCATATACTGCAATACTTCTGTATTGCAATATATGGCGTTTTTGCAGCACATTCATTACAATGAGCCACTGGCTCATTGTAACGAATATGCAGCTGCCAGATAGCCTCGTGTCAAAAGAAGACACGAGGCTACCATGGCAACTGATCGCCGCCCCCCGATGACGTTCGGGGGCGTGGCGATCGAAAAAAAGATGGCGGCGCCCACGCGCCGCCGTCTTTTAAACGCCGCCGGCGACTTTGCCGGCGGCGTTTAGGGGGTTAATAGCCGCGATCGGTGCAAGCACCGACCGCGGTTATTAGCGGTGGGGGTTTTGTGCAAAATGCAAAAACCCCCACCTTTGTATGAAGAGGACTCAGCCCGTGAGCCCTCTTCATACATCCCTTATACCTCTGCGCCGTAGAGCTACGGCGCAGAGCGTTAAGGGGTTAAAGTGCAAGGGTTCAGAAGATAGAAATATATGAAAAGTGCCCCCTTTAACATATTTTATTCAATTTTACTATTTTTTTTATTTTACATTTTAGTCATTTGTCTGCTAATTCTGAATACATTTCATTTCTAAAACTATCCTATGAAGTTAAAATCTCAGATGTCCTGTGATACAAAATCAAAATTTTTTTTGTAAAAATAAAAAGGTGTTCTAATGATATTATCATCATTTTAGGAAGAGCAGAACAGAAATGCAAACATTTACCTAGACATTTACCAATGACCACAAAAAGGTCAAAACTTCCTATAGAATGACTGCAAGCAGAGATCTAGAAAACTGGGAGGAATTGATACAGAAAATATAGTATACAGGCAGTCCCCGGGTTACATACAAAATAGGGTCTGTAGGTTTGTTCTTAAGTTGAATTTGTATGTAAGTCGGAACTGTATACTTTATCATTGTAACCCCAGCCAAATTTTTTTTGGTCTCTGTGACAGTTGGATTTTAAAAATGTTGGATTATCATTAGAACCAGGATTAACAATAAAGATTAATAGCAGACACCTGTGATAACTATTATAGCTGATTATTGTAGCCTAAGGATAAAGTACAGTAAATTCCCAACATCCAGAGGTCTGTTTGTAACTAGGGGTCATATGTAAGTCAGGTGTTCTTAAGTAGGGGACCGCCTGTATTGGGAAAATTGCATAACTTTATTATACAAACAATAACATTTATTTACTGAAACTGGCAACCCCCCTGCAATGTACCTAAGCACTACAACTGCAGAATTTGCCACTACTAGAAATGACCAAGGATTGCAATGCATTAGAGAATTTATTGTTCTCAAACTTATTTGAGATACATTGTAATATGTTATCATATTATATGAGAGATATTTTGCAACATACAATATTATTTACAGTTATATTCAGTCTAAAACTCATATTTTTGTATTTACAATTATGCCCAAAAAATACCCCATCCGGATATTACTAAGGAGGGGGGTCCCCTTCTGTATTCTGGAAATATCTTGGGATGGATGTATTTTTGATAGTATATGTAAATACAAAAAATAATGTTTTATTAGAATTAGGCTGGATTTAATTGCAGACAATGACAACATATTAAGAACATGGTAAATCAGATTTAAAACAATGACTAAAGTATGGATAGCTTCACAATGAAAACTATGAAGTTGAACATCCTACATATAAAAAAATAAAATATATAATCTAAAAAACATTGCATTGGCCTCTTGATCAATAAAAACTGTGTTTTTGTTTCAATACCTTTAGATCCATAAATCTGTGATTGACCTTAGTCGATATGCATATACACACATACAGAAATACAATGATGTTTAGTTAATCAATTAAGTCAAATTCAGACAGGGAATATCAATATATTAATATCAAAGTGGGGCATAGCTGGATGGTTGCACCACATAACAAACTGATTGCCACCATAAGGTACAGTTACCCCTGAATAAAAAATAATTTAATTCCCCAAACCCACCTTCTAGTTCTAGCCCTCTCAGTGACTCTGCATAGCATATAACCTTCCTTTCAGTAGCTCTCCCCACTTATAATGTTCCATAACTGTTGGCCCCCAAATTAAAATTATATAAGGAGGAAATCACTCACTTACTGCGCTGGCTAAGTATATGAAAATTGTGTGTGCAAGACTAAATAAACCAGATTACAGCCTGATAAATATAGTGCGTCCTGGGCTTGGTTCATTTATATCGGCTAACAGCAAGAATCTTGTATCCACAACAAGGGGTTTGTTACCTTTTTGCTTGTAAGTTCTGTTCTGTACTGCCTTCTAACCTCCTTCACATAAATATCTGGAAGCTGAATCTGAAAGTCTTCTGGATGTGGTAGGTATCTATCGGGTAGGCTACTGCGTGTTGATCCACTTGGCTGTAAGCGTCTGGTAGCCCCGGCTGATGGCTTAGGTCCTACTGTAGATACAAAATTGACGTCACCTGAGTACAACTAGTTTCAAAGGATCACTTCCTCCTTTCTCAGTGATAGGCATTATAGCAGGATTTTTGTATCTGGAGTAGGGCCTAAGCCACCAACTGGTGCTCCCCTACACTTACAGCCAAGTGGATCTTTTAGCTTTCAATACCATTAACCATACCAGATGCACACACAATTTTCACATCCTTAGTCAGAGATTTTCAGCAACCCCTATTTAGCTTTCTTAAGCCCCCCCCCCCATCCTTTCTGTCTTTATGAAATCAAAGAAAAATAAAAAAAAATGTATACATTTACCTGTCCGATTCCCAGCAGCAGCTTTTTCTCTGAAGTAGGCAGGCACAGTGACCACATCATATCATGCCTGCTGGTCTCTTCACACACAGCACTGGCAAAGGCACATGCTTTGAACTGATGGCTCCATGCTTCATCTTGGCTTTTACCACATCCCTATTTTTGGGGCTCCATAGCAGCCGCTACAGCAGTTGTTTTTTTCACAATACTTTATGGACCTGTTCTCTGGATAACAAGGAATTTTAATGGATCCATTTGACACATGCTGAGATGCTTCAAGTTTAGGCTACATACACAGGAATGTTGTTTTCAACCATGTATCTATTTATTTTATTTAGTTTTTTAACTGATAGCGCATTGGACTGATGCACATGAATGTGTTTTTCACGGAGCGTGTCCTATTCCTGACACATGCCGGCTGTATACGCCGATCAGTTGCTAAGTATTACAATCATGTCCCCCTTCAATGGTTTGGGACTAGCTTATGACATGATTTCCCAGCCTTCAGGGTTGTTTTTAGCCGATCAACAAAACCGGATGACATACTCATACTGATGACGCATGGACCGTTCTTGCGGCTCTGAAATGGATTACACAATGATGACTCACGGACTACAAAAACGGATCACAAAGCCATTGTTTGCGACCGGAGAACAGAACATCCTTGCCTTACAGAGGTAGCTTTACACTTAGGTTTTTGGTGAATTTTGATGCCAAGTATAGTGTTATAGACCACATTTCCCTTGCAGTAAGAAACATAGGCTAGAACCCCTGACTTATATTATTTTTCAGGTTTCTGCCAGTGTTCAAGTATCTGTCATCATGAACAGCTCTGCAGACTACACAGATTGTGCAGAAAAATACTACAGCCCCCTAAAGCTAGTGTGAACAGAGCAAATGAAAACTTTTTTTTTTTTTTTTTATGAGCTCTGGGATTATCAGCCCCATTGATCTTATAATTGCAACATCTTTCTTTGAGATGAAAATACTGATAGCCACAAAACTGTTTATTGGGGTCATGCTCAATAATTATTTTGTAGAAGGCATTTCATGATTTGTGTGCAGTTACCAGCATATAGGGTGTATTCAATTAATAAAATCTCCCTTCAACCTGTCTCTCATTTCTTGCTGACATACATTTGGTTAGTTAACAAGACCGAATAGGAAGATAAAAGAACATATAATCGCAGGACTGCATAAGGAACTATGGAGACACAAAATTCTGTGTACAAAAAACTTTATCAAGACTTTGCAAAGTTGCTGAAAGGGATAGTACACTTTCAGCAAATAATTTCCAATATACTTTTTGTATCCATAGAGCTTTCTAGACCTCTGCTTGCTGTCATTCTATAGGAGGCTTCATTGTTTACTTCCTGTGGATGGAAACTGGTCCCTGGTCATATGATGTCATACAGATGCACAGCTTGTTATACCCCTGGTCATGTGATGTCCCCCCGGATGCATGACTCATTATACCCCTGGTCATGTGATGTCACACAGGTGCATGGCTCATTACAGCACACAGCTCTGATTACTGTAATGAACTGTGCCCCTGTGGACCTCACATGACTGTGGACCACAGGAAGTAATGAATCAAGCTTCCTAAAGATCAACAGCTAGCAGAGATCTTGGACACTGAGAGAAATGGATACAGAAAGTATTTTGGAAAATTTTATAGCTTCGTAATGCAAACAATAACATTTATTTATGGAAACTGGACAATCCCTTTAAATTTGGATACATTACAGTAAAAACAATTTGCTGCAGTAGGTAACTTATAATTGGGATATCTTTAAGCCTTTAACAAGTGTTCGTCTTTTAGAGGTAGCCAGTAAAGGTTCTCTATATACAGTGCCATCTTTTGGTGCTATTGTAACAGAAAAAAAGTGATCGGTATTTCAGTGTTTTTTCAGTGGGTTTTCCTGGTCTAAAGACCCCAATATACAATAAATGAAAGGATCATATTTGCTTTATCCATTAATAACACATTCACTATTGCACTGTATGTTATAGTTATAGGATATCCATCCTAGAGATGTCACTGTAGGGATTTTAATATTTCTATAATTAGAAATGATAAAATTTCCTAGTTACATTTAGTTTATGTTCAGCACAGTATGTTTACATGTTTTTATATTTTACAATAGTTTTTCCTTTCTTTTGATTTTGTACATGATGATCTAACTCTTCATTTTCTGCTGGGATTAGTAGAATTTAAATATAGAAACAAGAACATTAAATTGCTTTCCTATGCTTACATAGATGTCACATACCCTGTGGCCATGTCACAGACTCTGACATTTCACTGAACCCACAGAATGGCCTTGATACTTGACATTCCTATTAGTGTAGTTAATGGACAGCTCTTGTCCGGGGTCATTGAACTAATACTTTTTATACCTAATGAATGTGTTGTCCGTCTCATGATCTACAGGACTGTGTAATATACAGTTCAGACACCTAATGTACAGTTCAAAAGGCGGCTCCCAGGTTACATATCTGGTATACTGAATGGTTAATTTGCCAAATGGGACACTCATTGTATAGTACCATCTCTCCAAACAAGTGATTATAAATGAATAGAAGTGGTACTTCATCTTTATTAAATAGTTATAATTCCTCCTAAAATCTTCAGACTGTTTCACTTGACTTAAGGCTCTCTCTCTAATAGCACTCATATCCGTAACCAAAAGGAGGGAGGAGGCGGAGGTGATTTTTGGCCTCATTTTCAACAGTGGTGAAGCTTCATCTTATTAGATATAGAAAAGTTCAAAGTACTAAGCCTAGGAGAGCCAAGAAAATACATTTTGTGTCTGCAGACCCCAACCCCAAGGCCCCCTGCGCCAATAGATTTCTATGTTTAAAGTAGGAAATAGCAGAGCATCTTTTATTTTCATTACATTTTGTATAATTAATCTGCACTATTGGCTTATGAAAAGTCTGAGTTGTGCATGTGAGGTAGATTTAAATGCAGCAACTTAGTTGTTAATGTGGATGGAGCCCTCACAACTCCATGTACCCATCAGTCTAATGCACTCTGCAAAGGTAAGTAGCCCCCCAGCCCAACAAGATGGTCAGTTGCAACTCCGGATGTCAATAGTTATGTAATTGAATAATGCTCGGTGCCATACATACTGTAGAAGAAAATGGTTGTACCAGTATGTATGGCCATGCCCCTGGTGTTCTTAGAAGATAATCCAGATGAAGATACAACCATTAGTTCTGGAAAGCTTATGAAGTGCCCTAGTCAATGTCACCTATGGAAATTGGAAGACTTCATTTTCAAAATTGTTACAAAATAGTTAAAAGATATCTACCACTTAGAAACACCCATTATTAGGCAAACATACCATTAGACAAGTTTTGGTAAGTTGATGCAGGTGCAGGTCTTGTATTTGCACACGAGGAATCCAGCTCAAGGACGAAATCGGGTTATAGTAAAAACATCCAATCTTCTTTATTGAGACATCAAAAACTGCGTTTCCCCCTGTTCTTGTACATATATGTGAAGTTTTTGATGTCTCAATAAAGAAGATTGGATGTTTTTACTAAAACTCGATATTGTCCTTGAACTGGATTCCTCATGTGCATGTATTGTTGGTCTTGGAACAAAGATTATCCATGCTTGGACTCCTGCAAACAAGCCTCCAGTGCCCCTGTGTTCGTCACACAGGGCGCTCAGGTATTATCACCACATGCACACAGCATGCACCTCTGTCCGGTCTCCCGGTAACGTCATTAATTATTCATTCTAGGAGAACCCCTTTAAATAAAATGTTCATGGTTCAAAGGACATCATATATCTTTCCACACAATCTCACTGGGGGGGATTTATGATGAAGGCTCCATCCACTCCATCCGCTGGCGAGTGGCTTGTGCTGACATAAAATTCTATGGCGTAGAATCGCACCATAACCTGCGGACATTCAGTCCTGAACATAGCGAATAGCAAGTGTTCAGGCATGGTGCAGAAACACGCAGGCCGCCTCCACTACTGGCTACGCCCCTTCATGTCCTTTCACATACGTTTGGAGGAGGTGGAAAGGTGGAAAGAATGGCAACTACTGGCAGTTTGCTAGTAATTTAGATCATTCCATGGCTTATATGGCAGAATACTTGCTTACAAGTCCTGATAAACCTTTCCCCCCATGTCTATGTTATTTTAACAGCAAACTTATGTAATGTCTGGCTAAATCTATCTTTACATTTTCACAGAAATCTTGAGGTCAAAGGCCCCAATCTCTTACATACTGTATGTTAATTATTTACCTGCAGTATAGACATAACGGCATCTGTATAGGACAACGATCCCACTTGTGGTGTCCCACAGAGAAGAGAATGATGCTCCTTAGTGTACTCATGTTGATGGCATTTTCCTGCTGCTCAGGTAAAACTATTTGAAACATCTCTTTGATAGACTTCATGTGGTCAAAATATTGATGCCCTTCTCAAAGAATTGCCATAGACCCTAACAATGTCCGATTTTTACCTCCTGAATGCTAATCAGACATTTGGAAAAGCCATGTCACGTGAGTTTACATTGCTTTGGGTTCATATCTGCTGTCTACATTGTAGCTGTAGATAATTAGAGGAAAAGGGTACAGTAAAGTAGTGCTTAAAACTGTGCCACTACCCCAAAGGTCTCACAAATAGGCACTGTAACATATACACCGGAGAACAAAATTAGAGAGCAATGTATGATTTTTTCAGAAATAATGTAATCTTCATTGATCAACGTTTCTTGGATTTTTTTGTAAGGGGTACACCATGTTTCTAGAACAGTGTTTAACAAAATTAGCATATTAGTATATCAACATACAACCTGTATTATGCAAAAAAAACTTGATGATCCTAATTAAAGAACAGCAATGCCTGTAGTACAAAGAAATATCACATTTTCGACGAACATAATGTTTCCCATCAGATCCAAATAAATTAATCACTAAAATGAAATGTGGACCACTTCTCCTCTGTCCCCACAGCATGCTCCTCAGCAAAGGTCTAGAGTCTAGCCTTTTCTTTCTACCAATGAGAGGTTTGCTCACTGCAGTGTGAGCTTTCTGTCCGAATGCTCTTACTTGTTTAGACGCTGTATGAGGAGACAGATCCCTACCCTGTTCAGTGCTGAACTGGCGAGCAATTCCAGCTGCAGTGTCGAGACAGTTACCCATGGAGATTCTCTGCATTATTCCATTTCCTCTTGCATTTCTTTTGAGGGCGACCAGATTGTGATGTTGTAAAGATAGATAGATTAGACCTTTAATAATCCCCAACGGGGAAATAATTTTACAACTCATTTACATAGAAAATTGAGATAACATATAAAGTAATACACAATTACAACATCTGAATCACAGACATTCCAATATAAATATAAGCTAAAATAAATATACCCAAAATGAATGCCATATCAAGTTGGCACCACAAGCACCATATAAATACCTGTAATTTAATCAACTAGTTATTAATGTTGAATAGACTAAAGTTATTTAGGCCCCTTGAGGAAGAGATGAGACTCGAAACTCACGAACATTCATATGTTATGGGTAAGCTTACTAAACATAACATATATAAATATATATATTGTTGTACAGTAATGGTATTTCTTAATAAAATGAATTATGTTTTAAATCATGTTGTGATTGATGAATATGGACCAGTGTCACTCATTTTCCTTGCAAATTTTGACCACTGGTTATACAAGTTTGCTGAATGGTTTGTTTTTCGTGCTATATTCTATAAATCAAAGACTTGGGACAGCAAATTCTTTTGGTATGGCTGATAGGGTCACCCCTTTGCAATTATTTTGGACGACTTGCTGCTGGATTATTTCAGTCACTAATTAAGGAAATTAGCACACTGCCGTTCAAACTTCTCTTCTTTACTTCCTCTAAAAAAAGGTGACCAACAGATGTTTAATGTATCAGTAAAAAAAAGACATAAATGTAAATTTTATGTCATTCATTATGGTCACTTTGGCATGGATCCGTTATCCATGCGGTTTTTTAAAAACAGAGGAAAAGTACTGCAACCTCCGTCATTTTTTTCCGTCCAAAAAACTTATGGATAACAGATACCTGCCTAAACTGACCATAACAGATACTGTATATTTACATAGGTGTCAATTGGATTTTTAACTGATATATTAAACCTCCATTCTTTTAAGGATGGAGGTTTTAAGGAACGGAAGTTTTAACGGTTGTGTGAAATCAGCCTAACGTGCAGGTGTCTGAAAGTGTTCTCTAATTGTGATCAGTTTTCTTTCACAATTATCTCATTTGGATTATTATTCTGTGCTTTAGTATATATACAATTTATGAAATAAGATTAAACTACTGCTATTCAATCATGTTAGGATATATTCACATAGGACCACACAATGACCTTGACACTGTTAGAAATCTTGTATCGAATATTAAATCTTTCCTGTGTCCTTTAATATGTTCTTCCAAAAAATAGAAGGACTCAGGATAATTATTATAAAAAGTTACGTTTATTGTCGTCGTCCAGGTTGCAGAATACAGAAAACTTGTGCAGATTATTAGTCATGTGGTAAAGTCAGTCAGTCCATGAAATTATGTTCTGGTGAAGGTTTCATCATCTTGTGTTGGTCTTTCTTCCTCCATTCTTCATCTCCATCTTGTGTCCTTAAATCTCCTCCATATGTTGGCATGTGTGTGAGAGCAAGCTTGGTGTGCGTGTGTGTGAAATGCTAAATGTCCCCCTCCCCCTTGGACAGAGTCACTTTTAAAGAGTACAGTCCTATAGAGTTGCATTATGAGCCAAACTCATCCATTGGCCTTGTTCATAACCATAAATGGTAACATCCATAGGAATTCCTTTATGACCAGCTAACACAGAGACCATTATATGGTAAAGGATAACTAATGCCATGTGATAGCATGTGGTTGGGGGAAGGTTGCTTCCTTCCATAGGTTTTTAGATATATGTCAAGAATGTACATACAACTCCAATGTTGCCCATATATGGTCCTGATCTTTCACTCATGATTATTACACACTTACTCTCCATTTGTATTTTAATCCTCACATTTGTATCTTATTGACCATACTGGGGGTCATTTACTAGGGGCCCGATTCGCTTTTTCCTGACGTGTTACCCGAATATTTCCGATTTGCGCCAATTTCCCCTGAATTGCCCCGGGATTTTGGCGCACGCGATCTGATTGTGGCGCATGCACGCGACAGAAATCGGGGGGCGTGGCCGAACGAAAACCCGACGTATTCGGAAAAACCACCACATTTTTTAAAAAAAATCTGTTGCGGAGCTTGCACTTACCTTCACTCAGCCCGGCTCGGTGTATTCCAGTTCGTTCCAGGGAACTTCAGTGCAGCAGCGCCACCTGGTGGACATCGGAGGAACTGCCTTAATGAATCCCGGCCGGACCCGAATCCAGCGCAGAGAATGCGCCGCTGGATCGCGAATGGACCGGGTAAGTAAATCTGCCCCATTGTGTTTGATCAACTCTTGAGTATATTTTCACACCCAAATTAGAATATTGTAATTCTGTAATATTTAACAGACACTAAGGAAATTGTGTGTTGCTCTCAGTGTATCTTGCTGTTGTAGTACTCCATATTAAAATATTGTCGGGGTATGCAGGAAGGAAGCAGAGATATCTTCACAAACACAATCATGTCCCTAATACAAGGTTATTGTGAGAGATTAATCTTTTAACTATTCCAGGAAAACCTACATATAATCCCAGATCCAGAGAAGATATAGTCACCACAGCATTAGATGCCACTATTGATCAGCTGAACAGCCAATCTTGGGGAAAAAACCTACTAAGATTGTCAAGGACTGGAGAAATAAAAATCAAACCATTGAGCCAGGTAAGACTCAACTTTTATGTTTATGGTAAAACATATATAGAGATAATCTAGATAATATTTAATGACATAACATTTTATATAAAAGCAAAACAAGACATAACCAAATAATTCACAGTTTTTTTCTGCCTACCGGTGAACCTATAAAAGTCTACAGTTGTGTTCAATGGTGGATGTATTATTGTAATCATTTCAGTTTTCTGTCTTCAAAATATTTTACACTTTACGATTTGGGCCAAGTTTGTGACATCCTGCCAAAACACGCTGGGGACAATTTATTATGGCCTTTCAAACAGAAAACTGCCAGTGTTTTTTTTTCCTCTCTGCGCCTCTTGCACCTGAATTTATAAAGTGTCACGCCATAATTTTGGTCTTTACCGACACTTTTGACTTGTTCTATTTTTGCATACAAAATTTTGGTACCGTTTGTGAACCAGTTTTCTGGCACTTCTATTTTTCCGACATGTTTTTTGGCGTATGTTGTGACGCAATAAGAACTCAGCTAAAAGCCGGTCTAGGGAGTTCTAAACCTTTTAGTTCATGCACCAATTTATTAATCCCTTGCGCCACAAACTTATATCCCACTGAAAAATATAAAATGGCCCTAGTGCCACCCTGCACCCCTGTGCCCTTCTCTACTCTTCACTTCAGGCAAGTTATTTCGGCGGGCTTTGGTGAAGACCAGGTGCCACTTAGACTCTGGTTGCGGCTAGCTCCATCATCATCTCCCGCGGTGGTCCAGAGGGTCCACCGGTCCACAGATTCCTCCTTTTGGACTCTTTCCATAGAGACTTTCCTCCCTGGTGCTCCCAGGCACCTTCCAGGGTTTGTGTCACCGTAACAAAAATTTTGCTATATTCTCACTCCAATAACTTTTTCATATGGAGTTGGCTAGGGTGTTGTTTATTCTGGGATGAGCTGATGTTTTCATTGCTACCATTTAGGGGACCTTTTGATCACTTTTTATAAAAAAAAAAAAATTATGTGTTGCAAAACAGAAAAAAAAGTGGTCATTCAGATTTTGGCAAAAAACTTTTATACAAAATAGTCAGCTCACCTGGACCCTTGTGGACTGTAAATCAGGACGTGGAAATCGGAGGCACGGATGATCCTCGGCTTGGAGCACAATGGTATAGACAACAACATTCAATCCAGCTTCCAATAAGATGCCACGTGAGATAAAATCCAATTCTTTAATAATCACGGCTAAAAACAGCTCGTAAAGCAATGTGAGAAACGTAAATACATTACACAGGGTAGCGGGGAGACCACTTCTTGCCTACATGTTTCGGAAATAGCTTTCCTTATTCATGGCTCAATAATGGCCATGAATAAGGAAAGCTATTTCCGAAACATGTAGGCAAGAAGTGGTCTCCCCGCTACCCTGTGTAATGTATTTACGTTTCTCACATTGCTTTACGAGCTGTTTTTAGCCGTGATTATTAAAGAATTGGATTTTATCTCACGTGGCATCTTATTGGAAGCTGGATTGAATGTTGTTGTCTATTCAGATTTTGGGGGTTACTGCCATGAATAACTGTTTTTATATTTTTATAGATTAGAAATTTTGGGACAGGGTGATACCTAATATGTTTTTAATTATATATTGTTTTATATGTGATGGGGGATTTTGGGACATTTTAATGAATTTTATTTTTAATTATTAATTAATTTAATATTTATTTTGTGTATTTCTTTTACTTTTTTATTTTTACATTACTAGCATATTAGCTATTGATCATGTGATCACTAGTTCATACTAATGCACTGCAATAACTAAGTATTGCAGTGCATTAGAAGTTTCAGCCTATGCACGTGCATAGGCTGACACTTCTAATGCGCTGCAATACATGGTTATTGCAGTGCATTAGTATGAACTATCCAGGGGCTAGATCGAGCAGGCTCTGTCACAGAAAGACTCGGAGACCTTCATTAGGTCCCCGGCTGTCTAGCATAGACTACGGAATCTAAGGGGTTAAACAGGCCTGATCCAACTCATTTCTTTACAGTCTGTTAGAGCAGGGGCCCGGCTGTCATATGACATATAAAGAAATCCAAGGCCCCATAGTGACCGACGGAGAAATCGATGAGGGTGTTCACTAAGGGGTCTCCTAAGCCTGATCTCTTAATAATGGGTCAGATAGTTATCACAGAAACAACCGGGGTACTATGTCTTATTGATCACATCTGGCAGCTGCTTACGACCCCATTGCTTACTTATAATAGAGTTTATGTAAGAGACAGCTTTCTTTTATATATATAGTTCTATAGTTCTTCAACTGATCGGCAAATGTGTATTTTTTCTAGGTGAGAGGTAGAAAGGATGCTGGGGATGTATCTGAAGTGTCATTACAATTTACAGTAAGAGAAACCACTTGTAACAAGAATACGGCTATCGATCTCTCAGAATGTGAGTTTCAAGCTGGGCAACAAATGGTAAGTGTTAAGGGTGTCACAGGCTTTAGGCAGATTTTCTTCGCTTCCACCGTGCACCATAATCTAGTAATACTTAATGGCAAGTAGCAAATTAGTAGCCCAGTGCCTACAGCAGGCAGCTGCAACAAACTTGCTGAAACACCCAAAACTAGAGATAACTCAGGTTACAGGTGTTTACCCCCTAAATGCTGTGGTCAATTGCACCCACAGCATCTGATGGGTTTCAAATAGTTCAAAACTTGCATTGTTGTGCTCCTCTTGAGACACTCCTGAGATCTTGAGACAATACTTTTTTGCCGCTGTGTATTTTATTTGCTGTATGTAATTGTGTTTCCCTTATGTACAGTGGCAACAAAGGGACTTTCAAAGTTGTCCGCTTTACATTTTATTTTATAGGAAACTCCCTGTGAAAGCCGTGTATTAATATCACAAGGAAAAGCTATGGTCTTAAAGGCCCACTGCAACCTGCATATGTCTAGCTCATCTGAATCTCACAGCAGTGAGGAGGTAAGAAATCAGCTTTCCATATTTATACATAATGGGGCTTATTTACTAAGGGTCTGCGGACTTCCCAACATTTTTGGAATTTGCTTTCATGCAACAGAAATTGGGGGGTGGGCTGTCAGATGATCCGACTGATTCTGACTGAGCGCAGGATTTAATATTCAAATAGTGTCGCATCCAATGCACTTACATGCAGGAAGAAGAAGGTGAACTCCGGCGTTCTTGAGCAGGGAAGTGACACATGCA
The DNA here is from genome assembly GCF_040894005.1 of Engystomops pustulosus. Lineage (NCBI taxonomy): Eukaryota > Metazoa > Chordata > Amphibia > Anura > Leptodactylidae > Engystomops > Engystomops pustulosus. The sequence continues at coordinate 81,591,274 of NC_092418.1, forward strand.
GGGTATATGGGGCGCACAGTGCGTTATCGTCAGACAATGCACTTTCTGTAACTCCGAGGGACCGGATAAGTAAATGTGCCGTTGTCCATGGAAAAATTGATTCGTTGTCCGTGGAAAAAAATTATGCAACGTCCTATTTTTTTCACTGAAGCGGATCACGGAAGGCAATAGAAATCTATGGGTCCGTAAATTAAATGGATGAAACATCGTTTTTTTTTTTCACTGATGAGTCTGAAAATCCAGGCGTGATGTTTTCAAAGCAATGTTAAGTTTTCAGGTTTTTTTGCGGACATGGAGACAAAACGGATGCATCACAGAGAAAAAAACGAAAAAAAAATGGAGACGCAATGGAGACAAAATGCAACAGATGCGCAACTGAAGCTGTGAACCAACGGCAATGTGAAAGAGCCCTTATAGTCTCATTTGACTGATGGGACTGGGTTGTAAGCTACAGGTAGATTCTTGGTTCTCCAGGGGTTGGTGTTTAGAATTTAGCTGTAAACTGTGCAGGTTTTCTGGAAAAAAAAACATGTAACAATTTTCATGGCATGCACAAGTTAACTGGTGCAATACTGGCTCCAATGACTTTTTCTTTGTCATTAAAAAACTTCCATGTTTGCTTTTTCTATTATGTTACCACTGAAGGTGTCCATGAGAAGCCGCAGCTTTACTCCAGGAATTAAAAGGACCGAACCAGGTGAGTAGTAAGTTGTGTTAAACCATAGGGCATATGCACAAGATGGCATTGTATAAGGCACTTTATAAGCTTTCCAGACACAGTGATGTGTCATTATAGTGAAAATCTATTTATATAAACTAAGATATTATTTTTTTTTACTTTCTATTTTTTTCAAATTGTCAAATTGTTAATAATCTGGTAAAGAGTGGTGCTGGCAGTGTGGTTAGAAGGGAATTTAATATTGATTGCTTCTTCTAAATATTGGAGATTAATAATAAAATAATCACCCCTGGTAACCCTGTTCATCTAGTGTCATTCTTACATTAACATTCATATTTCTATATTGCCTACCAGAGAGGTTCCCATATGACTGGGATCCATATGGAAGGAAGCAGCAGAAAGCGAACCCGCGTTGGGAAGAAGAGGAGGACCATTACCTAATGGAATAGATGCATGTAATAGGTTGTGTGTAAATGATGAAAAAGACTTATGACAAATATGTCTGAAGATGGTGAAATAAAATACAGATATGTGTTGATATGTGTGAAATTATTCATTAAGGCGGTAGCTAGAACTATTACTTGCTGAAATTTGGATCCTCACATTATACAATGATCTATTGCCAGGCTACATTAACAAAATGAACTTGAGGTTTTTAGTTACATTTTTTTTTTTTTTGCATAAGCCACTAACCTCATCACAGTGACCTCATGTTAGTGAGCCCCTACACTAAAAAGGTGGAGGTCTCCCTGAGTTGATCAGGCGCAAAGATTCCTATTACATGTATGGGGAGTTTAGTTTTGCAACACATTGGGGCTTTTTTACTAAGGGTCCGCAGCTGCACTTTCGTCGGATTTTCCGACTTTTTCGGGGATTGCATGGCTGTGACTGGTATTTAGCAGTATTTAGGTATATTTATACATCTATATCTATATATATATATATATATATATATATATATATCTATTTATATATTTGGGTATATCAGGTATTTAGGTATTTAGTATTTAGATACGACAGAAATCGGGGGGCGGGTCATTGGACGATCCAACTGATTTGGACTGAGTGTGGGATGTAACATGCAGGATATCGGGAGCACGATTGTAGTGAATCGCGGACAATGCACTATCATTGAACTCCTCTGGGTAAGTAAATGTGCCCCATTGCGTTGGCAGGAGTTTTGCACTGGTACCAGCCAAAAAACAAAATGAATGAGGGAACAGAATGTAACTATACTTACATTAGGGGAGATAAAAGAATTGGACTATTTTGCTTCTTCCTGGTACTAGCACTCCGCCCCATTTGACCCAGGTGTTTTTAATAGCAGGAGACTGCATATAGTGGCCACCTACTTCCTCTCAGTTAGTATCTGATATCACATAGATTTAACTTCTATGTTCAATGAGCATTTAACTTCTGTTCAAATGGTGCGGTACTGCATGGTGCCTGCTGTTTCTCTTGGGCAGTGGGGAGCCGTGAGGAGTCATAGGGGCTATGCCTGCCAGTATGGCTGCTGGGGAGCTGCTTGGTCTTGGTCGTTGCTGGTGCTGTGTTGCAGTGGTGGTGGACACTACGTGGTGAAGCGCCTTATTAGTGTAGGGACCCATTAAAAAGAGGTCACCATAAAGTGGTTAGTGGCTTATGCAATTTGATCAAAGTGTATCTAAGAACCTAATGAGTAAAGTAAAGCTGCACAGAGTGGCCCTCGCCTCTGACTCATCACTAACCTCCACATCCAAACACTGAACTGGGGATCGTGGCCTATTCCTAAGAACAATAGGGTGCACCACTAGGAGGAAGAAATTAAGACACCTAGGACCCAAATGACAGGCATGACTGGGGCTGAAAGGAGGAAGAACAGGAGGCCCAGTCCACCTCTGATAGTATGGACAAATAGAGTGAGCCATCCAATCCACATTACTACTGCCATTACCACTACAACGACCACCTTTGCCATTGCTACTGGCTATGAAAAAAATAAATAGATATACACTCACCGGCCACTTTATTAGGTACACCTGTCCAACTGCTCGTTAACACTTAATTTCTAATCAGCCAATCACATGGCGGCAACTCAGTGCATTTAGGCATGTAGACATGGTCAAGACAATCTTCTGCAGTTCAAACCGAGCATCAGTATGGGGAAGAAAGGTGATTTGAGTGCCTTTGAACGTGGCATGGTTGTTGGTGCCAGAAGGACTGGTCTGAGTATTTCAGAAACTGCTGATCTACTGGGATTTTCACGCACAACCATCTCTAGGGTTTACAGAAAATGGTCTGAAAAAGAAAAAACATCCAGTGAGCGGCAGTTCTGTGGGCAGAAATGCCTTGTTGATGCCAGAGGTCAGAGGAGAATGGGCAGACTGGTTCAAACTGATAGAAAGGCAACAGTGACTCAAATCATCACCCGTTACAACCAAGGTAGGCAGAAGAGCATCTCTGAACACACAGTACGTCGAACTTTGAGGCAGATGGGCTACAGCAGCAGAAGACCACAACGGGTGCCACTCCTTTCAGCTAAGAACAGGAAACTGAGGCTACAATTTGCACAAGCTCATCGAAATTGGACAGTAGAAGATTGGAAAAACGTTGCCTGGTCTGATGATTCTCGATTTCTGCTGCGACATTCGGATGGTAGGGTCAGAATTTGGTGTCAACAACATGAAAGCATGGATCCATCCTGCCTTGTATCAACGGTTCAGGCTGGTGGTGGTGGTGTCATGGTGTGGGGAATAGTTTCTTGGCACTCTTTGGGCCCCTTGGTACCAATTGAGCATCGTGGCAACGCCATAGCCTACCTGAGTATTGTTGCTGACTATGTCCATCCCTTTATGACCACAATGTACCCAACATCTGATGGCTACTTTCAGCAGGATAATGCGCCATGTCATAAAGCTGGAATCATCTCAGACTGGTTTCTTAAACATGACAATGAGTTCACTGTACTCAAATGGCCTCCACAGTCACCAGATCTCAATCCAATAGAGCATCTTTGGGATGTGATGGAACGGGAGATTCGCATCATGGATGTGCAGCCGACAAATCTGTGGCAGCTGTGTGATGCCATCATGTCAATATGGACCAAAATCACTGAGGAATGCTTCCAGCACCTTGTTGAATCTATGCCACGAAGAATTGAGGCAGTTCTGAAGGCAAAAGGGGGTTCAACCCATTACTAGCATGGTGTACCTAATAAAGTGGCCGGTGAGTGTATATATATATATATATATATACATATACATATATATATATATATGTATATATATATATATATATATATATATATATATATATATATATATAAAATATTATTTTCTGTCACATTGTTGGGGCAATCTAGAATTAGATCAATGTTAATTCAGTGTGTAATATATATAACATATGTTCAAAAAAGGAGCATGGAATGTGTTGTCTGACAATGTACAAAATCTCTTTATTGAGATAGCAAAAACTAAACATAAATATTCTCCGACATTGGATAAAGGGACAATATAAAACCAATTAAAAATGTACCAAGTACATAGGCAGAATCATTAGCCAGTCAATCCGTGTAGGGACGGATTGACTGGTTAATGATTCTACCTATGTACTTGGTACATTTTTAATTGGTCTCATTAAATTACATGATGAACTAACTATTCATTTGCTGCTCGGATCAAAATAATTTACATATAAGAACATTAAATGTATTTCTTTTGCTTACACAGATGCCACATACATTGTGGCCATATCACAGACTATTAGTGACATTTCACTAATCCCACAAAATGGGAAATTGCAAAAAGAAAAGACAAAAATATGTTTGACACAGCTCACCTGCTCAGGTAAATCCTCCACGTATGTTCACAAACAATCCAACTATGCAAAGGGAGGCAAAGCAACTAAGCTAAGATTGACAGCATTTTATTACTCAAAATGCGCAAATCAATTTTCTTGTATTGGTCATGAAGATTTTTAATGTATTAAATAAACAGTTAAGTTTTAACCACAATGCTGGGAATCTTCCATGGAGCCCACAGAATGGCCTTGATACTTAACACTCCTGTTAGTGCAGTTAATGGACAGCTCTTGTCCGGAGTCATTGAACTAATTCATTTTATACCTAATGGATTTGTTGTCTTTCCCATGGTGCACAGAACAGGACTGTGTAATATATCGTTCAGACACCTAAGGTAAAGTTCATTGTAACAGCTGTTTACTAGACTGAATGGATAAAAAACTAAAAACATTTTTTTTGTTTCCTTATCTGCCCTGTTGACTGATAAGGTTGTTTTTCACTGGAGTTATGTGAGATAGATTTACATGCAGTCAATTAGTTGCTTCAGACACATAGGGGCTGATAAGCTAAGGGTCCGCGGTCCGTACTATCGTCAGAATACTCAACGATTCCCGGTGTGCGCCCCATTTAGAAGGGGTTTTTAGCGTACGCGGCCGCGACCGGATTTTGGCAAATTGGGGGGCGGGTCATCGGACGATCCGACGGATTCGGACAATGTGCAGGATTTAACATTTTATGTGTGTTGCAATACCAAGCACTTGGCATGCACCGGGAAGAAGAAGGTGAACTCCGGCGGACCTGAGCAGGGAAGGAAATCGAGTGCACAAGCTACGTGAATCGCGCCACAATGCAGGTTCGTCGGATAGTCAAGATCGGGGATAGCGTGCAGGACGGGTAAGTAAATGTGCCCCATTGTAATGCACCCTCGAGAACAGAGGTGCCCAGGCTTTATTGGTATAAAATTGGCTTTTAAATGTACGTTCTGTTCCTGATTTAAGCATTTAGGCCAGGGGTGGACAAGATTTATTTCTCCAAGGGCCATACTGTCATACTGCTCAACTTTTAGGGTCTGCACTAATAACCATCACTCCAGATGCACCAACAACCTTAACCCCTATGGCAGAAGCCCCTTTTCACCTTCTTGACACGGCCCATTTTTTCAAATATGCCCTGTGTCACTATAAGTGGTTATTACGGGTGCTCCTGCGAACCATGTCCCGCGTCAAAGGTGCACCCGTGCCTCTCTCTGTGTCCCAGCGTTCTCCCAGGCTCATTCACCTGTCCACGCTCCAGCCCTGCTTTCGGCGGTCCACGCGCCGGCTCCTGAAGATTTAGAGAGCCAGCGCACGTTTAATTGGGTGGCCGCATCAGAACTTGTAATAAAGCCTGACCTCTTCCTTGACACCCACGCCGGATCTTTGTGCACTATGCCTTTGAGAAAGCGTTACCTGTTATCTTGCCGCCTGTCCTGACCTACCGCTACGTCCTTGACTCTGATCCCCTGCTGCCCGTCCTGACCTCCTGCCTGACAACGACTCCAATTTTGCCTGCTGACTCTGTACCTCGCCATGGCTGCCACCACGGGAAAAGACATGCCTGTGGAGTGACCTGGTGGTACCATGCCGCGGCAAGTCCAACCCGCTTTGCGGCGGGCTCTGGGGAAAACCGGGTGCCACTTAAACTCTGCCCCCAGATGTCAGCTTACGTCATCCTTCACGGTGGTCTAGTGGGTCCACTACCCCTGGTTCCTGACGGTGGTTATAACTTTGAACACTTTAACACATCCACGTGATTTTGAAAATGTTTGCTTCGGGACACTTTGCACTTCATCTTAGTTGAAAAAGTTTGGTGGTATGTTTTGTGTTTATTTAGGAAAAAAACTGTTATTTGGGGAAAATTTGGAAAAAATCTCCATTTTCGAAATTCAAAATGTTCTACTTTTTCAAGACATAACAGCAAAAAAAACGTGATAGCTAACATTTACCATCTTTTACATTTTCATAAAAAACGAAAAATCATGCTTTTGAGGGACCTGCTCAGTTTTCACTTTGAGAGGCCTAAATAATAGTAAAACTCCATAAATTACCCCATTATAGAAACTACACCCCCTCAATGTATGTAAAACAACTTTTATGAAGTTTGATAACCCTTCGTTTTACAGTTGTTAAAACAAAATCATGTGCAATTTTAAAATTTCAATTTTTTGGGCTAAATGAATGTACACATTATCAGTGAATAAAATACCAAAACGCTCCACAAAGTTTGATACCCAATTTTGCCTGAGTATAACAATACCCCATATGTGGTGGTGACTGTTGTATGGGCACACGCCAGGGCATTGAAGGGAAGCTGCGCCATTCAAAGCAGATTATGCATTGTCACTTTTTAATACCTATATAATCTTTATTTTTTTTGGCAATTTGGACATATAAGGGTTTATTTTCTGTGACATTAGAGGCACTTTACAAATGCTTAATTTTGGTGGGCCTTTAGCTTATTGATGAGATTTTATCAACTCTTGAATTTATGGAGGAAAGAAAATCGTCAATTTTGGATTCCTTTCTTTTTGTATTTTTTGGGGCCGTAAATGATAGAATTAAAATAATATATTATCTTTATTCTATAGATCACTATATTTATATATTTATATATCACTCATTTATATAGTTTTTTTAATATATTCTTACAATTTTACTAAAAAAAACGAATATAAAGAAAATCTCATTTATTTTCGCATGGCCATCTTTTCGGAGACATAACGTTAATATTTTTTGGTTGACAGAGCTGGTTTTGGGCTTATTTTTTAGATGTTTAGTTGTCCTTTTCAGTGGTACCCCAGAGGAGATAATAATAATGGAGGGACCCCCAAAGAAGACAAATACTAGTGACCTCAGATCAAATGGCTAATACTGCAGACTGCAGTGCAAATACTGGAATCCCACAAAGCAGATAATGCTGGAGGCCCCCGGATTAGACAAAACACTGAAGACCTGCAGAGCAGACCCATACGGGAGTCTCCCAGAGCAGAAAATAAAATACTGGAGACCCCAGAGCAGACAAATACTGGAGACACCCTGAAGCAGAGAACATCACCTATGGAGACAATACTGGAGCAGATGACAATACTGGAGATCCAAGAGTAGGCTAATACTAGAGGAGAGTTCAGAGCAGACTAATATTAGCTGTGGAGACCCCAAAGGAGAATAATGTAAAAATTTAATTAATACTCACTTTTACAGCACTGTTATGCTGTATCTTGACTCTGGGAATATCTGTCAGCATCAGGAGCCATAGTAGAAAGATGCCCATAGCAGAAGAGGGAGTACAGAACATTTGACAAGAAATTACCACTCCTGGGTCCACTCCAGCTAGAGGCAGTGTTCTCCTCTGGGTCCTGACGCCAGCATATATTCCTAGTATCAGGACGCAGAGCAGCAGCAGGAGTATCTGAGAGCGACGAATGCTTCTCAGTTGTAGTCACTTCTAAATGGCCTTGTGTGCAATGAAAGCTTCCATCAATTTTGCAGAAGTACTGCAATGTATTGTATGAGAGATCAATATATCCCCAGTGTAAGTCCCCTAGTGACAGTAAAAAATATAAAAAAAATAATCAACATAAAAATCACCCATTTCCCTATATTACTACATTTTGTGTTAAAAAATTTAAATAATCCCCTTCCCCCACAAAATTGGTATTGTTGCGTTCTGTGGCAACCTTGGACAAGCAGATATTACATTTCTACATCCGTATTGTGAAGGGTAAAAACTAATTGTAAATTGCAATTTTAGTGCTTCCTACCTCTCAAAAACATGAAATAGAAAGCAGTCAGAGTTACCCTATAATAGTACCAATCTAACTGTTACATTTTCTGCAAGGAACAAGCCCCAATAATTCTCTTTTGACTGAGGAATAAGAACGTTATAGCTCACAGAATATGGCGACACAGAGGCAACAGCAGTTTCTCTAAACTCTCAAATTATGCAAATTTGTAAAACATAAAAAACCTGTACATGTCTGGTGTTTCTTCAATTGCATTCACCTACAATATGCTTTTAATATACTGTAATAGTGAACTGCATAAAAGTTTCAATTAAAAAAATTGTGGCAAAACGGTTTTATTCTATTCTGCTGCAGGAAAGAGCTAATACATTTTAAGTATTATGCTATTTTTACCATAAAAATGAACCCAATGGAAAATACAAATCTTACCGCAAAAATGTGCCCACATTGGATATGTGCCCATATCATATGCCTCTGTCGTATAAAAAATACAAAAGTTACCTCTTTTGGCATATGGCAGGGAAGAAACATAAAAAGTGCTGTGTCCTGTAGGCCATGTCTTTAAGGTGTTAAGACCAAAATAGGCCTTGAAAAGTGGTTTTCCCAGGAAACAAGTTATGCCCTATCCACAGGATATGGCCTGTCACAAATCAATAGGTCTTGGGATGTAAAACATCTTTGTTACCTCTATGCAGCTATTTCTTTGCTATCTCCCTCAGATTATCTCAGTGCTGCAGTGGCTGCTTCCTGTGCCTTTGCTGACGAGCCCTGGAGTCATTAGTATAAACAAACTCTACAAAATCTACATACTCCTGAGAGGGGAGGGGCTGCTGCTTACAGTTACACTTTAAGCCTTATGCACACAAGTATTTATTTAAGCTGTGGACTGGCGGGACAAGCAGTGGTCAGCTCACACACACATAGACTTGTATTGTGCAGGTGAGGTGCAGTGAGGCATGGTACATGCACCATGTGTCACCATATCGTGACTGTGCCAAGCAGCCCTTGGGCAGAATACAGAGCATGTCCTTTTCCTTCATCAATTTGTGGGACAGCTGCTTATGACTTGCCATATTTTTTTAGGAAAATAAAACCATAAAAAACTATTACAAGTCCAGATTCTGAATCATAGTGCAAATGGATTCAGTAAGTGATGCTGATCTATAAGGTATAAATTATATGGTAGATTTCCTTTGAATTCTTGTATATATAGAAATTAAATGTAGACCATTATAACATATTTATATTCATGTACATGAAGTTATACTGCACTGGATATCGTTATATCTGGTTTATAGGTTTGTCTATATGCAAGTATTATGTCACTTAATACTACTATCATTATTATTGTCTAATATCTGCACATATATTTTAGAACTTCTTTGTTAAATAATTTAATAGATTTACATTGATTGTTCAACATTGCAGTAAAGATGTTTATACCAGAGTATGATATTACACAAGGAACTGGTAAATTATACTATATAATAGGTTTATCAATTTAACAAATGACTTTTCACGTGTGTAGAATAGAATTATTTACACGGTTGCTTAAAAATATAAAAACCTTAAAAAAATTACATCACACAATTTCTAGTAAATCTGTCTCTACATTTCCAAGAAATCTCTCAAATATGTTAATAATTTACCTGCAGTATTGATATAAAAGCATCTGATTGGGACAATAATCTCAGTTGGGGTTGGATCGCAAGGACGAGAATGATGCTCCTTCATATACTCTTGTTGGTGGCGTTTTCCTGCTGTTCAGGTAAAATTTTAAACTACTTGAAATCTCAAATTTCTTTATAATGAGAGTATAATTTTTTCTCTTTATTGTACCAAAATATATATCTGAATATAGAGTGGTACAGAAAGTATTTAGACCCTTTCACTCTTCGTTTCGTTGCAGCCAATTGGTAAGATCAAAAAAGTAATTTTTTTGCTCATTAATGTACACTCTGCAACCCATCTTGACAGCAAATAACAGAAAATTAGATATTTTTTGCTAACAAAAAACTGAAGTATCACATGGTGATAAGTATTCAGATTTTGCTCAGTATTGAGTAGAAGCAGCTCTGGAGCTAGTACAAACATGAGTCTTCTTGGGAATGATGCAACACGTTTTCTCCCCAAGATTTGGGGATCCTCTGCCTCTTCTTTGCAGATCCTCTCCACTTCCCTCAGGTTGGATGGTGAACATTGTTGGAATCCATTTTCAAGTCTCTACAGAGATGCTAAATGTGGTTTAGGTCAGGGCTCTGGCTGGGGCAGTCAGGAATGGTCACAGAGATGTTCTGAATCCTCTGCTTTGTTATTTTAGCTGTGTGCTTAACGTCATTGTCTTGTGTTGGAAGGTGAACCTTTGGCCCAGTCTGAGATCCAGAGCTCTGGAAGTGCTTTTCATCCAGGACATCTCTGTAATTGACCACATTCATCTTTCCTTCAGTTGTCCTGTCCCTGCCCCATAGCATGATGCTGCCAACACCATGTGTCACTATTGGGATTGTATTTGGCAGGTGAAGAGCAGTGCCTGGTTTTTTCCACACATACTGCTTAGAATTAACAACGAAAAAATCAATCATCGTCTCATCAGACCAAAGAATCCTATTTCTCATAGGATGGAAGTCCTTTGTGTGTTTTTCTGAAAGGTGTATGCAGGTTTTTATATGTCTTGCAGAAAGGAGAGGCTTCCGATGGCAGACTCTGCCATCTCCCTACTTCATCTCTGGAGCTCAGCCACAGTGATCTTGTGAAAGAGTAGAACCATCTCAAGAAGGATCAGAAGGAAATGGACAGCATGTGAGTTAAATATAATGGTCACAGCAAAGGTCTGAATACTTATGACCATGTGATATTTCAGTTTCTCATGTTTAATAAACTACCAAAAATAGCTACATTTCTGTTTCTTTTCTGTCCAGATGGGGTGCATAATCTAGATTAATGAGCAAAAAAATAGCTTTTTTGATATTACAAATTGGCTGCAGTGAAAGAAAGATGGAAAAATGTAAAGGGACCTGAATACTTTCCTTACCACTGCATGTTTGCATGGATTTATGGGGTCAAATTATTAAAGGGGTATTCCAGGAATCCGCATAATTCATATACAAATGGGTCCTTAAAATATAAGCTAATATGTAATTAGTTGTTATTTAAAATGTTGCTCCCGTTAGCAGAAAAATGCTGGTGACATAGACTGTAATGAAGAATTAAAATGCTACTGGCCCTTTAATCAGTCCGTTAATTTCCTCTGTGCGGTCCGTTGCAGAGCATACACAGGACAGAAGATGGCCGCTGGTCACATGTCCACATCACATGTCCTGCACCTGCCTGGGCAGATCATGTGATCACCACTATGTTTGGCTGTAGTTGGTTGGTTGCAGTGCATCCAGTATGGCCGGTGTTTTGGTGATGGCAGTTACACATCATTACTATGGTAACAGAGCAAGAAAACCTGATGGATCATCACTGGGAGCAGAGCATAAGAGGTAGGAGGAGTTACTGAGAACTAAAGGATCTTGGGACTTGTAGTTTCCAGCGGCAGCCATCTTGGTGATAACTTTAGAGAGGCCATAACATTTTGTGAATCATAAAATCAAACTATTTAAGCTCCATTTTTTGGCTAATGACATTAAGTTTTGTTACATTCATTTATTGTTAGCATTATGGGTTTTTGTATCAGGCGTTCATATTCCCGGAATACCCCTTTAAGCCTTTTCATAGGATTAGCTTGAAATACTAAAGTGCTAAACCAGTACATGGCACCATTACCCAGATTTGTGGAGAAGCCAATGCATTCATGTCAGTGCTGTGGTCTCTTAAATTTTTACTTTGGTGGTTCATGCCTGCTGCCTTCATGGTAGTGGTGGCGCATGGTACTGCAACCTTATCCCATTAAATTAAACAGGATAAAGCTGCAATACTGCTTAACATATCACTTGCCACATAAAATAGACAGGGACTGGTAATTTACTAAATTAGATAACTAGGAAGAGGAGGCAATAAAATAGTCCAGCTCAACACAATCTTTGCTCATGGAGTCTGCAATTGTCTAAAAAAAAGAGACAAATGTAGGTGCAGAGAATGAGACAATATAGACACATGAACCAGCCCCAAAGATACATACCATCCGAAGAAAGAGCAAAAACAAGCACACAAGAAAAGCCATATATAAAAAACAAACATGTGAGGTATTATTCTTTTAAATCTCAGGAAACCCATTAAGTAGTCCCAGGACCAGAGAAGAAATGGTCACCAGCTCATTGAATGTCACTATGGATACACTGAACCGACTGTCTGGGAGAAGAAACCTACTAAGATTGTTCAGTACTGGTGAAATAAATATCACACCCATGATAAAGGTAAAATTAATCTGACAGGATTATATTGTTTGTATAGATATAAATAATCGACATAGTTGTCATCTTTATTGGCAATATATATCATGCAGGGTCCTGCTTCATGGACCCAACCCTCTCTTAGGGACGGGACTCTGTGCACCATATAGATAGGATGCATGACATCCAGGAACTCCCTGTATCATATATGCTCAGAGTTCCCTCCCCAGGAGTGTTTTTTTAGGTCCATGAAGTAGGATTCTGCAGGATCTGTGGATCATGAACCAAACTTGTAAAGTATGAATCTGATCTAAGTGTGCCCTGGTGTGAAGCTGAAACCTTCCATATCTTGGTAGGTTTCAGCTACAGAGTTGTGAATACAGTGTTGGCTGTAAAACATAGGACTGTTACATGAATAGATAATACGATTTTCTTATAGTATATAGATGTGAGGGACCTTATCATATCTTTTATATTTGAGTATTGCTAAAATGTAGTTTTACTGTTTTCTGGACAACAGGAGTACAGTTGTGCATGGAAAACTTTGGAGGGGCACCACGCTAAAGCAGCACTGCAGCAAACTTATAGTTAGGATTGTAGTGTTCCCAGATCATAGTATCATATGGTTGAAAAAAGACACACGTCCATCAAATTCAACCAAGGAAGGGAAGGGATTGGATGAGGAAGGGACAATTCTATATAACATAACGATCAATGTTATTTAGGTGTAAAAAAGTCATCTAGGCCCTTATTGAAGCTCTCTGCTGTCCCTGCTGTGTTCAGGGCCTGAGGCAGGCTATTCCACACGTTCACAGTTCTTATAGTAAAAAAACCTGTCGCCTCTGGTGATTAAACCATGTTTTCTCCAGATAGAGACAGTGCCCCCTCAACTTTTGATTTGATTTAATCCAGATGTCTCCCTCAGAATACTCCCTTATTGCTAGAGGCAAGAGACTTCTTTTATAGATTGCTTTACAGTTCTGTAGTTCAGTAACTGATACTTAAATGTGTATTCTTTCTGTAGGCGAGAAATGATGCTTTCACAATAACATTACAATTCACAGTAAAAGAAACCACTTGCAAAAAGAAGGCTATCGACCTCTCACGATGTGCGTTTAAAGCTGGAAAAGAAACAGTAAGTGTTAAATAAAATTGTGTCACAGATTGTAACCTCCTCTGTGCACCATGAAGTATGAATACTTTTTGGTGAGTAGCAGATTAGTGCCTCAGCATTTAGTAGCTGTAAAATAAAGCTGGCACATTGATGAAACACCCAAAAATAGAAATATCTCAGAGCACAAGTGTTTAAACTCCTAGATGCCATGGTAATTTGCACCCACGCCATGTAAATGGGTTTCCAACAGTTAAATTCCATTCTATTGTTGTGCTGGCAACTCTAGGGGGGCGTAACTAAGAGAGGCTGGGCCCCATATCAGACTTCTGACTAGGGTCCCTTCCCACTTCACTATGACATATGCCACCATAACTAAATTATTGGGAACATTCTAGTTTTATAGCCCTCCTTATACTTGAGGCTGGGTTCATATCTTGTTTTTTGTATACGTCAGGAAAGCTTCCGATGTTTACGCGCAGAATATACATTGACATATACTGGTAGACGGAGGCATAGCTGTTGCCTCTGACTGTCCAGTATGCATTGTGGAAGCCTATTGCATCTCTCTTCAAGGCGTGCTGAGCTCTAGTCTGCTACCATAGACGGATCGTCTCCATGGTAAAGGAAAAAAAAGAAAAGGACAGGTAGAAACAGCAATAATATTTATAACCATACATCAGAGATAGTGGGGGAGATTTATCATCAAGTTTCTGAGGTAAAACTGTTGTAGTTTCCCATGGAAACCAATCAGAGCTCAGCTTTAATTTTATAAACAGCTGTGGGGAGATGAAAGCTGAGCTCTGATTGGTTGCCATGAGCAACTAGAACAGTTCTGCTCTAAGAGACTTATGAAAAATCTCCCCCAGTGTGTCTACCTTTACTCATACACACATATACACTTCTATATACATACATGTATACACTCTTATGCATACACACATGTATAAACTTCTATATACATGCACATATATACACTCTTACTCAAACACACACAGGTATACGCTTCTATATATACTTCTATCTGCTAGGTTCACAGAGGAGGCAGGCTGCAAGCTTTCTGGTCCTGCTGTGCTGCCATCCCTTGCCAGTTCTGTAGGATTCCCGCTCAGGCACCTGACTTCTCACACTTTTAATAGAATGGAGGATGTGCTGTGCAGTATCACATTTTATGCAGCACAACCACTCTTTTGATTGAGTGGAAACCTGGGTGCCTGGCCAGGCCCCCTGACCCTGTGGGTCCCATAGCAGTTTTTATGGAGGTAGTTACGCCCCTGCCCCACTCTCTGAAAGGAGCATTCATGCATTTCCATGGTATTCAAGGCATCAAAACCTTTGGAACTGGCATCATTAACTGTGCACTCAACTGTGCACTTTTTTTTACATTTTTAGCTAAGGTCTTTTTGTTTTGTGTTGTAGGAAGCACCCTGTTATGCCGAAACATTAATATTGGAAACAAATACTTGGAACTCAAATGTCCAGTGCAATCTGACAAGCTCTGGACCTGACAGCACTGAGATGGTAAGACAGAGTTGTGGGTTTTCAATAGAATTAGCACGTTATTTTTTTGAAGAGTAAACACATAAAATGTTTTATACTATAATAATAATAATAATATAATAATACTATATTGTATTTGTACTCTGAATGGTATGAGGTCACTTTTTTACTGATTGAGAGGAGGCGCCCTGTGTTGTCTTATCCAATCAGAGTGGAACATGTGATAGATAGATGTTCCATTGAGTAATACAACTGCTGGATACTCCCCTGACCGATTAATAGGGGGTATTGTGGTGTAGGGTTACCTACTTTATCAGCCAAGGGGGCTCTATATCTGCTCCTGAACATTATACTTTGGTTTGGCTGCTTGTTAGAAAGCTACAAGTGCAGAACAAAATCTTCCACGCACAATTACTTCTTGTTTTTAATGGCATAAAACTTCCAGGTTCACATATCTAATTCTTGCGTTTTTCTATTATGTTATCACAAGTTGTTCATGGTAAGAAAAAGGACTGATACAGAAAAGACTGATCGAGGTGAGTGGTAAATATCTGTAAACCTTATGGTATATTTGCATGGAGCAAGTAGCCTATTTCTACACGGCATGTGCATTTCTAAGACAGTAAAACCATCTGTTTGACCATTGTTTGTGGTCGGACTGAAAACTATATTTTCTCTAAAGTCCCAAATCTTTAAAAAGAAACAAAGATATGTATGATAAACTTATAAGCACCGTACAAAATGCTGGTTTTATGGGGTATGTAGACTGGTAAAATGGTATCAAATCTGCATATGCAAATACCATACAAAATTTTGCCATGTTGTAATCGCCGGTACACTGTTAACAAGTAAAACATGTTTCCAAGTAAAAACTTTGTGGCCAATGACTGCAAATCATGGCTAAAAAGCGTTTAGTGCCAGAGCCGGGACGAGCGATTTTAGTACCCTAGTCACACAACGTATTGGCTCTAACCCTATTCCTTATGTGAGTTAGTGACCTTGTTTGCATTCTATCCATTTGTCACTACAGCATCATTTTTGCATTTCCATTTTTTACTCCCCATCTCCCAAATGCCATACCCTTTTATCGTTCTATTTAAAAATTCAGCTGCACCATTTTCTTATGGACTTTACAGCTTTCACTGTTAAAGGGGTTATCTGGGTATAAAAAGCTATGCAAAGGGAGCTTCCGGTTGGCAAGGTGGCTGGCTCCTTCCATCCGTCCCTATCTCTCAGAGTTGTAAGCGCTGGGAGATGGTGTGGGATGGAAGCTTCTGGCCGGCCAGAAGCTCCCTGTGCGCCCTTGTAAACAAACCGGTGCACAGAGGAGATGGACCACGGATAACCCCTTTAAATTCTGTTTATTCTTTGGGTCACTATTATCACAGTTACAATATTTCTTACAGTTTTGAATATGTTTTAATACTTTTTATTATGGTGGAAACTTGTGTTTTGCCATACTGTAACACCTTTTTGATGCACAAGCTAATTTTTTCAATGATCTGAGCTTCTTAAAGTATGACATTTTGATCCTAGTTTTATGATTGCTATGGATGTAGGCTCCTAACTGTCATAAAAACAGATCACTGAAGCCTAATGAGATCATAAGGGATCCAAATTCCATCCAATATTTAATTGGTAGGATTGCGTTCAACCATGGTACTTACATGGTTAACACCTGAATACTACAACAGACATCTGCTTTGTATAAAGAGAGCTTAGCTTGTGTGCCAATTCCGAATGCAAAGTGAAGAAAATAATTATGTGATCCCTTTAACATTGAAAGATAATACAATCCAGAAAATCACATTGTACAATTTATATAAATTTATTTGGATTTTGCACTGCAAAATAAGTACAGGCGGTCCCCTACTTAAGAACACTCGACTTACAAACGACCCCTAGTTACAAACGTCCCTCTGGATATTGGTAATTTATTGTACTTAAGTTCTAGGCTACAATAATCAGCTATAACAGTTATCAAAGGTGTCTGTAATGAAGATTTATTGTTAATCCTGGTTCTTATGACAATCCAACATTTTTAAAATCCAATTGTCACAGAGGCCAAAAAAATTCTGGCTGGGAGTACAATGATAAAATATACAGTTCCGACTTACATACAAATTCAACTTAAGAACAAACCTACAGACCCTATCTTGTATGTTACCCGGGGACTGCCTGTATTTGATTCTACTGTAAAACAAGACTGTCAGATGTTTTTGTCGTTGATGGCTGAATGTTTTGGGTATTTGTCTTGCCACAGCCCATTATTAATGTCTAAATCTGCCCCTGTTCTTTGGGTCTTGTGCAGCATTTCTCTTCATCCAAACACAGCGGGGGTCATTTACTAAGGACCTGAATCGCGTTTTTACGGTGGGTTACCCAAATTTTGTGCCGATTTTCCCTGAATTGCACCGGGTTTTTGGTGCACATGATCTAAAATTTTTACATTCTATCTCTCAATGTTGAAATTAACTTACCCTTAAAAGTATAGACTATAGTCTTTGTCAGCTGGAAACCTTACAAAATCAGCCAGAGATTAAATAATTATTTCCTTCACTATATAAAAGCATTTGACAATAATAAGTAAATATTTGTACCCTACTCAGTCTGTGCCTTCAGTTTATTTACAGTGCCCACCCCCAACTAATTAAACTATTTCCACAGACTTTGAAAATAGATGGAGGGAATGGACTAAGATTTTCATGGAAGAACTCAAAGGTAAGTATCCATACTCCTCCTGCATGTTTTGAGTGGTGCCCTGCTCTTTGTCCGGGTCTACCTTAACTAACTAAATCTTTTAATAGACAAACATTTAATCCACATTTGTAACACATTTGTAACACCCCCCCCCCTTCATAGATATAAGCAATGCAAAGCACATTGCGGTACATTTATCATAAGTCTCTTTGAGCAGAACTGTTCTACTTGCCCATGGCAACCAATGAAAGCTCAGCTTTCATTTTCCCACAGCTGTTTATAAAATGAAAGCTGAACTCTGATTGGTTTCCATGGGCAACTAAAACATTTTTATCTCAGAAACTTGATGATTAATCACAAGCAGTTAAGTGTAAAAACATATGTCATCAGACAAAGGTTACTCCCATGGTTTTGAATTGCATTTCAAGACACAATTCAAATGCAGTGTGTGACGTGGCCTTAGGCCACATACATATGAACAGGTGCTCTTTGCAGGCCTTAAAAAGTGGAATGCAAAGATCCACTGGCACGTGTCCTGTCCTGACTGCTACTTCTGTGTATGAAGAGAAGATTGTAACTGCAATGGCAGATAGCTTCTGGTGTATTTGCCCATAGTCTGCCTCTAGTATTGGCTGTATGCTACTTTCAGGTGGCCTCTATGCACATTTGCCCAGTATACCCCCAATGTTGAATACATGATCAACCTGGTTTAACAATAAGGCCCGTTCCACACTTGCGTTGCAGAAGACGTCAGAGTATGATCAGGGTGTGATCAGGGTTTTTGTGTGAAAAACTTACATTTTTCATATCAGTTTTCAGTAAGAGTTTGTCCAGTGTCTTTGTTCAGTTTTTTTCAATGCAATTTCAATGCGTTTTTTACGCGCAGATAACGCACAGTGAAAAGCACTCAGGGCTGAGGTCTATCTTTTCTTTGGCAATTGATGCGTGAAAAACACATTGCACTTGCATTAGACTTGCATGAGTCTCAGAGTGCAATGCTTTTTTGATGCATCTCCATAGACTTGTATGGTGCGTTCTTTAACGCGCGTGACTTGCAAAAGTAGAGCATGTTGAGATTTAAATGCGTATTTAAAAAAAAGCCGTGTGTGTGTGTGAAAAAAATTCAAGTCTGAAAAAACCCATTGATTATAATGACTCAGAGTGCCATGCAAGTTCTGCGCATCAAAAGCACACGCAGAACATGCGCGTGAAAAAAGCAAGTGTGGAAGGGGCCTAAGAGGAAACAGTGTTTGCTGGAAGCCAATGCTCCCTGTATTGGCCTTAACAATTTAACATCGATCGGCTCCAAATACTTAACACAGGAGATCGATAATAAAATCCCTGAAACTTTCTTTCCCCTCCATGTATCCTGCTCCTCTTGTCTGATGTCGTGCATTCATTAACACTCATTTTTCTGCACTGCTTGTCAGAGAGGAAGCAGCAGAGAGAGAACCGACGTCGGGAAGAAGAGGAGAACAAAATCAAAATGGAATAGATGCTTACAATGTACATTCAAATATTAGACTGATCATATCAAATATCCCATAATTGTTCTCATCTTTCTAACATGAATGGATTGTGCATGATATGGTAGGAAATTGTTGGTGAAATTGGATGAAAAGGAAAAGTACCCATGCAGTAATTTTCCAAAAATGGTGAAATAAAATACAGATATGTCAATATTGAAATGTGTGAAATTATTCATCAAGGAGACAGCTATAAGCATTGCCCGGCCTCCTACAAGAGAATCTGCTGGCTCCAAACCTAATCATACAATTGCAGTAACTTTCTTACATAGGTATCAATGCTGCTCTGTTATTCAACATGGATAAGGGAAACATTGACAAGTGAAATAGTTTACAGGACTGTCCCTAAAAAACAAGCCCTCATATGGTTATGTCAATGTTATATCAAAAGTTGTACTGGGAATAAAAAAATAAAATGGAATGAAAAACAATGGAAGCTGACTGATATTGGGCTCAGCATTGATCACAACTGCGGCCTCAGCAGACAGAACTCTCTATGGCACGGTTGGCACAATGGATACAATTTCTCTTGGCTCTCTGGGACATCAAAGTAGCTTGCTCAAAGAATACTGACAACTTTACAAAATATTGGCTGAAGCCATATGACATTCAGAAGGCAGACTTGGCTCGATGACCCTGCATGAATGACACGGCACATTCTGAGAGTTGTCTCACACCTTGGAAGGTTAGTCAGTGATGATGGTACTGTGCTGATCCAAAACAAATAGACATGGTATCCAGTAATTCACAAGTGATGTATCTTCCTCATAAGGTACAGATAATCAAGACAACTATATCCAAAATTTACTTGGCTGTAGCTTTCCCAAATGTTTTCAGATTTGGTTTGGGTCACAATCTATTCAGTGCAAACCAATGTTGCTTCAATTGTCCTGAAAAGTTTTATATAACTCACGCTAGTCAGTCATAACACAGGTCCTATCATGTGTTGTACAGTTTTTCCATTTACCCTCTAATGTCAGAACAATGGTTTGATATTGATTCAGATCATATCATGTATCCACACCAAGCTGCATAGAATGTATTGTATAAGGTGAATTTTGTGTGTTGAGTTTAAACTTAACTTTTAACAAAGAAAACACACAAGAATACCACAACGTCTATGATGCCTCAGATACACACCGCAGTTGTAGGTAGCTTTTATAGTTTCTGTTAACGGGAACCTGACATCACTCACTCATAGCCCATGGAATGTTTTGTCAGTGTTTCCACAGTGTCCTGTGGAAGGGGGGCAATTCAAATGGCTCAAATCGTCTTGGAGGGCCTGACAAAGGGGCGTGGCTTTAATTATACAACGGTTCAGGGCGGGCGGCTGGGTATTAGTAACGGCTTTAGTAGACCAGCTGGTCTGAGGCTAAATGGCTTATTACGAGCACAGGAAGTGCAGGAGCCCACAAAATCCTGTACATCTTTGACCAGATCAGCCCACCAATAGAAACAGGAAATGAGGGCTACAGAGCATTGCACCCCAGGGTGCCCAGCCACACAAGAGCAATGTCCCCAAGTCAATATCCTCTTTTGAAGTGCAGGTCGGACATAGGTCTTGCCAGGAGGAACCTGCCGAAGATCCACTGGAGCATGGAGAAGCTGATAAATACACTACTTGCAATTAAGGGCGCTGTCCCACGTTGCGTTTGCAAATGCAGACAAAGCCGCGCCCACCGGGGCGGGCCGCGGCCCGATGGCATCGGTGTTTCTATGGAAACACCTGCATTCGGGGACGAGACGCCGGTGTTTTGCATTAAATTAACGCAAAACACCGGCGGTTCGTTCCCGATTGCAGGCGTTTCCACAGACAGGATTGGGCCGGGGCCCGCCCCAGTGGGCGCGGCTTTGTCTGCGTTTGCAAAAGAAACGTGGGACAGCGCCCTAAACCGGGTTCTTTGGAGGCATTTTGAGGTGAACACACTGAAGCTGCAAGTGTGAATAGCATCTAACCAGTGGATCCTTTTTCCTTGGCTTTGCTTTGGGTAGGAATCCACAGACGAGCACAGCCTAGCTATTCGCACTGAGAGACCCAGCAGTCAGTAGTGTTTCTCCATACTGAACAGAGAAGATTGACAATCCCTACCCTTTTGTGCTATATATTGTGCTATATTTGATTCACTTCGAAGGAACGTTGAGAGCAAAAGGGGATCCTTTCCTATTTAGAATTATATCTTGTTTGCAGATCAGTGATAATTACGGTAATTCATATGTAATATATATAACATATATAATGATTGATTGTACTGATTTCGTGAACTGCAGTATGTAGGTGCTAACAGGTTGAGCAGCATTGTAACATTCTTCCGGACAGAATACCTGTTTGTCTTTAATTGATTTAACCTTACATGTGAGTCTAGTTCCCTATCAGGAAACTAAGGAAATACAAAAGATCCTAAAATACATAATAATTAGACCAGGTCTCTGTACACAGAAATTCGAGAACAGCTGCCATTCTGTGTCACTTCACAAAAAAAGGGCAGAGATACAGCAAACGTGTGAATGAAGCTTTAGATTTCACAAACAGGTTGGGCCTAAAGGTGCACATGTTCCCCAGCCTAAACCCATTGCTACCTCATTTCACCAGCAGGTGACAGTGTAACACAATACAACTTCCCTGCAGGAGAACTCTGTATGAACCTCATCTTTGTACAATCAATTTTACATAATTTATGACCTGAGACCCAGCGCTTATAATCTGCTGAAGATTCATTTCTTCAGATATTCTGTGGGGAGCGCAGCTATCTGTAAGCCGGGGACACTCCACACTTTTAAGTGCTATTTAACATGCAGCATAACACCGTTCATTTCGCAGACACAGATTTAGGTGGCATCACGTCAAAATTGAGCACCTTATTGTAAAAAACATAGCAATGATAATTCCTGCTGTACAGATAAGCAAGTGATGAAATATTCACTTCCAAGATGAATCGCCACTGTGGAAATTAAAGAGGTTTTCTGTCCCATTATACTACTATTGACTTATTCATAGTCATTACAGGTCATGGACAGGTTATTGATTTTATCCGGAAAACCCCTTTAAAGGGTGTACATATAAAGTACTGCGCATCGCCGGCCTCTGTTTTTATACAGACGCTCAGCAGTGACATTGGGGGTCATTTACTAAAGGCCCGAATCGCGTTTTTACGACATGTTACCCGAATTTTTCCATTTATTGCCGATTTTTCCAGAATTGCCCCAGGGGTTTTTGGCGCACGTGATCGGATTGTGGCGCATTGGCGCCGGCATGCATGAGACAGAAATCGGGGGGCGTGGCCGTACGAAAACCCGACGGATTCGGAAAAACATGCGTTTACCTGCACCCGGCCAGGCTTGGTGAAGTTCAGTGCATTCCGACGAACTTCAGCACAGCAGCGACACCTAGTGGACGTCGGAGGAACTACCTTAGTGAATCCCGGCCGGACCCGAATCCTCCGCACAGAACGCACCGCTGGATCGCGAATGGACCGGGTAAGTAAATCTGCTCCATTGTGTCAATATCGATCTCACTACAGCCCCTGGCTCCGGCCTCTATTCAGCTGTAGCCTGAGTGCACCCGGTCACCACTGAATCTCTGTATAAAATAGAATTGTCCTGTGTTAAAAAACCCCTTTAACATAGTAAAAGATAAAATAGTAGTACTGTGATGTACCTATATGATACGTGTAGAGCACACACACACAGTCAGACTGTTGTCCTTGCAATCAACTTTATCTGAATTCTAGACAGAGAAAAAGTTGGGACTGACAGGGCCTCCTTGCTGCTTTTGATCACCTATGGGTAGAGTATAAGCCTCTGTGCACAAAATGGAAAGAATTAATTAAAGTTTTTGAACGCCCCACTGGCGCTCTGACGATCGTATTCACTAACAGGCTGTTAGTGGATACGGACGCAAACTCCTCCAGTTCTGACCTGTCGGCCAGATTGGAAGTGGGAGAGTTTTGTTTGCTATAGTCTCAGTTTGTTTTCTGGTGTAGACTATAGAAAATGTGGCGGGCCGGGTGTTAACGCTCCGACGTGTGCAAAGTGGTGAGGAGGGGAAGATTAATGGGCTGTCTCCTTAAGAAACCTGGCAGGAAACCTGGTGGAACACGTGGATTTTTGAGCCCGTTTTTAGTCATGCGTTTTCAGTCCGTTAAAAAAACACATGCGTTTTTGAAAATGCATGCGTTTTTGTCCGGTTTTTATTAAGATAATTGTTAAAACGGACCAAAACGGATGCATTTTTAAAACACATGCATTTTTTAATGGACTGAAAATGCATGACTAAAAACTGGTTCAAAACGCCACGTGTGCCACCACCCGAAGGCATAATGTATCAACCTCGCTGTGAAAAGTTTCTTGGGCCAATGCAAGTATATGGAAGCAATAGCTACATACGTGAAGCATTAACCATAAACTATTATTAAGTATCATTGGGGAAATTTTTTTATTGATTTTCAAATGGAAAACTGTCTTTTTTTCCTTGCAATACCGTATTTATGAAGTGCCAATGCCTCAATATTGATGCTTTTCCAACACTCACGAATTGGTCTTTTTTATTTTTGGGCGCACAATTTAGACACCACTTGTGAATCTGACACTTTTCTTGCGCATCTAGTTTTCCGACACATTTTGGAGGTCCATAGACCACCAAAAAGATGGTCTATGTAGTTCTATTTAACCTTCATGAATGTGGAGACAGTTCTAACCCTTTTCAGTCTTGCGCCACTTCATTAACCCCTTTGTCTGACAATCTAACATGCCAATGAAAAATCTAGCATGAATTGAGCATCATGTACAAGAACCATGCACGAAAAATAATAAATGGCCTACAATGTGTATAAATTTATAACCCTGGAATATGCAAGCCTCCTCAGGTAGAGTATAAAATCTCACCAGTTTACCTATAAAAAAAATATCCTCCAAAGTCATGTGAAAATGAGCAGAGAAGAGTCAAATTTTGCCTGAGTCAAGTGTAGAAACTGCCGAGGGACCATTACCATATATACTCGAGTATAAGCCGACCCGAGTATAAGCCGAGACCCCTAATTTTACCACCAAAAACTTGGAAAACCTATTGACTTGTGTATAAGCCGAGGGTGTAGTATACAGCCAGCCTGCCCCCAAGTAGTATACAGCCAGCCTGCCTGACTTACATACGACCCCTAGTTACAAACGGACCTCTGGATGTTGGTAATTTACTGTACTTTAGTCCTAGGCTATAATAAACAGCTATAACAGTTATCACAGGTGTCTGCAATGAAGCTTTAGTGTTAATCCTGGTTCTTATGACAACCCAACATTTTTAAAATCCAAATGTCACAGAGACCAAAAAAGTACTGGCTGGGGTTACAATGATAAAATATACAGTTCTGACTTACATACAAATTTTAACTTAAGAACAAACCTACAGACACTGGGGGTCATTTACTAAGGGCCCGATTCGCGTTTTCCCGACGTGTTACCCGAATATTTCTGATTTGCGCTGATTTCCCCTGTATTGCCCCGGGATTTTGGCGCACGCAATCAGATTGTGGCGCATCGGCGCCGGCACGCGCGCGACGGAAATCGGGGGGGCGTGGCCGAACGAAAACCCGACGTATTCGGAAAAACCGCCGCATTTAAAAACGGAAAATGTGTTGCGAAGCTTGTGTTTACCTTCACTCAGCCGGCCTCTGTGAATTCCTGCGCGTTCAGATGCTTTTCAGCGCAGCCACCTGGTGGACGGCGGAGGAACTACCTTCATAAATCCCGGCCGGACCCGAATCCAGCGCAGAGAAGGCACCGCTGGATCGCGAATGGACCGGGTAAGTAAATCTGCCCCACTATCTTGTATGTAACCCGGGGACTGCCTGTATTTGGTTCAATTGCATCTATAGTACCTTTTTGTCATATTAAAGATAAGAATAACGTTTTTCAAATCACACATTTCATACCCTTCAAGAGGGGGCTGATAGTTGGGGTAAAAACTAGTGACATTTTTTAATTAAATTTGATGCTACAGTTCTGCACAATTTATATTATATCTAATAGATGGTCAAATGTATCAGTCTGAAGTCCTCAATGTCTTTCTCGCAATTACCTGTTGAGCAGTGATTTCCACGTAGGATAATTCCAAAATGTGTCAATATTTTCAGTGAGAATCTGTAGTACACACTATGGACATAGTGGGGCTCATTTACTAAGGGTCGTCCGCTGCACTTTCATCCGACTGTGCACCTTTTTTCGGGATTGCACGGCTTGGACAGATATTTAACAGGTGTCTGCGCTGGGATTTTGGCGCATGCGATCGTTTTTTGGCAAAGCTGCGCTGGATTTCATACGAAACAAATTAGGGGGCGTGCAGTCTGATTCGGACAGAGCACGGGATTTAACTTTCAAATTGTGTCGAAAGACAATGCACTTACATGTACCACGAAGAAGAAGGTGATCTCCAGCGGACCTAAGCAGGGAAGCGACATATGCAGGATATCGGGCGCACAATCTTTGTGAATTGCGGCATAGTGCATTATCGTCGGACAATACACTTTCTGTGAACTCTGTGGACGGGTAGGTAAATGTGCCCCAGTATGTATGTTACATAGTAAAACAATCATGAAGGCACTATTCTGTCATGACCATCTTTGTCAGAAAAAAAAATGTGATTATTTTGTTCTCAATAAAGAGGTTTTGTCACAAATATTTTTTTTTACAGATAAACACATTAAATGCACACTAATAATGTACAGTACAGAGATCATACACAAAGTGATGTCACAATACAGGGATACTAAATACATGTGTGTATACATGATGTTACAGTACAGGGATAATACACACAATTATGTAGCATTACAGTGATCACACACAGTGATGCCATAGTACAGGGATAATACACACAGTGATGTCACAGTAAAGCAATAGTACACATAGTGATGTCACAGTACAGGGATAATACACACAGTGATGCCATAGTACAGGGATAATACACACAGTGATGTCACAGTACAGGGATAATACACACAATTATGTAGCATTACAGTGATCACACACAGTGATGCCATAGTACAGGGATAATACACACAGTGATGTCACAGTAAAGCAATAGTACACATAGTGATGTCACAGTACAGGGATAATACACACAGTGATGCCATAGTACAGGGATAATACACACAGTGATGTCACAGTACAGGAATAATACACACAGTGATGTCACAGTACAGGGATAATACACACAGTGATGTCACAGTACAGGGATAATACACACAGTGATGTCACAGTAAAGCAATAGTACACATAGTGATGTCACAGTACAGGGATAATACACACAGTGATGCCATAGTACAGGGATAATACACACAGTGATGTCACAATACAGGAATAATACACACAGTGATGTCACAGTACAGGGGTAATACACACAGTGATGTCACAGTACAGGGATAATACACACAGTGATGTCACAGTACAGGAATAATACACACAGTGATGCCATAGTACAGGGATAATACACACAGTGATGTCACAGTAAAGCAATAGTACACATAGTGATGTCACAGTACAGGGATAATACACACAGTGATGCCATAGTACAGGGATAATACACACAGTGATGACACTGTAAAGCAATAGTACACATAGTGATGTCACAGTACAGGGATAATACACACAGTGATGCCATAGTACAGGGATAATACACACAGTGATGACACTGTAAAGCAATAGTACACATAGTGATGTCACAGTACAGGGATAATACACACAGTAATGCCACAGTACAGGAATAATACACATAGTGATGTCACAGTACAGAGATAATACACACAGTGATGCCACAGTACAGGAATAATACACATTGTGATGTCACAGTACAAGGATAATATACATAGTGATGTCACATTACAGTGATCATACATACCGTGATGTCAATGTAAAGGGATAATACACATAGTGACGTCATAGTACCAAAATAATATGCACAGTAATATCATATTTCAAAAACAATGCTTAAATTAATTATGCAGAAAAGAAATAAACTACAAAACATTGTACTAGTATCTGACACATAGAAAGAGAGATGAGACAGTTCAGAGATCACACAATGACATTCTCAGCTCTGCTAACTCCCGTACAACACACACATTTCCGCTATATACTTCCCGCCCCCTGCCCTGGATAAAGATCTTATCTTTCTGTAGCTTTACTATCCACTATAATACTATTATCCTTAATAATTTTCATTAAGTGTAGCCATATTGTCCCTTAGAAATAAGACAGCTGTCTTTGGATATGACCACCTTCACACTGTTCCTGCAGTGGCCAGGCATACACTATTGAGGCGCCCGACCACTTGTATTCAGCATTCATTATCACAGAACGACAACTTTTGGGAAAGAGAAAGAGGGACAAGAGCCCCTCCCCCTTTTTCTAAATCACGCCCCTTGGCCCACCTACACCCATAGTATAATATCGACCTTGATGGTCCCCATGTAGTATAATGCCTTACTTAGCCCCCCCTCACCCCCATGGACCTGTAAAATACCCCATCCAACTCTGCAACATATAACATCTCTCTTTTATTTTATCCTCCCATTACATTTTGTTTTCCACTTTTTTTTAATACTATTTGTACTCCTACCCCACCCCTCCTGACATGGTGTGGTCCCTGTTCTCTATCCTCCTCATTCTGTGGTCTCCTGTCCTCCAGCCTCCTCCTGTCCTCCAGCGTCCTCCTGTGGTCTCCTGTCCTCCAGCCTCCGCCTGTAGCCCCTGTCCTCCAGCCTCCTACTGTAGCTCCAGTCCTCCAGCCTCCTCCTGTAGCTCCTGTCCTCCAGCCCCATCCTGTAGCTCCTGTCCTCTAGCCCCCTCCTGTAGCTCCTGTCCTCAAGCCTCCTGTCCTCCAGCCTCCTCCTGTAGCCTCCTGTCCTCAAGCCTCCTCCTGTAGCTCCTGTCCTGCAGCCCCCTCATGTAGCTCCTATCCTCCAGCCTCCTTCTGTAGCTCCTGTCCTCCAGCCTCCTCCTGTATCTCCTGTCCTCCAGCCTCCTCCTGCAGCTCCTGTCCTCCAGCTTCTTCCTGTAGCTTCTGTCCTCTATCCTCCTGTCCTTCAGCCTCCTCATCCTGTGGCCTCCTGTCCTTCAGCCTCCTCATCCTGTGGCCTCCTGTCCTGCAGCCTCCTCATCCTGTGGCCTCCTGTCCTTCAGCCTCCTCATCCTGTGGCCTCCTGTCCTCCAGCCTCCTCATCCTGTGGCCTCCTGTCCTCCAGCCTCCTCATCCTGTGACCTCCTGTCCTCCAGCCTCCTCATCCTGTGGCCTCCTGTGCCCCAGTCTCCTCATCCTGTGACCTCCTGTCCTCCAGCCTCCTCATCCTGTGGCCTCCTGTCCTCCAGCCTCCTCACCCTGTGGCCTCCTGTCCTCCAGCCTCCTCATCCTTTGGCCTCCTGTCCTCAAGCCTTCTCATCCTTTGGCCACCTGTCCTCCAGCCTCTTCATCCTGTGGCCTCCTGTCCTCCAGCCTCCTCATCCTGTGGCCTCCTGTCCTCCAGCCTCCTCATCCTGTGTCCTCCTGTCCTCCAGCATCTTCATATCCTTCATCCTCCTCCTGTCCTCCAGACTCCTAGTGTCCTACAGCCTCCTCCTTCTGTCCCTTAACCGCCTCCACCAGCATTCTCCTGTCCTCTAGACTCCTCCAGCATCCTCCTGGCCCCCAGCCTCTTCCATCCTCCTCCATCTGTCCCCCAGCCTCCTCCATCCTCCTTCTCCTGTCCTCTGCACTCCCCCTGTCCTCCAGCATCCTCTTGTCCCCCAACCTGCTCCTCCTGTCATCCAGCCCCCCCCCATCCTCTATCCTCCTCCTGTCCCCAGCTTTCACCTGTCCCCCAGCCTCCAGACTCCTCCTGTACTCTATCATCCTCCTGGCCTTACTGTGACCCCTTGTCCCCTGGTCTTAAACCAAAAAACTCTGATTTTTTTACCTTACCTTGTTCTCCGCTGCAATCACTTCTTCTCCCGGGGTCTGACTGACTTCATGTGAGGAGGTAGCAGGGGCTGATCCCGCCTCCTCCAGTTTTCGATGTTCTGCAGCTCTAATGTATAGAACCAGAATGAGGCGGGACAATATGGGGGAGGCAGGAAGAACCCGGAACATTCTCCCAGCCGCCCATGACGGCGGGACAAAGCCCAAAAAACAGGAATCTGGGGCAGTTGGGAGGTATGGGACGGCTGTGGGACATCTGGGCCATTTAATATGCAAGAACAATTAGTTTTTTGGTGCAATCACTCCAGCAGAGGTGGCCATATTCAAGGTCAACAATCTTCTTTCTAAAGGACCATATGACTACATCTATGGGAAATAATCTTCATACATGTACATTTTTTTTTAATAATATCCAATTGCATAAATGTAATGCATGTGAATGCCCTGACAAGAATTCCCGTTTAATCCACCCCTGCCTAGCAATTATATAGAAAATGAAGTACCAGGTGTTATAAACATATGCACTCACAATTCACAACGAAACTTAATCTTATAAGTCAAGATGAAGTTACTAAAATGATCTTAGAAAGTTCTTACCTTCTACATTGCGTTGAGGTTGTGTGTTCATTGCTAGGGGTGAACGCTACACATAAATATCTGGCTAACCACTAGACACGGTTTTCCCAGCTGGACTCTGCGTTCTTTAGAATTTGAGGGTTCTCTCGGCATTAGAAATGGTTACACAGTTCTGAGGTGATGTAACTTTTTAATACAGTCCAGATTTTGGTCATTGTTGTAGTTAGGCCCTTCCTGTACATGTAGAAAATGATCATCAATCTAGATGTCAAGAACATAAAGGAACTAAGATTTGGCAGCACAAAGGTCTGTAATTATGTACATATACAGCCTGAATTTTGGAATTTCTACCATGAGTCTGCATGCATTCAGTGGGGGGTAAATAATGTGTTGCCACCCAGTGATGTTTCAGGCAATATAGGACAGAGCACCTCTTTACTACCTTCCATGTGCATCAATAGGAGTTCTGTGTGCACTTTTCTTATGGAACATAAGCCAGAATCAAAAATGTGCAAACAACCCTTGCAGTAATTGCAGCAGAACAAAACCACAATAAAAGCCATAGTGTAACACCGAAGCCAGAGAGTGATGTTATACACTATGAGACGGACACAATTCCAGGCGCATACCACTTTTAACATAGGTCAGTACGGTAGAGCTGGGAGAGCCAAGGGTGGGGACAAAGTGGCCAGCCAAATTTTCTATAACCTTTGCTTGAGGTATTTTTTGAGTGCACCGATGATTAAGGACTCATTCAGTCTGTCGACCCAGTTTTTCTGCATGGTTTTCTATTTTCTCCCCTAGCAAGTGGGTTGCTTAGAAATATTTGAAAGAAAACTGACCACATATGGATGTCATCTGTGTGCCCTCCATTTTTTGTTGCCGATTCATTGGAGGCGAGGTAAAAATAGTGCACACTGAGGGGCAGATTTACTTATCCGGTCCAGTTCTCTGTGGAGGATTCGGGTCTTCCGGCCGATGTCCACCAGGTGTCGGTGCTGCGCTGAAGTCCATCGGAGTTCACCAGTGGGCTGCAGGTAAGCGCGTGTCAAGCGACACTTTTTTAAAAAAAAAATATGGCGGTTTTTCCATACCCCTCAAATGTCTGTCTGAATGAACCCGAAAGGCTCATTGAGGTGGGTATGGCCCGTAGAATGTCTTCAAAAAATGCAGACTTGTGATGTCCGTGTGCAGTCCGTATTGTATCTGTCACAACCACAAAAAAAGGACGGTTTTCTAGCGTATTTTTTGCCCTGCCTATTTGCTTGACAGAAAACCTCTAACTGCACTCCTGAGCACGATTTAACTACCACAGACATGCACAATGCAGTTACTCTGAGATTTACTATCTCCTTTCCTCCTTGCATAGCCGCATTTGAGCCTGACAAAGGCAAGGTATTGTCGAAACGTTGCACAGAAATGATATTTTGCTGCATAAACAATAAAACAAATTTCTGTACAAATCATTTCAAGTGTGTCTGGATCTCTTAATGGCCCGCCCCCTTAGTTGCCTAGGAACGCTTGAGATTAAAAACGGACTGCATACGGATATCATCCGTGAGCCATCCCTTTTTTCTTGCATATCCATTGACTTCTATAGAGGTCCGTGGTCTGCATGTGAGAAAAAAATTGTGCACATCAGTGGAAAAAAAACTGACATGTGAACAGACCCAAAGAAAATAATGGCTAAGTACTCTATTTGCAAAAAAAAAATGGATAGTGTAATGATGTAAAAAACTCCCGTCTGAAGGAGCCTTTAGGCAGCACATGTCACTCCAGTCTTAATACATCGGCCCCTGAGTTTTTATAGAAAGATCAGTATTTTTAGATTCCAATGATAAACAGTGAACGTTGGTACTTTTTAAAATTATTTTAGTGGTGTCTTTTATTTTTTGCGACCACATTTAAAAAAAGCATGAATTGCATGAAATTAGTTGAAGTCTCCTCCAAATTGTTGGTGGTGTAAATTATGATAATGGTCCCACCCACACCACATTTTAAAAAAGGGGCAAAGGTAGGAAGGTAATGATAAATATCCACAACCTAAGTGAAAAAGTTGAAAAATAAATAACTATTGAATTATCTAGTAAAGATATAACTATCTGGGTAGAGAGGGTGATGCACCTCGCTTATTCTGGTGCTGTGATGTACTGTCCCTGTATGTGGTGTCGTGTTTGTGAACTGACAGGCTTCTATGTGACCAGGCATCTGCCTGGTTCCATCATGGAATATAAGAATGGAATTTCAAAAGGCAATAGTAAATCCTAGAAGACTAGTTCTATTGAATTCACTTTCCAGTTTTCCAATTTGTAGGATAAGCTATCAATATCAGATCTATGTGGATCAAAAATCAGGCGCACCTACAATTCCTACCAATCAGATTTTGGGAGTAGTTGTGGCGCTCTTGTGAGTTCAGTTAACACTTCCCAGCCAGTTTCATTCATAACAAGTTTTGTTAGCAATTCAGTAAATTTGGCTGAGCTGAAGTAGGAAGCACAGAGGCTGTGCTATGTATGTTAGGGGTGCTTGATAGGGATGGAAAAATCTTCAACCTTCATCCAAAAAGCTAAAAGATTCTTTGTATGGTGTTACCCAGTGGCTAGATAGATAAAAGTTGGGAGTCCTCAGTTGTTGATACCTTTTATTGGCTTTAGAAAGCTTTATGGACTACTTGTCTCTCTTCATTGGGTATGGTATAAGAGAATTTCTGAATAGAACACAAATTTATAGACAATTGGACATGTAATGTTATGGTTGACGAGACAAGTGATAAGCTGTTCCTTAGACCTGGTGGGGTCATCACTGCCACGGACCAGATCAAGGGACAATCTCACCCCCCAAGTGTTAAAACATTTACTGCCATTAGCGTTTACTTTTCTTCATCCATTGATTGCTTCTTATCACTTGTCTCATCAACCATAGCATTACTGCTCCATCTGTGTATAAATTTGTGCTCTATTCAATTGTTGTCTTGTACCATGCCTGATAAAGAGACGTGAGTAGTCATGAAATCTTGCAACTAACATTATCCCTTTTAGAAGTATGCTCAAAAATAAGACAGAGAAAATAGCGCTACCTAGCGCACGATTACCTTTCGTAAATTGAAGAAGTTGGGAACCTTCTTGAGTTCTGCTTAATAACAGGCACAACTCTGAAATAAAGCCTGTGTGATCGCAGCCTCATCCTTTCCACTGTGGTGTATGTGGCCTCAGGGGTGTTTAGTAGTGATAAATGAACCTAGGGTACGTCTTTGACGTACCCCGAGGAGTGTAAAATGGATGTATTAGAGATGGCGCTAATCCAAAATATTTCCAAAATGGTGTCCGTTTATTGGGAAGATAAAAATGGTGTACAATAAAGACTACTCGTTTCGCACTTCAAGTTGAGCGCTTCTCCAGGTCTGTGTATATACTGGAAAATTTGTATACTCCAGTCACACTGTTTGTGTTGCAAATTGTGATTTCGCTCAGACAATTGACCTTCATCAGACTCAGTTTGCACAAGGGTATAGGAATGCGGTCTGCATATAGCAGGATGGCGCAATAATGTGGGAATAGCAGTCCTAGCCGCTGTTTGGAGGAAAGCGCTTCCTTCCCAATAAACGGACACCGTTTTGGAAACATTTTGGATAAGAGCCCATTTCTAAATTTCTAAACGTCAATTTTATACTCCTTGGGGTACGTCAACGACTTACCCTAGGTTCATTTATCACTATTATCCCTTTTAGATAGCCAATAAAAGGTATCAACAACTGAGAACTCTGAACTTTTATCTATTCAACCTTCATCTGAGAACTGTAGACTTTTCAAGCTACTGATTCAGGACAACCATATTTATAACAATTTTTGGGGAAATTTCATTTATTTGATGTGGTTTGAACAGCTGGAAAACCTCTTGTCTAGTCTAGGTTTGCAAACATGTACACTGTTATTTTGCCAGAACTAATGATTTACAGATCCAGTATGTGAGATGACTGCCAGGTATACTAATATCTGTTCCCAATTTTATCATACACCACTCAATACTTATTTACACTTCACAAGCCTTGGTCCTTTTCTTCCTATGACCTCATTCTTCCCTTAATATAATGTCACAATGTCTCTTCATGAGTGACAGGTTGATAATGTAGATGTCGCTAATGCTACATTAAATTAGTGTTATGGCTGCAGAACACAGAGCATTGTTTTGAGCGATCTGAGAGCAGATTACGTCTCTTTTTTACACATCCAAATTCACACTCTGAAAACGTGACAACGTGAGAATTTATTTTCTACCCTCATCAGACAATCTATCCAGAGAGGAGAAAGTGCTTCTAAATGAAGCTTCCCAGACACATTGTGAAATAGTTTTCCAGATAAGAGACATCACGTTGGGGACACACGGCAGGTTAATATGCAGCGTTGAATTGCTAAGGGAGTATTTGTAGAAGCATCGTATGCAGCTAAGCTCTAGACTTGAAAATATCCCAGTGCTTACATCTAACACCTATGTTTGCTGAAATCCATGTGGCACTTACTGGGGGGGGGGGGTAGATTGTAGTTAGAAGGTTAGCCCCCCCCCCCCTTGCCTTGGTTGTCTGGATGCTCCTAGTGCATGCTAATCACCGCTGTTTCCTTGGTGACGGTGAGAAGAAGAGGAATGGCGATGCTGAGAAAGGGGTAGTGAGGCCTGACGTTGACCATGCAATGTGAGAGAGGCACATGAATAGCATTGGGATCTGTTACCCTGAGTTACAAGGATTGAAATACAAAATAGAAAAAAACCCCTCAAAGTAGCTGATTTCAGCAGAAGCTTTTTATATGGATCTTCGAAACAGTTCTATTAATATATCAGGGCAGAAGCTTTCTGACAAAAATTCTTTAAAAATGATCAGTTTCTTTACTTTCATTTATTCAGCATCATTAAATGTGTATTCTGGGTATAAGCATAATTCATATTGGGACCGGTGATTAAAATATAAGCTAATATGTAGTTATTTATTTACAATTTGCTCCCTTAAGAAAAATATTGTGGACATACACTGTAATGAATAATTAAAATGCTCCTGGCCCTTTAATCAGTCCATTGATTTAGTCACATGTCCACATCACATTCTGCACCTGCCTGGGCAGGTCATGTGATCATCACCACGTTTGGCTTTAGGCTGCATTCACACGCGGTATGCCCACCGTGCGAGCATACCGCCGTGTGCTGGAGAGGAGGAGGACCCCTCCTCCCTCCATAGGAAATAGCGGCGCACGGCCGCACACCAGGCAAAATATAGAGCATGTTCTATCTTTTCCTGGTGTGCAGTGCGGAACGGTGCCACACATGTGCGGCACCGTACCGCCGCCGTGTCACCATTGCCGTCTATGGGGATGTATATGCGCCCGCAAATTTGCGGCCGCATGTACGTCCCCGCAGACGGCAGTGTGAATGAACCCTTACTTGGTTGATTGCACTGCATCCCATACGTTCAGTGTTGTGGTGAGACCACAGCAAGACAGTCTGTTAGATCATCACTGAGATGTTACTGAGAACTGAGGGATCATGGGAGTTGTAGTTGCAAATGACAGCCACCTTGGAGATAACTCCGCCTACTTTAGAAAGCCCATAAACTTTTGTGAATCATAAAAGCATTCAATTTAAGCTCTGTTTTGTGATTAATAACAGAGTTTTGTTGCATTCCTTTATTTATCGCATTATAGGGTTTTATATCATTATATATTTTATATTATATATCATTTTATATTTTATTTTTTATATCATATTCCCAGAACACCCCTTTAATATATATAATGTCTACATATGTCTGTTGAAGGAGCTCACTCTCTTATTACTCTATAATAGATACATTATCACTGGGGGACACTGATTGGCCATAGACCCTATAACAAGAGACCCCAGCAGGCTGGTCATGTCATATGCCAGGGGGTATGTAATGGGCCACTGATTATGGAATGGGATGTTCTTCAAATATATGATATATATATAATAGAGGAGGTAGCGGCACCAGGGCCCTGCAAACTGACCCCGACTAATCACAAGAATTGATTTACTTCATTTCCATGTACTGTCTATGAGTGCTAGCTCTTTATCCATCTTGTCTTTCCCCTCTGTTGTAAGGATATATTGGGAGGATTCCGAACTTAGTCTTATAACAAAGGACTACAGTGTATCCCACTGTTTACACTTGTACAGTGGGTACCTCCTCCTGTTCAGCCCTTGGCCCTGAAAAGGGAAAGATTCATGAACATCGGTAGCAAACAGGGATTTGCTGCTGCCGATAGTCAGGGGGTCTCCATATATGAACACTTACATCACTTAGGAAACATCTACAGTGTAAATTCAGCGGAAGCCAGGGATGGATGCCATACAGTGCCATCCCTCCTCCATAGGCTATTATGGCCTCCATTGAACATGTCCTTTTTTAACAGCAGTTTGCAGTCTACTAACACAGTATACTACATTTTTCTATCCTATGTTTCCTGCTGTATTTAACTTGTATTGAGCAGATGGGGTGCGTAAGAAGGTCTCCACCTGCCAGTGTATGTCTATGGGCACAGGTGTGATTGAGGCTTTTACTATCTTCCAGTGTTCTGGCATGTCTATAAGGAAATCTGGAACCATATTCAGGTAATATGTAAACACTAATCAAATACATTAATTGTAGAAATGTGTTTTCCCCAATATGTAAGGACATGTGTAGCAGCTTCTTGTGATAATAAATGTTTAGTATGACAGACATGTTTTAGCTATTATCGTTATATTACCCACAGCTATGACTGGAAGTTGCAACATGAAAATTATTGATGCTATTTATTGAAACAATATTTTTACACAGATCCACCCACAAGAGCAGCTGCCTTTGAGACAACAATTCATTACATTCTGTCATAGATATCTATGGGGGACTATTAAATACATTTTTATCTCAGGGTTATTGATGTTTTATTGAATATCCAGGGGCGGGGTCCTCAATTTATGGGGGACCAAGACTGCCTTGCTAGGCTTAAGATTTCTGAAAGCTAGCATTATCAATACCTTATAAACAGCTGTGAAAACAAGAACTAATATAAAGTTCTACGGCCGACCCAAAGCATTTGGTCTTTTATCCAAAGCTCTGGATGTCTCAGCCCAGAGACTTTACCATCCTAAACTGATAGTCACTGGATTGAATTATAGACAAAGAATTATATTTGATTCTCTTGCCTTGAAAGGAACCTGTCATTTTCAATAAAGACAGGTTACAGAAGCCCCTCACACCTACATTGCACGTATGCCTTTCTGCTTTCTCTAAGCATTTCCATTACAATATAACTGTGTGTTTAAATTTACCTTGCACCCTGACAAAATACTCTGTGTAGTCGCAGGGGTTGGACTTTGGTTTGGATGCATTTCAAAAAATAACATGTGACTTGTCTGTGCTGCAAACAGCTCAGCTCTCAGCCCCCACATGTGTGTTCCTGTACAGCTCATCCCTCTCTCTGAGCTCTGTGAAGGAGCAGGAGGGAAGAGCTGTACAGGAGCACAAAATGTGGGGGCTGAGAGCTTAGCAGTCTGCTGCACAGACAAGTCACATGTTATTTTTTGAAATGCATCCAAACCAAAGCGCAACCCCTGTGACTACACAGAGGATTCTATCAGGGTGCAAGGTAAGCTCAAACATACAGTTTTATTGTAATGCAGAGGCTCAGAGAAAGCAGAAAGGCATATTTGCAATGCAGGTGTGATGGGCTCCTGTAACCAGTCTTTAGTGAAAATGAGGTCAATGATTTCATTTTTTCTGGATACCAACTGGATACCAATTTCAGCATACTGAAAAACCCCACAAAGCAACTCATTTTGGAGTTGCTTTATTCCAGAACAATCTTTTGTTGGATCTTTTGGTATAGGATCTTTTGTTTCTTTATGACCCCTCAAGCAAATGGACAATTAATTCCTAATGCAGCCAAAAGTTGTCAAATCAATCATCTATTTCTTTAGATATTTAAATTGGATATAGATCAACGTATTAATGGCAGGACCATGTTTACCATTGGCATGGAAGGCATCTTTTCAGACTATTTCAATTGAATCAGTGATACATTATTTCACCATTGCACGGAATATACTGAATAATACACAAGATTCTAGATTAGGATTGTTGTATGGGGGTTCTTGCACTACAGAAATAAGAAGAGTCCAGCATAAACTGTAAACAAATTTTAGATACTAAAACTAATTGCATTATTTTCTAAAAGAAAGTAACACAATCCCTACCTCAAACTCTATTTTTTAGCCTGATTATTCTACGAGGAGGAGGTGAAGGGAGGAGAGTCTTTTAATTTCCATCTCTTTTATCTTGCAGAACTGCCGGAGCAGAATCATTACGTTAAAGAGGACACATCTCAAGGGACCCCAAAGGCCCCAAAGACACAATTAGAGGATAAACTCAATATGAACACATTATCAGAAACTTTACCAGAGACAAAGTTATCAACTTGACAAAAGTTTACTGGTTGCTGCATATCACTTAACTATTTACAAAAGATTTGTGGTATGTTTAATTTCTGACTTCTGGTTTGTCCCATCTTCATTCATTTCCTTATATTTTCATTACAAACACCAGAAGTACCCCAAAAAAAAATATTTAAAGTTAAAATAATTTGCATACACAAGGAAAAGTATTTATTATATTATACTAATTTTCAAAATGGAGTCTTCCTGCCGCTATTGACCTCTGGCGGTATACATAGAATGGGTGACAAGTCTAGTTAGGATATAGGACAAGTTAGGATATATCAAGGATAATAACCTATACAGCTTATAATGTATTAACATTAGGCGCATAAGGTCATTTGATCTATTAATGTTTATCAAGGTCATGCCAAACATCCTTAATTTGTTCTATTGTAATCACACTTACACTGCATGCTCCTATTAGATCCTCCCTCTCCATTTATAGACTTAAAGGGCACCTGTAACCACATTTTTCACAAATACACCTAGTGGCAGGTTCCCATGCAGCCTTATTAACTAACTGGTACACTTCTTTTTGCCTCCTCGGGCTGGATCCAGCAGCTCATCCCTTTCTCAGCATTCAGAAATAATGTAATGTGATCAGGGTGACATCATCCCAGGTCCTTTAGCCTTTTAACATTAGCAAACTGTATCCCATTCATACATATCTGATCAAGAAATCACAGCATTCCTGTATGGAGGCATGGAGAGTTGTACAAGACCATGCAGACATGCTGTGATTCCATTGATCAGATATATATGAATGTGGTACAGTTTGCTAATGTTAAGAGGCTAAGGGACCTGTGATGATGTCAGCCTGAGGAGACCACGCACACTTCTAATGGAATTACGGATCTTCTTATTGACCTGGCTCATTAGGCTCTGCACCCTAAGAAAAGCCGGCTCTTCTGGCTCCTGAACGGTTACCTATTAAATATATAATAGGGAGTATCAGGCCAGTCAATCACCCCACACCACTCCACTTTTAACCTGATCGTATCAGATTAGAGGGGACATGGTGAGCTGGTTAGGGCTGGGGTTAAGTGAGCTCCTGTCGTTCACAAACAACACACCACTAACGCCCACCTCGATTCGCTATAGATATCCCTGGATACCAAATAAAATTATAAGGTTGTTTATCTGAGGGAAAGAATGTTTAGCTAAAAGAAGAGTCTCAGTTAGTTACAAGGGCTCTATGGGAACCTGCCACTATCTGTAGTTGTGAAAAAAGTGGTGACAGATTCACTTTGTACTCAGATTAATTGGTAACAGGGTTTGTTCACTAACATTTATGAAATAAGGAATACAAAGGCTATCATGTAAAGAGAATTAGTTGTAAATGTTGCAGTCTATCAATCTATCATGTTGTAAGTTCTCCTTCCAGTGGTCACAGTGCATAAGTCTGGAAGTTGTAAGGTGACATATAGAAATAATAGACTAACCCAGTGATAAAAAGGAGAATAGTAATACACTGAGAGGGGATTAGACGAAAACCTAGCAGCTGGAGGGAATCAGTTATGCCAATCACAAAAACACTGCAAGTTACTTTAATACTAGTGTGAACAGAGCCCTACATTCCTGTGGATCTGTAACTTGTACAACCTACATCAATCAATTCTCTTATCTGTTCAGGAATGTGAACGCATAGGAGTCTCCTTCCTGTCTACCTTATGGGGAATAATTCTTGTCTTCTGCTAGTTTTATCCCATTGCTTAGCATAAACATTACAGATCAAGGTTTTCTTCTAGAACAGTATTATACAAAGCAGAAATGATAAAGCAAAATACATGGCTGCATATTACTGGTATCTCGTAACTTCCTCTAGCACTAAGTACATAATTGCTCCGAAATTTCACTTGTTCTAACAAAACCAGCTCCAAACACCTCTGTCACTCCCACAATCCTATCCCCTGCCTGAGGATCATTCCAGAGCCAATAATGAAAAGATGTACACAGCAAGTATCATTTACTCAACATCTGTTTGTGTCCAATTGTATGAATTTGTTAAAGAAACACATCTGATTTACCCCATTTACAGATAACTGTAGTGTTTTTATTGTATGTAGTGTTTTCGTATTGTATATATTTATGTTTTTACATGTTTCACCTGACCTCACATGGATGTGTCTGTAGCCTTCAGGGTAAATATTATAAAGTTGTTTAAGTTTTATAGGAATTTGTAGATACTTACTGTTCTTCAAGTACATATTTTATTTGGTCACAGAAGAGTCTTCCACTCCATACAGGGCAAGTGACTTCTGTATTATACAGCAGACACCCGCCAGTAACACCCATGATCTGTGCTGGCACTAATCAAAGGTGTTAGCTTTCTAAGTAAAAAGGAAAAAACTTTTCTTCCCAGCATTCAGGGGTTAAACTAAACAATATAAAAATATATTTAAAAATATAAGGTCAGGATTTACACAAAAAAAGTTGCAAAATCTTAGGCGTATTGACAATTTTTAACGGTCGATTGAGAACAGTCACTGGGGAGCTTCAAGTGTAGGCAGGCAAGGCAAGGCGTGTTCTTGCCCTGTGTCGGCGAACTTCTGTTCCAGGTTTGTGTACAAAAGTATGCCAGATACTGGATGCGCCAGATACATCAGGGGGCCGGCGTATGATAAATCTACTCCTATGTGTGCATATGATGTGTATATACTGTACATGTGTATAAGTGTATGGATGTGTACATACTATGTGTGTATATATTTTATCATATGATAGCCCCGCCTCCTCTCTGGCACAGCTGGATATATCAAGAGGCTTAGGCACATCTTATTTCTATGCCGGGTTCTACCAGAGACTATTCATGTGTGAAAAGTCACTGCCTGCAGCAAGTGCTAGCATTTTTGACTCTTTCATGGCTTCTAAGCCGGTGTTCTGGTGCAGAAGCCCTGATAAATAAGCCCCTATGAGTTTGTATATAATGTATGTATTAGTGTATAAATGTGTATGAGTATTAAAGTGTGCATGAGTGTAGAACTTTGTTTTTGCGTATTGGAGTATATAAATATGAGTAATTTTACAAATGTGTTTATATTTTATTGAGGTGGCAGGTGGTCACATGCTGAAATCTGCTATGGGGCGCAGCTTCTCCTAGTTATGCCCCTGCCTGTCTGCAATAGCAAAAGTGCCTGGTGTACAGAAACAATGGGGAGATTTATCTATGCCAGAATTCTGGAGTAATATCTGCCTTATTCTGCCTCACTAATTGATGGTTTTAGACTATTTTGAGTAGTTTTACTACTTGTTCAAAAAAAGCATGCCCTGGGGGAAAAGGGGCGTGACCTAGACCAGGCGTCAGTCTGAGAACCAGAAAATTTGGATGTAAATGATACCAACTAATAGCTGATCTAAAGTAAAACTCCACAGTTATACATATACATGTTATCTATATACATCATCCAGCATGTTTTATCTAGCGCAGAATAAGACTGCGGAGTTAAACTCTGCACTGGCCTATTCACCGACACTTTCTAAAATCTCCCCCAATGTGCAGTAATAGTTCAGACTTATGTCGGGCAGTGTCCAGGCAGCCACCATGGCACAATGCTGGTTGTTCTATATAACTAACAGAATCAAGTAAATGAATGCAATTTTATACATCAAACCTGAAAGAGTCTTCATGGAGGCATTTGTAGATAAGATAAAGTAAATTGGCTAAGCACCTTGTGCCAGCTAGGGACAGTATGTGGTAAGACTGATATTTTTCACCACCATGCTGTTAGGGAGGCGGTGGTGAGCCCATAGGAAAAGGAATGATGACACTATTGGTGGAGAATACAGGTCTGAGTATGTAAAAGACTAGCTCAGTGGTGGCAAACATATGGCACGGGTGCCAGAGGTGGCACTCGGAGCCATTTCTGTGGGCACTCAACCCATCGCTCCAATCTCACCAAACAGGACCACATCCACCAAATCTTTCTGCAGCCCCAGGCAACTTAAGTAATGCTGCTCTCAGTGTTATTTTAAAGCGACACTTCATTGGCTGTTTGAAACTGCAGGAAAAGTGAGAAGGTCTAGACAGAACTGCATTGTCTTTGGAGGTCCTCCTGCTGGACCCACCATTCTTCCCGGAGAGAAGCTACAATGATGGTCTGAATTTGCCCACCTTCTTTCAACTGCATTGGTGGCCTTAGGAGATCCAATACAATTAAATGATGTTGAAGAACAGGTAGCAATAAGTTACTGCTTGAAATGCCATGTTGGCACTTCATGGTAAATAAGTGGATTCTGGTTGTAGTTCGGGCACTCAGTCTCTAAAAGGTTCGCCATCACTGGACTAGGTCCTGGTCAGTAGTAGAAGTAGCAATTCCTCTGCCGTGATATAGACTTCTGGGGGTTAGAGGGTATTATAGAAAAGTGAGGAGGGAAT
The DNA here is from genome assembly GCF_040894005.1 of Engystomops pustulosus. NCBI lineage: Eukaryota > Metazoa > Chordata > Amphibia > Anura > Leptodactylidae > Engystomops > Engystomops pustulosus. Next base: position 81,634,055 of record NC_092418.1, read on the forward strand.
TAAAAAGTAAAAGTAAAAAACTGTGTTTTTGGGCTCTTTGCCAAACAATTACTGGCTAACTGTAACATTGATTTGACCATGATATTTCTTTATACCTAGGGCTGGGTTTAGAAATCCATTAAACACAGTTTTCATGCACATCCCTCTCCAGTCCAGATCCATAGAGGGCACATATGTCAATATCGCCGCAGAATATTTGTTCATAATCCCTATAGTCCAGTAGGCAGAGCACAGACCATGATATGAACATCTGCTGAGGCAATGGGGGGAATAATAACCAGGGGCTGAAGAATTCCATGTAAACTGCAAAGTAATTAACCAAGTCCAGTGTATAAGTGATTGTCGGGTCAGGATCTGGCTGATCCTGGCAGTTTCTCTTGTGTTGCGGGCTGTGAATCAGTACTTGGCAGCCATAAATCTATATTGAGTGAAGTCTGTCTGCCGTGACAGATTCTAAATCTTTATGTCTCCAGAGTGATGAATCATGAAACTTATGCACGGAATTATTTTGACAGATTAGCAAATTTCTTCTTTCTTGTGACTCTTACTAATGTGACTAATGATGGTATCACTCACATTTTTATTGCTTCACACCAGAGGGACCTAATGTTTACTTATGGCTTACAACACTCGCAAAGTCTTTTATACATCACAACCATCACTATAGTGTTTATAATTTGTATTTATTAGTACGGTATGTTTACTAGGTGAATAATACTTTGAACAAATACATTTCCCTTGACTTTCAATGACTTGTCATATTTCACCATACTGTAAGATAAAAGGGGCCCCCAGGCTAAGCAGCTGTATCGCTTAAAGGATCAGAGGGGCTGTAAATATGCCAGATAGCTGACTGCACCAATTATCCTACAAAGTTAATAAACACTCTATGTCATTATCTTTTAACCATATTTATATACTTGCCAATTATGTATAATAATAACTTTTTGACCATAAATGTTTTAAAAACTTCCTTTTTAAGACCTTCAAATATTTGGCAATGGAAAACATACTTTGTAGGCGAAATAGGAACTCACATGCTGTCCATTTCCTTCTGATCCTCCTTGAGATGCTCATGCTCTCACTGAGCATGTCAGAGCACATGAGAATCATGAAGACTTAGAAACTGCCCAGAGACAGAATAGTGGCAAGGCATAGATCTGGCCAAGGTTACAAAAGAATTTCTGCAGCACTCAAGGCACAGTGCCCTCCATAATCCTTAAATTGAAGAAGTTTGGGGTGACCACATCTCTTCCTTGATCTGGCCTTCCAGCTAAACTAAGCAGTGGTGGGAGAAGAGCCTTAATGATAGAGGTAAAGAAGAACCACTGTGGCCGAGCTCCAAAGATGCAGTAGGGAGAAAGTTCCACAAAGTCAACTGCAGTCTCCACCAGTCAGGGTCTTATGGCAGAGTCTGCTGACAGAGGCCTCTCCTCAGTGCAAGACATATGAAAGCCACATACAGTTTGCAACAAAACACATGAAGGACTCCCAGACTATGAGAAAAAAGATTCTCTGGTCTAATGAGACAAAGATTAAACTTTTTGGTGTTAATTGTAAGCAGCATGTGTGGAGAAAACCAGGCACCGCTCATGCCTGCCAAATACAATCCCAACACTGAACCATGGTTGTGACAGCATCATGCTTTGGGGATGTTTTTCAGCTGGAGGGACAGGACGGCAGCTTGCAATTGAAGGAAAGATGAATGCAACTAAGTACAGAGATATCCTGGATGAAAAGCACTTCTAGAGCTCTGGACCTCAAACTGGACTGAAGGTTCACCTTCCAACAAGAAAATGACGCTAAGCACACAGCTAAAATAACAAAGCAGAGGCTTCAGAACCTCTCTGTGACCATTCCTGACTGGTCCAGCCAGGGCCCGGACCGAAACCCAATTCAGCATTTCTGGAGAAACTTGAAAATAGATTTCACCAACATTCACCATCCAACCTGAGGGAACTGGAGAGGATCTGCAAGGAAGAGGCAAAGGATCCTTGTTTTATGAATTAGCAGAAATATATACATTTCAATTTTTTTATGTCAAGATGGGAGCAGAGTGTACATTAATGAGCATTTTTGATCTTACTAATTTGCTGCAATGAAACAAAGAGTGAAAAATTTAAAGGGGTCTGAATACTTTCCAAAACAACTGTAAGTATACGCCCGTTTTCCTCTCTGTGCCACAACAGCATTGTCCAGTGGTGGCAGCTGATTGAATGTTTCGGTCACATGACCACCCATCAGTCGCACCGCACGCCCATATAGCTGGTGAAAAAAAGCTTGCTGCTGATGAATGCCAGACATTAAATTCCCCCTGTTCCCATGTGGGGGTTATGGCAAGATCCCCATTTAGGAAAACAGTGGTCCAAATGAAAGCACTCATCACTGTATACATAAAGTTTTTTATTAAAATCATACTATACCTTATTTAGGTTGAAATATTACCAGTGGAGGGGGCTTGTATCAATTAGGAAGACACAGTGGGTGTATGAAGATTTATATCTCAATATGTGAAAAAAGATTTAACTTTTGTGGTAAAAGACAGACAAACTGTTGGCAAAGATTGTGAAATGTTGATGCAAGATAATAAATGTGCCCTGCAGTATGTTACAGTTATGTCCATAAATATTTGGACAGAGGTCTCTGCGGCATGTCAGTGGCGTAAAAGCCTTCAAATAATCGCAAATGCTAGCTTATAGCTAGTGCTTATGATTATTTTACCCAATCCACCACCTTCATGCCAGGGGGATGGTAGGCGTGGCAGGCGGGTAGTGGGCCGGCGCGGGTCGTTCCTTTCCTTTAGTAAGCAGCTCCTAGTGCATTTTTTTTGGGTGACAGGTCCTCTTTAAAGGGAACCTGTCACCAGGGACCTCATTTTCCCTAAAGACAGATTTTAAAAGCCCATGACACCTGCAGTGCAAAAATGCCTCCCTGCCTTTTCTAAGCATTTGCATTACAATATAATTGTGTGTTATAACTTACTCTTGCACCCTGACAAAATACTGGGGTAGTCCCTGGGGCTAGACTTTGGTTTGGATGCATTTAAAAAAACAACATGTGACCTGTCTGAGCTGCAGGCTGCCTCCATGTTTGTGCTCCTGTACAGCTCCCCACTGATGTCAGGCTGACCAGGCTGTGACCTCTGAGAAGGAGCAGGAGGAGGAGCTGTACAGGAGCACAAAGGTGGGGGCCAAGCTCTGAGGAGGGAGTAACACAGACAAGCCACTGTTGTTTTTTGAAATGTATCCAAACCAAAGCCCAGCCCCTGTAGCTACTCCAGGATTTTGTCAGGGTGCAAGAGTAAGTTATAACACACAATTATATTGTAATGCAAATGCTTAGAAAAGGCAGAAAGGCAGATTTGCACTGCATGTGTGATGGGCTTCTGCAACCTGTCTTTAGTGAAAATTAGGTCCCTGGTGACAGGTTCCCTTTAAATCTTGGTTTTATGAGTGGCTTGCACCGTGCAGTTAACCCTCTGTATTTACTTTCATGCAGTCTTCTTTTTATGATATATTTGGATATGTATACACCTTCTTTCTAGAGGGTGTTGTTCACTTGGATGGCTGTTGTGAAAGGGTTTCTCTTCACCATGGAAATTATTCTGCAATTATCCATCAGTGTTGTCTGGTGGAGGGCCAGCTCCTTTTGCATTGATGAAGACTAACCGAAAAAATATCATGTCAGTGTCCAAATATAACTGTATATAAGAAAGCTTAAAATTGCTTGAAGTGCAAGGGTGAAACTTGATGCGGAGCAGCAGGTGCGGTCACCTTGGCCCCAGCCTTAGGAACCCATATTGTTTTTTCCATTATATAAATAATACATTTTATTTGGGGGCCAGAATCAGCAGTGAGTCAATTGCACTTCTCCAACACTAACATCCTCCATAGGAAAATTGTACATCATATGTTCACATGAAAATGATATACATTGATACAAATTTGTTTCTACTTCAGCTTCAATTGTTGTGGGTCACCATGCTGATTATACCCATTCAAAAGGGCACTAAATTCTAGGACACTCTCTTCTATATGATTAAATATCTAGAATTACTAGGAATTGCATTATTGGAAAAGTCTTATAACTATATAGGGGTTATAATTTTCATATGAGTATTTCCAGAATTAGCTAACTTTAATTAAAAATATCAGCCATGACAAAAGAACGTTTCCTTTTCCACGTGCAATTTCTATAGAGTCATTTTCCCTAATGTACATGTGTTCTGGCAAGTAAACTTGTAAAATTCCTGTAGACAGCTGTGTGCATGGGGAGATTATGGTAAAAGGCAGAAATCCACCTGGGATAAAATCCCAGAGAAGCGTCTGCCCTGGGGAGAGAGGAAGAAACAAGACTGCACAACTAAAGTCAGAGCCAAATCAAACTAATTTGTCAGAGAAATTAAAAATACTCCCAAATTTTATGTAAACCAATTGTTTTGAGGTGAAAGGAAACATTGTTCACTACCATACTAAAGTAATCCCTGTTCTTTTCCTTTTCCCATTCGCCACCATAGTACTGTCTCTCTTCTCTGCTGCAGCTGTAAGGTTCTCAATGGTAGAGTGAGTTGATGATGGCTCCCTGCTTCAGCACAGAGTTGAAGCCTGGGACCTACCTCTCATCACCTGGAATGGCGGACGGAGACTGACCCACCATTCCAGGATAGTTGGTAGATATGAGTATTTGATATACTAATTATTGCAAAACTCATATGACACATTAGCACAGCAGATGTCTGACCACTCGAAGATGTTTCACTGACCACAAATGTCAGTAATACATCTTTTTTTATGCCTGACTATATTATGACGAAAGTTGCAGAAAAAAATATTTATTGTAGGATGCACAACAGAGGAAACACCAAAGGCAAACTCAGGGAAATCTGTAGTTTTTAATAAGCAACAGCATGTAGGTCGAAAGTGCCACCTAACTGGTCCAAGTGGGTCAAGAGATGCCAGGTAATAGCGCCAGAAAGCTACAGCACTGCAAAGAATAACATGAAGATCAATCTTGGTGAAGACCTGATCTTCATTTCATGCTTAAGAGTGCTGTAGCTATTTGGCTGTGGAACTGCGTGCACCCACCATAATTACTTTTACCAGTGGATGCAAGTCATGGAATTGCTGTCTTTCTTTCTTATTGCTAGGTCAGAACATCAATGATCCTGCTGTAATGGTCATTAATTAAGTCTGGGCAGACAGAGTTCTAGTGGAGTTCAGGTACAGGCCATGGGTCAGGGCATGCTGCATAGATTTAAGGTCAAGTCAAGCAATGGGTGTCAGATCAGCAGAGAGGAGCAAACGTGCTCCACATCTATCATGCAAAGTCCAACAGAAATGTGTTGCATGCCCTATGCTAAAGTTGCACCAAAACAAAAGTGGTGCAGTCTGTGGAGTGCAGGGGGCACCAGATTAATGAAGAACGTGCGCCAGAAATCCTGAATCCAGAAATCCTGAATCTGATGCACTCTGCACTATACACAGGCAAACTGCACATAGTGCAGTTTGCACTGTTTTTAGTAAATGTGGGGCATTATGCTGTATAATAATAATAATCTTTATTTATATAGCGCCATCAAATTCCGCAGCGTTTTACAAATCATAAAAATTCATGTGCAGCATAATATGTATATAATGATGCACATGCTCCATTCTACAGTGTCTGGTCAGATGATAGGGCCCCTCACACTGTGGGCCCCATGTGGGCTGCTATGGCTGCTACCACTGTAGTTACACCTCTGATACGTTAATACTAATGCACCATTTGAAACTCTCTTTTCCCAGAACACAGAGATGGAAACGGCAAACTGCAAGTTGTAATGTCGTGGTGGGAACCCGTATGATGCAGAAGGAACCGACACTGGATCACTGGACTGCAGGCTCAGAGACAACTTTATTCCATGCTTCTCCTTTGCTCTGTATGTAACAACTGCCCTAAACCAGACTGCTCCTCCTCCTTAGTACATCACTGTTGCTGGGCAGAACATGCAAAACACATTGGCAGTAAACATATTAGCAGAACACATATAATAACATCACACAAGTAACTTGGGTTCTGTGCAGGAGGGAGGGGTGAGGAGAACTTCCCTGTGACACCTTCAAATGTGTGTACACTGCGTGTGGTTTTGATATAAATATTCTTTCCTCCAAAAGGAATAATCCCCTAATTTGGGGAAACAGAAAATGGGTGTCCCATAATCTATAAATTCCTATTACAGAAATAGGACAGGGTGGAAGGTATTCAAGGGCTGGGCAGCCTCTACTCGGGATCTATGTTATGTAGATAGTTGAATTTATTGTTATAAATGTCAGATTCACACTAACACAAGACTATTTAGAACATACAATTTGTATTGCATAAGTTTTATCCTGTTTGGACCATTATTACTTCTATGTTTGGTGACAATTTGACAGCAGTCTGTTCTCTTGGCGAATACATATGAACAGATGCCTTGTTAACTCTTCAATAATGAGTCTGGTATAGAAATACATTGCACCAACTTGTTATTTTTTTTAATGAAAGCAGACCTTCTATAATGAACATTTATAAGCGGAAGGAAGGAAATAATATTGTAGATTGTGAGATTACAGAACACGAGTTTAGTAATATTGATTTATGTCCATCAACCATTAGCTAAATCCAGCAGCCTGTAGAGCCAGATCACAACAGAGAATGAGGCATGAACTGCAATTCACCTCCTATTCATTTCAACTGATCACCATATCACTAACCTGAAAAACTCCTATATAAAAAATAAAATCAGCATTAGTGGATAAAGGATCTGGTCCTCTAGGAACGTTGGTCACGTGTCAGATGTTTTAGGAAAGGGCCTGGCCGCCATCAGGAGTTTGGTTATTTTAACTGCAGTCAGGGGCCCAGACAGAAAAGAGGGCCCAGTGTCACAGAACCCCCAATACTGAGTTCCCGTCATCTTCGGTATGGTGTTGGTTCCCTTAAGGGAATCCTCTGAGAAGATGTCAGCCAGAAGAAAGTGAGGAAAATCAGGCAGAGGAGGGTAAAGGAAATCCTTTGAGGAGATTTGTCGGCAGTGCAGAGACCGACATCCTTAGGGAAATCCTATCCCCTGTCCATATACAGGCGGTCCCCTACTTAAGGACACCCGACTTACAGACAACCCATAGTTACAGACGGACCCCTCTGCCCACTGTGACCTCTGGTGAAGCTCTCTGGATGCTTTACTATAGTCCCAGACTGCAATGATCAGCTGTAAGATGTCTGTAATGAAGCTTTATTGATAATTCTTGGTCCAATTACACCAAAAATTTTGAAACTCCAATTGTCACTGGGGCAAAAGAAAAAAAATTGTCTAGAACTTCCATTATAAAATATACAGTTTCGACTTACATACAAATTCAACTTAAGAACAAACCTCCAGACCCTATCTTGTATGTAACCCGGGGACTGCCTGTATGGTCATTCATATATGGTAATTCTGAGGGCTTCCCCTGACACAAGCTCCATACATTATTTTATGTAATCTTAATAATTCATTTTTAATCAGACGGAATTTGATACATTAGATGGATCTTAACCACTTAGCTATACACTTAGCTGGTGTCATTGGAAGTATTTTATCGAACGAAGAGCTTCACTAGAGTTTCCATAGAGTTACACTTTTACACAAGGACATCTACCGCCAGGATGAAGAATTGTAAACCAAGAAAGCTGACATACTGGTGTGTGCCCCCTCTGACAGGATTCACTTTTCTTTAAGATTCTTATGTCCTTGTTTTTAAGAATAAAATGTTTCAATGTTATGGAAGTGAGACAGAGGGGCTACTTCGGATTCGATGGACTCCGACAATGACCTGGAGTTTTTTTTAATAAAATGGTTAACAAGGGTGTGTTTACATTTTTCTTCCAATTACATTTTATTAAAAAAATGACATATTTTTTTGTGTAGCTCCGTAAAATTTGCCATAGTAGTGGCGCTGTCTAGTCTCCACGCCCCTGTATCCTCTTATGGAAATTTGCATATTAGGGTGATAAAATATTAAAAAGGTAACGGGGGACTAAAAGATTGGCCCTAAAAAGGGCTCAGCTGCTATACTTTAGATGAACCTGCTACCGGATCTAACTTAATAGGTAGATCCGTGATTGTAGGTTTCCTTTAAACTTCCCAGAATATTAAATGGTGCCACTAGTCCCGCAGATAATAATCCCTCATATGGTTCTGTAACTGGAAAAAAATGGATTCTAACCCCTTAACAACTGGGCCCTTTTTTAGTTTTTGGATTTCCATTTTTCACTCCCCACTATCAAAAATCTATAACTTTTTTTTTTTTTTACATGTAAAGAGCTCTGTGATGGCTTGTTTTCTGTGTAACAAATTGCATAGTGACAGTATTTAATATTCCAAGCCGTGTACTGGGAAGCAGGGAAAAAATTCCAAATGCGGTAATATTGGTGAAAAAACACATTTTCGCCAATTTCTAGTGGGATTTACATTTACAGATTTCACTGTGCACCCCAAATGACATGTCTACTTTATTCTTTGGGTAGGTGCTTAAATGCCGTGAAAAAACGTGATTATATTTTAATAGATTGGGCATTTTGGGACGTGGCCGTACATAGTGTTTATTATTTTGGGTTTTTTTTAATATAAATTTTTTAAAACTTTTTTTTAATTTTTACTATTTTTCAGACCCTCTAGGGTACTTTAACCCTAGGCTGTCTGATTTATTCTACCATTTACTGTTATACTACAGTATGGCAGTATATGGTGGATTTTCCATGCACATTGTAATGAAAAGGTTAAATCCAGACAGCCTCGGGTCTGCAGAAGTCATGTCAACCAATCACCATCCCCCGATGACGCCATGGGGATCGATAATCAAGGCGCATGTGCACCACCATCTTTTTGAAGACGATGGGCGAGTTAACACCCACAATCGGTGCTAGTACAGATCATGGGTGTTACCGATAAGTGTTTTTCTGCAATATGCTGCAAAGACTTACCAGCTTTGGAGAGGGCTCAGCCTGTAAGCGCTTTCCAAGAACCCCCAGCCGACGCATGCCGTACTATTACGGGTTATATGCAGAAAGTGACATTTGTAAACACAAAAATTTGATAGAGATAAGCTGCAATTGACATCAGTTTCTATCATAATAAAATTACTTTGGCAAGAAAACAGGGGAGGCCATGCTTTGTCCTGCTAACTCATCCCATGAACCACACACATTGCCACAAATCGGAAAACACATTGTAAATATGCAAAAATCCTGCACATTTTGTAACTAATCTTGTAGTTCAGAACAGCGAATCCCAACCACCAGGCCGCCGCGCAAGAGCAGGCCATCGTGAAAGAACTGCTGTGGACATTTCATTAATGGGGGGCTCTACCCCCTTCTTATAAGGAAAGACAACAAAGGATGCCTATTTTGAGGGGCGACATAAAAGGTGGCACTTTAAAGGGGCTACAGAAAAGGGGGAAGTACAGCAAAGGGGGCATTTTCTACATTGAGCTGCGGGCAATGGCATATTATAAGGTTTGGTTTAGATATGGAGTATTTGTGGGGTGACCTGGGTTACCTGACATGGTCCCAGGAAAAAAAATTTGGGTGCAAATTCTGACCACCGCGTCAGAAGACATTGCAGAAGACAATTCTCCCATTGAGTAATATTTGATTTTGCTCTGAAATTTCTTCTTCCACATTTCCCTCGAGTTTTTAATCTTTACCCACTTATTTCACAAGAAATAATCCCCCTTCGAAAATATCATAAAAGAGCAGGAACTGAGTCAGACGGGATGCAGAAGAAACAGGATGAGTCATATGATGAGAGGAGGTAAGAAGGGGGGCAATAGCAATATTTATCTACAGAGCGAGAATATTTTATTGCTGACCTGTAAGGAAAGTTTTATGGTTGTTATATTAATACTAAAATCCTCATGGCCACTGTGGATTTATTAAAAACCTCAATGAGATAATAAAACATCTAAAACTTTGTATCTTTTACTGCTCCAGTACATCTTAAATAACAGTGTTAATGGCAAACTATGATTAAGCAGTCATTCAGAAATCTGCTAAGTCTCTACCTAGCTTAAAGGGGCTCTCCTATCATATATACTTATCTCACATCCACAGTATAAGGTTACATTCACACTGCGGTTGCCCGCCCGTAGCATACTGTAGCGGGCAACGGCAGTGCACGGGGAGAGGAGGAGGAGGTGAGCGCAGCTCATCCCCGCCCCTCTCCATAGGAAGTTATGGCGCACGGCGCCGTACTGCGGAGAAAGATAGGACATGTCCTATCTTTTTCCGGGGTACGGAGCGGTACGGTGCCGCATGTGTGCTGCACCGTACCGCTCCCGTAGGGCGCCGTGCGCCCATTGTCGTCTATGGGGGATGTATATCGGCCATAAATACGTCCCCCATATGGTAGTGTGAATGTAGCCTAAGGGCTGAGTATCTGATCACTGAAAGTTCAACTGTGCACCATAAAAATGGAGCATTAGAGCAAAAGCTCTATCAGCACTCTATCTACTTCTATGGGGGAACAGTCCCACAAATTCCGTGATCGCTTGTGGTACAAGTGTTTGTAACCCCAGCACTTACCTTCAATCCTATGGTAAAAGTGAATGTACTGAAAATTTCCACATAATTTGCCATTTATTGATCTTATGACATATATAGATCTGACTTGTATATCCAAAAATCTCTTTTATATCAAGTAGTAAGGTGATCTCCTTCATACATTTTTGCCTTTACCTTGCTAGTAGCACTTTGGGGAAGATTTGTCATGGCTTTTACTGGTGTACATGAAAAAAAAAATCACTATTCCTGGCGCAAAACCAGAATTTGCGAATCGCACCTGATCTTACACCACCTCTAAGGCAAGTGGGCATGGCAAGGCGCAAATTGGACCAGGATCAGGACATCTCATGTGGTCACTTGGCTATAGCATGTGTCAGTTCCTATAGAACTTATCCAGGCTCACATACCTCTTAGTGTATCTGGTGTGAGGCAGCGGGGATACAATGCGCTCCTTTCATTGCACTCCTTTAAATACAAACTTTAAGGGGTTGTCCTGGATGATTTTTTTTTTAGAATTAAAAATTTGGAATTTATTGCTGTAAAAAAACTAAAAAAACAAATACTTTCTCCTGTCCTTACCTCCCCTGTTGGTATATGAAAGTGTGCACCTTCTATAGCTTGAGGCCTTTTTAGGCTGTAGTCGGAGCAGGCTTTCAATGCAGGGAGTAAGTAATCATTTGGTAGTTGTTGTTTTTTTTTACAGTATCTGAAGCCACTAATATAAAATAAATTGATCCCAAACAACCCATTTAAGCTTTTCAAAAAAATTTTTATTATAAAGCAAAAAACAATACAAATGACTAGGACCAGTAGGAATGTTTTCTTTGGTGAACACCTATAATGCTGCCAATCCTTTGGTAGCAAATTATATGAAAGGAAAAGTGTAAATGACTAATAAGTAAGTAGAGTTCTGTAATATTGTCTTCATCTTCAAGTAGGTGATTCATCCCTAGGTAAATAAGGATGTTTTAATAACAGTTCTTGATGTTGATAACAAATACTGACTTTTAACTATAATAATAATTAGTAAGCCCTACCACCCTAATAACTGGTGCATAATTTTTTTAAAAAACACATTCTAAATATTTGACACCTGGGTGTTACCATATAAACTTATCAAAAGGGTGTGTCCCTGCAGAGTTGGATGCTATTGGGAGAGGGGCAGTGTGTGTACTCCCTACTTATGACTGCATTGCTGTAAGCTCTAACAAAATCACTTCACAGAATTGTATTATTTTATGGAACACATGTATCTATATAAAACGAACATGCCAGGACAGCTGATCTGTACTTTTTAGGCTGCATTCACATGATCTTGGGGGAGGGGGGGGGCATATGGCCGCAAGCTGGGGGACGTATATACGTCCACCATATGCCGGAAATGGGCGCGTGGAGTAGTACGGTGCAGCATACGTGTAGCACCATACCGTTCTGTACACGGGGTAAAGATAGAACATGTCAGACTCTCGCACTACATGCCAGCATTGGTAGGGAAAGCCCAGGTGGGATTTATAAAAGGGAGAGCCGCAGTGACTAACATAAGGAAAGTCCTGACAGTCTTAGATAGGGTACAAATCTGCCCACAACCAGGAGAACATCCAGTCCTAGTGGCACTAGATGCCGAAAAAGCTTTCGACAACATCAGATGGCCTTGGATGTGGGCAGTCCTGGAAAGATTTGGGATCACGGGGAAGTTTCACACCTATCTAAAAAACATATATAACACGCCGAAGGCACGCATACACACAGGGGGTTTTCTATCACCCACCTTTGAAATACATAAGGGTACACGCCAGGGGTGCCCAATGTCCCCGCTACTATTTGACCTGGCCTTGGAACCACTGGCTAGGGCTCTGGAGGACTCCAAACTCTTTGAAGGGATTAGGGTCGGAACGCAAGAGGTAAAGGTGGCATTGTTTGCAGACGACGTCATTCTCTTTCTCTCCAACCCTAAACAACATTTGCAGGTGGTTCTGGATCACATAGGAGAGTTTGGAAAATTTGCAGGCTTTCAGATCAACATCTCAAAGAGCGAGGTACTAGATTTAATCCCGCACGGCAGGGGCTCAATCTGGCACGACCCGGGATCAGGTATCAAACTAGCAAGCACACATTTGACATATCTGGGAATCCGAATAGGTCGGAACCCAAATTCGGTTTATGCGCTTAACTATCCCCCCCTCATACAAAAAATTGTAACGGAACTGTCACGATGGCAACAGCTACCTTTAACAATGATGGGCAGATGCCACCTAATCAAAATGATCCCATTCCCGAGACTTCTATATCCACTACAGACGATCCCAATGCTTTTAAAACATGTAGATGCAAACAAAGTAATGAAGGCTTTCCAATCCTTTATTTGGAGAGGGAAGAGACCGCGTATAGCAGCACGAAAGCTGATGTTAGGTAAATGGGAGGGTGGAGTGAATCTACCTAACATAAGGGGATATAACCTGGCAAGCCTATTCCGTCATGTGAGGGACTGGCTTCATGGCACAGACCAGGTCTCAAATACTGAGCTAGAACAGCAACTAGCAGCACCCAGCGACTTAGTGGCGCTTCTACACACAAAATATACCCGATGGCCCACGATAGCAAAGAAATCAATAGTGCTGAGGGACACCCTGATAGCATGGAAAGAGGTAAGAAAGTTGTACAAACTACCCTTCCTACTCTCCAAACACATGCCCCTATGGAAACATAGGGAATTTACGCCAGGCATGGAAAGTGCACTATACCGTCCATGGAAAGAAAGGGGACTAAGGAAGGTAGGGGATCTGTTTCATGAGACAGAGCCACGCTGGCTTACCGAGCAAGAGTTGCAACAGAAATATGCTCTAACTGGCTGCATACCATTTACATATCACCAGATACACAATTTTTTAAGGAGCAGGGTAGCAGACATCACAAAGGAATCTACCGAAACGTCCTTTACCACGCTGTTGGGAACCCCACAGAGTACGCGCTCCATCTCCATTCTATATAGGGATATAAAAAGTCAATTACTCCGAGGAACACAACTGACAGTGGGTAGATGTTGGTCACGAAAATACCCAGATAGGGAAGTACTGGAAGGGTGTCTAAAGGGATGGGCTAAGATACGCAAGTGTGTACAGAGCGAGCAGTGGAGAGAAACTTTCTTTAAAATCCTACATCATGCTTACTATGGTTTCAACCTACCCAAAACACCTGCTAAACCAGACAGGATTACAGAATGCCCAAAATGCGCCTCACCAAACACTGATGTATGGCATGGCCTGTGGCAATGCGAACAAGCGCAACAATTTTGGAAGGCAGTTAAGGAACACATCAAAATTCACTGGAGAATTGACTTACCCATGGACCCACTACTTCTTATCTTACATGACGAGGAAGGGGAGGAGGACAGGGATGAGGTTTTCACCATACGCTTAGACCTGCACGCATTTCTCTTGGTAGCAAAAAGGTGCATAATGGCACATTGGATACAACAGTCCATGCCCACAGTTACTGAAATTATAGCCCAGATGAGATACCTGATACGTATGGACAGACTAGAAACCTTGAGACACAAAGACAAGCAGACAAAAGGGTTTTTCAAGAAATGGAAAACTTTTATTGTTACACATATGGATAGAGCAGAAATAGTGGAGCTGGTCTCACCATTCCGCTTGACACAATGGTACAATACAGAACAACTAAGAGGCTCCCTGGGAGCTCTGCAGGTGTAACCTAGTAGGAGGTAATATCCATGGTAGGAAGACACCCTCCTCTCAGGAAACAAGTAGCGGGTCCAATCACGATTAATAAGATCGCCTCCCCCTGGGGTACATCCCTTAAAAGCTAGAGGTCTACTTGCATGAGAATATTAACACAGTGAATCAAATCTGCTGGAATGTTGGAATTTGTTTCTAATTCTTGTTACTTTGTTTCATTCAAGGCATGTATATCCGATTACACCATACTGTTGATATACTATGTAATTAATGTGTATTTAAAACCAAATAAAATGTGTTTTAAAAAAAAAAGATAGAACATGTCATAGGTCATAGGTCCTCTCCATGGTGCCAGAAGTATGTCTGCCCGGCTACGGCCCAGCAGACATATGTTCATATGAATGCAGCCTTATACCGATATATAATAGAGTTAAAAATTGTCAGTCCTATGTTTAAGATCAAAGGCATTTGAGATCCAAAGAGGTCAATCTCATTGGCCTCTTCCATGGACTTGGCAATGGACGTTCAGAATCACGCTGTTTGAAAGGACAGAAAAATTGAACAGGCTATGCATTTATCAAATGTATGATATAGGATTGTCATTCTGAGGTGTGTGGCTGCTTTCGTATACAGTATCTCAAGCAACTGAGCTACAGTTCATTAGGGGAACTGTGATATATTGAAGCAAAACATGAAACCTTCCCTTCAGAAACTGGGCAATACTATAGCATGATAATGCCTCCAAACAACATACTGGGGCACATTTACTAAGGGTCCGCAGCCGCGAATCCATCGGGTTTTTCCCGAATATTGCCGCTTTGCGCGGTATTTCACGGGATTGTGGCGCACGCGATCGATTTTTGGTGCAATCGCGCCGACTTTTGCACGACAGGATTTTGGAAAAACCACAGAATTTAAAAAGCCATTTGTGTCGCAAAATCAAGCACTCACATACACCAGAAAAAAGCAGGTGAACTTCGGCGGACCTCGGCGCAGCAGCGACACCTGGTGAATATCGGCGCACGGACCTTAGTGAATCCCAGCAGAACCCGAATCAGCGTCAGAGAACCCGCCGCTGGATCGCGACTGGACCGGGTAAGTAAATGTGCCCCACTGACTCCAAGATGACCACTGACTTGCTAAAGAAAAGGAGGGTAAAGGTTCTGAACCGGCCAAACATGTATCCAGACATAAAACCTATTGAGGAACTGCGGGACAACCTAGAACAAAAGGTGGAGAAGCACAAGGTCTTTAATGTCCATCAGCTCTGTGATGTTGTCATGGAGGAGTGGGTGAGGGCTCCAGTGCCTTCCTGTGAAGCTCTAGTGACCACCATGCCAAAGAGAATAAAATCAGTGCCAGAAAATAATGGTGGGTCACATAAATTAATGAGACTCTGGTCACAATTTAGCCATTTTCACTTAGGGTTTAGTCCGTTTTTTGCCACTGCATTAGTCATTTATGATACTATGGGGCAGATTTACTTACCCGGTCCATTCGCGATCCAGCAGCGTGTTCTCTGTGGTGGATTCGGGTCCGGCCGGGATTTATTAAGGCAGTTCCTCCGACGTCCACCAGGTGGCGCTGCTGCGCTGAAGAGCATCGGAACGCACTGGAATACACCGAGCCGGGCTGAGTGAAGGTAAGTGCAATTTTCGCAACACATTTTTTTTTAAAATGCAGCGGTTTTTCTGAATCCGTCGGGTTTGCGTTCGGCCACGCACCCCGATTTCCGTTGCGTGGATGCCGGTGCCGATGCGCCACAATCCGATCGCGTGCGCCAAAATCCCGGGGCAATTCAGGGGAAATAGGCGCAAATCGGAAATATTCGGGTAACACGTCAGGAAAATGCGAAATCGGGCCCTTAGTAAATGATCCCCTATGTGTTGAGTTATTTTGAGGGAACACAAAATTTACATTGTATCAAAGTCTCATATCTTTATTGTCGTCCCATGGAAAGATAGAATAAAACATTTCCAAAAATGTGAGGGGTGTTCTGATTTTTGTGAGACTTTCGGCATCGGAGATCAGGCTCCGGAAAACATAGCACGATGTTTTAAAGTGGCGCACGACTGTAAGTAAATAATGGGTAGACGGTAATAATCAGTCGTGTGCCATAAAAATGCTGAGATCAATGAGATGTGTGCCAAAATATTACATGGACTGCGCCTTAATTTTGCCCTGGTCTATTGTTCGCCAAAAATTGCGACTAAAAATGCAGGCAAAATACACATAAATGTGACGGATAATGTGGAAAAGCTAGACCACGCCCACTTGCACCAAAACAAGGCGGAGGAGTCGGGATTGTTGGAAACATCTGCTCTTTCTGGCGCAAACTCATTATAAATGATCTGCAACAATTCTGCGCCTAAAAAAAACTAAAGATCCTGGCATTTTTTAGGCACAGATATGATAATGCATGTCCCCCATTGTATGTATCTATACTTTGGTGGACAAAATGCAGAAAACCTCAATTAGCAGAAGGGCATAGGTTGTCGACTGCTAGTCTATGATGCCACATTATACATGCAGCCTCCCACATAGTCCTTTATAATCCTGCTGTGGCACTCAGAAATGCACAAAGGACTCTCAAGCTCTACAGGAATGTAAACATAGGACCATACTGAGCTCAACCTTCTGACTCCATGTCTGCTGACAGATGCCATCTGTCCCCACTCCATCATCATTACACATTTTCCAGGTGAATACTTGTTTTTACTTACTGCCCTCAAATAGGGGTGTTAAAATGACTTATATCCGGTGGCTTTAATTACAATATTTATTAATAGGTTAAGATGAAGATGCTTGCAAATTATGAGGACAATATACCTGCTAAGTACCACTCCCACAATCCCACAGGGCAGAGGTGTGTCGCCCAACAAAGCCAAATGACTCATAAGAACTCCTTTGCTCATCGCAGAGCCAAATTACAAGATTTACTTACCTTTATTTTACAATTTTAAGGAAAGAATTGCACCTGTGCAGCCTTTACATATTGTCCAGCAGAACTGCTCAAATATTAAGGCTGCAATGCACTGTAGTTTTTGGTGCTGTAGGTATAAGAGGAGGCATATAAATCAGTAAAACATTATGCATCTGCCCCATCATTATGGAATGTGCTCCAAAAAAACACTGAATGTGACCTGTGGTAAGTTAACCAAAGAAACCAGCAGCAGATCTTTAACATACTTTAACCCCTTAAGGACGCAGCCATTATGTATAACTTTTGAACAATGTTACTTATGAAAGTGATTCTGAGATTGCTTTTTCCCCACATGTTGTACTTCATTTAAGTAGTAAATTTTGGCTCATAAGTTTTGCGTTTATTTACAAAAAAAAGAAAAAATTATACATTTTTGGAAAAATTTGCCATTTTCACAATTCAAAATCATTGCGTTTTCAGACAGATAGATTTACCACCTAAATAAATTGCTGAATAACATTTCCCATATGTCTACTTTACATTTTCATAATTTTTGAAATGTCTGGATAATTTGGACATCATGCGGCTTACAAATATCGCTTTTCCGGATTTTCAGAATTGACTATTTTGGAGATAAATACAGTTTCGAATTAAATCTTACATATTTAGCATCAAAACCCCCTATATAATCAACCCATTTTCAAATCTGCACCCCGCAAACTATCAGAAACAGCTTTAAGGAAGATTGTTAACCCCTTGAGAACTTCATAGTAATTGAATCAAAATAGGGGTGAAATTTAGAATGGTCAAATTGTGCCGGTTATACGTTCATTTAGCCCTAAAATTTACACATTTCCAAAAGATAAAAAGAGAAAAACCACCATACAATTTGTTCAGCAATTTCTCCCGAGTACAGAGACCCCCCACATGTGGCTGTTACTCGTTTTATGGGCACACAGCGAGGTGCAGAAGGAAAGGAGCGCTATGCAGCTACAGGATTTTAGTTTCTTCATTGTGTCCCCAAAAAGTCTTAAACTACATGAAAATTCACCTTATACACCAGCAATAAGACTTTTTATAGGACTTTTTGCAAAAGTCACAAATCATAAATCTGGATTTGCACAGCGTTGCACTAGCAGTGGTTCTATGTTTATACCAGATCAATGAAAAGGTGTGAGACTTTTTAAGAGCGAAAAGTCCTAAGAAACCTCAATGCAACTTTTTTTTAAGCCAAAAAATCCAGCCAAACCAAAGATAAATAACACCCGTGGACCGCGATTCTGTCGGGTTTCCCGTAGATATCCTTTTTGCGCCGAATTGCCCCGGCTTGCATGCAACACAAATTGGGGGGTGTGCCGTTGGACAACCCAACTTATTCGGACAAACCACGGAATTTAAAAACACAAGATCAAGCACTCACATGTACCGGGAAGAAGAAGGTGAACTCCGGCGGCCCTCAGCGGGGAAGCGACACATGCAGGAAATTGGACGCACGATCTTAGTAGATCGCGACGGACCCGAATCCTTGTCGGACAACGCACAGCCAAGATAGTAACGGGACGGGTAAGTAAATGTGCCCCAATACGTCTATACCGTGTTCCTTGTATTTTCCTTTCGCACTACATTTACAGAATAAAAGCTGCTGCAATTCACACAGAAATCTGCCCACAGCATTTTCATCTGTACATCTGAAAATAACAGCTGATACTTCAGTTCTGTAATATATTTGATAATTATGACAAATATTACTTACCCATTTAATCCTATGCAGCTCTGGTATTTTGCCAATCCAGAAGGGACTGGCAGCAGTGGCGAATGTTTGGCATGTGATCAATGCAGGGAAGTAGAGAAAGACTGGTAGAGACCACCGGAGTGGCACTGCTGGATTGGCAAGCAATTAAAGAAGTCACATTGGGGCTTGTTGCCACAATTAAGGTCTAGCACTGTAAAATGGGCACTTTATGAAGACATTTGGACTGGCTGAAATAAGAACCCATTACACATTCTTTCTCCTTGAGAGCATTTCTAAAATGTTGGCAATTATGACAAGTGTGTAATGTGTACAGCCACCTTAACAGAAGATTACAAGAAGGAAACTATAGCTATACATTTTGCAATCATCCTGTATTTAGCATTACAGCAGAGGAGCTGGATGACCGTATGATACTGCACTATTTCCTGTAGACAAGTAATTTTCTGTTTCTGCTGGTTTCCCTGTGGTTAAATTGAGTTAGTTATTAACATTTTAAATGCAATCAGAAATTACTGAACCCTCAAACCAGACTTATTCACAACACCATGAGATGAGATCATAGAGCACCAATAACATAGAGTCTGGCAAATGAACTGGACACGTCAAGGTTTTGGTATGTTTCATTATAGGCTCTAGTGAGCAGGATCTACAAAGTTTCTTTCTGTATTATAATCATCATAAGGCTGAAATCACACATAGAGTTTTATCTAAAGTCTAAAGCAGATAGGACAGAAGGGGGAAATATAAGCCCCACCCCCACCCCATTTATTTTTCTAGTTTTCCCATTCTTTTTTTATTCCATGCTTGTCTCAAAGAACTGCATAAAAAGCTGCAGTGCCTCAAATCTATTTTGTCAAATCCTATTTATAACAATGGGACTATGCTCTAACCATGACCATGGCCAAAAATGAGAAAGTGGTTAAATCCACCATTTGGCTGGACAACCTAACCATTGTATATATTGAGGGCCTCCCAAACACTCCGCTGATGGCAGATGTCAGGGGATAAAAGGATTTCAACATGCTTGATTCATTTGTCTGAAAATTTAATGAAAAATGAAATTTTTTAGGCTAGCCACACAAGTATGGACAATACATAGCTCTTTTTTTGCATGGCCAACATGCATTTGCATCTATTTTCTTACTATGTGTCCAATTTTTCCTGGAGGGAACCATTGACCCATTGACTTCAAATGTATGCACAGTAAGAAAAACGATTCAAGGGAACATGCCCTCATATTTAGTGACATAGACATAATTTAAAAAGACATCCATGTGTTTTTAAAGATTAAAATGTATTGCATTTAAAGGGGTATTTTGGGACTATTAACTTCTGATACAAAAACCCATAATGCTATAAATAAATGAATTCCACAAAACTCAGTTTCACTAATCACAAAATGGAATTTTAATAGTTTGCTTTTATGATTCATTAAATGTTATGGTCTTTCTAAAGTGGGCAGAGTTATCTCTGAGATGGCCACCATCTACAACTACAACTCCCATGATCCCTCAGTTCTCAGTAACAACTCCTACCTCTTATGCTCTTCTCCCAGTGATGATCTAAAAGATGCTCTGTTACCATAGTATTGATGTGTAACTATCTTCACTCTAAATTACCTTACTTAGATGACATCTCTCCACAACACTGGCCATTCTGGATGCACTGCTACCAACCGACTACAGCCAGACATAGTGGTGATCACATGACCTGCCCAGGCAGGTGCAGGACATATGTCCAGTGGCTATCACCTGTTCTGTGTCTCCTCCATAGGGCCAAAATCAATGGAATGAAAGGCCAGTAGCAGTTTAATTCTTCATTAAGGAGAGCAAAATTTTAAATAACAACTAATTACACATTAGCTTATATTTTAATGACCCATTTGAAGATGAGTTATACTTCTACTTAAAAAGCCGTGCTGTCTACTAAGAAATGTATAGCAAACATGGATTTTTTTCACCCTGCCATGAGCCCTCAATTCTTTTGATACTTTGCACTTGCCAATGTTAGGGATTTTTATGCAGGGCCCCAACAGCCCTCTTGACTTTTGTAAGGTGAGTCCTAATTAACCCTTAGAGGGAGGATGAGATAGCTGCCGGCAGCGAGCTGACAGAGTAAAATGAAAAACACAGTCGGTCTTCCAATGCACTCAAATCAAACTGTTTATTTCAAACAGATACAGCTATATTTTAACACATGAAGATCAGCATTTGGGGTGTTGATAAGATACCTAGATCCTATTGGCCATTATGCTTTTGTACCAGCACATTCTGGGAAAAATGACTAGGCCTTGTTTACAGCCATGCTTATCTACACAATGGCTCCTAGAAGCTTCTTCATAACCAAAATAAATAACAAGAATACAGAGGCCCGAAGGACGGTAAGAAATGCCAAGGATATTGTGAAAAGTCAAACAACAGTTTAAATGAGAAAAATAGCTGAATTAAAACATTTAACCCTATAGCTTCTAAGAGGGAAGCATACCCCCCCCCCCAAGGTGGCCGCTGTATCTAAGATGGCGGACAGTAGTCAAGATGGCGTCCGAAACCAGTGCCACCTCCTTAACACAAACAAGAACAAAAGATAAGGATAATAAACTAATAGACAACCTCTTTGCTTAAAAAAATTAACAAATGCCACTCACTTAGACATTAGCAGTGTGTCCATTCCTGGAATGGGGGAAGGGGAACTGATGTGTAATCCATGAGGAATTCCCAGAGCAAACATTTGTTATCAGGACCCCTGAACCTGACTGCAGTCCTGCTTGTTACTAAGTCTCCTGAGAGTCTCGGTTTCTTCTTATTATCTTCCTCATACAACACTAGAAATTTCGCTGTAGTCACCAGACCTTTATTTACAAATCATACAAGACAGGTCCATGGCTCTATGTGCATAAACCTTCACAATTCTTATACTTAATGCTATTATGTTATTCTGCACCCTGTACATGCATCTAATATAATCATATGGCCTGCATTTAATGGATGGTACAATAGAAGAATATGTAATTTCTCCTGGCAAAAGTGTCGCACCTATCCATTGGCACCATCCATTGTTACTTACTTTCTGGAAAGAGGGATACCTCCCAAATATGCACGTGTATGTGAAAGGAACAATGAAAAAAAGGGAAAGCAATGTCCTTTACATAAAATGGTAAAGCATACTTGTTCTCATCAATAATTTATTGAATTTTTTTTTTGCTTAAGCCTGAAATCTGACACTAGGATTCACTAATGACCTAAGATGAGGTCATTGCAATCAGGGGTTAATGTTGGTGTTTTACTTCCCATTATCTCTATAACCAGTATCCAGTTTCCAGCTGAGTCAGAAAAAAAGAATGAAAAGCTCAGGTCCGGATCAGCAAGGAGATGACCGGCAGCCACCATCCCCCTCTGCCTTATATACTGACTGCTGCCTGTGAAGAGAAAAAAATAAATTCTGAATTATATTGTTTGAATTTAATGACTTCTTACCATTTCTATGAGGCATCTATAAAAAATATATCGCTGTGAGGTGTCAGACACTTATTGTCATGGACTGTGCAGGGGCTCTAGAGACTGGAACTAATATGACACATTTTGCACAGACATGTTAGACTAAACATAGAAATGCTTTTACTCGATTGGTTTTAACGGGTGAACCTTAGAGGGTTTCTCCAACATCACATGGAGTTGGACATTCAGGGGGTTATTTATCATTAGGAGGCTCCTTGGGACAGTTCTATGTCTGATTTTGGAGCTCTGCTGCCCATCAGATTCATTAATGTGGTTTTTAAAAGTGGCCCTTTAATAAATGTTCTTCTTTTTGTTAAAGTCGCAAGTCATGAATCTGGCTTTGCACTGTGGTACACTAGAAGTAGTTGTATGTTTACGTCAGATTAATGAAGTGGCAGAAAAAACGTCCTATAAAGTCCCAAAAAATAACCTCAATGCTACTTTTTGAGACTTTTTTACGCCCAGCAAAATCAATGATAACCCCTCCAGTGTTATTTTCTGTGTCTCGAGGCTGCTAGAAGAAGCTGTGTCAAACCCTCACCAATCTGATATTAATGAACTATAATATGGATAGGTCATCAGTATCATACATTTTGGAAACCTTGTTAAAGCTGGGTAACGTGGGACATACTCTCTGGTTTTCTAAATAATTGATAAACAGAGTAAAAGCTGTACATATGTGAGGTCAGGATAGGCAGCAATCAAAAGTCCGGATCAGAAAAAAGGATGGTATCAAATATAGCAAACAATATATGAAACAGAACCACATGCAGCAGAAGCAGGGGTTTTCCAGGTAATGTGTTACATTGCATTACAAGCATTAGGGGTGGTAGAAAAATGGAAGGAAAATAAATAGGAAAATAAATGTTAGCAACATAAGCAAAAAAAACGGGGTAACTGACATGAGGATTCAGCCCACAAACCTCCATCAGCCAGTTATGAGGGACATTCACAGGACCACAGTGACCTAAGGAGTCAAGGAAGGGTGAGAGGAGTAATTTTGGATATGCCCTCCTTTTGTCCCACAGTTCAGATAAATCAGGGCACATTTACTTACCCGGTCCCAAAATGCACTGTGCACTCAATTCACTAAGATTGTGCGCCCGATATCCTGCATGTGTCGCTTCCCCGATCAGGTCCGCAAAGTTCACCTTCTTCTTCCTGGTGCATGTAAGTACTTGGATTGTGACACAATTTGAATCTGAAATCCCGCGCTGAGCTGGAATCAGTCGGATCGTCCGCCGGCCCGTCCCTCAATTTCTGTTGCATGAAAGCAGGCGCCGCTGCGCCAAAATCCGATCACGTGCGACACAATCCCCTGCTAAATACCTGTGCCAGCGGCGCAAATCCCCAAATCGTTGGGAAGTCTGATGGAAATGCTATCCGTGGACCCTAAATAAGCCACATTATTGCAAGTCTGGCTGGCAACTGCTGAAGGTAGCCTGTGATTATAAAATTGCCCTATGAAATATTAGTCAAGCCAGGAAGGGTACAGCCATTATGACTTTTTTCTACTCATGTGATTCCTTATATCAGGGGTGTCATTCTCATTTTCAATAGGGAACACATCAGTCTCCTGGTTACCGTAAAGGGCCAATATGTTATTTTATTACTTCATAAATGTATCTTATTGAGATGTTTAGAATTTACCCATAGTGAGAGCGCCCCCACACAGCAACCAAAATTCAGAGTGCCCCGACAGCAGCAGTCAATAGCCAGAGTGCCTCTAGAGCAAAAGCCAAAAGTCAGAGTACCCGCACAGCAGCAGCCAGAGTGTTCCCCACAGCAGCAGCAGCCAATGGCCAGAGTTTCCCCACAGCAGCAGCCAATAGCCAAAGTGCCCCCATGGCAGCAGTAAACAGCCAGAGTAACCCCACAGCAGTGTCTCGAGAGCAGCAGCCAGAGTGCCCCCTTCTGTAGAATCCCCTGTCCCAGTTTTCTTCTTTACTCCTTTGTTTGCCACCTGTACGTGCCGGTTCTGAAGACGGCAGAGTTGAAGATGTCACGTCTGCCACCCTACAGCCGCCTCACACATGGCTAAAGAAGGAGACTGCTGTCACTTTGAGGGAGCAGGGAGAGGTGAGTATTGGGGTTCAAAAGATTCAAAAGTGAGTGCATAATTCTGTCATCCTGTCACAGTAAAAGATAGAGGAGCATCCTTATTACACATTTTGACTTCTACCAAGTCCAGTAGTTGAGAGCCCACCTATTCTTGTAAATTCAGGGGAGCAGAGGAGCAGCTCTGTACTGTAACTAGAAGATGGTGGAATGGATAAAGGGGGCCAAAGGTGAAATATTTAACGTGCTGGCAAAGGAGACACAGAGGGAAATATGTGTAAAGTAATAAAGCAGGAATTTGACTTAAGAGTTAAACCAGCTGCCAGATGCTTGACCAATCCATCACCACACTATACCTTGATCTGATGCCAATAAAAGAACAGTCAAAATCACTCAATAGGGAAGAAAGCTCCTTGAAATTCTCAATTATAAATAATACATTGTAAAATTCTGATTTTGACAAGACCTCACAGAAATATCCAACAAGATAAAATATTATCACTTGGTGGAAACTTTAAAAAATGAATCAATAAACGGCCACGATCAGAAGGAAAAGTTGAGGTTGACCAGTTTAATTTACATTTATCTTATGTCCATGGAAAACATAACAGATCAATGAAACCAATAAATGTTCAGAGGTGCTACTACAAAAGAGGTGTTATAATATGCAGATCATCCTTCATAATCATAAAAGGCTCTACTTTAAATCCATTGCAGTGCGTAAAAAAACTTGAAGGGGTTCTCCATGAATCCTGGGGGCGGGAAATAGTAAGTGTACTCACCCTAGTTTCAACGTCATTTTGGTCTTTAATTCCCGTTTCTGCCGGCTGGAGGGAATGTCAGAGGCCACAAGCCCACTAAGGCCATTAATTGGCCGCAGCATGTTACAGTAAATTTGCTTGTTTTACATCTCCGGGGTCGGCGTAGGCTACTGATTGGCTGTAGTATGTCACTTGACTACCGTCACTTCTGGCCTAACTCAGTAGCTGGAGAAGAGTAAGTGCAGCTTAGGTTTTCCAGCTCTTATCTCTACTGTCTGTGAGTTTGCTGTCGTCTTAAAATCGATGGGTAGAGTTTCATTGATCCCCCTTTCCCTTGAGTAGGAGCCTCTATGTCAGAGAACTTCTGACCATCTCGCTACCAAGACTTCTGACAATCTCTATAGCATGGGGAGAAAAATCATATTAGGAATGAGGGGGCATAAAGGCCCAAGTAAGTGAAGACAGAAGCAATTTATTCTGATAAGATTTATTATACATTTTCCTATTTACATTTGTATTGAGTTTTGCAAAGTTAGTGACCATTTAACTGGTTTGTAATAAGTTTGCCCCACCTGGTCTCAGCAGGATGTATGTACTTGAATAAAACTTTGCAGATACTACAATTCTCTAATTTACCACCTGTTCTCCCTGCTGTGAGTGTAAGAGAGCTACATATAGGGCTAGTTTCACAGATGATTTTGACACAAATCCAGTGAATGGAACTCAAAATATAGGGCATGTCAGTAAATTCTGACAACAGATAGTCCAGGGGCGTAACTTGAGGGGGTGCAGAGGTTGCGATCGCACCCGGGCCCAAGAGGTTTAGGGGGCCCTTATGGTGTCACTTTCCCATTTGAGAAGACTATTACTATAAACCATACATTATAGTCGGGGCCCATCAACTCCTAGTTACGCCACTGGGATAGTCCATTAGGATGCAGGGACTTCCATGTCTACTGGCTGAACAGCTGTACTGGCACTGCTGTCATGCATTACTCTATGATGCAAAGACTCCCATCCACTGCATTGGGCTTTGTCCATTGTGTCTGACCAGCACACAGAC
Source organism: Engystomops pustulosus (assembly GCF_040894005.1). Lineage (NCBI taxonomy): Eukaryota > Metazoa > Chordata > Amphibia > Anura > Leptodactylidae > Engystomops > Engystomops pustulosus. The sequence goes on from NC_092418.1 coordinate 81,660,362, forward strand.
CAAACATGTTCAGGCGCAGGGGGCCTAAGTTCTAGACTGAATTATCTACAAAAGCAATGTGTAGCTGCTAAATTATTAGCATTCAGAATTGTATTGTAAAAACTTGCATGACTGGGTCCTTATTTACAGACTATTATAAAAAGGGTTTTCCTAATAATGTAATTTTTGCATATCCAATGATATGCCATAAATGTCTGACAGATGCTGGTTCCACCTCTGGGACAAGTACCTATCACTAAAATGAACCCCATAGATTCATACTGGACCCAACCCTGTTTGACTGGAACAGGGTTAAGGCAGCAGTTTTAAGTTGGATTTTAAGGGGACCACATTTTCATCTCCCAGACCTACATCTAAAAGACATTTAGGACGTATCCTATCAGGGAAAAAATCCTGGTAAAGCCTGACACCTCTATACGGCTCTTCATTGTGCATGAGGAAGCCTTTCATACACATGAAAAAGAAAATATTCAAATCTATGAATTACAGTGGCACTGCCCAACTATTTTATGTGGATGGTGACCTTCCGATTCTCTGGGGGGCTGAATTTAGTAAGGCTCAGTCCTTGGCTGAGTATAGTGTAGAGCTTAAATAGTTTGGTCAATAGTATCTGATGGTCCATGGGCAGGGGGCACCTTATTATGTGACTTACTGATTGAGTGACCACCATAATAATGTGAGCACACAACTTATCTATGGTCGCTTACTTTATGCCAAAAACGTTTACACCTTTTTCTTAAAAGCCTGTTAAACATGATTTGTCTTACTATAAAGTTGTCTTCCCCTAAAAAGGGCCCATAGATACACAAAGCTCTCCTTGTCAGCACCCGCAGGTGACCTGGCTGACAGCCACAGGGTGTAACTGAGACTGAACCTACAGGAGCTAAACCGGTTCTAAGAGAAGAACTACATGAGAATAAAGAGAGGTCTTCAGAAAATCTATTTGTACAAGTAACCACAATGCAGCCTCGAGAGAAACAGACTCTTCTAATGAGATTCATCTTATTGCCTTTGAGCAAGTCTAAATGCTGCAGTGGGAAAAGACACGTCTTGTAACAATAAAATAAAGTTGCTTAGTAGGAGCTTATTAAACTATTGAGAAGTGCATGGGAACTCTTTTTTTCACTATGGGGTTTCGTGTCCCATTCATTTCATGTATTCAGTCACTCACACCAGGCCTTTAAGCTTGATAACCCGTGACTCTCCCTGTCCTGGTATGTTTATCTGCTGTCATGATGGGGGAAGGGAGGCTTCTATCTTCATGGAAAACAGAGATCTCAGGAAGGGATCAAGGGATATATCCATGGAATCTAGACATTAATCTATTTCCCACCATTTAGAAAATGGTAAAGTGTTAATATAAAGTGGCAAAGTAAAATAAGATGTTTAATTAAAAACAAACCAGTAAAATTATAACTAGTACCATTTTAATAAGATATTTACAAATTCGAGATAACATTTTTTACAAATTTACTTTCATCATTATATAAAAATTTAGAAATATTTTGTAGACTTGTTTACTTAAATTTAGTGTCATAAACTGTATCACAATGCCGAATCCCTATTTAATATCTCTAATATACAATTGTGGATTTGTTGTCCCTACATTGATTTTCACTTGTTGGGTAAAAATATATGACATATCCTGAAAACAGACATGTACTTACGGTAATTCTGACAATGCAATGCACCAATACTTTGTCTGTATCACTGTGCCAGAATATTGCATTGGCAATACCATGATACCATGATGGGAAAATTTTCTAGGTTTTAGTTATGTATATTTTTTTACATATTTCTTTAATTAATTGCAATGATTGGTTAATTTTTCGGCTGTTACAGAAACTTTCATTACAGTTTACAAACACTGAGATTTGGGCGGTAGGCAGAAAACTACTGAAGAGAGGTTATTGTAAGGTGGAGTACAATTGTACACTCCACTGGAGGGTATTGGCAGCTCCCTGAGGAATGTGTGGGGGAGTGAGAGGGCGGTGGAGAGGGGGATGGTGCAGAGATTGACTACACAGCTGATGGGATAACCAACAAGGATACAACTTCAATGGAAGGGATCTGTATGAAGATATATGCAAGGCAATGATATATAGTTTTTTTTATAAGAAGGTCATCTTTTGGAATTATTACTTATTGATCAGAGAAAAAACCCCATATATTTTCCTTGCTGTCTGTAATTTCCTAAGCACAGATCAAGGATAAAGAATTTTTAGGAATACATAAGATCCTGTGAACTTTGGGGTCAACTGTCAGCTTTCTGTGTTTGCTATACTCTTACTGTTGATCATAGTTAATAAGGTTAGAAAAAGATATCATTAAATTGTTGTACATTATGAAAACGGTCCTATTTCTTCCCAGGTCTGCTACTTAGGGAATCTTTTTTCCAGTCAATGATGTGTGCGTGGACCTCATATGCCAGTGACACATAGGCCCCATCTGTGGTCCATTATTTGTGGCTGTGTGCAAGAAGCCTTGAGGGGTAATCCCAAGTTTATAAGTTATCTGCTGAAAATAGAAAAACATAAAGTTTCGCTTGAGGCTCAATTCAACGGGAATGATACAACTGGAGTAATCACGAAAAAGTAAAATCTTCAAGTTTTATTTTCTATTTTTAAAATATCCTACAAACATGTAAGGGATTAGCTGATACGTTTCAAGCAACCAATGCTCTTAATCCTAAAAATCCTTTAAAGAGGTTACCCCCAGGGCCGTAACTTGATGGGCTGCAAAGGGTGCGGCCGCAACCGGGCCCAAGAGGCTTTGGGGGCCCATAAGGTCTCACTTTCCCATATGAGAAGATTAGTAATATAAACCATACATCATATACAAACTTTGCACTGGGGCCCATCAGCTTCAAGTTACGCCACTGGTTACCCCCTGTCCACAGGATAGTGGAAAACTAGCTGATTAGTGAGGGTCCAACTGCTGGAACCCCCGACATCTGGAGAACAGGAATCCCGTCCTTAGAAATCAATGGAGTAGAAGGATGCTTGGCATAGAATAGAAAGGAGTGGGCACATGCTCAATCTGCTATTTTACCCATTAGTGAGAACAGGATCCCCGTTTGCCTGTTCTGTGATCTGTGGGGATCCGCACTGATCAGCCATCTATCCTATGGATAAGGGATAACATCAACTTGGGACAGTCCCTTTAAGCCTCAAATACATGTAAAGACAAGAGCACAGAAACTGTAAACTATAGGTCCCTATAGATCTACAGTAGTTAGCTATAGGCACTTCATGTGCAGCTGTGCATCTATTTCATGATATCCCATTGATTGTAAGCAGGACCCACACTCCTTTTGTTTCATTTTATTACCGTACATTATTATTTTGTAATGTCTGATCCTGTCTCTACAATAATAATACAATAAGTGATCCTGTCTTTAATATAATCAGCCCCTGATTTATAATATGTTTGTAATAATATTGTCATTGGATATTCTCCACTCTGCAATTTATCTAAACATTTCAGACACTTAAAGCACCTACAATGTACACGTGAGCCTCAGAGCCTGATCGTAAAGAAATGTGGCCTGGTCCAGTGAATTAAATTTTCTTATACATCATGTAGACAGTCAGGTGCGTGTGTGTTGCTCACCTGGGTAAAGAGATGTCAGGATGCATTATCCGCAGATGGAAAGCTGATACAGACAATGTGATGCTTTGGTCAATGTCTTGCTGGGAAACCTGCCATGTGTCTTGTAGAGGTTACTTTTTGCTTCTGAATATAACCTGTCTAACGATGTTGATACAAGATATAACCTAGAAGAAAGGGGCTTACAGCTCCAATCAGTGGCCTCCGGTGAAGGGGAAAAAAAATGTTACTAGGAGCAACCATTGTCATATAGCCAGTTTGGACCTTAGTTGGTTTGGTTTAGGGCTACCCTCAAACAGTTGTCTAAGCGGGCTCTTAGCTTTTACCCTATAACCCCTGTACTTTACTTCAATAAACTACTAGGTTGCAAGCTCAAGAATAAGTCCAGGTTGCAGCTAAGAGTATATGGGGATTGTGGTGGTTACAGCTCAAAGGTGGCAAAAACACATTATATAGAAGTAGGTTAATGGTTGAACCGCTGTTGAATAAACAATTGTCTAAATGTGAAGTTATGTTTAACAACACTGGACAAAGAATAAAGAAATTCTTTGGAATGTTCAAGAAAAAAAAACTACCAAGTCGCTAACTCAAGAATAACTCCAAGTTGCAGCTAAGAGTGTATGGGGTGTATTGGCGGGGTTTGAGATTACAAGTGGCAATAACACATTAGATAGAAGTAGGTTAATGGTTGAACCATTGTTGTATCAACAATTGTTTTAATATGCAGCTATCTTTAATGACACTGAATAAAAGAAGAAAGAAATTTATTGGAATCTACAAAGGAAAAAACGGGGCTTACTTCTTTCTTCATGATGTGCGATTGTCACCACTGCTGCCACAGGACACCTTGACAGCTTGAGGAGGTCAGCCCTTGGCTATCTTCAACACTACCATTAGTGCAGTACAATGTGTACATGAGGACTATCTCTGTTGATTGGTGATTTTAAAGAGGACATGTCACCCAAAATAAAGTAAAGTAAGTGATAGCAGTGATAAAGCTTTACCCTCCGATAAAGCTAGCAGATACTGCAGCACCGTAACTTCAGAACACCGGACCGTGGTCAAAGCGGTCTAGCGTATTTATGAGGGGGCGGGACTAGGAGTAGGTGTGAAGCCTGGCAATCACCTGTGAATTGGGAGGGTCAGACCACCCCCTCATGAATACGCCCGACCGATTTGAGCTTACTTTAGTAAGCAGCTCCTAATGTGTTTTTTTATGGGTGACAAGTCCTGTTTAAGTCTTCATATCCCAAAAGTTCGGCCTTCTGTATATGTGATTGTTTCAAATCTGTTAGGTAGAGGCAGAGGTGCTGCTCCAAATGTCTGTCCGTCTTGCTAACAAGATGTAATTCAGCAGTGTAAAGCAGATCTTGAAGAAAGGTGGGAGGATGATACAAGTTAAAGTCAGGAGAGAAAGAAGCACTTTCCTCTGACAAAGATTCATACAGTTACTACTCATATATGAAAAGTTAGTGACCAAGTATCACTTTTTATAGAACTTCTTGGTACTAGTTGTATACTAAGCAGCAAGACAGGTCCCTTACTTTTACTATAGTACTATTACTATAGTAAGTATAATACAATATATTATATGTAGTAGGATCTTGTCATGTATCAAAAGTGTAAAACCAAAAAATAATCAAGAGTATTCAGGTCCAATTAAATCAATACTTTATTAAGAAAAAAAAGACATAAAAATAGATATGAATAACACTCATATTAAAAAACATCAGTAGTGGTACTCCAAAATAGACTATATTGCCATCTAGCCCGATCAAAACCCAGGAAATATATTTCAGAAAAAAGTGTAAAATATATAAATACTGATGGGTAAACATTACTCTTTCAACATAAAAATCATTATGGCACTGTGTCCATGTTGAAGTCATGCTCAGTATACATCAACATATAGAGATCAGTTACCCATTCAAGAAAAACTCCTGGGTCCTGGGCTGTGGTCAATATCTCCCCAACACGCATTTCGCGTTGTTGTCGCTTCCTCAGTGGGCTTCCTGTTTTTTTCTTAATAAAGTATTGATTTAATTGGACCTGAATACTCTTGATTCTTTTTTGGTTTTATATTTCTATGTAAAGAGTTGGTCATACAGATTTATAGAAGGGACACATGTGTGTCAGCCTATCTATATATAATATGTGCCTGTAATAATTGGTTGAGTAATGTATCAAAAGTGGTCAGGACTCTCGTGATAGGGATGTAATATTACCACTGTACAAGGCATTGGTTCGGCCTCACCTGGAATATGCGGTCCAGTTCTGGGCACCGGTCCATAAAAAGGATGCCCTGGAGCTATAGAGGGTTCAACATAGAGACACAAAACTGATAAGGGGTATGGAGGGTCTTAGTTATGAAGAAAAATTAAAACAACTAGATTTATTTAGTCTTGAAAAGAGACGACTAAGAGGGGGCATGATTAATTTATATAAATATATGAATGGTCCATACAAAAAATATGGTGGTAAGTTGTTTCAGATTAAATCAAATCAAAAGACTAGAGGGCATTGTCTCCGCCTGGAGAAATCAAGGTTTAATCACCAGAGACGACAGGGCTTTTTTACTATGAGAACTGTCAATCTGTGGAATAGCCTGCCTCAGGCGCTGGTCACAGCAGGGACAGCAGAGAGCTTCAAGAAGGATCTAGATGCCTTTATACACCTAAATAACATTGATGGTTATGTTATATAGAATTGTTTCCCCTAAATCTCTTCCTCTTCCAATCCCTTCCCTTCCTTGGTTGAACTTGATGGACAAGTTTCTTTTTTCAACCATATTAACTATGATACTATGATATTAATTATAATTCCCAATCGCATCACTTTTCATTAGTTACCTTTATATCAATGTCCCTAACTGACTGTAAGCAAGGTTATGTTTTGTCTAGAAGCACGCTATCTGACATAAGGTGTGTTGTGTAGGTGAAGCAATATTTTTGTACTTGGTAGAGAATTCCATTATATCCCAATTACATAGCAGCAGGTGACTTGGGAGCGCTGCTTGTGTGAGGACAAAGGATGCCTTATCTGCCAGTGTCATGAGACTGCTTTATTATCGCTCATATGCTGTTTGGTTCCTGATTGCATATTTGTAATCTTTTGCATTTTCTATATTATATATTACAATGTAAATCTTCACTTGATGTGTTGACAGTGTTACATTTATACATAGATTATAGATACAGGGAAGTAAAAAGGTGCTGATTATCCCTGAAGAAAGAGGCTCCTCCTTCAGTGGTAGGAGTATTCATATATCCGAAAAAGGTCATCCACCGATGAAGAAGAATTTGGTTTTCCTGAAGATATGCCTAGATAAGTGTACATGGAGTTGTTTTAACCACTAATAAGATGGGCATTGGGACTGGTTCTGATTGTCTTCACTATGGTACCCAATTATGTTTGTTGCTGGCAGTGTATAGGAGACATGTTGTAGATGGAACTGTCTGTGGCTAACATTAGAAAATTCAATGTTTCATTAGTAGTTTTCTGATGTGCCTGTTACTTGTTTGGGGTATACTGTGACCCAGGGGCGTAACTATGTTAGCAGCCATATCAACCGCTATGGGGCCCAAAGAGTCAGGGGGCCCCACCATCCAAACTGACACACTAATGACTGAAGTATGTGCATGTTATGTTATCCATGTTATGCTGCACATTGTACATCATAATATGTATATAACATATATGTGAAGTATATATGCTGCATCTGTGATGTGTATATGCTGTATGTGTTTAGAGTGTATGGTGTCTGCACATACTGTATGTGTGTATATATTCTGTGTGTTTGTATATGTCACTGGATGTGTGTGTATATGCTATATGTATAAATGTATCTATGCATGTGCGAGTAAATAAATATGTATCATTTTTAAGTGGGAAGCGGGGCCCCAATCAGAAGCCTGCTATGGGGCCCTGCCTCTCCTAGTTACTCCACTGCTGTGACCTGCACTGTATGTAAGGAGACACTGTGGCTAGCACTGCATGTTTGTGGCACTTTATTGGGATGAATGCCAGACTGGTCCTTGATCCCACTGTCCGAAAAAAGGAAATCAGACTTCTGATTAGATTTATACCAATGAACCCAATGCGTTCCATTGGCTGAAATGAATAATGCCTGTTGGGTTTCCTTTATGGGGCCAGGAGTTTTGTCAGACATTACAGTTCATACACTTCGCTATTTTTATGATGACTTTTGAATATTTTGTAGGGCTGACCTGTCGGGTTAGGTGGAAATGTGAACATCTTGACACTTGGAGAATGAGCACAACCTGATCATCAGGAAGAGCTTGATTCTGTCATTGCATCATAGAAAAATAGGCATCTCAGAAACTAGTCTACAGTTATCGTACCCTCAGTGTAGTTTTTGTAATTTTTATTTACAAAATCTACAAACTAGAATGAGAGTCATAACTAGAAACTGCTGGAAACCTGTTATAAAATCTATTGTTCCTTGTACTAGTCTCTTCATTTTAGGACTCCCTGGTGTGGCCATGTTCTCTGCAACCCATTAAGCTCCATCCCTGCGGCTGCCCATGACAATAATGCCATGCTAGGATTGTGCAACATGAGTTTAAAAAATAAAAATAGAAATGTTTTTTTCCTTTATACTCTTTCTCTCTTTATAATTCACTGCTGAACAAGAAAGGATCGAAGACTGCACCAAAATTTTTTGTGTGACTTTGACTAAATATACAGTGTTTGATGCTGTCACAAAGCCATTCTATACAGTCAGTAATGATTTTTTTCTACTTAGTAATCAAGTATTTATATTCCAATGTTCTAATGGGTTTTCAACCAATAATACTACTCAGTATATTGATATGTGACACATTAGTTAGGATTGTTGCTGTACAGAATTGCAATACTGCCAAATTGCTCAAAGCTTTAGCATTTCTGCATAATGAGGATGAGGATGGTTATTGGGCCCAGTTAATTTATTGCAGTTTTGGTACAGTCTTCTTTGATACAATGCTGGAATAGTCTCTATGTTTTATTTGTTTCTATTATTTCATTTATCCTATCCTTAATTTCTATTTTAAGGGAGTGTGAGGAAGTAAGAGCTTACAAAGGCTATACTAATAAAGGCTGCCTCTGTGGAGACGTACAGCCACTGATGCACCACTGGGAGATTCTGGAAAATATGAAAATACATTTTTCCAGTATGGGTGAAGGAAAACATTGCATCTCAGCTATCTTGTAAGGCAGCCCCCTTAAAGGAAATCTACCATCAAAATCAAGCATGATAAACCAGGGACACTTACTCATAGATCAAGGCACTTCGACTGTGGTAATCTTCTTATGGGCTACCCTTGCCCCTCTGTGATCTAGCTTACACTTCTCCCCCCTGCTCCCTCAGCACGTATGCAGTAAGCACATCCTGATCATTGCACAAGTGTTGAGGTAACAGAATAACAGTCTGTAAGGCCAGATCACAGAGGGGCTAGGGTAGCCCCTCAGACTCATTTGCATAATTCTAAAAGTTAATTTTAAAATGGAGGAGGCCATGGTTAACAAATATAAAAAGATTACCACAATCACGGTGCCTGGACCTATGAGTAAGTGTCCCTGGTTTATCATGCTGGATTTGTATCGTGGATTTCCTTTACATCAAGCATGACTTCCAGGAATTACATGATGTGGAATAGAAGCCAGACCTGTACATATAATCCAAAAGAAACAGATTCCCAAATGTGTACAGCACTATTTTGTTGTAATAGGGAACTGGTTTAGCTGAATGAGTGTTTTAACTAGATTGGGGAAGTGGATGGTAGAAATCCATAAAAAAAAGTGGTATATTATTCGGAGTTTGCAGTAGGGCAGAATTAGATATCTGCATAATTTGGATTGTTTGAATTAGTTCCTATTTTACAATGTGGACTGTGTTAAAAACAAAGCATTGTATGATCTGTGTCTAGATCTGTGTCTAGTCCATGTGGCTTGCACTTTTTTGACTTATCGCCATCCGTGTCCTTGTTTTTATCTTTTGTATGACATATCAGAAGATTTCAATAAAGAATTCAAAAGTTTTTACTACTACTACTGGAGTTGAGCGTACTTCCCTTGAGCCGGTGTTCTGGATTTGTATTGATTGCTCCACGGAAGCTGGAGATAGCCGAGCTCGGGATTGCTTTCCTCATGTCGACCAGGTCCCAGGTGAGCTGACCATACCTTGTGTACATTGTTTAGTCCATGTGTCATCCATTGTCCATGTGTTTGCAAAAATAAAAAGGTTCTGTTTCCTTATTTTAACAAAATGTCCACTGTGATAAATGGACTGCTTAAAGACAGGACACAGCTGATGTCTGTGTGCAGTCTGTTATTTCTGTATATACTTCATATACATTATATTGGTAAATTACATTTTTTATGATTCTGGGTGGGTGTGCTGTCCATTTTTACTGTCTTTCATAGGAAAAAAAACCTCATAGTGATTACATCCAAAGAATGTTGACAAATCTGTATCCATGATATGTAAAATATCTACTGCATAAGGCTAAAATTTACTTATGAAATTTTCTTTTCCTGTAGTCCAAAGGCAGCGCAAGCTAAAAAATGAGACTAGGTCCCCTAGATGCAATCACATAGAGACATGTTAGAAAGAAATGAACATCAAAGAAGTAGCCCATCCATAAAAGGTGGGGAGAAGGAACAAACCCTTTTATTTGTAATAAATTGGAATTATTATTCAATAAAGGGAGCGTGCATTGTGCTGCCTTTGGACTACAGGAAAAGAAAATTTTAGCCTTCCTGGTCATCATTCAACCAGCACAAGGTAACCAATGACACTTGGCAAGCAATAAATTTAAGAAGGGTGGAATTGACTTGACAGCTGTAGCATTTTTGCTAAAAACAGACCTTTGTATAGCCATTGGCTCTATCCTGTAACGACTTTTAATAATAATAATTCTTTATTATTATTAAGTGCACACAGATTACACAGCGCTACAAAGAGCTTGCCAAACTGGTCCTTGTCCCCAATGGGGTTCACAATCTAATCAACCTACCAGTATGTTTTGGAGTGTGGGAAGAAACCGGAGGACCCAGAGGAAACCCACGCAAACATGGAGAGAACATACAAACTCTTTGCAGATGTTGATGAAGTTGGAAGACCATGTAACGGTTTTTCAGATTAGTCCAATGGGATGAGATCAGCTGCTGTCCCCAAAGTTGATGATGCAAGGGTGAGAACAGCCATAACATGCAGTGGAGATGGTAATCCAGAAAGATTATAACGCTTCTTGATGGCACCTCTGATCTATTTGGCAAGGGTAGCTGGCTGGTCTTCTGATCTTAGTTAGGACCTCCGTGTTGAAGGGAAAGTCAGAAAGTCAGGGGGTAAAATTCAATAACATGATCCATGCAAAGTTTTACATGTATAGAAACAGGTTCCCCTTCCCCCCAAGGGTAGGTAATTACAGCAGAGTAACCTTACTCACCTCAGTGGGCAGAGGGCAAAGCACAGTGAACAGGGGAGAAGACAGTGAGGCCGAACCCTGTATGCTGTGTCTTCCTCATCCAGCCAGTGTTAGCACTCTGCCATAGTGTAACACCCTACACCTGGAAATCTGGAGATCTCCTATGGAGGGCAAAGAAAGGGCTAGAAGTCCATATGCCACAACCTAGGAAGAGCACACCTACGGGACAGAGAAACACCAATACACAGTGCGTACAGCCCGGACATGATGGGCCACAGAGACCCAGAAAACAAAGTCTTGTCTCTATGATAGACCTAGAGGTTTTTTCTTCTCTCCGGCTTTTATGGGTGGACTACTGCTTTGATTGGTCATTGCTTTCTACCATGTCTCTATGTGATTGTATTTAGGGGACCTAGTCTCATTTCTTACCTTACAAAAGCATTCATATGCCTCTGGGGGGTATTTATTAACATGGGTGCAGGAAGTGTGCCATAATTTTCAGTGGGATATAAGTTTGTGGCGCAAGGGATTAGTGATATGGTGCACAAACAATAAGTTCTAGAACTGTCTCCCCATTCATGAAGGTGACAGAGCTCCCTAGACCAGCTTTTAACTGCTCTAATCGTGCGCCAAAAATTGCGCCATAAAATGAGTTGGAAAAATAGAAGCGCCAAAATAGTGTTGGATTCACAAGCCACAATTTTGGACCCAAAACGAGATCAAGTTGTGAGTGTCAGAAAAACACCAATATTGTGGCGCCGCCTCTTTATAAATAAAGAGTCGATAATGAATGCCCCCCTCTGTGTCTATGTGCAGTCCCAGATGTGGGATCTATTATTTATTTAAGATATAGCCTGTGGCTATGTCCAGAATACTAAAGATGAGAATACCTCCTAAAAATATTCATACTGCAGGTCGCAGTATTGCCTACATGCCATAAGCCAGGAAGCTCAATCTCCATACTATTAGCAGTAGTAGTGGCGGTTACAGATACTATCTGTCATCAAATATAATAATGAAAAAAAAGCATTAACACAGCCTAGGAATAAAAATGCTGTTGGATTTTGCGTAGGATTTTATACCTAACACAAAGGACATAAACCCATATTTGCTTGAGAGTCACATCAGCATTGGTGAAGAGGTGCCCAATGTGCGTGGGAGAGCTGTGCAGAGCTGGTCTCGCTCTCTATCCTGCTTATTCTCATTCTGCTGCTGTCTCCTGTGCTTGGACGCTATTCCAGTGCTTGCTGCAGAGTGATTTGTAGTCAGTGCAGAGCAGGAAACCCCCTTCACACAAAAGGAAGGCAGCAGCTCGGAGCTCCTTCTCTAACACACACCTGGAGCAGCCACACACATAGAAAACAAATAACCGCACACAGCATGCATAAAAATATATATATAGTATATACATTTCTGGACACACAGTGGCACTGATACTATTCCAAATGAAGGCAGACAAGAAATAACAGCTGTAGCTTTCAATGCATTATCTCACTTATTATCATTATAGAGAATACATAATGAAAGGGGATGCCAGCTTTAGAGTAAGGACCCCCTCCTCCTTAAGAGCTGTTTCCAATAGACTGTAATAAATGCCCTTTGTAGCACTGCAGTAATAATAAACAATTACGTTGAATATGGTTCCACTGCACATGATCACAGGGGATTGATTCCAGTACTTTGATCCCATGCAGTCCATTGAAGACCATAATCTGAGTTGTCCATACTAGGAAACCCCTTAGGGTACCTGCACATGTTAGTAGGATATACAGTAGTGGTTATTCCACAGCCATTCCTTACCTGCCACAATTGGCTTGTTTCTGATGTGGATTTCCATTGAACTCTGTAACAGATCCACAGCAATAAGTAAAATTAATTTTTTGGCATTGTGTGTATGAAAAAAACCACAAGGTGCTGTCCCTTACCCTCAGCCTTTGAATTGCATTTCAAACTCAGCATGTGAATGGCCATAAGTGCTACAAAAGCCATAGTAGAAAACACTTCCTGTGGTGGTGAAGAGGTGCATGCAAAATCTGCAGCATAATACAGTAGTACATAAAAAATCAGCAGCAAAAAGAAGAGAGATCCGATAAAAATACATTGAAACTTCCACTGCAGAATTACCTGTAATAGTTTGGTTTTGGCTCCATCATTGCTCCACTTCTTATAATGTATTCAGGATGAATTCTTTAGTTAAAATCTGCAACATAACTTCATATTTTAAGATTTTATGTGCAGCATGTAGATGTAAACTGCTGTAATATCATCTTCTGTGGGTAAGGCTGTGGGTAAGGCACCAGGAAATCTGCAGTGGTTAACAATGGTGTTTACATCCAGCCTGCCCCTGCCCAAGGAATATAAGGGTTCTGTTTTAGAATAAGGTTGTATCCAAATATCTATGAGTTTAAACAGCCAACCCAGACCAATCATCATCTGTAAGATCATATCCAGATTGGTCAAAAATCTGCTATGCTGGATGCCCAGGAGCCAAACACATGCTGGACTAGCCAGACCAAAACTACAAATGCTGAACTGAATGGACATGCTCATGGTCGGCTTGGTCCAGTACACCCAGCACAGCCACGGAGCAAGTTTGTTGGACAAGTAACAAATTTACTTATTTGTATGTTATATTCGAACAGAGTCTCAGATGTCAAAGTATTTTGCTTTTTTTGAACCAAAGTTGGTTCAAAGGGAATAAGGAATTTAGTTCTTCCTTTATAATTCCTAACAAACCTCTGTGTAAAAGAAACTCAGTTTCTAGTGAGTATGTACATATATACAGAGTAAATACATCCATCAAGATAATCAGATATTCATCTCAGTAACCATGGCTGCAGGAGACGGATTCCTACATCACTTCTTCTTACATATGGATAAAGGATACATACATGACAAATAATGGATGTATGTCATGTTTATGGATCACCGCCATATTCTTAACCTGCGATTGAATTTTAATAGAGTACATTAGTACATTAGAATGTGTGAACACCAGATGTGTTCCTTATTTTCACGAGAATTAATATGCATCCAGTTAACATTATAAAAGGAACAGTTTGCTGCTAGGCAAAACCCTTTACATCACAAACCCTTTGCAAGCACTTAGGCTAAACCCGTGCCCCCAAAGTGCCCCCACAATTACCTCCAAAATAAATTATTTAAGTAATTTTTCTATAACGATGTCCACCAAAATTGCCAAGACCAGTTGAAACTACCAGAGTTGCACCACTACAGTGTCAGGGGATCAAACAGGTGGGTAAAGTCCATAGTTTATACGGTTGAAAAAAAGACAAATGTCCAAAAAATTCAACCAAGGAAGGGATTTAGGGGAAACATAACCATCAATGTTATTTAGGTGTATAAAGGCATCCGAGCCCTTCTTGAAGCAATCTACTGTTCCTGCTGTGACCAACGCCTGAGGCAGGCTATTCCACAGATTGACTGTTCTCATAGTAAAAAAAGCCCTGTCGCCTCTGGTGATTAAACCTTGTTTTCTCCAGACGGAGACAATGCCCCCTCATCTTTTGATTTAATCTTGAACAATTTACCACCATATTTTTATATAAATTAATCAAGTTTCTATAAAATTCTTGCATATTCCCTGCTTAGGGTGCGATTAGGCGGTGCAGCCATGACACCCCACGTGATGCACTTATTACAGTGTGGCCATGAATTTCTGGTGAATAAAGGAATTATGAAGATATAAGGTACTATTAACATGAAACTGCCACTAAATAATAATTTTGTTATGAATTATTGGCACACTTCTTTAATTCATCTCAAATCCATAACGACAGAGTCTATTTGCACCCTTAGGGCTAAAACACACCACTGCGCTAGAGTTCGCATAGTGGCTGGATTTCACCGGCGTAACACTGTGCCAGGAATGGGACTCCAAACATCATAGTGACATATGATGCCAGGAGTCACTGAAAAATCTCCAGACAACAGCAACAAACTGTACTCAAGATTTGTGATTTTTGACTCTTTACATCTTTATATAACTGTATTGCTTGGCTTGGGACAGTGTTTGGTTCATGAAATCCGCCACCACTTTTCGGGGTTTCACAGACTAAGTGTGGAGGTGTGTTTCAGCTCTAACCCACTGTGATTTATATTAGAAGCATAGTGTATTAGAGCTATAATATCTCAACCTCTTGTTGAGATAAAAACTTGCACCGGAAACTATATGATAATGGTTTTAGGTTGGCAGCACACAGCCGTGACAGTCTGTGAAAATCGGACCGTATCCTGGAGGAAGGGACTTTGTATCATACAAGGAGCCCTCCTTAGAGCATATTTCCATGACCCTATGTCAGTAAAATCCGGACAGACCATGTGTCATGTATGATTGGCCTATGGATTGTTTCTAGATGGCCATACCAATGATTTAATCTCAGTTGTTCTTATTACAGCCATAAGTATTGGTGATGTCACAGTTCTACTGAACCAAACTTTGATCCCCATGGAATCTGATCTTCGGGGTAATTTCTGAGCAGATGTTACTGCAAAAGGCTAAGTGAAAGTGTGTGGGTTCTTTCTAATTTTATTTCCCTGTTTTTTTTTTTCAGATACTACCTGTGAGATCTGTATTTTGGGTAACAAGTGAAGCATGAAAAAGCTGAGGAGCCTTATATTGTGCAAAACAAACTCGCTTCCATTGCCCATGTCTGCTTCATTGTATGTAAACAGAACATGTTTTCATATCTGCACACCTGGAGGTCCTTCCTCCAGGGGAAAGACCAATCGTAATTAGGATTTCTGAAATTGCTTTACAAATCTATGAAATTCAAGTGGCTATTGCCTCCTTCTTCCATTGTGTTCTATCATTTCCAGGAACTCGCTGCAGGGGGGCTTCCACTCCAGAGCTTAATTAACCTTGTCTCCAGGCTCTCTGCACCATCCCCCTGCAAACACTATAGAGTTTGTTTAATCTCCGCCCAGATTTTAACCCTTAAACTAGTTTTGCAAGGTCTGATTTATAAAGGACACTTCTATTTACCCAAGGCTTCAAAGGGTATTGGCTTACATGATTCACTGACTCAGTACATTAAACATTCATGCTGAATATGTCATTCTTGCCACTAGTTTCGGGACATGGTCATGGATCATTATCGCTGAACCTTTGGATTGATGAACTGAGACTGATAAACACATCATAAATGGCTTATATGTGTAATGTATAAATATGTATTACAAAAAGGTATCTTATTTTGTGTCCAAATCCTTATGTATGTTTAAAAATGAAAAAATCATATAGGTAAAAAAAGAAATAGATCTATGCCACAACTGTTTACGTCAAATGTGCTGTGAACAGGGCTTGACTAATCTGGTTTAGGGTTTCACGCTCATAGAATTGACAAGAAGACAAATTCTTTACATTGGAAGAAAAAGCCTAGAGCAAATAAATATCACATGACTTTGATCGAAAAATGCAGAGCATATCCTTTTGCAGTGAATTTTGAGTGGTTCCAAGCAATCGATGATATAGAACAACTTCCAGGTTTGGTCTGTTTATTGTAGAAGATACATTGCAGAAAATTTATTAACACCTTATTTTTTTAGAAAAAGTCTCAAAAACCACTGGTTTACATCTTTTACACCTCCAATTTAACTAAAAAGTTCTGCACAAATGCAGGTTTTTCTCTACCCTTGCCACTTTTGAGAAAGGGAGTGTGGCGAGGACTCCATCATCCATCTGGCCATGATAGCTTGTTATGATTGACTCCACTCCACCTACTGTAATGAGGCCTGCTATGACCATGCCATCCATTGACTTTACCATCAATATAAGAACATGTAACATTATATTTTGGCTGACATACCCTTCGGGCAACACATCCCACTGGAAATTTGGGACAATTGTAATATATAGGCAATAAAACCAGCAAAAATTGTAAACAGTTTGTGGATCCATATGTTGGGTTGACTGCCCAAGCTTCAAGACTCAGAGCAGGTCCTATTGTTGCACATGTTTGCAGCTCATAGAGGTCTTTCGGAAGGGGAAAAAAATGGATGCAACACAAGTGTCATCCATGTGATACTCAAAGGGATTGGGACAAGCTGCTAACTACATTTGCCTGCAATCCATTTATTTTGTCGATCCATAAAAGTTTATGACATACAGAAGACACATGGAACATTTTTTGGGGACATGTAGCTCTGAAACTTTAAAAATACTGAAGACACTGGAAAAAAGAGGGAAGAGATCCGTGGTTTGCGGGCACCTGCATAGGAGGCCAGAGGCTGGGAGTGACCATAGTTAGTGTTGGCTAGCTAATAATAAGAATACATACAATAGCACCCAAAATAGCAATAGCACCTAAAATACTAACTGAAGATATATTCTATGGCCTACAGCAAAGATTCCACTATTCTGTATTAAATAATACCGGTGAGTAGGGGTTTTAACCAATCAGAATAGTGACAGAGAACTTCGGGAGCTCAGGTGTTGCTTAATACAACAACAACCCACCTCCTTCTGCTGATGAAGTGGACAGAAAACTGGTCGAAAGCTGGTCGTATTCCATGAACCAAGCACAGTGCCATGGACGAGATTCCTTACGTCATAGCAATATATGTATCTTCTTCCCTGTTGTGATCAACGCTGTTGTTTCACTATTTTTTGGGATTGGATATTGAGCCATTTTGCCACCTCAAATCAAAAAACACCACGGTGTGATATGTGTTTTAGCCTCATACAATGGTCTTATCTGTACTGACAAGCCACCATGGTTAAAAGGGCATGAGGATGAAGGACTGTATGCATATGAGCCTGAGGGGCTCCAGGATCCATAGGTGTTAATGGAGCCTGGAGCACCTCATGTTCATTTACATAAGTCTTTCATCCTGGTGGTAGGTGTCCTTTAAATGTTCATTCCACCACAGAAACATAGTATGGAATGCCCCCTTAAAAATCTAGATTTGTAAGAATGTGAAAAAGTAAATACTGCTCTTGTTTTGCTTAATGTGATGTGAAGAAGCGGGCAGGTTGGAATATATATTAAGTATGTAACAACCATTGATGTACAATAAGGTTCTTGCCACCAGAAATACTGTAAAACTTTACAGAACCGCAGTATGCCAATATGAACAGAGTCTAAAACACAAACAGTAGTGGCCTACCTGCTTGACAAAGATGTCACTATCACACCCAACTTACCCATTTACATGCACACTTGACTTGTGTATGGAACGGAGCGGTGGAAAACTTGGCTTTTCTGCATGGTAACATATTGTTCAGGCAATGGAAATCTAATGTTTTTCCCAAAGGACGCCATCAGTGGAAAGTCAGGAGGACTCCATGTGATTGGGCCGAACATACATCAAATGTATATAGCTGGATTAAATCTGTCTGGTCCATTCTCTAGCATAAAGCATGTACTACAGCATATGGATTAATATAACAAACCATTTTCTTGGCAGACAATAATGTAACAAAAATAAATTGAATGTTTTATGTAAATAAAGGCTTCATCAAACTTGCTGCTGGGACAACAAATCTCTAACAAGGCAACTACTTTAAGTCCTGTTAAGCCTATTTGCCCCTGGTTAAGTGCTGTACACAGGATGTATAGTTATCCCTAGGTCCGTTGTTAGTGTCCCCCGTGTCACCATTGGGTTAGTGTCCTGCATGTTATCATTGGGTGAGCTCCGTTCATGCACCGATGACAATTGAAAAGGACTGCCCCAGCCGCAAACACAGGCAAGAATAGGACCTAAGTTACACTTTGCATCTTGGGCACTCAGCTCATACATGGGGCCTAAGAAGCCACAGTCTTGTGAATGAGCCCGTACTTGTGAATTTAGAAAATAAGCACACATCCTGGTTTCACATTCGTCTACATAAGACCTACTGAAGGCCTGAGTATTCTGATAGAGGGAGGGAGAAGTTCTATCTCAGAACAGTTGTTAGTCAGTGCATCCATTGTAACCAGCACCGTAATACATGGTCCATAATTGCTGTCGGTGGTATCATCTACGGATAACCTGCAGTGGTATACATAAGCAGCACAGTGGATGGAAGAAATACAAATCCCTTTCACATGATACAAAAATGAAACCCAGAGTGGAAACCAATTTTGTTTGTGGGTTTACAATCTTCTGCATGTTTACTATCACCTATGCAATGCTATGTATGGATAATATACATAATAAGTTTATATGAAATTTGTATATCTATCCATTCTGTACAGTAGAAGATAGTATCCCAGCTGCAGAATAATCTCCGCTTAGGCCCAGTTCACACCTGCGTTCAGACCAAAATACTTCCATATGGAAGTTCTTCGGGATCCATTAAAATATCAATTTTTAATGGATTTTGTTAGTGTCTGTTTGCACCACTTACATTGGCGCTTGCGTTATTTGAGCAGAAAATTGGACAGGAACGGCAGCGTTATTGTTTCCATAAGTAACAGAAGCCAAAGGCTACATTCACACAATCCATATGAATAGACATATATGCGCTGTACTTAAGTTGCGTCTATTGAAATCAAACGCTGCATGTGAATGCAGCCTTATTGAAGTCGTACAAACAAAATGAAGTCTGTTAAAATCGATGGACATTTTAACAGGTCCATTAGACTTCTGTTAGTACCGTTGTTGACTGAAGATTACGGGTGTGAACAAGGCCTTAAAGCTACTGCAGAAACTAAGTGGACATTCCATCGTGTATTCAAAAAAAAAATTCTTGGAGTTGGATAACCTCTTTAAGTGAATTTATACTTTAAATATGTTGAATGTAGTAGACAGAATTCATGCCACAAAGTAGATAAAGCAACATAAAATTTCAACAATAATTGTGATTGTCTTGTCCTCGGGTCAAATTCTGTAAGACCTTTCCCTTTTAAAACCAAGATTTCAAAATATTGCAAATTTAATAAAAGATAAATCACAGTGTTGTCTGTCCCAGCAATGCTATACATTAATAGTTCCTAGGGTAATAATCCTACTGCCATGATACTTGCTAGACACATAAAAGTACCACGTGTCTGAGAAGCTTGTGGCTTTTAGGAAAAACAAAAGGTGCATTTTTCTACTGCCGCCTGTGAAAAACATCATATGATAAGATGCATAAATATGAAATTCCCTTTTCAAAATATCTCTCATCTCTTTTTCTTTCGCTGACTGTGCATAAATGTAAGTATGTTTTTTTTATTTTTTGGGGGAAAAATTAATAAAAATGACAGCAATGTGTAGTAAATTTTTATAAGATTTTATATAAATCACACAATCGAAAAACCGACTCAGCTTTCCAATATAGAACGAGCAGCTGCTTCCACAGTCATTCCGCCTGCTAAATAAAACATATTCTTTCCCACTTGAAAGTCTAAAAACACAGCTGGACATATGGCTGCGGACAACAGGCAGACCACTGACAACGCCTTCCTGGACAAAGTCTCAACATATGAAGACACAGCAGATATGACAAGAGACAATTTGACCAAGCCAAGTCTGGCTGCTGCAGACAGACCACCAAGCTGCACCCAGACATACGTAACACACTGCATCCATCACCCAGACCATGGCTGAGAGCAAATGCTACAGTAGACGATGACTCAAGATCTCACAGATGGGTTCTCCGCAGGGCCTTGTTTGTGTCCAAGGATGTGTCAGTGTATTTCCACATTTTGTATATAAATATATCAATTCATATGTATATATTTCTGGAAGTGCTTAAAAATATTGATATTTGTGCAGATGGAGCACAAACATGGCTCACAATGTTGAGGATCCTTGCCCTGCAGTGACTTATCTTCCTATAGTCATCAATGGCTCATGATTAGAGATGGGAAAATTAATTCTATCATCTCTACTCATGACAAAAATACAAAAACAAAATGCAAAAATTCATCATTCTCTACCTGTTCAGGGAGGTGTAGGTATAAAAATACCTTATCTATACAAGTCTGTAGCGAGTGAGATCTGTGCAGACACAGACAAGAGTATTATTTATCCCCATTGAAATGAGGTGGGTCTCCCACCATGAATGCTAAGACACAGTAGAATCCAACAAAAAAGACAAGAAAAGATTTAAAATTCAACAATCATTTTTAGTAAGGAGTGCAAATAATATGGAGGCTAGAAAAGACATCGAAAACAGGCAATTCTAGCAGTCTCACATATTAATCTCATGCAGTAGAAATGGGCACCAGATGATACCAGCCATGGATCCCACCCTAAACCTGCCCCCCCCCCTTCATCGTGAGACGGAATCACAGAAATGTAGCAGAAAATTCATGTAACATCTGTAGCCTGTGGCTGAGATTGAGAAAAAACAGTGCAGAGAGGAGGAAGGAAAAATGGACACTAGAAAGACACGCACCCCCTGCAGACCCCTCACCACCCAGGAGGCAGTGACACCAGGACATGTCCACAGATTAGAATGTCAACACTGTACACTTATGAACTTCAAGTTTCCTTATTTTTGGCGGGCGGATAAATAAGGTCCAATATGGAAGAGGACACTTGTCACCTAGTCCAATGCCAGGTCTGCCACTCCATATACTTCAGTACACCATTAAATTGAGGCTCTGAAGGCCTGGGCCATATATTGCTCAGCAATGACAGGGCTCTTGCCTTCAGCATAGAAGAGGTTAAATGGCAGGGTCCTGCCCTGCATCTGGGGTAAACTCTGATGACCCCTTGTCACACAGTGCAAGGAGATTGTAAGAAATGCCAAGCCAAGAGCAGCTGATCACTGGCCATAACCATGGTGGGCATCTTTGGTTGGCATCCTGTCCAGTGTTACCGCTGCTGCTTCTTTTTCTGTTTGAGGGTCTTCCTTCTCTTGAGGATCATCTCATAGAGTTTATCCATGCCCTCTGTGAGCCCCTCTCCAATGATGGCACAGGCAGGCTGGACATGGTAAGGGGTGGATGGGCTCAGTTCTTGCAGTGCCAGCTGTCTTTCAATCTCAGCCACTGCCAGGGATTTGGGTAAATCCTGTTTGTTGGCAATGACCAAAAGTGGGGTTCCCTGGTTCTCTGCAAACTTAGTGACTTTATGCAGCTCAGTCTTAGCCTCCTCCAGCCGATCTGAGTCCACAGAGTCCACCACATAGATGATCCCGTCTGTACATCGGCTGTAGGACTTCCATAGGGGGCGCAGCTTCTCCTGACCCCCCACATCCCAGAAGTGACAGCTGATCCCCTTGGCCGCCCCATTGCTCAGCCGTATCCTCTCCGTGTTGAAGCCGATGGTGGGCACCGTGTTGACAAACTCATTGAACTTGAGCCGATATAATACGGTGGTCTTCCCGGCAGAGTCCAGGCCGAGCATGACAATGTGGAGAGACTGGAAGGAGGAGATGTTGGAGGAGATGTTCCCCATGTCTAGAAGCAGCAGAAGACGCTGATGTGGTGTCCTCTGAGGATCCTCAGCACATGCATGCCCTGATCGTCTTCAATGTGCCCAGAGACACTGGTAGGTGAGTCCCCTGCAGCCTCAGCCAAGGTGCACGCCCGGCATCCAGCTCTGGTCATCCGGTGGGATCCCCTGGGTGAGTCCACATCCAGAAGTGCACCCTCCTCCTCCCGTGTCTGCTCTGTCTCCTCTTTACCTCCTATCTCTCTCTCCCTCCTCCAACCCTTCGCATGATAATGAATCTGCATCCCCAACCATCAATCTCCTCCCAACTCACACCCCTTAGACAAAAAGGGAGGGGTAGTCTTAAAGGGGCAACTGTAGGACTGAGAGAAATGCTCTGCAAGTGAGGCTGAAGATTGCTGCATAGACATATCCATGAGCTGCAGCAGGATAACAGTGATCCAGCAACCACTACTATTACTGGGATCATACAGAAAGCAAAGCAGATGTTATACTGGAATACACATCCACAACCTATGGAACACATAGGCTACCTGCACACAAAACCCAGAGTGAACCAGATCCCAACATACAGAGTTCACACTGATTTATTAATAAGAGAAGAGGAATTCTCTGCCGGTCTTTAGTGGGAAATTGTCAAGTTAAAAAATGATGTAGTGTTTTGTTTGGCACAGATTTAGCATAGGTTGTAGTCCTATCAGCGACTGACATCTTTCCCTGTGTAAGTGTGCATAACCTGATGTCTCTCAAGCACAGCATAGAATCACCCATTGACTCCTAAAGATAGCAAGAGCAGGATATAAATGAATACATATAATAAAAAGCACTATGTGCAGTTTGCCTGTGTAGTGTACAGGGGGCGCCAGATTCAAGATTTCTGCCGCACATTCTTCATGCTTCCTCTGCACTGCCCCGACAGAGTGCCCCAACTTTTTTTTGTGCACCTTTAACATAGGCGGCAACGGATTTCTTTTGGACTTTGTGCGATAAATTTGTTCCATGGTCCAACTGAGCACCAGAACACCCATTTTAGTGCAGAAATTAGTATAGCATGAAGGATAGTGCACAAAACGGTCCCATGCGACACAAATGTGGCGCGGACGCTTCTCAAATACTTTTGCAAGCAGTTTGCACTGAAAGAAACATGCAAAGTCCGACAGAAAACTAGCGAAGGACCTTAGTAAATGTGAGCCACCATGTACCATTCTGCCTGAACACTATGTAAAATATTCTTAGCTTCTCCTGCTCTATAACGTTCTGCCTGTGGATAGAACAATCTTCACAGCCCCTCGTGCTCTATAACAAACTGACTGTAAATAGGACACTATGTACAATCTGTTGACTGATCCATTATCGTCACCAAATCACAAAGTATTTCAATGATAGCTATACATCTTCAGACTTCACTGCATGACAGTCACTAGGTTTCTTCCATCCGGAAGTCCTGTTATAGGTAGTGGCAGGCCTGGGGTCAAGAGACACTGGTACAAATGGCTAATGCTCAGAGACAAGATAGTAGGACAAAGAGAAGAAACAAGCCAATGATCTGAAAGATGAGAAAAGTCAAGTGTCTAGGAAACCCTCACAGGGACCTTAATGTGTTCATAACTTCCATATATATGATAAAAGAGAGTGGGTCAGGTAAGCTGAAATCCAACATGTCCGATCCTTTATTTCCCAAACATCTACCATTTAGGGAATTTTATGACACCCACGTACACATCAGGTTCAGCTGACATTGATTTAAGGTCTATGCCCCCCTTATTTATTTGTAGGAGGATGTGACACAATCATTCATTACAGGAACAGAACATTGATTTCAGTGGTCAACTAGTAGAGAGTCATTTACCCGGTGGTAGCACTATTGGGGGGCTTAATTCTTCCTGCCAGGTTCATCAACAAGTTCTATCCAATCATAGAGTGATCCAGCTCAGTAGCATAAGAGCAGTTTATGGTGGGGTCTTTGGTATTAAATAGAGTGTAGGAGGTAGGGAGAGTTGTGCCGATTCCGAATGTTACCTACCTCTAAATTATGGGGATCAGCACTTCATTTCTATCTTATAAAGATCTAATCCTGCTGCTCAATATACACAGCCTAATTTTCTAAATGGCATGTACAGATTCTAGCTATAGCAGTCTTTTATCCTCTTCATGAGTGTCCAGTGAAGATGGATCCTTGTTGATTAAGTAGCATTCAGTGGAAGTATTTGTACTGAGAAAGCTTAATCCACCTGCAGCCATTGACAAAAGGTACCATTACATATTAAAACATGCACCGCTGCAGGGGTGTAACTAGGAGAGTCTGGGACCCATAGCAGACTTCTGAATGGGGCCCCTCATCCCCTTAAAAAAACATACATATTTGTACACACAAATATACAATCACACACATGTAAAAAAAAAAATCACACACAATTTGATATCCGGAACGAAGGTGTTAAAAGCAGAGGACCTACTAACGTGGCACGCTCCCGAATTTAGCCAACAGAATATACAAAAAACAGAAATGTTAGTGCTCGACTCTTTGAAATGTCCTTATGTCACAGTCCCACATAACACTCTCACCACGTCCATGGTAGGTTGGAAATTGAAGAGTTCCTCAGTAATTCCTCCTGTTCCTCTGTACCTTTCCCGTATTGGGTTCCACTGCAGACCTCGTCCCACTCACGTGCCCGACGTCCAACGGAAATCCTATACTGTAGAGATAGTACAATGAGAATTTTTAAAATTCTCATATACTCACAAAAAAATTAAAATTGCGTGTATCAAATTTAAAACTTCTTGCAAGCGTCTAACACGTCGCCCGACCTAGGTTTCGCCCTCTTTGGCTTCTTCCGTGGCCTTGATACTCGTATCTCGGCATCTCGGCCTTGAGTTCTATACTCATACACACACAATTATAAACTAAACTGTCATATATGCATTCCCATACTGTTTTAGCACACCATATACACACATACAGCATAAACACACACATAGATACAGTACCATATACACACATGCAGTATATTAACAGACACATACAGTATATACATACCTTACATCACATACACACCTTATTCACTTCACATATACAGTATATACACATCCATTCATATACACACTTTTACAGACGTGTACATATTCATTGTCAGGCAGTCTTATCAGGGTCGGCTCCAGGTTTCAGTAGGCCCTGGGGTCACAGAGCCTCAGTGGGCCCCTTTGCAGTGCACTCACGTGGCAGCATTAAAAATTCAGAAACTAAAACAGTCTTCTGTTCCCCTAGTTTATCACCCCAAACACCCCTCTCACGGTTATTTTAAACAAAGGCGCACTCGCCTCCTATAGATTCTTTAGATACAGCCCCCTCACCCCCATGGATTTCTTATGTACAGCCTTATGTGGGCCCCCTCTTCAGCTCTGGGCCCCGGGTATGCCCATTGTTGGCTCCGGCCCTTTTTCTTATCCTAGGGGGCCAGAAGCCTTAGATCTGACTTCATGCAGCCCAGTAGCCGCTAACCACATGGGCAAAGTAGACAGCAGGAAGTAGAGATGAGAGATTGCTAGCACCCCCCTCCTCTCCAGACAGTTCATATCTAAGTTGCGGTACTATGGGTGTTATATACATATTATGCTGTACATTGTGCAGCATAATATGTTTATAATGGAGCACATCCTCCATTCTTTAGTGTGGCATGTTTGGTGGATGGGCCCCCTGACACTCTGGGCCCTGTAGCAGCTGCTGTAGCTGCTACCACAGTAGTTACGCCACTGTAGTCTGTCATAGAAGCCTTGATAAATGTCCCACTATATGTGTAATCAGTTGCTGAACCTAATGTCTACAAAAATGTTTTGTATGTCATCCGTTTGTGGATCCTATATAAAAAGGAAGTCTGGTAAATGATGTCACCAGCTTCTCCCACCCTCTTGAAGGTTCCCATGCTTGTGTCATTCATATGGAAATTTTTCACATTTCTAGAGCTTCCACGGGAAGACACGGGCTGCAAACAAGGACAGGAATAGCAGGGAACTCTACTGAGTTATCTACAACCTCCTCACGGATCAGTGAAAAACACGCTCATGTGCATGGGTCCATTGAAATTAATGTGTGAGTGCGCCATCCACAATAATATACGGATAGCACGCGGCCAAAAATTCATCATATGACAATGGGGATCCATTGTCCCCATCAGGCTTTTATCATAGGAATGTGACGTTAATTAATTAATAATAATAATAATTCCTTTATATAGCGCACACAGATGACGCAGCACTTGCTTGCTGCATACTTTGTCCTTGATTTTTTATGGACTCCTAATACAAATAAGAACATAGCCTAAAATATACCTGCTGTGCTGCTTTTTCTGTTATCATTTATTTAGTTTTATTATTTACACACATTTTGAGTATGTAACCTTTTCACTTTGCAGTTCCCTTCCCCAAGCTGTGGATTAGTTTTTGCTCCGCTGGTGATCTGTCCATTCTTCATGGGTGAACACCCTGGAGAATGAATACACAGCAAGGGTCACTCTAGAAAGTTCCCTCATTGGCTTGTCTCCTGTGTGTATTCATTCAAACTGGGTTATTTCCTGAGCACATAAACTGCGCCTGGTGGGCCACCCCCCTCACGTCAGCATGGTGTTGCCCTTTTAAGAGGTTAATGTGTATTTATTTGAAGCTGTGAGTAGGGAAACCTCTTATCATGTACAGGGAAGGAAGGAGCAATACCAAGAATGATTGTGCACTCAGAAGCAGAGAATCAAAGGGTCCTGAAGAATATATTAGGTTATGGGAAATATTATTGCAATAGGTAACCGTATAGTTATTACAAACAACTTCATAATGGATCATTTTATCTGTATGACATTTGCATGACATCACAGTTCCGCTAAAGTACAATTTACTCTGTTGTCACGAATATCTTGCACAGAATTATCTCAACTTCTTCAAGGTTCCAGCTGCAGATGTCTAGTTGTGACCTGAGAACACATTGTTAATCCTTCCAAACAATGAGGATACAAAGTAGTGAGATCAAGAATTTGTAGACTGGGTCTGGAAGAACATACATGATAGTACTTTGATATATAACCAAACACATATCTGACTATAAATGCACGCTACAGGTAAGCTACAGATTGTAATATCATGTAAATGAATACTTTCACCCTATCACTCATTGGGTAGTAAGGGAGGTTATTCTAAAAAAAAATCCCCATATACATCAGATGAATCATTGTGAAAAGGACCAGCTGACCGTTTCATATACATAGGAGGAATCTTCTTTACAGTAGAAGATTTTTATTCTTTTCCTCATATTTTAGAAGAGCCTAGCAGTGGCTTATTCCCCACTCAACATGGGAAAACATGGACTTGTGGCAAAATCAAGTGCGTAAATGTTTGATGGGGGTGAGTGGAATATTTCACAGCTGAATGAGTGTTTGGCCGAAGGCCATCTGTAGTATAGTGCCAATTTAGGAACCCCAAACCACCAGCATACTGTAGAAGATATGCACGTTCACTTTAAATGATTCAGTAATCTTGGTCATTACACTTGCAGGACAAATTATTGGCAATGTTCTAATAGGTTTTTAGTAAGCAAACATATAATGAATAGACAAAACACTGGCAAATCATTGAATACCATAGCAGCTCCTAATGTTATTGTCTGCTGCTGGATCTGTGGCCCTAAGTGCCAGGTTTGATATCCATAGGAGGATAATTAAATCAGCTGGGATCTGACTGGTGTGACCACGAGAAAGGCGGCCCTGTTCTCCATATTTGATGGGCCTGATCAATTCACCAGTAAGGGAGCATCATAAATCTCCAACACTCTCATAGACGGATTGCTGGAGATAGCAGAGCGCTGTGATCAGCAATTACTGGTGCTCCCATAGCATTCATCAAGAGCGGCAGGACTACTATACTATACTCATCCCGAAGCCCCACCAATTAATGATAATAGGACTCCCATTCTGGTGATCAGTCACAGCAATCCGTTCACTGCCAATCAGATTGTTTTCCCCTATCCTGTATGTAGAGGATTATAATCAAACATGGTTCAATTCCTTTTTTTAACCAAAATTTTGCACCATTCATTGTAATTTTGTATTAATTTAAAATCTTCTAATGGTAGAGATTTTAAAGAATATAAAAGTCCTCATCACCCAGACTAAACAAAGCTGCTGATGGAGGTAAAAATTGTTCGGAATCATTTGTCTATACAAAACTTTTAATACCGTATATGAAAAATGTAATTTAATAACAGGGAAATGTAAAAAATCTTTTATTACACCATTTTTGATGTATAGAGTGCACACCCTTTTTTTGCCTTGGGGTAGCATCAGCTGGACAAGTAAAAACTGAGTGGTATTCTGCATTGATTCTGCTGCTAAGCTGCTTGGAGGTATTGATAGGTTTTAATGGAACAACACATTGCTGCGTTCATGATGAAGTATTGACCATTGAAGTCCCACAGGAAACTTTTGTTGCAACATCCCCCATCAAAAAATTCTGATCATACATAAAAATCCCCCCTTAAAGCACAATTCTCCTCCTTTACTATACAAACATATATATTTATACACAGATTATATATAAACAAAGCATCAATGTATTATAATGTAATTCTGCCCCATAAATTATAATGCGGATGGGGTCTAAGTCTGTAATATGTACTGGTTCAGATACTTCCTAGAAAGTTTTCCAGCATAATGATATTTGGAACCTATCCATACCATTATCGATCAGGGGATGTCCAACACTCAGACAGTACCAAAGTCACAGTAGGAAGAAGTCATCATGGCATTTCTGTCCAGTCTGGAAATGTGAACAATTATATTTAGAGATGTCACGTGTAAGTCAAGTAAAGAGAAAGCATAGCAAAGGAGGCTGCGCTGCTTCCATAACTGGACACTGGATGGCGCTAATCTACACTCACCGGCCACTTTATTAGGTACACCATGCTAGTAACGGGTTGGACCCCCTTTTGCCTTCAGAACTGCCTCAACTCTTCGTGGCATAGATTCAACAAGGTGCTGGAAGCATTCCTCAGAGATTTTGGTCCATATTGACATGATGGCATCACACAGTTGCCGCAGATTTGTCGGCTGCACATCCATGATGCGAATCTCCCGTTCCACCACATCCCAAAGATGCTCTATTGGATTGAGATCTGGTGACTGTGGAGGCCATTTGAGTACAGTGAACTCATTGTCATGTTCAAGAAACCAGTCTGAGATGATTCCAGCTTTATGACATGGCGCATTATCCTGCTGAAAGTAGCCATCAGATGTTGGGTACATTGTGGTCATAAAGGGATGGACATGGTCAGCAACAATACTCAGGTAGGCTGTGGCGTTGCAACGATGCTCAATTGGTACCAAGGGACCCAAAGAGTGCCAAGAAAATATTCCCCACACCATGACACCACCACCACCAGCCTGAACCGTTGATACAAGGCAGGATGGATCCATGCTTTCATGTTGTTGACGCCAAATCCTGACCCTACCATCCGAAGGTCGCAGCAGAAATCGAGACTCATCAGACCAGGCAACGTTTTTCCAATCTTCTACTGTCCAATTTCGATGACCTTGTGCAAATTGTAGCCTCAGTTTCCTGTTCATAGCTGAAAGGAGTGGCACCCGGTGTGCTCTTCTGCTGCTGTAGCCCATCTGCCTCAAAGTTCGACGTACTGTGAGTTCAGAGATGCTCTTCTGCCTACCTTGGTTGTAACGGGTGGCGATTTGAGTCACTGTTGCCTTTCTATCAGCTCAAACCAGTCTGCCCATTCTCCTCTGACCTCTGGCATCAACAAGGCATTTCCGCCCACAGAACTGCCGCTCGCTGGATGTTTTTTCTTTTTCGGACCATTCTCTGTAAACCCTAGAGATGGTTGTGCGTGAAAATCCCAGTAGATCAGCAGTTTCTAAAATACTCAGACCAGCCCTTCTGGCACCAACAACCATGCCACGTTCAAAGGCACTCAAATCACCTTTCTTCCCCATACTGATGCTCGGTTTGAACTGCAGGAGATTGTCTTGACCATGTCTACATGCCTAAATGCACTGAGTTGCCGCCATGTGATTGGCTGATTAGAAATTAAGTGTTAACGAGCAGTTGGACAGGTGTACCTAATAAAGTGGCCGGTGAGTGTATATATACCTGGGTTGGCAGTCCACCTGGATGTGCTTTTGCCCCTTTGTGCTAAACCCCTAGGCAGGGGCATTTCTACCGATGTAGCAGCTGTAAAAGGCGGTCGGGGACAGCAGGAAAAGAAGACTTTATCTAACTTCTAGACCTGAACTTCCTGCATGTGGTTCCAGCTACTAGTCTGCTTTCTTAGTTGTGGCCATCCCCTTCCCCTTTTATGAAGCCATGAAATAATCGCAAGTGCCTGATTATCCCTCTTATACCAGCTCCCTGTCATGGGGGGTGTGGAATTGTGTGAAGGGGGTGTGAGGCCAACAAATCTAAAAGTTTGCATGCTGCAGAATATTTCTAGGCAGGACCTGTCGTAGAAATAAACGCTACAGAGCAGGCTACCACATACACCAAGAGACCGGAACCTCCTGATGTATCGGGCTGCGCAGGAGGGGTTGCGATATTATCGTGCACTGCCATGTAATAAATAGCTTTCAATGCATGTATGTGTATATGCATGTATATACTGTTTGTGTGTGTATATGGTGTGTGTATATACTTTATATGTGTATATACTGTATGTTTGTGTTTACAGTGTGTATTTGCTTTGTGTAAGTATAAGGTGTATATATTGTATGTGTGTAAATATGCTGTTTATTATGCTACAGTTTTATCCATACAGGGGTATTCCAGGAATCATGATAATTTATATACAAGTGGGTACTTAAAATATAAGCTAATGTGTAATTAGTTAAAATTAATTAAAATTTTGATTCCATTAGCAGAAAAATGCAGTTAACATAGACTGTAATGAAGAATTAAAATGCTACTGGCCTTTTAATCAGTCCGTTGATTTCCTCCACGAGGAGCAGTCACAGGACAGAAGATGGCCGCTGGTCACATGTCCACTTCACATGTCCTGCACCTGGGCAGGTCATGTGATCATCACTAATTTTGGCTATAGTCGGTTGGTTGCAGTGCAACCAGTATGGCCAGTGTTGTAATGTGCAGGGATGGCAGTTACACATAATTACTATGGTAACTGAGCAAGAAAGTCTGTTGCATCATCACAGGGAGCAGAGCACAAGAGGTAGGAGGAGTTACTGAGAAGTAAAGGATCATGGGACTTGTAGTTTCCAGTGTGGGCCATCTTGGTGATAACTCCACCTACTTGTTGTGAATTCACAAAATGTTGTGAATCATAAAACCAAACTATTTAAGCTCCATTTTGTGACTAATGACATTGAGTTTTGTTATTTTCATTTATCTATAGCATCATGGCTTTTTATATCAGACATTTATATTCCCGGAATACCCCTTTAAGGTTACATACACAATATAAAAAGACTTATGCATGTTTTTCTCACTATGAGAATAAACCTTTCCAATTTTAGGTCAAAATTACCAAAATTATTTATATTTGCTAAATGCCAGAATAAAGAGAGAGAGAGAACTTTTAAGGCATTTTTATTACTTTCAGTAGTTATATGTTTACATACATTTCATAAGTATTTGGTACCATTACCCTGAAACACTATGGGGCACATGTATCAAACTTTTGGCTTGCCTTTTTCTTTAAATTTTGCGAACTTTTTTGCGCCTAAAACACCTCCCTTGCGTCTCCTTTCAAAGTTCACCATTGTCTAGTTTTTTTAGTTTTCTTCTTGTTGAGTTATCACCTGAATCCAGACGTGAAAGTTGCAATGTGAAATTAGCTTAGAACTGATTGCAACTTTTGGAGGCTTTTTACAACTTTTGTTTTGAAAAGTTGAAAATTCACTATAGACCAAACGACACATGTGTCAATAAGGAAAAAACGCTAAGATACATCTGACCAGCAGAAAAGCCAAAAAACATACAGACAAAGATAGATTTATGATACATATACCCCTCTGACTTGGGTCAAATGTTTTGGATATCCTTCCATAAGCATCTTACAATAGTTGGTAGAATTTTGAGGCCATTCCTCCTTACAGTACTGGTGTAGCTGAGCCATGTTTGTTGGCCGACTCACTTTGATCTGCATTTTCAGCGTTGTCCATAAATTTTCAATAGGATTGACTTTGTTATCCTCAAGCCACTTTGTGACCGGTTTGGCAGTATGATTCGGGTCATTGATCAATCATATTGGTTTGGTGTGAAAATAAAGCAATGTAAAATGCATCAAGTGTCCCGCCATGTAGTACAAAATAGATACAGCATGCCACCATGTGGTATAAGACAGATACAGCGTACCACAATTTAGTATGAAATGCATACAGCATGCCGCCATGTATTATAAAATGCATACAGCGTACCACTATGTAATATGAAATGCATACAGCATGCCGCTATGTAGTATAAAATGCATACAGCGTACTGCCATGTAGTATAAAATGCATACAGTGTACCGCCATGTAGTATAAAATGCATACAGCGTACCACCATGTAGTATAAAAAGCATACAGCGTACCACTATGTAGTATAAAATGCATACAGCGTACCACCATGTAGTATAAAATGCATACAGTGTACCACTATGTAGTATAAAATGCATACAGCGTGCCACCATGAAGTATAAAATGCACAGTGTACCACCATGTAGTATAAAATGCATACAGCGTACCACCATGTACTATACAATGCATACAGCATGCCACCATGTAGTATAAAATGCATACAGCGTGCCACCATGTAGTATAAAATGCATAGTTTACCACCTATTTACCACTGGCCCAGATGCTCGGTGCCGGTTGGCGGGGGGGGGGGGGGGAGCATGGTGCTGCCCCCTCATCCAGCAGGAGGCGCGCTCAACTCGCCTCATGGCAGGTGCGCCCCTGCCTTGGGTTGATATGCACATTTCAGGCAAGTTCATCTCTGGGACACAGAACCAGTCTCCATCCTAAGCGGTATAATGGCTGAACATTCCCAGCTTGTAGAGTACTTGCGTATAAATGTTTGTACAGATGAAAGAGGCACATTCAGGTATCTTGAAATTGCACCCATGGATCAACCAAACTTGTGCAAGTCCACAGTTTTCTTCCTGATATCTTGGCTAATTTCTTTAGACTTTCCCATTATGTTACACATAAAAGCATTGTGTTTCAGGTTTGCCTTCAAATATATCCAGAGGTATGTCTCTAAATAACTCATATGCCTCCAAATACATGACATCATCATATGGCCTGTAGCAGATTTTAAAGGCATAGTAAATTTAGTATATGGAAATTTTTGACTTATTATTCTGGCATTTGGCAAATAAAATAAAATTTGGTAATCCTAATGGACCTAAAATGGGGAAGGTTTATTCTGACATCATGTCAGACATTGAGAAAAAAACATGCATATGTGTTGTTTTATATAGTTTATGTAAACTTGTGGTTTTAATTGTATGTGTGTGTTTATGATATGTATAGATTGTATATGTGTGCATGGTGTGTTTATGCCGTATATATTGTGTATATTCTGTGTATATTCTTGTGTATAATAGAGGCCACACCCACCCCTGTCCCGCTGGATACATCAAGAGGCTAAGGCCAAAATAAGCCAGGTCCGACCTGGTGTAGTTTTGCAGAAAAACCTGTGCACAACCATTCACAGATTTTTAGAAAGTATGTGTTTCTGCCCCATGCATGACCACTCTGCCAATGGCCACGTTCCGCCTCACCCACATGTGCAGTGCTCAAGAAATTGTGTTTATTTCTGCACTTCTACACCACAAACTGGCAAAAAATGTGCTGAACAAACCTAATCTATAAAAAAGTCTATAAAAAATTAACACTATACTCACCTTTCCGATGCCCCCCGCAGGTCCTCTTCTTGCTTCTGGTGCTCTGGCAAGTGGCTGGATTGTGCCGGCCACATGCGGAGAGTCGAAGATGGAGGACGCAAAGACGGAGCCAGAGCACCCAAAGCAAGAAGAGAACCTGTGGGAGGGGGGGCATCGGAAAGGTGAGTACAGTGTTTTTTTTAGGCTTTGCAACCTGTGGGAGGGGGGGCATCGGAAAGGTGAGTACAGTGTTTTTTTTAGGCTTTGCATACTTGGGGCAGGTTCAGGCCATTGATATACAGGGGGCATTGACTGGGGGGAGCAGGGGCATTCAGGCTATATACTGGGGGGCAGGGGCTGGCAGGCTATATACTGGGCACATGGGCTGGCTGTATACTGGGGGGGCAGGGCAGTGGATGGCTATATACTGGGGATATGGGCTGGCAAGCTATATACTGGGGGCAGGGGCTGGCTATATACTAGGGGAGCAAGGCTGGCAGGCTATACACTGAGGGACAGGGGACGGCTATATAAGGGAGGCATTGGCTGGCTGTATACTGGAGACAGGGGCTGGAAGGCTCTATACTGGGGGGCAGGGGCTGCAGGCCATATACTGGGGAAAGGGGAATGACTAACTATATATTGGGGGAAGGGGGCTGCTCAACTATATACTGGGTGGAGGCTGTGACCAATGCATTTCCCACCCTCGGCTTATAAACAAGTCAATAGGTTTTCCCAGTTTTTGTGGTAAAATTAGGTACCTCGGCTTATACTGGACTCGGCTTATACTTGAGTATATACAGTAATATCCCCCTGAGTGTATGTGTATATGCTGTTTGTAAATGTAATTACTACTACTGTGTGTGTCGGCCACGTGCGGGGACCCAAAGATGGAAGATGCAAAGACAGAGCCAGAGCACCCGAAGCAAGAAGAGGACCTATGGGGGGCATGAGAAAGGTGAGTATAGTGTCCATTCTTTTTTATGGGTTTGGCATACTAGAGGCAGGGGCTGGCCAGCGTTATACAGGGGGGGGGGCATGTACTGGGGGGGGTCAGCGATATACAGGGGGCTGGCGATATACTGGGGGGGGCAAGGGCTGGCTAGCTATATATTGGGGGAGGAAGGGGGCTGCTCAGCTATATACTGGGGGGAGCCTGTGATCAATGCATTTCCCACCCTCGGCTTATACTCGAGTCGGCTGAGTGTATTTGTATATGCTATTTGTAAATGTAATTACTATATGTATGTGTGTGAATGAGTGTATAAATGTTTGTATGAGTGTAGAACTGTATGTGTGTTTATACAAATATATAAACATCTGTTTATACGACTGTATTATTGTGTATGATTGTATAAGCGTGTGTCAGTATATAAATGTGTGTACAGACGGTCCCCTACTTAAGAACACTCGACTTACATACGACCCCTAGTTACAAACGGACCTCTGGATATTGGTATTTTATTGTACTTTAGTCCTACGCTACAATAAACAGCTATAACAGTTATCACAGGTGTCTGTAATGAAGCTTTATTGTTAATATTCAGTCTTATGACAACCCAAAATTTTTTAAACCCAATTGTCACAGAGATCCAAAAAATTCTGTCTGGGATTACAATGATAAAATATACAGTTCCGACTTACATACAAAATCAACTTAAGAACAAACCTACAGAACCTATCTTGTATGTAACCCGGGGACTGCCTGTATTAATATGTATTTATATGTAATCTTTTATGAAAATGGGGCCTCGTGTAGAAATTTGCTAAGGGGCCCACCGTCTCCTAGTTACATCCCTGCCCCTTGGTGCCACTAGTGTTCGCCAATAAATATATGCAGAAGCAGCACATATAATTTGACTTTTTGCAGTTTGCGACTTTTTAGGTGCAGAATCAAGTAGCGTACCAAAGTTAGCTGCCTCAAGGATCAATGCAGTTTGCCGGATTTATCTTTGTAGCCCAGATGTTTGTGCAACAGGCAACTCATCACATGTATCACTTAAGATACAGGGGCTTATTTATAAGGGTCGCCGATTGCGCTTTGTCGGTTCACGGTTTTCGGGATTGTGTCACACACGATCAGATTTTGGCGCAGCTGCACTGGCTTTCATGCGACAGAAATCGGGGAGCGTGCCGTCGCATGATCCAACTGATTTGTCTGAGCGCGGAATTTAACTTTCAATTTTGTCGCAAGACAATGCACTTATATGCACCAGGAAAAAGAAGGTGAACTCCGTCGGACCTTAGCGGGAAAGCGACCGATGCAGGATAACTGGCGCACAATCTTACTGAATCGCGGCACAGTGCATTATCGTCGGACAATGCACTTTGGGTGAACTCCGTCGAACGGGTAAGTTAATGTGCCCCACAAGTCGCCCAACTTCAGGAAACCTGAAAAAGTGGCAGCTGAAAAACTACAATACATGTGCCCCATAATGTTTACTTCTTTATCTCATCAGTAACTCTGATCACAATATATTAATGTTTACAAATACTATGCTTTATAAAAGCACACCTATACATTATTGTATAGTATATACATGTAATTTAATATAAACAATAGTCTTACAATATCTTACTTTTCCATCTGTTAGAGTAAACTTTTTTTAATGCGTGATGTTTCTTTATTTATTATTATTGCTAATATTGTGCATTCCTGCACATATTAGTGCTTTATTATTAAATAATAATATCATTATTATAATATATTAACTCATTTAATAAATATGTCCATTCCTAAAGTCTATAATTGAGAGTAAGCATCTCAATCAGTTTTTATGTAGTTTATGTAGTTTATCTGTCCCTTACGGCTTCTCAACTATTATCATCCCCAACTTCTTTTGCATCAAAAATTGAATGTGTGCCCTGACCCTTCTAACTACCATTGGTTAAGTGATGTTCTGGCGCCCTCTGGTGGGATAAGAATAATCATTATCTTTATGATGTACCTCATTTATTAGGGTGAAGACACACATGGCGTTTTTAGGCCGTTTTTGGGCCGTTTTTGGTTAGTGCGTTTTCAGATCGTTAAAAACGCATGCGTTAAAAAACGCATCCGTTTTTGAAAAACGCATGCGTTTTTTGAAAACGCATGCGTTTTGTCCGTTTTTCATTGCGCAATTTCGGAAAAACGGACAAAAACGCGTGCGTTTCCAAAAAACGCGTGCGTTTTTAAAAAACGGATGCGTTTTTTAACGCATGCGTTTTTAACGATCTGAAAACGCACTTAGTAAAAACGGCCCAAAAACGGCCCAAAAACGCCATGTGTGTCTTCACCCTAGTGTCAGAGGGGATAATGATCTATTAAGCTCTGCTCACCTCTCCATTGTGGCTTACATTAATAACAGAAGTTACAATATTGTTATGGATCTTTCATACTATGGCACCCATGATAGTCAAAAGCACCACTAGGAACAATGAAGTTTCAAGAATTGAGCCACAAATATAAAAGAGAAATAGAATCGGTGCAGAATGTCAGCTGCTTTCTGTTTTATCTTTTACCCTGAGTTTCTTTTTAATCCAATATGTGCTATATAACATGTGCTACACTATATCTGAGTCCCATGTAGTGCCTGACAAGCACAGTTACAATTTTTGATCCAATTCTGCAGAGGTTACAATTTACCCTGTATGCGCCTTTTCTGCTTTCTCTGATTTATGATGATTGTATAATAAATGCTACTTATTGTGTCACTAACCATATCATAAGATTTGGTAGTCAGCATATGGCTTTCTTGTTGTTTGCTGACATTAAACTCAACATGTTGATTACATAATGCCCCAAAATAGATTTGTGAACATGTCATGAACGTGATTTCACACTGTGCTGACATATACAGCAGTGCGATAAAGCTTCCTGTAAATGGATCTGTGATCATGTGGAATGTAAGGACCACTTATTTGTTGAAGATTAGTGAAGTGTGAAGGAAATTTGCTTTGTGTTATGATGGCAGGAGTAAAAGATATAAATTCATAATGGAACCTGATCGATACACGATTAATATACGATTAACCCAAAACTCGGCGTTGAAGTTTTCATATAAAGTGCAACTTCTTTGAGACAAAATTGCTGTAAATATGGACTTTTAATGGTGTTTTGTACTATTATAGAAGATGGACATCATATATTTTATTATGCCTATATCCAGACCTTATAAAAACCATCTAATTAAGTAGACAACAATTGTTGACAAAATATATGTTTTATTAATAGTTAATACACAAATTTTACAGACGTATGATCACCAAGATTAAAACCAGCCCATTAAAATAATCCCTGGTGGACTAAAAAAAGTGCATGGCCATTCCTGTAGTAATAGTATCATAATACAAGTAAATACATAGCCAGAGGGACAATAGATATAATATTACAATCAGGATAATTAGAATAGACAAGTTGAAGAAATGTTACACCGGTCACACAATATAGTGCTAATGAACCTCCAAAATATATAGTTTTGTGTGAACACTATTACCCCTAGTATATCACTGGCTATATACAGTATGGATCCTGGTAGGCAAACGCCTAGTAAACACAAATATATAAATATATAAAGTGCATAGTGCAGAGAAATTCATGTATACCGACCAGGCTGCATCATGCTCAGGAAAAATGGCGATGAACCACAAAAACCCCGACGCGCGTTTTGCCGTCGCTTCCTCAGGGGGTAATGATAGTTATGAGACATGGTGCTTATTTAAACTCAGTAAGGAGAGCCAATTGACCAATCAAAAAACATACTACAATAATGACATCAGCTATGGGTGGACACACATATACAACCTATCAAAAGGCAAACATATACAAACAGGAAGTGAAATGTCTACTTAGCTTATGCAAATGCTAATTCAAGGCAGCTACTCACGCCATGTGCGGCGCCTGGCTCACAACTCTCCAGGTGAGCCGCTCACAAGTTGTATATGTTTGTATATGTTTGCCTTTTGATAGGTTGTATATGTGTGTCCACCCATAGCTGATGTCATTATTGTAGTATGTTTTTTGATTGGTCAATTGGCTCTCCTTACTGAGTTTAAATAAGCACCATGTCTCATAACTATCATTACCCCCTGAGGAAGCGACGGCGAAACGCGCGTCGGGGTTTTTGTGGTTCATCGCCATTTTTCCTGAGCATGATGCAGCCTGGTCGGTATACATGAATTTCTCTGCACTATGCACTTTATATATTTATATATTTGTGTTTACTAGGCGTTTGCCTACCAGGATCCATACTGTATATAGCCAGTGATATACTAGGGGTAATAGTGTTCACACGAAACTATATATTTTGGAGGTTCATTAGCACTATATTGTGTGACCGGTGTAACATTTCTTCAACTTGTCTATTCTAATTATCCTGATTGTAATATTATATCTATTGTCCCTCTGGCTATGTATTTACTTGTATTATGATACTATTACTACAGGAATGGCCATGCACTTTTTTTAGTCCACCAGGGATTATTTTAATGGGCTGGTTTTAATCTTGGTGATCATACGTCTGTAAAATTTGTGTATTAACTATTAATAAAACATATATTTTGTCAA
This sequence comes from Engystomops pustulosus, assembly GCF_040894005.1. NCBI lineage: Eukaryota > Metazoa > Chordata > Amphibia > Anura > Leptodactylidae > Engystomops > Engystomops pustulosus. The sequence goes on from NC_092418.1 coordinate 81,700,140, forward strand.
CAATTGTTGTCTACTTAATTAGATGGTTTTTATAAGGTCTGGATATAGGCATAATATATCTGTTTTGTAGCAGATCTTGTGTTTCTTCAATTTTCCTGGATAGTTGGTATTCATCATATATTTTATTATTGTGTTAAGTGTCTCCTGAGCACCCATGTGCATACATCATATGGAGGGGTCCAAAGATTAAATTTGGGACACACTACATGTTTACAACTGCTACTCTATTTATATGAGACTTACACTATTGGCTGGGATCCAAGCAATTAAATATTTCTCACCTCTTTGTTTTTTTCTTGTTGGTTGATTTATTAGTGATATGTATGTCAGCAGTGAAATATATGTTAGCAGTGTGATGCATGTGCAACACCCCTGCCAATGCAGTTTTGTGAAACATAAAACCTCCCATACATTTAAAAGGAATCATAGAGCCTGATTAACATAGTGAGACCTCCAGCATCTGGAAATGGTAATGCAGCTGCTTAATATCTGCCTGAGAAGGAGTGTTAATTACTGTGTCCAGTCACAGTTGTTCTTATATTGTACAGAGTTGCTGAATGGATGATACACATGGGCTGACCATCCAAAGGTTATATAAACCTAAGGAACAGCACACATCAAAGCACATGGCCTGCGTACTCCAGGTCTGTTGCTGCAGGACCCTGAGCTATACCAGGGCCTGCCTCTAAACTCCAGCCTGAAACTACCTATACTAGTGTGAGCAACTCCTGCCGAAAACCATCCAACCAGCAACCTTGAGCCAGTTGATTGTTCCTGCTGTTGTGGCCATAGCCATGTTCCTGAATAAACTAACTGTAGGTTTAATGGATGACATCCTTTTCCTCCGAGTGATTCCTGCGAAAGGATGATTTCACCAAGGACTCCCCATTTACCAGCACCCAGGGACATCTACATCAGGGTTGCCCCAATATCCTACACCTTCAACCTCTCCCTCCTTTCTTGCATTACCAACTATCGGAGACCTGCCAGGCTGTGGACGAGGCCTATTCATCTGGTGACCGCAGACGAGCGCTAGGCCGCGCTCCACCAGGCATTTGGGTGCCTTAGGGATCGAGCTGCCCCCAAGCCAGAAAAAGGCTAGGTCCCAGTGGGGGATATTGCACATGTCAGCAGTGAGATGCATGGCATCAGTGAGATGTATGTCAGCAGTGAGATGTATGTCAGCAGTGAGATGTATGTCAGCAGTGAGATGCATGTCAGCAGTGAGATGTATGTCAGCAGTGAGATGCATGTCAGCAGTGAGATGCATGTCAGCAGTGATATGGATCTCAGCAGTGTGATGTATGTCAGCAGTGAAGTGTATGTCAGAAGTGAGATATATGTGAGAAGTGAGATGTATGTGAGAAGTGAGATGTATGCCAGCATCGATATGGATGTCAGCAGTGAGATGCATGGCATCAGTGAGATGTTTGTCAGAAAGAAATGCATGTCAGCAGTGAGATGCTGGTCACCATTGAATTGTCAGCAGTGAGATGCATGTCAGCAGTGAGGTGCATGTCAGCTGTGATATTTATGTCAGCAGTGAGATGGATGTCACCAGTGATATGGATGTCAGAAGTGTGATGCCTGTAAGCAGTGAGATGCTTTTTACCAGTGAAATGCATGTCAGCAGTGAAATACTGGTCACCAGTGATATGTCAGCAGTGATATGCATAATCGGCAGTGATGTGTATGGCAGCAGTGAGATGTATGTCACCAGTTAAATGGATGTCAGCAGTGGGATGTGCATGTCAGCAGTGAGATGCTTGTGAGAAGTGGGATGTATGTCAGCAGTGTGATGCTCATGTCATCTGACAAACATCTCACTGCTGACATACATCACACTGCTGACATCCATATCACTGCTGATATCCATATCACTGCTGACATCCATCTCACTGCTGACATGCATCTCACTGCTGACATACACTTCACTGCTGACAAACATCACACTGCTGACATCCATATCACTGCTGACATCCATATCACTGATGACATGCATCTCACTGCTGACATGCATCTCACTGCTGACATACACTTCACTGCTGACATACACTTCCACCAGTCATTCGGGTGCCTTAGGGATCAAGCTGCCCCTTAGCCAGAAAAAGACGGCCCGCCCCCGGATGTTGCTTGGAAGCCGACGCAGCTGCGCCACAATCCAATCGCGTGCAACACAATCCCTTGTTAAATATCTGTCACAGCAGTGCAATCCCTGAAAATGTTGGAAAGTCCGACAAAAAGTGCGTCCGCAGACCCTCAGTAAATAAGCCCCATTGCGTTATTATTTCTACTGCATTTAGAATTTGTCTCCAGCTTCCCAGTAGATTGCACATAATATTGAATGGGGCCAATAGGAAGTACAATTTGTCCTACAAATAGCAAGCCCTCATACAGCTCTGTAAATAGAAAAGTTATAAAAATGTTTGCATTTGTAAGGCATGGAGTAAAAAAACAGAAATCCACCTCTCCCCTGAAGGCTTAATGGGTTAGTATTGTGCTGAGCATTTGCAACATCCCCCACCGGGGCCTAGCCTTTTTCTCGGGGCCTGGAGTCAGCTGGGGCCCGCAGTACCTGAGTGGCTGGCGGTTGCGGCCCAGGCACGCTAGTGTCACGGTGCTTGGTATGGGGGGAACCGGAGGGCTGTCCTACAGCCTGGCAGGTCTCCAGCAGGGTGGTGTTGGCAAGAAATAATGAGGGAGAGGCTGCTATAGCGGATCTCCCTGGGGCAACCCTTTGGTCTCTAGAGGATGAGTCTCTGTGTGGTGGACAGGGTGCCTGTGATGATGGCAGCTGTAGTAGCAGGGACCAGACGGAGGCAGAGGTTGAACAGAAACAACTTACAGTTCTTTATTGGAACCGACAGGAACATCAGCAACGTGCCTTTAACAAGATGGTGGAGTACTGGAGAGGTATTTGGAGGGAGCCACAGGATGTAGATCACCAGCCTGGATGCAATGGCAGGCTGGGAGGTAGCTCTGTCCTGGAAGGATGCTTCAGCTTGATCCTGGATATCTTCAGGTATCACCCTTGAAGGTAGGATGATACCCCTTTCCTCACTAACTAGCTATTAGCTCCACTTCAGGCAGGGGCTAGGCTCTTCCTGCTCTTGGTCTGGTGTGCTAGCTGTACAGACTCCGAAGAGTCTGTACTGGAGAGACTCCAGTCTGCTTCTGAGCTACTGCTCAGCTAACTGCTCTCTAGAATATTCTTGGCCAGGGGTTTTATTATCTCCCCTTGGTCAGGTCGTGGTTGCTCCTCCAATTACCTCTCAGCTCACAGAGACAGGATGTAACACAGATCATTGGATACTAGACTCTTACATCATACACAGATTAACTTCTGCCTTGCCAGGCAGGATTAACCACTGCAATGTCCCCTGTGTGATGTGGTGACATGTTATGGGGCTTATTCGCAAGCACTCCTTCGCCATCGGCGAGGGTGTTGCATACCCCCGGGGCAATTGAAAGAGCCGCCCTCGGCTCGACTACAGATAGTTGGGGGCGCAGAGGTGGATAAGGGCACTTCCGGGAAGTGCAGGCTATGTGAGGTGTAGGGACAAACCGCCCATGGTCCTGGAGACAGGCACCTGGGTTGGTGTCGGACTAAGACAAAAACATGTAAGTGCTTGACAGTTGGTCGCTGACGCCGTTAAACCGAACTGTACAGTAGGAAAGGTGTGGTGTCATGTCCTGTAATCCACTCCTTGCACCAAGGCCTGTATATTTGTTATGTAAACACTTCTTCCCTGGCGGCAATTATATAGTGTGTATATCTGCATTGCGTTAGCATATGCGACACGAGTACCTCCTGACTGACATCCTTACCTATAGTATGAGCGGCATCCAGGTGCTATCTTTGTAACACTCCCGGTCCCCTAAAGACCCGCAGTTTACGGACTACCCCCACGTGCAAACCTCGGTTTGAGGGATAAGGTAGCGGTCAGTGTTTTACACAAAAAGACGGTCCGACACAGCCACACTACAACCTGTAAAGCCTATGAAAGGGTTAATGCAGACTACTGGCATATATGACAGTGTGCAAACATTTTGGTAAATTCTCATTGGCTTAGGAGCCCATTGGGTACACATCTTGAACGTTACAAACGTTACAGAGGTAGGCTACTCAGGGTAGCAGGATAAAATGTCTCTTTACCTAGAAAGGAAAAGGCATAAAAGTGCATGCAGAATGTCCATACCTAGAAGGAAGGCATTAAGTGCAAAATGATAATAAATTACATGGCAACTTTTCCTTGGAGTTGGCAAAAGTCTCACAGAAGGTCTTTAATGACAAAGTCCATCTTCTGGGTACAGCCCTTGATGTGGGGAAAAGTGCAATAAAGATGCAAAGGGTCTCCTCTAGGTGTAGAGGGACAGAGTCCTTTGGTAGAATCTCTGCTGTGGCAGAGGAAGGGGTGCTATCATAGCACATGACAGTAGAAAATCTCTTGACTGAGATAAATAAGGGTGAGAGTCTCAGGACAGTTTCTGGCTCTGTAGGGATAGGGGCAGAAATATACAATATGTACACAGTACCTGAAGAAGGCTACAGCCCTTCAGGGGTTAATCTTGCTGCTCAAGAGCAATGGCTGCAGGCATGGGAGCAGGAACTGCAGCAGGGACATCATCAGCCTGGGTGAAGAAAGCAGTGTTGAGATCTGTCACCTGAAGACATCTGGTGGTAGAAACTGGACCTGCTGACATGGAACACCCAGAAGCTGGAGCTGGAACAGCAGGGAGGTCATCTGCGGCGGCAGGCATCTCAGCAAAGGAAGGAGACAGGCACTTCTCTGGCTGACCTTCTGTAGCTGGGGGCGCTGTGGAGCGCATGATGATGACCGCAGGAGCTGTAACTTCTTCACTGCTGACAGCTGAAGGATTGTTGTTCCTGGACTGACCTGCAGCTCTTGGGGGCGCTGTTGCGCTGGCGGTGGTAACCTCTGTAGCTGGCAGGGCGTTCTCACCGGACAGCCTGGGCCTCTTAGCAGGTGGTCCTGGATACTCCGCAGGGCGATCAGCAGCATTAGATAAGGGGTCAGGCCCCTTTAAGAGAGTCCCTTTTGTAGCCGAGCCTCCTATGGGGAGATGTTGGCCCTCTGCAGGGAGGCCGGACTGTACCCCAGCCGGGGCTAAGGGAGATATAGTGACAGTCACTGTGATATAGGCCCTGGGGGCCATGGTACTCACATCCGCGGTGGTCCTCAGGAGATCCGGAATCGGAGGAGGCAGCCGCTGTGGAGAATCCGCCATTGAAGACTGCATACAGGAGACAGCAGTAAGCGGTGCAGCAGAGGAAGGTGCCCGAGGCTCGTGGGCAAGCCATGCGACACTTGGTTCTTCATCTCGGAAGCTGTGCGGCATGTCAGCAGGACAGGAGACAGCACGTGGAGAAATCCAAGATGGCCGATTAACCTCTCTGATGCTGGATGGCAGCTGCGCTGACTCTGAGGTACCTCGTGGGCTCTCACTGGCGTTGCAGCGCGGGAGAGTTTCGTGCCAGAGGGCGGAGCTTGAGTCTTTCCCACCAGGAGCTGTGGCGGGCTGAATTTTCTGCTGCGCCACAGCGCCCTGAGGCAGGATTCGCGCCATACGCGCAGGGGGCGGAGCTTAGCGATGTCTCTGGGTTTCCCGCCAGTGAAAGTTTTGGCGGGCTGGAATTACTTGCTGCGCCACAGTTTCGTGAGGTAAAATGCTTCAGGCGCGGCAGCGCCGGATGTAGCAGAGCTGACACAGTTCTTGCAAAGATTAACCTCTTGAGTGCTGGAGCGGTGCTCGACAGCGCGTGGCAGCATTAACACAGTTCAATCCAGAAACACACAATCACTTGGGCCTAAACCCGGATGGCAGCAGGGTTAGGCAGCACAGTCTTTTAATAAAGGAAAGTCTTTAATGCCGTAATAAGGCACAGAAGTATCAATCCTGTTCGTGACGCCACTTGCAACATCCCCCACCGGGGCCTAGCCTTTTTCTCGGGGCCTGGAGTCAGCCGGGGCCCGCAGTACCTGAGTGGCTGGCGGTTGCGGCCTAGGCACGCTAGTGTCACGGTGCTTGGTATGGGGGGAACCGGAGGGCTGTCCTACAGCCTGGCAGGTCTCCAGCAGGGTGGTGTTGGCAAGAAATAATGAGGGAGAGGCTGCTATAGTGGATCTCCCTGGGGCAACCTTTTGGTCTCTAGAGGATGAGTCTCTGTGTAGTGGACAGGGTGCCTGTGATGATGGCAGCTGTAGTAGCAGGGACCAGACGGAGGCAGAGGTTGAACAGAAACAACTTACAGTTCTTTATTGGAACCGACAGGAACATCAGCAACGTGCCTTTAACAAGATGGTGGAGTACTGGAGAGGTATTTGGAGGGAGCCACAGGATGTAGATCACCAGCCTGGATGCAATGGCAGGCTGGGAGGTAGCTGTGTCCTGGAAGGATGCTTCAGCTTGATCCTGGATATCTTCAGGTATCACCCTTGAAGGTAGGATGATACCCCTTTCCTCACTACCTAGCTATTAGCTCCACTTCAGACAGGGGCTAGGCTCTTCCTGCTCTTGGTCTGGTGTGCTAGCTGTACAGACTCCGAAGAGTCTGTACTGGAGAGACTCCAGTCTGCTTTTGAGCTACTGCTCAGCTAACTGCTCTCTAGAATATTCTTGGCCAGGGGTTTTATTATCTCCCCTTGGTCAGGTGGTGGTTGCTCCTCCAATTACCTCTCAGCTCACAGAGACAGGATGTAACACAGATCATTGGATACTAGACTCTTACATCATACACAGATTAACTTCTGCCTTGCCAGGCAGGATTAACCACTGCAATGTCCCCTGTGTGATGTGGTGACATGCTATGGGGCTTATTCGCAAGCACTCCTTCGCCATTGCATCGGCGAGGGTGTTGCACATTCTTTTGCTAAAAAGTCAAATGGTAACCTTAAAAACTAGATTTTTGCAGATGGTCATGGGATCCTACAGTCATCACCTGAATTAGACCAGCAGTAACCCATCAATGGAACCCTGGAGGTACACCAGATGGCACCCCAATTTGGAAACCAGTACAATCTATTTCCTAGGGCAGTGATGGCGAACCTTTTAGAGATCGAGTGCCCAAACTAGAACCAAAACATACTTTTAAATGCAAAGTGCCAATATAGCAATTTAAGTGGTAACATGTCGCTACCTGTTTTGTTTAATTGTATCAGCGTCCTGATGACAACAAAACAGTTGCAAGAAAGAGGAGAAATTCAGATTATCATTGTAGCTTCCTTCCAGGGTCCCCTGAACCAGATGAATTGCGGGGCCCAGAGCAGGAGCTACAATAATAACGCAGCCTTGTCTGCATCTCCTTGCTTTAGGATGTGTAGCTTTAAAATAGCCCTGATCTCAGCATGTCCTGGGTGGCCAGGGACTGCAGGAGGAGGTTTTGAGTCCTTTCTGGTGTAATGACCTAGGTGCCCACAGAGAGTGCTCCGAGTGCCACCTCTGGTACCCGTTCCATAGGTTCTCCACCACTGTCCCAGGGGATGATAGGGAGATGCCCATTATCACTTCATTGTCTTCTATGAATGCTTCATAATGATCATGTGACCCCCATCACTGAAACATCATTCCTCATATGTTCACCAAAGTAGCTTACTTTATTGCTGATTTTGGAGGTGACTGAGTGAGCCTTAAAAAAGTATTTTGTCAGTGTTAGGCTCATTCCAACCTTACGTCCCTTCTTTACGTTCCTTCCCTCTGTCGAAAAAGTCAAGAATAAAGGTTTAACAGAGTTTTAACGTATCACTTATAAATTTTATGGACATCAATGTAAATTTTATGTCATCCGTTATGTTCTGTTTAGGCCAGGATCCGTTATCCATGCGTTTTTTGGATGGAAAAAGTGGCGGAGGCTGCAGTACTTTTCCTCCGTTTGAAAAAAGTTAAACATCTGCAAAGAGTTTGTATATTCCCTCCGTGTTTATGTGGGTTTCCTCAGCGTCCCCGGTTTCCTCCCACACTCCAAAACATACTGGTAGGTTGATTGTGAGCCCCATGGGGACAGGGACCGATTTGGAAAGCTCTGTGCAGCACTGCATAATCTGTGTGCACTATATAAAAAAAGAATTATTATCATTAAAAGAACGCACGTATAACGGATCCATAACTAACCATAATGGATGACATAAAATTTACACAGATGTCAATGGGATTTTTAGCTCATACGTTCAATCTCCGTTAAACCTCCATTCTTCTCATTTTAACAGAGGGAAGGAATGATAGTGTGAATTTAGCCTTAGTTGACAACTGGCAGGGCTCTTGTTTAAAGGTTGTTACTGATAACGTTCTTCCTTATGTCCACTAGGTGGCCTCAAAGATCAATTTTAACCTTCTTCATGAAACTCAAGGTCTCTGCTATATACTTACATTATTCTCAGTCTTATGCCAGCTGCAGACAGACATGTGCTGCTTGTGGAAACCGTATGTTGGTCAGATCTCACAGACTACACACATTGCACAGGACTGGATTCCTTGTATCATACAGCAGTATGATGCAAGGACTTCCCGTCTGCCACCCAAACTGCAGAGCCAGTTTGACAGGGAGTCCTTGCATCCTATTTCTGTAATATGTATGTATGTATATATATATATATATATATATATATATATATATATATATATATATATATATAATATATTCTTTTACCTCTTGTGTCTCCCCACTCCTCCTCATAAACTGTAAGCTCTTGCGAGCAGGGACCTCACTCCTCTTGTTCCATACGATTGTTTTGTGCTCTGTCATGTTTTATTTTATTACATTTGTATTTGTCCCCTACGATTTGTAAAGCGCTATGGAATATGATGGCGCTATATAAATAAAGATTATTATTATATAAGGACTCCAGTCTTATGCAATGTGTTCAGTCTGTGGGATCTAACATATGGGTCTGTTTCCATGGACCGAGCACGTTTGTGTGCAGTTAGCTTTATATCTAGATAAGATCTTTGGACATTTAACACATTGGTGCACATTTACTTATCTGTCCTGCGCGAACACCGAAAGTGCATTGTCTGACCGGAATGCACATCTGCCATGATTCACCAAGATTGTGCGCCCGATATCCTGCATGTGTCGCTTCCCCGCTCAAGTCCGCCGGAGTTCACCTTCTTCTTCTTGGTGCATGTAAGTGCATTATCAGGCGACACAAATTGAACCTTAAATTACGCGCTCAGTCCAAGTTTGATCGTCCGACGGCCCGCCCCATGATCTCTGTCGCATGAAAGCCAGCACAGCTGTGCCACAATCTGATTACGTGCGACACAATCCCCAGTTAAATACCTGTCACAGCGGGGCAAATCCAGAACATTTTGAAAATCCCACAAAATGCGATACTCGGACCCTTAGTAAATAAGCCCCATTGTGTTAATATAAATATGAACAATATAATTGATTTCCTTGTTCAAAATTACTTATGTCCAACTAGTGGACATAAGGAAGAATGTTATCTGTAACAACCTTTATACAAGGAGCCCTACCAGCTGACAACTAAGGCTAAATTCACACTACAGTTCCTTGCCTCCATTTAAAAAAAGAGAATAAGGAAGGAAGGAAGGTTTAATGGAGATTGACCTTATAAAAATACTATTGATACCATTCACACTAACGTGGGCCCATCTGTTATGGTCAGTTATGGATCTTTTATCCGTGCGTTTATGAGGAAAAGTATTGCAGCCTCATTTTTACCGTCCAGAAAAATGCATGGATAACGGATCTTTGCCTAACTGAAACATAACGGATGACATAAAATGTATAAGTGATACGTTAAATTAGTTCAAATATGTCTATTAATGAAAGTTTCCAATATAAAGGACTTATTTTTTTAATGGATTTTATTTCAGAACCATATCCATTTGAAACATGTATTGTTTTAAATGAACTGAGAAATGTAGCAGATAAGTTATGCGTACAGTGCCTTGTGAAAGTATTCGTCCCCCTTGAACTTTTCCACCTTTTGCCACACTTAAGGCTTCAAACAAAGATTTAAAATTTTTGGTGAATAATCAACAACAAGTGGGACACGATTGTGAAGTAGAACAAAATTTATAGGATAATTTAAAACTTTGTAAGAAATGATAAGTTGAAAAGTGGGGTGTCCAATATTATTCAGCCCCCTTCAGTTAATACTTTGTAGCGCCAACTTTTGCTGCGATTACAGCTGCAAGTTGCTCAGGTTATGTCTCTATCAGTTTTGCACATCAAGAGACTGAAATCCTTGCCCATTCTCCCTTGGAAAACAGCTGGAGCTCAGAGAGGTTGGATGGAGAGAGTTTGTGAACAGCAGTTTTCAGCTCTTTCCACAGTTTCTCGATTGGATTCAGTTCTGAACTATGACTTGGCCACCTGGATACCTTTATTTGTGAACAATTCTTGTCAGAAGATAAATCTCCATCCCAGTCTCATGTCTTTTGCAGACTCCAACAGGTGTTCTTCCAGAATGGTCCTGTATTTGGCTCCATCCGTCTTCCTATCACTTCTATCCATTTTCCCTGTCCCTGCTGAAGAAAAGCCCAAACTATAATGCTGCCACCACCATGTGTGACATTGGGGATGAGCTGTGCAGCTTTTATACCAAATGTATCGTGTGGCATTGTGGCCAAAAAGTTAAAATTTCCATGTGTTTGGTGTCTCCCAGGTGACTTATGGCAAAATTTAAACAAGACTTTTTATGGACATCTTTGAGAAATGTTTTTCCTCTTTCTACTCTTCCATAAAGGCCAGATTTCTGCAGTGAACGACTGATTGTTGTCCTATGGACAGACTCTCCCACCTCCCTCAGCTGTAGATCTCTGCAGTTCATCCAGATAGATTATGGGCCTCTTGGCTGTGTCTCTGATCAGTCTTCTTCTTGTTTGAGATGAAAGTTTAGAGGGACGGCTGGGTTTTGGGAGATTTGCAATGGTCCGAATCTCCTTCCATTTCAGTATGATTGCTTGCACAGGCTCCTTGGGATGTTTAAAGTTTGTGAATCTGTTTGTATCCAAATACGGCTTTAAACTTCTCCACAACAGTATCACAGACCTGCCTGGTATGTTCCTTCATGGTGCAGAACCATGAGACTATAACAGAGCAGGTGTATTTATACAGAGACTTGATTACACAGGTGGATTATATTTATCATCATCAGTCATTTAGGACAACATTGGATCATTCAGAGATCCTCACTGATCTTCTAGAGTGAGTTTGCTGCACCGAAAGTAAATGGGCCGAATAATATTGCACGCACCACTTTTCAGTTTATTATTTTTTACAGAAGTTTAAAATATCCAATAAATTTTGTTCCACTTAACAATTGTGTCCCATTTGTTGTTAATTCTTCATCAGAAATTACAGTTTTATATCTTTATGTTTAGAAAAGTTCAACGGGGCCGAATACTTTTGCAAGGCACTGTAAGTTCTGATGCAGAGCACACTCAATTTATCAATTAAAGGTTTACTCATGCTGCCTCCATCACCTTAAAGGGGTATTCCCATGAAGACAAGTTTCTTAAATGTACTCAGGATAACAAAATAACACATTCTCGAATTTATTGTTATTAACAAAAATACAGCATTTCACATATATAAGTCCAACCAGTCCTGGTGTACACAATTTCAGTTGCCCCTTGACCTGACCCTGTAACATCTGACTTAGGGCCATCTTGTATTTATGTTTGACGGCCGTGGAGATGAGTTTCTCTCTCTGTGCTCCATGCCTCTAGTTCCGTCCCCTGCAGTGCAGGACAGAGCTCACACTGATACACAGACACTGACATCCTGCCGGCAGGATATCTAGTGGAATAGCAGAGATGTAGGAGAGATGACTGTCATCGTGTGTAATAGGCATCTCATGGCTCTCCTCATCTCTGATCTGTCTTTCTATGTGTCAGATACTTGTGCAATGTTCAGAAGCTAAATGAAAGTGTATATAAACCTGTACCCTGATAATCTAACCACATTGTCAGCACATAGAACTAGATGAATCATGAAGCTTCTGCTTTCTGCCCATTCTCACCCTGGAATATTACACTGACCATCACTGCTGAGCATGAGCATGAACATGAGCATGAGTGCTTGGAGCTAAAACAACAATAAAAATGAGTAAATTGTGAAGTTAAAATTATCTTTATTGTGTTTTCATCACTAGGGGATTGAAAACTGAAAATTTTCTTTCATGGGAAAACCCCTTTAAGGAAGGTTTCCAATGGTTCTGGTTCTTCCAGCCAAACCTGAGAAGGCGCTGATGAAGACATTGCCACATTCCATCTAGTAACCTTTATCTGAGAAAACCAGACTATTGAAGTTCCTCAGTCAAAACCACTTCCACAGAAACAACGACTGATATGATTCCCATATTACAGTGGCTTCCTGGCATCTCTGATTATATAGGGCAGTGAGGGGGTAAATGTCAGGACTGTAGTCCAGGTGTCTAGGACAGGGGATAAAGAGGTAAAAGGGGTAATACAGTCACTGTAAAAAAAAGTCACAAAAAAAAAACCCTCCTGTGTGCCATAAATACACTCACTACCCCTAAAAATACACTGATACAATGAAATTTGTTTGGAATTGGTTGTTTTTACACTTATAAGCTTTTTAGCACTGCAGGCCAGGACCGAGCATCCAATATGGCCACAACGCTCAGCATCGGGGCTTCAAGTCCCATGATACTCCGTTCCCACTGAGCGTTACCAGTTATTCCTGAGGGTGTAAATGTTAGTATACCTGAGGGTGTAAGGCAGTCAGCTGGTGCATTTTAGGCCTTGGTGGAGGTCAGTGGAAGGATCCATAATGTATATTCTGGATCATTTCAAGTGACCCAACGCTAAAGTTGGTACAAGCTAGCATGGGCAAGATGGTGAAGATGAAGCAATTTATTAGCAATAAAGATCATTGCAAAAAAGTTCCAGTGATCAAAATTATTATGCTTATTATTATAACTTGCCTAGGTCTTATTTTCTTCTGTACTTTGATGGCTCTCTTAGTACCATGCTGACAACACTGACCCACCATTATGTCTTTTTTGTAGTCATTGGTAGACTTCTGTGAATAGATCATAGAGATGAAGAATACATAGGGAATTAAACTGTACCTGTGGAACTGCACAGTTCTATCTAATGCTTAGAGCAAGTCATAAGCATTCCACCCCATCATCAAAGATTCAGATATTGATAGTCTACCTACCTATTCTTGTAACCTTTTGCCATGTATTCTTATAACTGTTTACTATGCGGACAGCAGCTGTTCAGTTGAGACCAGATGTTGACAAACAATGACAAACATGTGCGGAAGTCGAGAACTGTTGTAACCTTCATAGCTTGAATTCTTGCACAATCCCTTGGATTATTTAGAATTACAGTACCTGCGTTCGGGGACTTGGGGTGGAGCGCCACCTCAGTGATGAGTCAGTATCTGGAATTTGGAAGGAATGCAACTTCTGACTTTGCTCAGGGCTTTATTGTTTCTTTCATTGAAATATTTTAATAAATCAGCAGACAGCAAAGGAGGAACTAAACATCAAAGAGAGTCATCAAAGAAATGGATAGTGAATCTCTCAGGTGGTCAATGGATCCCTTTATAATAATGCAGTGACCTCTTAATGCTAGGTGGCATGTAGTAATACATAGTATGTAAGCTCCAAAATGTACCTATAATCCACACACACTCTTAAATCTGCCTAAAATTTATAGAAAGATATCTAATGCCTTTGAAACCCAACTGAGAACTCTTTATTTAATGTTTCCAAAGCACCCACAATAATGAAGTAGTAATTGTTTCATCAAAAATCATTAAACCCCTAAATGAAGATTGCCTACATATTACATAGAAAGGGCAGACAAGGATTTTAAAATGTTTCTTAACCGGTTCAGGACCGGGCCCTTTCCTGTTTTTTCATTTCCATTTTTCACTCCCCACCTTTAAAAATCTATAACTCTTTTATTTTTGCACGTAAAGAGCTGTTTGACGGCTGGTTTTATGTGTAACACATTACACTTCATAATGGTGGCATTGAATATTCCTGGCCGTGTACTGGGAAGCAGTTAAAAAAAATCCAAATGCAGTGAAAATGGTGAAAAAACGCATTTGTGCAGTTTTCTTGTGGGCTTGGGTTTTACATATTTCACTATATGCCCCAAAGACATGTCTACTTTATTCTTTGGGTCAGTACGATTACGCGGATATCAAATTTGTATAGGTTTTATAATGTTTTCAGACATTTACAAAAATTAAAACTTCCTGTACAATTTTTTTTTTTATTTTGCCTTCTTCTTGCACTAATAACTTTTTCATACTTTGGCTTATAGAGCTGTGGGTGGTGTCATTTTTTTGCAACTTTTGATGATGTTTTCAATGATATTATTTTTAGGACTTTACAAACTTTTGATCACTTTTTATCGAATTTTTTAGAGAGGAGGTGGTTCTACCATCACCATAGATAGGGGGCATCCCCTACACCTAGAGGAGAGGGGTTCTACCATCACCATAGACAGGGGGCATCCTCTACACCTAAAGGGGAGGAGGATCTACCATCACCATAGACAGGGGACATCCTCTACACCTAGAGGAGAGGCGGTTCTACAATCACCATAGACAGGGGGCATCCTCTACACCAGTGGTTCTCAACTTTTCTAATGCTGTGACCCCACAATACAGTTCCTCATGCTGTGGTGACCCCAAACCATGAAACTCGCAGTAAAAACACAGTAAAATTGCGGCTCTGATGGCTTTAGGCGACCCCCGGTTTTGGTCGTTCGACCCCCGCTGGGGTCCCGACCCACAGGTTGAGAACCACTGCTCTACACCTAGAGGAGAGGAGGTTCTACCATCACCATAGACAGGGGACATCCTCTACACCTAGAGGAGAGGGGTTCTACCATCACCATAGACAGGGGGCATCCTCTACACCTAGAGGAGAGGTGGTTCTACCATCACCATAGACAGGGGGCATCCTCTACACCTAGAGGAGAGGCGGTTCTACCATCACCATAGACAGGGGGACATCCTCTACACCTAGATGAGAGGCGGTTCTACCATCACCATAGACAGGGGGCATCCTCTACACCTAGAGGAGAGGCGGTTCTACCATCATCATAGACAGGGGGCATCCTCTACACCTAGAGGAGAGGCGGTTCTACCATCACCATAGACAGGGGGCATCCTCTACACCTAGAGGAGAGGCAGTTCTACCATCACCATAGACAGGGGGCATCCTCTACACCTAGATGAGAGGCAGTTCTACCATCACCATAGACAGGGGGCATCCTCTACACCTACAGGAGAGACAGTTCTACCATCACCATAGACAGGGATTCTGTAGGAGCAATGAGATCATCTGCAATGGGATGTTGTTATGGCTGATACTTTGTACAAGTTCAAGAGGGGCCTGGATGGCTTTCTTGAGAACAAAAATCACAAATTATGGAAACAAAACTGTTTGTTAATTTGATCCAGGCAGTTATTCTGCCATACTGGAGTTGGGAAGGAATTTCTCCCTAAATGGGGCATTAGACATCAGCCTTGTAGCATTTTTTTGCCTTCCTCTGGATCAAACTTCTTCTGCATCAGCATATGAGTTATAGGTTGGACTTGATAGAACTGTGTCTTTTTCCAACTGTATCTACTATGAAACTATGTGGTGAAGATAGCTCCTGTAACCTACTTCTCAGCTTCCTACATACTTGCTAAATACTTCCTTTCATTATTAGCAGATCTTGGACAAAATTTACTGTAGTATATGCCTCACTCTCATAATCAAATTTACAACATGGGTCCAGTTAGGAGGAGGGAGAGTGAGTCCTGAAAATAAGCCCTCACTATACCAGCCTACTTGACACCTGCCCAAGATGATAGCTTTCCAGGGAAAACCAAAGCTTAGGTCAGCAAGCCAAGTGAAAACAAGACAGTACATCAAAAACTAAATGGTAATCAATGAATGGTCAGAGGTACAAATAATGGTCTTAACCAGATGGCAGCGGAGTACAGAAACAGTAGGCAAGGGTTTGACAGAAAACTAAATCCAGGTCTGGCAGAGTAGGTAGACAAAAATCACTGGCATAGAAGTCTAGCTCCAAGGATAGTCTTATACCTAGAGCCAGCTGAGTGAAATGCTAAAGATTTTAACCCCTGCCTGCCTCTCATAATAAACCTGTAGACAGAGAACTTGGCAATATATACATTTATAAAGTGTAGTGATTATATTTTCACCTGGAAACTAGGATAAAGATGTCCTCTGTCACAATACAGTATTCTAGTACTAAACTCTATGGAAAATTGGAGGCATTGTTACAGATTTTTCATATTTACTCTGAGTTATTTGTACACATGACAAATATGTTCTCAATCCACCATTTATAAGGACTAGAATTATAGGCATCCACATTTTATAGCTCCGCCGGACATGTTGGTCTGTTACAAGTGTAATTACAGTGCTTGCACTTCTTTTGAACACTCTTGGTGTTCCATATGTTTCTATTTTCGTTCACCACCTGTACATTTTAAATATACTGCAAAATCCACAACCCATAATGTTACCGGATAATATGATAACTGTGAATTCATTCCTTGGACTTACTACAAATTCCTGCTTACTGACTGCATCTTTCCCAGAAATGGACAAGCCTGGACATGTATTTTTACGTGCTGGGATACCACAATGAAAAGCTCTCTGTCACAGCAAATTTAAGATCGATGGTGCCCTGAAGATTTTAATCACATCATGGGTTAATGTATAATTAAAGTGAAAGTTTCTTTTATAGGAATTTGGAAGTGGCCTTAGTTGCACTAAAAAATATGCAAATGCTTTAAACTGTTGACCCTTTTTTCTTGCATGAAATAAGCTAAAAAGGAGGAATAGAGTTGGACTAACCTAAATTTTGGGCAATTTTGAGCCATGTCTGACTTTTAAATACTATTAGCAAATCGAATCCATTCTGGTGCCTTCACTGCAACAACCCTGCCTAAAATGTTTGCTAAAATTTTCGAAATTATGCATGAGAATGAGAATAGTTCACTGGCAGAGGATACATTAAGCTGACTCCTAGCGTTTCCTCTACAGTGTATGACACCTTACCAATGACTGATATATGTAATGTTTCAAAAAGGTCAACCTAGGAGTGACCCCGGCTTGGGCTGGCCATATTCCCATTTCCCATGGATGGTGAGAAAGTGAAAATGACTTCACCTCTCTATAAATACCACAACATTAGCATAGAAAATAGCAGGAAAGCAGCTTCACGGTCATGCCGCACAGGGTACACATAAGGTGGAATACATGCCACAACCTTCAGATCTGTGAGGAAGGCAAAGGTTGCACCCCTTTTTTGTTGCTACTTGTTTGTTTGTCTCTGTCTGTCTGTCTGTCTGTCTGTCTATCTATCTAGTGTCTATTATCTACTGCATCTTTCTTTCTATCTATCTTGATAAGGGGCCCCTGAAGTTTAGGGAAGGGGATACATGGTGGCACAATCCCTCAGCAATGTGGTTTTTAACAGTGGCAAAACTAGAAGCTGATGGGCCCCAGTGCAAAGTCTGTGCCAGGCCCCCCACTATAATGTATGGTTTATAGTAATAGTCTTCTTGGGCCCTGGTGCAACCGCAACCTCTGCACCCCCTCAAGTTACGCCCCAATGGTTAATCATCTTATACTTGATTTGGCAATGAAAGGGTAGAATTTATCTCTGAGGTAAAAACTGTGTTACAAACTTTCCTGCATTTTTACTGTTATGAAAATATTGCAGTGAGCTGATTCGCTGCAGGTAAGGCCAGCTGTTTATTGGTGAACAGCTGGGTCAATGGAATTAATGTTTCTAGGTAAAATATTGTCAGCGGCCAGCTGATTGGCCAGTTTTCAAGAGGAAGAGGTGTTCAGCGCCTGCCCAGCCCTTCCTTTCTAATTTATATTTTTCAATTATATTTGTCGCGATTGCTTATTAGTGGGGGTTTAGTCTCCCAGCTCAGGCTGGGGAGACTAAGTATTACAGTAACATGTTTATTATTTTATGATTAATTATTATGTTGTTATTATTCATTACTATTTTTAAATAAAATCAATTAATTATGGATTTTAGAGTTTAAATATTTGTGTTGTGTGAATGGGATTTATGTTACCATGTGTTTATCTATTATCTATCTACTGCCTATTATCTATCTATTTATCTATCTACTGTCTATAAACTATCATCTATCTACTGTATATTATCTATCTATTTATCTATCTACTGTCTATCATCTATCTATCTTCTGTCTATAAACTATCAACTATCTACTGTATATTATCTATCTATCTACTGTCTATCATCTAGCTATCTTCTGTCTATAATCTATCATATATCTACTGTATATTATCTATGTATCATCTATCTATCATCTATCCAATGTCTCCCCCACTAGATCCCCTGATGTTAGCCCTCATCCACAGATCAGTCAAACCAGCTGTCAGTCATCAGGCTACAATTTGATCCTTACAAGTGCCCAGGTGAGAAAAGAGCTGAAAAGACTCAAAGTGGGCAAGGCTACAGGACCAGATGGTATCAGTGCAAGATTAATCAAGACCTGTGGTGATCAGCTTTGTGGTATCATTGCACATATGTTCAACATGAGCCTGGAGTTGGGAAGGGTACCACAACTGTGGAAAACATCTTGTGTGGTACCAGTTCCAAAAACACTTCACCCATCGGACCTCAACAGCTACAGACCGGTGGCATTAACATCCCATTTGATGAAGGTCTTCGAGAGGTTGGTTCTCACACATCTCCGCCCTCTAGTGAGCTGATCTATGGACGCCCTACAGTTTGCTTATCGGCCAGGCATTGGTGTAGATGAGGCCATCATCCACCTTCTACACCGAACTCTTTCTCACTTGGAGTAACCTGGGAACACTGTGAGAATAATGTTCTTTAATTTCTCCAGTGCTTTCAATACCATACAGCCAGGGCTACTAAGGGACAAACTGGATCTGGCTGGAGTGGACCACCATCTCTCTAGTTGGATCCTAGACTACCTCACAAACCGACCTCAATATGTGAGAGCCCAGGACTGTGTGTCGGACACTGTGATGAGTAGTACAGGTGCACCTCAAGGTACAGTTCTGGCTCCCTTCCTCTTCACATTGTACACAGCAGACTTCAGGTACAATTCATGTAGCTGCTACCTCCAGAAGTTCTCTGAGGACTCTGCAATAGTAGGCCTCATTACAGGTGAGAACGACAGGGAGTACAAAGAACTGATACGGAAATTTGTGGACTGGTGCCAGCGAAACCACCTTAGGATTAATGCTGGGAAGTCCAAGGAGATGGTGGTGGACTTTCGTAAGCACAGTCCTCCTTCTCAACCGATGGTTATCCATGGGACAGACATTGAGGCAGTGAAGTCCTATAAGTACTTGGGTGTCCTCCTCAACGATAAACTGGAGTGGGCAGAGAACATAAATGCACTTCACAGGAGGGGTCAGAGTCGGCTACACCTGCTGAGGAGGCTGAGGGTATTCGGAGTGCGGGGGGGCTCTTCTTAAGACCTTCTTCAACTCTGTAGTGGCACCAGCCATCTTCTTTGGCATAGTCTGTTGGGGAAGCAGCATCTCATGAAGTCTATTCTGGAGAATAGCTGCCATCCCTTGCATGAGACTGTGGTGGCATTGGGGAGCACATTCAGTTACCGACTGCTTCACCCCAAGTGTGAGAGGGAGCGTTATCGTAAGTCATTCCTCCCCGCTGCCATCAGGCTGTTCAACAAACAAGGCCCAAACAGAAGTAACCTGCGCCCCCCACCTAACCAGTCCCTGCAAGTCCCATCCACAGACTAAACATCAAACTGCCGATCATTGCTTGTCTCTTTTTTGTCTTTTTATCCCCCTTTTCTTTTTGTTCATTTATCCCTAATATTATTGTTGTCATGGTTTGTACTTCACTCTCTGTACCCTCTCTGCTGCTGTAACGCTGTAAATTTCCCCACTGTGGGACTAATAAAGGATTATCTTATCTTATTATCTTATCCATCTATCTATCTACTGTCTATAATCTATCTATCATCTATCTACTGTCTATGATACATCTATCTACAATGTATCTATCATATATCTGTCTAGCTACTGTCTATCATCTATCTATCCATCTACCATCTAATATTTAATTATTATCTATCTATCATTTATATATCATCTATTCATGCATTTAGTCTAGCAATAATAGTAATGTCCCGCATTACTGTCTCTATGTTTACATACAATTGACATTGCTTTCTTCATGTTTATTACAAAAATAAATTCCATACAAAGCGTTAATTCCTTTTGCGCATGTGAAAGCAGAACTCCTCCGCAGAATGTCACAGTGTTATGTAGTCAAGTATATTTCTGGTTGGTGCGAGGAGCAAGATGATAACACTTCTAGCACAAGGTGGCATCACACCTGGGAAGGAGAAAACTGTTTAATTAAAACTCTGAAGAGATAAATTAGTTTGCTGATAATGTGAAAAAAAGTTTGTGAATACGATTTACATAATTACTTAGAGATTATACAAATCAGGGCTTTACAAAATATTTTTCTGTAAGATTGTTATTTATGACTATTTAAGTGTTTATTTTTGAATTCACTTGTGAACCCCTGGGGGAAGGGCAGGAAAGGGGGTAGTTAAAAAAAAAAGTACTTTCTCTGATCCAAAACCCCATTCCCATGGTTGTGGCCAAATGCAGAAGGCCACTGATGTGTACACAAAACAACAAAGAACTGTGGGAACCGGAAGTTGGAAAAGGGTAAATTAAAAAACCCTTAAGAACATCCCAAAAAGTTGCAAAGTTGAAGTTTTGCATGAAGTAATCTTTTACTAATGTTTTTGTTTTGCAGTTTTGCAATAAGGTATAAATGATTATATGGGCGCAATGTAGATACAATCAAATCTTGGTAGGTGGAGATCTTGAATGTGTAGAACTCCATATATTGCCTCAATAATAACACCATATAGTTCTTATATGCAGAGGACAACAAACAATTTTACTCCTAGAGAGGACATGGCATTTGTGGTTACATGTCTTAGTAGAGGCAAAGCTCTTAGCAGTTTTATATTTAGCAGTGGCACAAACCAGAACACAGTCCTTTATAAATCTAACCTTACTATGTTTTTTGTATCATTGGGATACTCTCTATACTCTCCTCCCACCATTTAGTTCAGGTCAAATGTTGTATTCCCTGGTCAAATGTTGGGTCTTGGTCCCTGCTGGCACTTTGTCACCGTGATGTTAGACGCCTTGTGATGTTGCACCCATTAGCGTAGGGACCCACTAAAAAGAGGTCACCGTTTAGTAGTTAGTGGGCTTATTCAATTTGATCAAAATATAACTTAGAAGTTTGTTTTGTTAATTTACCCCAGTGGCAATAGAGCAATGTATCAGGGGTGTAAGTAGGTGGGGCCGGGCCCCATGGCAATCTTCAGAATGGGACTCCCTACCCCTTCAACAAATATGCATATTAATTTACTCAATTTACATATTTATACACTCTTACACACATTTATATACTTAATATAGTGTACAATGTGCAGCATAATATGTATATAATGGTAACATCCTTTATTCTTTAGTGTGTCAGTTCGGATGCCAGGGCCCCCAGATACTGCAAGCCCCATAGCAGCTGCTATAATCGCTACCCCATTAGTTACGCCCTTGCAATGTATAATGTGTGAATGTGCAGTCCAGATCTTTCTATCTCTAAATGTTGAAACCCAATGCATTGTAGCATACTCTTATGTGAAGATCATGTAACTTGGCCCAGTGACCTACAGCACACATTAACATAATTTTTGCATTACCCTTAAAACATAAAGGAATGCTTCATAGGTGATACGTGCCACATTGGGGTTTACCATTTCATCTGGCAGTCCATCAGTAACATTGGTACAAAAAAATTTAGCACTACCTTAGCATAAGCAAAGTAACAGAGCATGAAATCCCGCTGTAACCTACATACTCCTGCAGTACACATCAGGTTTCAATTCCTACAGATAAGTTGTGTCATTGTTTAGGCCCCTTGCCCACAAGCATTCTTCCTGTGCAAGTCCCATGCGATCTGTCAATGAATTTGTCTTTCACTAAATTCTCACACATAGATGTTTAATGGACCCTTTCACATATCTGTCTTTTTAACACTTTGGGGCTCATTTACTAAGGGTCCAAACGCCGCACTTTCGCCGGGTTTCCCGAATATTTCTGTTTTGCGCCGAATTGCCCCGGGATTTTGGCCCTCGCGATCGGATTGTGGCGCATCGCCGCCGGCTTTCACGCGACAGAAATCGGGGGGTGTGACCGCCAGACCCGGACAGATTCGGAAAAAACGCCGAATTTAAAAAAAGATTTGTTTTGCAAGATCAAGCACTTACATGCACCAGGAGGAAGCAGGTGCACTCCGACAGACCTCGGCGCAGCAGCGACACCTGCTGGATATCGGGCGCACGACCTTACTGAATCCCGGCAGACCCGAATCCTTGTCGGACAACGTGTCGCGGGATCGCGACTGGACCGGGTAAGTAAATGTGCTCCTGTGAGTCTCTGTTTGAATGCGATGAGTCAAAAGTAGAGCATGTCCTACTTTTAAAACAAAAGTTTATGGGTACATGAAAAAAAACCTGACAGCTCTAGGATCATCTTAGTATGGTCAGTTTTTTTTGCGCACGTTTCCAGGAAGTAGCAGAGGGCAGAGATAATCCGACACAAGTGAAAGATGATTTTGTGCTACAAAAAAAAACACATTGTTGCACACCACTCAGACTAGACTCTGAATGGACTATAAAAAAAACTCTGAACATAGACCAAACACTAACCAAAATCTGATCAAACTCGTACAATTTTCAACACGGTCGTGGGCAGGAGGCCTAAGTCCCTACTACAGGCTGTGCAGCAGAGGCTCCACACTGTACACAGAGACTAATCCGGCTTCTTAGCCTCATTCCACTGCATTATAACAGAACACCGCTCAATCCAGGCTTTCATATCTTGTGCAACAACAAAAGATGTTAATTAAAAAAAAAAAAACCTGTTTCTGTAAACTCTGCCCAATTGCAAAGGTCTTTTTTAATATCTGGATACTCTATAAAGTGCATCCTTCTGTTTTTCATTGACACATTACTCAAGGAAAGCAGATGTGACAAGTATGATTGGGCAAACAACAGTCTCATCTGCAAATCTATTCACTTCCAATCCCGCTCATCTCACCTGCATGTTATACTTCAGCATTTCCAATCCTCCTTGCCCCTTCTTTCCAAACTCAGCAAAATCTTTAATTGTACCATCCAATTACTGTGCTGAGCTTTGCTGAGAGAGGGGGAAAGTGGGGGCTAAGTATTCAGATGCAGACAACATAGAGAGCGCATTCAAGGAGCAGAGACTTGTATGCCTTTGCATCCCCCCTCTTGTCTATTCCCTTTTCTCAGCAGTACACATTAACTGGACCAATGGTCCTATTGTAGATGTGGCAGCCAGCGGGAAGGCAGCCAATCAGCTTTTTGATACCCAAACTTACTTTATTATTGCTAATTGGTCTAGGTCATGTGTATATATTTACTATTGTCAGCCGGTAGGATTTCTAACATTAAATGGGTTGTCTGTGTTCTACAATGAAAACAAAACATATGCAACATCCCCCACCGGGGCCTAGCCTTTTTTTTGGGCCTGGAGACAGCCAGGGCTCAGAATACTGGAGTGACTGGCTAGTGCCGCCTTGGGTACGCTGATGTCATGGTGCTTGGTTTGTGGACCGGAGGGCTGACCTACAGCCTGGCAGGTCTCCAGCAGGGGGTGTGTGCAAGAAATGAGAAGGAAGAGACATATAATGGGGCAACCCCTGAGTGTCTGTAGGATGAGCCCCTGGATGATGGATGGGGAGCCCGTGGTGGTAAATAGCCGTATCCAGGGACCAGACTGAGGCAACATTGTGCAAATCAACTGACAGTTCTTGATTTAACCTCAAACAGCAGGCAACGTCCAAACACGATTTACATCGGCATTCTGGTAACTAAAGTAGTCTTGACGAGTGGTCCTCAGGAATAGTGCACCAGACTGATAGTAGATGCAGGCTGAGATAGTTGAGGTGTCCAAATTGTGGAAGCTGCAGCTCTGGATTAGAGTCTCCTGACTCAGTTCCTGGGTTCAGTATCTACGGCAGCACTGAAGGTGTGCTGCACACACTGGGGCTCATTTACTAAGGGCTCCAAAGTGTGTCGCAAAATCAAGCACTCACATGCACCAGGAAGAAGCAGGTGAACCTTGGCGCAGCAGTGACAACTGCAAGAAGTTGGACACACTAGCTTGCTGAATCGCGACAGGACCGGGTAAGTAAATGATCCCCACTGTCTTCTCTCTTCACTTTAATTCTGCAGTGTGGACTGACTGACCAGGACCAAAGACAGACCATGTGCTCTCAATGAACAGGGTTTATTTATACTTCCCCTGGTCAGGTGGTAGCACCTCTCCAATCACATTCCAGCTAACAATACAGCCACATAATTTCATAATTACTTACACCAATTTAACTGTTGCCTTTCCTGGCAGAATCTACTGTAATTTACATTAAGTTCTCCTAGCATTATCTTCTGGTTGAGTTGTGCAGGCTCACCAGAAAGATCCTGACATGGAGAGGGTGCTATTCGCAACTACCCCCTTGCCTATAAGTTGGCAGGGGTGCTGCACATATAAAATGCAAAAAAAAAGCATTGCTTCCCTTTCCTTTCCATCAGGGATCCAGCAAGGGCTCTTCATCAGTCTCCCCCACTGTGTTTACATGCAGGAGAGAATGGGACCTATCAGGGGCCACAGTGGCCATGTGTGATATTACTGGTGTTGGGAGTCATGTTAGTGAAGAGGTCGGCCTGGGGTCCAGGAGCCTTGGGGGACCCATATGGTGTCTTCCAAGTATGAACATAACTTTTATTTGCATTGGGGCCCAACAGTTTTAAGGCAAAAGCACACAAAGGTGAAGCATGAACTGTAATTTGACCACATTTCACTAAACACTGTTCTGGGGGAAGGAGTCCAAACATCACAGTAATACATGACGTGAGATCTGCGAGACCACCGCACCATACTGTGCTTTCTGTTACTTCATATATAACATCATATATAACTATGGTTATAAACAACATGGTCTGTGTTTCACGGATCAAGCACATTCGTGCGCTTTTGACTACTGCAGCTAATTCGTAGTCACATTCAGTGACCTCAGGGTAAGAATAGACAGTACAGTCATGATACAATTAGCTAATTTTGCTTATGACTCATGACAAACTTATTATTTTGTGACTGTTTCATGCGGCTGCATGATCACGACCCGACCATATATTCTTACCCTGAGGTTAAAATTCTGGATGGGGCTACAAATTAGCTGCAGTGGTCAAATGCAATATGCATGCCAACACAGACAAAGAGGGCCGAGGAAGAGGTTGAAGTGCTTGATCCCATAGGAATGGACAGGAAAGTAACTTTGTTTATTTGTTTCAGAGGGTTAGCAGGAAGCTTAAAGGAAACCTGTTACCAGAAGGCAGAATTTCACTGGTGACAGGTCCCAATAGGCACTGCAGAGTACATTACATAGCAGTTCGAATGGCATCTGTGCTCCCCTCCTCTCGTGTAATATCCCCAGAATATAATTACCTGGCTGAAAGTACCAAAAAGAAAGAGCTGCAAAATTATCAATAAAATATATATTTTTTACATATACTTTTTAAGGTTCTCCACAGATTTATACACATATATATCCCACAAACGGGAAAATCAAATACATGGGGGGAACAAGTAGCCCCAGATAGATAAAGGGGCATCCACAGAGTACATATAGCCCCCCTTCCGTAGAGTCAAATTATGCCCAGAATTTATTTTAAAAAAGTAAGTGGTCCAACAATAAGACCAATAGGGTAAAGTGTGCAATGAAACAAATAATGAAATGAACCGGAGGTACTCTGTGGATGCCCCTTTTTCCATCTGGGGCTACATTCCACCCATGTATTTGATTTTCCCATATGTGGGATATATATGTGTATAAATCTGTGGAGAACCTTAATAAAGAATATATATTTTTATTGATAATTTTACGACTCTTTTTGGTCCTTTTGGCTTTTGTAGTTTAAGAGTTGAATATGATATACCATAGAATATAGGGGTTGATTTGGTTTCGGTTGTAAGATTACCTGTCCAAGTCCTGTGTGATGAATCTTTTCAAATTGTAACGCTTCCTTGCTCATATGCATAAGTCTGTGATCGGCCCCCGCTGGTAATTATTCAATTATTTCCCCCCACACACACACACACACACACACACACATACACACAAACATCCTCTCTGTTCTCACCCTCCCTCTGTGACGTCGGCCCAACGTACAGGAAACCTGGCGCCTGCGCGTTGAGCCGTACACCCTGGCGCCTGTGCAGGTCGCTGCTTGGCAGCTTTATGCGCCTCATTGAAAAGTGCAGAGAAGGTGTGAAGCGAACTGCGCAGATGGCGGTGTGTATGGCTCACCGCGCAGGCGCCAGGTTTCCTGTGTGAAGAGCTGACGTCACGGAGGGAGTGATGTGAAAAGCGAGGATGTGGGAGGGGAAATAATTGAATAATTACCAGCCGGGGCAGAGCAGAGACTTATGCAAATGAGCAAGGAAGTGTTACGATTTGAAAAGGCGATTTGAAGAGGCATCACCTGGGACTTGGCCAGGACTTGTTGGCAGGGAGCCAGGTAATCTTATTCTGGGGATATTACACGAACGGAGAGGAGCACAGATATCATTCTAACTGCTACCAAGCCCGGGGCCAGCACCCGGCTAACCCGGGCAAGTGCCGGGGCCCCGGGGTATTGGAGGGGCCCACTCGGGCCCCCAGGTCAGCAGGACATCTGCCCCGCTGCCCGGGATGTGTCCTCCGGACACAGATCGCGATGAGTACATGTGCAGTCACTGCTTTCCCCGGCAGGAGCTGCAGAGGCTGAAGGACCTGTGAGGACATCATGGTCACATGACCTGCCGGGGAAAGCAGTGACAACACAGACCTGCATCTGTGAGGTGAGGGGGGAGAGACATAACAGGGGCCAGGGAAGGGGGAGAACATGGGGGGCTGTGTGGGGACATTACTTACTGGGGGGCAGTGTGTATACAGAAGGAGGGGGGGTTGGTGTGTATACAGGAGGAGGGGGGGCTGTGTGTATACAGGGGGAGGAGGGGGACAGCGTGTATACAGGAGGAGGGGGGTCAGTGTGTATACAGGGGTGGGAATCAGTGTGTATACAGAAGGAGGGGGCAGTGTGTATACAGGGGGAGGGGGCAGTGTGTATACAGGAGGGGGGGCAGTGTGTATACAGGGGGCAGTGTGTATACAGGAAGCATTGTGTATACAGGAGGAGGGGGGTCAGTGTGTATACAGGGTTGGGGGGTCAGTGTGTATACAGGGGTGGGGGGCAGTGTGTACACAGGAGGGGGGATGTGTACATGGGGATGAGGGGTCGTGTGTCCACGCGGCGGGGGGGGGGCAGTGTGACTACTGGAGGGCGGCCCATAAAGGGGCCCACTAGAGCTCTGTCGCCCAGGGGCCCACTAAAACCTGGGGCCGGCCCTGACTGCTACATAATGTACTCTGCAGTGCCTATTGGGACCTGTCACCAGTGAAATTCTGCCTTCTGTTGACAGGTTTTTTTCAATAATACCCACCCCAAAAGTATTTGTTGTATGGTGGGACAGATACTCTTTTTAACACACATTACTCTGTCACATGTAGAACTCGCCACAGGCCCTGCATTTTCTGTGCCCTTGAAATACTTGGATTAAATGACTCAGAACATTGAAGTTCAGTAGAAGTGTATTTTTTAGTTTGTTCTTTGTGTACTGTTGCAGGGTTGAGTTCCTGTTAACATTTTTTTCTCACAAAGTTGTGTTTAATCTCATAATAAGGAGGAATATGGTAAACATGTATAGTCATGGGACTCATCTTTTTTGATAAACTAGAACTACAAATCATTAAAAAAAGATAATGTAATAGAAATTATAACCTTAACTACAAATTTATTAGTTGCTGGTGAAAGAACACTTGGTTTTATTTTTTCTTTTTCTGGATTTATGCAGTTAACACCAAATTTCTGAAGTTATGGGGTACCAAAGGGGCTGTAAATATATAAAAGTGAGTGCTTATAGATCTATAACAAAATATATTTTGCAGATGGGTATAGTTAGCCAAATTATCATTCTATATTGTATTCTAGAAGGATATAAAGTTGAACAATATAAATGAAATTACTTTAAGATACATAAAGATTGATTTTCATATTACAGGCACGACTAAGGACATCCGACATAAGGACAACTACTCTGCCCACTGTGATCTCTGTCAATCTGCATATTGATAATTTACTAAACTTTAGCCCTAAGCTGCACTGAAGGTGTCTGCAATGAAGCCTTATTGTTCATCTTTGTTCCCCTTTCACCACAAATTTTTTTTTAAATCTAGTTGACACAGGAAACAAAAAATACTTTGTCTGGAGTAACACTTACTAAACATACCAGTTCCGACTCGGGGTCTACCTGCTGTGAGAAAGTGAGAGGTGTTGTGTGGGACAACACCTAGCTAGGCTCCCATGGCCTAGCTAGCATAGACACCTTTGTAATGTCCGTACTGGGCCTGCTTATTATGGAGTAGGGGTAGGCTGGTAGTGGGAGTCCTACTACATCCGGGCTTCGGTCCTGGGTTTCTGTATAGCCCACAGGTGCGGGTCAGACCTGTTAGAGCCTGATTTAGACTGCAGGCCAGAAGCAGTAGGAGAGCTGGAGGCTGGACCATGTTCACACAGCAAATGTGCCTCCTGAGTTTTTATGAAAATCCAACATTTTTAAAATCCAGTTGTCGCAGAGACCAAAAAAATTATGGCTGCAGTTACAATTCTAAAATATAAAGTTCCGACTTACATACAAATTCAACTTAAGAACAAAACTACAAAACCTATCCTGTATGTAACCTGGGGATTGCCTGTACATAGTCTAGGACCATGGTTCTCGTATACTCATGTGTCACATTATAGTAGGGAAAGCTGGCAGTTTCCATCTTCTTTGAACAAAAGACTCTCTCTGAATCAGATGTTTCAAGCGAGGAGAGGTTCTGATGTTTCCATGGAGATAGAGCTGTGAGATGCTGGGGGATAATGGACTTTTCTTTTATTGACATGTGCAAAATGACCTTATTGAACAATACAAAAAGATTACTGTGTGCAGGGTCCTGAAGAAGAAATGGAAACGTCCCTGTGTCACAGATTTGTTGTACTAGTATCATGTGCTTTTTATTAAATGTTTACACACTACAATAATCACACATCGCTGATTGTAGCTAAAGGACCCAGGAATTCCTATTGGTATAAGTAATCATGTATTAGGTCATCGAAGAGGACTATGAGTGATTATGGTGATCAGTGACACAACCCATGTGTGGCATTAGTCATTACATCTTGAATGGTAGCCGTAATTGAGAAACCTGGTCCTGTCAAGTTCAGATCAGGATGGTTAATACGGGCAGACCACACACACTGGGGGGTGAAATTCCTGGAACAGTTTTTCAAGAGAAATTGATGGATTCGGAGAGTGAAGTATTCACAGGCTCCTAGTCATGTTCAGGTCAGGGTCAGGTTGCTTCCATCAAGGTCATTATACAGAAACTCACAGACACAAAGAAACTTTCCTTTAGAAACCTCATATATATGCATCAGTGATCATTAGTTTCTTCATTAATGTTAAGAAAGTTTAGATATTAGAATGTGTGAACAGGCAGAAAGAGGTCCATAGACACAGAATAAAACTAGTGAAGACAATAAGTGGGTCTGTTGTTGAAACCAATTGGATTGTAGCTCTGCTTCTCAGACTTTGCAACAACTTCTATGAGAGAACATTCAGACAGGCAATGCATAGGCAAGGAGGTGGTTGCAAATAGCGCCCTCTCCATGCAACTCACCCAGAAGTTAATGCTAGGAGAACTTAGTGTAATTGCAGCTGTAGATACTCCCTGGCAAGGCAATAGTTAACTAGTGTATGTAATTATCCAATGATGTTTCTGTTATGCAAGCTAGAAGATGATTGGAGAGTCAGGAGCAAGATTGAGCAGCACAACTTCAGTGCTGCCACAGCCATTAATCCCAGGGACTTCTAGTGCCTCAGGCCTACAGGCACACAGGGCAAGTCTGGATAATTAAGCCCAGAACTGCAGCTTCCACCACTCAGTTCCATCATCACCAGCTCAGCCTCCATTTACTATCAGGCTGCGTGCACCTTTCCTGCACACCGGCTCTCCATGACCTTTCCAGCTTAAGGAATCTGCTGTTACCCGTTCTGACCGTTGCCTGCTGTTCAATAAAGAACTGCTGATTTGCACAACGTTGCCTCCGTCTGATCCATGGATACGGCTGCTTACTACCACGGGCTTCCCCATCCATCACCCAGGGTCTCATCTTACAGACACTCAGGGGTTGCCCCAGGGAGAACCAGTACATCAGCCTCTCCCTCCATATTTCTTGCACAAACCACCTGCTGGAGACCTGCCAGGCTGTAGGCCCGTCCTCCGCTCCCCATACCAAGCACAGTGATATCAGTGTGCCTAGGCCGCACTAGCCAGCCACTCTTGTATTCTAGGTCACGGCTGCCTCCAGGCCCCCAAAAAAGGCTAAACCCGGTGGGGGATGTTGCAGGTGCATTTACTCACCGTCACTTGTTGATGTTTTTCATATTCCGTAAAAATTAAAACACAGCCATGTGAATGGGTAACATTTAAAACAGCTGTCTAATATTATGTATCAATCAACGCATGGACTTTACAGGAACTCTGAAGGTGTTCATTTGTTTCTGGCACCAGCTCATCAGCAGCAGAGTAAGTTCTTGAAGTTGTAAGGTGAGTCCTCCATGCCTGATCAGATTGAGATTTTTGGAATTTGGAGGTCAGATTAACACATTCATTTCTTGGTCATTTTGGCCAAATAGTTTCTGAATTTCTGCAGTGCGGCAGAACAACTTATTCTACTGAAACTTATTCTACTGATATTTCAGGGGTACATAAGGGAAGCTTAGATAAGTGGTACCCATAGTTTCCTTGTAGAAAATTGCCTAGATCAGTGGTGGCTTTCCTATGGCACACACTGGTCCAAAGCATTAACTCTCTCTTCTGTGGGATTAAATCAGACAGCCTGGCGATCACTCCCTATTCACATTAATGAACTTTGGCCCAAATACCCTATCACAGGTTTAACAGTTCTCTTTCCTTGGATTAGTTGTGTAGGTACTATCCATGGATACCAGGAATATCCTTGCAAAACCTGCCATTGTAGAGTTGGTGTTACCTAGTCATGTAGCAGTTACAATTTATCCCCCTGTGAAAGCTCTGAGAGAAGGCATCAACGGCAGGCGTTATAGCAGGCAGGTGTTACTCTCATTCGGTTTATGGTTCAATAATTTTTATTAACATTTTCATAAAAATAACTACATGGGAGACTAATAAGATGGACAAAAGCACCCCATTCCATAGGTGTTATAAATGATATGAAAAAAGGTGATGCAGAAATCAAAATATAGACAATTGGATAGATGGGAAGAGAAAGCAGGAATTACGAACGGAAGGAAGGATAATACATTTTCTAACATCAAGAAGTCACATTTTTCAGTGCTGTACAGTCAATAGTTGATTATAATGCAGGTGATTTGGGCGGTAGCCCCGGGTCTTAACCTTCTAGGGGGCCACCACTCACCAAATTTTATACTGAGAAGGACCTTCAACTATGAAATCCATGTACATCTGTTCCTGCTCTCAATTCACATGTACACAGGAGCCATTTCAGGACCTTTGAAGGTTCTCAATAGGTCCTGAAAACCTATGCTATGTGTAGCATATACACTCACCGGCCACTTTATTAGGTACACCATGCTAGTAACGGGTTGGACCCCCTTTTGCCTTCAGAACTGCCTCAATTCTTCGTGGCATAGATTCAACAAGGTGCTGGAAGCATTCCTCAGAGATTTTGGTCCATATTGACATGATGGCATCACAGTTGCCGCAGATTTGTCGGCTGCACATCCATGATGTGAACTTCCCGTTCCACCACATTCCAAAGATGCTCTATTGGATTGAGATCTGGTGACTGTGGAGGCCATTTGAGTCCAGTGAAATCATTGTCATGTTCAAGAAACCAGTCTGAAATGATTCCAGCTTTA
The DNA here is from genome assembly GCF_040894005.1 of Engystomops pustulosus. Taxonomy (NCBI): domain Eukaryota; kingdom Metazoa; phylum Chordata; class Amphibia; order Anura; family Leptodactylidae; genus Engystomops; species Engystomops pustulosus. The sequence continues at coordinate 81,732,323 of NC_092418.1, forward strand.
TGACATGGCGCATTATCCTGCTGAAAGCAGCCATCAGATGTTGCGTACATTGTGGTCATAAAGGGATGGACATGGTCAGCAACAATACTCAGGTAGGCTGTGGCGTTGCAACGATGCTCAATTGGTACCAAGGGGCCCAAAGAGTGCCAAGAAAATATTCCCCACACCATGACACCACCACCACCAGCCTGAACCGTTGATACAAGGCAGGATGGATCCATGCTTCCATGTTGTTGACGCCAAATTCTGACCCTACCATCCGAATGTCGCAGCAGAAATCGAGACTCATCAGACCAGGCAACGTTTTTCCAATCTTCTACTGTCCAATTTCGATGAGCTTGTGCAAATTGTAGCCTCAGTTTCCTGTTCTTAGCTGAAAGGAGTGGCACCCGGTGTGGTCTTCTGCTGCTGTAGCCCATCTGCCTCAATGTTCGACGTACTGTGCCTACCTTGGTTGTAACGGGTGGCAATTTGAGTCACTGTTGCCTTTCTATCCGCTCGAACCTGTCTGCCCATTCTCCTCTGACCTCTGGCATCAACAAGGCATTTCCGCCAACAGAACTGCCGCTCACTGGATGTTTTTTCTTTTTCGGACCATTCTCTGTAAACCCTAGAGATGGTTGTGCGTGAAAATCCCAGTAGATCAGCAGTTTCTGAAATACTCAGACCAGCCCTTCTGGCACCAACAACCATGCCACGTTCAAAGGCACTCAAATCACCTTTCTTCCCCATACTGATGCTCGGTTTGAACTGCAGGAGATTGTCTTGACCATGTCTACATGCCTAAATGCACTGAGTTGCCGCCATGTGATTGGCTGATTAGAAATTAAGTGTTAACGAGCAGTTGGACAGGTGTACCTAATAAAGTGGCCGGTGAGTATTTATAGTATGCATGAAGTATATATGGTGCTATGTTTATACATGTGTGTTTTGCATATATCATGTATGTGTGCATATGTCTGTGGAGTGTAAATATGGTATATGAGTATTCTGAAGTATTAGGTGCGGGATGGGACCGGCTGCGAGGGTTAAGGTATATGGGTGCCCAGATGCCAAGTTCACACTGAGGCTCATTGAGATCTTGTTACGTCACTGGCTGTGCTGCATGCAGAGTGGGGTCCCCCTACTAGATTTTGCATCGGGGGCCTACACCTCACCTCCCTGCCAATTCCTCTTTATAGCTGTTTATGTACCTTTTAATAATTTTATAAAACAAATGACCCCTCTGTGTTTGTTTCCATTAGTTTGTAACCCTTTAACATAAAAAGCCATGGTTTAAAATAGCGATCCTTTATATTATCTCAGCCATAACAATTCTCTAATTATTATTAACACACGTCTTTTAAACTATATTAAAATCTTGGCAGAACTTCATATATTACAGCAGGGATTCCAACAGGAAAGGGACTTACAAAACGTGTTTATGAGTACAAAATCTTCAAAGACTATAAAGAGATGGCCAGTTGTTTCACTGTTAATGAGGATACCCTCTAGGGGTCTAAGCTCCTGCATAGGATATCTGGAATTTATGATAAGGGCAGCAAAATAACTTCTACCATACCAATATACAGCTCATTTAACCCAGAAAGAAAGTCTTCTCATTAGACACTTAAAAGATACTTTTACTCATAGTAGTAACTTTTACTATAGAGTAAAAAAATATATAGTACAAAAAGTAATTACTCAGGAGGGCGACAGTATGCACATGCACAGTGCAGGTCTGCTGGGCACTTACAGGTGTACCGCACATGCACAGGATTTTAAAACTTAAATGTATCTAAGAGCTTTTCCGTCTCCTTGACTGGGTCCATAAAAGAAATCAGGAAAACTAAAATGTTTTTACAGCACACCAGCAACATAGAATACAACACACTAAGAACATTGAGGCGCCTTTACTATCTTCTATCACAGTGGTGGCGAACCTATGGCACGGGTGCCAGAGGCGGCACTCTGAGCCCTTTCTGTGGGCACCCGGGCCATCATCACAGCACACCTGACAGGACTCAAAGAATCTTAAAGTGATATTTACTTCGCTACTTGGGACTGTAGGAAGAGGGAGAATGAGTAGAGTGGGCCAAATTATCTTTGGAGGACCTCCTAGAAAGAAGCTAGAATAATGCAAATTTTCCATCTTTCTACTGTGTTGGTGTCCTCAGGAGGCCAATATGATTGAAAGTTGTTGAAAAACAGGGAGCAATAGGTTACTTTAATTTTTGGTGGCACCCCGCGGTAAATAAGGGGCGGTTTGGATTGCAGTTTGGGCACTCGGCCGCTAAAAGGTTTGCCATCACTGTTCTATCAGGTACTGTTTGGGGTTGAGTAACCACATTTGAGGTGACAGGTTCCCTTTAACCCTGCTGAAATCCAGACACTATCAGCAGGTGCAGCTGACATTACTCTAGTGTTTGGTCAGCACCTTAAGAGTTGTAAAGTAAAGGATTTGCTAAGTCAATATTTTGCAACATTGTGTACACAAGTATTTGAGTAAAGTGTTACAATGGCTGATCTATCATACAGTGATTTTAAGGCTACATTCACACGAACGTATGGGGGACGTATATACGGCCGACGTATATACGGCCGATATACGTCCCCCATACACTCCTATGGGCGCACGGCACCCTACGGGAGTGGTACGGTGCAGCACACGTGCGGCACTGTACCGTTCCGTACCCGGGAAAAAGATAGGACCTGTCCTATCTTTTCCCGTAATACGGGGCCGTGCGCCATAGGTTGCTATGGAGAGGGGCGGGGGTGAGCTGCGCTCACCTCCTCCTCCTCTCCCCGTACACTGCCGTTGCCCGCTACGGTACGGTACGGGCGGGCAACGGCAGTGTGAATATAGCCTTAGGCATGAGCATGGGCAAAATCAGAATATCAACATGTCAGAGAAGATGTTCATCCTTGGCACAAATATCTTTGACATGTATAGAGCAGTAGCAGAATAATGAGCATGGGGGCTTAAAGGGGTTGGCCACTAAAACAAAACTTTATCAGGGTAAGTATAAGATCCTAATAGGGTCATACTATATCTTACTTACCCCAGTAAAGTTAGTTTGAAGTTAGGCTCCCTTCATCCGCCAGAAGCCAGCAGGACATGAGATATCACAGGAAGTCCAAAGTCCTGCTGCCAGTAGATCACATGATCCGGAGCTCCACGAACTACAAAGAAACTTTATCAGGATAAGTATGATATTGGTGTCCAACAAAGAAAAGATCAGCCAAAATCTTCTCATCATTGGATAAATTTGGCTGCTGGTCTGCAGTGCTTCTCCATGCACCTGGATTCTTAATCATTAGGCTTGGCTTTGGCATTCAGCTTGTTTGTGGTATCACAATGTAATGGTGAACTGCAACACTATGGGCCACATTTATCAAAAACAGTGCACGTAGGAATTATGGTGCACGTTCTTAATGAATGCCCCCTGCACTTCTCTGGCAGAATGCATCTTTTTTTTATGCTCTTTGTTTGACAGAATTGTGGCGCACGGTCCGACTAAGCAGTAACTCACCCCTTTGGGTGCACATTTTTTCTGTCTTGTTGGACAGTGGAGCCACGACACAAAACTGACGCAAACTCTTTATAAACACACGTGCAAGCAGTTTGCACATTCTTTCTTGTACAAAGTAAGAGAGAAAACTGGTGCAAACGCGTTAATAAATGTGGGTCCATTACTTATATAGTGCATGGTATTGGTGTCCTTATTAGGGCCTTATATTTATTCTGGTAAAGTTTTGTTTTTAGTGCCCAACCCTTTTAAGGTTGTCAAATAGATTAGACCATTTTCAATTCAATAATGATTTATAGATATAATTGATTTAGAGGCTTCCATACTGTACAGGAAAAAGGCTAGGGCATGTTGGGTTTCAGCTTTCCCAATTGGTTGCCACTAGGAATAAAAGCAGAAGTGCAGAATGAATGGAAAAACCCAGAAACATTAGTTGGCACATGATGGGGCACATTTACTAACAACAGTGTAAACGTTACTATGTGCAGTTTGCCTGTGTAGCGTGCAGAGGGCGCCAGATTCAGGATTTCTGGCACACGTTCATCATGAATCTGGCGCTCCCTGCACTGCCCCGATAGAGTGTACCCTTTTTTTTTGGTGCACCTTTAACATGGGCCGTGTGACACAATTCTGTCGGACTTTTCATGTTAAATCTGCTGCACAGTCCAAAAGGTACAATTCTCTTATTACAGTAGGTGATAACTACTTATATAACATCTCATATGTTCTTAGACTTTACTACCACTCAAGCAAACAATGGCAAAAAAAACCCTCATGTTTGACGTGTGGTTTGTGCTAAGATTGTGGAGCTTTGCTTTACACAAACAGTTCTAGGAAATAGTTTGGCTTTTACATACATTTTTCACATAGCTGTTTAATGAAGTCAAGGTTGTGGAGATACAATATTAACCAAACACCTAATATTAATGCTGCTAATGATATGCAAACTCACATCTGGATAGACTGCTAAGTGGGAAAGGGAATTGCATAAATTCCCAATGACAAATCTTTCACTTCTAGCCAGTGTGATAATAAAGCATAGCTGATAAGATACAGTACTCATTACTTTACTCTCAGTTACTGCATAATTCTTGAGCGGCCACATATAGACTACACCAAGGACTAAAAGAATTCTGATAAGAACCGAGCACCTTAAAACATATCTCAGCATCTTATTATGTAGCACAAGTACTATAGAGCCATAAGGGACTGTACATGAAGCTTTCTGCACACAACTCTATACCTTTGCCAAACAATTACCTTAGTACACATTAGCGCAAATCCTCTATAACCTTAAGCAGTGACTGAAAAAGTGGAGCTTGACTTTAAACCTGAAAATAGGGATTTCATATGTCTGCACAGAGGTATTTACAAATACAATGGGCCTTATTTACTAAGAGTCGCACTGCTCACTCTGACTGTTCGCCGTTTTCGGGATTTGCGCAGCTTTGACAGGTATTTAACAGGGGTGCGGGATTGTGTCGGACGTGATCGGATTGTAGCGCAGCTGCGCTTGCTTTCATGCAACAGAAATCGGGGGCGCGCTGTCCGACAATTCTGACTGATTCGGACTAAGCGCAGGATTTAAGATTCAGATTGTGCAAGACAATGGGGCAGATTTACTTACCCGGTCCATTTGCGATCCAGCGGCGCGTTCTCTGCGCTGGATTCGGGTCCGGCCGGGATTTATTAATGTAGTTCCTCCGACGTCCACCAGGTGGCGCTGCTGCACTGAAAAGCATCGGAACGCACTGGAGTTCACCGGCTCGGGCTGAGTGAAGGTAAGTGCAAGCTCCGCGACAGATTTTTTGTTTTAAATGCGGCGGCTTTTCCGAATCCGTCAGGTTTTCGTTCGGCCACGCCCCCCGATTTCCGTCGCGTGCATGCCAGCGCCGATGCGCCACAATCCGATCGCGTGCGCCAAAAATCCCGGGGCAATTCAGGGAGAATCAGCGCAAATTGGAAATATTCGGGTAACACGTCGGGAAAACGCGAATCGGGCCCTTAGTAAATGACCCCCAATGTACTTACATACACCAGGAAGAAGAAGGTGGACAGACCTGAGTGGGGAAGGGACACATGCAGGATGTTGGGCGCACAATCTTAGTGAATCGCGGCACAGTGCATGATCGTCGGACAATGCACTTTCTGTGAACTTCAAGGAACGGGTCAGTAAATGTGCACCAATCTCTCAAACATAGAGGGGCACATTTAATAAGGGTCCGTCCACGCCCCGTTTTTTTTGCACACGCGGCCGGATTGTGGCGCATCAGCACCAGCTTGCATGCGACACAAATCTGGGGGCGTGGACGTAGGACAACCCGACTGTTTCAGACAAACCGCGGAATTTAAAAACCAAATTGTGTCACAAGATCAGCACTTACGTATACCGGGAAGAAGATGGTGAACACCGGCGGACCTCATCGGGGAAGCAACAAATGCAGGAGATTGGACACACAATCTTAGTAAATCGTGGCAGCTCCGAATCCTTGTCAGACATTCCAGATCAACGGCGTCAACGGGGCGGGCAAGTAAATGTGCCCCAGAGAATACATGCAGAGGAAATAAAAGAAAGCAAAACAAAAAAGTGATAATGTTAATTTACTTTTTTATCTGAAAGTTTACTGGCAATCCCATAGATTGTAAGATCTTGTGCATAGGACCCACTCTCCTGTTGTTTCATATTACAAAGTTATTACTCTCCAATGTCCAATTTTGTTCGTTTATGTACCCCAAGACCTTTAAAGGCTGCAAAATATGTTGGCACTATATAAAGATTTATTATTATTATTGATAATAATTTATTATAACTTCAGACCAAGGATAATATTTGCTTTGTACAAATAACAGGTCATAATATCACATGTTCAGGGATCTTATAATAACTATTTTTTCTACACAAAAGGAAATTAAAGACAAAATGGTTGAAAAGATCTGGATTATCTGCAGTGGATTATACAGGCTGCACGAGAGACAGAGGCCATTTTTAGAAACTCTGCTGCTGTTAATCTGAAACACCATAGAGCAAAAACCAGATTAGTCCTCAACAAACAGGTCATGCAAAGTTTTAATCTTTCGCTTTGCTGCACAATACAGACTTTCAATTAGGAAAATGGTAGCGCAATGTGGCTTTATCCGGAGAGTATTAACCCATTAATAACCACTTTAAAAAAAAACTGTTGCCACGTTTTCACAAATACAGCTAGTCACAGGTTACTATAGAGCCCTATTAACTAACTGAGAGCCTTTTTTTTAGCAAAAAATTGTTGCATCCACATAAATCAACTTTATCTATATTCCCTTGCCTCTTTTTAGCATGTTATGTGGCCAGGGTGACATCATCACAGGTCCTCTAGCCTCCTAACATTAGCATACTATATTCTATGCATATATCTAATGACGTGAAATGACAGCAGCCGCATAGACTTCTACTTCCCTACCCTCCATGGAGACTGCTGTGATTTCATGTGATCAGATACATACATGAGGTAGACGTTGCTGTTGTATACGGACCTTAGATGATGTTATCCTGGTCAAATGACTTTTAAGTGCCCAATGATGTAAAAGAGCTCTCTTTCTCAATGTCCCACACATCAGAATATGATAGCACTTAAACCTGTCAATCAGTGACAAGGAGGCAGGGCAAAGTGAGTAAATTTTAATAAACATGACTCAATTAATGTGAATGACAGTGGTGGTCAGGAGATTTGCATATAAGTTTACAAATTAATTTTTGAATCATTGCAGCCATTGCAGCCATTTAGGGATAAGGGCAATGCTTTTTAAATACAATTTTTAAAGAAGTCTTTATTTTGGGTGGGTTAATCCGCATGACAGGATCTCTTCTCACATCAATCTCACGGACTAATTCACCTTTAGGCAATTTGTGCTTATTTTTATATTGTAAGCTGTTTATAAATATGGGATTATTGTGACCTCCGCCTTGAAGAGAGAAACTGATGTGGGTGATGAGAAGCCATGTACAGCAATAGGGGATATGTTAATGATGTGTAAGCATTGAAGAAAACATGTAAGAATGCTCTTTTGTCATAACAGAAGTCTTATGTCACCACAAATGTCTTTATGCTTTCTTCTGGTATGCAGACGTCTATGCCTTACAAGCAAGAAAACAAGTTATTAACCTAAGCTACATGGGCTATTAGTGCAGTTTTATAATATTCTAACTTCAGGCAACATGAAACTGCAACAGGTTGAAATACTGCGGCACTCCAGAAAAAGTACTATATATTACTCCTTACATAATGGGGCACATTTCCTAAGGCTCTGAACGCTGCATTTTCGTCGGGTTTCACGTTTTTTTCCCCGTTTTGCACTGAATTGCCCCGGGTTTTTGCCGCACGTGATCGGATTGTGTCGCATCGGTTCCGGCTTGCATGCGACACAAATCAGGGGGCGTGGACGTCGGACAACTCGACTGATTCAGACAAACTGCGGAATTTATAAAGCAAATTGTGTCGCAAGATCAGTACTTTCATGCATCGGGAAGAAGAAGGTGAACTGTATAGCTACACTCAGCTGACTATTTATGTCCTAATTTTTCTGCCACAATCCCAATAGGACATGACTTGCCAATGCATGGTTCACCCAGGGTTGGGGGAGTTTTATCTTAGATGGGGGGTTTTTAGCAGTTCACACAACCAGTCCCCTGTTTCTTTTTTCCTTTTAATAGATGGACAGTTCAGGTGTGCTGCATGCATATCCCATGTGGATAAACCCTAAGACAAAGTTTAAACATGAATCTGAAAGCATCCTCTTTAAGAAACCCCCTTCTTTTTACACGGGCATTGCGGATAATTTTACTTGTAAACAGGTTATGAGCCTGATGAACTTGACATCACAGGTTTCGGAAGCAGGAGCGTCCCACTCAATGTAGACAAATGGAAAAAACAAAGTCATGCTGCCGGTCAGAGACAGACAGAGAGTGTGAGAGACAGACAGTCGCTGGAATGACAGTGTCAGAGACAGACAGTCACTGGAATGAGAGTGTCAGAGACAGACAGGTGCTGGAATGAGAGTGTCAGAGACAGACAGTCGCTGGAATGAGAGTGTCAGAGACTGACAGTAGCTGGAATAAGAGTGTCAGAGACAGATATTCGCTAGAATAAGAGTGTCAGAGAAAGTCACTGGAAGAGAATGTCAAAAAAGTTTCTATTTTGTTGTAGCTGAGAGCAGTTACTTACTATCCCCAGCAATGATGGGAGCTACAGCTAGTATATATATATATATATATATATATATATTATTGCAAGGTAATAGTTATTCCAAGTAAAAGGGATTTAAACATGTAAAATCAGCTATTCAAAGGTCTTCTGCTATAGCGTGCATGGGTTTTGTGGTCTCTATGTTCCTATTTTCAGTTCCAGTTCCCTATCTAACCTATATAAAAATATAAAATTAAACTGCTTATGACTCTATATGTGAATATAATCTTCTCAGTAAACCTTTATTTTATCAGAGTCAGGTTTCTTTAGCCACACTGCTTGTCCTATCTAAAGCTAACTGTGGCAATGTGCTCATAATAGTGTGTTTTCCCAAGGGAAAATATCTCACATGTGAGATGACCTCACTTCAGAGGAGACAGCCCAGCCCAGAATCCCATGCCTGTAGCCGAGTAGTGTTGTTGTCTTGGCTATTGTTTGTGTTTCTCATCACTGTTCCTTTCACTAGTAGCCGCGAAGATCTCGTGTCATCGGAAAAAATGAAATTGTGTCTTTCTGTGTAAATGAACTTACAGCCAAGCACAGAAGACAATCCATTTCCTCGAAGGTGCATAGAGTTCTACAAATAATTGCACAGAATTGACACATAGGGGCACAGTTACTAAGGGTCCGGCGAGTTTCCCGAATTTTTCTGATTTGCGCCGAATTGCCCCGGGATTTTGGCGCAAGCAAACGGATTGTGGCGCATCAGCTCCGGCTTTCATGCAACAGAAATGAAGGGGGGGGGGTGGCCGTCGGAAAACCCGACGGATTTGGAAAAAACGCGGAATTAAAAAAAAAAATTGTTCCCAAATCAGAGTCAAAGAACGCGCCGCTGGATTGCGACTAGACTGGGTAAGTAAATCTGCCCCATATAGTCACACACACCATTCTAATAGTAATATCATGGCCTCTGTAAGAGCTTTCATTTCAATGCTGACTGCATGCAATATGGTCTCACTGCCGACATGCTATAATGGAACTTTTGAAAATTGAACTTTTAATACAGGTTTGCAGCTCCTGCTAGTGATTTTAGCAGCTCTTTCAGTCAGAAGAGCTGTCCGCTGTCTGAATTGAAGTTTTTCACAGCCCCTTCCATCCAATCAAATCCAATCAAAATACTAATGCAGCACCTACTGTGCAGCACCGTGCAATAATAATAATAATAATAATTCTTTATTTATATAGCGCACACAGATTACGCAGCGCTGCACAGGCATGTCAAATTGGTCAAGGAGCTGAAAGCTCTTCAGGCTGATAGACCCACACATTGCAAGATCTGTAGAGCTGGATTGTAACTTCACTCTTCACTACTAATAACATACAGAAAGCTATGGTTACACAGCTCTCCAGGGCTGCTAACTAACACTGTCTGCAGCATTGTAGGGTCATCACTGTAACACATTCCCTTTAACAAGTTTGCTACTGACAGGAAGACCTAAAACATTTGTATTAAAGGGGTTTTTCCATGAACAAAAGTTAGGCCCTATCCACTGAGACCCCCACAGATCACGAAAACGAGAGGTCCAATGGGATCCCACATACCTCCATCGGACTCCTCGTCCCTCCGTCAGACTAATGGAGAAGACGGCCGCGGAAGACCGTTCTGCTCCTAATCTCTATGGAGCTGACGGAAATTGCCCTTGTTTTCTTGATCTGTGGGGTGCTCATCACTGAGACCTCCACTAATCAGCATGATAGGCCCTATCCTGTGAACTTTTGTTCGTGGCAAAACCTCTTTACGGACCATTTTGTAAGGCTGTGATCTTCAACTTGCGGCTCTTCAATTGTTGTAAAAGCATGCCCTGGAAGTTACATTGTATTGTAGTAGCTGGAGAGCCACAGACCAACAAGTCCCTCGGACAGCTTGCTTTGCAACCTTGACAACAGTAACTGTATCCGTGCCAAAAAATCTGTGCCAAAAAAAGGTCCACACCTAACCCTTTTTCCTCTCCTTTTCCAAATTCTGTTTTTATACCTTATCAACCAGTGTTACAACATTGTAATATCCAGGAAATAACTGGCTAACACTGCTTGTTACAGTCCAGATAAGCTTGTGGGGGATTAGAAATGCTTCAAAAAATAACCCAAAAAGCTACATACATAATTAAATAGGAAAAAAGAAGTTCATCTGAAGACTCGTCATGCAAGGCACAAGATATTTCAGAAGGCTTCAGGAATGTTGGCAGTGCCTCGGATACATCTCCTCTGCCAAAAAGGCAGAAAGTTTCAACATAAAATGTCAAGTAGAACTTGGAAAGTCAGTAATCCTGTAGATTTACAATCATCTTTCCCCTGTACTACCTGCGTATTTATACTTATGTATCTTATGTTTTTACAATGATTAATATGACCGTACAGCATAACCCATACATAGACTATACATTTTCATTTTTTTTTTACCATTAATCACTAGCCTAGGTGGTGATGAGAAGTTTTGTAAAATATTTTATTACAGGAACATTCTTCTTTCTCCACTAATCAGACTCCTCTCCTCCTCCCGCCATTCTCCTGTACTGATCATTCACCATGAATTTATTCTCTTCAGAGAGACAGAGATGAAGAGGGATTATCTGTTTTAGGTTACATACACACTTACATGAAAGTATTTTTTTACGCGGATCCATTTGGAAGATGTAGAAAACGCAGAGCCGGGCCTATCCCTTGTTGTGTTAGAGTCTATGGGATTGTGAACAATATGGACACCATTCAGGTGGCTTAAAAATGGATGACATATGGATGAAGCATCATTTTTTCAGACATACGGCTAAGCAACAGATTTCACAGTGATGTGATAAAGACTTCAAAAACGAATATCGGATCACTTTTTGCAGCCCGAGAACAGCACACATCCATGTGCAGGTAGGCTTACTAAGGAAATTGAGTACTGTTCCCCACACAAATTTGGAAAGAGGAGGAGGAGGTGGAGGGAGCCATTGCACAATGAAAAAGGCATTAATACAGAGCAGTGTTCTAGGCAGTTCTAGGTATTCCAACAATACTGCCCCACAATGCTGTATAATAAACTTCATGCCGCTGTTGCTGATTTATGTGCAAATACACAAAGGCAGGTCCTCCTTTTTGTGTTGTGTCATATGTATAGATTACATGAAAGCAGCTGCTCTCTGCCCACTCTGGGGCTAAATATACCAAAATGTAACCTACACATTGGGGCTCATTTACTAAGGGGCTGAATCGCGGGGTTTCCCTGAATTGCCCCGGGTTTTTGGCGCACACGATTGGATTGTGTCGCATCGGCGCCTGCTTGCATGCAACGGAAATCAGGGCCATGGCCGTCAGAAAAAATATTGTACAGTACATAAAACAACATATACTGGGATTGAACTGGAGTCCGTGGAGGATTCTGTTAAAGAGTTTGTTGGATCCTGAATATATTTTGACCTATGTTAGTTTCCTAGATTCAGTCTACCTATTTGCAGGGCTGAAGACCTTGGCTCATACTACGCCCTCACCCATTTATTACTCTACACCTGCTCTGTTATGTTCTTCTGGTCATGTTTGCTTTTTGCTATACATGACTTAGTTCTGTGTCCTGTGCCTCCAGCTAATATTCTGCATTTCTTTCCTGCTTATAACCTTGCTTTGTTCCTGACATTGTTCCTGTAGATTTTTTCTGGTTTTGTCATCTTGGCTGCTGAATCCAGATTTTGACCCTTGGATGTGCTTCTAACTTTGTTCCTTGGCTGCTCCATGTTACCACAGTATTCTGACCTCTTGTTCTGACTATTGCCCTCATCCACAGAATATTGAATGTTTTGTTAGCAAAGTGAGTATCGTTTAGTGACTATCCCAATGAAAAGTGACAGGATAGAGGCCAGCAGTAAAATCCACCAAAATTTAGACAGCATGGTGGCTTAGTGGTTAGCATTGCAGCCTTGCAGCGCTTGGGACCTGAGTTCAAGTCCCAGGGTGAACATCTGCAAAGAGTTTGTATGCTCTCCAGGTATTCTGGTTTCCACCCACACTCCAAACATACAGGTAGGTTGATTAGATTGTGAGCCCCATTGGGGACAGGGGCCAATTTGGCAAGCTCTTTGCAGCGCTGCGTAATCTGTGTGCACTATATAAAATTATTATAATTTTATAAATTATTATTATAACATTGAAGGCAGGTTGTTCCTGCTATATGCGGCTACAGCTGCTCCTCACTGACTTCTGGGAAAATATGCAGAGTTTTTCAGGATGGGATAAAGAAAACCATGCCTCTTTTAGCTACCTTATAAGGCAGCTCCCTTGACATCAAGCAGGACCTACAAGAGGCGGGATTGATGCAGGATTAAAACCAAACCTGTATATCTATTCCGGAAGGAGCAGAATCCCAACTGTAGACAGCGCTGTATCAACCTGATTGGGTCTCACTCATTTCTGTGAATTTCCCCAAAGAATACATTGTGGCAAATGCAGGCATACAGGGTACATCACTGCTGATCCATTTCTCTACTAGAATCAGTCTGCTGAAGAAATATGACTATAGTATAAAACACTATGAAACACTATAAGTAGATAGGCCATTGCAAGTTCATTTGCTAAGATTGTACATCAATTGACCAACACTTTAATGCACTTTTTCACTTCTACTGCTAAATGTGGCTTAGCCTCACTTGTATTTTTTTAACAGTGGCTCAAAAGCTACAATATGAAGGCAATCTTTTTGTATGACATGTCCTAGCAGCTGCCAGCTCTGATTACTCAGCTGCTTGAGTTTTTGATATAAAGCAGAATATTGCAATTTTAAGATATAAAAGGTGTAATATCAATGTTTAATAGTTGTAGGACCCAAGGCTTCATAGTGGGGGTATATATTATTGACTTTCAGATGGGAAACTGGTGTATTTTTTTTCCTTGCTGCACCTGTTGAACCATAATTACCACAATATTGGCGCTTTTCCAACACTCACAAATTGTTCTTTTTTGGGCAACCAAGTTTGGTCCCACTTTCTTTCATCTTTCATAGTTTTCCTAAACATTTTTGGCGCAATTTTTTGTGCATAAACTTAGAGACACAAAAAGCTGGTCCATTTCACCTTCGTGAATGTGGAGACAGTTCTAACCCTTTTCGATTCTGCACCACTTCATTAACCTTTTGCGTCACAATCTAACATCCCAGTGAAAATTATAGCATGAATTGTGCGCCATAAATAAGGACCCTGCCCCAAAATTGATAAATGCCCCATAGTGTCTATAATTCCAATCAAGCAACTCCTTTCCTTTTAAGTGCTCTGGCTTCCATTCTTACAAAATAGTCAGGCAAGCTGACGATAATATAATATATTCTGGTGACAGCCTTGTCTATTTTTACCTCTTGTGAACAGAAACCAGAAATAAAACAGTGAAGGAACATGAGGTCATTGTATATGGACATCCCCGCTAGCGCTTTGATTTCAGTTTTCATTATAGCAGGAACACTGTGACAAATCACATGTAGCTGTAAATGGCTGAATAATTTCTGTAGATTTACGTACTGTATAAACTATGTGAAAGTGTGAGTTTTTAATGTAACTTACCAAAACAGGTCATGTTGGTTAAAATAGGAAATTGAAAAAATATGCTTCTCCAAGCATATGATTCCGCTGGCACTGTTATAGAGCATGTTACATAAAATTCCAATATACAGTACCTGGACACATGGATCTGTGCCCATACGTTAATGAATTTTTATATCATATGCAAAGGAGGGTCTTGGTGCCCTCCTGATGAACCCCACTCAGACCCTGCCAAAATCATGCACATACATGACAGCTGCTTGAGCATGCACAATGAGCTCTGACCCCTCTGCCAAGCCCTTGTGGTATAGCTGTGAGTGGCACAGAAATCCTGCAACTGAATAAAAGAAAACCTTGCTTCATGTACCGTTCATACATATGCTTACTGCACACGCGTAGACTCCAGACATTTCCGCGCATGTGTAGGTTGTCATTGAATTGGTTTTGATATGCAGAGGGAGGAGGAAAAAGAAGAAAGAGGCAGCAGTGACATGGTATGAGAGTGGTTAATGTATATGTAAAATTTTACACACTTGGGTTACCTTCAGCGGGATAAGTCTGCTGTAGCAGGCTTAAGAAAAAATCCCTGCTCATTTCCCATAAAGGAAAATTAGCAGTGGACACGGGTTTGTGTGTCATAAAAACGAATTGAGAAATTTTGCCTTGGTAACAAAGTGTGATAACCAACATAAGTACCAATTCTGTAAGTATCCTATACAACTGAATGGGACGATAAGGGAGACCCCACACAGTGGTGGCAGACCATTTGGTAAAAAAAACTAGGGAGTAGCTATACTACATGCTTGGGATGCCAATATAGTTTAATACTATTGCAGAGTGAACTGCATTGGCTCCCTCTTCTTCCATTCCAGGCAAAGTTGTGCATTCATTAGGTAACTCCCTGATATAATTTAGACTGGTCCCCTAGGAATGACAAATCTGCCACTCAGCCTTTACTTACCAGTTTCATTCTCTAAAGCTCCATCCACAATGTTTTAGTTTTCTTCACCTCTTACTTGGCTGCAGCAATTATGTACCTGTAAACATATTGGGGGTCATTTATTATGGCCTCTGAAATGGAAAACTAGCAATGTTTCCTTTTTCCTTTCTGTTCCTTTTGCGCCACAATATTGGTGTTTTATTTTTTTGTCACAAAATTGTGGCACTGCTTGTGAATCCAACATTTACTGGAGCCAGGGCCGGATTAAGGTTGGTGGGGGCCCCTGGGCGCAAAATCTGGTGGAGGCCCCCACTGAGTGTAGCGTACATACACGTCCTCCTGCTTCCTTTCCACAATCCCAGCAGTAACACAGCTACATACAGCCGCCTCTCCCCCAGTAACACCACTACATACAGCCGCCTCATCCCCAGTAACACAGTTACATACAGCCGCCTCTCCCCCAGTAACACAGCTACATACAGCCGCCTCGCTCCCAGTAACACAGCTACATACAGCCGCCTCATCCCAGTAACACAGCTACATACAGCCGCCTCTCCCCCAGTAACACAGCTACATAAAGCTGCCTCGCTCCCAGTAACACAGCTACATACAGCCGCCTCTCCCCCAGTAACACAGCTACATACAGCCGCCTCGCCCCAGTAACACAGCTACATACAGCCGCCTTGCCCCCAGTAACACAGCTACATACAGCCGCCTCACCCCCAGTAACACAGCTACATACAGCCGCCTCATCCACAGAAACACAGCTACATACAGCCGCCTCATCCCCAGAAACACAGCTACATACATCCGCCTCACCCCCAGTAACACAGCTACATACAGCCGCCTCATCCCCAGTAACACAGCTACATACAGCCGCCTCTCCCCCAGTAACACAGCTACATACAGCCGCCTCATCCCCAGTAACACAGCTACATACAGCCGCCTCATCCCCAGTAACACAGCTACATAGCCGCCTCATCCCCAGTAACACAGCTACATACAGCCACCTCATCCCCAGTAACACAGCTACATACAGCCACCTCATCCCCAGTAACACAGCTACATAAAGCTGCCTCGCTCCCAGTAACACAGCTACATACAGCCGCCTCACCCCCAGTAACACAGCTACATACAGCCGCCTCGCTCCCAGTAACACAGCTACATACAGCCGCCTCACCCCCAGTAACACATCTACATGCAGCCGCCTCACCCCCAATAACACAGCTACATACAGCCGCCTCACCCCCAGTAACACCGCTACATACAGCCGCCTCACCCCCAGTAACACAGCTACATACAGCCGCCTCACCCCCAGTAACACAGCTACATACAGCCGCCTCACCCCCAGTAACACAGCTACATACAGCCGCCTGGCCCCCAGTAACACAGCTACATACAGCCGCCTCGCCCCCAGTAACACAGCTACATACAGCCGCCTCACCCCCAGTAACACAGCTACATACATCCGCCTCGACCCCAGTAACACAGCTACATACAGCCGCCTCGCCCCCAGTAACACAGCTACATACAGCCGCCTCACCCCCAGTAACACAGCTACATACATCCGCCTCGACCCCAGTAACACAGCTACATACAGCTGCCTCATCCCCAGTAACACAGCTACATACAGCCGCCTCACCCCCAGTAACACAGCTACATACATCCGCCTCGACCCCAGTAACACAGCTACATACAGCCGCCTCGCCCCCAGTAACACAGCTACATACAGCCGCCTCGTCCCCAGTAACACAGCTACATACAGCCGCCTCATCCCCAGTAACACAGCTACATACAGCCGCCTCGCCCCCAGTAACACAGCTACATACAGCCACCTCGCCCCCAGTAACACAGCTACATACAGCCGCCTCACCCCCAGTAACACAGCTACATATATCCGCCTCGACCCCAGTAACACAGCTACATACAGCCGCCTCGCCCCCAGTAACACAGCTACATACAGCCGCCTCACCCCCAGTAACACAGCTACATACATCCGCCTCGACCCCAGTAACACAGCTACATACAGCCGCCTCGCCCCCAGTAACACAGCTACATACAGCCGCCTCACCCCCAGTAACACAGCTACATACAGCTGCCTCATCCCCAGTAACACAGCTACATACAGCCGCCTCACCCCCAGTAACACAGCTACATACATCCGCCTCGACCCCAGTAACACAGCTATATACAGCCGCCTCGTCCCCAGTAACACAGCTACATACAGCCGCCTCGTCCCCAGTAACACAGCTACATACAGCCGCCTCGCCCCCAGTAACACAGCTACATACAGCCACCTCGCCCCCAGTAACACATCTACATACAGCCACCTCATCCCAGTAACACTGCTACATACAGCCGCCTCGCCCCCAGTAACACATCTTTGTATCTACCTTCTCTCCTAACAGATATGCAGTCCCATTTAACATACACCTCAGCCCGCACCAGACACCCAGTCCCACAGTTTATCCAATTACACACATTTATACACTGATATATTCACAATTTTATATACACACATAAAGTTCTACACTCGTATGCTTGCACCCTTATATATACAAGTATACACACACATTTATGTACCCATATACATTTATACACTAATACACAGAGTATACACAAACTCATAAAGTATATACACACATACAGTATATATACATCACACATACGGCATACACATTATGTATATATATACACATACAGTATACGCTGACCATATATACACATACATGCAGTATAAAAACACCAT
Organism: Engystomops pustulosus; assembly: GCF_040894005.1. Lineage (NCBI taxonomy): Eukaryota > Metazoa > Chordata > Amphibia > Anura > Leptodactylidae > Engystomops > Engystomops pustulosus. Next base: position 81,750,244 of record NC_092418.1, read on the forward strand.
ATACACACATGCTGCATATACATACAGAATATACACACTTACAGCAAATACAGACACATTCAGTATATACAGCATGTTCACACACATACGGGAAATACACACACACACATTCAGTATACAGAGCATATACATACATACCATATAAACATGAACATACATCATATATACATATATATATATATATGTGCATATATTTAAATGTGCACATATATATGCTCATACAAATATGTGTGTATAAATACAGTATATTCATCTATACACAGTATTTACATATATACACTAGCTGCATATATACACAGTATATACACATATACACAGTATATACACATATAGACAGTAGATGCATATATACACAGTATATACACATATACACAGTATATTCAAATACACACTTTATATACACAGTAGAATCATATATACACAGTATATAAATATATAGACAGTAGATGTATATACACATATACACAGTATATACACATATACACAGATACACACAGTATATACATATATATACAGATACACAGTATATACATATATACAGAGATACACAGTATATACATATATACAGAGATACACAGTATATACATATATACAGAGATACACAGTATATACATATATACAGAGATACACAGTATATACAGAGATACACAGTATATACATATATACAGAGATACACAGTATATACATATATATACAGATACACAGTATATACATATATATAGATACACAGTATATACATATATATACAGATACACAGTATATACATATATATACAGATACACAGTATATACATAAATATACAGATACACAGTATATACATATATATATATACAGATACACAGTATATACATATATATATATATATATACAGATACACAGTATATACATATATACAGATACACAGTATATACATATATACAGAGATACACAGTATATGCATATATACACACAATATACATCATATATACACACTGCTAAATAAATATGTAATGTATACTTACCCTATTAGGGTGTTCGGCTGTCCCGTCAGGAGGGTGTTCGGGCGGGGGGGGGGGGAGCTGAGCACGGCTGCTTGTTCCAGTGGGCGGGAGAACGGCTTCTTGCTCTCGGCGCCCGGGGGGGGGGGGTGATCGGAGGCCAACTGCATGTTCCGGGGAGGGGGGGGGCGTTGGGATGCGGAGGATGACTGCTTGATCCCTGGGGGGGGGGGGAGGTATTGGTCGGCTGAATGTTCCGGCGGGGGGGGGGGGGGCGCGGGGAGCGGAGGACGGCTGAATGTTCAGGCGGGGGGTGGGGGGCTTGCGCGGGGAGCGAAGGACGGCTGAATTTTCCGGCGGGGAGGAGTGCGGGATGCGGAGGACGGCTGAATTTTCCGGCGGGGAGGAGTGCGGGATGCGGAGGATGCAGGGTAAGGCTGCTTGTTCGGGGGGGGAGGGAGGAGTATGAGCGGGATTCCGAGCGGGCGGGGATGCCTGGCAATGCAGCGGGATGGGCGGGCAGGGGGCGGACGGCTCGGCCATGCAGCTGAAGGGAGGCGGTAACTTGTGCCGGGGGGCGTACAGGTGGGCGGGCAGGCCATGCAAGGGGATATGCGTGGAGGTGGTGACGTGTGGCGAGGGCGGACGACTAAGGGAGGCGGCGGCTGAGGAGTCAGGGACCGGGGAACCGGGGGACGCGATCTGGTGGGGGCCCCCTGGGGGGGCAAGAAGGTGGGGGCCCCGGGGCTCGAGCCCCGGGAGCCCCGCCTATAATCCGGCCCTGACTGGAGCTTCGATTTTTCCGCTTCATTTTGTGGCAAAATGAGAGCAGCTTAAAGCCAGTCTAGGGACTTCTAAACCTTTTAGTCCATGCGCCAATTCATTAATCCCTTGCGCTTACATCCTACTGGAAAATATAGCACGGTTCCAGTTCCACCCTGCGCCCAAATTAATAAATGCCCCTCCTTGTGACTACTGCAGTCAGCCACTGGCCTCAACTTTCTTGTGTACTGTATGCCAACCCATGCCACATGATCATAAGTAATTAAAATGCTCTTATCGTTAGGCACCAATCGCAAGACTTCTTGGCCAAAGTCTCTGTTTAGCCTCTGGTTATATTCCCACGGACATCATGCAGGGTACACCACTTGAAGCAAACCTCTCAGTTGATTTCTGCTGTTGAGAGTCAGTGTATAAAAGAGGGAGAAAAGCTAAGCTGAGATTTATATGATTTTACATATGACTTTGTATGTAACAACTTGTAAATGATAGTGTGCGCTTAAAGTATTTTTTTTTCTATGTAGGTGATCTTTAAAGCCAGATTATGACATCTCCCTGAGATTGCCCATGGAACAACATTTCATACCCCTCTGAAAAAAAAGATCTAAAATTATGTCTTGACGTCAATCAGCTGCTACAATTCTTGTAGGTAAATCCAGTTTTGCAAATAGTGTGAAAATTCCTGAGTCACTGTGAATGGTGGTGACACTGACACCTCCCCAAGTGCCATGATAGCAGGACTAAGAGAACATGCAATGTGCTGTACAACCGGATTTACAGTATAAAATGTATCGACAAGACAGAATTATAAACAATTCTTCCTCATTACATTTTTATGGATGTGGCGAAATAATAATAATTTATGGCTTGTGTAATAATGGACAGAACAGGTCACCGGATGCCACCCTGTTGCTTCTAAGTTCCACACCGGCCTTTCTGTGACTAACCAGGGACACTCATTGATAGATCCAAGCACCAAGATTCTGTGGAAATCTTCTTAAATTTGTTATCCGTAGCCTCCGTCCTCCTAAACTAAAATTTTAAAATTATGCTTATGAGCCTTGTGGGTTCTGGGAGGAGGGGAGTTGCCAGAGCCCCTCCGTGTGGCAGCTTTACAGGGTGTTGCACTGTCTCACCCTCCCCATGCTCCCTCAGCACTTTCTCCCTGTACAATGTAACAGACTGTGAAGCTGCAGCACCAAGAGGCTCACGTAAAAGCCCCAGAGCCCCTCAGGCTTATTAGCATAATTTTAAAAGTTGTAACAGCCTGTGAATCTGCAACACAAAAAGGCTCTGGTGACAAAATCATTGGCAGAATTTAAAAAGTTGATTTTATAAGGAAGGAAACCAAGGATTATACATATAAGACTATCACAGTGACTGGATCTATGAGTAAGTGTCCCCTGTATGACATGCTTGATTTTGAGAGTAGATTTCCTTTGGTACCAAAAAGTAAAAAAAGTTGTTGCAAAAGTAGTAATTCAAAAAATTTCCAATTTGAGATCTTGAGGAAATACAAAATTCCACTCAGCAAATGATTTGCTTGAGTGGAGCCATATATATCTATTTGTATTTATAGGCAAATCACATCACATTTAGCAAAAGCAAAAATCAGATTTACAGAACAATGTTAGACTTTGCTCCAGATTTGTTTTAGTCGCTGATGCTGGACGATAAGTCTGACACATTGGGGCACATTTACTAAGGGTCCGCGGACTGCTTTTTCGTCAGGTTTCCCGACTATTTCCGTTCGGCGGCACATTTAACAGGGGTTGTTGGCGCATGCAACCGGATTTTGGCGCCGACTTTCATGCGACACAAATCGGGGGCGTGGCCGTCAGACAACCTGAATGATTCGGACTAAGCGAGGGACTTAAAATTCAAATTGCGTTGCAAGACATGCACTTACATACACCGGGAAGAAGTAGGTGAACTCCGGCGGAAGTGACACATGCAGGATCTCAGGCGCACGATCTTGTTGAATCACGGCAGACTTCATCCTCGTCGGACAACGCACCCCTCGGGGATCGCGCAGGGACCGGATAAGTATATGTTCCGCAATGGGGCTTATTTACTAAGGGTCGCAGAGCACTACTTTTGTCGGACTGTTTGTTTTTTTCAGGGATTGCACGGCTTGAACAGGTATTTAACAGGGGTCTGCGCTGGGATTGTGTCGCATGCAAACACTTTTTGGTGCAGCTGCACTGGCTTCCATGCGTCACAAATCGGGGGGGGGGGGGGGGTGGCGTGCCATCGGATGATCCAACTGATTCAGACTGAGCGTGGGACTTAACATTCAAATTGTGTCGCAAGCCCAAGCACTTAAATGCACCACTAAAAAGATGGTGAAATCTGTTGGACCTGAGCGGAGAAGCGACACATGCAGGATATCGGATGCACAATCTTAATGAATTGTGGCACAGTGCATTATCATTGAAGAATGCACTTTGGGTGAACTCCGTCGGACGGACAGGCAAGTAAATGAGCCCCATTATTTCATTGTCTAGTCTTACTTTACTACTCATATTAGTTGGCCACAATTTTGTTGCAATAAAGTTACTACATCATTGATGCACATTTTGCTTGGTTAGAGTAGAGTGCCGTAACATGGTGAAATATAGGACATGCAGTTCAACACATTTGTATAACCGAAATCAAGTCTGCATTCAGGGGGAGTGTGGGTGAATGCACAGTAGTACACAGGTGTTTGATTTCGGTAATACACAGGTGTTGAACTGGTACTAGCATGCTGTTATACTTGTATTGACAGGCTATTTTAGCCTATATTGGAAGTGTATGTGATTGAGCAATTTGCTTTAACCAGTCATACGTATTGATATCTGTATTTTGTACATGTTTGTGCCTGCATTACTATGATAGGAGGGGGAGTGTGGAGGGGTTTTGTTGTTGGTTGCATCATAACCATTCCCTGTCCTTGTATGTATGAGGAACATGCAATTTTAAATGTTTTTTTTGGTGTTTCAATAAATTGTTTTAATAAATCTACTTTTGCAATGAATCCGAATTCTTGAGGATGATTTTTACACACCACACTAGTTTGCTATAATTAGTATGAAAGATGACCATGAGGGCAAGAAAAATTGTTTGTGAATTGTGGGTTTAGTGCAACTAGGTCAATGATGCTTACCCGATAACAGGGAAGACATGGTTTATTGGAAATCAACACACAAATCCAGGGAATAGGAAGGGATTCACACAGGGCAGCCATCAGGAAATTCGGGGCCCCATACAGCAAAAGTGTCTGGGCCCCAACACACCCCAAAACCGAACAAGCCTCCTGCCCCCCGCAGTGACCTTTCACAAACAGGGTTTGAGGCCTGTTGCTACGACAAGGCACACTCTTCTGGTAGATTGCCAATAGGAGTCATACTTTTGGTCAAGTATATTTATTATAGTGCAAATATGGCATCAAAAACTAAAGCATGGTGAACAGTAAACATATAAAAGTGTTTAACAGACAACATATAACAAATATAACATTATAAAGTGCAATTGCTAGGGCCGCCACTATCTTTTAATGTTTTAATAAAGAATTGTGTTAATTACCAGTGGGGGTGCTCCAGTGCACCTAAGGGCTCTTTACGTCACCCTGCCACCAGTCCTGAGGTAATCTGAAGTCCTGGTACCTGTGCCTGCTCAGCAACCTCTGTGAATCACTGCATAAGGGTCAGGACTTCATATTTCCTCAGAACCAATGGGAAGGAAAAGAAGGAGCGTTCATTGCATGCCCCAAGGAAACCTAAAGTCCCAGCACCTGCACACTGATTCACAGAGGCTGCTGAGCAGGCACAGGTATCGGGATTTCGGATCACCGCAGGACTGGCCGCTGGGTGACATAAGGAGCCCTTAGGTGCACTGGAGCACTCCCACTGCTCCTAAGCTGGTAATTAACATAATTCTTTATAAAAGCATTAAAGGATAACCATAGAGGCCATTTTGATGGAACTTACAGTGCTGAAGTCAGGGTCATCAGGTGCATAGCATGATACCTTCAGGTACTATGCTGTGCACCTGGTGCTTGATTCCCTTTAAACAAGGGATATATATAAAGACAAAATACTCATGTACCACACTATAAAAATAACTTTATTAGATGCATGCATCTATAAGTGTGTAGTCACAAGAATGCCAATAAATAAGCATCAGCATTCAATGGATAAAGTAAATGCAACTCGTACTGCCTCTATTATAGAGGAATAATGCTTCTATTTTAAGAGCACACAACTTAATACTGCCATATATGTACACTAAAAACATACTACAATACCTTCTCTGATAAACAAGAATGTAACTACCATAGTACTGCCCCCTATGTACAAGAATATAACTACTATAATGCTGCTCCCTATGTACAAGAATATAACTACTATAATACTGCCCCCTATGTACAAGAATATAACTACTATAATACTGACCCCTATGTACAAGAATATAACTACTATAATACTGACCCCTATGTACAGGGATATAACTACTATAATACTGACCCCTATGTACAGGGATATAACTACTATAATACTGCCCCCTATGTACAGGAATATAACTACTGTAATACTGCCCCCTATGTACAAGGATATAACTACTATAATACTGCCCTCTATGTACAGGAATATAACTACTATAATACTGACCCCTATGTACAAGGATATAACTACTATAATACTGACCCCTATGTACAGGAATATAACTACTATAATACTGCCCCTTATGTACAAGAATATAACTACTATAATACTGACCCCTATGTACAGGAATATAACTACTATAATACTGCCCCCTATGTACAGGAATATAACTACTATAATACTACCCCCTATGTACAGGAATATAACTACTATAATACTGCCCCCTATGTACAGGAATATAACTACTATAATACTGCCCCCTATGTACAGGAATATAACTACTATAATACTGCCCCCTATGTACAGGAATATAACTACTATAATACTGCCCCCTATGTACAGGAATATAACTACTATAATACTGCCCCTTATGTACAAGAATATAACTACTATAATACTGCCCCCTATGTACAGGAATATAACTACTATAATACTGCCCCTTATGTACAAGAATATAACTACTATAATACTGACCCCTATGTACAGGAATATAACTACTATAATACTGCCCCCTATGTACAGGAATATAACTACTATAATACTGACCCCTATGTACAAGGATATAACTACTATAATACTGCCCCCTATGTACAGGAATATAACTACTATAATACTGCCCCCTATGTACAGGAATATAACTACTATAATACTGTCCCCTATGTACAGGAATATAACTACTATAATACTGCCCCCTATGTACAAGAATATAACTACTATAATACTGCCCCTATGTACAGGAATATAACTACTATAATACTGCCCCCCATGTACAAGAATATAACTACTATAATACTGCCCCCTATGTACAAGAATATAACTACTATAATACTACCCCCTATGTACAAGAATATAACTACTATAATACTGCCCCCCATGTACAAGAATATAACTACTATAATACTGCCTCCTATGTACAAGAATATAACTACTATAATACTGCCCCCTATGTACAAGAATATAACTACTATAATACTGCCTCCTATGTACAAGAATATAACTACTATAATACTGCCCCCTATGTACAAGAATATAACTACTACAATACTGCCCCCTATGTACAAGAATATAACTACTATAAAACTGCCTCCTATGTACAAGAATATAACTACTATAATACTGCCTCCTATGTACAAGAATATAACTACTATAATACTACATATATACACAGAAGTGAACATGCAAAAAATCAGTATTTATCATATACAGCTACAGAAAACACATGAGATCCTCACCTATTGCATCCAGTGACATCAGGTGACGTGTCCTCGGATTGTTCTCGTTCCTCTTCTCCATTAGTTCCACCATCACCTTGTCTCTTCCTCCACGTACACAGAATTCCTGCAGAGTTTACCACACAGACGTCTTATGTTCTGCACTTTCCCATTGTCCCTTCTTCTGCTACCACCAATACTGTGCCCCAAATACTGTAATAGAGCCCCCTGAAATATTAGTACCACACAAATAGTGCCCCATAATGTAACACACTGTAATGGTAAGGGTAATTTATTTCTTCTTTCTCTCCTACCCCAGACATAGAATGAATGGCCCCAGCCTACCCCAGACATATAATAAATGCCCCTGCCTACCCCAGACATATAATAAATGCCCCCTGCCTACCCCAGACATATAATAAATGCCCCCTGCCTACCCCAGACATAGAATGAATGGCCCCAGCCTACCCCAGACATATAATAAATGCCCCCTGCCTACCCCAGACATAGAATGAATGGCCCCTGCCTACCCCAGACATATAATAAATGCCCCTGCCTACCCCAGACATAGAATGAATGGCCCCAGCCTACCCCAGACACAGAATGAATGGCCCCAGCCTACCCCAGACACAGAATGAATGGCCCCAGCCTACCCCAGACACAGAATGAATGGCCCCTGCCCACCCCAGACATAGAAGTAATGGCCCCAGCCCGCCCCAGACATATAATTATTGCCCCCCTGCCCGAGACATAGAATTAATGCCCACTGCCAGCCCTAGATATACAATAATGCCCCCCCAGACACATAAATAATGCCCCCTGCCAGCCCCAGATATAGAATAATGCCCCCCCCCCCCTGTCCCAGACACATAAATAATGCCCCCTGCCAGCCCCAGATATAGAATAATGCCCCCCGTCATATAATTAATGCCCCCTGCGGGCCCCAGATACAGAATAATATCCGCAAGCCCCCCCCCCCCCGACATATAAATAATGCCCCCTGCAAGCCCCATATATAGAATGCCCCCCGTCATATAATTAATGCCCCATGCGGGCCCCAGATACAGAATGTGTCCCCCCCTGCCCCAGACACATAAATAATGCCCCTGCCAGCCCCAGATATAGAATACCCCCCGTCATATAATTAATGCCCCCTGCGGGCCCAAGATACAGAATAATGCCCCCCCCCCCCCCGCCCCAGACATAAAATTAATGTCCCCTTTCTATAATTAAAAAAAAAATACATAATACTCACCCCTTTGGCGCAGGTTTCTTCCTGTCCTCGGTCTTCTGTGGCTTGGTGTAGAGGCTCAGGATAGTGACGTCACTGCCCCGCGCCTCCACACCAAGCCGCGGAGCTGCAGGGAGGGCCGGAGCTGACATGGTAAGTGCCAGCCTCCTCCACGCTACACAGGTTGCGCAATGACGTCGATTGCGCAACCTGTGTAGCTGCCTGTATACACAGACGCAGAAGCAGCGGTGCTGCGCTGCGTCTGTGTACTGATTAATAGTACCTGCATCGAACGATCGTACGATGCAGGTACTATACATTAAATCAAAAATTGTAAGGAGGGAGTGCGGGCGGCCCGGATCTGCGCCGGCCCGGCCCCAGACCGGCCCAGGACCGACCGGCCGCACCTGTGTGCAGCACAGACCGCACAGTCTGCGGCCCACCGGCCGGGCCCCCGGGCCCCCCCCCCTAGTGTCTTAGAGTCCGGGCCCCATAGGGCAGTACCAGTTGTACTGCCCTATCGGCGGCCCTGGATTCACATACTTTTTCTACTAATTGTTTCTACCACTGGGTTGGGGATATGTCCACAATTAAGAAGGTTCGCCACTTTTCAATAATTCTCTACCTTTGCCTCCTTTGAGAGCTTTACCTGTTCTCACCAGGCTGCCCTGTGTATATATGTTGAACTACCCCTCTCTCATTCCTTCAGCCCTTCTCCATGGCATTTCTCACTGTGCTTCTTTCTCTCACAGTCATTCTCACTGACATACACAGGGAGAGAGGTGAGAGGAGCAGGATGAGTCATAATCCCCTGCTGCAGCTCCTCTTATTCATCAGTGCTCAGGTATGTAAACAAGGAAACACAGAGCATTTGCAGACAGCACCAATCTTAGTATCAGGACTGCTGAATGATTTGAAGAACATTCAGGGATTATTATGAGGGCAGTAAAGCCACATGGATAAGTTATGTAAAAGAGTGTCCAACCCATATAATAGTGTGTAAAGTTTTTGTTTTTCTTATTATTCTTGCTCTAGTGAATTGACTTTTACTAAACAACTCAAACAGAAGACTTGGAAGTAGTCTACACGCCTTTTGCATGAAGTCACTTTCTTCCTGGAGACAGTCCTAGTGCTATGGACCTTCCTCTGCAGACATTATCTGTTTCTTATTTCCTTTATCTTATCTGACACTGCTTCTGGTAGAGACACTTCTGCTTCTCTAGTAGGGTGAGCTACTGTAGGTCCACATGACCTTGGAGGGTTGTCAGTATAATCCTGAGCACCAGGCATTACTACTGGTATTGAAGTATGTTAATGGCTTCTGGGAAAAAGGATAAGATAATGATCCTGGTGTCACATCATTGTTCTCATGTCACCAAAGTGTACATTTTTTAAGATAATGGTTTCTTTCCTTTGAGAACAATGTGATAAAACGAACAAAACTGTTATAAAAAAAAACACCAAATTGTAACAAAAAGGTATATGTTTTGTACATTTAGACTGCATGGTAAACCACCACCCTCCTACACCTGCATAGTTGGTTAACTCAAGCATGAATGCGTTTTTCAATCAATTGCTTAAAAAACGGGCCAAAAACGGGTTCAAAACGCCACATGTGCCACCACCCATAGGTGTTGCCATGGGGGAGGGGAGAATGCTCAGCACACTGGGGGGCATTTATCAATTTTAGTGCAAGGTGACACTGGAAACACGCTATATTTTTCAGTGTGATATAAGTTTGTGGTGCAAGGGATTAATGACTTGGCGCACAAACCAAAAGATGAAGAATTGTCTCCACATTCACGAAGGTGAAATAGAGCTCCCTAGACCAGCTTTTAGCTGTTCTATTTGTGCACCAAGAATTGTGCCACAAAACCAGTCAGAAAAAATGAAGCACCAGAAAGTATCAGATTCACAGGGGGTGACACAATTTTGCGGCCAAAAACAGAACAAGTCGTGAGTGTCGGGAAAACACCAAAATTGTGGCGCCAACACTTCATAAATAAGGTGCAAGAGGCGCAGCAATGTAAAAAAAAAATTCCCCAGCTGAAAATTACCATCACCGTCTCTTTAGATTGACTATGAGGTCCTGAATGTTGAACCAGGTAGTGAAGTGTGGGGTAAAGAAGTTAGTCTCAGCATCCCTAATGATTGTGGCAAGCAAAAGAGTTAATATCAATATTGCTAGTGGTTCAGTGCAAAGGGGTTAATGTCAGTAAAAACTTGGTGATCTGAGACAAAGAAGAGGTTAAAAGAAGTGGATTAAGCAATGTATGGAGTAGGACCTGCTGCCATTTTAATAACATAATCTGAGGTCATTGCCAGAGCTTTAGCTTCACATGCTGTTACACTGTACAGGAGCACTTCCTCCCACCGTATGAGATAGCAAATGGAGAGGGGCGAAGTACTGGGGGTGTAACAGAGTGTGAAGCTACAGCATTAAGGGGCTCTGGTAACAACCCAAGAGGACTTCTGTTTCATTAGCATAATTTTAAAAGTTGATTTAAAAGGAAGGAGGCCATGGGTAACATATATAAGAAGATTACCACAGTCCCAGTGCCTGGATCTATGAATGAGTGCTCCTGATTTATCATGCTTGATTTGATGGTAGATTTCCTTTAAAACTTGGGATATCACCTATATTGTTGTATACTTGCTCTCAGTTGTAATAGTTACTGCTGCAATGTCTTTACAAAAAATACCATGTACCTGGGTAGTCGCATTGTGCATGATAACACTGGTTTAGTGAACTTTTGCAAATTACAGGCAACCATTAAATTACACTGCGTAAAGTAAGAGATTTTAGGAGATCAGCCCAGAAACCTGATAAAAAGACATAAAACAGCATTCATACTGAACTGACAAATAACAATGATAATAAAATCTCATCAATATTAGGTTCTCTATGAACACATTTTTTAACTAGAAAAAAACCTGACTACTGCTCGAGTAAGACTTGCAGTTGTCGCAGTCAGAAGAAAAATCTACACATTGAATGTCATTGACGTGCAGTCACACTTTGACATTTACATTCGCTTACATGAGAACAGAAATTCATATGACTGATATGTTGCATTGTGTGAAACACATTAACAGATGTGATTATGTTTGAAGGGTGAATTCACATTTAGTGTTATAAGGAAAGTTCATGAAAGGACAAATCAATAGTATCAGATGTCTCTGAGTCCCTGCGCAGCGCCCTCCTTGTGACACAAGCAGTGAGCAGTGTACAGTAATGATGTCAATGCGTTGCCTGCATCCACAGCAATGATGATGCTGATACAGGGATAATGGTAAAATTATTGAGCTTGTTTCTGATGCTGTATTTTTGTGCAGAACCCGGTTACAGTCCTTTTTTTCCTGTATAAATCATGCCTCTAATTAATTTATTTCTGCACTTTTCTTGGTTTCTATACGTAGTTTGGTTCTGGTGCTGTGTTTCTGTATGGACCCTGTTCTGGTGCTATATTTATGTGCAGAGCTCATTTCTAGTGCAGAATTTTTTTTACGAAGTTCGGTTTTAGTGGTATATTTCTGTTCTGGTCTTCTGTATTTCTGTATGATGTGCAGTTTTGTTGCTATTTTTCTATACACTATTCTGTATTTAAGTATGAAGTCTGTTTCTGGTGCTGTATTTATGTATTAAGCCTAGATCTGTATTTGTGCTGTATTTACGTATACAGCTCGGACCTGGTGCACTATTTTTGTATAGCATATGTTTCTTACTCTGTATTTAAATATGAAGCCTGCTTTCAGTGCTATATTTCTGTTTGGAGATTAGTACGGTATATAAAATCAGCACCAGAACCAATCTCAGTTCTCTATGTATACATTTTAATGACTCCCTGGGAAAGTGGAATAATGTTTCGAGATTTTGCATATTGTGTAAATTACAGAGAAACTTCCCTGCATATGGCCCTAAATATAAATGTGTAAACCTACCTTAAGTTCACTTACCTTTTGCGCTTACCTGTGCTCGGTACCAATAATTTCAACCAGCTGCACCTGGGGACAGTGTGACTAGACTTGGTAGGCTTGGTAGATCTTTTTTTTTTAGTATCTCCTTGCAACTAATAAGTAAAAATTTAACCGCAGTAGGATGACATCTGAATGCCATCTGTTTTTTCTATGTACTCACTGATTTCAATGTCCTTATTTCACACATGAATTAACTAGGAGCCAAAAGGCAGGGCCCTTTGGCCGGCGGCAGATTGGCGTTTTGAACCCATTCTTGGGGTGTTTTTAAGCAGTCCGTTAAAAAACGCATCCGTTTTAATTAAAGGAAACCTACCAGTTAGAATGGCAGGGGTAAGCAGTAAGTACTGAGCTGGTGCCGGTACTTACTTTCGTTAGTGTTATTAACCGCTGTATCGCGGGTTTTAACACTTTTAAAACTTTAGAGCAGAAGAGGTTTCGGAGCTGCGTGCGCATGCATACATAGCAAATGCCGGAGATGTTGCATGCGTACGGTCGCGCACGGCGCCGAAGCCTCTTCTGCTCTAAAGTTTAAAAAGTGTTAAAACCGCGATACAGCGGTTAATAACACTAACAAAAGTAAGTACCGGCACCAGCTCACCCTGAGCTGGTGCTCGGTACTTACAGCTTACCCCTACCATTCTAACTGGTAGGTTTCCTTTAAGATAATTGGTAAAACCGATCAAAAACGGATGCATTTACAAAAAACGTGTGCGTTTTTTAACGGACTGCTTAAAATCGGCCCAAAAACTGGTTCAAAACACCACGTGTGCCGCCCGGCCTATGTGTGCACGGGGAGCTATGGAGCTGTAGTTAGGTGACAAGGTGGCCATGACGGGGAGTGCCTGCTTGACTACCAGAACATTAACCCCACCCCCTTGACTGGATGCTGAACAAGAATATAAGTTCAATTTTCTGGCTGCAGACAGCAAAGGAAACTAATAAAGACATGGCCAGCACACAAGGAAACCGGCCATATAAGGTACTTTTTGTGGTTTACAAGCGTGGGGGCTGGTGACAGGTTCCCTTTAAAAAAAATAGAATTGTTGGAATACTGTATGTTGTCGCATGGGGAAAAAAAATCCTGAAAAAAGTATTTTTAAAAAAATGAAACTGAAAAAAACAGCAGACAAAATATATTTTTTAAAAAAACTTGTATAAATTGCATCATTGTTATGAAAAGTTTACTTTTTCTTTGGCTGAATGCTGCCTTGTTGTAGTGGATCCCCCTGGCTCTCAGCCTGTCTGGCCCTCAGACACAAGCTGCTATCAGCACAGACCTCGTGTCTAGTAACTTGACCCTGGTGCATCAGGAATCCTGAGACAGATCTCATCTGCCCTGCAGGAGTTAATACGGATCACAGACTTCCCGTGTCACGCTCCTCCTCCTGGGGGCGGGGTCAGGCGTAGCTCCTCCCGCTTCACCTCTCATAGCAGCTGGGACTGTTCTCTGAGCTTGAATACGGCGGCTGCAGGAGAGATGGGGCTGCGGTGACCCGAGACTGCGAGGATCCCCGGTGTAACGGAGGTGAGAGAGCCATGATAATGCTGAGCCGGGCGTGCACTGCGCGGTGTAGTAGGGTGTAGTAGTGTGTGCATGCTCCAGTGGCCGGCATGTCTCTATACATTGTGTTTTGCTGTGCATCTGTCTAATTGCCCCTCTCTGGGGTATTCTCTTGCTAGATGCTTCTCTAGAGGGTTGTAATGTTATACTGTATGTAGCAGAGCGGAGTTTATCATTCAGCTCCACATGTGTGAAATGACAAACACATCTCTGCTACATCACCCTGTGTGACTGCTTTACCTCCACTGTTCTGGAGGTAAAGCAGTGCTCATGACATTTGGGACTTCCTCTGTTATTTCACTAAAGAACATAGGAGTCTTCTTTTCCCTGGGGCTCATATAGCTGATAACAGGGAACAATAGACTGCATTCAGTGACTCCTGATAAGCTTTCAATAGGGGGCTATGATATCCCTTTAAGGTCTGTTAAAGATTTGGCACCTTTGGAAGTTTTGTATGAGGGACGTATCCGGCAAACTCATTCCATAGGAATGTAATAGTGATTCCTCCCATATGTAGATACCTTGGGGGCATTGGGTAGCGGATGTCCATAGAACGTGGTGTTCTGGAAGTTCTTGGTGTTACTAGTGGTTTACGCCATCTGGAGGAGCTGCCTAATACTTGAGGGGTGGTACAGGATCCTCTCCATGTCACTTCCACAAAGGAAATGCATGTACTTCTATCCTGATTTATGTCCTCATCATTGTACCATCTGACTCCCCAGACGCTAAAATTAGCTCCTTCTCCGTAAATGTTTACTCTTCGTCCGTTTTCCTTACATTAAATGCTTACTCCTTGGCTCTGGGTCAGGATTATTCTGGATTAGCAGTGTTATTTACAAGTACTATATGAGCCTATATAGTCTGTGTGTGGTTACTAGCTGTATTACATGTCTCCTGCTATCAGCGGACTTCTTCCCAGATGGCAGTGTGTGTGTCAGGTTACTTGGCCTGTAGAACTACAATTCATCTTCTTCTTTCTGAGTATTACTAGTAACGAGCCAAATGGTGATTTTTGGAACTATAGCAACAAAAACAAATTTCATTTTTTTTTTTAAAATTATAGTTAATACATAATAATTACAGATCTGTTCCAGTTGTTGACGGTTATTACATCTACCCTCTATCAACTTTAGTTTGGCTGAGTGTGCGTGTGTTCTCAATGGAAATAGGAACATTTAGGCACATTACAGAGAAGACTGATAAATGGGATTGGCTGATTATCTTTTATGTATTGGGGTGGTGAACCCTTTCCTGATACATATTAGGGGAAAGTAGAACTTCCACATCTGTTTTTGGGGGACATCAGCTGCTGCCAGTGATGTCCCCTTAACCTACTCGGCACACATGCATTCTCTGCCACTGTATAAGGGGGATAGGGAGGTAAACTATTCAGCTGGCAGCTATTGATGATGTATGGGCACCTGTTGAAATTCAATCTGCCCAATCCTTTCTTCCTTGACATCTGCTGGAGTAACATTGTATGACCCTCTAACGTACAATGGATTTGCGCAAAAGTTGTCGGATTAAGATGAAGTTATTGTAATGTGTATGGCACATACTTCATAAGATTATTGCTGGGCAAATTAGTTACCGCAACACCTGCAGAGTACAGGCTGTCATGAAACAGAAGCTAGCCCATGTTTATACAGACAAGGAGCAAGTGATGAACCTATAAAATCACCTAAATATCAGACTTTGGCAGTCAATGGGCCATTTGTATGGGGTGTACACCAATTACGCCGGCTACCACTTGTAACTAGTTGCTTTACAAGTTTTCGAAGTATATTTGAATATAAAAGAAGCCGCCTGATCTTTTTGTTGGCTCTGGGTTTATCCCTGAGGCTCTCTGCGTGAGAAGAACATTATATTTTGTTATATCCTCATAGTTTAATATACACAAGTTTTTTGTGTTAAACACTGTTCAGTTTTACACTCTGCATAAACCTTTTAATGGGTGGTTTTACAATAATGATAATTCCTTTATTTATATAACACACACATATTACACAGCGCTGCACAGAACTTGTCAAAACGGTCCCTGTCCCCAATGCGGCTCCCAATCTAATCAATGGACAAGATCTGATCCTAAGTGGGGTGATTAAAGGGGTATGTTTCTAATAATAGGTATTTAGTTACCCCAGAATGGGGTCCTATGTTCCCTGTCACCTGCAGACATAAGACCAACAATACATCGCTATAAAACAGTGTTGTGCTGGAGCCGTTATTCTATATAGTAGAAGAGAGGGGAGGTTTATGATATTTTCCCCTCCTTAATAGGCCATAAAAGTTGTCTTTCCAGGTTATAAAATCCGTGGCGGTATATTTACTGCAGCCGTAAAGTCGCTAACATTAATTGCCTCCTTTTACTGTGCTAATTTCCCAAACCTGCTGCAGGACATGACAAACACGGAGGCTCCTGGCGATGGAAAACTTGATTCCACGCCTGCCTATTACTTTCACAGCAGAGCAGGTTCTTCCTTAAAGGAATGACTATTATGACAGGTAGATTGGACATATGTTGGCACCTGATATAATGGGACATGGTTGCGTTGGTAGGTAGCTGCATCTTTTTTGTAACCTTGCTGCTTCTCTTGGCCGCCCTGCGTTTACGTAAATGAGGTTCAGAAAGCTTGAAAGGGGTGACCAGAAGCGGATGTCAGGACTGCAGCAGAAGTATCCATGGTAATGTGTGTAAGGCTCTGCCTAGCCAAGTGAAGGGCTCTCTAGAGGCTTTTATTAGGGTAAATGTACATTCATTGTCCCAGCTGCTTTGAGACTGTACAATATGTGGACGTGCAGCTGTACAGGGATTAACCCTTCCTACTCGGCCAAGGCCTTCTGTGTAATGCAGCATGTTCTGATGTTACCTGGCTTTGAAACAGTTAATTCTGTGGCTTATTTATATGAATGATGACAGCGGCCGCTGCCAGGGTTGTGCTTTGTTGTACCAAAGCCATTCCCCTCCTATGTCTTCATAAATAAACCTTATTTGCCACGTCTCCAGCAGTGACATGGGAGCTCAGACACCTGTGGGAGGGGTAAGGGACACAGGTACAAGAGCGGAAACTACAATTTACCATCCACGAGGATCTCATTCATTTCATGTCTTAGAAAAAGAAAATCCTACAAGTGTCCTTGGTTTTTAGGTCTTATTTAAATTTCTGAGGAAATGAGATAAATAGTGGCAATGATGACTTTTTTAGTAGATCATAAAGTCTGTGCTATTTCTTTACCTTGCAAAGTATAAATCGGATTCTGGGGTATCCTATACACCCCTTTTATAGTGTGTAAACAAATCTTTATTGAGTTTACTCTTTACCACATGTACCTTACTACATTGTGCACCATAAATGTGGAATTTCTCTTAAAAACACTGTCAAAGAATATTCCAGACTTTATTAATTGCCTATTCCTAAACTTGGTGATCAATATTAGCTTGGTGGTTGGGAAAACATTGGGTACCCCTTCTACTTATCATCTTTGCAGTTGAAGGGCATCTGTCACCATGATGTACCTACTTAAACTAACCCCCATGTTGGATAGGGTTGTGCCCACCCATGCCTTTTTGTTTATTTTTCAACTGCTCCTTCTATTCCAAAAGTTAACTTTAGAATTTGCAAATGCGACTGTAGTGCTTTGAAAGGGAATTTGGCTACGTCACTCGTGCACACTGATGCAAGATTATAATTATGCATGCCTACTGCGTGCTGTATAATCCATCCAGTCCCTCCCTTCCACAGTTCCCAAGCCGCCTGCCTGCGCTCTGCCCAGTCTCTGCTCTGAGGCCGAAGCTTCTGCGCATGCGTAGAACACTGTCTCATGGATGAGCTAAAGATTTCTTGGTTGCAGGATCAAAAGTGGCTACTTAGGCGTGGAGTAGCCGCGCAGTGTAGTGTCAGCTCTGGCTACTCCATGCCCCAATTAAGGAAATTTGTATATTAGGGTCATAAAAGATTTTTTTAAAGTTACGGGGAACTGAAAGATTAGCCCTAAAAATGAAGGGATAGCAAAAATAGGAGTAAGGGATAGCACAATTGATCAGTTTGGGTCCCAGCAGTCAGACCCTCACCGGTTATCTTGTTCTTTTGTTATGAGGATGGGGGTCCTTTTCTCAATAATGGGTATTTAATAATGCTCCATTTATGGTAGGGGAGTGTCAGAGATTGCTGAATGGAGCCCTTGGCTATCTCCTACACTGAATAAAAGTACAAGAGACACCTCATTGCTGTGCAATGTCCATCACTCCCAAAGTATTGAATGGAGCCGCTGGATTCACCTGTTAGTGATGATGACATACAAACTTTATAAAACCCCCTAAACAAGGCTGTGCTTTATATTGCAGCTCCACTCTATTTACCTGCATTGGGCACTGAGCCGCTAAGAAGCTTTTGTATGGTGTCTTAATATGTCTTCCATAGAAATGCATGGAAGTTTTTACAGTTGATATAAAACTGTAAAATTGCATTACTATTGGATTTTACACACATCAAGCCATTCTGCACTGAATTCATGTATGTATAGAGGTATTTTTCTATGAAAGCCTTATGTACAAGTATACATAAAGGACCCTGGAGAGTCTGTACTTTGTAGTAGTAATGGTTGCTGGTCTTGCTGGATTTTTGGAGATGTTTATTGGTGATATTGTTTGAAAAACGAAGGATTTTCTGGTTTCTTGATGCATCTAACTATAGAATATGTCTCTCTCCATCATTAGGATGCTGTGTGTGCGTCTGCCAGTCTGTTTATGTGGATGACAGCTTTCCCGCCAAGTCAAGCAGCTGGTAGAGACATATGTTTGCAGTCAAAACTGTAGATAGCAGCCTTTAATCAAAAACCTTTAATCTCCATGCAGTGGTGGAAATACAGTGATCTAGAATAATGTTATTGCCCTGTTTTTGGAGTTTTGCTTTGATGTCTTATCGCATCTGCATCGAGCAGTTTATATGGAATGTAATTTGTCTATTTTTGGTTTGAGAATTGCTACTTTGTTTACATCTACTATATATATATATTTTGTACAAATTAGTGTACTATATGTCATGCAGTTTTCATTGTAACCTGTTTGCATAGGAGTAGGGTAAAAATGTCACACAATTTGCATGCCCTGATCCGACTCATTAAGCAAATGTCAGGCCGTAACCACAATTCATCATTTGAGGATTTACTGCATTGTGGTCTGCATGTAGGCCACTATTGGGAGGTAAATGGCATGCAAACAAATTCCCATACAATTGTCAATAAATCCTTCCATTGAGATTGCTGATAGATATGAGTATACCCTCCATGGGGGCATATAAGCTGTTTGTCGCCCCCATTGATCTGTTTACGTAACACACAGCTCACTTATTGTCTTGTGAACGATGTGGGCGGTTGTGGTCAGCCCATATCATAAAGGCCAAGTACAAAGATGGTTATATTCGCCTACAAAAATCCTGGCCAGGGCCGTGACCTTGTATAGAGGCTTCTGCTGAACAGAAACACAGCAGTCATTGCGTAGACATCAAAGGGTATGTCATATGTAGAAGCAAGGAGATAAGTTTTGGATTCAAAGTGATCTTTGAAGCAGAAGTGTTCAATGACCTCGGTATCTATGATGCTAAAAATGTACACATCAGCTGTCAGTCGTCCTCCAACAAAAGCATGTAGTATAGATCAAGGCACAGAACTGCAAATGCCTAAAGTCAGACCGCTGCACACGAATCTCATGGCTGATCTTCTTGCAGATTTGGCATGCACCAGATAAAAATTCAGACTTTTTTTGTGTTTGTTTTTTCCCCCATAGGTTTCTCAATAGGGCATGAATAATCAATATCTAACAGTAATTAAAAAAAAATTAAAATTATATACCCCTGGTCTCAGAGCAGTCGGATACTATCAATCAGCTTGCTATAACATGCAAACTTGATACAACCCCTTTAAACATGTCTATATATGGGTTTTTCCGTCTTGGCCTGAGCATTTTGTCCAGGCCTTGTGGGATCTCCGGAGGGAGTGGGTGCTCTGCTTTCTCTTTTGATGAGAGGATTAAGGCCGATTTCCCTGCCCTCTCAGATCCTCCATCCTCTTGCTGCTTCCGAAACAAGTTAACCATGGATTGTCTTGCAGTGTATTCAGTGTTTTACATTACTGGCTAGTTACCAGCTACAGAAGAGCTGTTACAGTTCCTTGTGTTTATACAAAGAAATTCTTGGCTTTCTCCATTATTCTTTGATGTAAACATGTATTGTGCCAGCTGTTTGCTAACTCTATGTAGAGGCACAAAGTATACAGCTGAAGGCAATCTGTCATCAGCAAATCTTTATTGTTGTATAAATGAATCCAAAATCCTTGTTCTAGGAATTTTGTCCGTTATTCTGTTTTCAATTTTTGTTTTGGGGGTCTCTCTTGCCTCCAGTCAGTTTCTGATACTGTGAATGGGACTGAGATGAAATGTTAAGCAGAGACACTACTAAAAGCCTTGGAAACAACAAATGGAGCGTTATGTACCAAGGCCCTTCCATCTGACTGAACAAGTGTCAAGTAAACCCTCCACCATCACTATCTTGTATTGATGACCTCAAAACCTGATCTTTCAAGTCTTTGGTGACCTAAAGGGTTGTAATTCTTCACTGCTTAAACTGCTCCTCCACATATAATTGTGTGGTATGAATGACATCCGCAGTGTGTGACTCCCACTAAAGCGTACAATGTCTGTGTTAAATCAGAAATGTCTCTTGCATGGCTGTGACCTTTCATAAGTGAGAAGGATTTGGTGCAGAATGTAACATTAAGGAGATCTTTCAAATATACACTGCTCAAAAAATAAAGGTAATGCTGAAATAACACATCCTAGATCTGAAGGAAATAAATATTCTCATTCTTAACAACAAAATTTTTAAAAAAATCTTCAATGGAAACAAATTTATTAACCTATGGAGGCCTGGATTTGGAGTGTCCCCTGAAATTAAAGTGGAAAAAACGCACTACAGGCTGATCCATCTTTGATGTAAAGTCCGTAAACAAGACAAAATGAGGCTCCGTTTTGTGTGTGGCCTCCACGTGCCTGATGACTTCCCTACAATGCCGAGGTAACCCACACAAGCGGCTCAGGTAGTGCAGCCCATCCAGGATGGTACATCAATGCGAGCTGTGGCCAGAAGGTCAGCTATGTCTGTCAGTGTAGTGTCCAGAGGGTGGAGGCGCTACCAGGAGATGCGGAGGGGCTATAGGAGGGCAACAACCCAGCAGCAGTACCACTGCCTCTGCCTTTGTGCAAGGAGGATCAGTGCCAGAGCCCTGCAAAACGACCTCCAGCAGCCACAAATGTGCAGGCTTCTCCACAAACATTTAAAAACCAACTCCATGAGGAAGGTATGAGGGCTGACTTCCACAGATGGTGGTTGTGCTCAAAGCCCGACACAGTGCTGGACGCTTGGCATTAGCCGGAGAACACCAGGATTGGCAAATTCGCCACTGTCATCCTGTGCTCCTACCTCATACCTTTGGTCTTTGGTCTTTTTGAGACCATATGCTGGTGCGGTTGGCCATGGGCTGGAGTATTCCAGCAGTTCCTGCAAGATGAAGGCATTGAGGCTATGGACTGACCCGCTTCTTCCCCAGATCTGAATCCGTTTGCGCACATATGGGACATCATGTCTCGCCAACGTCACATTGCACCACAAATTGTCCCGGAGTTCGTAGATGCTTTAGTCAAGGACTTGGAGGAGATCCATCAGGAGCATGCTGAGGCATTGTAAGGGTACATTGACACGCGGTATGCCCACCGTGTGCTGGAGGTGAGGAGGAGGTGAACCTCCCTCCATAGAGAATAGCGGCACACAGCTGCACACACGCCGAAAGATAGAGAATGCTCTATCTTTTTGCGGTGTGCGGCCCGGATCGGTGCCACACCCCGGATCCCCGCCGTGCCTCTATTGCCGTCTATGGCCCCGCAGATGGCAGTTTGAATGAGCCCTAGGCGGTCATAGAGGCACATGGAGGCCATACACAATACTGAGCCTCATTTTGTCTTGTTTTAAGAATATTACATCAAAGTTGGGTGAGCCTGTAGTGTGTTTTTGTGGGTGACTCCAAATCCAGGCCCTCAGTGGTTAATAAATTTGATTTCCAGAGCAAAGTATTCACATGGAATATTTAATTCATTCAGATCTAGGATGTCTCATTTAAGTGTTCCCTTTAATTTTTTGAGCAGTGTAGCTGGATCAACAAGGTAAATTCTGTTTTATGCTATCAAGACGTTTTCCAGGTTTACAACTTATCGCCTATCCTCAAATCAGCCATGTTTCAAAGCTAAATTTTTGTACCTCATATTGTGCTGGAGCCAAGAAAAGCGGACGGCACATCATTGTCCTCCGTGTACACTGTATGTCTTTTACTGACCCATTCATATACTTCAATGCCAATCATTGTTCTGCAACAGAGTTTACTTCTCCTGATTTCCGTGAAAAAAAGGAATCCGAACAGCATTAAATTGACAGCATTATTATTCCTCCAGGCCTTTGGAAGCAAAGCAGAAGAGGGTTCCTAAGACTGGTGACAGGTTCACTTTAAGTTATTATACCCATCTAGGTTATTATGGATTAGGAGTCTGAAAACTGATTTGTATGCCACACATTGTGCAGGAATATTACACTGACATTAATAGTGATTATCTGTGTGTAATAGTCACCTACACTGCCAGCAATGTACAGGCATATGGATAGCAGACTGATAATGAGCCGTCTGATGGTGTTGTGCAGAGGGTGCACATGCCTGTAGCGGTTAGGTCAGACCCGAACTGCAATTACATTGAGAAGCTTAGCAAATTTTTCTCTATTGTTATGCTCATGAATTTAATGACTCCTGAATCAACCCAGGAATTGCCTCATTTTTTAAAAATTGTCAGGGCACCCATATCCTGTACACTGTCCATCAGGTCCCTTGTTCTGACATCTGCTTCTCCTTATTATAGGATCAGGATGACGCTTGTCACCTGCTTAGGATTTGCTGACGTCCCAGGTGCCTCCTGTTAACTCTTCATTCTACAGTTAGGTTTATGTTTCCTTGTATAGTTTATAACCCGAGGGAATTCATTATTGAACAATTGTCCTTAACCCTATGTATGGCTCAAACAGCCACTATTCACTATTTGGCATGTTGTGTTTCTTATCTTCACCTCTTATGACCCAGAGAGAAGCTTTCAGCTCCACATGGGGGAGGGGATAACTTTTTTTTTTTTGTCTTTTGTACTTCAGGTATGAGAATACGTGGAATAATTGAAATAATTCTACAGTGTGGACTATATTAGTGTTACTTGAACTGGAAATTTCTAGAACGGAGCATTTTGTACCAGTTGAAGGTTTAGTCATTAAATCAGAACACCGGCTGCACGTTGATTTAGTGAAATGTATTCATAGACCGACACCTATAGGTGAAATGGGTGATATTTTGTGAGCCAAGTGGAGTTTTCTCCAGCAGTACTCATGTAGGAGTTTTGATGAATCTGCATTATGTTGTTAGTTATGCTGCAATAACACTTGTATTAGAACTGCGATATAAGAGATTAAGAAAACCTATATACTAAGCTGCACCTGCTCTATAAAATGCTGCCTGTAAATAAGGCACCATGTACTGATCACTGTTTGTACTGTCATGTAGTATTTTATTTATGTTCCCTATGATTTGTAACCCTCTATAGAATATGATGGCACTATATAAATTATTAATAGTAATAATAATTTGTCAGCTCCTCCTGCTCTGTAACTTGCTATTTGCACGCTGCTTTATATTCATAATGACAGGTTCCCATTGAAGACCTGTCTGTTTTATATAGTGATGGCCTTTTCCATAGCATTGTATAGAACATATGTTGCCAAGCGGGATTGTAGCAACTGAGCCACAATGTATAAATGGAACTTGAGTTTATACAAGTCTTCAGTAATGTTAGCATGGGTCTCCATTGGTGTGAATGGCTGGTTTCACACCAAAGAAGTGTATTGTCAAGATCCTTTATGTTCACTATTTGTTATATTGTGGCAGTAATCCTGCCGGTGATACTTGTGGGGGTAGATGAGCTTAATATTTAATCCCATCACTAGTTTTGCTTACCAGGTGCCTTTGATGAATATGGCTTGTACAATAGACTGGCCTGCAGCTATCTTTTAAGGTGAAATCTGATGTCCTGTCTGCCGTTTCCCACAATTTGAAGTTTGAGTTTCCCTGGAGACCCCCTGGAGGGGAGGAGAATTTGGATACTCGTCACCCACCCAGTCTGACCAGACTATTGAGTATTTATAGCATTGAGCCATTGTGTGGATATAAACCGGAAGACAGCTAATCCTGATGGATACTGTAGGGGGGAGTAAGACAAGGCAAGCAAGGAGTCTAGCCAGAGGAACAGTGAGTAATATGCTGTGTGCTTCACAAAAGGGAGTAGAATGACTTTCTAGATGTTTCTTCAGTTGCCAGCATGCTTTTTTAAGCCGTTATATACTGGGGTCTCAATGCAAGATCTTGGCCCCATTATTTCCATGTTGCTGTTCGAGTGATAAGCGATTCACATACATTACATTAAGACCAGAACAAATGCAAGTACAAAAACTACAGAGATCTGACAGAAGTGGGAAGAGGTCTCTTCCCATGAGGGTTCACAATCTATATGGGACGGGAGACACGGAGTGAGGGAGCAGAGCAGTACAGTTAGGGTGTATAGTAGGCAATCCTGTTTGGAAGGTGGTGGACAGTCTGATACATTTTGGTAGAGAGTTCCAGAGTAGAGTATCTATGGGAGGAGCGGTTGTGAGAAGAGTGGATGGCAAAGGAGTGGAGCTGGTGGTCCTGTGAGGAACAGAGATTACATGTGGTATGGTTTTTGGGTGATGGAGCTTAGAAAAATAAGGAGGGGACAGGTTAGGGACAGCTTGTAAGTCATGGTTAGTATTAATCTTAAACTACAAAAGGTTGTGCATAGAGCTCAAAGCCTAAGTGGATGTTTGCCTTACCAAATTTACATCAATAACAGAGATGAACCCCCTGATCCATGATCATAAAAGTAGCAGAGGTGACCAGTGCGACTCTAAAGTCCTTCCTTCCAAAAACCATTGACCTATATAAAAATAAAAGTTTTGCTTCTTGCACGTGATATAAGGTAGAAGGAATCCCTTGCCCCCAAGTGTAATTGTTGTGGTTGTAATGTAGAAATCAATTTCGTATAGGATTAATGAAGTTTATCATATCATTAACCTGACCACGATTGGTCTTGAAAGAGTATATGGAGAGGGCTCACAGACCGAGCCCTCAATATGCGCCGGGTGCTAACACTGTTAGGTGTTGCAGTTTGACAGTTGACTTAACAGTTCTGCATATAGCGGCCACCATCTTGGATGACTGATAAACACCCCCGACATTGTCGGAATTTGCCGTGATAGCTGGGAGCCTTTAAAAGGCTCCTATAGCTTTCATTTGGCATCCTGTATTAGTCTGCCGAAGACTAAAAGGTTTTACTACCTAAGGGGGCCTCAAATTGTGCCAAAATGTTTGATCTACCATAATATAAAAGTTATTCAGGATGGCGAATCCCATACCAGGAAATGGCGCCTTAATGTTTGCTGTTTTGACCACTTTGTATTATGCGATTCAGTTTTCATTAATAAACTTGCTGACACCTTACATACTCCATTCTTCATGATCTAAACACTGGTGTATGAAAAAATTACAGGAATTTTATTTTTTGTTAATTTATTATTTTTTTTAATGGTATTAAAGGAAATCTAACATCGGGGAAACTACTTTTTCATGTAGTTCCCGATGCAGATTCCCCATGGCTGCAGCAGCTGCATCCCCCCCCCCCCCCCTTTTTTTTTTTTTTTTTCTCTTCCCTAATTCAGGGATACAGCTGCTGCCCAAATAAACTTTCATGTATCTTTATGCAAATTAGCAAAGGCTATTGGAGGGTGTGTAGTAGCCTAAACGAACTCTGGGGGTGAAGGCTACTCCACCACACCGCCAGTAGCCGCTTCATATCCCCGCTTCTCTTCATAGTCCTGCTGCACGTTCCAGTGCCGGAGATGCGCCTAACTCTCCTGACCTAAGCGCATAGCGTGCCGCCGCCAGACAAGTATGAGCTTCTGCACAAAATCTAGACCACAAATGTTTGTAAAACTAAAGTGTCCCTAAATCCACACCAAAAATTAATGTCCTATTTTGTAATGCAGTTTTGATGTATGGCCATCTGAATGTACCACATCTAGCAGTGTTATGTGTTGGATACTGTATTCTAGGAGGGTTGTGTTGACCCGTTACATGTGAGGCTGTGTGATATCCATTGTTCTGCAGTTTCACTCTCCAAACACTCGGCTGGTGTTTGTAGCTGCCTCTCTTTTCACTGTTGCAGATTTGTGATTTTGTTTTTTGTTTTTGTCTGTTTTTGCTTTTGTGTAATGTTGTCCTGTGGTTTTCCAGAAACTCCGTTGTGAATTCCTGAATGGTCCTTCTAGATTCCTGCTGTTTTAGTTTCCATTTATTGTCACTGGTCCCGGTGGCCTATGGTTTTACTGTCTGGGGTAGTAGTTCCTTGTTACCTGCAGTGTTTTGTGATGGGACATTTTTTTTTTTTTCTTCTGTACACCTTCATCTGAACAATTTAATATTCACCATTAATAATAATTCCTTTATATAGCGCACACAGAGCTTTCCAGATTAGTCCCTGTCCCCATTCTTTGTATATTATTCCATTATTCAAACACATCCATGTGTACAACCTTTGCATAGAACTCTCTCATATCATGTTAAAGAGATCTGTCCGTCCATGTTCAAACACCTAGCACCCCCACAGATACAGTGGCCACACTGCTTTTTTGCATTATATGTTTTTTTTGTCTGGAAATTGATAGAAGGTTTTATCCTGGAAAACCCCTTTAATCTTTTTAGATTGTAGTGGACCACTTTTAGAATAACGCCCATGCACTGCAAAACATGGTAATGTACCTCCTACGGAGATTTACTAAAATCCAAATACGTCTGAATGCAGTTGTGTTGAGTGGACCCTTCTTTTAGGCAGTGTCTCCAAGTTCAGCGATATGGCTTGTAGTTAGGCTAGAATCGCACCATGGTCAATCTGTGAAATCTGGTTGGATTTCATGGACTGACCATAGCATTACTGTACCGTACTGTAATTGCGAGGTGACAGGAACTACGCAGTCCACAATTCAGACCAACCATGGAGGTGGGTGTCTAGGCCGTTCTGAACCCAAAACCAGATGTTCTTTCTTACCGTACTCAAATGAAGATGCTAATAAATAGAAGATTATAGATGTCCTTTATTTGTTGACTGTAGGAGTTCGGTCCATCTATCAAATAAACCTGTCTCCTTGAGTGGCTTCTAAAGTCTGCAGTGATCTGTCCAGCGCTCTGTAACTATTGCCAAATTATCTCCTATCCATAAACATTTCAAGGGACACAAGCTCTTTGTTACATGCACCTGTTATGTGTTGAGGGTTATCTGTGTGTTGGAGATCAGCTCTGGATATGTCAGGGAGGGCCTGGGCTATCTGCATAGTTTTACTGTAATTACTGATGGGAAATACAGAATGATCACTAATAATCTGTCATTAATCCCTCTCAGTTGTCTGCAGGTCTTCATGGCTTTCAACTTTCTAGTGTAAAGGTAATGAACCTGTAAAATAAACAGACTTTATGGGTTACATGACGTGGTTAAGAAGGGATGGTAATGTACAATGCAATTGCCGACGGCAAATATACATTAATACATTTTGAGGGTTAAGGACAGTCTCGGGAGGCCAACAAAAAGTTTGATGCACATTTCTCACCCACTGCTTCCTCAGGAGATGTCCTATTTACAATCTGCAAATTGGAGGTAAATCGGAGGAGATTTCTCTTCTAGTTTGTTAATCTGGCATAGCTTTATATGGATTTCCAAATGAATGTATCAATATACATTTTTGTTGCGTTATTTGTTCTCTTCATAAGAAGCTTAGTTTCTCACTTCTATTTGACACAGTGTTTCGATAGTTTAAATTAAAATAGTTGAAAATGTTCTTTTCTTCCACTTGGCCTCCCTGTATAGAGGAATCTCATTATCGCCTTTTAGGGGTGTTAAAGAAATTAATAGTCAGTGTTTTGGCACATGTGATGACTCGAAAAGCTCCAATATTATTCAGTTTATTCCTGCTATAAACATCTTTTCAGATGACAGATCCTGTTTGCGTATTCACCAACTTTTATTTCACCAGAATAAAATATGTTACACGTTACATTGGTAACAGGCCTACGTGATAACTTGCCGTATACGTGCCTTTTGATCCGACGGCGAGTTACTTTTCTCCCAGTTTTTGTGCAGTAAACATGTGATTTGCTATCATGAGGAGCTGTGTTTCCTATATGAACTGTTCTCAGTATGTGAATTTACAGAACTGAACAAAAGATGAATCATGTGTTTCTGAAGAACAGGACAATGAATCCAGCATGGAAGGCCGACCATTTCATAAAAACATCCATCCAAAACATCCAACATAAAAAAAAACGCTTCCTATATA
The DNA here is from genome assembly GCF_040894005.1 of Engystomops pustulosus. NCBI lineage: Eukaryota > Metazoa > Chordata > Amphibia > Anura > Leptodactylidae > Engystomops > Engystomops pustulosus. Next base: position 81,779,159 of record NC_092418.1, read on the forward strand.
ACAAAGCACACTTTACAGGATAAGACTCTTGATAAGAAAATAGGATTGAACTCTGTGGAGAGGGGAACATCCATAATACATGAGGTTTAAACCTTCTTTTTACTATAGAAAGTAAACTTGAGTGCGAATCATTCAATTGTGAAATTTAAAGGGAATGTAAGTTGGATTTGGTATATAAGAGTATACAACAATTGTACAACTTGTGTTTTCGATCCACTTCTGGCTTGGTTTTATATAGTAATACAGACTACTTTGAGCATGCCTAATGTGCATAGCTGTCTAAAGACACTGATTCCGTTGGGACTTGCAGGACGTCACCTGACATACTTTCCTACTTTTCCAAAATTACTAAGAGGCTCATTAAAAAAGGAGAGACCTCTTGCTAGATCTTTTTTCTCCATCAAGTAGTGAGGACAGGACCACAGTTATTTACTAGGGGTCCCATTCTAGTGATCAGTTGGGCTCCCAGTAGTTAGATTCCCATTGATCAGGTTGTTATTCCCTCTATACAGGATTGGGCGATAACAAAACTTGGTAAAACCCCTTTAATAATACAACGCTATTATACTATATTTCTTATTGTATGTTACGTCATTCAAAGGTCAATTTGCTGAAGTTTACTTTTAATTGTTATCCCTATACCATGGAAGATATACATTAGCTGGACACTATAATTCCCTGTATTTCTACTGTTCATATCTTCTATTTGGTCCTTAGTTTTTAAGATTCCTTCCATGTATTGGCACTGGCTGTCTCTACGCAACCCATTTTAATGTTCTCCTTTCTCTGAACACACTTGCATGCTTAACCAAACAGTATGCGCAGGTGTATGAGGAAATTGTGAGTAAGAACAGATTTTTATTTTTTTTGCCTACAGCTATTGAGGGTGTATGGACAAATTTGAACATATTCCACTCTAATTTGTGAGGAGAAAATACTCAAGTTTCCATCTTTTTCTCAGCTTGTTCGGCAGCACGCTGTACCCCTGATATAAAAGGAGGCCGGAGCCTCTTGATATATCTGACGCGTGCAGGCCGGATGGGGTTAACATCGTGTACTGGATCACTCATTCTTTATTTCTGTGTGCTCACAAATGAGCACTAATTTTTGGAAATCTAATGCATCGGTCTAAGTGTGTGCACAGAGATCTATTGGCAATCCTGCAATTGATGGCAGAAAACATCTATCCCCTACTTTCTAATTATAGAAAATGTACCATATGGAAATATGTCCCATATTAGATTGCATAAAAAAAAGACTGAATAATGTGGCATTGCTTAAAAAAAAGCAACATAATTTCATGGCAGCTGTGGCCAAAGTATCATAAAATACAAAAAAAATTTCCTCAAGGGTTAAAACCCTGTGCGCTGCTAATGTCCACTACCTAAAATGGGAAGGGGTTGTTAAATCCTACTTCTGCAGTCCTTGTTATGAGGAGAAATGGTGTAGGAGGGTCTGCAATCAGTGCTGCTGGGGCTCTTGGTAAAACAGGCCCGAGATCCATTATGGACATGTCGTAGACGCTCTTCAGTGATTGTAAGCTGTCGCCTAGTGGAATATTTCCCTTCTGCCTGTATCAGTCAGACTATTTACTTAGCAGGTGTGAAGGTTATAGAAATATTGCACCTCATAAAGATAAGTGAATATTCTCTATTCTGTGTATGTGGAGCTGACATGAGCCGTAAAGTCAATGTAGCATTTAAGTAGATCCACTACTGAGTGTTTATAGCTGATGTAGCATCTCTTTACAGGAGAGATAAAGTATATATCTCCAAATGAAGCTTTGGGCTGGAGCCGTCTAATGTGTTGCAGTAAAAGTCCTTTAGTTTGTCACCAAATAATAAGCTGAGAGCAAAACAAAGTGCATGAAGTAATATATATATACCATAATTTAGGAGAGTGTGCATCCTCTTACGACTGCTAGACATTGGTACTACCCAGGGGCATAACTAGGAGGGAGTGGGCCCCATAGCATATTTCAGGATACGGCCCCTTTCCCCATAAATAAATCTACACACATACAGCATAAATATACATACAGTAGACACACCACATATACATACATCATATACACACATAGATACAGTACCATAAACACCCATTGTACATATACACACACAAACATACATTTTATAGACACCACACACTCAGCATACACCCAATACCACAGATCCCGGGGCCCCCTAAACTGTGGGCCCCATAGCGGCTGCTACCATTGTAGTCCCACCCCTGGTTCTACCACAGCAAACATCAGCCACTCTGGTCTGAAATCTTTGTGTGTAAATATCCATTTGATATCCATGATGTATCCTGTCATTGTATTGCTTAACCCATCTACCTTTTTGTCCCCTTCAGCTGCTTCCCGTCTCCAGTCTGAACATTGTAAACGTGATCTTACAAAAGGATATGTTGTCCTGAGTGAACAGAACACAATCCACAACATGGCAGCACAAAAGATCCGGTCCGCCAATGCAAATAACCTACCGCGCTGCAAGTCTGAGGGAACCCTCATTGATATTAGCAGCGGTGTCCCTGATCAAAGCCTTAGCGATGTCAAAGGTGAGAGATGGATAATGATAATAATAATTCCTTTATATAGCGCACACAGATTACGCAGCTCTGCTCAGAGATTGCCAAATCAGTCCCTGTCCCCAATGGGGTGCACAATCTAAATAGCCTACCATCTGTATTTACTTCATATATTCCCCCCAAAATTAATGTAGTAGCTTTCTTGGCGGTCCTAGTGGTTGCGCCCTTTAACCCACAGTCGGTATGTTTTCCCCCTACCTTGTAGATATATCTTGGGTAGGCCTTTCACTTGGTTACATGTCTTTTATGTTTATTACATTTGTTTATTACATTTGTTATTTCACTACTTTCTGTGAACAGATTGACCATCCCTTACTATGGTGTATTAAGAGATTTACTGTCTGAAAGAAGAAATAACTAAATCCTGAAGTTCTAAGCCTTAGGGAGAATATCCCCTTGGAGGGTCAGGCATGTTCAGTGTGCATCTTCAAATATTTTGATATTTGGAATGTGGGGATTAAAAGTAGAGGAGCCACTAACTAGGCACACTCCCAAATTTAGGCAACAATTCATAAAGTGTTAGTGCTTTACTCCATTACACATATCCTTGTATATTCATTCCAAAGAACAATCTCACCAAGTCCCAAATAGGTTAAAAATTGAAGAATTCCTCCTGGCTCTCTGTTCACTTCCTGCACTGGTTTCCGTTGTAGACCTCGTTTCACTCTCGTGTTCAAAGTCGCACAGAGATCCTATACTGGAAATGTATGTACAGATAGTGCGGATTACTGGGATAAAGAGTAAAAGCTTTTTATTATCATATACTCACAAAAGTGGGTTTAAAAACGTGCGTATCATAACTCCAAATAGGACGCCAAACACCTCGCCCAACCTAGGTTTCGCCATCTCTGGCTGCTTCCGGGGCCCGGTGTTTCATGCAATGTCTGGAGTTTAAATCCAAAAGCGAGTTGTATTGGTTACAAAAAATACACTTTCTAAAATGGCTAAAAAGTTCCATTTGAACTTTGCATATTACTCAATTTCACGAGCATTAATACATGGTTAATTCATATGACGATTATTAAATTCCATATACCTCCACATCACTAGATTTTCATAAATATAGCAAATCCTTCTAACATTTGCACTTTAATTTTCACATCGTTCATACATTTCTAATCGTATTATAAAAATAAGAGTATAAATACTTCCCCACTATCTGAGCAGGACAAACCCCACTGTACATACTGTATATAAATTTCCCGTATCGGATCTCCGTGCGACTCTGAACACGAGAGTGAAACGAGGTCTACAACGGAAACCAGTGCAGGAAATGAGCAGAGAGCCAGGAGGAATTACTGAGTAATTCTTAAATTTTTAACCTTTTTGGGACCTGGTGAGATCGTTCTTTGGAATGAATATACAAGGATATGTGTAATGGAGTAGAGCAGTAACACTTTTTTTATGTTCAGTGTGCATGGCCAGATCTTATGGGATATATTTATGAATGTGTGGCTAAAGGTCTTCTTTTTGTTGCCGAATTTTAGCCGTGTTTTGGGCTGTTATTGTGGCACATGGTCCTAATGTATTTGGCGCTTCGTAAGAAAAACAAATGATCATCAGAAATGACAAACCACATTCATGAAGGGGTTTAGAAGTAGGTTGGCTTTTTGTTGGTTTTATTTTGCACCAAAAAAAGTGTCGAAGAAAAAAAGAGAATGGAAATCCCTCCTGCAGCCCCTTGGCGTATAAAAAACAAAACAAAAAAAAACTTGCATACTCGTCCAAGGTGATTATTTCAGTCTAGTTTTTTACAGATTCGTGTATAAGCCCAGGTGGTTTTTTTCAGCACATTTTTTGTGCTTAAAAACTTGACTTCTACACGAGTATATATGGTAAATATGGCGTGCGGAGTGCCGGAAGAACAAAAACAGGATTCCAGCGGCAGAAAAAACATATGACACATAGTCAATGCCCCCGTATATTCCCAGGGAGATCACTGTCTGCAGCTTTGTGCAGACACTTTCTGCAGTGCACAAAACTAAAACCACAACGATATAGAAAGTGTGCACTTGTCAGGAGATTACCTGTTATAAGCTGTATTCCATAGTGTGAGCATAACGTTGACAAAACCCTATAAATACCTTGCATTAAATTAATTCTACTGTAAAACGATTGGCTTCCAATACATTAACAGAGCAAATGACTCCTGACCGTATAGAAGAAAATACCTTGTTGACAAGTATATGTATTTTTATATGAGAAAAAAATTTAAATTCTGGATTATTGAAGCATGTCACATCATCATGGTTAACCACATTAAAGGGAAGGTGTCATCACATAGCCCATAATGTTTTACAGGGCTGTAATGGGTGTGTTCAGATGTTTAAATAACCGTATTGAGGAGAAACTGGGCATGTGATCTGACAATCCACATAACTTTAAAATAAGAGACCTAAAACAGTAGCTGGGCCTTCTTTAGGGGCTGACTGTTTTCCATGCTGTACTCTAATTTTTCCAATCATACTTTCATTTCATCATACTTTCATCTTTGAAAAGTGGATCCATTGTAGTCCAAATCTGTACAATAGTTTGCTTTCTAAATCCTGTAAATGTAATTTCCAATGGTTCCCCTATGAGTGTTATCATATTGTATCTGCCTTTCTTGAATTCTTCATTGACACATTCTTTACAATTTATCCAGTTGTGACTTGTATTCATTAGAAACACAACAGAGATTACAGTAAACATGATTCGCTTAAAGGAAACCTACCACGCAAAATGGTAGGTGTAAGCTGCAAATACCAAGCACCAGCTCAGGGTGAGCTGGTGCCGGAGCTTATTTTCGTTATTGTCATAAACCGCTGTTTTGCGGTTTAAACACTTTTTAATCTTTATATGTGAAGCGGCTTTGGCGCACCAAGCACACAACCGCAGCTGCGTCACATATAAAGATTAAAAAGTGTTTGAACCGCAATACAGCGGTTTATGACAATAACGAAAATAAGCTCCGGCACCAGCTCACCCTGAGCTGGTGCTCTGTATTTGCAGCTTACACCTACTTTCACGTGGTAGGTTTCCTTTAGAGAAGATCTGTCCGTCTCCCAACATGTCTGTTGTGGTGAATTGTTGTAATCCCTGTGAAACTGCACATAGTCTTTTCTAATTCTATATTCTAAATTGGTAAGTGGAATTACAGAAGAACCACACAATGCAACTTTAAATTGCTAGCTGGTTTGTACTAGATGGCGTGTGTTTCTACAGGGTCTGATACCGTCCGTATCAAACTGTAGGACAGATCCTCTAAAAAGGGAATTGAGATGCCCACTTTCCTTAAGGAACAGAACTGAACAGACCAAGAAGTGTTATTTCTTCTCAATGATTTCCTCTAAAAACACTATATTCATGTGCAATGTTTTCCTAATGAGGGGATAGTCCCATCCATATGTAGAGTAGGTGAATATGTCACTGCTGATAATTTCCCATGGACAATCAATAAATTTGGTTATTTATGTAGAAAGTCTCTCTTCAGTGACTTGTTCTTTATATTTTTATTGATATGTTTTTTTTTTCCCTTCTTTTCTAGTGTTGTCGCCTAGTTCTTTACGTATCGACAGCCCTACATCCCTTGACAACGTAAAGGAAGTGGTGGCCATTAAGGATTATTGTCCCAGTAACTTCACCACACTGAAATTTTCTAAAGGAGAACATCTATACGTGTTGGACACTTCTGGAGGTGAATGGTGGTATGCCCACAATACAACAGAAATGGGTTACATACCATCTGCCTATGTACAACCTATCAACTATCGGGACTCCTGTCTTAGTGACAGTGGAATGATTGATGGATTGATGGAAAGTATTGATGAAGGGGTTAAAGAGCTGGATCTCTTGGGTGACTGGACAGATATCTTCAATAAGAACTCTGTTAAGACCAATAACAACAACCCCTTCCTGCGGCCAGTTTCAAACCCATTTCTAAACGGTTCTGTGAATACCCCACAGAAGGTGGCCCCAGAATCGGTGGATTTATTGATGTTTGATCCGTTAGCTCCTTCTTCAGCTAGCTCTACAGAAACCAGCACTGATGTGTTTATGGAGTTTTCACCACGTGCCAACCAAATAGATCTCATTGAAGCTCCAGTAAAGAGGGACAATCCATTCTTCCGGAGCAAGCGTTCCTACAGCCTCTCCGAGCTGTCCATTCTCCAGGCAAAGTCTGATAATCCAGCCACGGGAAGCTTTTTTGCTGGTCTCAAGTCCCCAGCTCCTGAGCAGTTCCAGAGCAGGGAAGATTTCAGAACTGCATGGCTCAATCACCGCAAGCTGGCCCGGTCCTGCCATGATCTGGACTTGTTGGGCCAGAATCCTGGCTGGGGTCAGACTCAGCCTGTGGAAACGAGCATTGTCTGCAGGTTGGACAGCTCTGGGGGTGCCGTGCAGCTGCCGGATACAAACATTAGTATTCATGTCCCAGAAGGACATGTAGCTTCTGGAGAGACGCAGCAAATCTCACTCAAAGCCTTGCTTGATCCTCCACTGGAACTCAACAATGATAGGTGCACTACAGTAAGCCCTGTGCTGGAAATCAAGCTTAGCAACTTGGAGGTGCACACTTCTCTCACACTGGAGGTAAAAGTCTCTGTAGAGCTGCGAAGTAATATACCCGGGCCTAACATTGCCATAAAGTGCTTGCGGAGTGATGCAAAAGAAGGTCCATACAGTTTGTTGCCTCATACGTACACATATGGTGACACTGTTCAAGTAAAGCTGGAAAATTTGGAACCAATAATGTATATTGTTATGGTGGTTCAAGCCCAGACTATGGTACCTCCTTCTAGTGTGTGGGAGTATGTTAACAAGAAGGTTACTGTTGGACTATATGGTCCCAAGCATGTTCATCCTTCGTTTAAAGCTGTCCTTGCTATATTTGGTCATGACTGTGCCCCCAAGACCCTTTTGGTCAATGAAGTAGGCCAGCAAGCCCATGGAGCAGCACCAGTCACCTTACAGCTTTGGGGGAAACAACAATTTGTTCTTCCCAAGCCCCAGGATCTTAAACTTTGCCTTTACTCCAACATGACAAACTATAGAGTAGAAGCTGGCGACCAGGGCAAGATGGTGAGGGGATTTCAACTTAAACTGGGCAAAGTCAGCCGCCTAATTTTTCCAATAAATTGCCATGAACCGGCACAACTCTCCGATTTCACTCTTCGGGTGCAGGTTAGAGATGAGCCCGGTAACATCTTGTCACAGTACTGTGTACAAACCCCAAGGCCACCTCCAAAAACTGGTATAAAATCCACAGGACCAAGAAGATTCCTAAAGAAAAAAGAAATGGGAAAAATAGTTTTGTCGCCCCTGGCTGTTACGTGTAAGTATCCAACATTCCAGGAACGACCGATAACCAACCTAAAATACGGCAAACTACTAAAGACTGTTGTGCGACAAAGTAAAAACCCATATCTGCTAGAGTACAAGAAAGGAGATGTCATAGCTCTTCTGAGTGAAGAGAAGATCCGACTAAAGGGACAACTGTGGACTAAAGAGTGGTACATTGGTTATTACCAGGGAAAGATAGGCCTTATCCATGCCAAGAATGTCCTTGTTGTCGGTAAAGCAAAACCGAACATTTTCTCAGGATCTGAGTTGACCACAAGCCTCCTTTTAGAGCAGATCCTGCGACCTTGCAAGTTCCTAACCTATATTTATGCCTCAGTTCGGACCCTGTTAATGGAGAACATTGGTAGCTGGAGGTCGTTTGCTGATGCCCTTGGTTATGGAAATCTTCCCCTCTCCTACTTCTGCCGCGTGGAACTAGAGAGCGAGACTGAAAGGGTGGCGTCTGTTCTGGAGAAACTAAAGGAGGAGTGCAACAACAATGAGGGCAAGGAAAGGAAGTCTTTCCAGAAGGAGCTCATTTCGGTAATAGATTTCAAAATTAGATTTTATTTGGGGGGGGGGGGGTGCATACATCATTACATAATTATATAAGTTTTGTAGGTGGGGTTCATGTATATTAGGTAGCACACCTCCTGATTGGAATTTTTCTGCATCAGATTGCTTGCTACAATGTGCCTGCTCTAGACTGTTTAGCAGCACAAATCTTTGTTTTTATGGTTGTTACAATGCATGGGTGTAGGTTGGAGTGTACATTGTGCACTATTGGGCATTATACCGCGGTAAATCTAGCATGAGAAATATCTGGTAAAGTACCCGGTCCCCTGACTTTCTCTGCAGCGGTTCCCTTTTAATGTCTGGTCCACTTAGCATTCATCTGCTTTTCCTCCCTTGGTTGGCCACTACTTCTGTAGTCTGCTTGTATAGGTTTTATGCCTTTTGTTTTGTAACTTGGTGTTCTGATTTTAAAGGGAAACTGTCAGCAGTTCTGGAGATCTGTGTGTTGTTGACAGTAGCATAACTTTAAAACAATGCATTTATATATACATTGGTTCTGCTGTGTTCCAACAAGACATATCACACTAGTAAAACTACAATCTGCTGTAGCAGACATCTAATACAACCATACTTATTTAGCCAGGAAGCTTTGTGCAGCAGAATAGTCAAGATATCTCGCAAACTTGTGATCCAGTATGATTCAAGTCCAGTTACAATCCTGGAATATAAATGTATTTTTCATAATCCTGGTGCTGCTACCACCATAAACAAAGGTATGATTACACTGGGCCAATATCTAACACTGTCTGCTTTGTATGGCCAAAACTGCTGACAGATTCCCTTAGTTTATGTGCAGTAGTTTAGGAATTTAATAAAAATGTATGTATTTTACATGTAAAATCTGCAATGAAATCTTTTTTACAAGCATTTTTAAAGATGAAAATAACGGATTACCCTTTTTGTTTTTTTCTTTGAGGCCTTGCTCAAAATGGACTGCCAAGGTCTGGTGGTCCGCCTCATTCAGGACTTTGTACTGCTCACGACTGCAGTGGAGGTTGCTCAACGTTGGCGAGAACTGGCCGAGAAACTGGCAAAGGTTTCAAGGCAGCAAATGGAAGGGTATGAAGCGCCACACCGTGACAAAAATGGAGTCCTGGACAGTGAGGTATGAGGGCTCATAACCTATAATTGCTGGTTTATACACAGGAGTGACAGTGTTTTTTTTTTTTTTATAGTATTTTATGCAGTGGTGAAAAAAACATGGATGATTTTTCCAGAAACTACATTAAAGCGCATAGAAAAACAACTATTGGAGGGATTGTCCACTTTTGGCAAAAAAAAGTATTGTTTTTGTATAATAAAAAGTTAAATGATTTTTCATTATATACTTTCTGTAACAATATGTCACAGTTTTCTATATCTCGGCTTGCTGTCATGGAACAAAGAAGCTTTATTGTTTACTTCCTTTGGATAAAGAAAAACGGCCCACGGTCATGTGATGTCACACAGGTGCACAACTGTCTGTGCCTTGCAACTGTGTGACTTTACATGAGCAGGGTCAGGTTTTTATCCCCAGGAAGGAATCATTGAAGCTTCTTCTAGAATTACAGCAAGCAGAGATGTAGAAAACTGAGGAATTGATACAGAAAGTATATTGGTAAATTGTATAGACAATATAGACAACCCGTTTAAGACTGACTGTAGTTATAACGGATGTCAATAACATGCATCTTGTTTACTCCCATTAAGAGTGAAAGTCTAAAACTAGACTGGCACCCGTCCACAAAGCATTCACAAATGTAGCAAGGGAACAAATGTAACTGACATCACTCACTTTCTAACCATGGGCTTCCACTATCCTGTACTCAGTGCTGTGGGCAAAAAAGTTTCCAGTTGTCCAGACATTACCAGTCACAAAATCTCCTTTCAGCAATCTTCTAGTTGTTACCCATGGCCTCATTCCTTCAAAAATCAATGTTTAAAATTATGCTAATGATTCTGAGAGGCTCTCCTGGCACCCCCCCCCCCCCATCCCCCGGGTGCTCTGGCTTCTTCAGCACTTGTGCAGTGAGAATTTCCTGTCCGCAGCCCAAGTGCTGAGGAACTAAGGGGGAGGGGGCAGTGTAACGGCTTATGAAGACAGAGCACAGAGGGGTTAGGGTATCCCTTCTGGCTTATTGACATTTCAAAAGTTGATTTTAGAAGGAAGGTGGCCATGGATAACAAATATGAGAAGATTACCACAGTTGTGGTGCCTGGATAGTTCATGCTTTACAACCACAACTGCATTAAAACACTGTATACATAGACAAGAAAAAACTTCCTGCAGCAACCCCCCCCTATTTAATTTAGTTATCACTGTAGATTAAAGTATTTAATTTACTTGATATGTAAAGGAGTATGCCCATCGTGTTTCCATATGGAAGTTGGTCATGTAACTTCATGATGATTATTATAATAATAATAATAATAATAATGAATAATCTGATTCTGTCTTCAGGCCATGTGGAAACCGGCCTACGACTTTCTTCTTACTTGGAGCGCACAGATTGGGGACAGCTACCGAGATGTTATCCAAGAACTCCACACAGGCCTGGATAAAATGCGCAACCCCATCACCAAGCGGTGGAAGCATCTCACGGGAACGCTCATTCTTGTCAACTCCTTGGACACTCTGAGAGCTAATGCATTCAGCACACAGGACCAGGAGGACTGCGTCATCTAGGCTTCACGTTGACGTGGATGGATGGATGGATGGATGGATGGGAGGCAGTCTCCTTGTTTTAATGGATGTAGGGCTGGACTTGAACATACGGGTGCAGATTTTTATACTGTGGACTATTTTGGCACCCTTAAAACAGTGAACTGTTGTATATTGATGGAGCCGATGAACTCTTGGGTTGTCAAGGCTTACATCCTGCACCTTCTCTATTTAATTTTTTTTTAATCCATGCAGACATATCTTTTGTTATAGTCTGTACACTGGATGACCCTGGCTTTTAGTCACGGCTCTTGTTTGTTATACCTCCGAGGCGTGTGTACAGTGTAAATAGTGGGCGGTAGACTTAAACACAGGGTGCTTGTGAGCCAGAGATTTAATCCTCCGGACTCCGTGTCTTATTTTTGGTTTCGGACAGAGCACAAATGTATTATTCTCCCCTCCTCATTCTCATCCCTAAACTTGTTTATGACCTCTAGCTCATGTTCTGCCTAGGACATTTTATCTGATCTTCACCGAAGGGTTTTTTGTTACCATGTGATTTTTATTTCTCACTTTTTGGCTATGTTTAGCCATGTAAATATGTCATTATATCCCGGACCACTACCCCGAATTGTATGTAGGACATTTACAGGACAATCTTTTTGTCACGTGTGCCTGTGTAAAGCAATAAATGAATGTTTAATATGGGTTAAGGCAGAGACTCTTGGTGGAACGTAATGCTATTAACCAATGTCCTGCAGTGCTGTCTTTCCAGGATATCACTTCTGCCATCCTTGCCTGGGAATAAGTATGTCTAGTTTTAGCAGCAGGCAGTCGACACTTCCCATCACGGTCTTACTTTTGAACCAGTCCATAGGACTTGTTCTCTTCTCTGTGCCTTATACCTGTTGTATTATTGTAATGACAGCGTTGTTCCCTCTAGTAGGCAGAGGACTGATGACACATGGTCATCCCATAGAGTCTCATTGTGTGAGTCCTTCCCGACATGTCTGCATAATGTGGTAACAGGTTACTAGAAGCCAACAAAAGTGTTTATTTGCTGGAATATGAGGGCTAGGAGCAGACATGTCTTTATCTTTTCTGATTCTTGTGCGTTTTTATTTCTGACAGATTTCTAACTACCTCGCATTCATTTCACATGAGTCTAATAAAAGTCTAAGGTCAAAGAATCAAATGTTGGTGTTTTTTTCTTTTTTGATATTTCACTATTAAACCGATTTTATTTGACAGCACTAAAGAGATTGCAATCCTCACAGAGGAGGACATCTTGTACTTCCTCTTTTTGGGGGAGATTTATCATTAGGCAGGATTTTGCGCAGATGTCTGTGTTCGACTGGCAGGTTTCCAACAGTCAGATTTATAGTCCGGTGTATGTGCAGTGTTAAATGCCTTCTGATGTGACCATCAGCTGTGAGTGCTCCATGGGAATAGACTGCACCATTCGTACATAAGTTCAATATCTGCTCAATGTCTGCTTTTTTGCGATGTTTTTGCACAGGAAATTCTTAGATGCCTAAAACATAAAATTGAGCAAAAACATTAAAATTGTGCAAGTTTGAGAACACTCCCCCCTGTAGTATGAATGGACCCACATACACCACCTCCGATGTGGTGTCATTTTGCAATCACATTTGCATTCTTTTGAAAATTCTCAGTTGATAAATGTGATGTTGCACACTTTGCGGTGTATTTTTTCCGCCATTACGTGACTTTAGAGTTGCCTTTTTTTGATAAAAAAAAAAAAATTTGCAACAATTATACACCAAGAAGCTACATAGGACTTATGATAAATCTCCCCCTTTGAGTCCAAGCAAGGGATATTTTTGTCTCCTGCTATCACTCAATCAACGTATTACATAGACGTCTGATAACCTGAATGGCAACCATAAAGTATATTGCCTTGCTTTAGAGAGATACAGTTGAAACCAGAAGTTTATATACTCTAAAAATACACATATGCATGTTTTTCTCGCACATGAAATCAAAATAAACCTTCAGGTTTTAAGTTAAGCAAATTCAAGTTATTGTTTGTATTGTATAAAAAGTTATACAATTTCCCAATATACTTTCTGTATCAATTCCTCAGTGTTTTTTAGATCTCTGCTCATTAGAACATACACCTCTGATTACTCTGTGCACCTGTGTGACCATGGTCTGATTTCTTTCCACTAGAAGTAAACATAGAAGCTTTCTAACAAATGACAGCAAGCAGAGATCTAGAAAAAAGTGAGGAATTGATACAGTATATTAAAGTATATTTAAAAATTGTAGAATTTTTTTTATTATTCGATCAATAACATTAATTTGCAGTAATGGCAACACCCCTTTACTTATGAATACCAAAAAGTATTAATTTTTGACAAATGCCAGTATGATATGAGAGAGAGACTTTAAAAGTTTTATCAGTTCTGTCAGGAGAAATGGGCCCAAATTCCCACTAACTATAGTTAGTCGCTTGTGGAAGGATATCCAAAAAGTTTAACCAAAAGCATGTAGTTAAAGGCCAAGTTGCCAAACGGTAATGAAGTGTATTTAAACTTTTTTGACTTGGCAAAGAGTAATAAAAATGCCTTAAAATGAATTGTCTCGCCTGGGAATGTTTTAGTCTGATTTAATGTCGGATAGGGAAAAAATGAATATCTATCTTCTGGGTTTAGATAGGACTTTTTCACCAGAATACTGAACCATTAGTTACATATTTTAATAGAGATTTCTATAGCCTGATGATCTACAAAGATCTGAACTTTGACTTCAGACATCTGCAAAGGGTTTGTATGTTCACTCTGTGTTTGCGTGGGTTTCCTCTGGTTTCCTCCCACACTCCAAAACATGCTGGAAGGTTGATTAGATTGTGAGCCCCATTGGGGACAGGGACTGATTTGGCAAGGTCTGTGCAGCGCTGCATAATCTGTGTGCACTATATAAATAAAGGAATTATTTATTATTACATTAAAACTTCTTTATTTGGTACTGGATTTGCTGAAACTCTAGAATGTATGGTTGTCAAGATGAGACAACCAGCACCTAAAGCCAAGTAAAACTTGTTTATATGCAGTAATACTAATAAAACAATTGTTACTGTTTGTTTATACCAAAAAATTGTGGTTTTATAATTATATATATCATGTATGTATGTAAAACAAGCATTCTATAATGTTTTTTTTTATTCTCAGCCTCCAATTGTTTAACATAGCTTTTACATTTAGAAAAGGATCCTTAAAAAATTTAATTTTTAACAATCTCCTATGATTCGCACAAGTCAAGTTCTGCACTGTATATATCATATAAGGTTTATATTTAGAAGAGATGAAGGCAGGAAGGTAATTTGATAGCATCTAAGCAGCTCTCATTAACACATGTACATATCTGTCATGCAGCAGCAGCACAGGAGGGGGTCCTACACATTCTGCACATTCCTCTAGGTGCTGTTTCCACTCCACTTCCTCTGTGAGGCCCATGTGTTACCAGGTTACCATTGTGTTATTTTACCTGTGCTCTCTGCAGATCTCATTACATCACCTTAAATGTTGCTTTAGCAGAATACTTGTTCCCATGATACTTTCTTTCCCTATCTAAAGGGCATTTCAGTTTGGCTACAGAATGGTTTCCTGTAATGGTGGGGGGCAAAGACAAGGCCCTGCTGGAGGAGGAAGGGAAATTTGTAAACAAGGTGACAGCAGAACAATGTATCCATGGACATCAGCCTGGTGAAAGACTGCAGGCTTCCTCCTCCGGCTGCTGCCTTCAGAGAAAGAACATGGCAGGGCGCCATCTAACGTTACAAGGGGATTCTGTCCTGCCATGTTCTTCGGCTGCTTTACTCAAATGATGCATGAACCCATTTACAGACTCATCGTGCTTAAAGGCTATGATTGAGCAAAAATAACTGTATTGATGATGGTATATTGACCGGCTGCTGTACTCAACTGATACACAAACTCATTTACAGACTAATCTTGCTTAACCCCTTGGGGACGTGGCCCTTTTTAGTTTTTTCACTTCCATTTTTCACTCACCACCTTCAAAAATCTAACTTTTTTTTATTTTTCCACATAAAGAGCTCTGTGATGGCTTGTTTTTTGCGTAACAAATTGCACTTCATGGTGACAGTATTTAATATTCCATGTCATGTACTGGGAAGCGGGAAAAAATCCAAATGCAGTGAAAATGATGAAAAAACACATTTGCAGCGTTTTCTTGTGGGCTTTTTACAGCTTTCACTGTGCTCCACAAATGACAGGTCTTCTTTATTCTTTGGGTCTGTGCAATCAAATTTGTATAGGTTTTATGTTTTGCATACATTTACAAAAATTAAAACCTCCTATACAAATTTTTTTCTTTTTTTAATTTTGCTATCTTCTGGCGCCAATAACTTTTTCATACTTTGGTGTACGGAGCTGTTAGTATCATTTTTTGCGACTTTATAGCAGTTTCATTGCTATAATTTTTAGGACTGTGCACCCTTTTGATCACTTTTTATTGATATTTTTTTTTATATTTTTCAAAATGGCAAAAAAGTGCCTTTTTTTTTTTTTTTTTTTTTTTTTTTACTTTGGGCGCAATTTTCCGTTACGGGGTTAAATGCAGTGAAAACCTTTTTTTATACTTTGATAGATCAGGCATTTTTGGATGCGGAGATACCTAATGTGTTTATGATTTTTACTGTTTATTAATATTTTATATCAGTTCTAGGTAATTTTAATTTTTAGGATATTAGGTTAATTTTTATTATTTTTTTTTACTTTTTTTAAAATTTTTACTTTTACTATTTTTCAGACTCCCTAGGGTACTTTAATCCTAGGTTGTCCATTCATATACTGCAAATAGCACATTGTAATGAATGGGTTAAAACGAGACCGCTGCGGGTCTTCGTAAGACCTGAACTGTCATGGCGACGGATCACTGCTCCCCGATGGCGTCATGGGGAGTGACGATCCGCGGCAAGATTGCGACTTCCATGTACCGCCATCTTTTTGAAGCCGCCGGCAATCGGTAAGCCTCTGCTGCAATATGCTAGTACGGTGCGCGTCGGGAAGGGGTTAAAGGTTACATTTGAGCAAAAATAACTGTATTGATGATGGTGTATAGAAATGGCAGATACTCATCGTAGCTTCTGCTGGATGGTAAAATCAACAGGGTCATGGAGTTAGTCATGATAAAAATGGATTGACTGATTCCACAAACATGTGAAATTTCCTTTTAAATGTCGGTTGTATTCCTGTTCTAAGGAATTAGGCCAGAGGTGAGCAACATTTATTGGTTCATGAGTCATACTGCTCAACTATAACGGACTGCATCAGTAACCAGGACTCTAGATGCACCGACAACTACAGTACAGCACAAAATGCCACCCCAGAAATAATAATAATTTATTTATATAGTGCTTACATATTACACAGTGCTGCACAAAGCATGGCAAATTGTGAGCCCCACGGGGACAGGGACCAATCTAAACAACCTAACAGTATGTTTTGGAGTGTGGGAGGAAACCGGAGGACTCTGAGGAAAACCTCACAAACACGGAGAGAACATACAAACTCTTTGCAGAAATGATATATAGCACTGTATGGCAATAAATGCCACCCCTGAAACCAAATACTGCATTCAGAGCAGACAATAATAGTGGAGACCTCAAAGCAGAAAAATGTTGGAGTCCCATTGAGCAAAAAACTACTAATTCTGGGGACCCCATAGCATAAAAGAAATAAAACTGGAGACAGAGGGTTCCTTTCCTGGCAGCTTCTTCTCTCCTCCATACTCTGTGCTGTGTCGTACTTGTTTTACATGCCAGCATCGGGGTCCAGAGCAGAGTAGTGGTATGAGCAGTGCTGTATAGCTGACAAGTCCTTACTTCTCCTGCTTTCTCTCTTGCTCCTTGGGCCAATCTGCTTTGTGTCCTTAAGCCAACGCATAAAGCTAGAAATCAGGACACAGAGCAGAGCGGCAGGAGAAGTCCTAGGAGCAGTGAGGACCTAGCCTTCTGCACCAATAAACGCTTCCATCAGTTATGGAAATGCTCATTGGACTCATGTTTCAGCAGGGTGTGGACCACGGCTCATGGCTTAACAGGCCTCATGTGGCCTGTCAGTATTGGATGCGCACCCCTGACTCCGCATTTAGTGGAGATGAATGTGCGCTGCACCTGCTCAGTAGTTAAGGTTCTCTGCCACAGATTACAGGAATAAAGAACTGGGAAGGAATACCAGCATTTATCTCGGCACCGCTATAGTGACCAGGAAAACAGGACTGTGGAGTCCGAGTCAGTGAACATTTTGGTAGAGCTGGAGTCAGAGTCAAAGTTAGGGAAATTGAGGAGTTTGAGTCAGAAGTTTGGCTTACCGGCGCTCTGAAAATCTACAGTATTCTCCAGCAGGAATACTAGTGTAGGACTGCACAAAAGTCAAGTCATCAATATTGAACACACTAAGGGGAATTCACTATAGGAAACCTATAACTTCCAATCAGCTAACCGGCCTTGCACTTGTGCATGTGTGGTGCACCTGTAGGGCAGGCCAAAGACATGCTCACCAGCGCCAAACTAACAGGTGGGGAATTAGTGACTTTGAGGCATGGGTCCGACCCAGAGCAGCGGTGAGGAGGCGGGCAGAGCTTGAGTATATACCGGAAAGCTCTCCCGCCTTCCTGACTGGATAAATGAAAGATGACCAGAAGAATAAAATGTACTGTCCAGGGTTTAATTAGCTGACTGGAGGTGACAGGTTCCCTTTAAGACTAGCGTTATAAACACCTGTCATAAAGTTCCCCCTGCTGGTGCTCCGACACCTGTATCCAAGCCAAGAGGCTCCAGTCTTTTAGTAATTACGGTCCAGTTTGGACCTATAGACCAGAGGTGATAGAGGTCTGTTTCTATTTAGGTCATACCTGTAACAAAGCTAGTATTGAACCCATATAAAAAGGAAAACTGATCAGACGACTTCATTGTAACAGGTGCGCAAGTGTGGATAGGCTCTATCTTGTATGTGGCTGGAGAATCCCTTTAAGGCCTGTACATACATCTACTTACCATGACATAACCCCTGTGCAGTGTGCCGTGAACCCTCTCCCTCTCCAGCAGGTCCCGACAGATAGGAGGTGGAGAGAAGATGATCAGAGTGACCCACCAAGCTTCTGCTGTGTACAGTGTCCATGAGTCTTCTCCTGCTCTCCAGCAGTTTGTGATGATAAATCTGCCTGCCAATACTCTCATATAGCATGGCAGGCAGATTCTGCAATTAAGCCAGTTACTTGGATGGCCAGGGGCACTCCAGGGGACTTGGGCTACCACCAATAACGCCCTAATCGAGATCTGCCATTGTTTGTGGGTATAAAAGACCCCTCTTCATGTGATCAGTGGAGGTCCCACAGCAGGGACCTACACCAATCAGTAAGTAGTCCCCTATCTTCGGGATAACTTGCTGTATCCCTCTAACATTCACTTTTATCCGTTAATAACCTAAACCTTATAGCTTTGACTGATGTGCACAAAGACTTATGGAGAATGCAGGCTAATGTAAAAAAACATGATCCATAACAAAAAAATATTCAGAAACCCTAGAAACCTTACGTTGTATGTATAATGTGATGTTTCTGTAAAATTTTGGAATTCCATTCTGGAATTTTATCTTAAAGTACACAGTTTACTTTTTCTGGACAGCCACCAAACTTATAGGATCTCTCAGGAGAGCGCATAGATGATTCCAAATCTACAGTTTAGGCACAGAGTCCTGTATTTGTTGTTCTCTTACTTTGTGTCTGGTGAGCAGATGTGAATATGGAAACATGTGGCACATTTGTTTAGGGATTCCTAGAGATTTTCTATACAAGTATAAGATGTTACTCCATGAACAAAAGGAGAATTGTCTATAAAACTACAATACAATGAGGAAAAATTTCACACATCACAAGTGCCGGTTTTGCATGCACAAAATAATCCAAACTAGCAATAGACATCCCTCTGAAGATTTTGGTTAAAGGGGTTGTCCACTATCAGCAAATAAGTTATGCTGTTTGTAAAATGAAAAGTTCTACAATTTTCTAATGTACTTTATGTATTTATTCCTCACAGTTTTCAGTGTTTACTTCCTGTGAATAGAAATCTGTCCCTGGTCATATGATGTCACACAGGTGCACGGTTCATTATATCACACAGCTCATTCCTTTCTGCGAGTCCTGTACCTGTGTGACATAAAATAACCAGGGTACATACACTCACCGGCCACTTTATTAGGTACACCTGTTCAACTGCTCGTTAACACTTAATTTCTAATCAGCCAATCATATGGTGGCAACTCAGTGCATTTAGGCATGTAGACATGGTCAAGACAATCTCCTGCAGTTCAAACCGAGAATCAGTATGAGGAAGAAAGGTGATTTGAGTGCCTTTGAACGTGGCATGGTTGTTGGTGCCAGAAGGGCTGGTCTGAGTATTTCAGAAACTGCTGATCTACTATGATTTTCACGCACAACCATCTCTAGGGTTTACAGAGAATGGTCCGAAAAAGAAAAAACATCCAGTGAGCGGCAGTTCTGTGGGCGGAAATGCCTTGTTGATGCCAGAGGTCAGAGGAGAATGGGCAGACTGGTTAGAGCTCATAGAAAGGCAACAGTGACTCAAATCGCCACCCGTTACAACCAAGGTAGGCAGAAGAGCATCTCTGAATGCACAGTACGTCGAACTTTGAGGCAGATGGGCTACAGCAGCAGAAGACCACACCGGGTGCCACTCCTTTCAGCTAAGAACAGGAAACGGAGGCTACAATTTGCACAAGCTCATCGAAATTGGACAGTAGAAGATTGGAAAAACGTTGCCTGGTCTGATGAATCTCGATTTCTGCTGCGACATTCGGATGGTAGGGTCAGAATTTGGCGTCAACAACATGAAAGCATGGATCCATCCTGCCTTGTATCAACGTTTCAGGCTGGTGGTGTCATGGTGTGGGGAATATTTTCTTGGCACTCTTTGGGCCCCTTGGTACCAATTGAGCATCGTTGCAACGCCACAGCCTACCTGAGTATTGTTTCTGACCATGTCCATCCCTTTATGACCACAATGTACCCAACATCTGATGGCTACTTTCAGCAGGATAATGCGCCATGTCATAAAGCTGGAATCATCTCAGACTGGTTTCTTGAACATGACAATGAGGTCACTGTACTCAAATGGCCTTCACAGTCACCAGATCTCAATCCAATAGAGCATCTTTGGGATGTGGTGGTACGGGAGATTCGCATCATGGATGTGCAGCCGACAAATCTGCGGCAACTGTGTGATGCCATCATGTCAATATGGACCAAAATCTCTGAGGAATGCTTCCAGCACCTTGTTGAATCTATGCCACGAAGAATTGAGGCAGTTCTGAAGGCAAAAGGGGGTCCAACCCGTTACTAGCATGGTGTACCTAATAAAGTGGCCGGTGAGTGTAAATGCCTACTTTCAGAGAGGTTAAAGAGGGGCACAATTTGAGTGTATAAACCCAAACATCTTCCCTTTACATGTTGCCCCCAAAACTCCATCACATTGTGGCCCCCTGATACAGACAGTCCCCGACTTAGTGGACATCTACCAGCAGGATGAAAGACTGTATAAAAATGAGCCAAAGGGGCTCCAGGCTTCATTAACATCTATGTAGTTTGGAGCCCCTCAGGCTCATTTTCATATTGTCCTTCATCCTGGTGGTAGATGCCCTTTAAAGGGGTTGTCCGAGACTTATTAAAAAACCAAAAGGTGGCCCGGAAGGGGGCTGTTTAAAAAAATAAAGATGTACTTACCTTCTGGCGCCCTAAGGAATCCGGCACTGCTGTCGCTCCGGTCCGTGCGCCATGTAAACAAACATAGCCGCGGGAGCAGTGCTGGAGTCAGCTTCTGGCCGGACCCGAAAACCATCCGTCCCACATATATAATTCTTTGAATAGGGACGGGTGGGCGTGCCTGGCCTTGCCGGCCAGAAGCTGACTCCAGCACTGCTCCCGTGGCCATGTTTGTTTACATGGCGCGCGGACTGGAGCAACAGCAACACCCGCAGGGCGCTGGAAGGTAAGTACATCTTTTTTTTTTTTAAGCAGCCTACTCCCGACCACCTTTTGTTTTTTTTAAGAAGTCTCAGACAACCCCTTTAAGGACACCCGACTTACAGACGACCCCTTGTTACAGAGGGACCTCTCTGTCCACTGTGACCTCTGATGAAGCTTTCTGGATGCTTTCACCTAGTCTAAGGTTGCAATCAGCTGTTAGGTGCTGTAATGAATTGTTTATTGATAATCCTTGTTCCCATGGCAGCACAAAATTTTGAAAATACAATTGTCACATGGACAAAATTTTTTTTTGTCTGCAGCTACAATTCTAAAATATATCAGTTCCGACTTACATACAAATTCAACTTACCATATATACTCAGTTATAAGCCGAGTTTTTCAGCACAAAAATGTCTATGAAAAAAACCCTCTGTACTACAGACGTTTGCCAAAATCATAGTGTGCGCATCGCCATTGGCACACACTATGATCTCTGCAAGAGGCTGACTTCATGGTATATCAGGGACCTGGAGAGAGAGCTTCAGAAGACAGAAGAGGACCTGTGGGGGACATTGGAAAGGTGAGTACAGTGTTTTTTTCTTTTTAATAGTCTGGATATAGAGGGCTGCTGGTTATATACAAGGGCAGCTTTATACTGGCTTTATACTAAGGAGGCAGGCACCGGCTATATACTAAGGGGGCAAGCGCTGGCTATATACTAGGGGGCTGCTGGCTATAAATTAGGGGGCAGGGGGCTGCTGGCTATATACTAAGGGGCAGGGGATTGCTGGCTATATACTAAGGGGCAGGGGACTGCTGGCTATATACTAGGGGGTAGGTGGCTGCTGGCTATATACTAGGGGGTAGAGGGCTGGCTATATACTAGAGGGCAGTGGGCTGACTATATACTAGGGGACATTGGTTGCTGGCTATATACTAGGGGATTGGGACTGGATATATACTGGAATGCTGCTGGCTATATACTGGGGGGCATGTGCTGGCTGGCTATACACTGGGTGTACACTGTGACCAATGCATTTCCCACCCTAGGCTTATACTGAAGTCAATAGGTTTTCCAGTTTTTTGTGTTAAAAGGTACCTCGGCTTATACTTGGGTCGGCTTATATTTGAGTATATATATATGATAAGTACAAACCTAAAGAACTTATCTTATAAAAATAGTTCTGCTTGTAAGGTCCATGTGTCATAGAAGCCAATGTGCAGTTATTTCATAATTAACATTTCTATGCTGCTGCTGGAGTTTCTTTTTCTTATGACGGTGTAAGAACACCACTTATTACAGAGCCTGATCTCTTAGTGGCAGCTTTGTGTGGGTTGTAGACAGGGTTTCCTCCCATGTATTTCCTGTTTTTCATCTTAACAATCTAGTGGCTAGAAAAATAAATTGGAAGTGAAAACTGTGTTTTATACAGGAAATGTTGCATTTTAACACCATCACTGGCAGCTGGACCTCTACAACCACTTGTTCATCCAGTAAGAGTGTTGTGTTTATTAAAGTTCACTCTCCACTCCGACACCATTGGACATCACGGGTGTTAACCCATTACATTCCACGGTCAAGACCCTGTGCTTCTTCAGGGCAGCCCCAAGGTCTGTCGAGTGCCCTGAGGCTGTCTGATGCATTCAGTATTGAGACTCTTTTTGGGCCTGACTGTGCAGGGGCATAACTACAGTGGCAACAGCCATAGCAGTTGCTATGGGGCCCACAGTGTTAGGGGGGTCCAGCATTCATACCTGACACATTACAGACACACTATTATATACATATTATACTGCACATTGTACAGCATAATATGTACACATCTTCACAGTATACAGAATGAATTAAGATAACAAAATATCAGCGGAGAGGAAGGGGACAGCAGAACGACATGACTAGCAATCTCTAATTCCTGCCCTGTATTTCCCCCATTTGGTCAGCATTAGAGATGAGCGAACATGCTCGTCCGAGCTTGATGCTCGTTCGAGCATTAGCGTACTCGAAACTGCTCGTTGCTCGGACGAATACTTCGCCCGCTCGAGAAAATGGCAGCTCCCGCCGTTTTGCTTTTTGGCGGCCAGAAACAGAGCCAATCACAAGCCAGGAGACTCTGCACTCCACCCAGCATGACGTGGTACCCTTACACGTCGATAGCAGTGGTTGGCTGGCCAGATCAGGTGACCCTGGGATAGACTAGCCGCTGCCCACGCTGCTCGGATCATTCTGTGTCTGGATGCCGCTAGGGAGAGAGCTGCTGCTGGTCAGGGAAAGCGTTAGGCTGTTCTATTAGAATAGTGTTAGGCAGGAGTGATTCTCCAAGAACCCAACAGCCCTTCTTAGGGCTACAATAACGTTCTACTTTTTTTTTTTTTTATTTGCATCTAGTACCATTTTGTGAGGAATTAGCAGGGGGACTTGCTACCGTTGTGTTTAGCTCTTAGTGGCACACATATCCACCTCAAACACCAAAGTGGGAAAATTTAGTAGGGGTTGGATTTCAATTAGGCACAGTCTGCCATTTGTCCTTTTTTATTTTACGTTTATTTTGTTTAATAACTCAGCGTCATCTCATCTGGCATAGTAGTGTGCTTTCATACTTGGCTAGAAAATAGCCATAGGAGAATCCAAACGGCTTACTTACGCCTACAGTAGCGTTATATATTTGATTTCTGGTTGATCTGCTGGTGGCTGTACTTGCTGCAGTGCATCTACTAGCCAATTGTGAGCAATTTGTAGTGAGACTTGCGACCGCTGTGTTTTGCGCTTAGTGACGCACATATCCATTGCAAAGACCGAAGTGGGAAAATTTAGTAGGGGTTGGATTTCAATTAGGCACAGTCTGCCATTTGTCCTTTTTTATTTTACGTTTATTTTGTTTAATAACTCAGCGTCATCTCATCTGGCATAGTAGTGTGCTTTCATACTTGGCTAGAAAATAGCCATGGGAGAATCCAAACGGCTTACTTACGCCTACAGTAGCGTTATATATTTGATTTCTGGTTGATCTGCTGGTGGCTGTACTTGCTGCAGTGCATCTACTAGCCAATTGTGAGCAATTTGTAGTGAGACTTGCGACCGCTGTGTTTTGCGCTTAGTGACGCACATATCCATTGCAAAGACCGAAGTGGGAAAATTTAGTAGGGGTTGGATTTCAATTAGGCACAGTCTGCCATTTGTCCTTTTTTATTTTATGTTTATTTTGTTTAATAACTCAGCGTCATCTCATCTGGCATAGTAGTGTGCTTTCATACTTGGCTAGAAAATAGCCATAGGAGAATCCAAACGGCTTACTTACGCCTACAGTAGCGTTATATATTTGATTTCTGGTTGATCTGCTGGTGGCTGTACTTGCTGCAGTGCATCTACTAGCCAATTGTGAGCAATTTGTAGTGAGACTTGCGACCGCTGTGTTTTGCGCTTAGTGACGCACATATCCATTGCAAAGACCGAAGTGGGAAAATTTAGTAGGGGTTGGATTTCAATTAGGCACAGTCTGCCATTTGTCCTTTTTTATTTTACGTTTATTTTGTTTAATAACTCAGTGTCATCTCATCTGGCATAGTAGTGTGCTTTCATACTTGGCTAGAAAATAGCCATAGCAATAGGATAGCATCGTTTGGTTTTAAAAACTCAAAAACACAAAAAAAAAAAAAACACAAAAAAAAGTTAAAAAAAAATTAAAGCTATAACTCTCATTTTAAAAATGTTTAACCCGAGGGCTAGGGGTAGAGGACGAGGGCGGGGACGTGGGCGTCCAACTACTGCAGGGGTCAGAGGCCGTGGTCCTGGCCGGGGTGAGACACCACCTGCTTATGAGGGAGCAGGGGAACGCCGCAGAGCTACACTCCCTAGGTTCATGTCTGAAGTTACTGGGACTCGTGGTAGAGCACTGTTGAGGCCAGAACAGTGCGAACAGGTGATGTCGTGGATTGCTGACAATGCTTCGAGCAATTTGTCCACCAGTCAGTCTTCCACGCAGTCCACCCATGTCACCGAAATCGCCACTCCTCCAGCTCCAGCACCTCAGCCTCCTCCCCCCCAGTCTGCCCCCTCCCAGGACAATTTGGCATTTGAACCGGCATACTCTGAGGAACTGTTTTCTGGACCCTTCCCACAGTCACAAACCACTTGTCCGGTTGCTGCTGAGCAATTTTCCGATGCCCAGGTTTTCCACCAGTCACAGTCTGTGGGTGATGATGACCTTCTTGACGTAGTGGAAGTGTGTAAAGAGGTGTCCGACGATGAGGAGACACGGTTGTCAGACAGTGGGGAAGTTGTTGTCAGGGCAGGAAGTCCGAGGGGGGAGCAGACTGAGGGATCGGAGGATGATGAGGTGACAGACCCAAGCTGGGTTGAGAGGCCGGGTGAACACAGTGCTTCTGAGACGGAGGAGAGTCCTCGACCAGAACAGGTTGGAAGAGGCAGTGGTGGGGCCAGACGGAGAGGCAGGGCCAGAGCTGGTGCATCAGCGCCAAATGTGTCAACTAGTGAAGCTCCCGTGGCGAGGGCTCTTGCGGCGAGGGCTAGATCTTCAGAAGTCTGGAGGTTCTTTAAGGAAACACCGGATGACCGACGGACTGTGGTGTGCAACATTTGCCAAACCAGGCTCAGCAGGGGTTCCACCACTACTAGCTTAACTACCACCAGTATGCGCAGGCATATGAATGCTAAACACCCCACTCAGTGGCAACAAGCCCGTTCACCTCCGGCCGTGCACACCACTGCTCCTTCCCCTGTGTCAGCTGCTAGTCAGCCCCCTGCCCAGGACCCTGCCACAAAAACCCCATCGTCGCCTCCACGATCCTCCACAGCATCCACCAGCGTTCAGCTCTCCATACCCCAGACGCTGGAGCGGAAACGCAAATATAGTGCAACCCACCCGCACGCCCAAGCCCTTAATGTGCACATCTCCAGATTGCTTAGCCTGGAGATGCTGCCCTATAGGCTAGTAGAGACCGAGGCCTTTCGCAACCTCATGGCGGCGGCCGCCCCTCGGTATTCGGTCCCCAGCCGCCACTACTTTTCCCGATGTGCCGTCCCAGCCCTGCACCAGCACGTGTCAGACAACATCATCCGTGCCCTGACCAACGCCGTTTCTGACAAGGTCCACCTGACCACGGACACGTGGACGAGTGCTGCCGGGCAGGGCCACTATATATCGCTGACGGCACATTGGGTTAACTTGGTGGAGACTGGGAGCGAGTCTGACCCTGCGGCTGGTCATATACTGCCGACGCCGAGGATTGCGGGGCCTACCTCGGTCCAGGTGTTTCAGGCCTACTATGCCTCCTCCTCCTCCCACCCCTCCTCCACCTCCTCCTCCGAACTACCATCCGTGGGCACGGCGCCATCAGTCGGTAGCTCTAGGCACAGCAGCAGTGCCGTCGCTAAGCGACAGCAGGCGGTGCTCAAACTGCTGAGCCTAGGCGATAAAAGGCACACCGCCCAAGAGCTATTACAGGGCATCACGGCGCAGACTGATCTGTGGCTGGCACCGCTGAACCTGAAGCCAGGCATGGTTGTGTGTGACAACGGCCGTAACCTGGTGGCGGCTCTGCAACTCGGCAGACTGACACATGTGCCATGCCTGGCCCATGTGTTAAATCTGATAGTTCAGCGTTTCCTCAAGACATACCCCAATCTGTCTGATTTGCTCACGAAGGTGCGCCGCATCTGTGCGCATTTCAGGAAGTCCAGCACAGATGCTGCCACTCTCAGGGCAGCGCAGCGCCGCCTCCAACTGCCCGCTCACCGACTGTTGTGCGACGTGCCCACGAGGTGGAATTCAACACTGACCATGTTATCCAGAGTTTACCAGCAGCGCCGAGCGATTGTAGACTGCCAGATGTCAACTTCCACCAGAACTGGTAGTCAGGTCAGTCAGCTTCCTCAAGTCTACAATGAGGAGTGGACGTGGATGTCTGATATCTGTCAGGTGCTGAGTAACTTTGAGGAGTCAACACAGATGGTCAGTGGCGATGCCGCCATCATCAGCCTCACCATCCCGCTGCTTGGCCTGTTGAAAAACTCTCTGATCAGCATGAAGTCGGAAGCTTTGCGCTCGTCACAAGAGACGGGGGAAGAAGATTCCCTTGTTGATAGCCAAAGCACCCTCAGGTCTGTTTCTCAGCGCATATCGGAGGAGGTGGAGGTGGAGGAGGATGAGGAGGAAGAGGAGGAGAATGTTGGCGAGACACAAGAGGGGACCATTGTTGAGTCCTTCACTGTTCAGCGTGTATGGGCAGAAGAAGAGGAGTTGGAGGAGTTGGAGGAGGAGGAAATGGACAGTCAGGCCAGTGAGGGGAGTGAATTCTTACGCGTTGGTACTCTGGCGCATATGGCAGATTTCATGCTAGGCTGCCTATCCCGTGACCCTCGCGTTCAAAGAATTTATTCCAGCACCGATTACTGGGTGTTCACTCTCCTGGACCCACGGTACAAGCAAAATCTTTCCACTCTCATCCCTGCAGAGGAAAGGAGTGTGAGAATGCATGAATACCAGCAGGCCCTGGTGCACAAGCTGAAACAGTATTTCCCTTCTGACAGCGCTAGCGGCAGAGTGCGTAGTTCTGCGGGACAAGTAGCGAGGGAGAGTAGGCGAGCAGGCAGCTTGTCCAGCACTGGCAAGGGTACGCTTTACAAGGCTTTTGCCAGCTTTATGTCACCCCAGCAAGACACTGTCACCTGTCCCCAGTCTCGGCAGAGTAGGGCTGATCTTTACAGAAAGATGGTGAGGGAGTACGTAGCTGACCATACCATCGTCCTAAATGATCACACAGCTCCCTACAACTACTGGGTTTCAAAGCTGGACATGTGGCACGAACTGGCGCTGTACGCCTTGGAGGTTCTTGCCTGCCCTGCCGCTAGCGTCTTGTCCGAGCGGGTTTTCAGTGCAGCTGGTGGCATCATCACCGATAAGCGTACACGCCTGTCGACTGACAGCGCTGACAGGCTGACGCTTATTAAGATGAATAAAGCTTGGATTTCTCATAATTTCCAATCTCCACCAGGTGAAGGAAGCTCAACCTCAATAATTGATCCACTCCTCCTCCTCCTCATTTTCCTCCTTCTCCTCCTCTTTGTACAGTAAAGCAGAGGAAACTGGCTATTTTTTGACAGGGCCCACTGGCTCTAGCTATAGTACTTTATGCATTTAATTTTTCTGGAGGGCCACCTACCCGGTCCTCTGTTTTAAACAATTTTTGGGAGTGCCACATACAGGCACTCAATCTATTCAATTTTTCTGGAGGGCCACCTACCCGGTCCTCTGTTTTAAACAATTTTTGGGAGTGCCACATACAGGCACTCAATCTATTCAATTTTTCTGGAGGGCCACCTACCTGCTCCTCTGGTTTGAAAAATTTTTGGGACTGCCACATACAGGCACTATCCAAATTAAATTGTCTCCATAGCCTCCACACGTTGTCTCCATTGCTACCTCCAAAAGTCGTCCATATAGCTGCCTCCATACATCGTCCCTTTATCAAACGAGGTGTGTCAGGCAGAAATTTGGGTTGTTTTCATGGATTCCACATCAAAGTTGTTAACTTTGTCGCCACCCTGCTGTGTTATCCACAAAATATACTGGCAAACTTTTATCATTTACCAATATTATTTCAGCGCTTCTTGCGCATCTGTTTACATTCCCCTCACCCGGCATATCCTAAACTTATAAGAACGCTACTACACTTGATCTTATACAAAAGGTTCTTAGAAGTGCTGTTTGGGGAGTAGCCTAGAGACAGGGGCTTGGATTGGCGAAAGCTCGCCTGGCAGCGGAGCGCCAGCTCCATGCGCATCAGCCGCTTCTTGCGCATCTGTTTACATTCCCCTCACCCGCCATATCCCAAACTTATAAGAACGCTACTACACTTAACTTGGTGCAGGCTGGGACAGAGTCTGACCCTGGGGCTGGTCATATACTGCCGACGCAGAGAATTGCGGGGCCTACCTCGGTCCAGGTCTCAAAGGCCTACTATACCTCCTCCCAACCCTCCTCCACCTCCTCCTCCTCCGAATTACCATCCGTGGGCATGGCGCCATCAGTCGGTAGCTCTAGGCACAGCAGCAGTGCCGTCGCTAAGCGACAGCAGGCGGTGCTCAAACTGCTGAGCCTAGGCGATAAAAGGCACACCGCCCAAGAGCTATTACAGGGCATTCCACATCAAACTTGTTAACTTTGTCGCCACCCTGCTGTGTAATCCACAAAATATACTTGCAAACTTTTATCATTTACCGATATTATTTCAGCGCTTCTTGCGCATCTGTTTACATTCCCCTCACCCGGCATATCCTAAACTTATAAGAACGCTACTACACTTGATCTTATACAAAAGGTTCTTAGAAGTGCTGTTTGGGGAGTAGCCTAGAGACAGGGGCTTGGATTGGCGAAGGCTCGCCTGGCAGCGGAGCGCCAGCTCCATGCCAAGATCCAACTAACATAGTTTTAACTGCAGCACCTTTAATCTACTACTAGTTCACTGCCTCCATACATGGTCCCCTTATCAAACGAGCTGTGTCAGGCAGAATTTTGGGTTGTTTTCATGGCTTCCATGTTAACTTTGTCGCCACCCTGCTGTGTAATCCACAAAATATACTGGCAAACTTTTATCATGTACCGATATTATTTGAGCGCTTCTTGCTCACCTCCTTTGGTTCCTCTCTGCCACCCATTGGTTTGAAGCCTGAGTCCATTTAGGGTATGTCGCCATGCCACTCTCTAGCCTGCTGCCGCTGCCTCTGCATGCCGTCCCCTATAGTGTCAGGGTCAATTATTGCATGTTTTAGATGCTATCTAGCTTCATTCTGTCACTCCGTTTCCTGTCCATTTCCGTGGTGTTTCCATCCTTTTCTGAGGTTCCCAGGTGTTTGGCCAAGCTTCCCTGTGCAGAGCCTTGGTCCCCTTGAAAAATGCTCGAGTCTCCCATTGACTTCAATGGGGTTCGTTATTCGAGACGAGCACTCGAGCATCGGGAAAAGTTCGTCTCGAATAACGAGTACCCGAGCATTTTAGTGCTCGCTCATCTCTAGTCAGCATCTATTGGGACAGATCTGTGTGTTTAAAAGTATATATCAGTGCATAAATGTGTGTGCATAAGTATATAAATGTGTGTATGTCTGTTAGTTACAGCTGACATCCAGTGTATTCTGATGCTGGTCCAGCTCCGATCTTGAGCTGAGCCAGCAGCAGCTCTGCACCCGGTTAAGAGTGTATAAATGTGTGAGTATACAAATATGTTTATTTTCTGAGGGTTTAGGGCAGCGATGGCGAACCTATGGCACGCGTGCCAGAGAGGGCACGCAGAGCCCTCACTGCTGGCACGCGCCCCATCCTCCTAACCACTGCCAGGTGCGGACAACCACTGTCCACACCTGGTTGTCATGGCTGCTGGCAGTATCGGAGCTGCGCTCCGATACTGCTAACGGCCATGACAGAGCAGGGTGCTGACACTTCCTGCTCTGTCACTCCAATCACAGCAGCGCACAAGACGGTAAGCGTCCCAGCGCTGGCAGCGAAATGATGTCATTACGCTGCCAGCGCTGGGCACCTTACTCCGTGTGCGCTGCAGTGATCAGCCGGAGGAACGCCGAGTCTGAGGTGAGTTTTTTTTTTTTTAACTCAGCGCATCCACGGGGCATAGATCAGCAGGAGGCTGATTTCCTGCCCGCTCCCGCCCCTCCCCTCCACTAAGCAACCGGCCCGAAACTCACTGCGCCGCTACCACAAGCCCCCGTGCCCGAACCCCAGCCCGCTATCGCACCCCTACCCCCCCCGCCCAAACTCCGCCCACTACTGCAATTTGCCTGCCGAACTCCGGCCGCTCTCACTAAACCCCCCCCCCCCCCAACTCCGGTCACTGCCCCGCATCACTCCCTCTCCTGGAACTCATGCCTCATAACCCCATTGCCCCGAACTCCAGATGCTGCATTACCCCCCCCAGCCCTAACTCTGGCCGCCCACCCTCTGCCCATCTACCCTACTGACCCCCCCGGAACAACAGACACCTGAACTTCTGCCCACCAGCATGGCCGCCACCTTGGACAACCAAAGAGTAAGTAACATGTATTTCTATGTATGTATTTATGTATATGCATATTAGATTATAAATTTATATGTGCATTTGTATATTTATACCTGTGTGAGGGCTTATTTTTTGCGTAACATATTTTACTTCTCATTTATTATTCCATGTCGTGTACTGGGAAGCTGTAGATTTTAATACTTTCGCTGTGCGCTCCAAATCATTTGTGTCCTTTATTCTTTGGTCTGGTCCTATCGCAGTGATACCAGATTTGTAGGTTTTATTGTGTTTTAATACTTTTTCAATAATTAAAACAGTGTACGAAAAAGAAAATAGTTTCGCCATCTTGTGACGCTAATAACTTTAGTGCACGGAGCTGGGGAGGTGTGGTTTTTTTGCTTTATGAGCCGTTGTTTTCATTGCTACCATTTTGAGGACTGCGTGACCTTTTGATAACTTTTTATTACTCTTTTATGTGATGTAAAATGGTGTAAAAGTGGCGTTTCAGTGTGTATAGGACTGCTGGAATCCGAGCTCAGGCAGTCCTGTGTAAATTGATTCTAAACTAAACCGTCAGTTTTCTGGTTAAATTGCCGTACTGGCACTTTGCCATAAGTAATTAGGTTTTGGGTTGCAGTTTGGGCACTCGGTCTCTAAAAGGTTCGCCATCACTGGTTTAGGGGGACCCGATGTAGAAGTCTGCTATAGGGCCCTGGCTTTCCCAGTTACTCCCCTGTCTCAGTTTACACTGTACTTTAATACATTAGTATTGCAGTGCAGTGTCTTGAACCACTAATAAGATCATCAGGAATTCAAGTGCAAGTGTATATAAGGTAAAATAAATGTTAAAAAGTAGAAACCTAAAAAAAAAAAATAAAGTTAATCCCTCGTTTTAACCCATTCATTCATTGCTAATTGCACATTGTAATGAATGAGGAGGAAAATCCACATATACTGCCATACTGCAAAAAAAAAAGTTTAACCAAAAATTATAATTAAAAAAAAATAAAAATTCAAATCACCCCCTTTCCCTAGAACTGATATAAATATTAACAGTAAAAATCATAAACACATTAGGTATCCCCACGTCGGAAAATGCCCGATCAAATTATAATAACGGGTTTTCACTGCATTTAACCCAGTGACGGAAAATAGCGCCCAAACTCAAAAATGGCACTTTTTTGCCATTTTGAAAAATATTAAAATAATCAATAAAAAGTGATCAAAAGGTTGCACAGTCCTAAAAATTATAGCAATGAAACCACCATCAAAAGTCACAAAAAATGACACCACCCACAGCTCTGTACACCAAAAGTTATTGGTGCCGGAAAATGGCAAAATCAACCTATACAAATTTGGTATCCCCAAAATGGAAGTGAAAAAACTAAAATGGGCCAGGTTGTTAAGGGGTTAAAGTCCCTAAAATGACACATTCCCATAAAAAAAATCTAACAAAGTATGACAGCACAAAATAAATAAAAAACCTAAACATATTTGGTATTGCTGCGTCCTTAGCAATCTGCAATAAACAAGGTCATTATCGGACCTGCATGGTGAGCAGTGAAAAAAAAAACTTGAAAACTTTCAGAAAAAGATGATGAAGATGAAAGATGATCACTACCATTTAAAAAATGCTCTAAAAAGTTATCCAAAAGGTTACGGGTCCCAAAATAAGCTTAAACAGCTAAAACGAACAACTCGTCTGGTAAAAAATAAGCCCTTAACCATACCAAAAGATAAAAGTTACAGTTCTGAAAGGATGGTGATGCTAAAATAAACAAGATTTTCTCCAAATTAGTTTTTATTCAGTAAAATTGGTAAAAATGAAAAAGCTATATAAATGAAGTATTGCTGTAATTGTGGGGACCCATAGAATGTTATTTTTATTGTAGGATGAATAGCCCAAAAAAAGCTAAAAAAATCTTAACATTAAATCTTGATCTTAAATTGATGATTCTCATTTCCACCACCAAGAAAGTGTTAATATAATCTTATCATCTTTCATAGATACCCCAAAATGACGGCCAGCAAAAAACTAACCCCTATATGTCCACATTTAAAAAAAAAAGCCTGTAAATTGTGACAATGCAAATCTGCTCTGAATGGCTCCTTCCATTCTATGCCCGGCCGTGTGCCCATACAGCAGTTTACCAACACATATGTGAGAAATTGGGTATTAAAATTTGTGCAACTTCTTGTCATTTGATCCATTGTGATTTTTTTTCCATTTTTAGGCCAATATGAATTTATTGTCCAAAATAATTACAATTTCTAAATTGCACCTCCATTTTGTATTAACCCCTATAAAAATGGGGTTTTGATATTATTTAGGCTGCTACAGGCAACTAGAACAGTTCTGCTCTCAGACACTTCTGATATTTCTCCCTTATAGTGTGAGAGCTGCCATGTTCACACTACGCGATTGTATTGCGTTTTGAAATATCTCCTCCCTGAACACGGATGTGTCTAGACCTAAAAGCTTGTGTTTGACAAGTGTTTTCTTACTATGGCAAAACACAAGTTGCTACTTACCAAACACAAGCATCTAGGTCTAAAGACATCTGTGCTCGGGGAGGATCTCTAGATGTGCTTGATATGTTTCAAAATACAACTCAATCACATCTTGTGAAGATGGCCTTAAAGTCCAGCAATAAGCAGTACCCCCTTTCACTCCCATATTTATGGCCTCTCTCACCTCCCTCTTATTAATGTTGTCCCCCTGTATCTCCCCCTCTTATTGTGGGCCCCCTGGTATCTCCCTCTCTTATCTCCACCTATCATTGTGGGTCCCCCCCATCTTGTTGTCCCCCTCATCTTTCCCCCTCTTAGTGTGGCCACATTTCTGCGTTGTAGCCACAAACACCATATACTCACCTTTCCACATACCCCAGGAGCTCCTCTCCTCCTTCTGCTCTGCTGCTGTGCACAACAGGGGATGATGTCATCATATCGCGCCTGCCGACCTTCTGCACATAGCAGCAGAGAGACACAATGATGATGCGGAGAGCTCATAGCTCTCTTCATCATCATTGCTTTCAACTTTATCTGTATTGGAAGGACACAAAGTTGAAGCCGCAAATGTCAAAAAGGGCAGAGTTGGCGTGACTAGGGGGCAGAGTCAGCAGGTTCAGGGCCCACTGGTGCTTTCACCTGCACATCGGTGGGCCAGTCTGACCCTGGGGGTTTTAGTGGACAGATGCCAGATGGCCTCACATACTCTAAACCTAAATCTATCTCCCTGACATTTTTAAGCCATGTTCTATTATCCAAGCCTTGTCTTGATAATCTCGCTATGCAGCATGCATTATCTATAGGGTGGTAATACATGGGAATCAACATAATTATGGTAATATATTAGGAACTATCTCATGTTCTACACCACATACAGACTGAACCCCACAGACATACATCATGGACCCCTGTATGTAAAGCTGCAGAGTAACCCCCGCTAGAGTTGCACCAGCTATGAGGTGAGTTGAGCCTCTTGCCTCAGTCAGCACCACCGGCAACAAGATGGGGGCAGCATCCGGGGCGCAGTCACCTGTGACAAAGCAGGACCTGACACTTAAAAACTTTATTTCTTCACCCCAGATATCAGCATGGTGGTGAGACTGCATGAAGAACCCTCTTGACCAAAAAAAATAATCGGATATATTACTAGTGGATGGAGGGGCCCCGTCTTATAGCTCGCCTGAGGCAGCAGAAAGTTCAGGTTCATACCTGACCCCCGCACACACCGCACATGATTATCCTCCAGGCTGAACACTGCACCTCCCCCACACACATCATGTGACAGGAAACGGGAAGCTCCGCCTATATAAACCTAGTCACATGATCTCAAGTGTCACAGGACCAGTGACATCACAACTATCCCCAGTCGTTGCTAAGGGCCATATAATCCGGATTATGATGCCGTAGGAAGTTGCCGTATTCTAGAGAATGACAGTTCCATTATCCAATCAGTACACGGAAGCCCTGCAGCAGCAACGAATCAGGATTCTGTGTTCCTGTCCCAGGGCATTGCCACCCACGGCCATGTCAGAAACCTTGGTTGGGTTGAGAACAGACACCCATGAGGTGAGGAGATGGTTCTGACAGGGGTTTTCTATATTCCATGTTTCATTGGCAGAATGGGAAGTGGTTGGTTGCTACCAGTTGTAGTTCCCGTTCAGCATTGTTCTTGGACATTGGACTCTTCTGTATCATAAGTCTGCCTCAGGAGAACAACAAATCCCAGCACTCATTGCCATTGGTCAAAAATTATCCAGTTGCATCAAATAGATACAACACTGTCTATTTATAATGTATGTCTGGGGGGGGGCACAACTCCCAGCATGCTCAGCAACAAACTGTATGGTTAAAAAAATGTCTGTTGCCCATAGCAACTGATCACAGCAAAGTTGTCACTTTTTAAAATGAAAACTGTGATTGGTTGCTATGGGCAACAAAGAAGGTTTGCCATTTAGACTATTTTTATAGTGGAAGAGCCACCTGTTATTAAACTTTTGGTTAAATATAGAGGCTTCTAAGTAAAAAATCACAGCACAACAGTACAAGGAATGTTAGCTGTATTGTGATTGGTCACCATCGGCAACAGTGACTGTATAAGACATTCCGCCTAACAGTTACCCAGTTGCATCAAATATTGATATTGCTGCTCCGATCCCCCCAAATAAAAGGTATGACAGGTTATGGGGATAGCTGTATAGCACTGCCATAGCGCATGGATGGTGCGGGGGAGCACATGCTTGTCTGAGCGGCCGTGGGGTAACGTGCAAAGTCTGTGCCAGGACACCTACTATACTGTGTGGTTTATAGCAATAGTCTTCTCATATGGGGGAGTAACACATTATGGACCCCCTAAGGGTGATGCCACACGTCCCTTTTTTGGACCGTTGGACGCATGGACGCATGCGTTTTAAATGGGCTGAAGACGTATGCGTTAAAACGGTCCAAAAATGGGACTTGTAGCATCACCCTAAGGGTGATGCCACACATGGCATTTTGAAACCATTTTTGGTCCGTTTTTAAGCAATCCGTTAAAAAACACATGCGCTAAAAAACGCATCCTTTTTTAAAAACACATGCTTTTTTTTTAAACCCATCCGTTTTTGGCAGGTTTTCCGAATTTGCGCAATTAAAAACAGACAAAAACGGATGCGTTTTTTAACGCATTGCTTAAAAGCTGACCAAAAAACGGTTTCCCCATAAGGGTGCGTTCACGCATTGTGTGTCGGTCTCGTTTTCATTGCGTTTGAAACACATTACAACAGCTGAGGAGAGGTGATTGCCTAATTACATTACTGTTGACATTTCCTTTTACAAAACGCATAGTAAACGCGATGTTAATGCATGTGTTAACAATGCGTTAACGTGTGCATTTTGTTAAAAAACGTAAACAGTAATGTATTTATGCAAATAACCTCTCCTCAGCTGTTGGAATGTGTTTCAAACGCAATGAAAACGAGACCGACACACAATGTGTGAACGCGCGCTAAGTCTCTTGTGCACGGATGCAACTGCACCTCCTCAAGTTATGCTTCTGAGCGGGACCCCTAAAACTGTGATCAGTGGGGGTCTTAGTGCTCCATTACTCTCTTGAAAGAGGATAACATGCTATGTTGGGGAAACCCCTTTAATTATTAATTGTGTCACTTAAGGGGGTTGTCCACTTTCAGCAAATAATTGATGTTGTTTGTGTAAGAAAGCCCGCGGTCACACGTACCGCTAGGCTTCCGTTATAATGCGACCTCCCCCTGTGTGCTAGCGTCGTGTTATGACGGACGCTTAGCGGTACGTGTGACCGCGGCCAAAAACGTATACAATTCACCAATATACTTTTAGATCTCTGCTTGCTTTGCTTCTAAGTTTACTTCCAGTGGATATCCTCTGTCCTTGGTGATGTGATGGAGGTGTAGGTGCAGTTATTATCACACTACTCCCATTGCTCTCAGTGATAATAACAGCTCATGTACCTGCATGTCCACATCTCCATGGACAGATTCTTACCACTGGAAGCAAATAGAGAAGCTTTCTATACAAGTACAGCAAGCAGAGTTATAGAAAACCCTGAGGAATTGATACAGAAAGTATATTGAAAAATTGTAGAACTACACAAATAGTGAAAGCTGTCATAACAACAAATTGCGGCTCAGGCCGCGGTCACACGCACCGCTAGGCGTCCGTCATAATGCGACGCTAGAGCACAGGTGGAGGTCCTCAGCCCGAACGCACATGCGTTTCCAGGGAAATGCATGCGATCGGCTTAACAATGTGTGCGCTAGCGTCGCGTTATGATGTATGTCCAGGGGGGGGGGGGGCACAATGTGTGCGCTAGCGTCGCATTATAATGTATGTCCAGGGGGGGGGGACAACTCCCAGCATGCTCAGCAACCACCTGTACGGTCAAAAGATAAAGGAATGTTAGCTGTATTGTGATTGGTCACCATTTGTGAAAGTGACAGTATTCTGATTAGACATTCCGCCTAAAAGTGACCCAGTTACATCAAATATTGACATTGGTGGTCCGATTCCCCAAAATAAATGGAGTGACAGGTTATATTGAGGGTGCAGCCACACGTTCAGGGCGCGTTCACACGTTGCGTTTTGACCTGCGTTTTCATTGCGTTTGAAACGCATATACAACAGCTGAGGAGGGGTGATTTGCCTAATTACATCACTGTTAACATTTCCGTTTACAAAACGCATCGTAAACGCAATGTTAATGCATGCGTTAACAACACATGCGTTAACATTGCGTTTACAAACGTAAATGGTAATGTAATTAGGCAAATCACCTCTCATCAGCTGTTGTATATACGTTTCAAACGCAATGAAAACGCGACCAAAACGCAACGCCCTCAGGTTTTCAGTTGCAGTGTTTGAAACCAAAAGCAAGTGTGGATCATAATGAGTGAGACCATATCATTACGAAGTGCTGCTCCTCCTATTTTCGCTCCACTCCTGGTTTGGGCATCAAAAACTGCATCTGGAAAACTGAACACGTGGACACACCCTAAACAAAAAACCTTCTTTTTCTTACCTTCGCTATTTATGACACAGCAGTAACTTCTTCTCCCGGGCTCAGACCAAGGGTGATGCCACACATGGCGTTTGGAACCTGTTTTTGATCCGTCTTTAAGGGTGATGCCACACATGGTATTTTGAGACTGTTTTTGATCCATTTTTAACCCCTTAATGACCGCCGTAAAGGCTTTAAGGGTCATTAAGGGTACTTCTTCTGACGCGTACGCCTTTCTACGGCGGCGCGTCAGAAGAAGATTTCGGGACACCGGGTCTCCGCGGCGTGTAAGGGGTTAAAACCCGGGATCGGACCCCCTCTGGTGAGCTTACCGGGGGATCCGATCCCTCCTGCCTCAGCCCCGGGTTCCGGCGAGTGACCCGGGGCTGTCGGCTCCTCTCTGTGCCGGGTTCCGCCTCTTGGCAGGACCCAGCTGTAAGTAACTGAGCATGCTCAGTTACTTACACTATACACTGCAATACAAGTGTATTGCAGTGTAAAGGCTTGAATAAGCGATCGGATGATTGCTTATTCAAGCCAAGAAGTAGAAAATGTAAAAAAAAGTTAAAAAAACAAAATTAAATCTTTTTATAATATAATTAAATAAATAAATAAAATAAAAGTCCCATAATCTCCCCAGTTACACATAAAATGCAAATAAAGTAAATAAAACACAAAAACACGTACATATTTGGTATCACCGCGTCCGTATTAATCTGTACAATAAATCTAAATCAATATTGAACCCGCTCGGTGAACTACGCAAAAAAAAACTCGAAAAACTTCCCAAAATATACAATTTTCCATCAAACACCATCACAAAAAATGTTCTAAAAAGTGATCAAAAAAAGTTACGTTCCCTAATATGATACGACTGAAAAGAACAACTGTTTTCGCAAAAAATAAGCCCTCAACCAGATCTGACAACAGAAAAATACAGAAGTTATGGCGCTGAAAAGTTGTCAATAGTAAAAACAATGCGATTTTCTCCAATATTGGTTTTGCTCAGGAAAATTGAGCAAAAATAAGAAAAACTATATAAATGAGGTAACACCGCAATCGTAGTGAACCAGAGAATAAAGATAAAATATTATTTTTACGTTACGGTGAGCGGGGGAAAAAAAATGCTAACAATCCAAAATAAAAAGTGATGATTTTGTTTGTGTCCCCCTTGAAATAGTTAATAAAATCTCACGAATAAGCTTTAGACTCCCAAAATAAATTATCTATACATTGTATCTCATCCCGTACATAATAAGCCCTCATACGTTCGCATTACCCAAAAAAAAAAAAAATTTATAGGTCGTACAATGTGACAATACAAATCTGCTGTGAATGGCGCCTCCATTCATTCTATACTCGGCCGTGCGCCCGTACAGCAGTTACCACCACATATGGGGTATCAGTACACTCGGGAGGAATTGGGCATCAAACGTTGCAGTGCGTTTCAACATTTAATTTATTCTGAAAATGTCAGTTTTGGCCTAAATGAATGTATTTTCCAAAAAAATTCTATAATTTCTAAATCGCAGGTCCATATTTTTTAACCCATGTGAAACACTTAAAGGGTTAATAGACTTAATAGAAGTTGTTTTACATATGTTGAGGGGTGAACTTTCTAAACTGGGGTAATTTATGGGGTTTTACTATTATTTAGGCCTCTCAAAGTCACTTGAAAGCTGAGTTTTCCCTCA
Source organism: Engystomops pustulosus (assembly GCF_040894005.1). NCBI lineage: Eukaryota > Metazoa > Chordata > Amphibia > Anura > Leptodactylidae > Engystomops > Engystomops pustulosus. The sequence continues at coordinate 81,819,057 of NC_092418.1, forward strand.
AAATGTGAGTTTTGACCATTTTCATGAAAATAAGAAAAATCGCACCTGGGTAGTTTTACATCTTGTCTGGAAACCAGAACATTTCAAACTTGGAAAATGAAGAATTTTTACAAACTTTTGCCAAATTTTCACTTTTTTTCAGAACGAAACGCAAAACTTATCACTTAAATTTTATAACTAACATGAGGCACAATGTGTCACGAGAAAACATTCTCAAAATCACCGGGATATGTTAAAGCGTTCCAAAGTTATAATTAATTATCGTGAGACATGTCAGATTTGAAAAATCGAGTCTGGTCATTGAGCTGAAAACTAGTGTCGCTGATAAGGGGTTAAGCAATCCGTTAACCGCATGCGTTAAAAAACGCATCAGTTTTTTTATAAAACACATGAGGTTTTTGACAACGCATCCGTCTTTGACAGGTTTTGACAGGTATTACGAATAAGTGCAATAAAAACAGACAAAAACGCATGCGGATTTAAAAAACGGATGCGTTTTTAACGGACTGCTTAAAAACGGACCAAAAGCGGTTTCAAAACGCCCTGTGTGGCATCACCCTGAGGGCGCGTTCACACGTTGCGTTTTGGTCGCGTTTTCATTGCGTTTGAAACGCATATACAACAGCTGATGAGAGGTGATTTGCCTAATTACATAACCGTTTACGTTTGTAAACGCAATGTTAACGCATGCGTTAACAAAACGCATGCGTTAACGCGTTGTTAACGCGTTGTTAACGCATGCGTTAACATCGCGTTTACGATGCGTTTTGTAAACGGAAATGTTAGCAGCGATGTAATTAGGCAAATCACCTCTCCTCAGCTGTTGTATATGCGTTTCAAACGCAATGAAAACGCAGGTCAAAACGCAACGTGTGAACGCGCCCTTACTCTGAGGAGGGGGTGTGGCCAACTTGGGGGCAGAGCTACCCCTCACATGACTTCTTCAGACGTCATGTGAGGAGATAGCAGGGGCTGATCCCGCCTCCTCCTCGTCCTGAAGCTTCAGCAGCTCTACAGCTCTAATGTACGGGACCAGGAGGAGGCAGGCAAAACAGGGGATAAAGGAGCAGCCCGGGATAATCTCCCAGCCACCGTGATGGCAGGACAGAGCCCAAAAAAACAGGACTGTCCCGCTGAATCCTGGACGGTTGGGAGGTATGCCCTCTGCACCTCCTCAAGTTATACCTCTGCTGAGTGAGATCCTGTGATTAGTGTGGTCTCAGTGCTCCATTCCTTCCTGGAAAGGGAATAACATGCTATCTTAGGGCGACCCATTTAATATTAAATTGTGTCACTTATATTTTTTTCAGATTCCTGCATGCTGTCAGCTCCCCCTACATGGGCCCCCCGCTTCTCTAGCAAGTGGGGGGCCCAATCCCTCTAGCTGAGGGGGACAGAATCCCTCTACCTAGGAAGCCTTCCCCTTCCTCCGGCTCAAGCCAGAAGCCTTCTCCGTCCCAAGCTTTTAGATGCCTGCCTTCTCTATCCCCGAGCATCCAGATGCCTGCCTGCCTTCTCCGGCACAAGTCTCAAGCCTCAGTGACTGTATAAGACATTCCGCCTAACAGTGACCCAGTTGCATCAAATATTGATATTGCTGCTCCGATCCCCCCAAATAAATGGTATGACAGGTTATGGGGATAGCTGTATAGCACTGCCATAGCGCATGGATGGTGCAGGGGAGCACATGCTTGTCTGAGCGGCCGTGGGGTAACGTGCAAAGTCTGTGCCAGGACACCTACTATACTGTGTGGTTTATAGCAATAGTCTTCTCATATGGGGGAGTGACACATTATGGACCCCCTAAGGGTGATGCCACACGTCCCTTTTTTGGACCGTCTACCATGCCTTTGGCTGTTTATCTTAATAGATAAACAGGTTCAAAGCAGCCAAAGGCATGGTCAACAGTAAAGAATTGACGCGTTTTAAAAACGCATGCGTTTTAAATGGGCTGAAGACGTATGCGTTAAAACGGTCCAAAAATGGGACGTGTAGCATCACCCTAAGGGTGATGCCACACATGGCGTTTTGGAACAGTTTTTGGTCCGTTTTTAAGCAATCCGTTAAAAAACACATGCGCTAAAAAACGCATCCGTTTTTGAAAACGGATGTGTTTTCAAAAAACGGATGCATTTTTTAACGCAATGCTTAAAAACGGACCAAAAACGGTTTCAAAACGCCATGTGTGTCATCACCATAAGGGTGCGTTCACACATTGTGTGTCAGTCTCGTTTTCATTGCGTTTGAAACACATTACAACAGCTGAAGAGAGGTGATTGTCTAATTACATTACTGTTGACATTTCCGTTTACAAAACGCATAGTAAACGCAATGTTAATGCATATGTTAACAATGTGTTAACATATGCATTTTGTTAACAAACGTAAACAGTAATGTATTTATGCAAATAACCTCTCCTCAGCTGTTGGAATGTGTTTCAAACGCAATGAAAATGAGACCGACACACAATGTGTGAACGCGCGCTAAGTCTCTTGTGCACGGATGCAACTGCACCTCCTCAAGTTATGCTTCTGAGCGGGACCCCTAAAACTGTGATCAGTGGGGGTCTTAGTGCTCCATTACTCTCTTGAAAGAGGATAACATGCTATGTTGGGGAAACCCCTTTAATTATTAATTGTGCCACATAAGGGGGTTGTCCACTTTCAGCAAATAATTGATGTTGTTTGTGTAAGAAAGCCCGCGGTCACACGTACCGCTAGGCGTCCGTTATAATGCGACCTCCCCCTGTGTGCTAGCGTCGCGTTATGACAGACGCTTAGCGGTACGTGTGACCGCGGCCAAAAACGTATACAATTCCCCAATATACTTTTAGATCTCTGCTTGCTTTGCTTCAAGTGCATATCCTCTGTCCATGGTGATGTGATGGAGCTGTAGGTGCACGAGCCGTTATTATCACACTATTCCCATTGCTCTCAGTGATAATAACAGCTCATGAACCTGCACGTCCACATCTCCATGGACAGATTCTTACCACTGGAAGCAAATAGAGAAGCTTTCTATACAAGTACAGCAAGCAGAGTTATAGAAAACCCTGAGGGCGCGTTCACACGTTGCGTTTTGACCTGCGTTTTCATTGCGTTTGAAACGCATATACAACAGCTGAGGAGAGGTGATTTGCCTAATTACATCACTGTTAACATTTCCGTTTACAAAATGCATCGTAAACACGAAGTTAACGCATGCGCTAACATTGCATTTACAAACGTAAACGGTAATGTAATTAGGCAAATCACCTCTCATCAGCTGTTGTATATGCGTTTCAAACGCAATGAAAACGCGACCAAAACGCTACGTGTGAACGCGCCCTGACGAATTGATACAGAAAGTATATTGAAAAGTTGTAGAACTACACAAATAGTGAAAGCTGTCATAGCTGTTACCCATAACAACAAATTGCGTCTCAGGCCGCGGTCACACGAACCGCTAGGCGTCCGTCAGAACGCGATGCTAGCGCACAGGGGGAGGTCCTCGGCCCGAACGCCCATGCGTTTCCAGGGAAACGCATGCGATCGGCTTAACATTCACATGCGTTTCCCTGGAAACGCATTTGCGTTCGGGCCGAGGACCTCCCCCTGTGCGCTAGCATCGCGTTCTGACGGACGCCTAGCGGTACGTGTGACCGCGGCCTCAACGGAGAGCAGAATATAACATTATACCTGTGCAGGAGTTGGTCGCTACTTATGATGTATGTCCAAGGGGGTGGGGCACAACTCCCAGCATGCTCAGCAACCACCTGTAGGGTTAAAAGATAAAGGAATGTTAGCTGTATTGTGATTGGTCACCATTTGTGAAAGTGACAATATTCTGATTAGACATTCCGCCTAAAAGTGACCCAGTTACATCAAATATTGACATTGGTGGTCCGATTCCCCAAAATAAATGGAGTGACAGGTTATATTGAGGGTGCAGCCACACGTTCAGGTTTTCAGTTGCAGTGTTTGAAACCAAAAGCAAGTGTGGATCATAATGAGTGAGACCATATCATTACGAAGTGCTGCTCCTCCTATTTTCGCTCCACTCCTGGTTTGGGCATCAAAAACTGCATCTGGAAAACTGAACACGTGGACACACCCTAAACCAAAAAACCTTCTTTTTCTTACCTTCGCTATTTATGACACAGCAGTAACTTCTTCTCCCGGGCTCAGACCAAGGGTGATGCCACACATGGCGTTTGGAACCCGTTTTTGATCCGTCTTTAAGGGTGATGCCACACATGGTGTTTTGAGACTGTTTTTGGTCCGTTTTTAAGCAATCCGTTAACCGCATGCGTTAAAAAAACACATCTGTTTTTTTATAAAACACATGAGGTTTTTGACAGGTTTTGACAGGTATTACGAATTTGCGCAATAAAAACGGACAAAAACGCACACGTATTTAAAAAAGGATGCGTTTTTTAACGGACTGCTTAAAAACGGGCCAAAAACGGTTTCAAAACGCCATATGTGGCATCACCCTTACTCGGAGGAGGGCCAACTTGGGGGCAGAGCTACCCCTCACATGACTTCTTCAGACATCATGTGAGGAGATAGCAGGGGCTGATCCCGCCTCCTCCTCGTCCTGAAGCTTCAGCAGCTCTACAGCTCTAATGTACAGGACCAGGAGGAGGCAGGCAAAACAGGGGATAAAGGAGCAGCCCGGGATAATCTCCCAGCCACCGTGATGGCAGGACAGAGCCCAAAAAAACAGGACTGTCCTGCTGAATCCTGGACGGTTGGGAGGTATGCCCTCTGCACCTCTGCTGAGTGAGATGCTGTGATTAGTGGGGTCTCAGTGCTCCATTCCTTCCTGGAAAGGGAATAACATGCTATCTTAGGGCAACCCATTTAATATTAAATTGTGTCACTTATATTTTTTTCAGATTCCTGCATGCTGTCAGCTCCCCCTACATGGGCCCCCCGATTCTCTAGCAAGTGGGGGGCCCAATCCCTCTAGCTGAGGGGGACAGAATCCCTCTACCTAGGGGTGTCCCTTCCTCTGGCCCAAGCCAGAAGCCAGAAGCCTTCCCCTTCCTCCGGCCCAAGCCAGAAGCCTTCTCCGTCCTGAGCTTTTAGATGCCTGCCTTCTCTATCCCCGAGCATCCAGATGCCTGCCTTCTCCGGCACAAGTCTCAAGCCTCAGAAGCCTCAGCTGGGCAAAGAACAGAACGCCCATGGGGTGAGGAGATGATTTTGACGGATTTATTGCCGGGGGGGGTGGGGGTGGGTGAAGCCCCTGGTTTATAGTAACTACCATTGTTGTCTATATTCCATGTTTCATTGGCACAATTATTACACAGCAGACAGTTCATACCATGTGGCTAAGCATGCTGGGAGTTGTAGTTTCCGCTCTGCATTATTTTTGGACATTGGACTCTTCTGTATCATAAGTCTGCCTCAGAATTTATTGGAGAACAACAAATCCCAGCATTCATTACCATTGGCCAAAAATTATCCAGTTGCATCAAATAGATACAACACTATTTATAATGTATGTTCGGGGGGGGGGCACAACTCCCAGCATGCTCAGCAACAAACTGTATGGTTAAAAAAAATGTCTGTTGCCCATAGCAACTGATCACAGCAAAGTTGTCACTTTTTAAAATGAAAACTGTGATTGGTTGCTATGGGCAACAAAGAAGGTTTGCCATCTAGACTATTTTTATAGTGGAAGAGCCACCTGTTAGTAAACTTTTGGTTAAATATAGAGGCTTCTAAGTAACCAATCACAGCACAACAGTACAAGGAATGTTAGCTGTATTGTGATTGGTCACGATCGGCAACAGTGACTGTATAAGACATTCCGCCAAACAGTGAACCAGTTGCATAAATTATTGATATTGCTGCTCCGATCCCCCCAAATAAATGGTATGACAGGTTATGGGGATAGCTGTATAGCACTGCCATAGCGCATGGATGGTGCGGGGGACCACATGCTTGTCTGAGCGGCCGTGGGGTAATGTGCAAAGTCTGTGTCAGGACACCTGTTTGCAAATGCCGACAAAACGGCACGTGTGCCACCACCCTAAGGCTAGCGTCACACGTAGCGCTTTGTCTGCGCTTGCAAAACAGACAAAGTCGCGCCCACCGGGGCGGGCCTCGTGAACAAGCCGCCGGTGTTTCGCGTTAAACGCAAATTAACGCAAAACACCGACGTCTCGTTCCCGATCGCAGGCGTTTCCATAGAAACGCCGATGCGATCGGGCCGAGGCCCGCCCCAGTAGGCGCGACTTTGTCTGCGTTTGCAAGCGCAGACAAAGCGCTACGTGTGGCGCCAGCCTTAGGGTGATGCCATACGTCCCATTTTTGGATCGTTTTAAAGCATGCTTTTTCAGTCTGTTTAAAAGCACATGCATTTGTTAATGTCTACCATGCCTTTGGCCGGTGCCACGCGCACCGCTTCGGCTGCGTTTGAAAAGGCAAACGCAAGCAAAGCCGCGCCTACCGGGGCGGGCTGCGGCCGATCGCATCGCCGTTTCTATGGAAACGCCTGCGATCAGGAACAAGCCGCCGGTGTTTTGCATTAAATTAACGCAAAACACCGGCGGCTCGTTCCCGATCGCAGGCGTTTCCATAGAAACGCCTGCGATGTGATCGGGCCGAGGCCCGCCCCGGTGGGCGCGACCTTGTCTGCGTTTGCAAGCACAGACAAAGCGGTACGTGTGACACCAGCCTTTGGCTGTTTATCTTAATAGATAAACCGGTTCAAAGCAGTCGAACGCATGGTGAACAATAAAAAATTGACGCGTTTTAAAAACGCAGGCGTTTTTAAATGGGCTGAAGATGTCTGCGTTAAAACGGTCCAAAAATGGGCCATGTGGCATCACCCTGAGGGTGAAGACACACGTGGCGTTTTTGGGCCGTTTTACGTTTTCAGATCGTAAAAAACGCATGCTTTTTTAACGATCTGAAAACGCACTAACTAAAAACAGCCCACAAACGGCCTAAAAACGCCACGTGTGTCTTCACCCTGAGGCTGGCGCCACACGTAGCGCTTTGTCTGCGCTTGCAAAACGCGATCGCAGGCGTTTCCATAGGCGTTTGCAAGCGCAGACAAAGCTCTACGTGTGGCGCCAGCCTAAGGGTGAAGACACACGTGGCATTTTTAGGCCGTTTTTGGGCCGTTTTTAGATCGTAAAAAACGCATGCGTTTTTTGACAGGTTTAACCAATTATCTTAATTTCAAACTGGTCAAAAACGCATGCGTGATGGCTGGACAAACCCCAAAAACCAGGACTGTCCCGCTGAATGAGTGAGACCCCCCCCCCCCCAATCCTGTGATTAGTGCAGTCTCAGTGCTCCATTCCTTCCTGGAAAGGGAATAACATGCTATCTTAGGGCAACCCATTTAATATTAAATTGTGTAACTTATATTTTTTCAGATTCCTGCATGCTGTCAGCTCCCCTACATGGGCCCCCCCGATCCTCTAGCTAGTGGGGGACCCAATCCCTCTAGCTAAGGGGGACAGAAAACCTCTACCTAGGGGTGTCCCTTCCTCCGGCCCAAGCCAGAAGCCTTCTCCTGCCCAGGCCTCTAGACGCCTGCCTGCCTTCTCCATCTCTGAGCATCCAGATGCCTCCAAGCCTTCTCCGGCACAAGCCTCAAGCCATGTCAAGAGCCTCAGCTGGGCAAAGCACAGAACGCCCATGAGGTGAGGAGATGATTTTGACGGATCCATCACGGGGGGCAATGACCATGGTTTATAGTAACTACCATTGTTGCCTATATTCCATGTTTCATTGGCAGAATGGGAAAGGGTTGGTTGCTGCGAACTGCAGAGGCAGTCATCTAAATATGACACAATTATTACACAGCAGACAGTTCATACCATGTGGTTAAGCATTCTGGGAGTTGTAGTTCCCGTTCAGCATTGTTTTTGGACATTGGACTCTTCTGTATCATAAATCTGCCTCAGTATTTATTGGAGAACAACAAATTCCAGCATTCATTACCATTGGTCAAAAATGATCCAGTTGCATCAAATAGATACAACACTGTCTGTAATGGAAGCTGTCTGTAACCCATAGCCACAAACTGCAGCTCAACTGAGCAGAATATAACATTAAACCTGTGCAGGGGTCGGTTGCTATATACGATGTATGTATGGGAAAGGGGGGGGGGCACAACTCCCAGGATGCTCAGCAACAAATTGTATGCTTAAAAAAAAATGTATAAAAAAAAATGAAGGTTTGCCATTTAGACTATTTTTATAGTGGAAGAGCCACCTGTTATTGAACTTTTGGTAAAATATAGAGGCTTTAATGTAACCAATAACAGTACAAGGAATGTTAGCTGTATTGTGATTGGTCACCATCGGCAACAGTGACTGTATTCTGATTAGACATTCCGCCTAACAGTGACCCAGTTGCATAAATTATTGATATTGCTGCTCCGATCCCCCCAAATAAATGGTATGCCAGGTTATGGGGATTGCTGTATAGCATTGCCATAGCGCATGGATGCATGCATGGTGGTGTAACGTGCAAAGTCTGTGCCAGGACACCTACTATACTGTGTGGTTTATAGCAATAGTCTTCTCATATAGGGGAATGACAAATTATGGACTACAAGTCTCTTGTGCCCCGGATGCAACTGATCCCTCTGCACCTCCTCAAGTTATGCCTCTTCTGAGCGGGATCCTAATCCTGCGGTCAGTGGGGGTCAATGCTACATTACTCTTTGGAAAGGGGATAACATGATATCTTGGGGAAACCCCTTTAATTAACAATTATGCCACTTTAAGGGGTTGTCCACTTTCAGCAAACAATTGATATTGTTTGTGTAAGAAAAAGTTAAACATTTTCCCAATATACTTTCTGTATCCGTTCCTCACCACTTTCTAGATCTCTGCTTGCTTTGCTTCAATAGAGAGCTTCTAAGTTTACTTCCAGTGGATATGGAGGTGTAGGTGCACGATCTGTTATTATCGCACTGCTTGCTTTCTATATAAGTACAGCAAGCAGAGTTACAGAAATTATATAGAAAAAATTCTATAACTTTTCATTACACATATAATATCAATTGTTTACTAAAATAAACACTTTCTTGTTATTTCTCAGATTTCTGTCAGCCCAAGGAGTCCTCCAAAACCTCTACCTAGGGGTACAACATCCAGCCTGCCTTGCTGCCCCCCTTGGCCCGGGCCAGCCTGCCTTGCTGCCTCCCCCAGCCCGGGCCAGCCTGCCCTGCTGCCTCCCCTGGCCCGGGCCAGCCTGCCCTGCTGCCTCCCCCGGCCCGGGCAAGCCTGCCCTGCTGCCTCCCCCAGCCCGGGCCAGCCTGCCTTGCTGCCCCCCTTGGCCCGGGCCAGCCTGCCTTGCTGCCTCCCCCGGCCAGCGGCGTTGCTGCCTCCCCCCGCCCGGGCCAGCCTGCCTTGATGCCTCCCTTGACCCGGGCCAGCCTGCCTTGCTGCCCCCCTTGGCCCGGGCCAGCCTGCCTTGCTGCCTCCCCCGGCCCGGGCCAGCCTGCCTTGCTGCCTCCCCCGGCCCGGGCCAGCCTGCCTTGCTGCCTCCCCCGGCCCGGGCCAGCCTGCCTTGCTGCCTCCCCCGGACCGGGCCAGCCTGCCTTGCTGCCCCCTTGGCCCGGGCCAGCCTGCCTTGCTGCCCCCCTTGGCCCGGGCCAGCCTGCCTTGCTGCCCCCCTTGGCCCGGGCCAGCCTGCCTTACTGCCCCCCTTGGCCCGGGCCAGCCTGCCTTGCTGCCTCCCCCGGCCCGGGCCAGCCTGCCTTGCTGCCCCCCTTGGCCCGGGCCAGCCTGCCTTGCTGCCCCCCTTGGCCCGGGCCAGCCTGCCTTGCTGCCCCCCTTGGCCCGGGCCAGCCTGCCTTGCTGCCCCCCTTGGCCCGGGCCAGCCTGCCTTGCTGCCCCCCTTGGCCCGGGCCAGCCTGCCTTGCTGCCCCCCTTGGCCCGGGCCAGCCTGCCTTGCTGCCCCCCTTGGCCCGGGCCAGCCTGCCTTGCTGCCCCCCTTGGCCCGGGCCAGCCTGCCTTGCTGCCCCCCTTGGCCCGGGCCAGCCTGCCTTGCTGCCCCCCTTGGCCCGGGCCAGCCTGCCTTGCTGCCCCCCTTGGCCCGGGCCAGCCTGCCTTGCTGCCCCCCTTGGCCCGGGCCAGCCTGCCTTGCTGCCCTCATTGGCCCGGGCCAGCCTGCCTTGCTGCCCCCCTTGGCCCGGGCCAGCCTGCCTTGCTGCCCCCCTTGGCCCGGGCCAGCCTGCCTTGCTGCCCCCCTTGGCCCGGGCCAGCCTGCCTTGCTGCCCCCCTTGGCCCGGGCCAGCCTGCCTTGCTGCCCCCCTTGGCCCGGGCCAGCCTGCCTTGCTGCCCCCCTTGGCCCGGGCCAGCCTGCCTTGCTGCCCCCCTTGGCCCGGGCCAGCCTGCCTTGCTGCCCCCCTTGGCCCGGGCCAGCCTGCCTTGCTGCCCCCCTTGGCCCGGGCCAGCCTGCCTTGCTGCCCCCCTTGGCCCGGGCCAGCCTGCCTTGCTGCCCCCATTGGCCCGGGCCAGCCTGCCTTGCTGCCCCCCTTGGCCCGGGCCAGCCTGCCTTGCTGCCCCCCTTGGCCCGGGCCAGCCTGCCTTGCTGCCCCCCTTGGCCCGGGCCAGCCTGCCTTGCTGCCCCCCTTGGCCCGGGCCAGCCTGCCTTGCTGCCCCCCTTGGCCCGGGCCAGCCTGCCTTGCTGCCCCCCTTGGCCCGGGCCAGCCTGCCTTGCTGCCCCCCTTGGCCCGGGCCAGCCTGCCTTGCTGCCCTCATTGGCCCGGGCCAGCCTGCCTTGCTGCCCCCCTTGGCCCGGGCCAGCCTGCCTTGCTGCCCCCCTTGGCCCGGGCCAGCCTGCCTTGCTGCCCCCCTTGGCCCGGGCCAGCCTGCCTTGCTGCCCCCCTTGGCCCGGGCCAGCCTGCCTTGCTGCCCCCCTTGGCCCGGGCCAGCCTGCCTTGCTGCCCCCCTTGGCCCGGGCCAGCCTGCCTTGCTGCCCCCCTTGGCCCGGGCCAGCCTGCCTTGCTGCCCCCCTTGGCCCGGGCCAGCCTGCCTTGCTGCCCCCCTTGGCCCGGGCCAGCCTGCCTTGCTGCCCCCCTTGGCCCGGGCCAGCCTGCCTTGCTGCCCCCCTTGGCCCGGGCCAGCCTGCCTTGCTGCCCCCCTTGGCCCGGGCCAGCCTGCCTTGCTGCCCTCATTGGCCCGGGCCAGCCTGCCTTGCTGCCCCCCTTGGCCCGGGCCAGCCTGCCTTGCTGCCCCCCTTGGCCCGGGCCAGCCTGCCTTGCTGCCCCCCTTGGCCCGGGCCAGCCTGCCTTGCTGCCCCCCTTGGCCCGGGCCAGCCTGCCTTGCTGCCCCCCTTGGCCCGGGCCAGCCTGCCTTGCTGCCCCCCTTGGCCCGGGCCAGCCTGCCTTGCTGCCCCCCTTGGCCCGGGCCAGCCTGCCTTGCTGCCCCCCTTGGCCCGGGCCAGCCTGCCTTGCTGCCCCCCTTGGCCCGGGCCAGCCTGCCTTGCTGCCCCCCTTGGCCCGGGCCAGCCTGCCTTGCTGCCCCCCTTGGCCCGGGCCAGCCTGCCTTGCTGCCCCCCTTGGCCCGGGCCAGCCTGCCTTGCTGCCCCCCTTGGCCCGGGCCAGCCTGCCTTGCTGCCCCCCTTGGCCCGGGCCAGCCTGCCTTGCTGCCCCCCTTGGCCCGGGCCAGCCTGCCTTGCTGCCCCCCTTGGCCCGGGCCAGCCTGCCTTGCTGCCCCCCTTGGCCCGGGCCAGCCTGCCTTGCTGCCTCCCCCGGCCTGGGCCAGCGGCCTTGCTGCCTTCCCCGCCCTGCAGCTTTGCTGCCCCCCGCCCCCCGGCCCGGGCCATTCTGCCTTGCTGCCTCCCTTGGCCCGGGCCAGCCTGCCTTGCTGCCCCCCTTGGCCCGGGCCAGCCTGCCTTGCTGCCCCCCTTGGCCCGGGCCAGCCTGCCTTGCTGCCCCCCTTGGCCCGGGCCAGCCTGCCTTGCTGCCCCCCTTGGCCCGGGCCAGCCTGCCTTGCTGCCCCCATTGGCCCGGGCCAGCCTGCCTTGCTGCCCCCCTTGGCCCGGGCCAGCCTGCCTTGCTGCCCCCCTTGGCCCGGGCCAGCCTGCCTTGCTGCCCCCCTTGGCCCGGGCCAGCCTGCCTTGCTGCCCCCCTTGGCCCGGGCCAGCCTGCCTTGCTGCCCCCCTTGGCCCGGGCCAGCCTGCCTTGCTGCCCCCCTTGGCCCGGGCCAGCCTGCCTTGCTGCCCCCCTTGGCCCGGGCCAGCCTGCCTTGCTGCCCCCCTTGGCCCGGGCCAGCCTGCCTTGTTGCCCCCCTTGGCCCGGGCCAGCCTGCCTTGCTGCCCCCCTTGGCCCGGGCCAGCCTGCCTTGCTGCCCCCCTTGGCCCGGGCCAGCCTGCCTTGCTGCCTCCCCCGGCCTGGGCCAGCGGCCTTGCTGCCTTCCCCGCCCTGCAGCTTTGCTGCCCCCCGCCCCCCGGCCCGGGCCATTCTGCCTTGCTGCCTCCCTTGGCCCGGGCCAGCCTGCCTTGCTGCCCCCCTTGGCCCGGGCCAGCCTGCCTTGCTGCCCCCCTTGGCCCGGGCCAGCCTGCCTTGCTGCCCCCCTTGGCCCGGGCCAGCCTGCCTTGCTGCCCCCCTTGGCCCGGGCCAGCCTGCCTTGCTGCCCCCATTGGCCCGGGCCAGCCTGCCTTGCTGCCCCCCTTGGCCCGGGCCAGCCTGCCTTGCTGCCCCCCTTGGCCCGGGCCAGCCTGCCTTGCTGCCCCCCTTGGCCCGGGCCAGCCTGCCTTGCTGCCCCCCTTGGCCCGGGCCAGCCTGCCTTGCTGCCCCCCTTGGCCCGGGCCAGCCTGCCTTGCTGCCCCCCTTGGCCCGGGCCAGCCTGCCTTGCTGCCCCCCTTGGCCCGGGCCAGCCTGCCTTGCTGCCCCCCTTGGCCCGGGCCAGCCTGCCTTGCTGCCCCCCTTGGCCCGGGCCAGCCTGCCTTGCTGCCTCCCCCGGCCTGGGCCAGCGGCCTTGCTGCCTTCCCCGCCCTGCAGCTTTGCTGCCCCCCGCCCCCCGGCCCGGGCCATTCTGCCTTGCTGCCTCCCTTGGCCCGGGCCAGCCTGCCATGCTGCCTCCCCCGGCCCATGCCAGCCTGCCCGGCTGCCTCCCCCGGCCCGGGCCTGCGGCTTTGCTGCCTCCCCCGGCCCAGGCCAGCGGCCTTGCTGCCTTCCCAGGCCAGCGGCGTTGCTGCCTCCCCCCGCCCTGCGGCTTTGCTGGCCCCCCGCCCCCCGGCCCGGGCCAGCCTGCCTTGCTGCCCCCCTTGGCCCGAGCCAGCCCGCCTTGCTGCCTCCCCCCGCCCTGCGGCTTTGCTGCCACCCCCGGCCCGGGCCAGCCTGCCTGGCTGCCCCCCTTGGCCCGGGCCAGCCTGCCTGGCTGCCCTCCTTGGCCCGGGCCAGCCTGCCTTGCTGCCCTCCTTGGCCCGGGCCTGCGGCTTTGCTGCCTCCCCCGGCCCAGGCCAGCGGCCTTGCTGCCTTCCCAGGCCAGCGGCGTTGCTGCCTCCCCCCGCCCTGCGGCTTTGCTGGCCCCCCGCCCCCCGGCCCGGGCCAGCCTGCCTTGCTGCCCCCCTTGGCCCGAGCCAGCCCGCCTTGCTGCCTCCCCCCGCCCTGCGGCTTTGCTGCCACCCCCGGCTCGGGCCAGCCTGCCTGGCTGCCCCCCTTGGCCCGGGCCAGCCTGCCTTGCTGCCCTCCTTGGCCCGGGCCAGCCTGCCTTGCTGCCCCCCTTGGCCTGGGCCAGCCTGCCTTGCTGCCTTCCCCGCCCTGCAGCTTTGCTGCCCCCCGCCCCCCGGCCCGGGCCATTCTGCCTTGCTGCCTCCCTTGGCCTGGGCCAGCCTGCCTTGCCGCCTCCCTTGGCCCGGGCCAGCCTGCCTTGCCGCCTCCCTTGGCCCGGGCCAGCCTGCCTTGCCGCCTCCCTTGGCCCGGGCCAGCCTGCCTTGCCGCCTCCCTTGGCCCGGGCCAGCCTGCCTTGCCGCCCCCCTTGGCCCGGGCCAGCCTGCCTTGCTGCCTCCCCCGGCCCGGGCCTGCGGCTTTGCTGCCTCCCCCGGCCCGGGCCAGCGGCCTTGCTGCCTTCCCCGCCCTGCAGCTTTGCTGCCCCCCGGCCCGGGCCATTCTGCCTTGCTGCCTCCCTTGGCCCGGGCCAGCCTGCCTTGCTGCCCCCCTTGGCCCGGGCCAGCCTGCCTTGCTGCCCCCCTTGGCCCGGGCCAGCCTGCCTTGCTGCCTCCCCCGGCCCGGGCCTGCGGCTTTGCTGCCTCCCCCGGCCCGGGCCAGCGGCCTTGCTGCCTTCCCCGCCCTGCAGCTTTGCTGCCCCCCGCCCCCCGGCCCGGGCCATTCTGCCTGGCTGCCCCCCTTGGCCCGGGCCAGCCTGCCTTGCTGCCCCCCTTGGCCCGGGCCAGCCCGCCTTGCCGCCTCCCCCCGCCCTGCAGCTTTGCTGCCACCCCCCCCCGGCCCGGGCCATTCTGCCTTGCTGCCTCCCTTGGCCCGGGCCCGGGCCAGCCTGCCCTGCTGCCTCCCTTGGCCCGGGCCAGCCTGCCCTGCTGCCTCCCTTGGCCCGGGCCAGCCTGCCCTGCCGCCTCCCTTGGCCCGGGCCAGCCTGCCCTGCTGCCCCCCTTGGCCCGGGCCAGCCTGCCTTCCTTGGCCCCGGCCAGCCTGCCTTGCTGCCTCCCTTGGCCCCGGCCAGCCTGCCTTGCTGCCCCCCTTGGCCCGGGCCATCCTGCCTTGCTGCCCCCCTTGGCCCGGGCCAGCCTGCCTTGCTGCCTCCCCCGGCCCGGGCCAGCCTGCCCTGCAGCCTCCTTTGGCCCGGGCCAGCCTGCCTTGCTGCCTCCCCCGGACCGGGCCAGCCTGCCTTGCTGCCCCCCTTGGCCCGGGCCAGCCTGCCTTGCTGCCCCCCTTGGCCCGGGCCAGCCTGCCTTGCTGCCCCCCTTGGCCCGGGCCAGCCTGCCTTGCTGCCCCCCTTGGCCCGGGCCAGCCTGCCTTGCTGCCCCCCTTGGCCCGGGCCAGCCTGCCTTGCTGCCCCCCTTGGCCCGGGCCAGCCTGCCTTGCTGCCCCCCTTGGCCCGGGCCAGCCTGCCTTGCTGCCCCCCTTGGCCCGGGCCAGCCTGCCTTGCTGCCCCCCTTGGCCCGGGCCAGCCTGCCTTGCTGCCCCCCTTGGCCCGGGCCAGCCTGCCTTGCTGCCCCCCTTGGCCCGGGCCAGCCATCCTTGCTGCCCCCCTTGGCCCGGGCCAGCCTGCCTTGCTGCCCCCCTTGGCCCGGGCCAGCCTGCCTTGCTGCCCCCCTTGGCCCGGGCCAGCCTGCCTTGCTGCCTCCCCCGCCCTGCAGCTTTGCTGCCCCCCGCCCCCCGGCCCGGGCCATTCTGCCTTGCCGCCTCCCTTGGCCCGGGCCAGCCTGGCTTGCCGCCTCCCTTGGCCCGGGCCAGCCTGGCTTGCCGCCTCCCTTGGCCCGGGCCAGCCTGCCTTGCTGCCCCCCTTGGCCCGGGCCAGCCTGCCTTGCCGCCTCCCTTGGCCCGGGCCAGCCTGCCTTGCTGCCCCCCTTGGCCCGGGCCAGCCTGCCTTGCTGCCTCCCCCGGCCCGGGCCTGCGGCTTTGCTGCCTCCCCCGGCCCGGGCCAGCGGCCTTGCTGCCTTCCCCGCCCTGCAGCTTTGCTGCCCCCCGCCCCCCGGCCCAGGCCATTCTGCCTTGCTGCCTCCCTTGGCCCGGGCCAGCCTGCCTTGCTGCCCCCCTTGGCCCGGGCCAGCCTGCCTTGCTGCCCCCCTTGGCCCGGGCCAGCCTGCCTTGCTGCCTCCCCCGGCCCGGGCCTGCGGCTTTGCTGCCTCCCCCGGCCCGAGCCAGCGGCCTTGCTGCCTTCCCCGCCCTGCAGCTTTGCTGCCCCCCGCCCCCCGGCCCATTCTGCCTGGCTGCCCCCCTTGGCCCGGGCCAGCCTGCCTTGCTGCCCCCCTTGGCCCGGGCCAGCCCGCCTTGCTGCCTCCCCCCGCCCTGCAGCTTTGCTGCCCCCCCCCCCCCCGGCCCGGGCCATTCTGCCTTGCTGCCTCCCTTGGCCCGGGCCCGGGCCAGCCTGCCTTGCTGCCTCCCTTGGCCCGGGCCAGCCTGCTCTGCTGCCTCCCTTGGCCCGGGCCAGCCTGCCCTGCCGCCTCCCTTGGCCCGGGCCAGCCTGCCCTGCTGCCCCCCTTGTCCCGGGCCAGCCTGCCTTCCTTGGCCCCGGCCAGCCTGCCTTCCTGCCTCCCTTGGCCCCGGCCAGCCTGCCTTGCTGCCCCCCTTGGCCCGGGCCATCCTGCCTTGCTGCCCCCCTTGGCCCGGGCCAGCCTGCCTTGCTGCCTCCCCCGGCCCGGGCCAGCCTGCCCTGCAGCCTCCTTTGGCCCGGGCCAGCCTGCCTTGCTGCCTCCCCCGGACTGGGCCAGCCTGCCTTGCTGCCCCCCTTGGCCCGGGCCAGCCTGCCTTGCTGCCTCCCCCGGCCCGGGCCTGCGGCTTTGCTGCCTCCCCCGGCCCAGGCCAGCGGCCTTGCTGCCTTCCCAGGCCAGCGGCGTTGCTGCCTCCCCCCGCCCTGCGGCTTTGCTGCCCCCCCGCCCCCCGGCCCGGGCCAGCCTGCC
The DNA here is from genome assembly GCF_040894005.1 of Engystomops pustulosus. Lineage (NCBI taxonomy): Eukaryota > Metazoa > Chordata > Amphibia > Anura > Leptodactylidae > Engystomops > Engystomops pustulosus. The sequence goes on from NC_092418.1 coordinate 81,835,601, forward strand.
TTGCTGCCCCCCTTGGCCCGGGCCAGCCCGCCTTGCTGCCTCCTCCGGCCCGGGCCAGCCTGCCTGGCTGCCTCCCCCGGCCCGGGCCAGCCTGCCTGGCTGCCTCCCTTGGCCCGGGCAAGCCTGCCCTGCTGCCCCCCTTGGCCCGGGCCAGCCTGCCTTCCTTGGCCCCGGCCAGCCTGCCTTCCTACCTCCCTTGGCCCCGTCCAGCCTGCCTTGCTGCCCCCCTTGGCCCGGGCCATCCTGCCTTGCTGCCCCCCTTGGCCCGGGCCAGCCTGCCTTGCTGCCTCCCCCGGCCCGGGCCAGCCTGCCCTGCAGCCTCCTTTGGCCCGGGCCAGCCTGCCTTGCTGCCTCCCCCGGACTGGGCCAGCCTGCCTTGCTGCCCCCCTTGGCCCGGGCCAGCCTGCCTTGCTGCCTCCCCCGGCCCGGGCCTGCGGCTTTGCTGCCTCCCCCGGCCCAGGCCAGCGGCCTTGCTGCCTTCCCAGGCCAGCGGCGATGCTTCCTCCCCCCGCCCTGCGGCTTTGCTGCCCCCCCGCCCCCCGGCCCGGGCCAGCCTGCCTTGCTGCCCCCCTTGGCCCGGGCCAGCCCGCCTTGCTGCCTCCTCCGGCCCGGGCCAGCCTGCCTGGCTGCCTCCCCCGGCCCGGGCCAGCCTGCCTGGCTGCCTCCCCCGGCCCGGGCCAGCCTGCCTGGCTGCCTCCCCCGGCCCGGGCCAGCCTGCCTTGCTGCCTCCCCCGGCCCGGGCCTGCGGCTTTGCTGCCTCCCCCGGCCCGGGCCAGCCTGCCTTGCTGCCCCCCTTGGCCCGGGCCAGCCCGCCTTGCTGCCTCCCCCCGCCCTGCGGCTTTGCTGCCACCCCCGGCCCGGGCCAGCCTGCCTGGCTGCCTCCCCCGGGCCAGCCTGCCTGGCTGCCTCCTCCGGCCCGGGCCAGCCTGCCTGGCTGCCTCCCCCGGCCCGGGCCAGCCTGCCTGGCTGCCTCCCCCGGCCCGGGCCAGCCTGCCTGGCTGCCTCCCCCGGCCCGAGCCAGCCTGCCTGGCTGCCTCCCCCGGCCCGGGCCAGCCTGCCTTGCTGCCTCCCTTGGCCCGGGCCAGCCTGCCTTGCTGCCCTCCTTGGCCCGGGCCAGCCTGCCTTGCTGCCTACGCCCGCCCTGCGGCTTTGCTGCCACCCCCCGCCCGGGCCAACCTGCCTTGCTGACTCCTTCGGCCCGGGCCAGCCTTGCCTTGCTGCCTCCCCCGGCCCGGGCCAGCCTGCCTTGCTGCCTCCCTTGGCCCGGGCCAGCCTGCCCTGCTGCCTCCCTTGGCCCGGGCCAGCCTGCCCTGCCGCCTCCCTTGGCCCGGGCCAGCCTGCCCTGCTGCCCCCCTTGGCCCGGGCCAGCCTGCCTCCCTTGGCCCCGGCCAGCCTGCCTTGCTGCCCCCATTGGCCCGGGCCATCCTGCCTTGCTGCCCCCCTTGGCCCGGGCCAGCCTGCCTTGCTGCCTCCCCCGGCCCGGGCCAGTCTGCCCTGCAGCCTCCTTTGGCCCGGGCCAGCCTACCTTGCTGCCTCCCCCGGACCGGGCCAGCCTGCCTTGCTGCCCCCCTTGGCCCGGGCCAGCCTGCCTTGCTGCCCCCCTTGGCCCGGGCCAGCCTGCCTTGCTGCCCCCCTTGGCCCGGGCCAGCCTGCCTTGCTGCCTCCCCCCACCCTGCGGCTTTGCTGCCACCCCCGGCCCGGGCCAGCCTGCCTTGCTGCCTCCCCCAGCCTGGGCCAGCCTGCCTTGCTGCCTTCCCAGGCCAGCGGCCTTGCTGCCCCCCTTGGCCCGGGCCAGCCTGCCCTGTTGCCCCCCTTGGCCCGGGCCAGCCTGCCTTGCTGCCCCCCTTGGCCCGGGCCAGCCTGCCTTGCTGCCCCCCTTGGCCCGGGCCAGCCTGCCTTGCTGCCCCCCTTGGCCCGGGCCAGCCTGCCTTGCTGCCTTCCCAGGCCAGGGCCAGCCTGCCCTGCTGCCTCCCTTGGCCCGGGCCAGCCTGCCCTGCTGCCTCCCTTGGCCCGGCCCAGCCTGCCTTGCAGCCTCCCCTGGCCCGGGCCAGCCTGCCCTGCTGCCTTCCCAGGCCAGGGCCAGCGGCCTTGCTGCCTTCCCCTGCCCTGCGGCTTTGTTGCCTCCCCCGGCCCGGGCCAGCCTGCCTTGCTGCCTCCCCCGGCCATGCCTCCAGCCAGCCTGCCTGCCTCCTCCGGACCATGCCTCCAGCCAGCCTGCCTGCCTCCTCCGGGCCATGCCTCCAGCCAGCCTGCCTGCCTCCTCCGATCCATGCCTGCAGCCACCTGCCTGCCTCCTCCGATCCATGCCTGCAGCCACCTGCCTGCCTCCTCCGGGCCATACCTCCATCCAGCCTGCCCGCCTCCTCCGGGCCATGCCGCCAACCTGCCTGCCTCCTCCGGGCCATGCCTCCAGCCTGCCTGCCTCCGGGCCATGCCTCCAGCCAGCCTGCCTGCCTCCTCCGGGCCATGCCTCCAGCCAGCCTGCCTGCCTGCTCCGGGCCATGCCTCCAGCCAGCCTGCCTGCCTCCGGGCCATGCCTGCAGCCAGCCTGCCTGCCTCCTCCGGGCCATGCCTCCAGCCAGCCTGCCTGCCTCCTCCGGGCCATGCCTCCAGCCAGCCTGCCTGCCTCCTCCGGGCCATGCCTCCAGCCAGCCTGCCTGCCTCCTCCGGGCCATGCCTCCAGCCAGCCTGCCTGCCTCCTCCGGGCCATGCCTCCAGCCAGCCTGCCTGCCTCCTCCGGGCCATGCCTCCAGCCAGCCTGCCTGCCTCCTTCGGGCCATGCCTCCAGCCAGCCTGCCTGCCTCCTCCGGGCCACTCCTCCAGCCAGCCTGCCTGCCTCCTCCGGGCCATGCCTCCAGCCTGCCTGCCTCCTCCGGGCCACTCCTCCAGCCAGCCTGCCTGCCTCCTCCGGGCCATGCCTCCAGCCAGCCTGCCTGCCTCCTCCGGGCCATGCCTCCAGCCAGCCTGCCTGCCTCCTCCGGGCCATGCCTCCAGCCAGCCTGCCTGCCTCCTCCGGGCCATGCCTCCAGCCAGCCTGCCTGCCTCCTCCGGGCCATGCCTCCAGCCAGCCTGCCTGCCTCCTCCGGGCCATGCCTCCAGCCAGCCTGCCTGCCTCCTCCGGGCCATGCCTCCAGCCAGCCTGCCTGCCTCCTCCGGGCCATGCCTCCAGCCAGCCTGCCTGCCTCCTCCGGGCCATGCCTCCAGCCAGGCTGCCTGCCTCCTCCGGGCCATGCCTCCAGCCAGCCTGCCTGCCTCCTCCGGGCCATGCCGCCAACCAGCCTGCCTCCTCCGGGCCATGCCTCCATCCAGCCTGCCTGTCTCCTCCGGGCCATGCCACCAACATGCCTGCCTCCTCCGGGCCATGCCTCCAGCCAGCCTGCCTGCCTCCTCCGGGCCATACCTTCATCCATCCAGCCTGCCTGCCTCCTCTGGGCCATGCCTCCAGCCAGCCTGCCTGCCTCCTCTGGGCCATGCCGCCAACCAGCCTGCCTCCTCCGGGCCATGCCTCCATCCAGCCTGCCTGTCTCCTCCGGGCCATGCCACCAACATGCCTGCCTCCTCCGGGCCATGCCTCCAGCCAGCCTGCCTGCCTCCTCCGGGCCATGCCGCCAACCAGCCTGCCTGCCTCCTCTGGCCCATGCCGCCAACCAGCCTGCCTCCTCCGGGCCATGCCTCCATCCAGCCTGCCTGTCTCCTCCGGGCCATGCCACCAACATGCCTGCCTCCTCCGGGCCATGCATCCAGCCAGCCTGCCTGCCTCCTCCGGGCCATACCTCCATCCATCCAGCCTGCCTGCCTCCTCCGGGCTATGCCTCCAGCCAGCCTGCCTGTCTCCTCCGGGCCATGCCACCAACCTGCCTGCCTCCTCCGGGCCATGCCTCCAGCCAGCCTGCCTGCCTCCTCCGGGCCATACCTCCATCCATCCAGCCTGCCTGCCTCCTCCGGGCCATGCCCTTCAGCCAGCCTGCCTGTCTCCTCTGGGCCATGCCACCAACCTGCCTGCCTCCTCCAGGCCATGCCTCCAGCCACCTGCCTGCCTCCTCCGGGCCATGCCTCCAGCCAGCCTGCCTGCCTACTCCGGGCCATGCCTCCAGCCAGCCTGCCTGCCTCCTCCGGGCCATGCCTCCAGCCAGCCTGCCTGCCTCCTCCGGGCCATGCCTCCAGCCAGCTTGCCTGCCTCCTCCGGGCCATGCCTCCAGCCAGCCTGCCTGCCTCCTCCGGGCCATACCTCCATCCATCCAGCCTGCCTGTCTCCTCCGGGCCATGCCCTTCAGCCAGCCTGCCTGTCTCCTCTGGGCCATGCCACCAACCTGCCTGCCTCCTCCGGGCCATGCCTCCAGCTCACCTGCCTGCCTCCTCCGGGCCACGCCTCCAGCCACCTGCCTGCCTCCTCCGGGCCATGCCTCCAGCCAGCCTGCCTGCCTCCTCCGGGCCATGCCTCCAGCCAGCCTGCCTGCCTCCTCCGGGCCATGCCTCCAGCCAGCCTGCCTGCCTCCTCCGGGCCATGCCTCCAGCCTGCCTGCCTCCTCCGGGCCATGCCTCCAGCCAGCCTGCCTGCCTCCTCCGGGCCATGCCTCCAGCCTGCCTGCCTCCTCCGGGCCATGCCTCCAGCCAGCCTGCCTCCTCCGGGCCATGCCTCCAGCCAGCCTGCCTGCCTCCTCCGGGCCATGCCTCCAGCCTGCCTGCCTGCCTCCTCCGGGCCATGCCTCCAGCCAGCCTGCCTGCCTCCTCCGGGCCATGCCTCCAGCCTGCCTGCCTGCCTCCTCTGGGCCATGCCTCCAGCCTGCCTGCCTGCCTCCTCCGGGCCATGCCTCCAGCCAGCCTGCCTGCCTCCTCCGGGCCATGCCTCCAGCCTGCCTCCTCTGGCTTCAAAATAAAACACTCAAATTGTGAGTAAAGATGTGTCCTGTGTTTTAAAAAATGCGTCGTTGGGTATTTCCTCTTGAACAAAACTCATTGTCATTCCAGTCATGTTTAATAGTAAAGGTTAACTAAGCATAAGGGATTCTGACTTCCAAATGAAGTGAGGGTAATTTGCAGCACTTAGTGGCACCTGTCTGAACCTGACTCTTTTATCCAATAAAAGATATTGTCCATCAGGATATACAATTATATACAGTCCAGCAATAGGAGACAAAATATGCAAATCATAGACGCCATACAAAATTTTCAGGCCAAAATTTCCATCACTGAAACTGTAATGATAATAGATAATAATCTCCAGTGAAATGCTTTAAGGGTGTGTAAAAGGCATATTGTACCAAGAGAGAAATTAATAGATGTCATAACGTTGTTAAAGCGGTTGTTCCAGTGATAGCAAGTGTCTAACTTGCTGATCGGCAGGAATCTCGGTGAAGGGGCTCCTACGGTTCTCGAGAACAGGGGTCGTTGTACACGAGATGAACAGAGCAGCCTGTCGCATACTTATTTTCCACCATAATTTGCTAGTAAATTCCTTAAAAATGAGACATTGTGATTTTTCTGGATTTGTTTTTTACATTTTGTCTCTCATAGATAAGGTTCTACCTATGATGTAAGTACAGGCCTCTCTAATTTTTTAAGTGGGAGAACTTACACATTTGGTGGCTGACTAAATCTTTTTTCCCCCACTATATATATAGCCTTTCTATATACAGTCTGTCCCTTCTGGCCCTGGTACCCAAGCTTTCCCCCTTTGGCCTCCTCCGGGCCTCAGCCTCCAGCTGCTTGCCTGCCTCCTTTGGTTCCAGCTGCCTGCCAGCCTCCTCATTCCAGCTGTTTTAACTACAAACAAAACACTAAAATTGTGAGTAAAGATGTGTGTCCTGTGTTTTGAAAAATGCAACGTTGGGTATTCTGTATCCAATAGGAAGAGCGGTTTGATACTATATGACAATGGACATATCAATAGTAAAGTATTTTCTATCTTATACCTATAGACTCTTAGTGTGGCCCCCGCTCCTCTGTAGCATAGTTTAAAAATAACCAACAACTCACCTTTCCACGTTCCCCAGCAGCTCTTCTCCTCTTCTGTGTACAAGAGGGCGGCAATGATGTCATCATATCACGCCTGCAAACCTGCTGCAGGTAGCTGTAGAGAGACACAATGGGGGTCATTTACCTACCCGGTCCAGTCGCGATCCAGCGGTGCCTTCTCTGATGCTGATTCGGGTTCTGCCGGGATTCACTAAGGTCGTGTGCCCGATATCCACTAGGTGTCGCTGCTGCGCTGAAGTCTGCCGGAATTCACCTCCTCCGTCTCGGTGTATGTGAGTGCTATTTTTGCGACACAAATTTTTTTTTAAGTTCCGCGGTTTTTCCGAATCCGACGGGTTTTCAGACGGCCACGCCCCCCCCCCATTTCTGTTGCGTGAAAGCCGGCGCCGATGCGCAACAATCCGATCGCATGCGACAAAATCCTGCGGCAATTCGGCGCAAATCGGAAAAATTCGGGAAACCCGGCGGAAAAACGTAATTCGGACCCTTAGTAAATGTTCCCCAATGAGACTATATACAGTACCTCCGCAAGTCTATTAATACAGTTACCCAACAAGTCTATACATGCAGTCCCCTCATAGTCTATATATACAAGGCCCCCATAAGTCTATATATACAGGGCCCCCACAAGTCTATATATACAGCTACCACTATACAGCTATATACAGTTAAGATACACCCCGCCTACACACACACAGTTCAGATACAGCCCCCCCACACACACAGTTCAGATACAGCCTCCCCTGACAGTTTAAATACAGCCTCTCCCCCGCTCAGTTTAGATACAGCCTCCCCAGCACAGTCCCCTTATAGTCTATATATACAGGGCCGCCACGAGTTTATATATACAGCTACCCCACAAGTCTATATATACAGGGCCCCCAGAAGTTTATATATACAGGGCCCCCACAAGTCCGTATCTACAGCACCTTCACAGTCTATGTACAGCGCCCCCACAGCCTATATACAGCGCCCGCACAGCCTATATACAGTACCACCTCATCCTAAATACCGGCCTCCCACACAGTTAAGATACACCCCCCTTACACACACAGCTCAGATACAGCCCCCCACACACTGTGCCTCCTCCGGGCCATGCCTCCAGCCAGCCTGCCTGCCTCCTCCGGGCCATGCCTCCAGCCAGCCTGCCTGCCTCCTCCGGGCCATGCCTCCAGCCAGCCTGCCTGCCTCCTCCGGGCCATGCCTCCAGCCTTCAAAATAAAACAGTCTATAGTCTATATATACAGGGCCCCCACGAGTCTATATATACAAGGCCCCCAGAAGTTTATATATACAGCTACCCCACAAGTCTATATATACAGGGCCCCCAGAAGTCTATATACAGCACCACCACAAGTCTATATATACAGCACCCCCACAAGTTTATATATACAGGGCCCCCACAAGTCTGTATCTACAGCACCTTCACAGTCTATATACAGCGCCCGCACAGCCTATATACAGTACCACCTCATCCTAAATACCGGCCTCCCACACAGTTAAGATACACCCCCCCCCCCCCCTACACACACAGCTCAGATACAGCCCCCCCCACACACAGTTCAGATACAAGGACATCCCAAGGACTATGATGGTCGGTTAATATAATACGGTTATGGTGAGCGCATTTGCATTTGCCCTAGTGGCTTGGGGCAACTGTATCTCTAGTAGGGACGGTCAAAAGATGGATAAAATAATTAAGAAAGCCTCCTCGATAGTAGGTTTGCAATTTGATAGATGGGAGGAACTTGTACAGTGCGGGATAATAAGGAAATTGTAAAAAATTGTAAAAAATTTGAAATAATAGTGACCATCCAATGTATGGCGTGCTGCAGGCACAGATTAGTGGTTTTAGCTCCCGTTTTATTCTCTTGCGCTGCAGGTCGGAGAGATTTAAAAAGACGTTTATACGTTTATATTATCTATTTTATGGTATATGTGTTCTTTTTATGTGAGTATATATGTGATGTCCTGTCAATTTGATGTACTGCGGAGGTGACACTTTAAGTTCCCATTTGGGATAATAAAGTATTATTATTATTATTACAGCCTTTCCCCCGCTCAGTTTAGATACAGCCTCCCCCGCACAGTTTAGATACAGCCTCTCCCCCCCCCCCCCCCACACACACAAACAGTTTAGATGCAGCCTCACACACGCACAGTTTAGATACAGCTCCCCAACACAGTTTAAACTGTTGGGGGGGGGGGCCTGTATCTAAACTGTGTTGGGGAGCACACACAGGCTACATGCAGCCCCCATAGTGTGTATACAGCTAATCCACTCGGTGCACATGCAGTCCACACATTGAATAATACACAGCCCTCCACATAATTCCTTACAGACTCCCCAACCCACTTATAAGGCATCTCGTTCTATACCTGTCCCCTTACTTGTGCTGCCCCCTTTCTTTAGGCTCCACTAATAGTCCCATCTTTTCAGTAGCCCCTTCACTTATAATCCCACCCTTTCAGTTGTCTCTCCACTTATAATGCCCCTCTTCAGTAGCCCCCCATTTATATTGTCCCCCCTTTTCAATAGCCCTTCCTTGGGCAGTCTGAATAATTTTAGTCGTATATATACAGGGCTTGTTTAAGGTTGGTGGGGCCCCCGGGGTGCAAAATCTGGGGAAGCGCCCACTGAGTGTAGCATACATTCATATCCTCCTGCTCAATATCCACTATCCCAGCAGTAACACAGCAACATACACCTGCCAACTCCCAGTAACACAGCTACATATAGCCGCCTCACCACCAGTAACACAGCTACATACAGCCGCCTCATCCCCAGTAATACAGCTGCATACAGCCATCTTACCCCCAGTAACACAGCTACATACAGCCGCCTCACCCCAGTAACACAGCTACATACAGCCGCCTCATCCCCAGTAACACAGCTACATACAGCCGCCTCACCCCAGTAACACAGCTACATGCAGCCGCCTCTCCCCCAGTAACACAGCTACATACAGCTGCCTCTCCCCCAGTAACACAGCTACATACAGCCCATAACCCCCCTGTAACACAGCTACATACAGCCGCCTCATCCCCTGTAACACAGCTACATACAGCCGCCTCATCCCCTGTAACACAGCTACATACAGCCGCCTCATCCCCTGTAACACAGCTACATACAGCCGCCTCATCCCCAGTGTCACGAACCCGACTCACCGAAGTTCACACACTGGGATAACTACTCTATGGAGTCCCAGAATTTAGCCCTTAAGCTCCGCCCACTTCCACAAAATGGCGTCCTTACGCTAAATTTACTCCACAGAATCTTAGCCCCAGCCAATCCGCACTGCCACCACCCACGAGTTACTTATGCAAAGAAGGCCGTAGGCACCTCAACCACACAGACAATGCACCCTGATGATAACTCAGCACATGCACTCACTACTTACACGATATTACAATTATAAATTCACACAGAACATGCAATCGCTTACTACATGGACTATGCTAACAATGACCTCTGGTAACGTGATTCCCTTCAGAGACTCAGATTCTTTAAGGCTACAAGCAGAGGCTTATTAAAAAGTTTTAATTTACATAAAAATGCAGTACACTCAAAGAATTAAATTGTCAGATAAAATGAAAAAAGGATTAAAAACAATACACATACAATACTTACAAACAGTTATGGAAGAAGAAACAAAAAATTCTTGCTAGTGGAATAGGAAGAAATTCTTTGGCCCGAGGACAGGGCATAAGCATCGATCCAGCCTTCTATTGTCATAGAGTCACTCAGTCTGAACACTACTATGTGGCTGCTTCATTAATTTAAGCCCAGGTGATTTTTTGACCCCCACCCCTGGCTGTGATGTCACCGTGAGGGGGATTTTTCTATCCCCCTCCTATCAGTGAGCTACTTTTTGGGTCTGGGTTTTTATCAGAACCCCATAACTTTTGATTGGGAGATGGCACAATTGTGCCATGGCTTCCAACCAAACGGGTATGTTATTCCCATTAACCCCATATCAAACTTGGGGCGTCTTAGCCTAATATCAGGGGTGTTCTGCTATTGGCTGCCTTCCATTGCAGCTAATGTTCTGATTTTCGGTCCAGAAGTGTGTCTAGACCCCATAACTGTCCTGTGTAACTTGGGACCTATAATTATGAATTATGTCCCAGTTATGGACAGCTATGATATTCCCCTTTGTCTGAATTTGGAGGGAAAAACATGCAGTCTGTGGCTTCTTTTCATCCCCCACTAGCTAGACTACTCTGGCCGAAAGGTGTTAATTTTACCACTTAGGAAGACCATGCTTCTCTGATCAAACATAGACTCCCTGGGGTTTTATAACCACCCTGCCAGGCTCATCTTCTGGCTGGTCTTAAACAAATGGAGCCTAATGATTTATAACAGGCAGAATGAAACACAAAGAAAGAAAAAAATATATATAACAAACAAACTGTGGAGGAGTAATATTATTATCACACCTCCCTCCAGAGATATGGCATGGGATTTTGATATTCTAATCAATATCCCAAGCCATTGTCCGCCGGCTCTCCCTGCCGTGACAACCCGTCTGCATTCCCATGTTCACTGCCCTTCTTGTGTTGAATGGTAAAGTCATATTGCTGTAGGCCTAGACTCCATCTCAGCAGCTTTCCGTTATCCCCAGATACCCGGTGAAGCCAACTGAGAGGGTTGTGGTCCGTTACCACGGTGAACTTTCGGCCATATAAATAGGGCTGTAGTTTCTGTAGGGCCCACACAATGGCAAGGCATTCTTTTTCTATGGTGGCATAGGCCACCTCCCTGGGTAAGAGTTTCCTGCTTAGGTATAGGATGGGGTGCTCATCTCCCTCTGGGTTGACCTGGCAGAGTACCGCACCCAAGCCATAGGCGCTTGCGTCAGTCTGGAATACGGACTTGCGGCTGAAATCTGGACTCTGTAAGACTGGAGAGCTAGTCAGAGCCAATTTCAGAGCCGCCATGGACCGCTCACAATCGGCAGTCCAGCTGACTACCTGTGGTAGTTTCTTCTTTGTGAGGTCTGTGAGGGGCTTGGCCAGGGTACTGTAGTTAGGGACGAACTTACGGTAGTACCCAGCTATTCCTAGAAATGACATCACCTGTTTCTTCGTTTTGGGGGTAGGCCAATTTGCAATGGCCTCTACTTTCCCTGGCCTGGGCTTAAGTGTCCCCCCCACCTACCAGGTGTCCTAGGTATTGCACCTCAGACATGCCTATCTGACACTTCCCAGGCTTGATGGTGAGACCGGCTTCCCGGAGGCGCTTGAGCACCTGTGACAGGTGTGTCAAGTGCTCCTCCCAAGTCTGGCTAAACACTGCAATATCATCCAGGTATGCCACAGCAAACCCTTCAGACTTACTTAGCAGTTTGTTCACCAAGCGCTGGAATGTGGTAGGGGCATTCTTCATGCCAAAGGGCATGACTTTAAACTCATATAGTCCAAAGGGGGTGATGAAGGCGGACTTTTCCTGCGCCTCCACTGTCATGGGAATCTGCCAATACCCCCTACTTAAATCCATGATGGTGATATACTGGGCGCTGGCGAGTTGATCCAAAAGCTCATCTATGCGGGGCATTGGGTAAGCGTCAAAAACTTTGATGCTGTTCAGCTTCCTGTAGTCCACACAGAAGCGTGTGGTCTTGTCCTTTTTGGGGACAAGCACCACAGGTGATGCCCACGCACTTTGAGACTCTTGGATCACCCCCAGCATTTCCTCCACCTCCCTCTTAATGTCAGCCCTTACTTCTGTAGAAACCCGATATGCACCCTGTCTGACTGGTGGGTGTTCCCCCGTGTCTACATGATGAGAGGCTAGTGGGGTTTTTCCTGGTTTACCGGTGAAAATGTCAAGGTATGGGTTGAGTGTCTCTCTCCGCTGGGATTTCTGAGATCCAGACAGCTGGGCGCTGACTATGGCATCCTCAATGGACCCTCCCTCCTGTGCGGATGCCACTAAGTCAGGCAAGGCCTCCCTTTCTCCCTCCTCTGGTATACTGCAAACTGGCAGGACGCACGTATCCCTATCATGATGAGCCTTGATCATGTTGACATGAAAAACCTTGTGCTTCTTGCGAACATGGTCGATCGTGACTACATAGTTCACGTCATTTAGGCGTTGATGAATGGGATATGGGCCTTCCCACGCAGCTTGGAGTTTGTTTTGGGTAGTGGGGATCAGGACCCACACCTTCTGGCCCACCTCATACACTCTCTCCCTGGCGTTCCTGTCATACCACCGTTTCTGGTCGGCCTGGGCTTGAGTCAGGTTCTCCTGCACCATCCCTGTCAATGAACAGTCTGTCCCTGAACTTCAGAACATAGTCAACTACAGAGACCTCTGGTGACCCTAATTCTCCCTCCCATGACTCCTTCATGAGATCTAGTGGGCCCCGTACCTTCCTGCCATAGAGAAGCTCAAAGGGAGAGAATCCAGTCGATGCCTGCGGTACCTCTCTGTAAGCGAATAGCAGGTGTGGTAGATAACGATCCCAGTCCTTCCCATGGGTATCCGCAAACGTCCGGAGCATCTGTTTGAGGGTCCCATTAAACCGCTCGCAGAGTCCATTGGTCTGCGGGTGATAAGGACTGGCTACCAAGTGCTGCACCTGTATTTTCTTACAGAGGCACTGCATAAGGTGAGACATAAACTGGGTCCCCTGATCTGTGAGCATCTCTCTGGGGAACCCTACACGAGAGAATATAGTGAGGAGCGCATCTGCCACCTTGTCAGCCCGGATGGATGACAATGCCACGGCCTCTGGGTAACGTGTGGCATAATCCACAACCGTCAGGATGAAGCGTTTACCTGAGCTGCTGGTGACATTCACAGGGCCTACAATGTCAACAGCAATTCTCTGGAAAGGCTCCTCAATTATGGGTAAAGGGATGAGGGGTGCTCGCTGGACCTGGCCGGCCTTCCCCACCCTTTGACATACTATACAGGAACGGCAGTATTCCGCCACATCATTCCCCATATTGGGCCAATAGAAATTCTGCTTGAGTCGACTTTTGGTTTTACTTATCCCCAGATGGCCTGCTAGTGGTATCTCGTGGGCAACTCTCAAAAGCTGCTCCCGGAAAGGGCGAGGTACCACCAGTTGCCTATCAAGGGATACATCCTGCTGGGGGTCAGTGTGAAGGCTCTGTCTATACAGCCTACCCTGGTCCCATGTAATACATTCCTTGTCCCCCTCCTCAGGGGTCTGACCAGCCCTCTCACGTAGCTTGTGTAGACTCTCATCTGAGTGCAGGGCGTCCAGAAACTGGCGACGCTCTGACTCTGTACTGGTTAATAGTTTAACCCTTTGACTGGTCTCAGCCACTGGTGACAGGCTGTCAGTCTGCTCCTGTTCCTCTGTAACCCGGACAGCAGGAGGTTCAGGACTCAGGCAACGGTGAGCTTCCTGAAGACTCCGACTGCGAGTTACAGCGGACACGGACACACCACACTCCAGCTTTTGGCGCAGAGCTGTGGGTGTTAACATACTACCACTCTTAGCCACATTATTAACACAGTTAAACTCTACATCATTACTATGTTCACATTCATGGTCTATGGCATTAAAAGCTAGGTTAGAAACAGGTAAATGGTTACTACACATTTCAACAATATCACATGATGCATCATCGTCACAGTCTACAGTAGGCATAGTCCCAACAATATCAGATGTTAACTCACGTGGGGCACCAGGGATGCCTGTGTCCTCATCGGCATCCTGGATTACATATCTAGAGACCAGACGCCCCAGGTCAGTCCCCAGCAACACATTGGTGGGAATTTTATCCGTTACACCCACGTCTGTCATCCCTCTCCCCGCCCCCCAATCCAGGTACACCCTGGCCATGGGCAATGCAGGGGTGAGGCCTCCAACTCCAGCAACTGTAAGAGTCCATCCTGGGATGAGATCCTCCGGCTTGACAAGTGTGGGGTGCACAAGGGTCATCTCTGCACCGGTATCCCTCAACCCCATTGTGACATTGTCACCCACAGTAACCTCCTGTAGGTTGTCACCAACCACCCGCTTACTCCCACCCACAAACAAAACAGATGGTGAAGACGATGTTGGTTTGGGCAAAGGGGTGGTCTTCCTCTTCTCTGGGCATGTAATGCTGATGTGCCCCGATCGGTTGCAAACAAAACACCTGCGTTGGTCTCCCGCTGGCTTAAATGACAAAGAAGGGGATGCCCCAGAAGCTTTGTGGGAAACTGTAGAAGAGTTAACAGGGGGCTTACCCCCCTTCCATCCTGCAGCTGCAGGTTTCCGTGCCTCGGGCACTCTGCTGGCAGCAAACACATCTGCCAGATGGGCAGCCTTTTCCAAGGATTTTGGCTCCCGTTCTCGTATGAACTGTCGCACCTCCGCTGTACAGGTGTGAATAAATTGGTCCATGGCGATCAGGTCATCCATCTCCTCTAGAGTGGTCACACCCCATCCTCTGGACCATTGTTTCACCAGGTTTAGCAGTTTCCTGGCAAACTCGGCATAGCTATCCGTATCTGTGCGCCTGACAGTACGGAAACGCTCTCTGTATAACTCTGGAGTGAGGTTAAAACGCTGTATCAGAGCCCTTTTGATAGCCTCATAATCGTGCTCCACAGAGGCAGGTAAGGCTACAAACGCCTCCAGTGCTTTGCCTTTAAGTCCAGGGGTAAGGTATCGGGCCCATTCTGCAGGCGGCAGTTCTTTGCTGTTGTTGGAGCTGTATCTGGGCCATCTGCAGCTCATGCTCCCGCTCTGCTTGGCGTTCAGCAAACTCACGTCTACGTTCCTCAGCCGCCCTCTCTGCTCGGGCAGCTTCCAGCGCTGTTTGGCGTTCAGCAAATTCACGCTCTGCTTTGCGCTGTTGGGCTGCTTCTCGGGCAGATTCTCGGGCTGCCTGTCTCTCCCGTTCTTGCATCAACAGCTGTATCCTAAGGCTAGGATCACAGTCACCGATCTGCTGGAGAATTAGAGAAAAAGAAGTGTCCATACCGCTGGCGCTGCCATGCCCAGCCGGTTGCGAGACATCTCCTATCGGTTCCTCTGAGGCTGGAGGTCCCTGGTCCGGTTCCGCAGAAGGATGGGACTGCACATCAAACTCCACCAGCGTTTGAATTATCTCCGCCTTGTTCTGGCCCGTTGTTATTAGTCCTCTCTCCGCACAGAGAGTCAGCAGATCAGCCTTGGATCTGTTTCTGTATACCTCTGCCATCTTAGCAGTGGTCTCAAGTTAGCAAACAAAAGATAGAAAAGAGGGGGAGGGGAACTGTTTTGCACGTATGTATATTGACTGACAAGTTTTGAGTGCACTGAGTCTCTTGCTTGTGGACTGTAGTATTAGGAATACTTCAGCCCTTAAGTGAAAGGGTTAATTGCTTAAACCAAACACTTAAAGCCTTAGCAGTGTAATAAAAAAATTATACACTATCCCACCGCTATGCCACCAATCTGTCACGAACCCGACTCACCAGAGTTCACACACTGGGATAACTACTCTATGGAGTCCCAGAATTTAGCCCTTAAGCTCCGCCCACTTCCACAAAATGGCGTCCTTACGCTAAATTTACTCCACAGAATCTTAGCCCCAGCCAATCCGCACTGCCACCACCCACGAGTTACTTATGCAAAGAAGGCCGTAGGCACCTCAACCACACAGACAATGCACCCTGATGATAACTCAGCACATGCACTCACTACTTACACGATATTACAATTATAAATTCACACAGAACATGCAATCGCTTTCTACATGGACTATGCTAACAATGACCTCTGGTAACGTGATTCCCTTCAGAGACTCAGATTCTTTAAGGCTACAAGCAGAGGCTTATTAAAAAGTTTTAATTTACATAAAAATGCAGTACACTCAAAGAATTAAATTGTCAGATAAAATGAAAAAAGGATTAAAAACAATACACATACAATACTTACAAACAGTTATGGAAGAAGAAACAAAAAATTCTTGCTAGTGGAATAGGAAGAAATTCTTTGGCCCGAGGACAGGGCATAAGCATCGATCCAGCCTTCTATTGTCATAGAGTCACTCAGTCTGAACACTACTATGTGGCTGCTTCATTAATTTAAGCCCAGGTGATTTTTTGACCCCCCACCCCTGGCTGTGATGTCACCGTGAGGGGGATTTTTCTATCCCCCTCCCATCAGTGAGCTACTTTTTGGGTCTGGGTTTTTATCAGAACCCCATAACTTTTGATTGGGAGATGGCACAATTGTGCCATGGCTTCCAACCAAACGGGTATGTTATTCCCATTAACCCCATATCAAACTCGGGGTGTCTTAGCCTAATATCAGGGGTGTTCTGCTATTGGCTGCCTTCCATTGCAGCTAATGTTCTGATTTTCGGTCCAGAAGTGTGTCTAGACCCCATAACTGTCCTGTGTAATTTGGGACCTATAATTATGAATTATGTCCCAGTTATGGACAGCTATGATATTCCCCTTTGTCTGAATTTGGAGGGAAAAACATGCAGTCTGTGGCTTCTTTTCATCCCCCACTAGCTAGACTACTCTGGCCGAAAGGTGTTAATTTTACCACTTAGGAAGACCATGCTTCTCTGATCAAACATAGACTCCCTGGGGTTTTATAACCACCCTGCCAGGCTCATCTTCTTGCTGGTCTTAAACAAATGGAGCCTAATGATTTATAACAGGCAGAATGAAACACAAAGAAAGAAAAAAATATATATAACAAACAAACTGTGGAGGAGTAATATTATTATCACACCCAGTAACACAGCTATATACAGCCGTCTCATCCCCAGTAACACAGCTACATACAGCCGCCTCATCCCCAGTAACACAGCTACATACAGCCGCCTCATCCCCAGTAACACAGCTACATACACCCGCCAACCCCCAGTAACACAGCTACATACAGCCGCCTCTCCCCTAGTAACACAGCTACATACAGCCGCCTCCCCCCCATTAACGCCGCTACATACAGCTGCCTCGCCCCCAGTAACACAGCTACATAGAGCCCCTAACCCCCCAGTAACACAGCTACATACAGCCGCCTCGTCCCATGTAACACCGCTACATACAGCTGCCTCATCCCCAGTAACACAGCTACATACACCCGCCCACCCTCAGTTACACAGCTACATACAGCCGCCTCTCCCCTAGTAACACAGCTACATACAGCCGCCTCCCCCCCATTAACGCCGCTACATACAGCTGCCTCGCCCCTAGTAACACAGCTACATACAGCCCCTAACCCCCCAGTAACACAGCTACATACAGCCGCCTCATCCCCTGTAACACAGCTACATACAGCCGCCTCATCCCCTGTAACACCGCTACATACAGCCACCTCATCCCCTGTAACACCGCTACATACAGCCGCCTCATCCCCTGTAACACCGCTACATACAGCCGCCTCATCCCCTGTAACACATCTACATACAGCCGCCTCGCCCCCAGTAACACAGCTACATACAGCCACCAATCCCCCAGTAACACAGCTACATACAGCCGCCTCATCCCCTTGTAAATAAGCTTTATAAGATTGTATTGTATAAGATTATATAAGGTGGGGCCCCCTGTGCACAAAATCTGGGGAGGCCCCCACTGAGTGTAGCATACATACATATCCTCCTGCTCACTATCCACTATCGCAGCAGTAACACAGCTACATACACCCTCCAACCCCCAGTAACACAGCTACATACAGCCGCCTCACCCCCAGTAACACAGCTACATACAGCCGCCTCACCCCCAGTAACACAGCTACATATAACCACCTCATTCCCAGTAACACAGCTACATACAGCCGCCTCGCCCCCAGTAATACAGCTACATACAGCCGCCTCACCCCCAGTAACATAGCTACATACAGCCGCCTCACCCCCAGTAATACAGCTACATACAGCCGCCTCACCCCCAGTAACACAGCTACATACAGCCGCCTCATCCCCAGTAACACAGCTACATACAGCCGCCTCATCCCCAGTAACACAGCTACATACAGCCGCCTCATCCCCAGTAACACAGCTACATACAGCCGCCTCATCCCCAGTAACACAGCTACATACAGCCGCCTCATCCCCAGTAACACAGCTACATACACCCGCCAACCCCCAGTAACACAGCTACATACAGCCGCCTCTCCCCCAGTAACCCAGCTACATACAGCCGCCTCCCCCCCATTAACGCCGCTACATACAGCTGCCTCGCCCCCAGTAACACAGCTACATACAGCCCCTAACCCCCCTGTAACACAGCTACATACAGCCGCCTCATCCCCTGTAACACAGCTACATACAGCCGCCTCATCCCCAGTAACACAGCTACATACAGCCGCCTCATCCCCTGTAACACAGCTACATACAGCCGCCTCATCCCCTGTAACACAGCTGCATACAGCCGCCTCATCCCCTGTAACACAGCTACATACAGCCGCCTCATCCCCAGTAACACAGCTACATACAGCCGCCTCACCCCCAGTAACATAGCTACATACAGCCGCCTCATCCCCAGTAACACAGCTACATACAGCCGCCTCACCCCCAGTAACATAGCTACATACAGCCGCCTCCTCCCCAGTAATACAGCTACATACAGCCGCCTCACCCCCAGTAACACAGCTACATACAGCCGCCTCATCCCCAGTAACACAGCTACATACACCCGCCTCTCCCCCAGTAACACAGCTACATACAACCGCCTCCCCCCATTAACGCCGCTACATACAGCTGTCTCGCCCCCATTAACGCCGCTACATACAGCTGTCTCGCCCCCAGTAACACAGCTACATACAGCCGCCTCATACCCAGTAACACAGCTACATACACCCGCCAACCCCCAGTAACACAGCTACATACAGCCGCCCCCCCCCCATTAACGCCGCTACATACAGCTGCCTCGCCCCCAGTAACACAGCTTCATACAGCTGCCTCATCCCCAGTCACACAGATACATACAACCGCCTCTTCCCTAGTAACACATTTACATACAGCCGCCTTATCCCCTTGTAAATAAGCTTTATAAGATTGTATAGCTTGCCCTACCCTTTCCGTTATTTAAAAGTTGGGAGATATGCACAGAGTTGAATCTTAAATCAAAACTGACCACCCTTTTTGAGACTCCTCCATGTCCCCACAAACAATAAATGGCTTATCTTGAAACTGTTTTTATAAAACCATGCCATTATTGGTTCAAAAAATAATGTATATTAAAGTTTACGTGGCTCCCTGCCATCTTGTAACCTGTGTCACAGGAGAGTGTTCACCTGGGATACCCCCTCCCCCCCCCCCCTTTGATCCTCTGAAAAATACTCGTTATCTGTGAGTTAAAAAAAAAAACTCCTGTCACCTGCCATAAATGGAACTACAGCTGCAGTACACAGCTAAGGTGGAGACATGTAGCAGAGCTGAGGTGGACACTTCAACTCTGCTACATCTGCCTCCTCTCAGCAAGCTATATGCATTTTATACTACATGGTGGCACGCTGTATGCATTTTATACTACATGGCGACACACTGTATTTATTTTGCATTGCTTTATTTTCACACGAAACCAATATAATGGATCTGTTCCTGACACTCCCCGATATACACTCACCGGCCACTTTATTAGGTACACCATGCTAGTAACGGGTTGGACCCCCTTTTGCCGTCAGAACTGCCTCATCTCTTCGTGGCATAGATTCAACAAGGTGCTGGAAGCATTCCTCAGAGATTTTGGTCCATATTGACATGATGACATCACACAGTTGCCGCAGATTTGTCGGCTGCACATCCATGATGCGAATCTCCCGTTCCACCACATCCCAAAGATGCTCTATTGGATTGAGATCTGGTAACTGTGGAGGCCATTTGAGTACAGTGAGCTCATTGTCATGTTCAAGAAACCAGTCTGAGATGATTCCAGCTTTATGACATGGCGCATTATCCTGCTGAAAGTAGCCATCAGATGTTGGGTACATTGTGGTCATAAAGGGATGGACATGGTCAGCAACAATACTCAGGTAGGCTGTGGCGTTGCAACGATGCTCAATTGGTACCAAGGGGCCCAAAGAGTGCCAAGAAAATATTCCCCACACCATGACACCACCACACCACCAGCCTGAACCGTTGATACAAGGCAGGATGGATCCATGCTTTCATGTTGTTGACGCCAAATTCTGACCCTACCATCCGAATGTCGCAGCAGAAATCGAGACTCATCAGACCAGGCAACCTTCTACTGTCCAATTTCGATGAGCTTGTGCAAATTGTAGCCTCAGTTTCCTGTTCTTAGCTGAAAGGAGTGGCACCCGGTGTGGTCTTCTGCTGCTGTAGCCCATCTGCCTCAAAGTTCGACGTACTGTGCGTTCAGAGATGCTCTTCTGCCTACCTTGGTTGTAACGGGTGGCGATTTGAGTCACTGGTGCCTTTCTATCAGCTCGAACCAGTCTGCCCATTCTCCTCTGACCTCTGGCATCAACAAGGCATTTCCGCCCACAGAACTGCCGCTCACTGGATGTTTTTTCTTTTTTGGACCATTCTCTGGAAACCCTAGAGATGGTTGTGCGTGAAAATCCCAGTAGATCAGCAGTTTCTGAAATACTCAGACCAGCCCTTCTGGCACCAACAACCATGCCACGTTCAAAGGCACTCAAATCACCTTTCTTCCCCATACTGATGCTCGGTTTGAACTGCAGGAGATAGTCTTGACCATGTCTACATGCCTAAATGCACTGAGTTGCCGCCATGTGATTGGCTGATTAGACATTAAGTGTTAACGAGCAGTTGGACAGGTGTACCTAATAAATTGGCCGGTGAGTGTATTACATATATGGGGGGGGGGAGTCTCTCTATAGCTCACATCGGACAGCAGAAAGGTTTGGTTCACCCCTGCAAGGAGGATGCTCTAAAACAGTGGTTCTCAACCTGTGGGTCGGGACCCCAGTGGGGGTCAAACGACAAAAACCGGGGGTCACCTAAAGCCATCGGAGCCACAATTTTACTGTGTTTTTACTGCGAGTTGCAAGGTTTGGGGTCACCACAGCATGAGGAACTGTATTGCGGGGTCACAGCATTAGAAAGGTTGAGAACCACTGCTCTAAAAGAATGCCTAGTGACAGGTTCCCTTTAATACTGGAGTTTGCCTAACTAATTTGTTATCCTTTGCTGCCACCTACTGCTAGAGTGTGGTATAACACCCACAGTATGAATGCCTGTCCCTACAGGGTTAATGTGTGATATTAATGTTGAAATACTTGTACTTCTATTTGCAGCCCCAGGCTGGTGATTGGTGAATCAAACTTGCTATGCTATTTAGTGAGCTTCAGCCAAATGTCTATAACTATAAACTCATTGCAAGGTTTTGGGTTCAGTCTTTTTATTTGGTGTTCTGAGTCAGTGAGCTAGCTTGCTGCTGTCTCCATTCAGACGGATAGCCCTGAGCTAAGCCAGAATGCTAATACCACAGAGTTTGCCATCTTGCTGCCAAAGCAGCCAAGTCAATCCAGGCTCCTACCAGCCAGCCCTCTAACCACTGGACTAGGGATGAGGTAGGCTCCAAGTTCTAGATCCACAGCCACCCAATGCCACCGCCATGTGTGCCAGCAGAGAGGAACGTTTACAGCCTGTTACCTACTTCTTTGTTGGACTGTGTGCCATTAAAATGATGTTTTTGTTCAAGACTTCTGTCTCCCAAGTTTGAGCCCTGGCTGCTGCTTCTAACACCAGAGGCCTCCCTTTCACTGCTGGCCCTGCTGGTCGTGGATGGGGCCTGTTATCCTGGAGCAGGCCATCCGTGACACATCCTAAGCCACACTACAAGCCGGCCACTCCTGCACCAGGGAATCCCGCTGCCCCTACACTGCTGTCAGGCCCCAAATGGATACTTTCCTGAAATAAATTATATCAACTACAGAATCCCAAATGTTTTTTATAGAGTATTATATAGAGTATTTATTAGTATTTATTTAGAGTAACCCCTCTGAACTATGTGCCCCTTAATTTATACACAACACCCCTCACATTTATGTACAGTTCTGTCTCATTAGGTATTTATTTGGGATATGCTATGTATAAATAATTTAGGGGAGACCAGCTTACAATTAATTAATAAGAGGGTGCTGTAGTTAAAATATGAGTGTACATGAATAATGAAATGCTTATACATAAGGGTGGGCAGTATATAAATGAATTCATGATGGGGTTAATTATGAAAATTACAGCAATGGTTATTTATTACTGTATACCTCTGCTGCCTCTTCTACCTGAACTATGGCACAAATTGTTCGACAGAGGGGCTAGAGGCCAGGCTAGAATCAGCTACACTTTTTAATTGATGGATTTGGAGTTGGTGGAGATATTGGCCGAAGCCTGACATTTCCATGGTAGGTACACCACAGATGATGATATTTCACTTACAACAGTGATATGCAAAGCAATAGTCCTTCCTGTAATGGTCTGAGTGTTAAAGTTTTTTTCCACCTTTAAAAAAATTATTACCTATCATTGACTATCTATAGGTTAGGTCAGTGATGGCGAACCTTTTAGCGGCCGAGTGCTCAAAAAGCAACCCAAAACCCACCTTATTTATTGCGAGGTGCCAACCAAAAATGAAAGCAGTAACTTATTGCTCCCTATTCAACAACTAGATGGAAAATTTGCATCATTGTAGCTTCTTTCTAGTGTTCCTCTGTACACAGAGAATCATGGGGCCAGCAGGAGGTCCTCCAAAGATAATTTGGCCCTGTCTATTCATTCTCCCTCTTCCTACAGTCCCAAGTAGCGAAGTCAGTATGAAAATATGACTGA
The DNA here is from genome assembly GCF_040894005.1 of Engystomops pustulosus. Classification (NCBI taxonomy): domain Eukaryota; kingdom Metazoa; phylum Chordata; class Amphibia; order Anura; family Leptodactylidae; genus Engystomops; species Engystomops pustulosus. The sequence goes on from NC_092418.1 coordinate 81,858,305, forward strand.
AAGCAGCATCTTTTAAGTTGCTTGGAACTGCAGGAAGATTCTTTGAGTCCTGTCTGGTCTGTTGGGCCAATGGCCCGGGTGCCCACACAAAGGCCTTTAAGTGCCGCCTCTGGCACCCATGCCATAGGTTCGCCACCACTGGGTTAGGTCATCAAAATCAGATTGGTGGAGTTCAACTAATGACTTGTCCGATCAGCCCTTGCTGGTGATGGAGGGCCAGATCCACTCACTATGTAGCGATATGATCCAGAAAGTGGACTACTGGCTTTGATCTCTCTGTTCTGATCTCTCTATGGACTGTTCATCAATATCTTGGAGGTTAAAAAACGTCTTTAAAGGAAGACTGCCTTTATGTGAGCAAACAGCATTTCATGAAAGCAGCTTGTGGAGCTCATTTCACCTCTAGATGGCGTACTTGGTGCAATATGTATCATATATATGATTTATAAGTATATAAAGATCCAGTAGTTTTCCTGCTTCAGAAATTGATTCTATAATAACAAAACTTCATAAGTAGCTTTTAAAGTCGCTATAAAGTGTCTGCTTGCTTAAGCCGGGGAGCTGCAGGACTGGTCGTGCTCTTTACCCTTAAAGAGGACCTGCCACCCAAATTTTCGACACTAGGAGCTGCTTACTAAAGTAAGCAGCTCCTAGTGCTTGAACATACGCTGCAGTGTTAGAGTGATAGCGATACCGGAAACCTCCGGTAACGCTATCAAACACTCCGTCGGGGTACAATGTAATCAATGGACCGCTCGCAAAGCTGTCTGATGTATTCATGAGGGGGCCGCTCGCTCCATAGGCTGGCAGTGACTGCCACACGCAAGGCGGCAGTCACCACCCCTAGCCACGCCCCAACCCCCGCCCCCTCATGAATATGCCGGACAACTTTGCAAGCGTTCCGATGATTTCATTGTACCCCGCCGGAGTGTTTGATAGCGTTACCGGAAACCTCCGGTAACGCTATCACTCTAACACTGCGGCGCTTGTTCAAGCACTAGGTTTCTTTAGTAAGCAGCTCCTAGTGCCAAAATTTTTGGTGACAGGTCCTCTTTAAGAGCGCGGCCCTCCTGCACCCTTTCACCCGGTTCACATGGCCAGCTAATTCGGCTGGCCACTGGGGGACGGTTGCCCAGTATACTTATTCCTGAGCGCGGAGCTAGCCCATCCTCTTTGGACTGCTCCATGCTCAAGAGATACCCACACTCCCTCCCTAATTTTTTGTATCCCCTGTTTTGTATTTCTAATTTGCAGAGGTGGGGCCTGTCATGCAATGTGAAGTTTATGAAAAGGGTCTGGGTTCCCAACAGGTCTCTTATATTAGATATACTGTTAATTATAAAGCTGTGGCTGACCCCCACCTATTTCTCCCAAACAATGTTGTGTGTAGGTTTGGACGTTGGATGGGTGTATTGCAAGTTTTTGGGGTTAATCATTAGTACGGCCAGTCTATAACAATCCAACATCTTTAAAATCCACTTGTCACTGAGATCAAATAAATTTCGGCTGGGGTTACTAAACTATACAGTTCCTACTTACATACAAATTCAACTAAAGAACAAACCTACAGAACCTATCATGTACATAACCCGAGGACTGCCTGTATTAGGAAACTTGATGTGGTAGGCAGACCATGATGTCTGGTTCTCTCTGAAGACTCTAGAAAAAAACCATGTGCTCCGTTTAACAGGGGTTTATACAGGGGCGTAACCAGCAGAGGCTGGGCCCCATAGCAGACTTTTGATTGGGGCCCCTTCTCTTCCCCATACATATTTATACACACATTTACACAAGCGCAATCATTTTTACACATGTGTTTACACATTCATACATTTATACACACATACACTCACCGGCCACTTTATTAGGTACACCATGCTAGTAACGGGTTGGACCCACTTTTGCCTTCAGAACTGCCTCAATTCTTCGTGGCATAGATTCAACAAGGTGCTGGAAGCATTCCTCAGAGATTTTGGTCCATATTGACATGATGGCATCACACAGTTGCCGCAGATTTGTCGGCTGCACATCCATGATGCGAATCTCCCGTTCCACCACATCCCAAAGATGCTCTATTGGATTGAGATCTGGTGACTGTGGAGGCCATTTGAGTACAGTGACCTCATTGTCATGTTCAAGAAACCAGTCTGAAATGATTCCAGCTTTATGACATGGCGCATTATCCTGCTGAAAGTAGCCATCAGATGTTGGGTACATTGTGGTCATAAAGGGATGGACATGGTCAGCAACAATACTCAGGTAGGCTGTGGCGTTGCAACGATGCTCAATTGGTACCAAAGGGCCCAAAGAGTGGCAAGAAAATATTCCCCACACCATGACACCACGACCACCAGCCTGAACCATTGATACAAGGCAGGACGGATCCATGCTTTCATGTTGTTGACGCCAAATTCTGACTCTACCATCCGAATGTCGCAGCAGAAATCGAGACTCATCAGACCAGGCAACGTTTTTCCAATCTTCTACTGTCCAATTTCGATGAGTGTGCAAATTGTAGCCTCAGTTTCCTGTTCTTAGCTGAAAGGAGTGGCACCCGGTGTGGTCTTCTGCTGTTGTAGCCCATCTGCCTCAAAGTTCGACGTACTGTGCGTTCAGAGAAGCTCTTCTGCCTACCTTGGTTGTAACGGGTGGCGATTTGAGTCACTGTTGCCTTTCTATCAGCTCGAACCAGTCTGCCCATTCTCCTCTGGCATCAACATGGCATTTCCACCCACAGAACTGCCGCTCACTGGATGTTTTTTCTTTTTCGGACCATTCTCTGTAAACCCTAGAGATGGTTGTGTGTGAAAATCCCAGTAGATCAGCAGTTTCTGAAATACTCAGACCAGCCCTTCTGGCACCATCAACCATGTCACGTTCAAAGGCACTCAAATCACCTTTCTTCCCCATACTGATGCTCGGTTTGAACTGCAGGAGATTGTCTTGAGTTGCCACCATGTGATTGGCTGATTAGAAATTAAGTGTTAACGAGCAGTTGGACAGGTGTACCTAATAAAGTGGCCGGTGAGTGTATACACACACATCCAGTATATACAACACATACACACACATATACAGCATATATACACATACATCCAGTATATGCAGCATACACACAGATATACAGCATATATACACACACATCCAGTATATACAACATATACACACAGATATAAAGTGTATATACACACACATCCAGTATATACAGCACATACACACAGATATACAGCATATATACACACACATCCAGTATATACAACATATACACACAGATATAAAGCGTATATACACACACATCCAGTATATACAGCACATACACACAGATATACAGCATATATACACACACATCCAGTATATACAACACATACACACAGATATACAGCATATATACACACGCATCCAGTATATACAGCACATACGCACAGACATACAGCATATATACACACGCATCCAGTATATACAGCACATACGCACAGACATACAGCATATATACACACGCATCCAGTATATACAACACATACGCACAGACATACAGCATATATACACACGCATCCAGCATATACAACACACAGGGGTGTGATGGGCAGACCGTGAGGCATGAAGGCAGGAAGGCCACAGAAGAGGCGAGCGGCCGGGCAGCAGGAGAGACGCATGTGTGGAGGGTGGTACGGACCGGTTGGGAGCTGGGCGTGCCAGATGTCAGGTCTGTGGGGCAGGCACCAGGTTCCGCAGCAGAGGTAGTGGGACGGCTCCTGAGCCTGGGATGGACATCCGAATTATAATTTGTTAATGATGTGTACCCGGGCCCGTCCCACTACCTCTCCGCCCACCTCATATGCTGCCTGCATGGCAGTGGAGGTAGTGGGATGGGCCCAGGGGCACATCCATAACAAATTATAATTCAGATGTCGGTACTGGGCTCAGCTCCCTATACTAGAGTTCCTGCTTCCTGCCCGTCCATCACGGGCCCCCCATGCGCCTGGGCCCCGTAGCAGCTGCTACGGTGGTTGTTACACCACTGGGTTTATATACTCTCTTGGTCAAGTGGTAGTACTTATCCAATCAGCCTCCAAGAACATCACTGGACAGCAGCATTGTTAACTCTTGCTCTACCATAGTATCATAGTATATAAGGCCGGATAAAGACTCAAGTCCATCAAGTCCAACCTTTAATTAAATAAATGTTTTATCCCCATAACCCGTGATATTTTTTCTCTCCAGAAAGGCATCCAGGCCTCTTTTGAACACGTACATAGAGTCCGCCATAACAACCTCCTGCGGCAGAGAGTTCCATAGTCTCACTGCTCTTACAGTAAAGAACCTTTGTCTATGTTGATGGTATAATCACCTCTCCTCTCGGTGTAGAGGATGCCCCCTTGTCCTGGTCACAGGCCTAGGTATAAAAAGATCTTTGGAGAGATCCTTGTACTGTCCGTTCAGGTATTTGTACATTGTAATAAGGTCTCCCCTCTGTCGTCTTTTTTCTAAACTGAATAATCCCAAATTTTGTAATCTGTCATTGTATTCTAATCCCCCCATTCCCCTAATAATCTTGGTTGCTCTCCTCTGCACCCGTCCCAGCTCTAATATATCCTTTTTATACACTGGTGCCCAAAACTGTACACAATGGGGCAAATTTACTTACCCGGTCCATTCGCGTTCCAGCGGCGGCTTCTCCGCTCTGGATTCGGGTCCGGCCGGGATTTAATAAGGTAGTTCTTCCGCCGTCCACCAGGTGGCGCTGCTGCGCTGAAAGTAAACTCATTGCGCCGGAATGCACCGAGCTGGACCAGGTGAAGGTAAGCGGTCCTTATGCGACACATTTTCGGTTTTTAAATGCGGCGGTTTTTCCGAATACGTCGGGTTTTCGTTCGGCCACGCCCCCCGATTTCCGTCGCGCGCATGCCAGCGCCGATGCGCCACAATCCGATCGCGTGCGCCAAAATCCCGGGGCAATTTAAGTACAAGCGGCGCAAAACGGAAATATTCGGGTAACACGTCGGGAAAACGCGAATCGGGCCCTTAATAAATGACCCCCAATATTCCATGTGTGGTCTGACCAGCGATTTGTATAAGGGCAAAACTATGTCTTTCTCATGAGAATCTATTCCTCTCTTTATACATACCATAATTTTATTTGCTTTAGCAGCAGCCACCTGGCTCTGGTCACTAAAATTAAGTTTACCATCTACCAATACTCCCAAGTCCTTTTCAGCTCCAGTTTTCCAAGTAATTGACTGTTTAGAACATAATTATACTTTTTGTTTCCACGGCCCAAGTGCATAACTTTACATTTATCTACATTAAACCTCATCAACCATTTCTCTGCCCACTCCTCAAGCTTCCACAGATCCCTCTGTTATGCTAAACTATCGACCTCAGTATTTATTACTTTACACAGCTTAGTATCATCTGCAAATATTGAAACTTGACTGTGTAAACCCACTACAAGGTCATTATTAAAAAATTTAAAAAGAAGTGGCCCCAATACTGACCCAGTGGCACTCCACTGATAACGTCAACCCAATCTGAGAATGTGCCATTAACCCCTTAACGCTCAGCGTCCGATATATCGGACGCTGAGCTCAGTGACTTAGCGCTCAGCGTCCGATATATCGGACGCTGAGCCGATGCCGGTTCAGCTCAAGATTTGAGCCGAACTGGCATCGGGAAACACGGGGTGCCGGCTGTGACTGATAGCCGGCACCCCAGTGTAACACCCGCGATCGGAGTTGTCTCTGATCGCGGGTGATTAACCCGTTAAATGCCGCGGTCATCGCGACCGCGGCATCTAACATGCATATGGGGTGTCTTTCCCCCACGATCGCCCCCCCCGAATCATTTTCGGGGGGCACTGATCACTGCTACGGTATCACTGGGGTCCGATCTGGACCCCAGTGTTACCTGCAGGAACTGCCGGTAAGATGGCGTCTATGACGTCATCTTACTGGCAGAGTGCCACCCTATGCAAGTGCATAGGCTGACACTGATAATGCCCTGCAATACATAAGTATTGCAGGGTATTATTATGAACAAGCAATCAGATGATTGCTTGTTCATTTCCCATGGTGGAAAAAGTGAAAAAGTAAAAAAAAAAATTATTCAATAAAAAAATAAAGTAATAAATCACCAAAAATGCCCAAAAGCCCCAAAACATATAAAGAGACATATAACTAAAAAAAAAGTCTAAATCATAACACAAACCCCACATATATAGTATCACCGCGTCCGTAACAACCCGTAGAATAAAAATAAATAATTATTGAACCCGCACGATGAACGCCGTAAAAGAAAACTGTTATAAACCCTCCAAAAATTATGATTTTTACCTATTAAATCCCACAAAAAATGCTATAAAAAGTGATCAAAAAACCATATGTACTCTAGAATGATACTGGTGCAAAGTACAGCGTGTCCCGCAAAAAACAAGCCATCAACCAGCTCCGTAGCCAAAAACGTAACAAAGTTATGCCACTTGGAAGATGGCAATACAAAAATGATATATTTTTCCCCACAATAGGGTTTTATTTTACAAATTTAGTAAAATGCAAGAAAATATATTCGTGTCTGGTATCCCCGTTATCGTATCGACCCATAGAATGAAGATAATATGATTATTAGTCTATACGGTGAACACCACAAAAAAAAAGTAAAAAAAACAGTAGAGAATTGATGCTTTTCTACTCCTGCTCTCAAAAAGAAGTTCCTAAATTTTCAACAATAGGTGATACCAACCCCAAAATGGTAACAATGGAAAAAGCATCTCATCCCGCAAAAAAAATGCCGTCACATGACCCTAATAGCGCAAAAGCGAAAATTTTACAGCCTTCAAAAGAGGCCAATGAGGAAAGTAAAATCCTGGCAGCTGCAGGGTGCTCCTTCCCTTCTGCGCCTCACTGTGCGCCCATAAAACAAGTCACGGCCACATGTGGGGGGTCTCTGCACTCGGGAGAAATTGTAGAACAAATTGTATGGTGGGTTTTGTATTTTTATCTTTTGGAAATATGTAAATTTTAGGGCTAAATGAACGTATAACCGGCACAATTTGACTATTCTAAATTTCACCTCCATTTTGATGTAATTACTATGAAGATCTCAAGGGGTTAACAATCTTTGTAAAATCTGTTTCTGATAGCTTGAGGGGTGCAGATTTGAAAATGGGTTGGTTATATGGGGGGTTTTGATGCTAAATATGTAAATTTTCATTCAAAACTGTATTTATCCCCAAAATAGTCAATTCTGAAAATCCGGAAAAGAGCTATTCGATTTGTAAGCCGCGTGACATCAAAATCAAATCAGAATCGTTTTGATAAGTAACAGTGTTCAAAAGTTATAACCATATAAAGCGACGCATGTCAGAATCCAAAAAATGGGACTGAGCCTTAAGCTGTAAAATGGCTGTGTCCTTAAAGGGCACCTACCACCACGAATCTACCTATAAAGGTAGATCGGGTGGTAGGTGGATGTATGGGACGTGAGGATAGCCCTTTTTAGAGCTAATCCTCACGTCCCCGCTAGCCTAGCATAAACTTTATTGGCCTAATATGTTAATTTAATTAAGCGGCTACCGGGGCGTGGAGTAGCCGGACACGAGGCTACCCGGCGCGGCTACTCCACGCCCCAGTAGCTGCTTTCCCCCGCCTACCCTGTGATCTTCGGCGCGCAGCTCCTGGCAGCTGCGCGCCCTCGTCCGAGAAGCCGGAGTTCTGCGCATGCGCAGTAACTCCGGCCTCGTTCCCGAGATCGCGCATCTTGGCCGGAGTTACTGCGCATGCGCAGAACTCCGGCTTCTCGGACGAGGGCGCGCAGCTGCCAGGAGCTGCGCGCCGAAGATCACAGGGTAGGCGGGGGAAAGCAGCTACTGGGGCGTGGAGTAGCCGCGCCGGGTAGCCTCGTGTCCGGCTACTCCACGCCCCGGTAGCCGCTTAATTAAATTAACATATTAGGCCAATAAAGTTTATGCTAGGCTAGCGGGGACGTGAGGATTAGCTCTAAAAAGGGCTATCCTCACGTCCCATACATCCACCTACCACCCGATCTACCTTTATAGGTAGATTCGTGGTGGTAGGTTCCCTTTAAGGGGTTAATAACAAACCTCTGTTTTCTATCACTAAGCCAATTACTTACCCAAATACACAGATTTTCACCTAGTCCCAGCAGTCCTATTTTATATACCAACCTTTTATGTCAAATGCCTTTGAAAAGTCCAGATATACAACATCTACCAGGCAGTGGCTACAGCTGCAATTACTAAGTTCTCCTAGCATTAGCTTCTGGATGAGTTGCGCAGGCTCACAAGATAGATCCTGCCATGGGGAGGGCACTTTGAGGGCAGCACGGTGGCTTAGTGGTTAGCATTACAGTCTTGCAGCATTGGGGACCTGGGTTCAAGTCACAGGGTCAACATCTGCAAAGAGTTGGTACGTTACCTCCACGTTTGCATGGGTTTCCTCCGGTTTCCTCCCAAACTCCAAAACATACTGTGAGGTTGATTAGAATGTGAGCCCCGTTGAGGACAGTGACTGATTTGGCAAGCTCTGTGCAGCGCTGCGTAATCTGTGTGCGTTATATGATATAAATAAAGGAATCAGACGGAGGCAAAAATTATGCAAATCAACTCACAGTTCTTTATTGAACAAAAGGTAGCAGGCAACAAGCCTAAAAGGTCAAACTGCAGATCTGCAGTCTGGTACTGAAGTGTTCATGGAGAAGGGTCCTTAGGAATAAAGCTCCTGCCTGGTAGTAGATGCATAGATATTTGAGATGGAGCTGTGTCCAAACTGTGGAAGCTGCAGCTCTGGATTAAAGTCTCCTGACTCAGTTCCTGGGATTAGGTTCTTTGACAGCACTGAAGGTGTGCTCCACACTCTATCACTCTCTTCACTCAGACCATGTGGTGTGGACTCTCTGCTGTTGAAATTACATAATGTCCAGATTCTTAGAGGGCACGCGACTCCCCCTAACAGCTGCTGACAGCTACAGCCTGTCATTGTATTGGCAGGGGTGGTGCAGAATTATTATTATTATTATTCGCAAATACCACCTTGCCTATGTATTGGCAGGGGTGGTGCAGAATTATTATTATTATTATTCGCAAATACCACCTTGCCTATGCATTGGCAGGGGTGCTGTATTAGTCCTCCCTGCTCAATCGTATCAGCATCCTGAGAAAACCAATACAGAAAAAAAGAAAGTTGTAGTTTCCATCCAGGCTTCCCTTAACACAGAGGTGCACAACTTTTTTTGGTCCAAAGGTTGCATTGTCATGGGGGCGCACTTGAATACTCACCTGCCTGCAGCCGACTGAGATGTTCTGCTCAGGTGGCATCACCTTAACAAGGACGTCGGCGCCTGGGTCAGACAATGCACCCAGGCAGCGGTAGTATTTGCGTCTACACACCGCTCCAATGGTAATCCAGCTCTGTCCACAACTTCTTGCTCCTCCAGGCAGCCCAGGATAAATTGTTTTAACCCCTTCCCGCCGATGGCCTTTTTCGTTTTTCAGTTTTCATTTTCCACTCCCCACCTTCAAAACTCTACAACTTTTTTAAGTGTTCCCGTGTACTGGGAAGCAGGTAAAGAGTTGCAAATGCAGTGAAATTGGTGAAAAAACACATTTGCGCCGTATTCTTGTGGGCTTAGATTTTACGGATTATACTGTGCACCCCAAATGACATGTCTACTTCATTCCTTGGGTCGGTACGATTATGGGGATGCCAAATTTGTAGAAGTTTTATAATGTTTTCATACATTTTACAAAAATTAAAACCTGTACAAACATTTTTTGGGGATTTCGCCATCTTCTGGCGCAAGTAACTTTTTTATACTTAGGTATACAGAGCTTTGGGAGGTGTTGTTTTTTGCGACTTTTGATGACGTTTACATGTTATCATGTACGACCTTTTGATCACTTTTTATAAAAAATTTTTATATTTTTTAAAATGGCAAAAAAGTGCCATTTTCAACTTTGGGCGCTATTTTCCGTTACGGGATCAAACGCAATGAAAAACCGTTACTAGGGTTCATTCACATGGCCGTCTACGGGGACGTACATGCGGTCGCATGTACATCCCCATGGACGGCAATAGCAGCACGGTGGGGATACGGTGCCACACATATGTGGCACCGATCCGGGCCCGACACTGCAAAAATATAGAGCATGCTCTATCTTTCAGCGAGAGTGTGGCCGTGCGCCGCTGTTTTCTATGGAGGGAGGAGGGGTCACCTCTACCTCCTCTCGCGGGCATACCGCGTGAGTATGCACCCTTATATTTTGATACATCGGGCATTTTCAGACGCGTCAATACCTAATGTGTTTATGATTTTTACTGTTTATTTATATCAGTTCTAGGGAAAGGGGGGTGATTTTAATTTTTTAGGTTTTTTATTATAATTTTTTTTTAACTTTTTTTTAATTTTACTATTTTTCAGACTCCCTAGGGAAATTTAACCCTAGGTTGTCTGATTGACCTTACCATATACTGCCATACTACAGTATGGAAGTATATGGGGATTTGCCTCCTCATTCATTGTAATTTGGCTCCTCATAGCACATTGTAATGAAAGGGTTAACACGAAGGAACCTCGGGTCTTCAGAAGACCCGAGGCTGTCATGGTGATGACGTTACGGGGAGCGACAATCCTCGTCTAGCAAAGACTTACTGGCTATGGTAAGCCCGTGAGCCCTCTCCATGCACCCGCATGCGGCATGTGAGTGTAGTATTACGTCACATGTCGGTAAGGGGTTAAAATATAATCTACAGCAGGAGGCCTTGAGTCCTGTCTGGTGAACTCTGTGCTAGGCTTTAGACTGGGTGCCCACAGAGAGGACTCTGACTGCCTCCTCTGAACCCGTGCCATAGGTTCGCCACCACTGTACTATATTATTTATTGCCCACACTAACCAGTGCACTGTTTTGTTAGGCTTTGCGCCATGCACGCAACTGAAATCGGAGGGCGTGGCCGTAAAAAACCTGACAGATTCTGAAAAACCGCCGCATTTAAAATAAAAAAAGTTCCGCTTGACACGCACTTACCTGCACCCAGCGGGGGACGGTGAACTTCAGTGCACTCCGACGGATCTCAGCGCAGCAGCGACACCTAGTGGACATCGGGGGAACTGCCTTAGTGAATCCCGGCCGGACCCGAATCCTCCGTAGAGAACGCGCCGCTGGATCGGGAATGGACCGGGCAAGTAAATCTGCCCCATAATGATATCATTGCTCCCGCTGGGTTAAGTCACTCCGCTGGCTGAGAGCAATGGCAGAGAAGAGACACTGAATACTGAGCGAGGGCACAAGAAAGTGGACGTTATACAGCAAAGGCTACAGGAAGGGGCTATTTTAAAGCTGAGCGGACCTCAGGCATTATACAGTGTGGGGTTATTATAGGATAGGGTAATATAACAGCAACACATGGCTATAGGCAATGGACTGGAGCCCAATCAATGAGGTGTATGCAGAGCTGTATTATATTATGGCCAGAGTGACAATTGCAGTATGTAGTGAATTTTATCAACTACAGACAGGGCCGGATTATAGACGGGGCACCATCTTGCCCCCCCCAGGGGGCCCCCACCAGATGCCACCCCCGCGCCTCCCCTCCTGAGCCGACATGAAGCCCGGCCGCATCCCCGGCACAGGAGACTGCCAGTGCCACCTGCCCCCCCCCCCGGCACAGGTCACAGCCTCCCCACCCGCCCATCCGCTTGCATGGTCAAGCTTACCGCCCCGCGCCCGCCCTCCGCCTATTCCCCTGCAAGGCTGAGCCACATGTAGCTGTGTTACTGGGGATGAGGCAGCTGTATGTAGCTGTGTTACTGGGGGCGAGACAGCTGTATGTAGCTGTGTTACTGGGGATGAGGCAGCTGTATGTAGCTGTGTTACTGGGGATGAGGCAGCTGTATGTAGCTGTGTTACTGGGGATGAGGCAGCTGTATGTAGCTGTGTTACAGCTGGGATAGTGGAAAGTGAGCAGGAGGACGTGTATGCATGCTACACTTAGTGGGGGCCTCCACCAGATTTTGCGCCCAGGGGCCCCCACTGACCTTAATCCGGCCCTGACTACAGATCCAAAACTCTTAGAGTTTATATGCTCCCATCATCTATGATGTGCTGATTTACTGTTACTTTGAGACACTTTTCGTGTGCTGTGTGATTTATGGCTTTGTTGGTCCATGTATATCTGGGAGATTTTCTGCTGAACTACATGGTAGGGTGTTCTTCCTTTCATGTTGTTATTGCGGATATCTGTGTTCTAAGATTCTATGTAATAGTATGGATTATACCACTTTATGAGGGAGTAGATGGATATTGTATTAAGGCCCCTTTACATTTTTCAGCGGTTGCATGTCATTAATGTGATTTGCACATTGCAGTACACAGTACATATTGCTATTTTATAACCAGCCACCTTTGTCTACATTTAAGCTTCTTCTCCTTTGGGCCCTAAGGCCACATTTATAGAATGCGTTTTAATTGCATTTTGAAAGGCATAGAAAAAGTATCAGGTAAATTACATCCCAAAACACACTTTTTAAAAATCATTTTAGGTGCATCTGGAGAATTTCCTCCCGAAACATTTGCATTCAGACGTCAGGGAGGAGATTCCCGTGATACACTTAAAATTTAATTCAATCTTGTGAACATGGATGTAAGGTTCAGCATTAGATGGGATTGAAAGCAATCAGTCTCTCTGCCAGTTCCTAGTGTGCCCCCCCCCCCCTCATAATGTGGCCTCCTCTCATCTCCCCCTCATATTTTGACCTCTCATCTCTACCTCTTATTGTGGCCTCACATCTCATAACCGCCTATATTCTGTGCCCCCTCTCATATCTCACCATGATGTCGGCCCCCTCTTATACCCCCCTTATATTCTGGGCCCCCTCTCATACCCCCCATATTGTGACCCACCAACTCCTCCTCTTTTCCCTGTTCAAATGAATTTTACAAAAAATAAACACCACATACTCACCTGTCCCCCAGCAGCTCTCCTCTTCTTATATTCCTCTGTGCTATGATGACGACAGATGATGACATCATCACTGGACTCCTGCTGGCATCACAGCTACAGGGGAACAGTGATGATGCAGAGAGTCCATCTGGGTAATTCAACTTCTCTCCAGCCACAGATAGTGTTGTAATCAAAGAGGGTCATTTTATGATGACACTATACCTTTGATAAGTCCTTTTTAAGTACTGTCTGCTGAAGTGGAATATCACAGGGACAACTGTATGTATAATGTCTAGTGTGAAACTATTAAAGCTTAACATATCTTGAGGAATTGATCTTTAATTGCAATTTTCATAAAGAACAGTATTTTTTGCATTCCTGAGGGACAATTTCTACAAAGAAGCAGTTTTTCTCAATAAAAAAAGATAATTGTACATAACATCTATTCTTTCTTTGATTTGGACTTCGGTCTAGATTTTCGTCCACAGCATCTCCGGCAGGTATATGTGCAGCACTTAATGCTGATGAAGAGTGTGGTGACCAGCACAGCGAGCAGGAAGGCAAATACATCTAGAGAGTGGTACTGTATCCAGTTCAGATCATGCGCAGCTGGTCGCAGGTGGGGTGCACCCTTGTGTCTCATGACAAACTCTACCCAGTGAACGGCAAGATCCAGAGGATGGATTGGTCTATCCAGATGCAGAGCAGATAATCTCTGAATGTTCTCCTTGTAGCTAAGTTTGACACATGAAAAAGGGTTACACATAGGTTTACCTATGATGGCTGTAGTCTATATATAAAATAAATAATCAAATTCAAAAAGAGTGGTTAAAAGATTAGCCTTTATAGGTACTGGGAGGACTCTTGTGTACACAAGGTCCAACACACATGTATGTGAATTTCAAGACTGGAGGTCAAAGTTTGTGGTTACATTGGGTAGGTAGAAGCCTTTGAGCACGGCTGCTGCCCAAACCCCACACTACTGCATGTGTGTACCCCTTGGCTGAGTAGAGGAACTATCTAAAATTTTCATCCAAAATGGTTTGCAAAATTTTAAGTAAAATCTACTTAGCAAGGGGGCGGGCTGTGTAAAATTACAAAATAACAATGACCAAAAGAAATGACCTGCAGCAACTTATATGTACATGTTACAAAAAAGCCTGTAGCGCACACACTGTCCTAACAAGGTAAATATTTGGGGACATATAAGGGCATTCCTAACTTTTTCTTTTTGGATAGATATAGTTTGGCTGAAAATATAGCAAAAGCAATTATTAGATAAGAGAAGGGGTATCCAATAGTAATAGCATGGATATAATCTTAAAATGTACATTATTAGCTTTAATTCTGTCTCTCTATTCCAAGAGAACTGCAACATGGAAGCTGAATGTTGCAAATTACTAGAAGAAAAAATGTTTATATTTATGATTTATGCTTACCTTGGAACATTGATAACTGCATCAAGAGCATCGCTAAGATCTTCTGGTGTCATGTCCAAGACATTTAGTGTTAATCCAGCACCTCGGGACTCAATCCTCTTAGCATTATCCATTTGGTCACCAAACAGGGGTAACATGACCATAGGAACAGCATTACAGATACCCTCGTAGATTCCATGTGATCCCGCATGGGTAATAAAGGCTCGGGCTTTTGGATGTGCTAATGAAATATGAAAAAGATTGTCAGAGATGCCAAAGTTCTGAGCAAAATAATAAGCTAAAATTGTACATGGGCAGTGTTTTTGTGTTTCCCGTAGACAGAGAAAGCATCCATTCAATTAATTGGCAGAGAAGGTGCATGAATCTCCATCTCAACACTTGTTATCGGCCCTTTTAAATAGACAGATACACCACTTTGTGCATGTTGAGGAGCGGCGTAGACGGTTTGGTGCCGGCGTGTGAATGCCTGGCCCACAACTTTCAGTATAGTGTCTTTTGGAAAACCATAGCAAAACCCTGCCAGTTAAGACCAGAGTTTGCACCCGTATCCACTAAGAGGCCGGAGCCTCTTAGTGAATACAAGCACTAGACCGCCAGCCTGGGCTGCTTCTGGTGCCTGAGGTAGGAACTTTATTCCGCCTCAGGTGGCAGATTGCAGGCCCTTTTGGGGTTGGAAGATCTCCACCGGTAGTACGGACTTGTCAAGTACATACTACCTGAAAAATCAATTACATCTGTGCCTTTAAGTCATTGCACATTCTGGCCTGTATCACCACACACAACGCTTCTGGCACTGGCGGGCGGGCAGCTGCAGGGGAGCACTGGGGCTGGAGGTAAGCACAATGTTTAAACTTTTGGGTATCATAGCTGTATACTATATACTATGTTTTATACTGATATATATATATATATACAGTATATAGCTGTATAATATATGTATAATATATATATAAAATGTATTATATACTGTATATATAATGCTGGGAGAGGCTGTGTATTACTGGTAAAGGCTATTTATTACTGGGAAGACTGTGTATTACTGTGGAGAGCTTTGTACTGCTGGGGGAGTCTGTGTACTACTCAAGGAGACTGTGTACTTCTGGAGTGGTTGTGTGCTACTGGTGGAGGATGTGTACTGCTATGGGAGTTGCGTACTGATGGGGAGGTTGTCTACTGATGGGGAGGCTGTGTATGCAAGGGGAGGTTGTGTACTGATGGGGAGGCTGTGTACTGCTATTGGAGGTTGTGTACTGATGGGGAGGCTGTGTACTGCTATGGGAGGTTGTGTACTGATGGGGAGGCTGTGTACTGATGGGGGATGCTGTGTACTGCTGGGGGATGCTGTGTACTGCTGGGGAGGTTGTGTACTGACGGGGAGGCTGTGTACTGCTGGGGAGGTTGTGTACTGACGGGGAGGCTGTGTACTGCTATGGGAGGTTGTGCACTGATGGGGAGGCTGTGTACTGATGGGGAGGCTGTGTACTGATGGGGGATGCTGTGTACTGATGGGGAGGTTGTGTACTGATGGGGAGGCTGTGTACTGCTAGGGGAGGTTGTGTATTGATGGGGAGACTGTCTACTGCTGGGGGAGGCTGTGTGCTGCTGGGGGAGGCTGTGTACTATTTATCTACTATGTATGTATCTTGTAAGACAAAAAACTTTTGGAAAAAATAAAGGAAGAACAATTCCCAAATTGACATATTGAAATCCTCCATCATACAAAAAAAATTGTATTAAACACGATTAAAAAAACTATTTCTGAAGCCCAGGTGTTAACAAACATAAACTACGGGTTAACTGTTCCTAAACTGCAGATATTGAAAGAGAATTGTGGGGCATGTTGTATTTCTTTGCTTTGCAGGGCTGGTAGCCTCCGCCACAGGTATTCCCCTCCTCCCTTTCAGCGCTCGCTTCTTTGTACTTCTATAGAAGGTGAATAAATGCTGTTACCTGATGTGTATTGTTGACTAACACTTTGAACTTTGGTTTCTTAGATTGGGATGAGAAGATATTAGGTTTTTCAGAGCAAAGACACAGGTAAAGAGAAGTAGGGCAAAAAGTGGAGATTGAGATGAAAGGAGGGGAGATAGAGAGACAACAAGCAAAATGAAAAGTACATTGGTAACATAGAGACGGAGGTATGAGAAGGACATGAAGCTGATTTCTTACAAGGTCGAATATTCTTGATATTCTCATGATTGGAGTAGGTAACGTTATAGTTCTTTCAACGAAAAGTACTGTAAAACCAAACTTTTACACTCTGTTTTGTGAAGGATGCATCTCTCTAGTATTGTATATACTTACCAAGCAGGTCATTCTGTGGAAGCCACTTCACCAGGTGTGTGTTGTTCGCCAGATTCGAAGGTACTTTCCCTGTATATCTCCAGATAACCTACAATCATAAACAGTGGATTCCGGTGATAAATCAAGTATAAAACAGCAAAACTCAGGTGCGGTAAACTTTGCAGGGAATGTGTCTTAGGTGCAAAATAAAAACACAAATCCACTTATGCGCCAGATTAATAAAAAGGGAAAGAAAAAGAATGTGTTATAATACTCCCTACGTGTTGCGATATGGGACATGTGGTGTTCAGGGCAAAGGTTTTTTTTTTTTTTAATTTTTTTAAAAAAAAGATTCCCTTTTTTTTAAAGAATTCCATGCGTTTCTACATAAAAACAGAGGCATATAACAGGTCAGGAGCACAAAACTGTATATTTTATAATTGTAGCTCCAGACAACAAAAAAAAATTTCGCCCTATTTACAATTGGACTTTCAATTTTTTTTCCTGTAATGGGACCAAGGATTATCAATAAAACTAACTTCATTACAGACTTCTTACAGCTGAGCATTGCAGCGTGGGACTAAAGTAAAGCATCCAGAGAGCTTCATCAAAGGTCACAGTGGGCAGAGGGGTCAGTCTGTAAGTCGGGTGTACTTAAGTAGGGGGTCACCTGTACTGGATATTTATTCTTACTATTCAGCACATCATTACTGATAAAGAAATTACTTTAGATGCAAGTAGGGTGACCCAACTGATTTTCTTACCGTTTGGGGAATGTATCGGAAAGCTTCTGCTATATCCATTGCCTTGTTCATAGGAATCTCAGACACCATTGATCCCAGGGAGAAAACCACAAAGCCATGTTCTCCAGAGCTGTTAACTATCTTCTCAAAATCCTGAAAAATATTAAATATTTACGGTTATGCAGAATGTAATGAATGGAATTTTTGCAAAAGATTAGTAATAATGTTACAGATTGATTCAGATGTATGCGCTAAGCGGAGGCACTAGAAGCCTATGGGGAGTGGATGCAACATATTGCATCCCTACTCCCAACCTCACTCAGGCGTTAGCAGACAAGGAATACCCGGTGATGTCACTGTCTACATAAGGATGAACGGGGTGTTTCCCCAGTGCACTCCTCCTCCCACATTCAGGGGGGAGTACCCCCAGACAATGTATCCCAATATATAAGCAAACAGTGGGATATATCTGTGCCATACCTTGTATGGTCATGTTTGAAACAGGTGATGTAAACCCAGCCATATGTGTTTCCATCACATTTATTGTGCATTTAAGACACTTGTTTAACCTTATCAAGGAGACATAGTTTAACAGGAAAGAAGTATAGAGTGAGGGAAAGTGGGAGGGCAAAGTAAGCCAACAAATAGGCAAAATATAATTAGACCAGTGGTGGCGAACCTATGGCACGGGTGCCAGAGGTGGCACTCGGAGCCCTCTATATGGGCACGCTTGCCATCACCCCAGGGCAGAGTTCGCCAGACAGGACTCAAGGCCTCTTGCAGTCGCAGGCAGCCCAGGACCCCAGAAGGAAGCTACAATGATAATCTAAACTTCTTATCCTTCTTTCTACTGTATTGGTGTCTGTCCACAGGGGCCTATACAATTTATTCCTGTGAAAGAGCAGGGAGTAATAAGTTACTGCTTAAATTGTCGCTTCAACACTTTGCGAAAATATGTGGGTTTTGGTTGTAGTTTGGGCACTCTGTGTCAAAAAGGTTTGCCATCACTGAATTAGACTATACAATCTCATGATACAACATATTTTTATCCAGAATCAGCCACTTTACTAAGTCTGGTTCATTATTAGATTCTTAGTTTCATCTTAACTTCAAATTTTGAAAGGTAAAAACGCCTGGTACTGTATATTCACTTTAATGTATATGGGAACTTCTAAATCCTAAAAATTCGGAAGATAAAGGGATCAGACAGTTCAGTTCAACATTCCTAACCCTCCTGATCAAAAGACAGTAAATTAAATCCATCCCTGCTTAGGCACAAAAATCTACAACAAAATGTGTACCGCTTTCTTGCAAAGCTGGTGGATGCCGGGAATCATGTGCCATTCAGGCAGACACAAAAGGGCTTACAAAATTGTATGTACATATTAAATTCTAATTTATCTAATTTAAATTATAAATTTATAAACTTGTTCATGTAGTGACTACCTGTCCGAGGGTTTTCCTGTTGTCACAGAGGATGCCTCCAATAAAAACCTCATCTGGCAAACTCTAAGGTAAAGTCATATCTCAAGAGCCAAATGGAAGCACGACTGAAGAGATCCACTGCACGGACATCTCTTTTCAGAAATTCTGTGGCCATTCTGGCATAAGGCTGGTAAATAATGTGACATATTATATAGCCAAGAATGCGGACAAGAACATTGTTCACCATGTGGTCGGTGTAAGTGGTGAAATATCTTGGTACGTATGAAAGTGGGCTTGGAGACCTTGTGGCCTCTTGAATTATTCCAAAAGGGACATGCAGGTAGAAGACAGAAGGGATAGAGAGGTGTTCTGCAATTATTGGACCACAAGGAACCACAGGATCAGTCAGCAAAGCATCAAACTTGGCTTCTTCCAAGAGCTGGATAAGAGAGGAATTCTGCAGAAGGCACCTACATGCTCCTAGCATCCAACTATTTCCATTAGATACTTGGTGGTATAAGTTAATAACCTTATTTATAAGTGATGTTTGCATAAAGGCTCTCTTGATTACTGCCTTGAGCTCTGATTTCACATACAATGTGCCTTCACACAAAGAGTAAGTCTTTATAGTATAACCCTCCACACCTTTCAGAAGATAGCTGTGTTATGGAATCACAATCACAACTTGGTGACCTCTTTCAGACAACCTCTTGACTACGTTTCGCATGCTTAGCCAACAACTTCCTTCCTGGGGCACCACTAGTAATTTTCCCCCATTAAGTGAATGGAAATTCAGAAAAACAATGAGAAAAATTAAAAAGAATTTGCAGTTCTGAGTGTACATTTCTTCTGCCTTAACACAAAGTAGACAACCTGAAAAACATAGATTTCCCAGTTTTGTTTATAGTACTCGGAAAGCGAACTTTGAATTCAGGTCAAATATACAAGGCACTCCTAGAACACATGGATCAAAATGTAAACTTTCATCATATATTAATCCAGGAGCTTAAAGGGCTATTTCCATTTCAACAAGTAATTGCTATTGTTTGAATAATAAAAAGTTTAACAAATTTCCAATATTCTTTCTGTATCAATTGCTCACAGATTACTAGATCTCTGTTTGCTGTCCTTCTATAGAAATCTTTATTGTTTACTTCCAGTGGACAGAACTCTGGTCACACAGGTGCACCGTTCGTTATAATCCACAGCTCTGGTTACTCTCTATGACATATGGAGCCGTGCACCTGTGTGACCATGGTCAGATGTCTGTCCACTGGAAGTAAACAATAAAGATTTCTATATAATGACTGCAAGCAAAGATCTAGAAAGCTGTAAGGAATTGATACAGAAAGTATATTGGAAAATTGTAGTATTTTTTGTTATACAAACCATAACATTAATAGTGGGAATAACCCTTTAACTAGAAAAGGCTAGGCCCTATAGCAAAATTGTGGTTAAACATCTAAAATTACACTACTCATCAAACCTCTAGTAGTAACCAATTCCAGGCAATTTGCATATGAGATTGATGGTATTTTTACAGGTTATTTAATGAGTTTTAAGATAAAAGAGGAGGGGGCTGTTAGTTTAGTAGTGATAAAGCCGGGGACAATATTAACACCACAGGGTGAAACTAGTCTGGGCTCTTGGGCCCCCAGTCACTGTGGGGTGCGTAGTAGCGAATGCTACATGTACTATAGTGGTAGTTACACTAGTAGAGGATAGAAATCTGAAAGCAAGCAAAGACCTAGAAAAAAAACCCGTCAATGTATATAGAAAATATATTGTATTGTTTCATGATACAAATAATCACATTTACTTAAATGGACAACCTCTTTAAATCTGGTGCTGTATAAGGCTTTCTTTCTAATGTTGAAAACTCATGATTAGTATAACTTACCTAGATCAAGAAACACAACAAGTCTATGCTATACAGACAATTACCTTTACCATCCAAGTGAGATCAATACTGAAGATTCTTGAATATATTTTTGCTGACTAGGGCAAATGACACATTGGGGCTTATTTACTAAGGGGCCATGTGGATCTGTCATCGGCTTTTAGAAATCTTCAGGTTTGGGATGATCCAATGGATTTGGACTGAGCGCGGGATTTAACTTTCAAATTGTGTCGCAAGACATGCACTAGTATACAACGTCAAGAAGAAGGTGAACTCCGGCGGACCTGAGCGGGGAAGTGACACATGCAAGAAATCTGGCGCATGATCATTGCAAATTGCGTGTGCATGATTGTCGGACAACACACAGCAGGGATCGCGACAGGACCGGGTAAGTAAATGTGCCCCATTGTGTCCCATCCCAAGATGGGAATGTGCAATAATGGAGAATATATATAAGCAAAATATTGCCAATTGCAGCCACGTATGGGAATAAGCTTTCCTAACTGCTGTACCGATGGATAGATAAATATGCAGTTTTATAGGTTTACATAATGTATTAACCAAATTCATTTTTGCTGAATGAAACAGATATTGTAAAATCAATCATAGGACCAGGAAAAACAACCTTTTTCTTCATGTACTCACACTTGTCAGGTTTTTTCTATTAACACAGTTGATGCCTCCTATGCTGATCATATTGGGCATTACTGGCCTTATGAACTCAAACACAAAGTCATATTTCAAAAGCCATATAGATGATCGACTGTAGAGGTCTGCCATGGAAACTTCTTTCTGCAGGAATCCCGAAGCCAAGCGCCCATAGTCATTATAAAGAAGCCTACAAAGAAAGCCATCAAATCCCCAAAGAACTGTATTCCTTATCCTTTGAGAGAAGCTCATGTGATCAGTGTACATGCTGAAGAATCTTGGCACATAAGAAGGAGGACTTGGACACTGTGTGGCCTGCTGGTCCATGCCACATGGTAGACTTCTCAAAAAACTCACTGAGGGAAGTCCTAGATGTTCAGAAACAATATGTCCACATGGAAAAATAGGGGATAGTAAGGTAGCATCAAAGCTTTGTCTTCTCAAGTATCCAATAACTTCTTCATTCTGGAGTAGTTGCCGACATGTTGTATGCAGAATGTCGCTGATATTATTTATTCTTTTAAAGGTTCTCACAATTCTTTTCATAATAGGAAGTTCTGTGAAAAGATTCTGAGTAGATTGTGACATTTGGTCCTTAAGTTGTTGTGTTGTATACGGTACCGGATATGTCTTCAAGATGTAATGGGCTGAAGCTTTTACATGCAGGTTGCTTTCTGGAACCAGTACTACAATCTGATGGCCTTGTTGTCCTAGTTTCTCTACTAAAGACACCATACTGATCCAATGGCTTCCATCCATAGGCATTACCAGCAAATTCCCAGCATATGTACAAGGAAGGGATCCAAGAAACAACGTAAGAACAAACAAAGATCCAGTTGTCTTTGGCTCCATGTGGATTATATATCACTACAGCTTCAGGTGAACATCCATCAGAATATAAAGCATTTTCTGTGTTATATGTGCTGCTCCACAGATAATGGTTAAACCAGGGGGCAGCGGACTATGATCATTAACCTAACGCAATAATGTTTACATGAAATGTGTCTCCTAGCAGCTTTTCTCTACAAACAGGTACTTGGACCTATTCTTTTTTTGTCTTTTTGCTCTATTTTCTCACAACTATGATAGCAACCTTTGTGCCCAAGCACAACCAATAGCAACAATCTGGGGATTAAACATTAGGGGGGATTTATTTAAAAGCCTATTGAATTGTGCTGTGATAGACTGATTGTATGTCTTATGCAGATCTCTTGATTAGGACAATGTCCGCAGAGGTCAGGGGATGTAACAATAGTTATATGGTACTGCTGGAGGCTTAGATAAAGCACAAAGCGGTAATAAAGCTGGTCATACACATTAGATTAAGTACATTGACTTCAATCACACTATCGGATCATTTTAGGGAATCTATCAGCAGTTTTGATCCTGCAGACAGTGTTGGGTATTGATCCTTGAAGGCTATTTAATCATACTTTAGTTAAATAATACATTAATCATACATTGTTAGTAGCATCAGAGTTCGAAAAGTTGCTTACATTGGCATAAGGATAACCACATACAGGACTAAAAAATGTATATGGTCATGTGCATGTAAACTAAAGGCAGGGCCAGATTATAGGCGGGGATCCCAGGATGCACGCCCCGGGCCCCCATCATCTTGCTTCCACAGAGGTTCCCCAGCAGATGATCATGTCTGACAGGCAGGTACAGTGGGCTTGCAGTGACAGCTGGATGCACAGCTGTGTCCTGCACACTGATTCACACTGCTGTGAGCTGACTGTCTCTGGCTGAGTAATGCACTGCAGTGGTGCTGGATATAGATGTATTACTGGGGTTGAGGCGGCTGTATATAGATGTATTACAGGAGGTGAGGAGGTTGTATATGGATGTAGTACTGGGGGTGAGGCAGCTGTATGTAGATGCATTACTCGAGGTATCACAGCTGTATAGATGTATTACTGGGGGTTGAGGCAGCAGTATAAAGATGTAATACTGGGGGTGTGGCGGCTTTATGTAGAAGTATTACTGAGGGGTGAGGCTGCTGTATGTAGATATATTAATGGGGATGAGGCAGCTATATATAGATATATTACTAGGGGTTGATGCAGCTGTATATACATGAAATACTGGGGGTTAGCCAGCTGTAGATAGATGTATTACTGGGGGGTCTGCAGCTGTGTATAGATGTTTTACTGGGGGGTTTTGGCGGCTGTATGTGGAAATTGAGCAGGAGGACACGAGTATGCTACACTCATTGGGGGCCTCCAACAAATTTTGCGCCTAGGGGCTTCCACCGACCTTAATCCAGCCCTGATAAAGGCTGTAGCAGGCTTCTGGTTGTATACTACAGCAGTCAATTAGAGCAAAGAGAAGTGACTAGGGAGCAGTTTAAATAATTATAATAATTATGTGTTCTAATTTATGTATTAAAAAGATGGATATTGGTGGATAGTAAACTCAATTTTACTCATCATAGCGAGGTGTCTACTGCTAAAAATAAAAATTCTGGGATGTATCAAGATAGGAATAGATTCTAATGATAAGGACATAGGGGCACATTTACTAAGGTCCTTCCACCAGTTTTCTGTTACACTTTACACGCTCTTTTACCAACATGCTACATACTAGTATCTCAAATGCTTAGCCCTCTCCATACAAGGTGGGCGTTTACTGCATATCGCAGCAAACACCCACTGTTAACACCTGCGGTAAGTGCTGGCACCAATAGTGGGTTTGGGCTGTCTGGGCGATGTATGAAAATATTATAAAACCTATGCAAATTTGGTATCCCCCTGATCACACCGACCCAAAGAATGTCGCACGGCCCATGTTAAAGGTGCACCAAAAAAACGTGGTGCACTCTTTCGGAGCAGTGCAGAGGGTGTTAGATTCATTACGAACAGGCATTAAAAATCCAGAATTTGGCGCCCTCTGCACTTTACACAGGCAAACTGCATATTGTGCATAGTGTTAGCCGTATACAAATCCCTGGTCAGACCATACATGGAATATTGTGTACAGTTTTGGGCACCAGTGTCTAAAAATGACATAGAAGAATGGAATGGGTGCAGAGGAGAGCAACCAAGATTATCAGGGGGATGGGGGGACTAGAATAAAATGACAAAATTACAAAATTTAGGATTATTCAGTTTAGAAAAAAGATGACTAAGGGGAGACCTCATTACAATGTACAAATACCTGAACGGACAGTACAAGGATCTCTCCAAAGATCTTTTTATACCTAGGCCTGTGACCAGGACAAGGGGGCATTCTCTATGCCTAGGGGAGCGGAGGTTCTACCATCACCATAGACAAAGGTTCTTTACAGTGAGATTGTGCAATAATATCACATCATATGGGTAAAACACTTTTTGTTAGTAGTTTCTGTTGATCCAAGCAGTTACTCTGACCTACTAGGGGTCGGGAAGGAATTTTTCCCTTCTGTGGGCCAATTGACATAAATTTTTCAGGGTTTTTGCCTTCTTTGGGATCAACGCAATATAATGTATAGGTGGACCTTGATGGACTGATGTCTTTTCCTAACCTCTTTTACTGTGATACTATGATACAGAGATCTTGCAGCACTGCAGTTAGAGGAGACACTCCTCTGCTCCAACTCCAGCGACAATCCTGAAATATATATCCATTTTTCCCAGTCTTTTTTGCTGCTAACTACATATAGAAAAAAATTATTGTTAATCTCTTTGGGGGATATAAGTTCATACCTGTATTCAACAAGTTATGTTAGAACTTTTGTTACTATGGAAGGGCCTTTGACCTCAATGGGGAATGGAAGGATAACGGAAGACGTTAAATTTTTGTTTCCTTTATGCTCTCCTATAAATTAGAGTTTTAACAGTAAATAAGGTGGCATGAACTGGGCCTAATGCGTCTACAGTTTTGAACTGCAGAATATGTAATCTATGCCTTCTATGGCACAGAGATCTACAACTAAATGTGTGCAATTTTCCTGCGTGCCAGGAATTATGCGCCATAATTTGGGAACTCTCAGGTGTTTCTCTAAGCCTTAAAGGGGTATTCCAATCTGGGCATTCACATTTAATTAAATTCATTTTCCATATGTAAACATTTCTTCAATTGGATGTTAATAAAAAAAATGTTCCTGTGTCAAGATAATTTCTCATAAATGTAGCCATGTTGTCCCTTAAAAACGAGCTTCCTCAGATACGACCAACTCAAATTTTGGTAGCCATGGCCAGCCATGCACTATTGAGCCCTGCCTGACTAACTGGATTCAGTGATCATTACCACAGGACGGCTGTGGGACATGCAGTAACTCCAGGACATTTACAAACACCCTTTTGTTTCTTTGTGAAATCCCCCCAGCAGAGGTGGCCGTATCCAAGGACACAGTTTTGTTTCTGAGAGACCATATCACTACATTTAAGGGAAATGAGCTTCACACAGGAACATTTTTTAAATAACATCTAAATGTTCATATATGGCAGATTAATGAAACTGAATTTGAATGCCCAGATGAGACTACCCCTTTAAGTAGACACTTTGGAGGGAGGGGTTTATGAACTAGTGCAAAAAAAGCATATAAGTAGTGATAAAATCCACATTTAACCACAGATCTAATTCTACATTCAATTTGTACATTAAAATATAAAAATGGGACAAAGATTTATAGAAATAAAAACATACATGTTTGTATATTCAGCCTTCTTTTGTTTGAATATACATTCTCTAGGGAAGGGATACCTGGCACCCACTTGATGCAGACATATGCATAGGCAATAAGCATACACCGCTTGCCTTGATACACTCCCTGCAGCGCCAGTGACAACTTATTGATATATACAAATAGTGTTTTTTTATATCAAAACAGTTTATAAAGCCTACCTGACCAAGGAGTTTCTTGTTGGCACAGTGGATGCCTCCAATAAAAAACATATTTGGCATTATAGGCTTGGGAAACTCCAAGGCAAATTCATATCTCAAGAGCCAGATGGAATTGCGACTGAATAAATCCACTGCACGAACATCTCTTTTCAGAAATTCCGTTGCCATTCTGTTGTAAGGTAAGTAAATTATGTGACATAATATGTAGTCAAGAAGGCGAACAAGAACATTGTTCACCCTTTGGTAGAAGTTCATGTGGTCGGTGTAAGAGGTGAAATATCTTGGTATGTATGAAGGTGGGCTCTGAGACATTGTGGCCTCGTTTTCCATTCCAAACGGGAGATCACGCAGGAAGAAGACAGAAGGAATCGATAGATGTTCAGCGATTATTGGACCACATGGAAACACAGGATCAGTCAATAGAGCATCAAACTTGGCTTCTTCCAAGTGCTGGATAAGAGTGGAGTTATGAAGAAGGCACCTGCATGCTCCTACCATCCAGCTAGTTGTATTAGATGCTGCTTGATATGAACTCACTACCTTATTTAATAAAGATGTTTTCATAAATACTTGCTTGACCATTAACTTGAGCTGTGATTCCACAAATTCTTTATGTAAAGGCACATTGTAAGTCTTTATGTTGTAATCCTCCACACCTTTCAGATGAGAGCTGGCTTCCGGAATCACAAGAACAACCTGGTGACCTCTTTCAGACAACCTCTCCACTAAGCTTCTCATGCTTAGCCAGTGACTTCCTTCCTGGGGCACCACTAGTAATTTGCCTCCATAAAGTAAATGGAAATTCAGAAAAACGAGGAACAGAGTAAAAATGAAGTTGTATTTCTGAATGTACATGTCTTTGACCTTAGCACAAAGTAGGCAACCTGGTTAACTGAGAGATTTCACTGTATGATTTATAGGATCCAGAAGGTGAACTTTGAGCTTCAGAACAAAGGTAAAAATAACTAATTCCAAGAATACATGGAGCAGAATAAAAACTTTCAATGATATATGAAGGCTGGAGCGTAACTAGGAACGCCTGTTCCCCTTCGCAAAATTGTGGTTTGGCATCTAATAGTGACTCATTCCAGGCAACAAGTGAAGCTTCTCAGCTTATTTGCATATACCATCAATGGTGATGAGTTTTAAAGGAAATTTACCATCAAAATCAGAGATGATAAACCAGGGGAACTTACTCAAAGATATAGTCTCCGTGAATTATGCTAATGCGCCAGAAGGGCTCACCCCCCACCCATTGTGTGCTGAAACTTTAAGGCTCATTAGCATAATTGTAAAAGTTGATTTTTAGAAGGAAGGAGGCCATGGATAACAAATATTAGAAGATTTCTACAGTCACTGTGCCTGGATCTATAAATAACTGTCACTGGTTTATTTTGATGGTAGATTTCCGATAACTTAAGAGAGGGAAAGATAGAATGAATATTTCATACACAAGGTGTAGGCTGAAATGTGTGCCACAAAAATGGGCTGTTAGGTCCACTGACACCTTGGGTGCCACAGCCACAGCTATGGCTACTATACAACCTTGTATGAATCTAGTAAATGTCTTATACACAAAAATTCAGCTGGCAAAACATGGAATCCACAGCCATGGGCAGGAACCTGTAGAAGTAAATGGGGACATGTGCTAGCACCTGAAATACAGCTAAAACTCATCCCCATTTCACATTTCGTGCATGAGCCTTTTGACTGCTAACCTGCCGTGTTTTACAGTCTAGGCATAGTGAAGGAGATTTAAAAAGATCCCGTACCCTTGCTTTAGTAACTACATGCAGAGCAAAATGAGCTGCTGGATTTGTCTCAGTGGTCTGTAAATTGTTGCTGCAGATTTAACCTCTATATAAAACAATTCTTAACATGACACATTACACATTTACCTGGTTTAGCAGTTTCCTGTTGGCACAGGTGATGCCTCCTATAAAAACCATATTAGGCATAATGGGCTTGGGAAACTCAAAGACAAAGTCATATTTAAGAAGCCAAATGGAAGCTCTCCTGTAAAGGTCCACAGCAGTAACATCTCGTTTCAAAAACTCTGTCGCCAGTTGGCCATATGGCGAGTACAACACATGAAACATTGCACAATCAAACATCCTTATGAACACATTAAGCAATCTCTGGCTGAAAGTCATGTGGTCGGAGAATGTGGTGAATAATTTGGGTACATAGGAAGGTGGCCCAGGAGATTGAGCAGCTTTCTGTTCTATACCAAAAGGTGCGCCGCTCATGAAGAACAATGAAGGGATAGAGAGATGTTCAGCAATTATCTCACCACATGGAAAGACTGGTTCAGTCAGCATGGCATCAAATTTGCCTTTTTCCAAATATTCCATAAGTGCTTCATTCTGAAGAAGGTTCTTGCAGGATGTTAGAAGCCAATTTGTTGCATCTGTCAATCTTTTGTAAACTACTTGTATCTCATGAGGAATTGTCTTAAGTACAAACACTTCTTGACTCACTTGCTTAATAAAGTCTTCCATATTCTCCTTGCTTACAGACACATAGGTTTGCACCACATAACCCAAGTCTTTATCAATGAGATTGGTCTCAGGAGCGATCACGACGATTTGGTGACCTCTTTGGGACAAGTTGTCTACCAAGTCTTGCATGCTGAGCCAGTGGTTTCCTTCTTGAAGCACCACAAGTAGTTTTCCACATTCCGACAAAGTGAAAGTAGTCAGGAAAATACATGTAACCAAGGACTGACAAAACCGGCCGCTCATATTTGCTTCAGCACAAAGTGCTCTCCTGCAGAAATCCAACAGCAGAGGCAGGGTCTTGTAGTGGGACGGCTGAAAATTTAGTTTCACTGTTTGTTTTTACTGAGGACAGAACAGTGAAATGTAAAAGCTGACATGCCCCTGCTAGGAGAAGAGACATTCTGAAAATTCCAAAGAAGTAGTTCTGGCAGCATTACTGCAAAAACATTCCAGAACAGCAGTCATTCTGCAGCTCGGAGCTATACACAAAATGTAAATCAAAAAACTTACTCCACCCAGATTACAAGATACATTGAGTCAAGTTCCTTATACATTTATAACGCACACACCTTTTTTTTAAGCTGCTGAAACTATGGTTAAATTACCCTTAAATCACCGGTATTATATGTGGAAGAAAGCACATTTTTTTAAGACAAAGCCAGAAGTATATGTATCCATGTGAGGTTCCATGGTAGTGCCCTTTCTAACACCTGGTAGAGTGGTCCTAGAATTTAGCATGGAATTATGTCTCCAAATATGTACATACATTAAAGGAGTTGTCCACTTTCAGCAAATAATTGATACGGTTTGTTTAAGGAAAAGTTCTACAATTTTCCAATATACTTTCTGTATCAATTCCTCACAGTTTAATAGATCTTGCTTGCTGTCCTTCTATAGAAAGCTTCTATGTTTAAGTCCAGTGGACAGAAATCTGACCATGGTCACACAGGTGCACGGCTCGTTATATCACAGATCTGGTTACTCTCTGTTATACTAACGAGCTGTGCACCTGTGTGACTATGGTCAGATTTCTATCCACTGGAAGTAAACATAGAAGCCTTCTATAAAGCTACTGCAAGCAAAGATCTAAAAAACTGTAAGGAATTGATACAGAAAGTATATTGGAAAATTGTAGAACTTTTCCTTACACAAGCCATATGAATTGTTTGCTGAAAGTGGACAGCCCCTTTAAGCAAAAATAAAGCCAAAACTTCCAATACCTCGGAGATAACTGTTGTCCGAATCGTCATTTATCTGACAGATAACTGTATCCTCTACGCCAAAAGAGAATATATCATAAACGGAGAGAGACACTGGCACCTCTGGCTTGAGAACAAAAGAATAATGCAGTTGAATTCTGAGTTCCCCAATACATATGTGTCCCTAACATCTGCTATCTGAGCTAAGTAGTGATGCCATATACATAAAATGATCATCAAAACCCTCTTATTTTGTCAGACTTGGCAGATTTTTATTAAATGTATATGGGGTCTTAAGGAGAAAATCGCTGTATATACTGTCTGGAAAGTAATCTGACCTCCCTGAGGAAAGATCAATAGACCATAGGGGATTTACAGCTCCATTGTTCTGCTGAAGGTCAAGATAGCAACAATTCTCACAAAGATAAGGTTTGTATATGTACTTGTCACATCTTAGATCTCTGAGATATTGGGGTGAATTTTATCTTTTTCAAAGGATTGTTATAATGAAATGTTCCCATAAATCTTCAATTAAAACTATTCCTTTAGACCCTCATATACATATAGGAATAAAATCACTACCAGAAATGTGTTGTGGCCACCTGTCTCCACAAAAAGTTACTAAATTTCCATTGACATTTGACATGTTAACTTTTCTTCCTTTCAATATCTGTTACGAAAGAGCTATGAGTCCCCATATATTTAAGATATTCACCTGATCCTGCCAAAATTTTAAAGCTTGGCTGACTCTGCCCCCATGTGTAAGTAATATTCAGCTTTCTCCTATATAATTCAGTACCTTTCTTTTACTTGTTATTGGGGTTAGTAATACCTTCTGGAAAAGAAACTGTTCAAGCTCTCATGATGAGAAGAACATGCTATACCACTAGATTACGGGAATATCATGTATCTCATAATATCTCTAATATACCATCTTTATCCAATGTGCAGTTGCGTGACCAGTGGTCTGATAACATGGCCCAAATAAAGTGCTATCTCATTGTGAGGTTGGGAAATTAGTTCTGTGACTAAATTGTATCATGGTCCCAAACTCATATGAACCTTCAGCTAAAGGTTATCTCATTTCTCTGCAAGTTAACCGAGTTCATCTTCACTTGTGATATTGGCCAGGATTACTCTAGGGGAGAGTGCACAGGAGGAAAGGGTCACTTGCAAAATAGGAGCACATTTTAATAATAGTTAAGACTAAGGGTGGCGGCCAACATAGCGTTTTGAACCTATTTTTAGACCACTTTTAGTCATGCATTAAAAAACGCATCCGTTTTGTCCGGTTTTCCCAATTATCTTTATTGAAAACTGACAAAAACGGATGCGTTTTCATAAAAACACATATATTTTCAAAGCACATGCTTTTTACCACCTGAAAACGCATGACTAAAAACGGCCTAAAAACGGGTTCAAAACGCCACGTGTGCCACCATTATAAGGGTGGTTTCACATTAGCGTTTCTTTTTCCACATCAGTGATTTCTCACTGAACCCATTTTGGCTTATGGACACATACAGATTGGTTCCCTCTTCATGGCTTCAGTGATTTGTCACCGATGCTTTACTGATCCATTCTTTTCAATTGGACTTTTCACACTTCCCTTTTTTTCACTGATCCAATGTTGTCAGTGAACACAAAAAAGAACCAGTTCTAAACTGATCACAGATCAGTGAAAAAACTGAAGTGTGAAATAACCCATTGAAAAGAATTGGTCAGTAAAGCATCAGTGACAGATCACTGAAGCCAGGAAGAGAAAACCAATATGTACCTGTGTCCATAAGCCAAAATGGGTTCAGAGAAAAATCACTGATATGAAATAAGCCAATGTCAAACCACACTAAATCAGATTGTATATATTAAACAATTAACATATCTGATATTACATCCAAGGATATCCCCCAGCTGTTGGAGGATGTTGAATTAAGTGTCTTAAAGGAAATCTACCATCATAATCAGTCATGGTTCCAGGCATCATGACTGTGGTATTCTTGTTATATTTGTCATCCATGGTCTCCTTGTAAAATCAACTTTAAAAATAATGCCCCTCCATGCTGCAGCTTCAATGGCTGTTACACTGTCTCACCGCTTCCTCAACACTCCACCCTAGCCACTATGTGATCTGGCTTTGCAGACTGTTACACTGTATCATCCTCGTCCTGCTCCCTTAGCACTTGTGTAGTGATGCAGACCTGATTTCTTCTTTGGGCAAGTCCCTCTTATCACTACCTACTTGCCATCCAGCAATATTATTATTATTTCAGGACATCACATGTTTTTTACTATTCTTATTCTAGTGGAACATTGAAACAGCATATAAAATTACCCAGCAGGACATATGGATTGGTGGTAACTCCCTTCTACCATATACTTTATATACTACGAAAAAAAGTGATACTCACACCTCAGGACAACATTTCATCCTACACCTATTTTTTGTAAATTAACTCTACCCCAATTTAGACATAAATACTTTTATTAATAGAAGAAGTATGCCACCACAATAGCAATCACAGAAGAAAAAGCGGAACTGGCACTGCTCCCATACGCAAACCGCTCCAAATATTCTTTTCTTCTAATGCCTATGTCACCACAATATTTATTACTTACTAATATGCATTTTTACACCCACCCCCTACAGTTTTATTATGTATATTAACTGATATTTGGGAATTTTATATATATGCGTATATATACGCATTGTGGATTTGATATATATATATATACGTATATATACATTGTCCACTTTTACAAAAAATAAAGATCTACTCATTTGTACCCAACTGGTTTGGCCTATTGGTAGCGCGTTTTTCAGCAATCCTGTGTTTTATTTCATAAACGTATCCATTGTTTGAATCCTGACTATACGACAGGAATCAGGGTGACGCAGCAACCATCACTTCCAATTACAAGACCACCAGCCTGAACATACGAAAAATCCTGCCGGAAGCGGCAAGTATTACCTTTGTTTATAGGAATGTGTCAGTGGGGCTAGGGTAGCCACTCAGGCTCATTAGCATAATTATAAAAGTTTATTTTAAAAGGAAGAAGGTCCTGGATAACAAATAAAAGAAGAATACCACAGTCTTGGTAAGTGCCCCTTGTTTATCATTCTCGATTTTGATGGTAGATTTCCTTTCATGTGAGAATATATTACCTTTCCCCAGGTTTCTGCCCCACATATCTATCAATCAATCAATCAATCAATCAATCAATCAATCTATCTATCTAGATAAAATGCTGATGTACACTTTCTTTGTACACTTATATGTGAATGTATGCCATTTCCCTTTTTCTATCTATCAATCTTCAGAGCAGGTCCCATTGCAAAACCATTTTTATTAGACTCCACAGAGTATTACACATTTCTATCGATCCCACTTTCCTAATATATACTGTACATTTGACAAGAGACAAGAATTAGGTTGAGAACATACACTTAGAGTCATCTCTACAGAATATTTGAGTACTTTCCAGAAGAGAACAAATCACATATTTTGGGAAATCTGCTAATGGAATCTTCACAGTTCTCAAATAATAGGTCTCCATTTAAAATAAAATGATCACAGGTTACTGTTTCTCAATTCATCATAAGAAAGTTTAAGTTAGTTTAATACATTGTGTAATTTATACAATCTACCCATAAAATAAAGTTGTACAAATGAAACTATATTTCTGTTCAGTGCCCATTTTAAGTAATATAATGTCATTACACATTATACAAAACACCAAATGGAGTATTTATTCATTCTGGCACAGGGTGGCGCAAGAACTGTGCTATATTTTTTATTGGGATGTAAGTTTGTGGCGCAAGGGATTAATGAATTGGTGCACAAACTAAAACCTTTAGTACTCCCTAGACTTGCTTTGAGTTGTTCTCTTTCGGTGTCATAAATTGCACCAAAAAAGTCCTAAAAATAGAAGCACCAGAAAACTGTTGGATTCACAAGCAGGGTCAAAATAGAACAAGTCAAGACGGAAAAAAAAATATTGTGATGCCGACACTTCATAAATTAAGGTGCAAGAGGCGCACTAACAAAGGGGGGGAAAAAACACTGCCAGTTTTCCGTTTGAAAGGCCACAATAACGCCCCCCCCCCCCTAAAACTCGAAACTTCTACTTATAGTATATCACAAGAAGAACAATATGTAACAAGATTTTTAGATATTTCTACCTGGTTTAGAAGCTTTCTGTTGGCACAGTTGATGCCTCCAATAAAAACCATATTCGGCATAAAAGGTCTGGGGAAATCCAATACAAAGTCATTTCTGATCATCATGATAGACGCGCGACTGAAAAGATCCCAAACTGTGACATCTCTGTGCAGAAATTCTGATGCGATTCGGGCAAATGGCGCATAGACCATTTTACATGCCATGGATTCAGTCAAGCCCAGTAATAAGTTTATAACTCTCTCCTTAAAACTCATATGGTCTGTATAGGCAGTAAAGAATCTGGGCACATAGGAAGGAGGAATCGGAGATTGAGCGGCGTAGTACTCTGCTGAAAACGCAGCAGCTCGCATAAAAAATACAGAAGGAATCGATAAATGTTCTGCAATAATTTCTCCACATGGGAAAACAGGATCACTCAACATTACATCAAAATTGCTGGTTTCCAAATACTTGATGAGAGTTTCATTGCTGAGAAAATTCTCACATGTAGATGTAATAAAGTAGGTGGTATTTACTATTCTGTGATATAAAAGCTTCATATTCTGTAGAATTGGTTTGCGCTCAAACACATCGTAAATGACTTCCTTTATATAGGACTCCATAAACTTTTTGCTGTACGATCCACTGAACGTTTTCACTGTGTAGTGGTCTATGTCGTTCAGATGAAAGGTGACTTCTGGGACAACTATAACAATTTGGTGACCTTTTTCACATAACTTGTCCACTAAACCGCGCATACTAAGCCAGTGGCTTCCATCTTGTGGGATCACAAGCAGCTTTCCACCTTCAGTAAATCGAAACGCCATAGAAAAAATATAAAGACTTCTAATGACAATTCCATAGAGTGACTGAGTGCACATGGTACAGCCAGGAATAAAAATAATACTCTGCACCCACATCAGTCCAGATCTGTGTTTTATTTATCAGTCACTAGGTATTTTTTTCAGAAAAACAAATAGACCTTTGGATATTTATAAAATACTTATTGGATAAAAACAGTTTCTCAGTATTTGGCAAAAATATCACATGCTGGAAATACTCAGCATGAAATGACCATTGACGTAGTGTTATCTTAGCTTGAAATTCTAAATATTCATGTTTATGTGGCAGTATATAGAGTAGGGAGCACTGCCATATACATGTGAGACACATAACACAAGTATTTAAAGGGAATCTATCAGCAGTTTTGACCATACAAAGATGCAGACAGTGTTAGTTATTGAGCCTATAGAGCTATGCAAATTTATTTTTATGT
The DNA here is from genome assembly GCF_040894005.1 of Engystomops pustulosus. Classification (NCBI taxonomy): domain Eukaryota; kingdom Metazoa; phylum Chordata; class Amphibia; order Anura; family Leptodactylidae; genus Engystomops; species Engystomops pustulosus. Next base: position 81,893,657 of record NC_092418.1, read on the forward strand.
AGAGCAGCAGGACTATGAAAAGGAAACTTTTAATCCAGGTTTGCAAGTTCTGCAAAAGTCTCTGGATAGGTCTATCAGTCGGAAGAGTTTTCTGCTCTCTGTAATGTGCTACTCCACAGACACAGCCCTCTGATACTTACAACAACCACTCAGAGCAGAGGGGAGGGGCTGTGGAACAGTTCATAGCAAAGAGCAGAAAGCTCTTCAGGCTGAAAGACCCATCCAGAGCACTTGCAGGATCTACAAACCTAGATTAAGGCCCGTTCCACACTTGCTGACATGCTGAGTTCAGTCCTGGTTTGCAGTGTTCGGGCCGTGCGATCCGGGCAGCATGCGTTGCGAGTGTGATGCAAGTTCACCGCATCACACTCGCAAGTGTGGAACGGGCCTAAGAGTTTACTTTTCACAGTCCTCATGCCACACACACACACAAAAGTATGGTTATACAACTCCTCAGGCCCTATACTTATCAATATCTGCAGTTTATTATGGATAAAACCTGATGACGGATTCCCTTTGACACAGCAAATGTTCAAAAATATAAATAAAATATCTCAGCAATTCATAACTTTTTCTCCTTTTTCTAAAAGGAACTTAGAAATATGCTAAGAAATCTATGCATCCCTGACTGGCATAGAAAGGTAAGTTTCTGAGGATCTCACGGTATGACTAAAGTTAGCAAAAGGAAACGGTCCCTCGAGTCTCAATTTGATATCAAATGGGATATTTTAATGAAACTGGATTTTGAAAAACAACTATTGAATCAAAGAATCATGTTAAAGCAGATGGCAGCTGAGGTGTTGTTACCTAGCTAGGCCACTACAAATAGAATGGAGCTGTTCTACTCACTGAGATTTATGTGTTGATTCCATTATCCTTTGGGTTGGTCATTGATTGAAATAGGATGAAAAACCCCTACACGGGAATATTCTCTGCAAAGCCCATCCAATTTGAACTTTGTGGCTTCTATCTGATGTCCAATGTTCACTGTCCTTGTTTGCCTAACACATAAACAGACACTGCACTGAACTCTGTCTATGAGGATTAAGATTGAGGTGAAGTTGGGGCAGAAAGGAGTCCTTGCAGCTAGACAGCCTGTTGCACCTTTACCGTAAAACTGCCCTGGTTACAGTAACAATATTGCACCGAATACATATAAAACTAATTGCACAATATTTAATAATTTTTTTTATTATATATAATATATTAATTTTAGAATAATAAAAAAATATCATGTCAATGACTCTGGAAAGCCACTCACCTTGTTTAGTTTCTGCTTCCTATCACAATTGTGTCCTCCAATAAACACCATGTTAGGCATAAGTGGTTTAGGAGGCTCAAGAACAGAATCATATTTAAAGAAATAGATCTCGGCCCAACTAAAGAGGTCAAGTAACTTTACTTCTTTATGTAAGAATTGTGAGGCCAGCTTTGTGTATTCTTTTTCAATTAGTTGACAGGCTACATATTCTATTATATGAAGAAGCAGGCTCTTGACACGCTGCATAAGACCTTGTTCATTATCAACATTTGCGTAACTCATGTCCGGACACCTCGTGGCCCTGTGGCCCCAACCACAAGGTAATGTTGGTAAAAAATAAATGGATGGCAAGTGAAGTTGTTCTGAAAGGATAGGACCACAAGGAAAGAATGGGTCCATGATGGCGACGTCAAAAACATTTCTTTGCAAAGAACGGATCAAAAGGTGGTCATCTAGTAGATGCAAACAAGTGTGAGAAAGGACGGATGCAGTGTAAATGATCCTTCTGGATTCTGTACTGATAGCACTAAGCAGGGTGCCCATTTGAAATGTATCAAATAAAGGTTCCATATTGATATCTAGTCCAGACTCCAAAAATGGGGCAGAGTATGTTTCCACAGTGATCTCTTTAGAGGAATCCTTGATGAGGTTGTTCCTGGGTATGACCAGCACGACTCTGTGTCCCTTTTCTTGTATTGTCTCCACCATGCTCTGCATGTCCAGCCAGGTATCATGATCCTGAGCAATTACTAGTACATTTCCACATTCAACCAGACCAGGAAGGCAAAACAACGCATATATATAGAGACTCACAGTAGGAGAGAAAATCTGTGCCATTACTAATCAGCAACTCCAGCTAACCCTCTTGTGAGGGTCAAGGGGAAATGCTTGCTTTCAAGTTTAGTTTCAAGACGAGGAGCTGCTAGTTGAATACACTTGAATGACTCAAGCAAGAACACTCCCTTGTCCAACAGCAATTTATCACATTCGAGATAGAGCAAGGTAAATTCTCCATGGTAACATTATTTATAAATTGGATTTTGAGGAATGGTTTCATTCAAGGTTCACATGTTTCTATATTTGTGTTTTCATGTGAAAAAAATGCAAGAGTGCAAGTGTATTGCACAAGGGGTATGGAAAGAGTATATAGCACCAAATTTACATCAAATGTATTATCTAACATTTAGGGACAAACTAGGCCAACCAGTTGGTGGTTTAAAATGATAGAAAAGTAGTCTAATAATAAGTAGTCTTATTAAATTACATGCCTAAAATAATAATAACAGAAGTCTTACAAAATCCATTAAAATGCCTATTGGTTTGTGGTTTGAATTGACTTTCAATGGCTTCCATAATTACATCAATTCCTTAAGGGAAATCTACCATTTGTTTTTATGCATTGTGAACCAAACATACCTTGAGCATGCTATAGCTACACTGATGCAGAAACTGATCCGAGTGGTTTTGCTCAAAAAACTGTTATAAAATTTAGGGGCTTGTGAAAGCTCAGTGCTCCTGGCTGCCATGCATAAACACATTACACAGAGCTGTCCAGAAAGGACTAATAAACCTGAGCTGGATCACTCATACACTCAGCTGGGGGATGGTGCAGCAATTGATTACTTCTGTCTGTCAGCCCCAACACAGTGATTACATCATTATCTGAAGCAGTGCATAATTAGGGTAAGATGGGAAAAGGGAAAAGAGAATTTTTAATTCAAATAACATAAGCACTAACAGAAGACATTAGAAGATTGGAAGCCCATTGAAATCATGCAAGTCTTTTAGTAACAGAAGTTAATAGCGGAGGTCCGTCGACAAATACATGTAAATTGACACAGTTGTATAAATCTGGGACATTTTCTAACAACCTGTCTGAATTGATTCTTTCCATTTATAAGTGAGGGCCACTGAGCTATCATTTCTAATTTTAATCTGTATTGAATGGGTTGAATGCAAAGTTGGGCAGGAGATGTTTCGATAAGGCAAAGTGTGTAGCCGAACAGTGAGGAGAATGCTAGAGAGATCAGGCAGGGAAGTGACACCAAGAGAAAGCTGTGAAGGGCAACAATGTTGATTTCTTGCAGCATAAAAAAATTCTTGCAAATTGGCTAAACCTCATGTCAGAGTCTGAGACGGCAAAGATGCAATAAGTAGAAGCCAAGCTTCAGGGAAAATGACCTGCACCACAAGGATCCTTAGCGTACACACTGCTTGTAGTTATCAAAATCTAATAAATTATGTGAATCATGTGGGAGTGCTGTCATGTGAACAGTTACCCGCTCCCGTTTGCCAATAGAGATGTACGCTTGTCTATAAGTCTTTAAACGGAAAAGAGGAAAAAGACACTGCCGAAATTCTACTTTTTAGTGATTTATGTTCTTGAGTTTAACCTACTCAAACACTTGAAATCCATCGGCCTAGTCCATTCCTTGACATCAGCTATTAGTAGTAGTCCGGAGATCCACATACACATAAAATGATCAGACCCACCAAAATTAGAGGAGGGGTATTAAGAGTATTGTTTCTGGGGCAGAATGCACCATATACATACTGAATATGATCCTAAGAACTCAAAATGCATACTATTCATGCCATTGTATAACTTTTTAAATGGAATAACAAAGAATACATTTTTTAACTACTTCAGGTGCTGGGGAAACCTTACCCTCATGCACAGGTACTTGGTTCTGTCATGGATTTATGAAAACTATTAAAGTATATTATTACCACTAATAATTTGAAGGTTTCTGCTATACACAAAGAATTCTTCTTTTAAGGTTTTGCTTACTCTATCTGGTTTCAATTATTGTTTGAATGATATGCTTACTGTAGTATGTAATATAAAGACCGTCTGTTATCCATAGCAACAGACTGACAGAACTATTATATAGCAGATAATACATTGCACAACCTTTAGCATACTATAGCACCTTATTAGTCACGCTCGCACCCTCCTGTTCAAATGCAAGTTTTTTGCCATGTGAAAAAAAAAAATTATTTCAGATTTATTTCTACATTCATATAGACCGATAAATTCCCAAGGCATTAGATATACTATGGAACACAGTGAAGACTTTTAATATAAAGCATTGCCCCTATCCCTTTATTGTCCCTCTACATGCCTGTAAACTTAAGCAATGAGGTCCTAAAGCTTTATGCAAATGACGTGTGAAATTTCCAATGAGTCATTATCATATTCAAGCTGTCCAGCTTATTCATGAGTGGGAGGAACAGCCGCAACCCCCTCCCCCCCCCCCCCCCCCGTGCTTGACTGACAGCCAGTATAATGGTGTGAGGTATAATGGTATAATGGCTCCTCCATGTGCTTCCTGGTGCTGGTGCTTCCTGCAGCCTGTGTATATATATGAGATACTCCTATACACATGACTGAAAGCATGTATAATGATGTGAGGTATAATGGTGTAATGACTTCTCCATGTGCTTCCTGGTGCTGGTGCCCCCTGCAGCCTGTGTGTATGAGATACTCCTATACCCATGACTGACAGCCTGTATAATGATGTGAGGTATAATGATGTAATGGCTCCTCCATGTGCTTCCTGGTGCTGGCGCCCCCTGCAACCTGTGTGTATAGGAGAGATACAACAGCTACAGGCAGCCATGTTATAGCAGAACATGTCAGGTACTTGTGTAGCTGATGTCTGTGTCTCACTCATGTGTATTAGGAGGATGCAGCATGTCGGCAGATAAAGCACAGACACTAGTAATGCTTTACTAAATATTACACACAGACATGAGCAGGGGATGAGAGGGAAGAGGTAACGCGTGACATCACTGCCTCTGACCATGTGACCAGCCTCATTTACATAATAAAGAAAAGATGATTTTAGAATGATTAATGTATGAATTGACTAGATAAAGGCTGGGGTGGATCCAAGTGAGCTGCTTCAGCAGGTAGAGGTGACAGGACTAGTGACGGAGACCTGATGAAGGTGTCCTTTAATTGAGAATAGGATATAATGTAGGCTCAACAGTAACATTATCAAGAAAAGGACATTCATCAAAAATTGATTAAAAGACAAGGAGAAAATTGCCCGGGAACGTTGATAAGATATGAAACCACCTAGAAACATACCTCAAACACTATAAGAGTCCTTCAAAAAACATTTCAACCAAAAAACAAAAAAGCCACGAAGCAATGACTCATATATGATAAAAAAAAGGTACATTTTTGTGTAAATTCTACAATAAAATGTTCCTTTTTTTTATATATGGGTCATTGCTTCGTGTCTTGTTGGTTTAAGTTGATAAGATATGTCTGGCAAATAGGATCAGTGTACTACATGTGACAACAATCTCCATATTCTTCATATTTCTGGGCTGTGGGAGCCAGGGTGGAAGCCATTCCTTACAAAAGTCCATCTTTTGCTAAAAGCACTTGTTATAGTCCAATGTTACTACCAGTACATTGTGGTAATAAGGGCACATAACTGTCAGGCCTTAGCAAAAAAAGGAGGAAAAGAAAAAAAAATAAAGAGGAATTTCATCTTTCATCTTACCAACAGCCAGGGAAGGTCCTCACAATCTGACAGATTTGGAGTGATTTTTCAAGGAAATATGGGCAAAGTATGACAAGTCGATGAAAGAATCCTGTGCCATAGGGCTAAATGCTGTCATTAATTTAAAGGTTTACTTCAACAAAGTATTAGTTTAATACAACAAAGGATGCATAATAACGCAGCAACATCCTTGGAGCCCCCAGGAAGCTCCAGGAGCATCAAGTGCTGAGCAGCAGAATTCAGAACTTCCAGTTAGATCTTTTAAAATTCTGCAAAAACAAGGGAGAGGGTGTAGAGCAGGAGCATCTACTAGGAATGATTTGCTTCACTCTGATACAGCGCTTCTTCCTGCCAGAAGCCAGAAGGAAACTGAAAGTAACTGAAAGTCCCAAAATTCTGCTGCCCGGGACCTGCCACTCCTAGAGGGCTTCCAGGAATGTTTAACTTAATGTTAAGTGTAAATGTTTCATAAAGGTGGTCAACCCCTTTAATGTAGGGCTAGAGCCCTAGGTATTGATGCTATTAGTAAATATGGTCTTTTCAAATGTATTCAAGGGCTTTTACTACCCCACGATAAAATCAATTTTCCAGATGCTAAGACCTCCTTGTCACTGAGCTAGGTGGCTACCAAGACAGATTTCAGTACAGCAAAGGTGCAAGTGCAAAAGGAAGCTCTGATAAGATATAGATTACAAAGTTTCCTGTATGCACTGTACTACTGATTTATACAACCTTTGTTGAAAGGTTAAGAACCATTTAAAGGTTGAACCTGATAGACTCTATTCAACTTTATATACTTTGATTTAAAAACTGCTGCCTCTTCATTCTATTACTAATTAACCCCTTAACGCCGAAGCCACTTTTCACCTTCCTGACACGGCCCATTTTTTTCCAATCTGCCCTGTGTCACTGTAAGTGGTTATAACTTTGGAATGCTTTAACATATCCAAGTGATTTTGAAGTTGTTTTCTCGTGACACATTGTACTTCACCTTAGTTAAAAAATTTTGGTGGTATGTTTTGCATTTATTTATGAGAAAATCAGATATTTGGTGAAAATTTAGAAAAATTCTCAACTTTCTAAATTCAAAATATACTACTTTTTCCACACGTGAGTTATAACAGCAAAAAACATAATAACTAACATTCACCAAATGTCTACTTTATGCCTCAGTAGTTTTTTATACATACTCTCATTTTTGTAAGATGTTATGGGGCTTTGAACGTTTTTCAGATTTTCATAAAAAAAGCTAAATCCTGCTATTGAGGGACCTGCTCAGGTTTGAAGTCACTTTGAGAGGCCTAAATAAAAGTAAAACTCCATATATTACCGCATTATAGAAACTACTACGTAAAACAACTTTTATGAAGTTTGTTAACCCTTTAATTGTTTTACAGGGGTTAAAACAAAATCGGATGCAATTTCAAAATTAATTTTTTTTTGGCTAAATGAATGTGCTTTTCATAAAATGTACAAATTCTCAGTGGATAAAATACCAAAATGCTCCACAAAGTTTGTTACCCAATCTCTCCCTTGTATAGCAATCCCCCATATGTGGTTGTAACCTGCTGTATGGGCACACGCCAGGGCATCGAAGGGAAGCTGCACCATTCAGAGCAGATTATTCATTGTCACTTTTTATTGGCTATACAATCTTTATTTTTTTGGCAATTTGGACATATAAAGGCTTATTTTTTGCAACATGAGATGCACTTTACAAATACTTCATTTTAGTGGTTCTATAGCTTTTTGATGAGATTTTATTAACTGTTTGATGTATGGAGGAAAAGAAAATTGTCAATTTTGGATTACTTTTTTTGTATCTCTTTGGGGTCATACACCGTACACTAAAAATACTATAATATGTTTATTCTATAGATCACTATGATTACGGTGATACCTCATTTATATCGTTTTTAATATATTTTTACAATTTTACTGGAAAAAAACGAATATAAAGAAAATCTCATTTGTTTTTACATCGCCATCTTTTCAGAGATATAACCTTAATATTTTTTGGTTAACAGAGCTGCTTTAGGGCTTATTTTTTACATGTTGAGTTGTCCTTTTCAGTGGTACCATTTTGGTGCACATAACTTATTTTGATCACTTTTTTGGAACATTTGTGTGAAGGGATTTTATAAAAAATGTACATTTTTGCCAAATTTATTCGGCGATACCAAATATGTGGGGGCGTTTGGTGATTTTCAGGTTTTTTTACTTTCTTAGATGTGTATAGGGAATGTTTGTGTTTAGGAGACTTTAACTTTATTTATTAATTCTTTTTTTAAAAAAGTGTGTTTAATTAGTGTTTTTAACTTTTTTTTTCTTTACTTTTACAGGTTGGTTTGAACAAGCGATCCTCTGATCGCTTGCTCAAGCTATTCTTCATCTAATACAGTGTAATACAGATGTACTACACTGTATTATGTGACACACTGAGCATGCTGCGCATGCTCAGTGTGTCACAGCCGGGTCCTGCCAGAAGGTAAGACCTGGCTCCCCGGAAGCTAACTGCAGTCCCGGGGCTGCGATCGGAGCCACGGACCCCCCAGGTAAGCGGCAGTTAAATGCCCCTGACACACCGCAGTCAGCGCGACCGTTGCGTGTTAGGGGTTAACACCTGCGATCTGAGAAATCTCCAATCACGGGTGTTAGAGGCGGGTGTCGGCTACAACATAAGGAGCCGGCGCCAGAAGCATGACGTAGTATTACTGCATATTGCGGGAACGCACGTCCCGCCGTGCAGTAATACTACGTCAAATATCGGGAAGGGGTTAAACATCCTAACAATACATTGCTAATCTCTTTCAGGGGTGTTCCCATGTTAAAGAGGTAATCCAGGAATTGATATTCTCTGCTTAGCCTTGAAGGGGTATTGACAACAATGTAAGTTTCTTAAATATACTCAGGTTAAAAAAATAACACATTCTCTAATTAGTCCTGGTGTACACAATTTCAGTTGCCCCAGGTTTCCAACCCTCAATCTTCTGAATTTAGGGTTGGCTGTGGAACTGAGCTCTTCTCTGCTCCCTGCAGTTCCCCTACCCCCTGCATTCCAGATCTGAGCTCACACTGATACACACTAACTTCCTGCTGGCAAACAGCAGCAGCGAGGGGAGAGCTACAAGCTGCAGGCTGGTAAGTTCTTTATCCAGGGAGGGGGATAGTGTTATGGATCTCATCATCTCATATTTAATGTCTCATCTCTCTTTCTATGTGTCAGATAATAGTAGAATGTTCAGTGGATAAATTAACATGTATTTAAACCTTGTACTCTGATAATCTAACCACATTGTCAGCATACTGTATCTCACATCAATATAGGGATCATGATGTCTCTGCTTTGAGGGTCCCCTTCCACACTCTGGGATTTTACACTGACCATCACTGAGTGATAGTAAAGTTATTGTAAAGTAAGGGGTTAAACATGATCTTTAATGTGTATACATCACTAGGGGATTGAAATTCGAGGGCGGCCTAGAAATAGTTAATTTACATAAATTCCTGGGCAACCCCTCAAACTATCTATAGCTTCATATATGCAAGTCTCATCTTTCGGATGTTTACATTCCATGTGAAAGCAGGAACCAATGACACATAGTAAAGGATACCCACTTGCTTCATAGTAATACATAGTTACACACATAACGCAAAAAATACAGGCACATTATATACGTTGCTAAGACATACTGTATATAGACACAAAGTAGAGAGAATTAAATGAGCAAATCAAAGTGGCAAACTGGCAAGAAGTTCAAGTTGTTGCAGTATACTGTTTTACAGGCAGGTATGGGATGGGGATAGCAAGACTTTTGTAGATTTTGGAAAAGTAAAGCAAACATTCACAACCTGCACCCCTACACCTCCTAATTTCTAACCCCTAACTGCACCTGGGGCAAGTTCACTACTGCCCACACTCCACGTCCTAATTTGTGCTTTGAAAATCTAAATTGTATGATTTTCTGCTGTTTACACCAGTTTTGATAAAGATTACCCTATAGGTCTTCGCAACACTTTTTGGTATTCTCGACCTAATCATAAAACTGTAAATTATTAACACAAAAAATGAACACTAAAACGAACACAGTGAATACATTCTAAATATTATATATTCAATATATTAAAGAATTGAATTCACACCTGATTTAGAGGCTTCTTCTGAGCACAGTGTATCCCTCCTATCATTACCATGTTGGGCATCATTGGCTTTGGATATTCGAAGACAAAGTCAAGTCTCATCAGCCATATGGCAGCGTGGCCGAGAATTTCTTGCAAATCTACATCTCTCTTAAGAAAGTCAGTGGCCAACTGCTGGTAGGGAGAGTAAAGCAGATCACACATAAAATGTGTAGTAAGGTCAAAGAAGAGGTTCTTCACCCGCTCAGGAAAGCTCATCTGATCTGATAAGGCAGTCAGCATCCTTGGCACATAAGATGCTGGTGTTGGGCATTTAGAAGATTTAGCATCAAGATGGCATGGTATGCCACGCAAGAAAAAAACCGAAGGCACAGAAAGGTGTTCAGCAAGTATTTGACCACATGGGAGCATGGGATCGGTGAAAACAACATCAAAGGTGATGGCCTCTAAGGACTGTATGAGTTGGGAATTATTCAGGAGTCGAGCACAGTTATTTAGCATAAAAGCGGCTCCTTGTTTCATATGGTTCTGGATTGTAAGGAACTTCTCCAGTGAAGGTCTTGGAGTGAAGACTTCATTTGATAATAAAGAAAAATGCTCGTTAAGTTCTTGTAAAGTGTAAGATACTGGGTAAGACTTTACTTCATATTCTTCAGATGTCTTAAGATGCCAGTTAGTATCTGGTACAATAACAACAGCATGATGTCCTTTCTGTACCAATATGTCCACCACAGGTCGCATGCTAAGCCAGTGGCTGCCATCGACAGGCACCACAAGTAACGTCCCAGCATTAACAAGTGCTACATCACAAAATGCTAACAATACTATACTAGTAGCCAGAAATAAAGAGGGTTGAATGCAAGCCATTATTCTTCTCCGTATTCCTGCAGAATAAAGCTTTTCTGCGTAGGGCTTTTAGCCATTTGTACTTTAACTAGAGCTACGCCCTGTACTACGTCACAAAGCCATAAACTTGGACACCAAGCTGTGAGCTCTGAACTGTAGACCTGTACTCTCTATATTTGTACTGCTTGCAAAGGTCATATACATGATACAGCATCTTCTAATAGTTGGAGTATTTGAGTTCATTTTCATAGAATGTTTGTATAGAATACCAAGGGTCTTAACGTAAAAACAGAAGAAATTTAATCTTGGGTGAGAATAAAGACGTCTGTATACTAAATTTCTACACTTGGATTAATGGTATAGTCTGCCAAAACTTGATCTGATGTCACGAATATAATGCTGAGCCATTGCAATGCTGAGTCATCTCTAATGGTTAGTTTTTTAATAGTTGCATCCTTACAACTTAACTTTATTGTAGTGATTTTAGGACTTCATTTAAAAATAAAACATGACTTGCAAAAAGTGAGTCCTTTTGAAAGCTTATAACTTAAATAAAATTACGGTATTAGTAATTTTTTTTTTTTTTTTTAACTGTTCACTGTACAATACAAACTATATTACCATTATTTTTATTTTACAATAGAAAACTTTTTATTTTTTGATTGCCCTGACCTAAAATTTTTTGTTCAAAAAAATGGATTTTTAGCTTTTCATTTCAGTTTTTTAACAAATTCCCTAAATATACAGAGTTCATTTCCTTAAAACCCAATTTTGTGCTATGCAAGAGGGATTTAGGAATTTTAACGCTGCTCATGGGTCAAAGTGTAAAGGGACAGTGAGGACTACCTGGGGTCGGTTATCAGATAACTAATGATGATTGGTGTAATGGTTAACTCATTACTTTTGCAGTACACTGTTTGTAAGTCCTTAAACCTAGATTTTAATATAGATATTTGTTTGGGGTTTGTAAGATGTTAAACCTAGATTTTAACATAGATAACTGTTTGGGGTTTTCACCTATTCCTGCCTTGTATATTTCTTTTTTATTGCCAATATATGTATCAATATGATTATTGATATATGATATATATTTTTTATTGCTATTATATATGATAGCAATAAAAAAGAAATATACAAGGCATTATTATTATTATTATTACAATAGCACCTCACATAAATACATTGTACAAAAAAACAGTGCCCATGTTTATTAAAATGTTTGCGCCAGTTTTCTGTCGAACTGTGCACATTTATTAATGATGTGCGCCACAATTCTGCAGCATGAACAATGTGCACCAAAAAAATGGTGCTCATTCCCAGAGAAGTGCAAGGTGCGCCAGATTCCACAGAAAAACTGCATATAGCACAGGCTGCACTAGTTTTGATAAATGTGGAACAGAATCTTATATCGCGCTGTATTTAAAAATACAGCATCAAAACTGGGCTCCATATAGAATTAGAGCACTAGAACCCAGGTTCTGTAGAGCTATACAGCACCAAAACTGTCCAAATATGGAAATATCATGTGTCAACTGTTCGCTGAGCTAATGCTGCTTCAGCTCGTTACTGGATCTGGGTCAGGATCAGGAAGCATGTGGTATCAGCTGTAACCCCAGAATAACACCCATGGTAGGAGTGACCGCCAATCGCGGGTGTTTAACCTTTTAAATGCCACATTCAGTGCACCAATGCATTGTCTGCAAGGTGTTTCCCCCTTGACCTCTGCGACACCTTAAAGGGTGCCAATTGTCGCTGTCCATAGTCAGAGCCTGTAAGATCCTGTCACACCGGTGTCTACATAGTTTGTGATAATCCCCTGCAATACATCCAATTGCTTGTTCATGTCCCATAGTGGGACTAATAAAAACATTAATAAAAGTTTTTAAAACAAAATCCACATTACATGTAAAAAAAGAAGGGAAAATCATCACATAAACCCTACACATATTGTATCCCAGTAACGACCCATACAATAAAACTGTATTATTATTGAACCCTCACAATGAACGCCATAAAAAAGTAAAAAGCACCATAAAATTATTATTTTTACCTCTCTCATCCCACAAATTATGCAATAAAAAAGGTGCATCAAAAAAAAGTTGGTGCACACTTCTTGAGCAGTGCAGCAGGCGCCAGATTCATGAAGACCTGCCAGTTTTGATTAATCTGGTGCACTCAGCACACTCCACTGGCAAACTACACATATGGCCACATTAATGGAGAAAACAAATATTTTATAGCTTACTAAAAACATCATAACGAGCAAAAGTGGTTATTGCATGGCACTCCTTCCCTTCTGCATCTGCTGTGCGCCCATACAACAATTATGTCCACATGTGGGGTTTGTATAACAAATTTTAAGATGGTTTTTCTCCTTTTATCTTTTGTGAATGTGTAAATTTTAGGGCTAAATGAACGTATTATCGACAAAATTAGACCTATTTAGTCCAAAAAATAATATGGACAAAATTGGGTTGAAATAAAAATAAATAAATATTTATGAAATATCATGAGAATACATCATTAATGGACCGGATAGCATGCTAACCTACCCATTTTTACTAAATAACAACATGTCAACATGTAAACATTATGGGGGAGGTTTATCATAAGTCGCTTAGAGCAGAACTATTCTAGTTGCCCATGGCAACCAATCAGAGCTCAGCTTTCTTTTCCCCACAGCTGTTTATAAAGTTAAAGCTCTGGTTGCCATGGGCAACTAGAACAGTTTTACCACAGAAACTTGATGATAAATCTCCCCCTATAACTGTATCTCCACCATTATAATAAACTAAAGAAATTTCTTGCTAGGTGGAAAATAGGTCATAGCTTTTATTTTAATTCAACCCAACTGGCAATTTAGCCAGATGAGCATCAACCATATAAATCTTCATCATTTGACTGTGACAAATACAATACTCTTGGTTCATTTATTCAGTATCTTGAGGCAACAGATTAGGTGCAGTTATCAGTAAGGGGGAAACACTACGGCACTAGGGTGTCACTTTGACACATGATAAGTAGCAACCCACACCAATTTCTTATTGTCCCCTTCAGCCTGTTTCCACCTTCTAGATTACTAGGTGCAGTTAGCCTGTGTATACTGCAGAGGGTGCCAGATTCAGGATTTCTGACTTCACGAGTTTGCTGCGCCCTGCACTGCCCGGGCAGAGTGTACCAAATTTTTTTTTGGTGCACCTTTAACATAGGGCTTGTGACACATTTGCAACACATTCAGACTTTGCATGATAAAACTGGCACATGGTCCGACTGAGCACCAGAACGCCCACTAACATGTGTCGGATGGTGCCTTGTGTAGCGGCGCCACAGTAGGGTCCCGTGCGACACATTTGTGTTGCAGACACTTCTTAAATACCTGTGCAAGCTGTTTCCACCTCAAAGTACGTGCAAAGTCTTACAGAGAACTGGCGCCTTAGTAAATGTGCCCCAAAGTGAATCAATTCATTTCTATGTAAACACTGTGCTAAAACTTATATCAGTTATAATCAAGAAAAATAGTCACTAATTGAGTGAGTATTAAAAAAATAAATGCTCCAAAATGGCCTCAGCATTTGGGAATACAAGGATTTACTTAAACATGCATGTCTGAGAACTGGTACATCTTCTGCAAGGCTATTACCATGAGCAGGGTCAGACTGGGGGGCCTAGGGCCCACCATTGAAATTGATTCAGGGAGCCCACAGAATGCTACAGTACATGGAAATTGCCATACGTTTTAAGGACACGTCAGGAGGATTCCGACGTGTCCTCACAACGTATGGCACAGGCATATACAATGGGAAACACCGACGTAGGCATACATTGGGATACCTCGCCCAGGGACTCCCCCCTGCCCTTAATGCGGGGAGAGGGGTGTACATCAGCAGCAGCTGGTAATTGGCTGCTGCAAATGATTGGAGTGCTCCCCCGGTGATGTCACTGTCCTAACATAGACAGTGACATCACGGGGTCCCCACTCCCCAATATGCTGCATCCGCTCCCATTGCCTCCGCTAAGCGCATAAGCCGCTTAGGTGGAGGCTGCTTTCTATATCTTTCTATCCTGCATTTCTTGATGGGCAGGACGTATAGTGGCCAGACGGAGACAACAACTATGCTTCTGCCTGACACTTTTTGTCAATGTATAAGTTAAGTGTATACGTTGGGTGTTACAGGTGTATACACTTAGCGTATACAATAAACGTGATATGAACATTTATTTTACTGAATGTGTTTTCATTGTGTTTTGAAAAGCACTGCACATGCTTCAGACAAAATGCAGATGTATTTTGAGGTGTGTTTTTTTTGCACATTCTTTTTGGTGCTACCTGCTTGCACATGTATTTATAAAGTGTCTGAGACACATTTGTGGTGTGACTGCAGTATGCCCGATCCGACACAACATTCTGCACATAGAGGGGTGTTCCTGTACAAAGTCGTACAATGCGACGCATTTATCATGCGGAGTCCGACGGAATTGTGTCACACGCACTTTGTTAAAGGTGCACCACAAAAAAGGTGGTGCATTCTGCTGGAGATGTGCAGAGGGCGCCAGATTCATGAAGAATGTGCAACACATTTCATGGATCTGTTGCACACTTCACAGGCAAACTGCACCCTCTACAGGCAAACTGCACATAGTGCAGTTTGCACTATTTTTGATAAATCTGATAATGCAGCCTAAGACCATGTGCACAAAGTGAAACTTTAGTGACAATCTCCTTCCTTAACGCAGATGTGTTTAGACTTAAATGCTTGCGTTCAGTAAGTAGCAACATGTTTTTATGTCTTAAAAAAAACACATTTATTGCTACTTACGAGACTAAAGCATACAGGTCTAAACCTATCTCTGTTCAGGGAGGAGATGCTCCAGATGTGCTCAAGATGTTTTTAAAAATGTATTTCAATCTTGTGAACATGGACATAGGGTCCAGCATGAAGTAGAACCTACTTTCAAAAGCAATCAGCTCCTATTTTGGCCCCTTATCTCCTCCTCATATTGTGACCTCACATCTCTTCTCATATTGTGGCCCTTTTAATTTTCACCTCGTATTGTGGCCTCTTATCTGCCCTTATATTGTGACACCTTAATCTCCAACACATATTGTGGCCCCTTTCATCTGCCCCTCATATTATGACCTCTCATCTCCCCTCATCTTGTTACCCCTTCAACTCCCCCTCATATTGTGGTCCTATCATCTCCTCCTCTTATTGTGGCCCTTATCATCTCGCCCACATATTATGGCCCCTTATCTCCTCCTCATATTGTGGCATCTGATCTCCTCCTCATATCGTGGCATCTGATCTCCCCCTCATATTATGCCACTTTTCATCTCCCCCTCATATTGTGACCACTCATCACCAACCCATATTGTGGTCCCTTTCATCTCATTCTGATCTTTTGGCCCCTTTCATATCCTCCTCATATTATGGTCTCTAATTTCCCTTCATAATGTAGCCCCTCTCATCTCCCCATGATATTGTGGCCCCCTTATCCCCCCTCATATTGTGGCCCCACCCATATAACTCTAATATTGTGCCCCATCATTTACTCTTCATACTGTGGCCCCTTTTATCAAATTGTTGTCCCCTCTCATCCCCCCTCAACCCCATTATGTGCCCCCCCCCCATATTGTGGCTTCCAACTTATCTCCCATCATATTAGGGTCAATCATGTTGTGAGCCCCTGTCATCCCCATGTCATTGTGGCCCCTCTCATATCTACCTCATATTGTGGCCCCTCATCTCCCCCTCATATTGTGGCCCCTCCCATCTCTTCTTCATATTGTGGTCCATCATCTCCACCTCATGTTGTGACCTGTGATCCCCCCTCATATTGCACTGCTTCTGATCCATCTCTCTTTGTGGCCCCTCTCACCCAACTTCATATTGTGGAGCCTCATCTTCCCCTCATATTGTGACCCCTCTTAAAATTTTGGCCCGGTTTTACCCACTTAAAGTGGGTCGAATTCTTTACAAGGACGACAGGGCCCACCAGTGTTTGACCATTAGTTATTTATATCGACATACCATAATTGTTTAAAGATGGAGACTGGCAATAACTATTAGGTATTTGATGGAAAAGACACATCTATATCTATAAATAATAATTAACTGAAGATAACCAGAAACAAAGATAACCAGACTCAATGGGGGACATTTATCTAGACATTATGCCATTTTTTTGTTGTACAAGCCCGCAAATAATCACTATTACAAATTATTGATCGATTATCAAACAATTATTTTCACCTTCACAAATTTCCTGGAGGCACAACTGCCGGCCAGATGCATCAGATGGTCTAAGCCTCCTGATGTATCTGCAGCAGCAGGTTGGGCTCTCCTTACACAGTGATAATTCCATCATTTGATAAATTCTCCCCTTTATTCCTAGACATTCCTTTGACTATCCTATACATAAAAAATTCTGAATTTTAATTTGCTATGGTAGCGTACTTATACCTTATTATATTATAATTTATATATGCAGCAAAGTTTGTGCTATATCTACAACAAAAAGTGGTTCTTACTTGGGGTAAAGCCTTCTGTAGTGCACAGTTGATGCCTCCAATAAAGATCATGTTTGGCATTATTGGTTTTGGATATTCAAAGACAAAGTCATATCTTTGAAGCCATATTGAAGTCCTGCTGTAAAGTTGTACTGGGGTGACATCTTTTTTCAAGAACTTGTTAGCCAATTTCATCCAAGGTGAATAAATAGCTTGACAATAATAGGGCTCCAGCACCCTGATCATCAAATTTTTCACACGTTCAGTAAAGGTCATCTTGTCTGAGAACTTACTAAACAGACGGGGGACATAGGAAAATGGGGTTTCACACTGAGCACCTTCATAGTCATGGGCACAGGGCAAGCCCCTCATGAAGTTCACATTTGGCAAGTCAAGGTGTTCTGCTAAAATCACTCCACATGGTAAACCTGGATCCATTAGCATAGCATCAAATTTCTCATCCTCAAATCTTTTCATTATCTCCTGGTCGAGCAGTAAAGTCTCACAAATTTTGGAAAATACATTGTAAACAACCAACATGCTATTTAGCATTTCCATAGCAACCCATGGAAAATGTGATGGGAGGCTAAAGTGGGCTCTCCCAAAAGTTTCCATTAAAGTTTTTAACTCTTGGCTGGTGAACGGCACAGGGAAAGACTGTACAGAGTATTTTTCTGACCCTCCCATGGTTACAGTGCTTTCAGGCATAATCACAACAACTTTATGTCCGTTTTGCGACAATTTCTCGACCACAGGACGCATGCTCAGCCAGTGACTTCCATCCACAGGAAAAACAAGTAGCTTACCCCCATCTGCTTGGCTAAAAATCATATAAAGTAGCAAAATAATTGTAGAAACTGGAAACTTTGACAAGTCCATGTCTGCAGCAGTCCAAAGTTCATCAAGGAAAAACTGTTTTATAGACATTAACAACTACACCTACTTGATAATAGGTGCCAAAATACACAAACCTCATATACTGAATAACTAGACTAGTTCACTTGTTTTTCTTTAAACCTATAGTAGCTTCCAGGGGCTGAAGTGATTTTGTTTCTTTTCTATACCTTATACAAGACCATTGTATTTTTTATTAAATGTAATACCACTGACAATTCATTGGAACAGTTAAAATTATACTAAATATTTATATTAACACTTTTCCCTTACTATTTCAGTTGTTTCTTATATGGCTTGAAATGGTATAAATTATCGCAAACTGTGTTTCTAAGTTTTTGGGAAGAATGCAAATAAGTTTTCCAAGGTGTTAAATGGAAAACAATACCTCCTTTTGCTACCTTGAAAGGCAGCCCCCTTAACACCAAGTATGACCTACAGGAAGTCTACAAACAAGCTGTTGGATTAAGCCAAACCAATATATCTATTCCAGAAGGAACAGACTCCCAACTGTAGACAGCACTGTTTTGACCTGGTTGGGTCTCCTCAATACAATGTAGGGAATTGATTTGGCTGTGTGAGAGGCTATTGACTTAGGTGTCTCTGTATATGAAAATGATTCCGGAAAAGGGTGTTGGTGTAAATTTGCCAAAAAATATGCCAAAATTTAAAAGTAACATGTTTGGGTCATAGTAAGTGCTATTAACTTAGAATAGATAGTCCCAAGATGCAGCACATGTATCATCCAGCATGAGCAACTGTCATACATCTTTCACATTTTCAGACTGCCTTCTTACAGGGGTTTTTGCAATTTTTTGATATTGATGACCTATTTATAGTATAGATCATACATGCAAGAAAAGTGGAGGTCTTTCACATGCTAGTAGTTTAAACCAGTGCCGGAAATAACAAAGAGAGCAGGAATGGCAGCTCTGTTATCTCTGTAGGATGGGCCAGGAACTGTAACTCGCCTACGTATTGTCACGGTTGCTCCCGCGTTCGCTGTCTCGGATCGCAGGCGCACCCGTGTTCCTGCTGCTGCCCCGGTCCCGGGCCCTGCACACCTTCCCTGGCTCCCGCGATGTCCTCTCTGGCTCTCATGGCTCGGCGCGTGCGTCCCCGTATCCCAGGGCGCGAGCGCGCCGTCACTCTAAGATTTAAAGGGCCAGCGTGCCAAGTCAATGGAAACTGAGCTGCAATAACACAGCTTTGCCACTAAACATAAAACTGTTTATATTGTTCACTTTTGCCAAATATAGGCCAGTGATTAAGGAAAATGCTCCAAAACTGTTACTGAATTTGAGAATGTAAGTAACTGAATATAATTTACCAAAACATAGATATCTTTTTAATGCTATGGTTATCATCGATATCTATTAGCCATTACCTCTTTTTGTTTCAGTGAATTAATACTAACTCATTTACTCGTCATTTTGTGGGCTCTCATCTCCCCCTCATATTGTGGCCTTCCTCTCATCTACCTCTGATCCCCCCTCATATTGCACTGCCTCTGAGCCATCTCTCTTTGTGGCCCCTCTCACCCTACTTCGTATTGTGGACCCTCATCTTCCCCTCATATTGTGGCCCCCTCCCACCCCCTCCTCAAATTTTGGCCCCCTTTTACACACTTAATAAAGTGGCTTCCTCAGGCCACAGTTAGAGTTGAATTCTTTACAAGGACGACATAGGACGGGGTCAGGGCCACCAGTGTTTTCAACGGTACACCAGTGAGCCAGTCCAACCCTGACCATTAGTTATTTATATCAATATACTGTAATTGTTTAAAGATGAAGACTGGCAATAACTATTAAGTACTTAATGGAAAAAACATATACCGCTATATCTATAAATAATAAGTAACTGAAGTACAAAGATAACCAGACGCAATGGGGGACATTTATCTAGACTTTATGCCATATTTTTGTTGTACAAGTCCTCAAATAATCGATATTACGAATTATTGAGCGATTACCAAACAATTATTTTCACCTTCACAAATTTCCTGGAGGCACTACTGCCGCCAGATACATCAGGTGGTCTAAGCCTCCTGATGTATCTGCAGCAGCAGGTTGGGCTCTCCTTATACAATGATAATTCCATCATATGATAAATCCCCCCCTTCATTCCTAGACATTCCTTTTACTATCATTTACATAAAAAAATTCTAAATTCTAAATTGCCAATAGCCATGTTCTTACTTGTGTCCAGAATTATTATACACAGCTATGGTAGGATACTTATTTCTTATTATATTATAATATATATGAGGCAAAGTTTGTACTATATCTACAATGAAAGGTGGTTCTTACTTGGGGTAGAGACTTGTGTAGTGCACAGTTGATGCCTCCAATAAAGATCATGTTTGGCATTATTGGTTTTGGGTATTCAAAGACAAAGTCATATCTTAGAAGCCATATTGAAGCCCTGCTGTTAAGTTGTACTGGGGTGACATCTTTTTTCAAGAACTTGTTAGCCAATTTCATCCAAGGTGAATAAATAGCTTGACAATAATAGGGCTCCAGCACCCTGATCATCAAATTTTTCACACGTTCAGTAAAGGTCATCTTGTCTGAGAACTTACTAAACAGACGGGGGACATAGGAAAATGGGGTTTCACACTGAGCACCTTCATAGTCATGGGCACAGGGCAAGCCCCTCAAGAAGTTCACATTTGGCAAGTCAAGGTGTTCTGCTAAAATCACTCCACATGGTGAACCTGGATCTATTAGCATAGCATCAAATTTCTCATCCTCAAATCTTTTCATTATCTCCTGGTCGAGCAGTAAAGTCTCACAAATTTTGGAAAATTCATAGTAAACAACCAACATGCTATTTAGCATTTCCATAGCAACCCATGGAAAATGTGATGGGAGGCTAAAGTGGGCTCTCCCAAAAGTTTCCATTAAAGTTTTTAACTCTTGGCTGGTGAACGGAACAGGGAAAGACTGTACAGAGTATTTATCTGACCCTTGCATGGTTACAGTGCTTTCAGGCATAATCACAACAACTTTATGTCCGTTTTGCGACAATTTCTCGACCACAGGACGCATGCTCAGCCAGTGACTTCCATCCGCAGGAAAAACAAGTAGCTTACCCCCATCTGCTTGGCTAAAAATCATATAAAGTAGCAAAATAATTGTAGAAACTGGAAACTTTGACAAGTCCATGTCTGCAGCCAGTCTAAAGTTCATCAAGGAAAAACTGTTTTATAGACAGTACCAACTACACCTACTTGATAATAGGTTCCAAAATACACAAACCTCATATACTGAATAACTAGACTAGTTCACTTTTTTTCTTTAAAACCTATAGTAGCTTCCAGGGGCTGAAGTGATTTTGTTTCTTTTCCATACCTTATACAAGACCATTGTATTTTTTATTAACTGTAATACCACTGACAATTCATTGGGACAGTTAAAATCATACTAAATATTTGTATTAATTATCGTGATCTATAATCACACTTTCACAGACCTGCTCTACTCCTGGTGCGTTGACCACCGGGAACGCCTTTCTCCTCCCAGATGCAAAGGAATTTGAAAAAGACGAGGTCCGCACTCACTGTTGCTTGAGTCGAAGGTTTCTCTATATTGTTTCATGGAAAACAGAAGTTACAAGTATTATCCTCCAAATTTGTAACTGTTGTTTTCCATGAAACAATAAAGAAAAACCTTCGGCTCAAACAACAGTGAGTGCGGACCTCGTCCTTTTCAAATTTCTAAATATTTGTATTAACATTTTTTCCCTTGACATTACAGTTGTTTCTTATATGGCTTGAAATTGTATAAATTATCCCAAACTGTGTTTCTTAGTTTTTGTCATCTCTAGTTTTTTTAGTTTTGCAGCATTGGACTGGATTAATATAATAAATATTGTATAATGTTTTCTGGAAATATGCATGATTAAAGGAAACATGTCAGCAGAGTGTGTCCTAAAAAATCATTACCAGTATGTTGTTAAATAGATTATCACCTTCCAGATCAAATTTCTTTCATGGCCCGGTGTAGGGACATCATCCAGAAAATCGACTTTGAAGTAAGATGTAAACTGGGTGTATAAAGTCATAAAGATGGAGAGGTTAGCACTGAAGTCAAGCTCTCCCTCCTCAGGACATACTGGTAATCATATATTAGGTCAATTTCTGCGGAAAGGTTCCCTTTAACATTTTTTTCTTAACTTTAAATATGACATAGGATAGTATACCTTAACAGTAGCATATACAGGCAGTCCCTGGGTAAGTTACAATAGGTTCCATAAGGTTTGTTCTTAAGTCAAATTTGTATGTAAGTCAAAACTGTATATTTGATAACTGTTATAGCTGTTTATTGTAGCCTGGGACTAAAGTACAGTAAATTAACAATTACCAGAGGTCTGTTTGTAACTAGGGGTAGTCTGTAAGCCGGGTGTTCTTAAGTAGGGGGCCGCCTGTAATTTCTTACTCATTCAAGAAAGAATTTTACACTGAGATAAAACTAAATACTTAGATTGTACATTATATGCAGTGCTTCTTACGTTGGGCAGAGACTTCTGTACAGCACAGTTGATGCCTCCAATAAAGATCATGTTTGGCATTACCGGTTTTGGGTATTCAAAGACAAAGTCATATCTTAGAAGCCATATTGAAGACCTGCTGAAAAGTTGTACTGGGGTGACATCTTTTTTCAGGAGCTCCGTAGCCAATTTTATCAAAGGTGAATAAATTACTTGACAATAATAGGGCTCGTGCACCTTGACCATTAAATTCCACACACGTTCAGTAAAGGTCATCTTGTCGGAGAACTTACTAAACAGTCTGGGCACATAGGACAGTGGGGTTTCACACTGAGCACCTTCATAGTCATATGCACAGGGCAAGCCCCTTAGGAAGTTCACATTTGGCAAGTCAAGATGTTCTGCTAATATCACTCCGCATAATAAAAAAGGGTCTGTGAGTATGGCATCAAACTTCTCACCTTGAAGTTTTTGAATTAGTTCCTGGTTGTGCAGTAAAGCCTCACAAGTTTTGTAGAATATATTGAATGTAATCAACGACTTTTCTAACATACTCAAAGCAGCCCAAGGATAATTGGGCGGTAGAGTAAAGTGCTCACTCAAAACCTTCTCAAATACTTCATTTATCTCAAGGTTTGTAAACGGTACAGGAAATGTCTGTATGGAGTATTTTTCTGATCCTCGAATGGATAAACTGCTTTCAGGCATAACAACAACCACCTTGTGTCCATTTTGAGCCAGTTTCTCGACCACAGGGCGCATGCTGAGCCAGTGACTTCCATCCATGGGAACCACAAGTAACTTACCCCCATCACATTGGTGAAGGATCACAAAAAATATCAAAACAGCAGTATATAATGAGAATTTAGTGAAATCCATGGTTGAATGTGTTTTTTTATGTGTAGACAAAGCTGAGTTTTATATGTACTAATGACCAAGATAACTTGTAGTAGGCGTGCTTAACAGCAGGAAGAGCGCCAAAACAATCATAAACTGATTAACTTCTCCAGTAACCCTTTAGGTACATTATAAAGAGAATTATTTGGGACCAAAAAGTTTTTTTTTCTTGCAATAAAAATATTGATGACCACTGATATTACAGGTCTACTGCCTATATATTATAATTGTAACATTTCAGCATACCAAAGCTCATTTATATATTTTGAATTAAAAAAAAGATTTTAAAAAGTTTTTAATATAGGACATTTAAGTACTTATCTTTTGAGACCTTACTATTCATCCAAGATACAGGCAGTCCCCGGGTTACGTACAAGATAGGGTCCGGAGGTTTGTTCTTAATTTGAATTTGTATGTAAGTCGAAACTGTATATTTTATAACTGTAGATCCAGACCAAAAAAAATTTGGCCCTAGTGACTATTGGAGTTTAAACATTTTTTGCTGTAATGGGACCAAGGATTATCCATTAAGCTTCATTACAGACACCTTACAGCTGATTATTGCAGCCTGGAACTATAGTAAAGCATTCAGAAATCTTCACCAGAGGTCAGAGGGGTCTGTCTGTAACTATGGGTTGTCTGTAAGTCGGGTGTCCTTAAGTAGGGGACCGTCTGTACTGGATTGGTAAATTTATTTCCAGTGCATATATTTAGTTAGACAAATAAATGAAAAGTGCCACTTGTATCTATATGTATATTTCTATGGTAATATTTGATGTAGTTTATATAAGTTTGCATATTTATTAAAATGGTTTTATAACAATTGAAAAAGATAATTAGTTTCTTTAGGAAACTGTGCCCCTCTTGTCCCTGGGCTATGTCTGATATCACAGTCATGTTAATAGAGCTGAGCTATAATACTTGGCATGGTCCATAGACAGGAATAGTGTAGCAAGGCACATGTGTCCAATTATTGAATTAAATAATACTGATTGATTGAATGATTGACTGATGACTGTATTTATTTTTTCATCTATGCCATCAAAAATAATCACATTAAAGCAATGCCATAATGATAAGCTAAAAATATTTTCTACATTTTTATATAGTTGCCTGGGTCAAGAGTAGTCACTGTATCTAGGCAGTCACTGGGATCCTCACTATAATAAACTTTGGGGTACATTTACTTACTCGTCTGCTGGAGTTCACGGAAAGTGCATTGTCTGACGAGAATGCATTGTCCGATGAGTGGTGCATGTAAGTGCATTGTCTCGCGACACAATTTGAAAGTTAAAGTTATATAATATTTTATTATATATGGCAGATGAATTCAGTGAAATGTGACTGACCAAATGTGAGCCAGTTTTCTGTCGGACTTTGCATTTTCTTTTTGGTGTAAACTGCTTGCACAGGTATATAAGAAGTGTCTGCACCACAATTGTGTCGCATGCAATCATTTTGTGATGCAGCTGCACTAGGCTTCATGCGTCACATATAAGGGGGTGTTCTGGTTCTCAGTCTGACCGTGCGTTAAATTTAACATGCAAAGTCCGACATGCAAAGTCTGACAGAAGTTTGTCGCAACCCCTTTGTTAAAGGTGCACCACAAAAAACTGTGGCAGATTAATCAAAGCTGTTACCCGGTTTTCATGTACCAATAGTATTAATAAATTTTCATGACACTGCAAGTAACTAATGCTCTTATGCAAAAAGGGTAACATATTACGACAGAATTATACTGGTTACACTGTGTTTTATTTTGTCACAGTGACAAAGCAACATGCATAAAACACAGCAAAAAAATTTAATAGTCCTTGATCTCTAACCATTGATTCAAAATGTTGGCATGCAATAAATGGTGATGGGGCATGACATTGCAGTTTTTTAGTTATAACACCTTTACCTTTACCTTTGGTTCTCAATACCTGAATAGGAAACAGACAGTTTAATTCTTTTTGAAGTGGACAGACCTAGTTTTAGCAAATCATCTCCCATTCATTTGAATGGGCACTAAGCTCCGGTGACATGGTTCAGGCATTAAACAGAGGGCAGAGGTGTCTGCCTTCCATTCCTTGCTCTGTTTAAGAGCTAGCAAAATAATATTTTTGTGCATAAAACATTGGAAAAAAGTGCAATAGTCCTTGAGCTCTGACCATTAATCAAAAATATTAGCCTGCAATAATTGGCGTTAGAGCATGAGATTTCCGTTTTTTAGTCATAACACTAATTTATAACTTTAAAGGGGTCTTTAGATTTCATGCCATTTAATCCAACCAATATAACATACCCAATAAAAACAGGCAACAGCATAAAAAATGATTAAAAAGCAATGCCAGAATGCCTCTTTTTTGTAATTCCAATGTCATAAGACCCCTATGAAGGTTTTTTTACTGCCCTTATGTAATGACAGGAAATTGAGAGGTCCCTCCTGCAACCTTCCATCATTGTTTCAATAAATAACTACCCCAGGAAGGATACTGGGGGGAGGGGCAGTGCGCTGCATAGCAGTATACTGGGGAGCAGTGTGCTGGATACATATATACTGGGGGGCAGTGTGCTGGATACATATATACTGGGGGGCAGTGTGCTGAATACATATATACTGGGGGGCAGTGTGCTGGATACATATATACTGGGGGGCAGTGTGCTGGATACATATATACTGGGGGGCGTTGTGTTGCAAACATACTGTATATACTTGGGGGCGTTGTGCTGTATACATATATACTGGGGGTCAGTGTGCTGGATACATATTTACTAGGGGGCAGTGTGCTGAATACCCAAATACTGGGGGAGGGGGATTTTTAGCATATTTTTAAGTTTACGTTCCAAATATTAATTGTTTGGATTCTATGTAGCGAGTTTTCTCCCTGTGGTTACCACCACAGTGCTCCCATCCTGCAGGGGTGATGTCTTAGTGGTATACAGTGTGTGCGGTCTGTCATTGATATGTATACAGATGCTTCATCACCAATGGTGGCCAAACTTCTGCATGGGGCTCTCCTTCCCCTTAGAGCGAATTCACACAAACCTGTGCCCGCCGTACCGTAGCACGGCATGCACACGTCAGCGCACGGGATAGGAGGAGGGTGTGAGCGCTGCTCGCCCCCAACCCTCTCCTTAACGATGTATGGCGCTGTGCGCCATATTACGAGAAAAGATTGGACATGTCCTATCTTTTCCCTGGTTATGGAACGGTATCACTCTGTTTTATTATATGACAAAATTCTTATTTATAGGTTATATATGTAAATTGGAGGACTCTGTACATATGAAAAATCCTTTGGGATACTGTATATACATATATAGAGATCGGGAATCAGTGTAGCTGCTGTGCTTCTGTATGAAGCTCGGTTCTAGTCTGATACCTGTGTATTGAATACTGGTGCTGTATTTAAATAGATTAGATGATGAAATAGAATTCAACGTAACATTGTGTGAATTCAACATTACATGAGTTGGGTAAGAGTGGTTTTCTGGGAATTAATAATCTAACCCAAGTACTGAAGGATCTGAATCAGGACTTGAACGAAGTATAGGAGAGGGATGGCAATCGCCAAAGCTGCCATCCGCCACCATGGGCTCCACCATGTACTTGGCTACCTTTATACAGGGGGGCATGTGTGAGGACTACCTATATTCAAGGGGCATGTTTTGAGCTAGCTATATACAGGGGGAATGTTTTGGGACAACCTATATTGTGCTGTGCTGTCCTATCTAAATTAATGAGGAGGTGCTTGTGTTGAATATTAAAGGAAACCTACCACTTGAAGTGGCAGGTTTCAGATGGAAATACCGAGCACCAGCTCAGGGTGAGCTGGTGCCGGAGCTTATTTTTGTTAGTGTTTTAAACCGCGGTATCGCGGTTTAAAACACTTTTTAAACTTTATAGCCGGCGCAGGGAGGTACGCGCTCGGCGCTTACCGTGCACGCGGCTACATAGGAAGTGAAGGAGAGCCGCGCACATGGTAAGCGCCAAGCGCGTACCTCCCTGCGCTGGCTATAAAGTTTAAAAAGTGTTTTAAACCGCGATACCGTGGTTTAAAACAGTAACAAAAATAAGCTCCGGCACCAGCTCACCCTGAGCTGGTGCTCGGTATTTCCATCTGAAACCTGCCACTTCAAGTGGTAGGTTTCCTTTAAGGAAGGGGAAACTATACGGTCGTATTATTATAATATATTGAGGGTCACCGTGTATCATCTGTATATGCATGGGGAACATTGTGGTCATTTTGAAGAGAACCAAGCTGTTATCTAGGGCAGTGATTTTCAACCTTTTTTGAGCCGCGGCACACTTTTTATACTTAGAAAATCCTGGGGCACACCACAAACCAAAATAGCACAAAATGACACTAAAACAATTATATTATACATATAGTTAATAATATAGATTCTAAATTTATTTTACTCACTCAGTGTGAAACCTGGGCCTGTTTCGATAAACACAAAAGGGATATCCTGGCAGGAATGGTGGAAAGACGCACACGAAGCTCTTCCTCAACAGTTCTCAGTTTCTCCCTGTTTTTAGTATATGGTGCTGATTATTTTGTGGCTCATATACTGCAAAATAAAGGGGTACAATGAGAAGTACTATGGCCATGAGGCCAGAGGACAAGTGCCAGCTCATATACTCAGCATATGAGCTGGTATTTGTAGTACTCCAGCCTCATGACTATAGTATTTATCATTTTACATTTCTCATTGTTATATGCAGTATACTGCTGGAGTACTAAAAGTACCAGCTCATATGCTGAGTATTCTGCCAACAGTTCATATACTCAGGCAAAAGCTCATATGGTCAGCGTTATTGGTGGGCATTACCTTGGCGGTGGGCAAATGCGGGAGTCTCTCCACTCTTAGGATGATGCGCCAGCCTTGGTGACGTCATTTTGTCGCGCGAGGTTCAAAGCTTGCCCATGTGTTATTGTACACGTCTCCTACATTGTAAGAAGCCGTGACTGCGCATCGCTGCGCATTGCCGGGAAACAAAACACAGGGGGCACCATAGTTTGGGGAAATTTCCCCGCGGCACACCTGACCATGTGTCGCGGCACACTAGTGTGCCACGGCACACAGGTTGAAAATCACTGATCTAGGGGACATTATATTGATTATAATTTTTTTTAGGAATGGACACGACCGTATATTTTGCTGGAATACTGCCCCATGCATTCTAATGGGCAATACGGCCATCCATGTACCATGACCGTACCATATCGTAAGCGAGCCGTATAAAAACATAGAGCATGTCCTATTTTCCACCATATTTCCATTCCATATGGCCCATAGAAGTCAATGGGAATGTAAAAAATAAAGGTTAAATACATGCTGCATATAGCTTTTCACAGTATGCTGCTGTATATACATGCAGTATCCAGAACCAGTGGGAGGTGCATTCTATCAGCCATCCATCATTTGCCAGCCCACTGTATTTTATTTGGATACGGTGCAATACATTGCCATACTATTACAATATGTCCGTATTTGCAGCCAGAATACAGCCGTATATACAGAACAAAAAAAAAAAAGACCATACAGTTATTTGCATGAGGCCTAAAGGTTTATTCACACACGGTATTACCGCTGTGTGCTTGAGAGGAGGAGGAGGTGACCCATCCTACAACAGGTGCCGCAGTGCTACACAGCTTATCGGAAACCTCCGATAACGCTAGCAAACACTAGCAGTGCTGTACAATAGAAAACACGCTGTAAGTGATCGGGCGTATTCATGAGGGGGCCGTGACTGGCGCGTGAAGCTCAGCAGTCACTGCCGGCCTATGGAGTAGGAGGGCGGTCCGGGGGTGAAGCAGCGCATTTTCTATGTTGTAGTGTTTGCTAGTGCTATCGAAGGTTTCTGATAACGCTAGCAGTGTAACACTGCGGCGTCTGTTGTAAGTAAGTAAGCAGCTCCTAGTGCAGTTTTTAGAGGTAAGCAGCTCCTAGTGCACTGTGGATTGTGTATCCCAACATAAAAATGAGTTTTGTTCTTTAAAGGGTATTTCCCAAAGTCATCTGAGGACACATTAATCATTAGCATGAATTAGAGATTTCTTTTTTGTTTGTAACACTGCCAAAACCATGATTACCTAGAATACAAAGAAAGAAAGAACGAAAACAATTTACAATCTTGCATTACAGGTCAAAAAGAATTCAGAGTAAACTAGCCACTAGGTAAAATAAAACCTAAAACTTATTGAAGGGATATTACCAATGGGACATTCACATTTAATTTAATTCATATTCCATACATGTCTTCAGTTGGATGTTATTAAAATAATTGTACTTGTGTGAAGACAATTTCTCATAAATGTACTCATATGGTCCTTAAAAATGACTCTGATGGAGTGCTCGGACAAAAAAACATATTTGTTTTTAGAAAAAGGAATGGCTCAGAGTCACTGCAGGTCCTGTGGTAATATCTACTGAATCCAAGCGTATTATATATTGCAGATGAATTAAATGAAATGGGAATGTCGCGATGGAAATACCACTTCAACTAGAGAGATTGGTCCAACTTTACACACACAATGGGGTGCATTAACTAAGGTGCATGCGTCAGTTTTCTGGCAAACTTTGCACATTTACGAAGTGTCCAAAACACATTTGTGCCGTTTTGTAGTGTGGCTACACTATTCTTAATGCGACACAAATTTCTGCAAATTATCATGCAAATTCCAACAGAAATGTGTCACACGCCCTGTGTTAAAGGTGCCCCCCAAAAAAGTGGTGAAGTCTGTCGGGGAAGTGCAGGGGGTGACAGATTCATGAAGAACATGGCCAGAAATCCTGAATCTGGCGCATTCTGCACACTACACAGGCAAACTGCACATAGTACAGACTGCACTGTTCTTAGTAAATGTGGGCCAATAGGTTGACCATCTGCCATGAGGACCCCTTTTAGGAGCGGCATTTCGCCACCGGTAGCACGGACTTGCCAATGGATGCCAAGTCCTTGCTACCTGAAAAATAAATTACATTGGTGCATTTTATTACATCGGCACCCCTCTCTGCAGGACTCATCACGCACGACGTCATCACGCACACCGGCCTGTGTCCTTTCGTAGACATCGGGGCTGCCGGCAGGAGAACAGAAGGGAGCTGCGAGGGAGAGTCAGGACTGGAGCCCAAAGTTTAGTACAAGTTGTTTTTTTTGTGGGGCACAATGGCTTTGTATTCAGGATGGAATAAGTGACACAGTTCAGCCAATACACAGAGAGCAGGGGCGCCTGCATACTGTTATTTTATTTATTTATGGGTTGCTAAAAACAGCTGATATGTGGGGGTGCTGAGTGCTGGAAGCCTTAGGCTATATTCACACTGCCGTTGCCCGCCCGTACCGTACAGTAGCGGGCAACGGCAGTGCACGGGGAGAGGAGGAGGAGGTGAGCGCAGGTCACCCCCGCCCCTCTTCATAGGAAGTTATGGCGCATGGCGCCGTACTATGGGTAAAGATAGGACAGGTCCTATCTTTTTCCGGGGTACGGAGCGGTACGGTAGGGCACCGTGCGCACATTGCCGTCTATGAAGGACGTATATCGGCCGTATATACGTCAGCCGTATATATGTCCTCCATACGGTAGTGTGAATGTAGCCTTAGAGTAGGTAATACATAGACAAAAAAAAATAACTGTAATGGTGCTTATATTAATCCAATGCAGTATTTGTACCAATAGTATTAATAAATCTTCTTCACTTTGCAAGTGTTCTTATGCAAAAAGGTTAACATATTACAACAGAATTATACTGATATTACGTGTATTAGTTTGTCACAGTGACATAGCCAATGAATATTTTTGTGCATAGAACATTACAAAAATGTGTTAAAGTCCTTGAGCTCTGGCCATTGATCCAAAATGTTGGCATGCAATAAATGGTGATGGAGCATGACTTTTCACTTTTTATAACACTAATCTTTACCTTTTAATTGGAATCCCAATGTTTTATTTGGCAGGAAATAATATTCCCCAGGAAAAATGACATTGACATGACTTAGGTCTTTTTCAATTTTGGTGACAGATGGCACTGTAAAAAATTAAAATGTGTTAAAAACCCATTGAAAAAGGGAATATCTTGATAAAAACACATCAGATCCAAAATCTGAAAATAGAGGTATGCAATATTTTTCTACAACCTTTCCAACTTTACTAAATTTGAGCACTTAACCTATTAGCGACCAGAACTTTTTTCGATTTCGTGTTTTCATTTTTCACACCCCACATTCAAAAATCTATAACTTTTTTTATTTTTCCATGTAAACAGCAATGTGAGGGCTTGTTTTCTGCGTAACAAATTGCACTTCACAGTGACAGTATTTAATTTACCATGACATGCAAGGAAAAAATTCCAAATGCAGTGAAATAAGTGAAAACCGCATTTGCACCATTGGCTTGTGGGCTGGTTTTTACAGCTTTCATTGTGCGTCCCAAATGACATGTGATTTTTATTCTGTGGGTCAATACGATTACAGGGTACTACATTTATATAGGTTTTAATGTGTTTTAAAGCATTTTAAAAAATTAAACCTTCTGTATGAAAAAAAATCTTAATATTGCCATCTTCTGGCGCTAATAACTTTTTCGTATTTCAGTGTACAGAGCAGATGACATGACATCATTTCATTTCGACCACTCTATAGGTTGCAAACTGGCGAAAAAGTGGCATCCTGAACATTTGGGTACTATTTTATGAGAATAGCTGTTATTATATTTTTAAAGTTCTGACATTTTCCGACACCGCAATACCTAACATGTTGATGAGTTTTACTGTTTATTTATTTTTATATCAGTTCTAGGGAAAGGGAATGATTTGGCACTGACACATTGTAATGGCCAGAAAACATACAGCCTCTGGTCTTACAAAGACCTCGGTTCTATCACAACAAAATCAGGGTACCTGACCACCATAAACAGGATATCGAGATCCTGATTTTTTTTTTTAAAGGGCACCTACCACCCCGATTCTACCTATAAAGTACACAACAAAAATACACCTGATTGATTGTGGGCAGGCAAAGCAGCCGCAATCAGGTAATAAACATACACCAAAAAGTTTGAACATGAGTGACGTACCACCCAAAAAGAGAAATTTAATTGCCACAAAGAATACTTTATTATGTGCAAAAATACATTAACAGTAGATACAATTACTGGACAAGCAACAAAAATTAAAAACTCTGCATGGTACAATAAATCGCTAAACAAATAGCCTCGAGGTAGGTGAAACAGTCATGAGAGTTGTTTATAACAAGCCTATGCACTATAGTGCATGGTAACAAGGCAGTAAACAATGACACATTTAAATGGGATGACCAAAACAGTAACAAATACCATACCAAATGATGACCAGCAGAGGATTGCCCCGACACGTGTTTCGCACGAAGTGCTTTATCAAGGGGAGTGCAGGTAAAAGGAACTAGTGCCTATTTAACTAACACAGGACCAATGAAAGGGGACTAAAAGTAATGGGCACAGGTGAAAAGAATGATGTGAATGCATCCACATACCCAAACGCTGTAAAGGCACAGCGTGGAAACCGGAAGTAAAGCGCCTGGGTAAGGCGCAGGCTCGGGAAGACAAATTCTCGCGGGACCCCGCACACACAGAAGGGTGCGTGCGCCTGCGCCAAAAAATGTGTCGCACGGTGCAGTATGTCGCACCATAGATAATAGGGGTAAAAACTGGCGCTAATGAATAAACTGTGTGCTGCACATTAATAAGAAGTGTCGCTGAGAAGTCATCAAAGCGACAATAGAGCAAGACATCTAGCCCCTAGGTACAAAAAAGTGCAAAGTGCAAGTAAAAACACATAGGATAATAAAAGCTGACCTCAAGAATGTAATAAAAGTGCATCGTGCCTATGAGAGTCTATTGGCCTAAAAAGTGCTTAAACAGGCTGTGCAAGTATGACAGCCAAGTGAACATCATAATCGGAGATACTAACCATGTTAGTCGACGTGTACAGTACTAATTAAATAAAGTGCAAAATAGTACCTGTAGACAAATACCCTATTAGTACACAAACATGTTATTATGTTCTAGTGCAAGAAAATACCTCCAAAAATTATCAAAGATGCAAAAAGTGGACATATAATCAAATATAAAGTGCTAAAAATTGTCACTTTGCAAGTCAGAAATACATGAAAATGGGTATACAAGCTTAAATTGCACCTAAGCAATATACAGTGCATAAAGTATTACCAGCAGTATAGACCAAAAATACATGCACAAATGATGGGATAAAAGGAATAGGATAAAAATGTGAACACACAGTGCAGTGCAAAACCCAGTGAGACACTCGTGAAGGTGAAAGGGGAGGGCAATCAATGCTAGATGAAGCTTCCATTAAAGCGCAAAAATTGAAAAATGTCCCAAAGATGATATGAAGATGGTCCAAATTGTAACTGTGAAGAGAAGAAGACAAGGTGAAAGGCACTTGTTCACAATCAAATTACATAACAAAAGAAAGGAGAAAGGGAAACATTTTTTTGGAAAAAATAAGAAAGATAAAAAACATTAGTAAAACCTACACTGGAGAGGAAAACCTAATGAAAAGCAAGGAAGAATATTTTTTGAGGAAAAATTATAAGAACGGTGCGAAGCTTAGATTCTCATTGAGACCATGCGGGGTAACCGTATTTAAGAGATAAATCCATTTGGTCTCTCTCTGGGCCAGCACCTTCCTCCAATTGCCCCCCCTAGCATCTATTAGAACCCGATCAGTCCCCCTCACCTTAAGTTTGGATCCATCGCACTGGTGACATTCCTTACAGTGACGGGGAATAGTATTCAATTTCGTCAGATCTGTTTCACTTCTGGCTGCCTCAATACCCAAAACGTGTTCTCGAATTCAGCGTCGAAGCTCCCGAGATGTTAGACCTATATAGATGAGGTCACAGGGGCATGTGGCAAAGTAGATTACCCCAATCGTCGTGCAGGTTATCATGTGTGTAATCCTATACTGTTTTTGTCTGGTGGAATCGAAAAAGACAGTGGTAGTTTCAACGTTCACATACGCCACACAGTTGCCACAAGGGCGACACCCCCATTTAGGTCCACGAGAACCAAACGCATTACGACAGGATGGAGTATTGTGAGTACTTCGGACCAGGAGGTCCTTTAGATTTTTTGATCGGCGGTAGGTAATGGATGGATTTTTTTGTATATATTGCTGAAGGGTCTGATCAATCCTTAAGATCTGCCAGTGCTTCAGTAGCACCCCTCTCACTTTTTCCCATTGTGAGTTGAAAGTCGTGATGAATCTCACCTTAGTATCTTGGCTCCATTCTTGGTGCCAAAAGATCCTCTCGCTTTGTCCTCTTTGCCCGTCGATACCCGCTTTCAATAGATCGATTAGAGTAGCCCCGCTCACGAAACCTTTGTCGCAGATCAGTGGCCTGGTCTTCAAAGTTCGCTTCCCTATAAAGGTAGAAGGGGTGGTAGATGGATGGGACATGAGGATAGCGCAGGCGCAGTAGCCGGGGGACTCGGACGAGGGCGCGCAGCTACCAGGAGCTGCGCGCCGAAGATGACCTGGTAGGCGGAGTAACGTGGCTACTGGGGCGTGGAGTAGCCGCGACTAGTAGCCTCATGTCCGGCTACTCCACGCCCCAGTAGCCGCATAAAAAAATTAGCATATACATGCAATAAAGTTTTCTAAAAGACACCCGGGACGTGAGGATTAGCCCAAAAAAGGGCTATCCTCACGTCCCATCCATCCACCTACCACTCCTTCTACCTTTATAGGTAGAATCGGGGTGGTAGGTTCCCTTTAAGCATTTCTTTCACACGGGTTTGCTATGGTTCTCAGGTTGTTTAGGATAACAGCTGTAACTCCTTTTGCACTAAACCTTTTAATATTGATGACATTTTGGTGCTGGGCCATTTCTTCAAGTGACTTTTTATGAATTGTGTCCTTGGCCGGCGGACTAGGCATCGAAAAATAATGGAGACTGAGCAGTTGATTATCTACCCAGGAGTGTGAGCAATTATTTCTAATACTTATCACTATATACGCAATATTTCTCTTTGTTTCCCATCATCAGCACATATTTGTGTATTTTCTGTGTCGTCTCGACACCACAGTACCAGTCGTTTGGGCTTCCCCCCTGCATGTACATTTGTTCTAGGGGTTTTCTGAGCTCAATATTAGATTGATGGAGGTACAACAAACAGCCCCCAACCTACAGATCAGCTCTTCTCATTAACTGATATACATAAAATGTAACAGGAATCAGACAGACCTGGTTCCTGCAAATCATCTCCCATTCATTTGAATAGGCACTAAGCTCCAGCGACAAGGTTCAGCCACTACACAGAGAACAGGGCTGTTTGCATTCTGTTCTTTTCTCTGTTTATGGGCTGCTAAAACAGGTGATCTGTGGCGGTGCTGAGTGCTGAACTCCCAATGATCTGATATTGAGATCACCCCTTAGAATAGAACTTACCTAGTCCAAAAGAAACAACATATATCAAACGAAATACAGCATTTGTAGCAATGTTATTAATAAAACTCCCTCACATAGCAAGTATAGCTATATTCTTATGCAAAAAGGATAACATATTACGGCAGAATTATATTGATATTACTGACATTAGATGTCACCATGAGACAGCAAAAAGAACACAGCAAAAAAGTACAATAGTCCTTTATCTCTGACCATTGATTCCAAAATGATAATGTGCAATAAATGCTGATGGAGCATGACATTTCAGTTTTTAATAAGACACCAATTTTTTTTAGTCTTAATGGGGTTTGGGCAAAGTTAAAATAAAGAATATTCTGATTCGGAACTGTTGATAAAATGAATACATAATTTTTCCCAACATGAAAACATGTTTTTATTCCTTAGACCTATGCTTGGTTCCGCTTCTGTGGAGACCTGGTTTACCAAGTTTGATAATCTTTTTCACAAATCCTGTATTGTGCCCAGATGCTTGTCCAGCTTATGCTACTCTCATACTATTCTGCCCTTATTAATAAGAGCAATTGAGAAATGGATTTATCCCTGTATCAGATTGATGCTACTATGATCAGTCTGCTATCCAATGAACTACCTGTTGCCTCCCAGGTAAAGGAGAACAATTCTAACATCATGCTCTTATTATTACATGATATTATTACCCTGTAGATGTCAGTCAAATATTTCTTGGGGTGGAAGACCGACAAACTTAGAAACTGCCCTGATCCTAATTAACCTAAAACGGGAACGTTTTATTCTGATTTCATGTCAGATAGTGAGAAAAACATGCATATATGTTTTTCATATAGTGTATGTAAACAACTGTATATACACACTGGTTCTGGGGTTTTTCTTCTAGAAGTGGAGCTGATTAGTGAGGAGCTGTGAGACAGAAACTCC
The DNA here is from genome assembly GCF_040894005.1 of Engystomops pustulosus. Classification (NCBI taxonomy): domain Eukaryota; kingdom Metazoa; phylum Chordata; class Amphibia; order Anura; family Leptodactylidae; genus Engystomops; species Engystomops pustulosus. The sequence continues at coordinate 81,930,571 of NC_092418.1, forward strand.
AAAGACGACCAAGAACAGGAAGGAGAGTTTTCCAGCTTCAGCATTAAATGGAATAATCTGAGTCTTCTAGCCATCTTTGCTACCAGCCTTGCCTGCCACCAGAGATGGATATTCAACATGCTGTTACTGCTGTTGGCTGTTGGACAATAAAGAGACTGCGATTTGAACCTATCATTGCCCTATACTGTTGAGCCATGGTGGGCAAGTTTCAAAGGGTTCTTATAAAGCAACTGCCTATTGAGGTCCTCCTACAATGATATATAATTCATTATTCAACTTAAACAAGCTATGACTTCCCACCATTAAGTCATTTTAAGACAATGGGGGATATTTATCAGGACCTCTGTGCAACGCCAGTGGCGCAGAGGCCCTGAAATAATCGCAAATGCTAGCTTATTTCTAGCTTTTGCGATTATTTTCCCCGCCACCTTTACGCCAGTGGGGCGTGAAGGGTGTGAAGGGGGGGCATGGCCGGCCGAGCGGCCTGCCTGGCGTAGGATAAATGCTTCGCAGCCTCCCGCCCCGATACATCAAGAGGCGGAAGCCTCTTGATATATATCGGGCTGCGAATTTGCACGAGCGCCAGCGTATGATAAATATCCCCCATAGTTTTGTAATGGAAAAATAATGCACATACTATGGGTGATGGAGACTCCTGGCATTAGAAGTTTGCATCAGCAACATGCAGCTAATTTTCGTACACATTTACAATTCACAAGGACTGGTATTGAAACCAGAACTTTATTATCCTTTTACTTATTCTAACAGAGCCCTTATAACCGCTGATATGTTACTAATGGCAGGAGCTTGAATATCCCCCAGAAGAGATCTCAGATATTGTAGTGTAAGCATAAGCTTAAAGCTGATATTCTCTTCCTGCAGGAAATGCAATTTCGCACACACCACATCTCTGACTTCCAGGACAGACATCACTTGTTTCCATAGCACTAATTCTACAGCCAAATTGAGAGGCATTTCCATCGCCATTCTCAAAAGGCTGGCATATGAGTTGCTGGACTCTAAAATTGAACCTGAGAGCCAGTATGTAATTCTCATACTGAGGGTGTGTGAAAACATGATTACACTAGGCTGTACCTCCCCAATTGGGGCCAAATTCAGATGATTGCAAGTAATTTAAAGCCTATGCAGCTCTGCTGAGGGTGTAGTATTTTTTAGGAACTGACTCTAACTTCCCCATGATCCCCCAGCAACGCACCCTGAAGTGTCCTTACATGACTCACAACTAGTCGACATATGCCACATCCTGAACCCTCAAGGTAGAGGCTACACCTAAACTTCCCCTCATCACTCCTGTAACCGCATTGACATGTTCTGGGCGAGTCACCAGACTCTGTGATAGCAAATCCACTTAAAGACTTGGTTTGTGTGACTGATATTCACCAACAGATTGTTGACTTCTTATCGGAACATGCCAATGTTCAGATTGCTCTCCCAGTACTCTGGGAAGGCATGAAATGCATGAACAGGGATGTTTTTATGATCCACGGTGCAGGTATAAAGAAAGAGAACACTGCCTAGTCTAAGGTCTAATACCCACAAAACAGGGGGCTCACAGGCTTGCCTGAATTAATTACTTAACACTACAGAGGAACTTAGAGAGCTTTTATACTAGAAATATTTGTGTTTTGTGGACAATAATAAAATATTTTTCTATAAGCATTTGAATAATGTTCTGGTTATGAAACATTTGGCCACCACCCTCTACAACAATCCCAGTGTGCTTGGTCTCCAGATTGTCTCCAAACAATATAAACCTGCCTTATGTGCAAACAACTTGTGTGCCTATATGTTTCGGAACCCTGAGTCTCCTAGCTGAGTTCTCCAGATTTAGTCATCTCAGTAACTTCAAAGTTAACCTCACAAACCTGGCCCGTTATTGTAGCAGTCATTTGTCTTGGTTTGGTCGCATCCCTGTCCTTAAGATGGATCTAATGCCCCAGTTTTTCTACCTATACATACCCCTTCTAATATCCTTCCCCTTCTCCTTCTTAACCAGTCTTCGCTCAGCCCTCGGGAATTTTATCTGGGTTGCAAACAATGTTGAATTAGTTTGATACCCTTTCTTGTGGAGTCTGAGGTGGAGTGGGTCTACCTGACCCAAAAATCTACCACACTGCAGCTGTAGCACAAAGCTAGAGATTCAACACTGCTATTACTGGGGTAGGACCGGCTCCGTCTTCGGGTCACCGTGCACTGCGTCGCACACACCATGATGTCAGCAAGCGCTTGACATCATGGCATCTCGAGGGGACCCAAAGATGGAGCTGATGACAGAAGTGGACCTGCGCGGGGGCAATGAAAGGGTGAGTACAGATTTTTTTTTTAGGCTGGGTGCTGCTGGATATATACAAGGGGGCAGGCACTGGCTATATACTGTGGGACAGGCATTGGCTATATATGAAAGGGCATGCACTGGCTATACACTGGGGGGCAGGCACTGGCTATATACAAGGGGTCAGGCACTGGCAATATACTGAGGGGCAGGCACTGGCTATATAATGAGGGTAGGCACTGGCTATATACAAGGGGGCAGGCACTGGCTATATACAAGGGGGCTGCTGGCTATAAACAAGGGGCTACTGGCTATATAGAAGAAGGGAAGGCACTAGCTACATACAAGGGGACTGCTGGCTATATACTAGGGGGCAGGGGGCTGGCTATATACTGGGGGCAGGTGCTGGCTCTATATTAAGAGGCAGCGGCTGGCTCTATACTGGGGGCAGGCACTGGCTATATACTGGGGTGCAGGCACTGGATATATACAAGGGGGCAGCTGGCTATATAGAAGGGGGCTGCTGGCTATATACTAGGGACTTTGGCTGCTGGCTATATACCGGGGGCAGGGGGCTACTGGCTATATACTAGGGGGGCAGGGGGCTACTGGCTATGTACTGGGGGCAGGGGATGACTATATACAAGGCAGCAGGCACTGGCTATATACAAGTGGGCTGCTGGCTATATAAAAGGTGGCTCCTGGCTATATACTAGGGGTATGCTGGCTATGTACTAGTGGGCTGGCTATATACTAGGGGGCTGCTGGCTATATACTAGGGGGCAGGGGCTGGCTGTATAAACTCTGTGGCTGCTGGCTGTATACACTATGGGGGGCAGGCACTGGCTATATACTAAGGGGGCAGGCACTGGCAGGCGTCTGGGCGATAAATGCCATATCAACAAGACTTTTAAGAAACATTAACTTTGAGGCAGTTAAGATTATTTTTTCAGATTATTTGAAGTTAATTCAAGGTGTGGCGTCTCTTGTTTGGCTCCTTGACATAAACCTACATTGATCTTTTGAAATGATGGATTTAAGAACTTTGGCTAGAAAAAATGTCTTTTTAAGGGGGTTATCCAAGATTATTACATAACTTAAGGCCGGGTTGGCGCAGGCTTTTAAAAACACAAAACAAAACGTGTACTCACCTCCTTTGTAGCTGCTGATGCCCCACGCCTGGCTAAGGGAGCATCCGCCTGGCTGGTGGGAGTGGCCGGCCACCTCGGGCAGTGGATCCCAGACGGGGCACGGATCAGACGGACTGCGGCGCTGGACATCAGCAGTGACGGAGGAGTACACGTTTATTTTTTTCAAAAAGCCCACCCTAGTCGGCCCTAAATTATTTATAAATCTCAGATAACCCCTTTAAACTTGACATGCCGGGATCGCCTGAAAAAAAGAAGCGATATCTGGGACGCGATGTTAGGCGCTCTGGGCTGCTTATTATTCACGCCACCTGCGTGATGTCATCTCTCCCTCCACCATGGGAGAGGGAGGAATCTAACGCGCATGAAGCGTGAATTCACTAGAACGCGAATAATAAGCAGCCCAGTCTTTTGTTAAGGCGATCCAGGCGTGTTGAAGTTGAAGAATAAAAGAGTCGGAATCAAGATGAAGAGGACTATGGGTGAGTATGTTCAGTTTAATTTTGGTTATAGTTCATGGTAGGTTTCCTTTAAGATGCCCCAGCCCTGCAGAGCTCAAGGGAAAAACTAAAAATTGGATGGTACAGGTGTCTCCTCATCTTCAGTAATATTTATGCAGAGTTATTTGAGGCCTGCGCACGGCCAGGAATCATGCCCATTTCCAACAGAACGCCAAATAGGAGGGATATGAATGGGGGCGCAATTCTACAACAGGTGCCCTCATGGTACAGTACAGCGCTACCGCCCAACATATTTATCAGTTTTATCTCAAAACTTTTATGAGAAAATTATACTTCCTACTATCAATAACACTACCACGTGCAATGTGCAAAATAAATATACGGGACATCAATGTCCAAGTCTTTCTTGTAGCTAATAAAGTTTTTAACGTCTCGCCTTTCACTTCCTGCAACGGGGCGGCGCACAGCATGCCGGTATATGTAGTTCATTATCCCTTGTCCATCCCGTAATTCCTTTGGGCTAAGACTACATTTCCCAGGAACTCCCTTAGATTGACAGCATATACAACAAAGATGGCGGCTCCCAGGTAGCAGACCTAGTTCTTCTTTTCATTTCTGCCCGATTGGCTCGCTTGCCAGCAGGTAAATCATCGTCCTTTCAGGGCCGTTAAGACGTGGGTCTGTTTTGTATAATGAGTACGGGGTTTTAGGCTCGTACATGTAAAGGATATCTATAGAGGGACCTGTATGCGATGCAGTTCCTTTATGTCAGCAGTGATCTGTAGCTGTGATTTGTCTGCTGCAGTAAATCGAGCCACACATGGTAACATCTGATGGCTGAGCACTGGTAGCTGGATCCTACAACATCCTCTCTATTCAGCCAGATCTGCTGCCTGTATCTGGGTGACTGGGTATATATATATAGAGGCATCACATACATTAGGGGTCTTGGGTTTCGAACCCCATCCATCTGTGAAGATCAGAGTCTCTGTTGTGAACAGGCTATTAGGAATATAAATAAAAAATCCACAACTTCCTTTGATAGTAAAATCCTTTCTGCTGTATTATCCAAATCCTTAACCCAAACCCATAACCATACAACAAATTGTATGGCTCTGCTTGAAACTGTAAGGACAGATCCTCTCTGCATTATCCTGATTCACAAGAACATAAGCCCTTTTTCGTGCTCCCCATGTCCCCATAGAGAATAGTGTGCACATTGCCAAAGTGTTTTTATATTAAAACTCTTTTTCTGATAAAAAGAAAATTTAGATGAAAGTTTACCTCTCTCTACAGAGCAGTGTCCCATGGGAGTGGCCAGTGAAAAGCAGTTTCCCCAAACCCTTGGGAAACTACTCAGTCATGCATCTGTCCCTCCTATTGTAAATAGACACGTGACTGAGCGGTTTCCGCTTCTCACTGGCCACTCCCATGGGAAACGCCACTCTGCAGAGAAAGTTAAACTTTCTCTATGAAACATGAACAAAACTGCATCACTCACTGATTTAAAAGTTCATAATCTTAATTCAAAAGTCCATATAAAAAAAAAAGGAGGACTTTTGAATAAAGATTATGGACTTTTAAATCAGTGAGTGATGCAGTTTTCTTCATGCTTCATATGCCTATGGTCATAAAATGACTTTTATTCCTATTGCTATAATGCTGAGAGCCACAATATTATGTTGATGTGGCTGCTTTTTAACCAAGCTGTGAAGGTCTGACCAGTGGCTCAAATGGACAGTGCCCCTATTGTTTCTTGCTGTTGGACTATTGTCCTGATATTGATTTACTAATGTTGATGCAAAATAAATAATGTAGTCCTTGTTCCGCACTCCTGATAAAAATGGGATGCTCTGGAAGGGTGCCTGGATCTATATTAAACATTGATCCAAAATAGTGAGGATATTACAAGAGTGCTAAGGCTGCATTCACTTGTTTTGGAAAGAGGGAGGGACTTGGCCTGATCGCATATGTGTTTTAATAGAAAGCAGCATGTAAACACCGGGCAACACGTTACCAATGGCTCGTCTTTCTTATAAAAATCCAGTTGTGGACGTCACAAATATTAGCGCAAGTGGTCAAAAATCTCAAAAAAAAACCAAGAGACTCACATAAATCCAAAATCAGGCAAATCCAAAATTTTACAAGAAATCCCAAAAACTAGACACACATTTCCAGACTTGATAAATGTGTGAAAGTGGCCTAAGATGCCAGCCATAGTCACTTTCTCTGGCATTTGTTGACCATATAGTCCTGATCAGGCATGGGCTGTGATAGATGGCATTGCTGCATGTAACTTCTTACAGACTCAGGTTTTTACATGTATAGTGACTCATTTAACTCTTGATGTTTTATATGTTTTGTCCTTTTGCTTTTTACAGACTTACAAAGCTTCATCAGAAATGTTTGGGAATCTCTTTGAAGAATATGAAGATTTCTCTTTCCTTTCAACCACTACAACTACTAATGGCAGGAAGACAAAACCCAAAGACTCTGAAATACTGGAGCCAAGGGGAGAAACCAGATTAAGTGGCCTCAGGAACCAAGGCAGCACCTGTTACCTCAATTCGCTCTTGCAGACCTTACTTTTCACTCCAGAATTCCGAGGTATGTGATTCATGTCTGTTGCTTATACAGCAACTACATATGTTGTCATCACTCATTGTCCTCAGGAGGAGTGTAGGAGGAAAAACACACAAGCCAAGGAATAACATACAGACTTCATGCAAATATTCCCTTAGGTTCCTGTGCTAAAATATGATCTATTTATGCTGCTCTATATGAGCATAAACTGTAATAAGTTACATCCCATATTCACTCGAAAATTGCAGCAAATTAGAGATTTCCAATGGTAAATGCATAGGGCAAATGATAGAATATGTAATTTTAGAGAACAAAAACCATAAAAAGAATCCAGATGTTGGTAGGTAGCAGCTCGATTTAACCATAACTCTTTGTGTATTTGACTGTGAGAAATACATTTTCATTCCAGCATTGTAGCTGGACTTGATTTTTGGTGCACTTGTGTGTAAGATCTCTTCATTGAATTGCACAGACCCTCCCATCTGAGTAACTGCTGTCCCATTCAAGCCGAAGCCTGCTACAGCAGTGACTCATATAAAAGCGGAGGGGTGGTTCTCTAAGATATCACACAGGAGTGCCCCAATGGAGAGGCTGCGGGTGGCTTTCATTCGGGGATTTTTATAACATCCTTAAAAATATTTAAAAATTTTAATCACCCCCTAGAATGCATATATAAATGTAATAATCTTAGTGTGAATGTAATGTAAAAGGACACCCAGATAAGTACATTTGCTATTTGGCCACACAGACAAATTTTAACACAAATAAATACATTTCCCAAAATGGTATCACAAAAATAGCATCTCATGCAGTTTCATACATTATAGTGTAAAAGAGTTACTGGTGTCTGCATATAGCAAGAGACATTTGTATTGAAACCTAACAAAAACAACAGTTTGAATCTCTATAATTGAACCGATCCAAAGAATAAATGGGATGTGTTCTTTGGACAGCATAGGGAAACTTCAGAAAACAAAGCCCTTAAGCAAATGGCGCAATGCATTTGTGTCAGTTTTACTGGATTTGAAATTTTTCTCCATTTCAGTACATGGCACGGAATATTAAATGCTGCCCTCAAGCCCTCATGTGGCTCTTACAAAACTAGTGACCATTTGCTGAATACAAGTGTTATACTTGAGTATAACTGAGAGATGTCGGATGAAGTTGATATTAAAGGAAAATCTACTATCAAAATCTATCATGATAAGCCAGGGACACTTACTCATAGATCCAGTTACTGTGACCATGGTAATCTTCTTTTTTTTGTCATTAATGGTTTTCTGCCTTTTAAAATAAACTTTTAAAATTATGCTAATGAGACAGGCTCTTGTGGGTTTTACCAGAGACCCTCTTTGCTGCAGATTTAAAGCCGCCTTTCACCCTCTCCCCAGCACTCCCCTTCTCCCTCTGCCTGATGACCTCTCACACATTGGGAGGAGGAAGTTCTCTTGCACAGTATAACAGTCTGTGATGCTACAGACATTGGTTACGCCCCCACAGTCCCCGTTGCTCATAAACATAATATTAAAAGTTGCATTTAGAAGGAAGGAGGCCATGGATAAGAAATATAAGAAGATTACCACAGACACTGCCTGGATGAGTGAATGAGTGTCCCTGGTTTATCATACTGGATTTTGATTCTGGATTTTAGATTTCCTTTAATGTACCTGATTCCAGTGAGGAGCATTGTGTAAAGGTTATATTTGTGTTCTGACAGAAGCCCTTTTTGCCTTGAGCCCTGAAGAGCTTGGATCTTTAGATGACAAAGATGTCCCTGATTCCAAGGTACTGTCATTCTCCAAACTTATTGACTTGTAGCTATTAATCATTTCTAAGTTCAACATGCCTACAAGATCAAGATTGAGGCAACTTCCACATTTGTACATTTTACATTGGTATCAGTAAGTAATAACCAAGAGCGGGTCCAAAATAGGAAATAGGTTTTTCTGTTTGGGTGGGGAGGGGGGACTTTCCTGATTTGGTATAATAAATACTGATGCAATATACTTGCAAGAATTCACAAATGTGAGATTGCTGAGACTTGGGGTATGTGTACACATAAAGCTCCTTTAGAAAAGCACAGGGTGACCGGTTAAAGGAAATCTACTATGCAGTATAACCAAAATTAAACTACACATACTTCACTTAAAAAATTTATGCTTATGATGTTTGTCGCAAAATATGTGTGCTGATCAGATTTATGTAAACTTTTTTGAATTGTATGTACCTAATAAAGATTTGTTTAAAAAAAATAAAAATAAAAAAAAATACACATGCCTACCGTCTCTTCATCTTGATCCTGACGCTTGTCTTCTCTAATCTTGACACGCCGGGATTGCCTGAAAAAGACTTGTATAAAGCAGCCAGGACCGCTGGAACGTTATATCCGGTGCCCCGGGCTTCTAATTATTAATGCCTCCTGTGTTATGTCACCTCCCCCTCCCATGCTGGAGAGGAAGGTGGCAAAGGGCCTGAATAATAATTAAAATAAGGGCTGGACATCACGCCCCCACGCTCCAGCCTGCCGTTTATAAGTCTTTTTTTCCAGGTGATCCTGGCATGTCAATATTAGACAAGCTCCGGGATGAAGATGCAGAGGACATAAAAGTGAGTATGTTTTGGTTTGGTTTTCTTTTAAGTTTGGGAGATAACAGGATTCGGTAATGCCATAACATTTTGGTAATGAATAAAAACTTAATGCATAACATGTTTTACTTTTGTCACGTGAAACTCATGTTTCCTGATGTATTGTTCTTTAGGTTCGGATCATTCCATTGCAGTTACAGCGACTGTTTGCACAACTGCTTCTAGTGGATCAGCAAGCAGCATCAACAGCGGACCTTACAAGCAGTTTTGGCTGGGATAACAATGAGGTCAGCTTTACTTCATACATTATTTGTGTTTAGTTTTGTTTTCTTAACAAATCCAAACCTTAATAGTTTCCCTTCTATGTGCAATACAGTAAAATTCTGCTGTATATGATTATGATGATCCAGTTACCTCTTCTTTTCATTCTCCTAGGAAACTGGTCAGCACGATGTCCAGGAGTTAAACCGCATTTTGTTTAGTGCCTTGGAAAGCTCTTTGGAGGGAACTTCTGGCCATGATCTCATCAAGAACTTGTATCATGGAACGATTGTTAACCGCATCCAGTGCCACGAGTGTGGGCATGTCAGTGAGAGGCAGGTGAGATCCGCTGCATGGAAACCAGGGGGACCTGTCAGAACTAGTAAAAAAGCAACCAAAGGGAATTTTATGTATGATTTGAATAAAATGTGGTTATAATTGCTAAAGATTTTGTATGAGATTTTGAGACCTTATCATTTGAGTTGTAATCCACAATAATGTGGTTTAACCTTGGTATTGTCAAATAATGTAACAGGGAAGGTGGAAATAATGTGTAACAGATTCTTGTTATTTCTTTCCACCTATGAACAGGAAGATTTCCTTGACCTTACAGCAGCTGTAAAGGACATGAGCAGTTTGGAGGAGTCTTTATGCACAATGTATGTGGAAGAAGAAATCTTTGATGGCGACAACCTCTATCGCTGTGGAGCCTGTGACAAACTTGTCCCTGCTGCCAAGGTGCCTGGTTCTAATTATGTTTGTCCTCCTGTAAAATAAGTTTAAAAGTGTTTAGCTACTTGTATGAAATAAAAATGATAGTAATCATAAATGTTTACTTTTACAGTATAGTTCTGAACACTGCTATTTCTGCCTAAATCACCTTGCTCTTCTTCCCATGCATATAACAAGACACATCTCCTACTTGTCTGATGGAGAAAGTAGTGGTTCAGGAACGAATAATAGTAACCCGGAATTTCATAGAAATGACATCATGGACAGAAATAATAAAGATATTTTTAGATCATTATGCTTGGGGAGGTGGTAGACTCTCTTTGTTAAAATTCCAAACTCGCCACACACATCACCTCTGTTTCCAATGCAGCCCATTCTGCAGCTATTCTGCATCTGACTTGCCATCACTACAACCAGTCACTGCATGTAGTAGGTCAGTGTTGCAGTCACTGTGTGACTTCAGTGGTGACTTCGGTAGCTGAGCACTTTTTTAAGTTCTTTTATTTTCTGCATCTTTCTCATCAGTAGTTTGGCGTGTGTATGTATGTGTGTGTGTGTGTATGTGTGTATATATATATATATATATATATATATATATATATTATATATATTTTTTTTTTTATAAATTTGTTTTTGTACTGCTTTTCTTTCCACAGTCTGCCAAACTTGCAACATTACCCCCCTTCCTCACAGTCTCTCTCCTGAGGTTCAACTTCGACTTCACAAAGTGTGAGCGCTATAAAGAGACCTCGCGGTACACCTTTCCGACACGCCTCAACATCCGCCCATTTTGTGAGCAGGTTTGAGAGGGGTTCCCTTTTTTGTATTTTGTATGAATATTTTTATGTAAGCATTTCTGCATTATTTTCCAGCTCTGCATGAGGAATGTTTGTTTGCATTGGATATTTGTCTGAAGTATTGCCACTAATCATAATAGATATATCCCTATGGACGATGGGGGGGGGGTTAGTAGAAGTTCATGCAGGCATGCTGTGATTTCATGTGATCAGATATATGCATGGGGAACCGGTCGAAGTCTAAAGGACCTTAGAGGCTGTCACCCTGGTCACATGACATTACTTGCTGAAGGCATGGGGAGGAGCTGCTACAGTTCCTTCCCCTGAATCACTCTGGACCTGGCTATATGCAAGGCAAGTTTATAAAGTTGATTTTATTGGGAGGGAAACCATTTTGGATAAAAGAAAGGGTGTCAGTGAGGTTCCCATAGAGCCTTAATTATTTTCATTAGCTGTATTTGTGAAAAATGTGGTGAAACGTTCCCTATAAGGATGCATGGACAGAGCTCATAGGCTGATCCTTCTTCATACAGGGCAGGTGTCTGCTGCATTATACAGCAGAGACCTGCCATTAACTGCTGCAATTGGAGTGGCACCTATACAGTGCCAGTGCATGTGACCGTGCAGACCACCAGTGATCAGACACCTGTGTGTAATTCGTTAATGCGCTTTGTATATGGAAAAAGCCATTGTTGGGAATTTTCTCATAAGGTGTCTTTGTTTTCATTGTCATCCACTGTCTCTCTTCTCTTTTAGAACCACTTGGAGGATTCAGAGCAAATCTATGAGCTATTCTCAGTTATCATACACAAGGGCGGATGTTATGGGGGCCATTATCATGTACATATCCGAGATGTAGATGAACTGGGACACTGGAATTGTCAGGTGAATTTTTTTAAATAATTGTAAATAAGTTACAGGCGGTTCTTTTCCCTTTTTAATATTCTAGCCCTAGGAATTATTTTCTGCAGATCCCATAGAGAGAGAAAAAAAGCAGAAGCTAAAATATCCTCTTAAGACTTGTAATTAAAGTGTGTTTCCATTTCAGCAAATAATTGATATTGTTTGTGAACTGAGAAGTTATACAATTTTCCATTATATTATCTGTATCAATTGCTCATTCTGTATCTCTTCTTGCTTTTATTCTATAGGAAGCTTCATTGTTATTTCCTGTGTATAGAAATCTGCCCCTGGTCATGTGATGTCACACAGGTGCACGGATGTCAAACTCTCTGTGATACTAAGGAGCTGTGCACTTGTGTGACATCACATAACTAGGTGCTGATTTCTATCCAGCAAGTAAAGGTCTAGAAATTGATACAGAAAGTATATTGGAAAGATTTATAACTTTTCATTATACAAACAATAACATATACTAATGTAGGTACACACCGTTAATAGTTTATTCTTGGTGCAAGTCATTAAATGATGATCTCCTAATTTGCTTTATGTCTTTCCAGGAAGAGAATAGAAGCAGAGGAGTCAGCGACACAGGAGATGAACAGGATTGTCCTGCTGCTGCTCTTGCAGCTATTATTGCAGAGGTACTTACACAAAAATAAAAAAACCTTTTCTAGTAATGTAAAGTAATAGCTTTTTTAAACCTGAATTGATTATTGTATTTAAACACAGTTAAGACGTAAAGTATTCTTTGTTCTTTATATCAGGCTGGTGTTGATAAAATGATCCCTATGGATCAACTGAGTCAGAAGCTGCTGGAGCACACTGGATCTTCCTGGAATAAGACGTACAGGAAGCAGCATGGAGCCCTCCGAAAGGTACTGGAATGTAATGGTCAGGGTGTGGGCATAGTGGAGTGTTTATTGGCGAGATATACATTAGAAGAGATGTATCATTGTCACACGTTTAACCAATGCATAATTGGACTACACAGTCTTCTGCTGCACCTGAATTATTCTTCTCCAGGTCCTGCCTGGCAGTTGCACTATAACCTATTTCATGGCTTGTATGCCTGATAAATGCCCCCTTGCCCCTGACTCCATTCTGTTTAACTGGAGCAGAGCACTTGCTAGCTTATTCGGTAATATATATGAAGGTGAATCTGTACAACCCCTTTAAGAGATGAACCTAGATCTAATAATCGTAAATCTTTTCATAGCGCTTTATTTACAGCAACGCTACAGATCATGGGGAACATACACTCACCGGCCACTTTATTAGGTACACCATGCTAGTAATGGGTTGGACCCCCTTTTGCCTTCAGAACTGCCTCAATTCTTTGTGGCATAGATTCAACAAGGTGCTGGAAGCATTCCTCAGATTTTGGTCCATATTGACATGATGGCATCGCACAGTTGCCGCAGATTTGTCGGCTGCACATCCATGATGCGAATCTCCCGTTCCACCACATCCCAAAGATGCTCTATTGGATTGAGATCTGGTGACTGTGGAGGCCATTTGAGTACAGTGAACTCATTGTCATGTTCAAGAAACCAGTCTGAGAGGATTCCAGCTTTATGACATGGTGCATTATCCTGCTGAAAGTAGCCATCAGTTGTTGGGTACATTGTGGTCATAAAGGGATGGACATGGTCAGCAACAATACTCAGGTAGGCTGTGGCGTTGCAACGATGCTCAATTGGTACCAAGGGGCCCAAAGAGTGCCAAGAAAATATTCCCCACACCATGACACCACCACCACCAGCCTGAACCGTTGATACAAGGCAGGATGGATCCATGCTTTCATGTTGTTGACGCCAAATTCTGACCCTACCATCCGAATGTCGCAGCAGAAATCGAGACTCATCAGACCAGGCAACGTTTTTCCAATCTTCTACTGTCCAATTTCGATGAGCTTGTGCAAATTGTAGCCTCAGTTTCCTGTTCTTAGCTGAAAGAGTGGCACCCGGTGTAGTCTTCTGCTGCTGTAGCCCATCTGCCTCAAAGTTCGACTTACTGTGCGTTCAGAGATGCTCTTCTGCCTACCTTGGTTGTAACAGGTGGCGATTTGAGTCAATGTTGCCTTTCTATCAGCTCGAACCAGTCTGCCCATTCTCCTCTGACCTCTGGCATCAACAAGGCATTTCCGCCCACAGAACTGCCGCTCACTGGATGTTTTTTCTTTTTCGGACCATTCTCTGTAAACTCCAGAGATGGTTGTGCGTGAAAATCCCAGTAGATCAGCCAGCCCAGCCCTTCTGGCACCAACAACCATGCCACGTTCAAAGGAACTCAAATCACCTTTCTTCCCCATATTGATGCTCGGTTTGAACTGCAGGAGATTGTCTTGACCATGTCTACATGCCTAAATGCACTGAGTTGCCGCCATGTGATTGGCTGATTAGAAATTAAGTGTTAACGAGCAGTTGGACAGGTGTACCTAATAAAGTGGCCGCTGAGTGTATGTTACATAATGAAGTAATAACATGGTGAAACAATTGGAGTGAGGGCTCTGCTTCAATCTAATGTATAATGAGTAAAATCTTCATAAAAATATTTCACAACAGTAGCTCAGCTAGATCTGTTCCTATAAGCAGTACAGTGTTATGTTTTATTTTAGCAATGTCTGTGTCTATTGTTTTCTTAAAAACTTTCTTTTATTTCCAGTTCTTACAGAACCATGCCTCCATTTTTCAGTTGAGTTCAGACGGTTCTCTTGTTGGTTTGGCACATTCAGTAAACGGCACAGATCCGCAGTGTTGTAAGCCAAATAATACAGGAAAAATGGCACCGCCACAAAAAAGTTGTAGTCACTGGTTTGACTTCAATGATTCTTCAGTGCAGTGCATCCAGGAAAAAGATATAGAGAAACATTTCCAGGGAAAAGAGAGTGCGTATATGCTCTTCTACCGCAGAAGTCTTCTAAAGAGACCGCAGGAAGGTAATACTAGTGTTCTGTTCTATTTAGTATCAGACGGACATATACTGTTTATAATACAAATGTATTTCCTTATAGCTAAAGGCAATGCTGCGTATGGAGTACCACAATACCTTCTACAGCAGATGGATCAAGCTAATGTGGAGCTTCAACAAAAAAGGCATGTTTTATTCATTTATTTTTTATGAGGTCTAAGCCCCTAATCTGATATTTAATAATTCCCTATTGGTCACATACAAGCACAGCTCTACACATCCATCCATCCATTCACTCACACACACATACAGCTCTGCTACATCCATTTAGTCTCATGTCAGGATGGGCAGGGAGAGTGGTGCACATCTGCAGCTCCTTCAAAGGTGAGCTGAATCGCTTTGTCAGCGCTTCTGGCAATCTCCAGTCCTCAATCAGGATAGTCTGGCATGCTATATACTCCTGAGTTTGGACTTTAGGACACAGGCACTTTTTAGAAAGACCTTTTTCTGGCAAAAAAAAAAGACAGAGAAATGCAGTAACTTTATAAACATGTCTCTGTTTTGGCCCAAAGAGAGCCATGTGTCATGGCAATTTTGTTACATTTTGATTATTTTTAGGTAAATACTATACTACAAAATACACCATATGTTTTCCTCCATTGATTTATTGATGTATCCAGATTTATCAGTTAGTTAAAAGTATTAAGATGAGAATTAGTTTTCTTTTATCCATAAATAGTCATTCTACACATAATAGATAAATGTATTCATTGAAATTTTCTATCCATCTAGATTGGAGTCAGACAGAAAAGCCAATGGCATAAACCTGCGGCTCCACCTGTCATCGTGCTACCATTTAGATAATGGGGCTCTTCATCCAGTGACCTCTCTAGGTGACGCTACTCTTGAGATCAGTGTGGACCGACGTGGGACTGTGGGGGACATGAGGACAACTATTTTCCAGGTGATATTTTAATTTTACTTGTCATTCCTCTTTATGCTGAATTGCCTTTTTTTTTTTCTTTTTTATTTCCTTTTTATCTTTATTATTAATCACCCTTCAATGCCATATTAAGCAATCACTATGTCACTTATTACATGAGCAAATTTGTGATGCATGAAGTCATTTTTCTCCTCTTCATATTGGATTTGGTGAAGCAATTGTGTAGTTGGAGTTCAAGTTCGGCAGATATATATGTATTTGTATATTTATGCATGTACTGAAGTGTTATATGCAGCTTGTAATTGCTCACATTAGTTGATGACAACCTGTACAAAACCTACCATTTGATTTTATGCATTATGAAGCAAACATACCTTGAGAATGCTGTAGCTACACTGATGCAGGATCATATCTTGGTTAATCCCTGTGCTGAGTTGTGTTGCCATATAAAACAGATATAACATTATGATAATGAAGGTTTGTCACTTCTATGGCTGGTTCAGTACTTCTCCTAGCATGTGAGTTATTCTCTGCAGGAGAGGGTGATGTAATCCCTGGGTTTTGCCTAAAGGCAGAATAATCAATTGCTGCACCATCCCCCAGCTGCTGTGTATGAGTGATTCAGCTCAGGTTGATTAGTCATGTCTTGACTAACCTCAATTTGTAATTACAAGCTCCAGGTAATGTGTTTATCTAGGTAGCCAGCCTGATTCAGCTTTCCCAAGGTCCTGAATGTTATAATTGTTTTTTTTAGCAAAACTATTCAGCTCAGGGTTTAACCAAGATATGAATCTGCATCAGTGTAGCTACAGCATTCTCATGGTCTGTTTGCTTCATAATGCATCAAATGGTAGGTTTCCTTTAAACACCTTAGGGCTATTTTCGTGTGTGTCAGTAATTTTACTTTTATATTGCCATGTGTTGCAGTTTTTAGACCAATCAATAGAAGGAAATGTTCTGAGCATTGCAAAGCATCTGCCTGCAGGGTTACATGTCTTCCGGGAGCTATCAGGTGAGTCTTAGAAATTTCAACTGATATTTCACAAATCCCATTGATTTTTGGGTACAAAAGAGAATTGTTTTCTATGTCTGCTGTGCCATTTGTACTACATATTTGGGCGGCCTCATGCATATGAACCGCAAGCAAATAGGGTTCTCTCACTCGGCAATGACAGGAGAAAAGACTGCCAGAGCTGCAAACTTGGAAAGAAATAGGACCTGCTCTATAATTTGTGCCTCAGATAGTTCATACACAAGCCATGGGACCCATAGCAGTGGGTACGAGTCCATAGAAATACATGCTGACATCTGCTTTTTACTGAAATAATGGTTAACACATGTCCCTAAACTACATTTGTGTGCATGAGGCCTAAGTCATTGTTCCTTTTTTATACTTGATTATAGGCATAAAAAATGCTAATATCTAATTTTATTAACCTAAAGTGACATGTGATTTATGAATCTTTAATCTAGTAGTATCTATACATGCTGCTTAAAGTGAACCAATCACCAGGTTTTACCACACTAAATTACTAAGCCCCCACAGGTAGAGTATGAAATGTCTTTTCTAAATTCCCTCTTTTATGTGAAGTTTCACATGTTTATCTATGAAAAAAATTGGGGCTTCTGAAGGGACCCTAGTCCCCGCAACCACTAAACCGAACTCCTCTTATGTGAAAATGAGGTTAGAGAGATTTAAAGAGAACCCGTCAGGAAAATTAACCCCCTAAACTGATTTATATTTTCATAGACTGCCATTAGAGAGCATTGTCTCTAACCCTTCATTGTCCCTCTACATGTCTGTAAACCTAAGCAATGAGGTCCTAAAGCTGTATGCAAATGACCTGTGAGATGTCCAATGAGTCATTATCATATTCGGCTGTATAATGGTGTAATGGCTCCTCCATGTGCTTCCTGGTGCTGTAGCTTGTGTGTTTATAGGAGAGTTACAACCGTTCCAAGCAGCCATGTTATAGCAGAACATGTCAGGTACATGTGTAGCTGATGTCTGTGTCTCATACATGTGTATTAGGAGGGAGAGCATGTCAGCAGATAAAGCACAGACACCAGCAATGCTTTACGATACATTACACACAGACATGAGCAGGTGGGGAAACGGGTGACATCACTGCCTCTGACCATGTGACCAGCCTCATTTACATAATAAAGAAAGATGATTTTACAATAAATAACGTTTGAATTGACTATATAAAGGCTGTGATGGGATCCTAGTGAGCTGCTCCAACAGGTAGTAGTGACAGAAATAGTGACAGAGACCTGATGACAGGTGTCCTTTAAGGTTCTCATTGAATACATTTAGTGCATAGCGGTCCTCTGCTATTTTAGTGATTTCTGAGGATGTTCATCCAACAGTAATGGATGTAGATTTGCTCTTCTGAGAAAGTTTTATGCCTTTTATGCAATATCCTCTTTCTAGATGATGAACAAAGTCTTTTGAGTGTCGAAGTACATGAAGGGTGTGACATATTTGTTTGGGATGGAAAGCAGGTAAGGCACAACCTGAAATTTTACATCAGTCGATCAACACAACAATTACATTTGATATTTTATGAAAACTTCCCTTTTGTTGGCAGAATTCACTTAAATTTGTTTTTTTAATTTTTTTTTTTTTTTAAAGAATGGTCTCTATGCCAGACAATTTTTATGGGGGCTGCAGTATACCAATAAGTTTTACTTCCCTTTTGTTGTTTACCTAGCACTTTTTGAAGGGAGGGCCTCCGCCGTGGCTGGCCTGAAGGGAGGGCCTCCGCCGTGGCTGGCCTGAAGTGACACTTTTTTTTTTTTTTTTTTTTTTTTTTTAAATTCTTGAGGGCCACCGTGGACTCTGGTCAACTAGATGATGATGATGTCTATGCTCTGATAACTTATTCTAAGACTCATTTGGACTTTCCATGATTGTTGGATCTTTTTTTTTTTTTTTTGTATTTCATTGTTGTATTTTTAACTATCTGAACTTTAACCACTAGAATACACCATAATCAGGTATAGCCCACTAATAAAGAGTCATCAATGAACCTGTCTCTCTATGGACAGGCTATATACACCTAGTTAATATTCATTAAGCTGTGAACGTGCAAAATAAATGTAATAAAATAGCCTTTTATCAGACTCCTGTATTGTATTGTAGGTTGGCGGTCAGTGTGTACAGAGTGGACCCGACTGCGCTCCTCTTCTTCTGACAATCATGTGTCCATCTAAAACAGAAAGCAATGGTTGCTCACAGAAATACTCAGAAAGCCAGAAAGCCTTCCCAGCCAACTTCAAGTTGAAAGATTTACAGCAGACGTTAGCTGGTAGCCCCTCAAAAGAGTCTCTATTGTGCTCCCCTTCCTCTGAAAACAGCGAGGGCTGGAATGTTTTTGCCATGGAAGATATGAACAAAACCCTTAAAATGTTGGGCCTTAGAGATGGAAGCTCCCTACTTCTGCTAGATTCACATGAAGAAGGGTAAAAGCTCATCAATTGTAATGTTCTATTCTTGTTTCTTTACTTAAACGGTCACTATAGAAAGTGAACAATATAAGATTTACCGTAATTCTTATTTGCACAATTGATTTCATTCTAGAGAAACGGTTCTTGCTGCAGGTAAGGAGATGGCTTTTGATCCCAACCTGTACAGCCTTCAAGTCCAGGACTGGTACAGCTCCGAGTCTGAAAAGAAAATTATTCAGATCACTGCAGACCCTGAGTCTGTAAGTAATAAGATCTTATACTCCTCATAAATTAGTTTTCATTATTGCATCAGTTGGCTTCAGTATAAAGTCAGCGTGATGATCTAGGGCAGTGATGGCGAACCTTTTAGCAGCCGAGTGCCCAAAAAGCAACCCAAAACCCCCCTTATTTATCACGAGGTGCCAACCAAAATTAAAGCAGTAACTTATTGCTCCCTGTTCTTCAACAACTTTCAATCATACTGGCCTCCTGAAAATGAAAAATTTGCATCAATTTAGCTGCTTTCCAGTGTCCCTCTGTGCACAGAGAATTGTGGGGTCTGCAAAAAGTCCTCCAAAGATAATTTGGTCCTGTCTATACATTCTCCCTCTTTCTGTAAGTATGTATGAAAATATGACCGAAAGCAGCATCTTTTAAGTTGCTTGGAACTGCAGAAAGATTCTTTGAGTCCTGTCTGGTGTGCTGTGGTGATGCCCCGGGTGCCCACAGAAAGAGCTCTGAGTGCCGCCTCTGGTACCCATGCCATAGGTTCGCCACCACTGATCTAGGGGAAAGTGCAGACATGGTAAAGGGATTTTAGAAAGGATTTCAGGGCTTCTCTTTTATCATGTACAGGCGGTCCCCTACTTAAGAACACCCGACTTACAAACGCCCCCCTGGATGTTAGTAATTTACTATACTTTAGCCCTAGGCTACAGTAAACAGCTATAACGGTTATTAAATGTGTCTGCAATTAAGCTTTATTGTTAATCCTGCTTCTTATGACAACCCAACATTTTTAAAATCCAATTGTCACAGAGATCAAAAAAATTGACTGGAGTTACAATTATAAAAAATACAGTTCTGACTTACATACGAACTCAAACTTAACTTACAAACTCAACTTAAGAACAAACCTACAGAACTTAGTACGTAACCCGGGGACTGCCTGTACCATCTCTTGGCACTAGTGTGATGCTGTTCTTTCTCATATAAGAAATGTAGAAATAGATTGAAAACTGGGTGTTACCATTTTCCTGACAGTTTGTTTGATCTGAGTTTTACAATTCAGACTTCAGAAATCATATATAAAGGAAATAATCTTTACCCCTTACCCCATATTCAGACAATGTTAAGCATCCGCAGCAAAGCTGTCGAAATGTTGGAGCTGCCGAAGGAATGTGGTGAGTATTTCTGGCTTCTGGTTGATATATTTGCAGTTCTTGCGCATGAGCATTTGCTTTGTTGTTCAAAAAGAAACTGTTTGATATTATTTGATTTAATTTTTTTTTTTAGGTGACACCTGCCTGAGAACTGTGCACAAAAGTGGAAAGCTGCTCTCCCCAGGTGAGATCTGACCTGCTATTCTTATTGATCTTCTATACTCAAGTTTATCTATAACCTCTGTCATACTTTATTTTTTTTCCCCAGTTCTTGAGCATGTCACAATTCAGGAGGCTGATATTAAACCTGGGAGTGTTTTGGGTCTGTGCAGAGGCAGAGCGCCTACTGGTTCAGAGGTAGGTGTAAGAAAAAGATACTTTTAGTCCTATACTAACCAGTTGAAAGACATCTACCACCAGGATGAAGGATTGTAAACCAAGCACACTGACATACTGGTGTGTTCCCCATCTGGCAGGATCTGCACTTAAACATTTTTTTTGTTGTAAAAAAATATGCATATTAGCCTGAGGGGCTCCCAGCTTAATAGCTGTCAACGGGACCTGGAGCTCCTCCGGCTCATTTTGCATATTTTTGAATCCTTTTTTTCATAAAAACAATGTCTCAAGAAGCTAAAAGAAGAGCAGATCCTCATAGAGGGGGACACACAGCAGCAAGTAAGTCCGCTTGGTTTACAATCCTTCATCCTGGTGGTAGGTGTCCATTAGCATCCCATATTCACATGTCATACATTCCTACACCTGACCACCAGCGGATTGTAAACCAGCTTACGTGAACCTGTCACCAGAAATGTCATTTTTATCTGGTGACCGGTTCCAATAGCCTCTGCTATGCTGATTTTAAAATGCCTTTGCAAGCTTTCTGACTCGTTTCAGTAGTTTATATAACTTTAATTCACATCACCTGGCTCCCTGCCAGCAGAATGCAGTTAGTCCCTGGGAAGGGGCAGCTGCAGCCTGTGTGTGTCTGTGTCCTCTCTTCCACACACCTCCTACCCCCCCCCCCCCATTACCTGTCATGTGCATTAAGTAGTGTGGGGAGGAGAGGAAGAATGCTTGATGTGACGGGCACACACAGGCTGCAGCTGCCCCTCCCCCAGGACTCGCCACATGCAGCTGGCAAGGAAATGATTCAGAATACTGACAAAGGAATTTATAAAATATGAGCATAGCACAGGCTTAAGGAACCTTACATTCCTGGTGACCGGTGTTCTTTATAGAGGAAAAAAAAAGCTTACCCATGTGGGCCAACCCCTCCATTTCGATGGTGTTCTAACATTCATAGACAAGCTCTTTTCGTATTTGATCAATTACAACTCGTAGACCTAACCAACAAATCTTTTGCCCATGGCAATTTTATTGGTTATGGCTGAAGTCCGCTAACTTCAGCTTAGGCCATTTCACCTTTATCTAAGCATTCTGTGCGCCATGACTCCATCAACTGCTTCCTGCTGTACAGGGAAATGAAACACTGCACTTCAGGGTTTAGCTCAAGGCCAAATCCACAGCAGCCAAGTTAATTCAAATCATCTTCAGTAAGATGTTTAACAGCAGTATAGGGGTCTGACTGTTATAACCTCCACATATCCCAAAATTCTGAGTTCTTTGTCCATGGTGGAGTAGTTGCCACAGTTATATATTAATTTTCCTTTGTGGTTAACAGGTATGGAAATAGACAATTAATATCATTAGACTTCAGTTTTCAAACATCAAAGTTATATATCTGACTAGTGTAGAGCTTACACCTACAAAACCACAAAACTAAGCCATTTTTAGCCAAAAATATACAAAAATCTTTATTGCATTTCTTTAAAAAATTACATATTCCACAAAGGGAAAAAGAAGGGGGTGGGGGATACAAGCGGATGGTGAGGATGTCACACAGGGAACACTTAAAAACATGGGCATCTGGGAGAGTAATGAATATTAGAACATCATGTCACATGGGTTTAAAAATGATCGTATAGTTCATACACAAATATATGACAACAGCCATGCACGAGATACTGATAAATATTCGAACTGATGATACAGCTTTTTAAATACATAAAGTGCTCAGTGCATGTGCAAATAGTACATTGTAAACGTACCCATGTTTTCATTATGTCTCCCGTCTGCTGTGGATGGATTCCCCGACGCGCGTTTCGGCGCAAGCCTTGTGTTGTTCCTATGACTGCAGCTGGATTTTATTTAGGGATCGGCCAATGGAAAAATCGTGCACTCATCTGATTTAAATTATTAATTCAAACCGGCGGAGCTACTGGTCGCACACACGCCGGAAGGTGTCCGCCCCCAGCCCACGCTCGTCCCCGTGCACGTGACCAGTGACTCTGACTTACGCACCATTCCTCTGACTTCCGACCTGGGTTGTGCTGAGTTTTTAATTTTTTAATTTTTGACTTTTTTATCATAAGTTTGTTCATTTTCTTGTATAACTAATTTTATTTTAGTTATTTAGCAGGATCTGCATTTGATTAAGCATGCGAAAATGTAGGTGCCTTGGAGAACTGATAGTCCCCTATAAAATTGGGAAATGGATACATCTTTTTTTAAAGGCAGCATCCTGATTCGAATATGAATATCCTCGATATTTCGGAATCAACGCTAAGGGCAGTACATTTGGACACCTTCCTTGGACTTAACTGTAACACCATTATTTTCACTTTTTATTCTTTTTTCATTCTTTTCTTATTCGTTTTTATTTTTCATTTTTTATTTTTTAATTTTTATTTATTTATTTTTTTTTTTTATTATTTTTTATGTACACATATATTATGAAGTATTCACATGAGAACAACAATTACGTCACATTTTGTATTAATCACTGTGCCGTCCTTTTATGGGAATATTCCATTCATACATTCACATGGTCTATTAATCGCACCCACATATAGATAAGGCTTTATCTGGTTTACTTCAATATTGTTTCATTGAAAAGTTGTCATATAAGATAATGAGCCATATACTGAAATTTTTATGGACCTCCTCTATTTTCACCCCCCCCCCCACCTTTCACCTTATTCATCTACTCACCCCATCACCTATCACACTCACCAATCACCTTTTGCACTTCCCTTCACTACCCATGCCCAAAATAGAGGTGATCCATAATATATATATTTTTAAACAAATATACAATTTGATCCATATATCTTTAATAGATAAATGCATAATCTGCCCAAGAACTTATTTATAACTAGTTTATTATATATATATACTTTTTTGCTGTTCTCCCCTTTCTTTGGTTTTATGGACTGTCGATATAGAATATGTATAATTTACCCTGTTCTGGAATAATTGATGTCTAATAGAAACTTTAGTAACCTTAGAATCATCCCACTAGCTTTTTCTCCTTCTCCTTCCATTGACTCCTATATTGGCACATTTCTCACCTGTTAATACACCGGGGGGGTGCGCGCACACACGGTGGGATCCGCCCCTTGTTCCCATGACTCTCCCTCCGGTCACGTGTCCAGGTGTGACGTCACCGTCACATGACTGGTCACGTGCACGGGGACGAGCGTGGGCTGGGGGCGGGCACCTTCCGGCGTGTGTGCGCCCAGTAGCTCCGCCGGTTTGAATTAATAATTTAAATCAGGTGAGTGCACGATTTTTCCATTGGCCGATCCCTAAATAAAATCCAGCTGCAGTCATAGGAACAACACAAGGCTTGCGCCGAAACGCGCGTCGGGGAATCCATCCACAGCAGACGGGAGACATAATGAAAACATGGGTACGTTTACAATGTACTATTTGCACATGCACTGAGCACTTTATGTATTTAAAAAGCTGTATCATCAGTTCGAATATTTATCAGTATCTCGTGCATGGCTGTTGTCATATATTTGTGTATGAACTATACGATCATTTTTAAACCCATGTGACATGATGTTCTAATATTCATTACTCTCCCAGATGCCCATGTTTTT
Organism: Engystomops pustulosus; assembly: GCF_040894005.1. Lineage (NCBI taxonomy): Eukaryota > Metazoa > Chordata > Amphibia > Anura > Leptodactylidae > Engystomops > Engystomops pustulosus. Next base: position 81,954,970 of record NC_092418.1, read on the forward strand.
GTGTTCCCTGTGTGACATCCTCACCATCCGCTTGTATCCCCCACCCCCCTCTTTTTCCCTTTGTGGAATATGTAATTTTTTAATGAAATGCAATAAAGATTTTTGTATATTTTTGGCTAAAAATGGCTTAGTTTTGTGGTTTTGTAGGTGTAGGTTTTCAAAAAGCCAGCCAGATGATTTTTGACCGAGATTTAGAAAGGGTTGACAAATAGAATGCCACTATCTTGGTACTATGGATATTACTAACTTATACCCTATTCCATATTTGTAGCCCAATTTTTTGCACTAGTGTAGAGCTTGTAGATAATAAAAAAGGCATGTGAAAAAAAAACTTGACAGTTTTTTTTGTAGCTTCATAAAAGTGAATGGTGATTTATATTCTCTTGTGTGGCCTCAATGCAGCAGAGGTTGACTAGTGTTTCCCATGTATGAGACCTTAATGGAACACAGTGGATATGCCATAAATATCCCAGGTGTGAATATCCTTTAATACCATGTATGGTCTCCAATTTTAACTGGATTATTTGTCTTTATCCTCAGGTCTTTCTGTCTTTTATCCTTGGCTCTGATCTCCAGGAAGGACAGGAGCAGGACATTATCCTGGATGAAACTGTGACTGTGAAGGAGGTAAATTCTTATCTTTTAATTGGATAATATTCTTAGGTTCCTTGTATTATTAGCTGTGTGCTGGAGGAGATTTATCAATCATGTAATTAGGCACATCCATATAGTACTATGAACCAATAACCCATCTTACTAATGCTTGACTTACGGGGTACAGGTGGTCCCTAACTTACGTACACCTGACTTAGACGACCCCTAGTTACAGACGGACCTCTCTGCTCACTGTGACCTCTGGTAAAGCTCTCTGGGTGCCAGTAAGGTGCAATGATCAATGTAAGGTGCCTGCAATGAAGCTTTATTGTTATTCTTTGTTTCTTTGGAAACCCAAAATGATCAAAACCCAATTTGAGTAATAATTTGAGTTACAATGACAAAATATAGTAGTTCTGACTTGCTAACAAATTCAAATAAGAACAAAACTAAAGATTTATTTATTTGTTGAACTGTTCTCCTAACATAACAGCCTCCTAAGGACACTGATACAATTGAAAGCAGGAGGGCAAATCCAGACTGAGATACTTCCTTGGCGATTTAAATTAAATGTGGAACTGCTGTTAGATTCTTTGAGTCCTATCTGGTGAACTCTGTGCTGAGCTTAAGTGCCCACAGAGAGCACTCGGAGTGCCACCTCTGGCACCCATGCCATAGGTTCGCCACCACTGCCTTAGTTGAATGATTTGTCCCAAGTTGAGTTATCTCATATTGTGTGGATACGAAGGGACAGAGAAAAAAAGTTTTTTTTTTAATGGCTAGACATTAGATTGCAGTATTTAGTATATAAAACTAAGTCAAGTTCTAAGTTTGTTTTTTCAAACTGGTAATGTGCGTTTTTATTATGTTAAAAGAATATAATGTCAAGAATATTAATATTTGAGATTCTCTCAAATGGGGGTGTGCTTTTCAAATGGGGGAGATGACTTGTTCAGTCTTGGGGATCTCCATTGCTTATGTTTTATTTCAGTGCTTGGATCAAATGCTGCAAAAAGCTGGATTACCAGGTAAGACTAAAGAAGTGTAGATTAAAAACTATATGAATTAACAAAAAATATATATGGTATATTTAAAGAGGACTCCTGTTTAGATAACCCTGCCCAGTCAAAATCTGCACCATGTGCGGTATTTGTTACCAAAGTGACAGTCAAAGAGATTTTGGATCAATACCTGGGTTGCACGGGTCATTCTTGTCAGTCAGCGTAGAAATACTGTAGAGAGATTGGGGGAAAATTATTTTGCCATCCACTAGTTTTCTGGTGCAGAAGTTACATAAATATCCCCTTCCCTACCAGTTCACCACAAATATCCCCTTCCCCACTGGGTTTTCCAACCCACACCCAGTTTGGGCATGTGGAGGGAGTGAACTCCCATCCTTGAGATAACTAGCACAAGGGTCCATTTCCACTTACACTGTTACCATATACACATGGAAATGCATGTATGCATTCAAGGATTTTTCACTGAACCCATTCTGGCATATGGACACATACAGATTTGGTTTTCTCTTCCTGGCTTTTTTTTAATGGGCTTTTTCACACTTCAGTTTTTTTCACTGATCTGTGATCGGTTTAGAACCTGTTCTTTTTGTGTTCACTGACAACATTGGATCATTGAAAAATAAACTGAAAAAGCCCCTTGTAAAGAATGATTCAGTAAGGGTGGTGGCACGCATGGCTTTTTTTAGGCCGTTTTTAGTTAGTGTGTTTTCCGATTGTAAAAAACTGCTTAAAATGCCATGTGTTTCACCACCCTTAGGCCGCGGTCACACGTGCCTCTAGGCGTCCGTTTATAACGCAGAGAAACGCATGCGATCGGCTTATCAATCGCATGCATTTCCCTGGAACTGCATGTGCGTTCGGGCCGAGGACCGCCCCCCTGTGCGCTAGCATCGCGTTATGACCTTAGGCATCAGTAAAAAAAAAAAAAATCACTGAAGCCAGGAAGAGAAAACGCTAATGTGAAACCAACCTGTATTTGCCTTTATCCTGCTAATATGTAATTGATTTAATTGAAGCAACCATTTTAGGGTGCAGTCACACACCACGTTTAACGCATGCGTTTAAAAATGCATTGCAACAGCTGAAGAGAGATTTGCCTATTTAAACAGCTGTTAACACTTGCATTTACAAAACGCAAATGTTAAGGCATGCGTTAACACACATGTTAACAAAGACTTATGTTAACGCGATGTTAATGCATACGTTAATGGCTGCGTTTTGTAAACGCAAGTGTTAAGAGCTGTTTAATTAGGCAAATCCCTCTTTAGCTGTTTCAATGCATTTTTAAACGCATGCGTTATAAGCGACGAGTGACTGCACCCTCAAATATAGACAATGTATTATTAGGTGATGCTGGGTGGCACCTGAGAAAGATGGACTGGTGTTATGAAGCTGGAGATCCGCTGACTGAAGAGGTAGGGGCATTGGATGATGCTTCCGTTTAATACGCTGCTGTCATCTCACTTTATTTTCTTCAATCGTATGAATTATTTTTTTTTTTGTGGGGAGTTAACTTCACTTTTGCCAGTGTTTTTTCTGTCTTATTTATTAAACTTTTTTCTTTTGTTATAATAGCATTTGTTTCATTTTTCCAAGCACACGCTTCGAGTTAGGTGTGATCCCTCACTACTCGTGTGTCTTCCATGCTTCCAGAGTACACGCTGTACTTGGAACAGGCTCTCCTCAGCAACATTTTAATAGAACGTTGCTATGTAGAGACTTTATATTCGAAAGTGCCTAGTGAAAAATAATATATAATAATGAAATATATCATATACTTTAGTGGGAAAAATGTTAATATTATGTCATGGGTTTCCAAAACTTTAATACTGTCATGTTGTAAAAACCGAAAAGTTATATTTTCCAAAAAATTCTTGTTTGGATGCTCTCACCTGGGTTGATTGATGTCCCATAGTCCAGAAATATCATCACCTGTGTTAGTGGGAGCAACTGAAGATCTAAAATGATGATCTACTGGTCCTATGGGACATCGGTCAAGCCAGAAGGGGTCAGGCCTGCTTGATTTGTTTCCACCCACGTGACACCTCATAGGTGATTTGGTTACAGTGTTGAGATACTGTGTAATCACTTGATGTTCCAGAATATAGAAGGACATTGTCCGCGATAACTGCTTGGTGACAGTTTGAGGACCTAAATCCTTACGAAAAAGGTTCTCTTAAATGAAACCTCTTAAAAGTGGTTAAAACTGGGGCCAGGCAAAACATAGCTCTTTCACACCAGCACCTATTTAATGTATTTTTTTTAATAATTTTCATCAATTTAGAAATTTTATAGTGGATAGGCAAAATATGTGGCTAAAAAAAACTATATCCAACTTTTTAATTTTGGCCTTGACAGTCCTGACTCCAATGTGTGAAAAGGCAGTCAGAGGGGGCAGGACATCCCTTATAATATATTTATCCTCCTCCTCCTGAATTTTAGGATTCTTCATTGAAGGATTTAAAAATTCGATCTGGGGACATATTTGTTATTACCGAAGGAAGACTTCCACCCAAGGTCAGTGCTATCGGTAAACTTCTATTTCAGATAACTTTGTTACCTCTGACCTATATTGTTGCCAATAATACAATTTATTATATGTATTAATTTCTTCACAGGGCTTCCTAAAATTACCAATATGGCTATACTGTCCCAAGACACAGCAGAACTCTGTAAACCATGTCGCCTCTCATGCAATTGCACTTGAAGGTAGGTTCCTATAAGATTCAAAACTTTTCTTTATTTAGCCTCATTAAGGAGATTTTGTTCTTTGGTTGCATTACTCCACCACTGACAATATCCTTTTTACTGTAGTCTGTTTATGGGGATAAAAGGCTTATAATTTTTCCTTAATAGTTTTGTGTCCAGTGTAAAGTTGCGTGGACTGTACACATGTTCTCCACAGGGGGACAGAAATCCTTATCCATCACAGTTACCCATACTAAATAGACAGGTTACTGTCACATAGTTATAAATAAGAGGATCAAAGCTTAATTCATGAGTATGCTTACAACATGGAGAATACAGATTGAGAAGATTTTTTTCTGTGTGGCGGTAGCTTGCAGAGATGGGGATTTCTCTGCCTTGTCATGTGGTGCACTGCTGAGGCATCATATGATTGATAGCACACCACAGGAAAGAAAAAAACACAAATGTAAAGATAGTATGGATAGAAACTCTTATGTGACCAGTTGTCTATGCCTCATGTAGGGTCCATGCTCTATTACTGCAGCTCAACATAAAAAAAATATCAGTCTTAAAGGAAATCTGCCATTGGGTAGTCAAGTTTTCAACCGAATACACCTATTTGCTGGCCTGCTGTGCTGGACCCTGGGACATATCTTGAATAGTGTGGCAATGGCTTTATTCCGGAGAAAAATAGAGTTATAAGATATGCTAAGGAGCCGGGCGCTCCTGTTTACATCATACATGTGGCCCTGCGCTCTTTTAGCTGCTAATTATGCACACTTAACATTGCCAGCCACTCCTACCCTCTGCCCGAGAGCCAGGGACATCATCTGGCTCTCGAGCTCTCACCCTGTGTGTATGTATGTTGTTGCATACTCTAATGGTTTAAGTATTGGAAATAAAGATTTAGTAAAACAAAAAAAAATGTGTTCACATATATCAGTCACCATCCTATTCTCAACACTGATGGTAAAATTAATGCAAAGATGCTGATTTGGGATTACAAAATTTATGGCAACTCATATATACTTACTCTGGTTTGGGACATCATCTGCCTTTCTGTTCTCATTGGACATTCAGCAAGTTCTTTAGTTCTTTATTTTGCTTTTTAAAGATAATTCCTTACAAGAGGACGTGGAGACTGACCTCTGCTTCGTGTGCCACATAGAGATTTCCAAAGATGCTTCACTACAAGACCTTAAATTCCAGGTATCTATTTATTTAGAACTTAGACTGTTTATACCTATTACATAGGAGAAACCCACCAATAGCGTCTGGACTGGTTATCCATCTGTGTTAGGGTTACTCACGCCTGATGGCAGATGTCTGGAGGATGTAACGTTTCTACCTGAGGTATCATATTTGGAGTTGTGTACAGGCAGTCCACAGGTTACGTACGAGATAGGTTCTTTAGGTTTGTTTTCAAGTTGAATTTGTATGCAAGTCAGAACTTTGGGGCACATTTACTTACCCTACCGGAGAAGTTCCTGAAAGTGCATTGCCCGACGACAATGGACTGTGCCGTGGTTCACTAACTTTGTGCACTCGATATCCTGCTCTGGTCCGCTGGAGTTCACCATCTTCATCCCGGTGTATGTAAGTGCATTGGTTGCGACACAATTTGATTCTTAAATCCTGCGGCCGCTGTGCCCAAAAAATCATATCGTGTGTGCCACAATCCCCTCCTTAAATACCTGTCAAAGCGGCGCAAATCTCGAAAACTTCGGGAAGTCCGACGGAAATGCGATCCGTGGACCCTTAGTAAATAAGCCCCTATGTATTTTATAATTGTTACTCCAGACAAAATGTTTTTGGTGACAATTGGATTTTAAAAATGTTGGATTGTCATAAGAACCAGGATTAACAATAAAGCTTCATTACAGACACATTTAATAACTGTTATAGCTGTTTATTGTTGCCTAAGGCTAAAGTACAGTAAATTACCAACATCCAGAGGTGACTAGGGGTCATCTGTAAGTCAGGTGTAGGGAACCGTCTGTATTTTGGAGGAATCTCTTTTGGCTAAGCTTCAGAATCTAATGTGTATTATCGCTTATGTGCTGAGTTGTTTCAGTTACTATTAAGTTAGCATCTTCCACATTTTACAGAATCAGTTACAAGTTACATACGATTTTTGTTTTTCTTTTCTTTTCTTTTTTCTTCTTTTCAGATTATGACATTAACTGTTTTTGATGCTCATGGTATTCCCTCTCCTGACTTCCTTCGTATCTGGACCCTGGACAACAAACGTTTGGGGAAATTGCTACGGTTAAATCACTTACAAATAAGGTGAATTTATTAAGGCACTTCATGAAGATAGGGGGTTACACTCACAGTAATTATATGGTATCTGTTGAGATCAGGGGGGGACATAATACCACTGCTTTCTAAGGGAATGCACTGGCACCTGTCTTTTCATAAAGACCTATAGCTGGTAGTGGCTTCTGCTGGATCTTTAACAATCAATTTATTCAGGAAGCTTTCAAATGAAACCAATGAAAGCAAGAAAGCTTCAAACCTTATCCTCGTTGTAATGTATCATTATTATCATCAATACAAGTACAGACAGTCCCTGGGTTACATATATGATGGGTTCCTTGGGTTTGTTCTCAAGTTGAATTTGTATGTAACTCAGAATTGAAAAAAAAAAAAATTTGTCCCAGTTGGATTTTCTTAACTTATTGCTATAATGGGACCAAGGATTATCAATAAAGCTTCATTAGACACCTTACAGCTGATCATTGCAGCCTGGGGGCAGAGGGCAATACACATACAATTTTGATTCTTTCTTGATCATAGTAATGCTTTATTCTGTATTTCTTGCAGTGACTACAAACTGGGTATTAACACAACACTTTGTGTGGAGCTGCTACAGATGGAGGAGATTCTAGGGTGAATATTGGCCATGTTTATCATTCATGTAAATTGACATGATTTTAGGAGCAGGTAGCTAATTTTTGGATTTCCTTCTTAAAACTTAGACCTCAGGATATGCTTCTGCGTGTCCAGCTTTCTGTCCCTGGGGAGTGTCGGTACTTCCCTTCTGTAGACATTGCTTGGAATATCTCTCGCGGATGCACAGCCTCTGCTCTGCGTCAGAAGATTGCCAACCATTGCTCTTTACCTGTGGACAAAGTTGAGATTGCAAAGTACTTTCCAGATAAACATGAATGGCTTCCAATATCCAGTTGGGTGAGTATGAATGTTGGGTAATGTCTGCACTCGCATAATTGCAAATATTGATCTGTTTTGACAACACAAATTTTCTTTACAATGAAGTGATCCAAAATGTTGACCCATTTTGTTTTAATTATGATAAAGTAGACTACTTATGGATGTTTGTATTTGCAGACTCAGCATGTTTCGAAGAAAAAGAAGAAAAAGAAAACTGAAAACCTTCAGGGGGCGCCGTATCTCCTGAAAGATGGTGATGTGATTGGCGTCAAGGTAGGTTTTATCTTTTGTATAAGCGGTTTTACTGTGTTGAGAAAATTGTAGAAGTACCGTGCTAGCCAGGAAAAATCAAAAATCTGATGTGAATACTTTTGTGCAAAAGTGCTTAAGGAATGATACCTTTATGGATGTTTGTATCTGCAGACTCAGCATGTTTTTTTCAAAATGATAACATTTTGTCCCACAAAACCACTTGACAAGGTTCTATTTTGCAGCGATGTAGAAGAATTTTTTTCGCAGATTATGACTGAAAGAATTCTTTTATGACAAAATCAAAAAAGAAGAAAAAGTCTAATTGGACCCCACAACGCGGATTTAATCAAACATTGGACTACTACATAGATTGTTTCCGAAATAAAGTGAAATCGGAGTTGTTGGACAGAAATCACAACGTCACGGACAACCTAAGCATAGAAGAAAGGAAAGCCATACAATCAAAGTCCAACAAAGATCTTGTCATCAAACCAGCAGACAAAGCTGGAGCTGTGGTAATAATCAATACAGATTACATTCAGGAAGCAAACAGACAACTTTCTGATGAAAGATACTACACACCGTTGAGGGACGATCCCACTGTGCAATGTACTAGAGAACTTACTGGCTTCGACCCAATATCTGACTCTACTGGACCTAATACCAAACACTCCCAGAATAGGTACACTCTACATGCTACTGAAAATACATAAAGGTGTCAATCCAGGGAGACCAATCATTTCTGTTGTTGGAACTCTAACTGAGGGTATCTCTGGCTGGGTGGAGAACAATTTAAAACCTTTAGTGAAGGAGACACCTAGCTATGTCCAAGACACCACCGACATCCTCCGCAAACTTCCCAACCTGGGTCCACTACCAGATGGCACAATGGATGTTGCATCCCTCTATTCCAACATCCCACATGAAGATGCTATAGCTGCCTGTAAATACTTTCTGCAGAAAAACAACATGGCCACAGAACCTGTCCTACAGCTCATCAGGTTTGTACTGCATCACAATTATTTCTCCTTTGGTGAGGACATTTACCTGCAATGTATGGGAAGTGCCATGGGAAGCAGAATGTCACCACAGTATGCCAACCTGTTCATGGCCTAACTAGAGGAGGAGTTTGTAACAACCTGCGCCACTAAACCTCTAGTATACTTCCGCTATATTGATGACCTGCTTATTATCTGGTCAGGATCTGAGGATGACCTGTTATCTTTCCACAGAAATTTTAACAAATTTCATCCTGCCACAAAACTCTGCCTGGACTACTCTAAATCCAAGGTACATTTCCTGGACACAACCATATACATTAAGGACAATATTATACAAACTACAATTTATAAAAAAAACCCACAGGTCATCCGGCATACCTAAAGTGGAACAGTTTTCATCCAAAACATATCAAGAAATCCATTGTCTATAGCCAAGTTCTGAGATACATCCGGATCTGCTCAGAGAGTGAGGATAGAGAACAACACATCTTGCAACAGGGATATCACCCGCTGATTATAGATACATAGATCCACAGGGCTACAAGGATTCCAAGGAGCAGCCTGCTGGAATACCAACAGAAAGAGGACAAGTGCAGAGGGCCCCTAGTGGTCATGTACAACCCCCAAATGAAGCTTTTGAAGAAAATTGTAGCAGATCTTCAAGCCATTCTTCATAAGGACAACAGGCTAAAGGACATATTACCCCTCCTTGCCTACAAACAGCCACCAAACATGAGGAATCTCATGGTAAGACTGGCACAGACAGGCACTTTTCCCTGCAACAACAAAAGATGCAAGACTTGTGCCCATGTTCTATCATCAAGCACAGTCCACATCCCTAACACACAACAGGAGTATAAAATCCTGGGCACATTCTCCTCTAGATCCTCCAATCTTGTGTACATGATACTGTGCATGAACACTGTCGCAAAAACAGTATATACATTGGGGAGACTCAACAAAAACTTCAGAGCATGATGAATTCTCACAGACACGCCATAAGCGAGGGGATGGATACACCTGTGGGGAAACACTTTTCTGGACCAGGCCACAGCGTGGAGGATTTAAAGGTCCTTATACTGAAAGGATAACAGAGAGGCAAACTTTGGAGATCAAGCTGATGATGCCCTTCCAGTCACTGACTCAAGGCCTCAATATTGCACCTGGGTTTATGGCTCATTACATTGACTTGCTTCAATCCCCACAAGAGACTAACTCCAGACCCCTGCCATCCTAGGCCACCCCCCACCATGGCCCTTCTCTGTGTAACCTAAACTCCTGTTTTAATGTCCCGCCTTATCTTAATTGAGTCTCACCATATATAACTATAGATAACTATAATTATCTTAGTGTAACATCCCTCAAATGTTGTGTTTTTATCTGTATCCATGCCTGAAGAAGGGGCCTGTGTGCCCTGAAAACTGGCACCAAATATAATTTTTCTGGTTCGCCAATAAAGGTATCATTCCTTAAGCACTTTTGTAGTTTTTACACAAAAGTATGTACATCAGATTTTTGATCCGATTTTGCACTTTTACCAAATGTAATAATACCATCGGAAGTTAAACCGTAGAAAGTCGTATAGACCCTCGTTTCTATTATTCCATCTGACCGTGTTATTGCTCCGCAATGTCTTGTTTTGTTTGTATATGTATTCCATGATCTGTAAAATGCTGCAGAAAAAAATATTATACACTAGTTACACTGTCTAGATAGGTGATAAATATAGCACACTTTGCACCAGATCCCTGGAATATTTTAGGGATCATATCTGCCTCTGTGTGTTCACTAGTTTTTATTTTTTTTCCAAAAGAACCTCTTAGTAGATGACAGAGTGGACTTCAGCTCAGAAGCAGATTTTATAGCGAAAGAAAAACAAAGACAGATTGCAGAAGGCAAAAAGAAGAGGTAATATAATTTTTTATGTCACTATGAGATTTAAATACAAAGTGTAAAAGCTACTGCAATAACAAAACAGATTTCTTCTATTCCATGTGGACGTGGCTTAACCCCTTACTGGCGTGTGACGTATTAGAATGTGACACAACGGCTGCAGGTGTAAGGCGAGTGCTCACGGGCTGAGCCCTCTCTATACAAGGCAGATGTTTGCTGCATATTGGCTTGCATCGTCGCTCCTAATGACGTCACAGGGGAGCGGCAATCTGTTACAACCATGCAACCATGACAGCCTTGGGTCATACAAAGACCTGAGATTTGCACATTGTAATAAATGAGCAGAAAAATCACCATATACTGTAGCATGGCAGGATATGGTAGAATCAATCAGACAACTTAGGGTTAAAGTACCTTACTGGGGCTGAAAAGTAGTAAACAGAAAAAAAAAAAGTTAAACAAAAAAACATAAAAATTAAAATTACCCCCCCCCCTTTCCCTAGAAAATAAATCGTAGAAATCCTAAACATGTTTGGTATCGCCGCTTCCCAAAATGTCCGATCTATCAAAATGTAATAACTGTTATTCCTGGCTTCTAACTCTGAGAAAATAGCGCAAATTCCACTTTTTGCAACATTTAATGCAAAATTTAATAAGTGGTCAAAAGGCCATACAGTCCTAAAATTGGTAGCACGGAAAATGTCATCTTCTCTTGCAAAAATTGACACCACTTACAGCTCCGTACACTGAATTACCCCTGTCCCAGAGGCATGAAAGCAAAGAAGCTGAGTCCCCTCCCCTCCTGTAGTAAAACGCTATCTTTTTTTTGTCATTATTCAAATCAATCCCCCACTCATCCTCTACCTCATCTTGTGGCTCCGTCCTCCCTGCTTCTTCTCCCCCACCCTCCTCTACCTCATCTTGTGGGTCCGTCCTCCCTGCTTCTCCTCCCCCACCCCTCCTCTACCTCGTCTTGTGGGTCCGTCCTCCCTGCTTCTTCTCCCCCACCCCTCGTTTACCTTGTCTTGTGGGTCCGTCCTCCCTGCTTCTCCTCCCCCACCCATTGTCTACCTCGTCTTGTCGGGCCGTCCTCCCTGCTTCTCCTCCCCCACCCCTCCTCTACCTCATCTTGTGGCTCCGTCCTCCCTGCTTCTTCTCCCCCCCCCCCTCCTCTACCTCGTCTTGTGGGTCCGTCCTCCCTGCTTCTTCTCCCCCCCCCCCCCTCCTCTACCTCGTCTTGTGGGTCCGTCCTCCCTGCTTCTTCTCCCCCACCCTCCTCTACCTCGTCTTGTGGGTCCGTCCTCCCTGCTTCTTCTCCCCCACCCTCCTCTACCTCGTCTTGTGGGTCCGTCCTCCCTGCTTCTTCTCCCCCACCCCTCGTTTACCTCGTCTTGTGGGTCCGTCCTCCCTGCTTCTTCTCCCCCACCCCTCGTTTACCTCGTCTTGTCGGGCCGTCCTCCCTGCTTCTCCTCCCCCACCCCTCCTCTACCTCATCTTGTGGCTCCGTCCTCCCTGCTTCTTCTCCCCCCCCCCTCCTCTACCTCGTCTTGTGGGTCCGTCCTCCCTGCTTCTTCTCCCCCACCCTCCTCTACCTCGTCTTGTGGGTCCGTCCTCCCTGCTTCTTCTTCCCCACCCTCCTCTACCTCGTCTTGTGGGTCTGTCCTCCCTGCTTCTCCTCCCCCCACCCCTCGTCTACCTCGTCTCTTCAGGCCGTCCTCCCTGCTTCTCCTCCCCCACCCCTCCTCTACCTCATCTTGCGGTTGTTCTCCACTTTCTCTGCTCTGTAGCGGCTAACTCCAATTAGTGAGATGAGGTAGAGGAGGGAGAATGGAGGCTTTATTTGAAGTATGACAAAAAAAAGTGTGTGTTTACCACAGGAGGGACAGGGCTAGTTTGCCTACACGCCCCCTTGGGCCATGAATATGAAAACTAGCATGGAGCCAAATAATGTTTAATATAGTTTATTTCAAAAACCTTAGTCTATGGTTTTTTAATGTTGGGATTATTGAACATTACTCTGTATCTACCACCTGGGCGGAAATGTCTTCTTTATTGTCACCATCTTGTTATATATCGATGCTACAATGTCAGTAATAATTGCTTTCACCTCCGCTTCTTCTCTTCCCTTTCTCTTTCACAGTTCAGCACTTTGCAATGAGAAAGTTCGCCCCATCATGCGGAAGACGGAAGCCTCGCTCTCCATCCGAGTGGGAGTATTCAGATAACAAAGACTTGCTCCAGAGGTTGGAGCATTCAGTCTTGGGATATGGTTTCCACTTTTCTCAGGGATGAGCATATACTGTCACTGGAGCGCAGTGTGATTTGTAGTATCTAGGTCTCTCTCTTCCCCTGGAGGTTATAATCAGGGGCTGGACCATATGTAATTGCTATATAACAGTGCTCGTCACTGACCTCTTCTGCAAACAGTCAGGGACGTCTTTTATTTTTTCTTCTTTGTGGATGTGCCTTCTCTTTTCTCATTATTTCCTGCAAATCTCGTGTTCCGGTTTTTGTCCTGTTGCTGCTGCTCTGGGGTAAAAAGAAAAGCACATTGCTGTATTCCTCTATAATAGCTACACGGGACAATTCCTTACATTTGGGGGTTAAAGGTTTACATTCCACCCCCTCCTCCCCGCCGTCCATTGCTGGGGGAATCTGCTGCTTTACAAAATGAGGGACTGCTGCTCTCGTAAAATGCAATCTTATAATGGATAGAATTTTAAGGGCTTGTTAAGACACATGCAATTTTCAAATACTCGGTGCAGTTCTAGGTAACAGAGTCTTGTAAAATGAGTCCTCGGGTTTTATAAGTCACCAATGGGAATTCCCCTAATGTGCCTTTACCTGTTGTCCCATCCACCATTTATCCCTGACATAATGTCCTATCTATACATGGACACATGGATACATGGAATAGAGATGGCCAAATTTCAGACATTTCTACATGTTTTATTCTCCATTCCCTACGTTACATGTTTTCTTATAAGGTGGCTGTGCAGACCGCCAAAAATTTTGCAAGGTTATTCACAAAATGTAAAAATTAACCATCTGTGTGGAGGAGTTTCACTACCCCTTTTCGGTTTATTATTTCATAACTACAACTTGCATTGGTGCAAAAGTAGAGACTTTTCCAAAATTTTCTAAATTCAATTCCATAACTTTTCCTTTGCATAGAGCGATGTGTATATATACACACCAGTTTGGGGGGCTCAACGCCATCAAGTTATTGTCACGGTGCCACTCAAAAGTAGGAATACTGTACTTCTTTATTTTGTTTTGATTTTTATTTCATACCATGCTTTTTACAAAGACTGTACTTTCTAGTAGGCAAATCAGTATACAGACTCTGTATCAGAAGGGGATGCTGGAATCGCTTTAAAGGGGCATTGATGTTTCATTAAATTCCCTGTGTGAAGATAATTTCCCATAAATGTAGCCATTTTGTCCCATAGAAACGAGATGGCTGTCCTTGGATACGACTACAGCTGCTGGAGGGATTGTACAAAGAAATAAATAGTTCTTGCATATTATCTTGCATATGAAGTTACTGCATGTCTCACAGCCGTCCTGTGGTATTTAACGCTAAATCCAACTGGTCATGTTCCTCAATACTACATGTGTGGCCACCAAGGACATCTATCTAGTTTCATGGCAACATTTATGGAAAATTACCATGACAAAGGTACAATTCTTTTTTTAACAACATCCAATTTAAGAAATGTATGTACATGGCCATGAATTAAATTACATGTGAATTCCCAGATGGGAATAGCCCTTTAACTTGGCACCTGCAGAACTGTGAATGCAGATGAGGATAGCAGTAGGCCAAGATGAATGTAAGCCAACATTGGCTTTTAACTGAAATCGCCACCTATATCAAAGATGGTGTCTGTGTGTCTGCTAATCTACAAAACGGTTTGCTTGATCCGTGGAAACTCAGAATTGATGGATTTGCTAGGCAAATCTAATTCATTGAACAGAGTGCGTTTTTGGTTGATTGACAAATAAAGCCTTCTGCCACAAGCCTTCGTAGCTTATCCACATACAGTAAAAAGGTATAGCTTTGGTTCTTATATATATGGGGGGGACTTATTATACACTGGCGCATAATGGCAAATCCACAGGAGGTGCTGCCAGGCAGTGCTACGACAGGTTCTGCCTGGTGTTGAATTGCGCTGCAGCCTCCGCCAGTTGGCAATAGTTGGGCAGGAGCACCCCAGCCACTGGATACGGCACACTTCACACCACCATGGCCACCCCCCATTATGCCAATTCTTAAAGGTGAAGAATGCTGAAGAATACAGATTGGTGTAACAAGATATGGATTATATTTAATCATTAGGTTGTTCCGCTCTGGATTCATTCCTATTCTAAATGTGGGGACATAACGAAAACCTAATTGATTATTTAAAAAAAAACAAAAAACATAGGACTGTTAAAGCAATAGCAATTTTAGTTTTTTTTTGTTTAAAGAACATCTATACGTATTTGCTGGCGAAAAGGATTATTTCAACAGGAGCAATGCATTGTGTATCTAGGAGGCAACAAACCAACCATTTCACAGGTTTAAGAATAAATATATTCTCTGTGATGTCATGTGCTTGTCATTTTTCGTTGCCCTACGCTAAAGGGGCAGAGCAGTTTTATATAAGGTTTATCATCGTGCAATATACATATATCTCTACATAAGTGTCACCGTAAAATTCCACCCTTGATCCAGAGGAATCAACCTGCATGCTATGCATACAATATTATAATGACTATAATAAAATAGTATGGATTACACTCCCACTAGAAGCAGCTGCAAGTAGTCAACGTTGGTGGGGAATTTAGAGGATTTATAATTGCGCTATAGGTAATGTGCATGCATGGTCGGCTCCAGGTTTCAGTAGGCCCCTGGGTAACAGAGCCTCAGTGGGCCCCTTTGCAGTGAACTCACGTGGCGGCATATTTTATGTAAACCACCCTAACCCCCATGGATTCCTTATGTACAGTTTTATGTGGGCCGCAGCGGCACTTGCCCGGTATGCCCAGCCCTGTGAGCCCACGTGTGGCACCGCACCCTTCAGATGGCAGAAAACTGGTGTTCAAGCCCTGATAAATCTCCACCATTATCTTTTAAATCCATGTTAATCCAGATGATTTGCACAAATGTAGTTGACCCAAAAACTAAATTATGAAACAAAGTGGAGACTAATTTAGTTTTAATTACAAAATGGGGAGTGGTGAAACATTTGTGTTCATTGTATGCAATGGGAATCGTTCATCGTTACCCTGTATTTTAAGCCAGACATTTTCTAATACTGAATGGTCATTATTAAAGGGACTGATGGAAGATAAATCTTGTACAGTTCAAAGAATTGCCGTCATTTAAAATTTTTTTACATAAATGTATAGTTGCTGTGATCAGTCTTTAATGCGCAGAATACATACATAGAGGTTTTGCAGTAGATAACATCTCTCTTGTCAGAGTCTTACAGAAGTTGAAAAACGTAGCTTCTATACACTGCACCTCTCCTGGCCATGGGTGGTGTGTGGTATGGCAATTAAGCTTCATTCATTTCTATAATGTTTAGCTGCAGTACCGACACAAACCATGGTCAGGTGTGGAGCTGTTTTGGGAAGAAAGCAGCCATGATTTTCTTCCTCTGGATAATCCTTTTAATTACATCTATAGGGCTCAGTCCTGATAAAATATTGCTATAAAACTTCTAGAAATCTACTGAAGACATTGAGGCAGATTTATCAAGCTGTCTGAAAGTCAGAATTTTTCTAGTTGCCCATGGCAACCAATCACAGCTCAGATTTCATTTTACCAGTGCTCATGAATATTTTAAAGGGGAGCTGTGATTGGTCGACATTGGGAAACTAGAAATATTCTGACTTTCAGACAGCTTGATAGATCTGCCCCATTCTGTCCTCTGATGCAGCATGTCTGTCTCTTACTCTTGGGGTTTTAGGTGCAAGAAAAGCACCAGTGGATTGGACGCGCTGCCCCAAAGACCAAGGATTCAGATTTGCGGCCTTCTTACTCAACCAGTGGATGCAGCCATGCCATATGCCGGTTGTCCGTATACCTACTAGCCTCACTACCTGAGGTATATACTTGCCAATCTCTTACCCACTGGGATGCTACTTGTATAGGCTTCCTCTATCACTGCAGACAGGTCTGAGCAATGCCAAGAGCCGACAGGGCAAGATTAATAAGAGGTCATGGAAGCTTTTTTTTTTTTCAGGCAAAATTTATTACAAAATGTATTTTCTTCACCTAAACCAGCCATTAACAAAATATTTTTGAATGCCTGCTATTCTTTAAGACTGTCTAGTCAAACTTTACACCACCTATAAGCTGGCTTAGTTTAGGTCAGAACATGCTCCACAGTTTGCCACGTTTTATGTTGCATGTGAAGCCATCTAGACCACAATTTACCACCATAGAGTGAATGGAGCTGTTAACATTGCCGCCACCCTCTATGTACTATGTAAAAAAAAAACCTAACACCCCCTGTGGCTATATATAGCTCATATATTGCATTAAAAATCTGGTATTTTAGCAATGCACAAGGTATGTACTAAAACAACAGGAACCAGTTTGGTAATTTTTCTTGTGTTGCTGCAGCTACAAATTGGTTGAGATCACTTCAAGGGAATCTACCATCACAATTGTGAAAAACCAGAGCACCTTGCTAAACGTGTGATTTCTCCAGTCCTATATTTCCATGCTGTATATATATATACGGCTGGTTGCATACATGTGTGTGAATGCAGCCATAGATCCAAGCAATGGTAATCTTCTTATTTCTTATCTATTGCCTGCTTCCTTCTATATTCTAATTTTATACTTCTGTCAATGAGTCAGATCACCATTTCCCCCACAATGTACTGAAACTTCCTCTGCTGCCATGAGATTAAAGCAGGCGCAGGGTGTGGCTCATTAGCCTAATTTTAAAAGCTGATTTTAGAAGGTAAGGAGGCCATGGATAACAAATATAAGACGGTTACCACAGTGACTGCGCCTGGATCTATGAGTAATGTCCCTGGTTTATCATGCTTTATTTTGATTGTAGATTTCTTTAGATTGGGTTTTGGAAGCAAGCACATTAATTTCCTCCCCCCCCCCCCCCCCCATCCTTTCAGATAGTTGAAAACCTTGGCACAAAATATCTGCCACTTGTGAATATCTTTTTATATTTTGCTCCTGTGAAGTGTTTTTTTTTTTTTCTTTACCTACGTCTGGACCTATAGCAGTGGTGGCGAACCTATGGCACGGGTGCCAGAGGCGGCACTCTGAGCCCTTTCTGTGGGCACCCAGGCCTTCACCCCAGAATGAAGTTCA
Organism: Engystomops pustulosus; assembly: GCF_040894005.1. NCBI lineage: Eukaryota > Metazoa > Chordata > Amphibia > Anura > Leptodactylidae > Engystomops > Engystomops pustulosus. The sequence goes on from NC_092418.1 coordinate 81,972,930, forward strand.
CCAGACAGAACTCAAGAATCTGCCTGCAGAATCTTCCTACACTGATAGATGAATTTGCCCTCCTCCTTTTAACGGTGTTGGTGTCCTTGGGAGGCTGAAGGATTGAAAGTTGTCAATGAACAAAGAGAAATACATTACTGCTTACATTGCTGCGCTGGCACTTTGCAATAAATAAGTGGCTTTTGTTTGAAGTTTGGGCACTCAGGCTCTAAAAGGTTCGCCATCACTGACCTATAGGAACCAAGCATCGAATGACCTCACCTTTTGACAATTTTAAATCTGTACGTTAGAAGTAAACACTATTTGTTTTGGGATAAACATATTTATTTGTTACAAATACATAGTAAATATTTTATATAAAATGTATAAAGTTACAGAGGTGACATGTTAACCCAAATAGAATATGGGCAAAGGGGCAAAGGAAAATTCCTATTTGCCCACCATTCATATTGTTTTCACCGCCTACAGTAGATTACGTGGAAGATGAGGAACACGTAAGGCAATATAATATATTAAATAGTAGAAGAAAAGACCATATTGTTATAAGTGTGACTGTAGTAGTAGTCAATACATCTGATGCCTACCCTGTTACCAGCCCAGTGCTAATGTTGACTAAGTGTATGAATATTGACTAAAGGCTGTGTCCTATGTTTGCACAGTGCAATGTAAAATATAGTCATTTAGCAGAATGTTATAGATTTTTAGCCGAACACAATTGTACAATAAAACATGTAATTTAACCAAAGTTCATAGATTAAAAAGGCAGTGACAGTAGCCAATGTGCAGAGAACTAGTAACAGGTACAAGCTCTAGTAGAGGTAGGAGACAGTAACAGTAGGGAGGACATTGTACTAAAGGGAAAAGGCTAATCTTTGCTGACGTGGGGACGTTTTTGGGAGGCTACTATGGTCGCGGTTCTTGGTGGTGGTCAGTGCATCATGGTCACCTTTGCTGCACTGTAGAATCTCCTTTATGCTTGGATGCTCACAATTCAGTTTTCAGGAGGATTTTGGCTTTCTTCATGTTTGTGATCACTACAGGTTAGAGAAGCATATGGGAATGTGTTAAAAAATCATTTTACATTCATTGACATTACAGGAAGTCACATGCTCATGGCTATATCCACTGGGTAGAAGATCTGGAGAACTCCTACAAAGAACTGCTTCTTCTTGGACCTGAATGGTCACCTATTTACTATTTTGACAGCTGAATTACTCCAGTAATATTAGGTTGGTAGTGCCTTTGTTCTATAAATTAGGTTTGCTGGCGTTGTACCAGCCCCCGCTCCCACATTTAAGGGGTGATCTGCGAAAGATTGTAAAAATCAATTTTTTTTTATAGTATGTTTATGCCTAAAATATTAATTTTTTTCATTCTTGAATAATTGATATTTCAAGTTTGAATATTTATGGAGATAAGGAATGTATAGTCATCTAATACTCACACTCTGGAATATCACCAGCCTCATAAGCATACAGTCTGTTGGAGTATCTTCCTGCAAGGTCAGTCCTGACTGTCATTGATGGATCTGTAATACAGAAAGTAGAAACATCAAGCCACTGAACAGCTTGGAACTTTCTTTTATTCAACCATACAACACAATTTTTTTTTTTTCCATCTGTATCGATTAAATAAACAAAACTTACCCACAAACATGACTCTGGGTACATAGTGTCCATCTGGAGACTGGTTCTCGTCAGCCACAGGGTGCTGTAAAGACAGAGATTGCCATATGATGATGGTTGGGACAAATAAGCAAATTTAGAAAGTCATCTTAATCAAATTCTTTAGGTTACTTTTTATTGTAAAAATTTACTTTTTTGGTCCAACTTATTTTTTTAAATAATTTTTGTAATAAAGGTTCTTTTTATTGTACAAGTAACATGAACCTAGATTCCAAAAGGCTCTTTGGTACACCGATCTTCAAAAACATGAACCACATGGCATCCGGTTCTTACTCTACCCATTATAAAATTTTCAGAATGTGATTAAATATGATGAAGTGGTATCTGATACTTGGGTAAACTCTGTATCCTCGAAATTTTCACCAGAGGGGCAGTTCTGGTACATATCTTTTGCATTTTTCATCTGCAAGTCTACATTGGGCTCTTTATCAGGTATCAATGTAGTGAATGACCAGAAACTCACCACAACATTCAACATTACAAAATCGTCCCGGGCCAACTTCTGGGCCATGTTGTCAGCAGAAAAAGCTTTCTTCAGTTCTGTATGTGGGAAAGATAAATTGTAAGCATTTGTTATATAATCCTCCTAGAGTGAAAGTGCGACGTTTCAGCCCCCATGCTTGAAAATTTGGGTTGATCTACCCTTAAACCAGTGTGCTGCTCCACTTGGATTATTTTTGGTGTTCTATAATCCTCTGTCAGTGATGGCGAACCTTTTAGAGACTGAGTGCCCAAACTACAACCAAAATCCACTTATTTACCGTAAAGTGCCAACTTGGCATTTTAAGCAGTAACTTATTGCTACCTGTTCTTTCACATCTTTCAATTGTATCAACCGTCTGAGGCCACCAATACAGTTGAAAGAAGGAAAAATGCAGACTATCATTGTCGCTTCTCTCCAGGTTCTCTATGTACAGGACGAATGGTGGGTCCAGCAGGATGACCTCCAAAGATATTGCACTTCTTTCAATACTTTCTCACTTTTCAAGCAGTTCCGAACAGTTAATGAAGTGTCGCTGTAAAATAGCACTGAGAGCAACATCTAGGCAAGTTGCTAGGACTACAGGAAGATTTGGTCCTGTTTGGAGAGCTCTGTCCTGGGGTGAAGGCCTGAGTACCCACAGAAAGGGCTTGGAGTGCCACCACTGGCACCCGTGCCATAGGTTCGCCACCACTGCTCTATGTTATATAATGATACCCTGTATAGTCATGTGGATTACGAAAAAGGTTTTATATAGCAGGCAACACAGACAGTAAAGACACTTCAGGGACTTGTATAACTCTCTTGATAACAAGAGTCTGGAATCTTGGATTTTCAACTAATCTTTTCCCCTGATTCTGCCTTTGTAGGAGTCAGGAGTCCCCATACACATTAGATGGATGGCTGGACCAAACAAAATCAATGGCCAGCTTGAGTGCTGCCACTATATACTGAGACAGCTATAAAGCCATCAATAGTAAAGTCCTCTATATCCGTTATACGTAGTAAAGGAAGAATTCCAGGTCCAATTCTTGGGAAGTAAGAGCCCGCCTTACAGAGACTTTGCAAATTAACCCTGCCTTGTAGGCCTATGGAGACTTCTAACGCTCCACTAGGGGGTTATTGGAAAATATGCAAGATGTGGTTGCATGTCTTCAGTACAATATAGGAAACTGGTTTGGTTGAGTGAGAGGCTTTGCCAATTAAGGCCGTCTGGTTGGAGTGTGGAGACTTATAACCATTGACACTCTACTAGTGGATTCTGGAAAAATATGCTAATAAGTATTCTAGGATAAGAAAAAGCAACTCCTCTCTTAATCAAACCAGTTCCCTACACTGTACTGAAGAGATGCAACCACATCATAACAGTGCTTTCTACATTCGGGAATCTGTTCCTTCTAGAAAAGTGTATATATAGTGGTTTGGCAATAATTTTTTTTTTACCAACATTGGACCTGGAATGCTGCTTTTACTAGGATCTTTTAGTAGCATCTTTTTATGTATTTTCTGTACATTTTTTTGCTACCTTGACACCTTCAATAAACTGCTCTTGCTAGATGTGTTATTCATAGGTTTTTTTAATTTAGTACTTCTAAGAGTAGTGTTCTGCTGCTGTGAATAGTGCCTGCATATATTTAATATTCTAAAAATAATTCTCATAGGCATTTTCACTGGTTGAGCAGCAGTATGTACAGCAAAGAGATAAAGCGTACTAAAAGCAAGAAAGTATAATGTAGAAAGTGTAAGTTAAATGAGGAAGTTCAGTCTCTAGAAAGATAAAATTCAATTAAAGAACCATTGTTATTGATTTGATCATTTCTCTCTAGATCAATAACTTTTTCTAGGCCAGCCCTGGAATCAGGTTTACCTTGGCTGAAGGGGCAGTCTTCCAAATGATGAATCACCATAAGAGGTTTCCTTCTGCAAACAAGGAAATACACCAAGTGAATAAGGAGGAAACGCTTATATCATGGGATGTACATAGGCTGTTGATTTAATTTCTAAAATATGAATATCATTTATTTTTCCAAATTTTGCAGTAATAAGTCACTATATAAAGCAAATGAGGAAAAGCTCCTGGACTAAATCCAATGTAGATACAAAAGATGCACGTCCTATATTAAGCATCTAATTTTTCCTTAAAGAGGACTATCCCCATCCAAACATACCTAATGAATCTTCTCCCCGGCCCCTTTCTAGTGCTGCCCATTTCAAAGTCCTGGCATTAATCAAACTTTAGTAATCGGCGCTATAGCATATGACATATAACATACTTGATGTCCGATCGACGACAAGCAGTCCGGCTTATTCATTAGGGGGCCATCCAGGCACTCCTCTTCTCCGCAGGCCGCCACTCCCCCATGCTGTAATCATCACGCTGCGCATGCGCAGTAAGTGCTGAGAGCATGAAGTAGCAGTGCTTGCACTCTGGATGCCACAATCGCCGGCATCTAGTGCATAGGAAAAGAACTGGTGCCCGGGGGAGTGGCGGCCTGTGGAGAAGAGGAGTGCCTGGACAGCTCCCTAATGAATAAGCCCGCCCGTCGATCAGACATCATGTATGTTATGTGTCTTCTGCTATAGCGCCGATTACTGAAGTCTGATTAATGCCACGGCTTTGAAATGGGCAGCATTAGCAAGGGGCCGGGGAGTAGATTCATTAGGTATGTTTGGATGGGGGCACTAATTTGGGGTGACAGGTCCTCTTAAAATGTATTTTCCAGAAAAAGTGTTTTTGACCCTCCCAAATTCCCACTTGTGCCAGTACTTTAATTTTTCAGCATTGCCCAGCTTGTTCAGAATTGCTTGGGGTCAGAAGTCCCACTTAGCCAATCGCTGGTCTCCTCAGATCATGGGATGTCCATTCCTCTTACGTGAAAAGTAGGAATAGAAGGGAGATTGGCCAAATTCTGCACCAACCAAGCAATATCAAGATAACATAGAAATGGCCCAATGTAAAGTTAGAAGAAAAGATACTCCTTAATTGTCATTTTATAGTAAATACAAAATATTGACGAATATGGATATGGCCAGAAAACCTGCAGTCCTCCTTAACTATAGTGCTAGTATGCAAAGATTCTAGTCTAGCAAGTTTCTTGTTTTCTTATAATCCTAATGGTATGTACTTACAATTCCCTACACTTGGCCAAAGCCTCTTCATAGGTCTGGACCCACTGGATGCTGTCTCCCCAGCCTGCAGAAGCAAGATACAATTTGTCATATATGCCGGACTACGAGATCTTGACATTTACTTTTTTTTATAGTCTGCATTGTCTTTCTTATATAACTTTGACATGTAATGATGCATTATTTCTCATTCATAATTAGGCTTATATAACTCCTGATTATCACCTGCTACCCATAACTTACCTCTGGCAAGGGTTTTGGGCTGAGAGGCATCTGTAGGTTCAGGATCAGCTTTGGCTGTGTTGCTGGCCTCAGCTGCTGGCTGCTTTTTTGGTTTCCTTGTCGCTGCCTCTCCCAGGGCCGTGCAGAGGAGAAGGAGGCAACAAACAAACAGGTTGGACTGCATGGTGTCTGTGACAGAAAGAATATTAGTCAGTAATGACCACGTAACAACTGAGCAAATAACATTTTGTGACATGTACAGATGTGCAAACAATACGACAGTCAATATAAAAAGTAAATACATATCCCATCGCTCTTCTATTAATCCTTCATTTCCTTATTTCCTGATTGTCTATTAATCAGTATAGGCTAGCCCAGCTAAGATTACATCTGAATGTATTGATCACAGTACATTTCATAACTTATAACTCCACGTGAGTGTGTACATGAGGGAATTTAGATTATGACTCCCATCATAGACTATATTCTTTATTCAACTCTTTATTCAAGCAAATACATTTGTAGGCATTTTATAAAATCCTGTTTAAACTTTTTAAACCCAAATCTTAAGGACTTTTATACTATTCTGGACTCTTAAAAAAACATTTCAATAGAAATGAGGGTGAAATTAAAATAGCTGCTTCACACTTGTATAGTGGGTACCTATTTGTAGCAAAAAACATTATTGAAACACAATAGAAAGCACCTGTCTTTGACATGTAATGGGGTCTGTCTTTTTGATGCGCCATCAATTTTCCATTTTAATAATGAATCTGTGACAGAGCAGTAAACTAATCACCTAGTAAAAACAAAAATACATAACCAAAAATAGATACCCTAAAGCAAAACTATATAATGTGCAGTAAAGTAAATTCCTTCATTCATATTACAATATTTACTAGGTAGAGTAATTGCTTCCCCTATTGTTGGCTAAACTGTGTAACCAATTAGATGTACATGTTCCTTGATGAATTGCTGCCCTGCAGGTATTCTTCTTCATGGTGTTCTTGTTGACTACATAAATAAAAGCTATATTACATTTAACTACTGCATCGAATGTAATAAGTGCAGAATAGAAGATAAACTACTGCAATGAGCAAGGACTTTTACCTGTATATTGTTCTTGCAGTTACTCACCTGTGGGTCTGGACTTTCTCTGTCAAAGTCAGGAGTGCACCTGGATGATCAGTGCTGTAGCTGCGAGGTGAGGATCTATTTATACTCAGAGGAAAGACGGCTGCCAGAAATCAACGTCAGCTTAAGAACCAGGATGTCCTGATCCCTGCAGTCGACTGACCCAACCCAAAGATCAACTCGAAGAACTGCCCCCATCACACCTTTCCCTTTCTTTAGGTTGCTATTGTTTGCCTAGTTGAGATATGCAGGGGACACACCCGGCCTGGCTCTGTGTCCTGGATGTGTCCTACACTTATTGGCTGATGGGTACAGCGGTAGTAGGATTCATCAGATCCTATCTGATATAGCATCATGACCTTATAATACGAACGTCACCTTTTTTTCAATTAATTTTTGGGTGCTGTATATAATTAAAAAAGTTACAAACTACATACAAATGAGACAATAAAACATAAAAATATAAATATGAGCTTATAAATGATGCACTTCTAGAGAAATGGAGAACACCCTGTCATATGGAGGGTCTACAATCTATAATACAGAAGCGGAAAACAAGTACAATATACCAACTACTTAGCAGGTGAATCCAATGCCATGCAATGTATCTTAATGAATATTAATTGCCCACGTAAAATAAATCATACATAAAAGGTGTTATTAAATGCCAACCGATGAACAGTAAAGTTGGGGAACCTTGTTCTGTGAGGGTAACACCAAAAGGACCTCTTTTATGTTTTGCTATTGGGCCTTTACTATGAGATTTTTGTGATACATTCTCCTTTCTCCTATTTTAAAACAAGTAATTTTTATTGAATATTTTCATTTAAACAAAAACTTACCCTAAACCCTGACCAGCCCCTACAAACTCAAGGACAACATAATGTCATTATAGCATAAGTCATAGAAATACAAGGTGCAGTAATACACAGAGTAGGCATCCAGGATGCAGACAGCAGTTACAGAAAGGCAGTAAAGAGATTATCTATCCATGGTTCCAACACTCCATCAAATTTCCTTTAGGTTTACATTATCAATAATCTTCATTCCCAGCTGAATAGTGTCATTTATTTAAGTTACAAAATTCACAATTGACAGTGAGGGTCTTAGTCATACAGCACTATGATAAAGCATTGGTCCAATTTCCATAGAGATTCCCCTAGGCCCAGGACTCACACAAACGGGAAGCCGATAGCATAATATTATAAACCCTAGAGTACCATGGTCATAACACCCTAGTCAAAAAGCCTTATTCTTAAATCATGAGCATTAAGTGCATCCCTGCCACCCCACAACAGTCATTCTCGCTCAATCCTAACCAGGGGCGTAACTAGGAGAGGCACGGCCACATAGTAAACCTCTGAATGGGGCCCCCTTCCGGATTAAAAATATACATAGTACAATCATATATATTTATACACTCTTAATCACATTTTATCCATTTGCACACACACTGACACACACACATACCCACATATGTAGAGCATATATACATACTACAAACCACTTAACCATGAATAACAACACCAGTATGACAGGCTCCTAACCGTACTAGACGTATTTACCTATCTTGGTAGCTCATAGATTGAAACATATGAGCTCTGGGGGAGAATTGCCGCTGCTTTTATGCCATTTTTGTGACGTACACGCAGTGAAATAATCACAAATTCTTGTGCAGTGCAATGATTTGCAATTACAATGGGGAATACGCCACCTCCAATGGGTATGGATGGGGCATAGAAGGGGGTGGCGGGCGGTGGATTGGGAGGCGCTATGGGGCATGCCCAAGTCCTCCCTGTGTTCTTTTGAAAAACCAGCAAACTTTTGTTTGCTGTTTTTTACACAAAAATAAAAGTTGGACCTGGCGTACTTTTGTATCTCAAAGGATATCGCTTGATGGCTGTTGCTGAAAACTATTGAATGTGTTTTGAGAGTAATTTTTTGCATAGTTTTGAGAATGCATTTGAAACAATAGTATATCTGATTATGTATAGGTAGAATTATTGACCTATTGTATAATACATCATTTAAAGCCACTTCTCTCCCCAATTTCCTTGAATGCAGGTGTATTGGCGGGTGGAGCACAGTGCTGAGTAGTAAGTACAATGATTTTAGGCTCAGGGACCAGGATACAGATAAAGTTCTCAGATAAAACAGTTCTCATAGTGGGAGAGGCCTAATCAGTAGATAACTGCTGAGAATGTGAGAATTGTGGCTAAATAATTATAAGCTTACGTAGCGTTTAATACTGTACGAATAATGCATTCATCTTTTCAGTCCGTTTTAGACCAAATTATCTGACAGATTGACTATACTGATAGCACAGTAAAGACTGAACTTGCTGCATGTTGTGATTAATATGGTCCCTTTCTCATGTAATCCTGAACTGCCCCTTACACAGAAGATGATGTGGCAGATGTGTCAATCAGTGGAAGACACAAATCTGACAAATCACCTACTTTTACCCCACTAAACTACTAGTCCCTTCATGTGGGCTATGTCATATCTTTTGCAGCATTGCCTCGTTTATGAGAAATCTCACCTATAAAGAACCTCCTCCAAAATCATATTAAATGAGATGAACATTTTTTTGTCCTGAATTAAGAAATCGCCTGAGTTAACCACTACAGATCTCCAACAGTGTAGCAGCTCCCCATACTCATGTCAATTCAGGAATATCTCACTGCAATTTAGTGAAAGCTCTCTCCTGTGGGGAGGGTAGAGGGATCAGACAGTCTTATACTTAGACTTATTTATCATTCGAAACTCATAAATCAAGTGCAGAATAAGACTTCCTAATCTAGGGATTTACTGAAACAACTGTAGTCGATCAGTGAATCACAGACTGGCGGCCAGTGTGCTGGAGGACCAACCACAGTGCTGAGGAGAGGACTTCTGGAATTATAGTGAGTCTAAGTTCATATATAAGGCGCACCGGATTATAAGGCGCACCTGATTATAAGGATGAATGGCCAGCAGGTGGCAGATCTTTGCACAGTTCAAGAAAGCTGTTGTCTGTAAGTACGGTCCATATACTGTATAAGGCACACTGGACTATAAGGCGCACCTTTGATTTCTGATAAAATCAAAGGATATTTTGTGCGCCTTATAGTCCGAAAAATACGGCATATCAAACATTATGTAAAATAAGAAGAAAGTTAAAAGGAACACAATACATTATTATAAATTATACAGAAAGTAAGATGGCACACATGCATATATACACCTCCTCTGTAACTACTTTGCTCCAAACAGAGGTAGTCTGGTGGTGGCACTACACCACCAAAAATAACATGGATAGATGAGAAAGGGGAAGTCTGGCACTAGTGAACATAGTAACTCATTTTTAATTTACTATTTAAAACAAGAACGATAATACTTATCCTTACACTACTAAATATCAGTTGTACACTTATTTAATATTCACAAAAGTAATTCATACATTTTTAAAATGTTAAAACACATAAATGTATCAATTTTATTGTTCAACCTTATATGGCACGTCCCAAATAAATGTCCTCCTTATGAATTTATCCTTGAGCATCAATCCTAAATCAGTTTATCGCTTGAAATATTTTAGAAATGTCAGAATCTATGGATTGTCGCGGTATTTGTATTTTCCATTGTTGATGATGGCATGTAACATATTGTTGCTCCGTTCTATAAACACTTGTGTTGACTGTTTCAGTTTTGTGTTTCCATGTATAGTGGTTATAAGTTATACCATTATGATGGAAAACACAACCTTATGCCAATGAGGAAGAAGTAGGAAACTTCAAAACGTGTTTTGCCAGTTTTGCTAATATTTCCTTTTGGAGGATATAGGATTGGCCGATCCACAGTGATATTAATGCAAAAAGCAACTTTCCTTATCTAAAATGCAAAAATAGAAGGGAGATCATTGAAAAATATCAACCGCCACATTTCTCATATGGAAAATTAGAATCGGTTCGAAAAACAACACACCGCTCTCCTGAGATCTGTGGTGCACCTCTGATTCAAGCTACACATGCGCAGAACTCCAATGAGATTCCGAGACATAGGGCTGGCGGACTCCGAGCCAAGTAACAACAGAGGCCCACAAGGTTACACAGCAATACCCCAGTGAGTTGCAACAACATTTTTGTGTGTTGTAAGAGCCTTACCACATTATTCTTCACATGTATTACATTAACACAAGTAGGACCCTGCCTGTCCATTATTCCTGTACCGTGACTCCACAGTCTTTATTATTATGTGCTGTGACATAACAGTATGTATACTCTAAGCATTTTTAAAAATGCTTTTAAAATTGTTAATTTTTTTAGTTGTCTTTGATGGGACTTCCCACACTGATGAGGATGAGCACCTGGAAAAAGTGCCGTCTATGAAGGGGCCTCTGGTTTGGCTAATATGCAAATAAATAGGTAAGCAATACTTAGTATAGGTTATAGATTCACACACTGAATATTGACTTGTGTTTATATGTATTGCTATAATACCATTGCAGGAAGAAGATTATCTGATACTTGGCCAAACTCCCTAGAGCAAGTCATTGAGCTTTTTTCAGCACAATTTAACCGAATTGAAAAGATTTGCTAATGTGTCATAGATCACCACTATTTCCAGAATGGTTCTATGGGGAAGTTACACCTTCTGTCAGGTCCATTGTGTCATTGTATGACTTTGCGTTAAGATCCTCATGTGCAGAAATCAAATACTATGTAGAGACAGAATATTACGCATTCAACATGACCCAATATACAATTATACAGTATACAATTTTCCATTATACTTTTTGTATCATTTTTAGATCTCTGCTTGCTGTCGTTCCATAAGAAGCTTTATGGTTTACTTTCAGTGGTTCCCAGTCTATGTTCACGGTGACATGTTCCCTTTAAAGGTCACCTTTAAGAACTGATTGTTCACTTGCTTGGCTAATGGCTGGTTGTTGTAATTTAGACAAATGGAGGATGAATGTGTTGTGTGACCTATGTTTATTTTAGATTTATTGCTAAGCCCTGAAAAAAAACTCAGCAGTATCAGTTCTGCCACATTCACTTTAATGTAATCCTTATGTTGCTGCTTTGGCATTTGGTCAGTTTCCACAATGCGACATGTCTGTGCTAGAGACATATTTAGTTTTGACATTGCCTTAGGCACTATGAATAAATATGTTCTTCATTGGTGACTGTGTACCGGAATGGATGTGCCATATAAATAACTCTTTATAGAGGGAGAACTAGTATAGAGGAAGGTCCATAAAAAGATCTCTTCCATTATATTATTAGGTTTCTGCATTTACATGAAAGATATTGGAAGCAAGCAAAACTATTTCCGATGAAGAAATCCAGAGATTTGAAAGACCCAGGAAGTGTAGCAATATTTCAATTTTGGGAAGCCCTTGCTGAGTAGATGAGCATTGGTGACTCTTCAAGGATATAGTGTATTCTGAGGAGGAGGCAACATTATCAGTTACGTTGTGAAGGGTATATATTATTTAGGAGCACCATCTGTGTCAGTGGGGTGTGGAAAACTAATGGACCTATTACAATTTAGGGGGTCTGATTTATGGCCCAAAAGTCTATAGTTATGCATGCAATATGTTGTAGGATGGAAGCTAGTAACATGGTAATAAGGGGACAAAAATTTACTATGAGTCCCTGAAATTCCTGATGGCAGCCCTGTTCACAGCACCACTGTAAATGAAAGTAATAGCAGTTGGCTGTCAGTATAAGGACACATAGACACTGTGACACCAAACATCCTTCAGCTAAGTGCCTGGAGAGACCAGGTATCTGTGTCTGGATTGAGGAAAATGGACCAGATTACTGGACTAAATGCACTTTGCCTTTTGAAAGTGCAGGGTGCGGCAGATTATTGACTACTGGTGCACGGTCTTCAATTATCTGGTGCACCTTTAACATACTGATTTGGCAAGCTCTGTGCAGCGCTGCATAATCTGTGTGTGTTACATAAATAAAGGAATTATTATTATTTATTATTATTATTATTAACATAGAGCGTGTGACACAATTCTGTTGTGTCGCTGTATTGTGTCGCTGTACTCTGACTAAGCACTCCCATGCTCCTTTGGGTGCACATAATTCTGTATTGTGGAACACAGCGCAGCCGCGTCACAAAATCGGCGTAGACATTTATTTAATAAATGTGCAAGCTACGAAGGCTTTATTTTCAGTGCATTGCACAACAGAAAAACAGCCAGAACAATAGGTCTGGGCCAGTGAATCCGTGAAGTTACTCATGCATATCAGCAGATTAAGCACTCCTTTGGTCTAATGGTCTGTTTGGGATGTCCAGAGCCTTTTTGCCATGTGTTTGGGCCCTTATGTAACCATTGCTCCAAACACTTCTTAATATATAGGTCGCAATGGCCCTAATGGTGTGTGAAATGACCATCATGCTTCTCTTGGTTAAAATATACACCCCTAAGTTTGTCATCTAGGCAAAATTCTTTGTGCATGCTGTAAAATTATATCTAGCAGTAACTAATCTCTCATCCCTAGGTACACTGCCCAAAAATAGCCTATAAGGGTCTTCTAAAAATGCAGTTGGTGAAGCTCTTTTATGCAAGATCCAGCATCTAATCAGATCCACCTGTAATCATTACCATAACTGCACATCTATGTCCCCCTGGCAAACCCCACAATCATCAGATCACTCAGGTAGGTTGGAAGGTTTCATCTTATTGCTGTGAGATGCTTAAGTCTGAGTCAGCACTGGAGCTCTGGAACATTCAGCCTAGTAATATTCTCATACCGGGTAACAAGGTATCCTGCTCAGTTCAGAGAAATACAAACATTACAATGGAAATGTACACAATGAATGGGGTGTGTTAAATCATTGTTAACAGGCCAGGGATGTACATTCTCATACTAGCTGTGGTAGCAAAGTGGAAGCCACAAGCACAGATTGTTGTAGATAATAGTTTGTGGTGTAAAGATCATAGTGTGATTTTATTTGATTATTTGTAGTATAAAGCATGTGCTTAGGCATGTTTCAGAGGATAAGATGGCCTATGTAGTTACAAGTTAAAAGCAAGTTTGGCAAGTTAAAGGGTTTGGCAAGTATTTCATATAATATATATACAGGTGGTCCCCTACTTAAGAACACTCGACTTACATACGACTCCTAGTTACAAACGGACCTCTGGATATTGGTAATTTATTCTACTTCAGTCCTAGGCTACAATGATCAGCTGTAACAGTTATCAAAGGTGTCTGTAATGAAGCTTTAGTGTTAATCCTGATTCTTATGACAACACAACATTTTTAAAATCCAATTGTCACAGACATCAAAAGAGTTCTGGCTGGGGTTACAATGATAAAATATACAGTTCCGACTTACATACAAATTCAACTTAAGAACAAACCTACAGACCCTATCTTGTATGTAACCCGGGGACTGCCTGTATACACTCACCGGCCACTTTATTAGGTACACCATGCTAGTAATGGGTTGGACCCCCTTTTGCCTTCAGAACTGCCTCAATTCTTCGTGGCATAGATTCAACAAGGTGCTGGAAGCATTCCTCAAAGATTTTGGTCCATATTGACATGATGGCATCACACAGTTGCCGCAGATTTGTCGGCTGCACATCCATGATGCGAATCTCCCGTTCCACCACATCCCAAAGATGCTCTATTGGATTGAGATCTGGTGACTGTGGAGGCCATTTGAGTACAGTGAACTCATTGTCATGTTCAAGAAACCAGTCTGAGATGATTCCAGCTTTATGACATGGCGCATTATCCTGCTGAAAGTAGCCATCAGATGTTGGGTACATTGTGGTCATAAAGGGATGGACATGGTCAGCAAAAATACTCAGGTAGGCTGCGGCGTTGCAACGATGCTCAATTGGTACTAAGGGGCCCAAAGACTGCCAAGAAAATACCATGACACCACCACCACCAGCCTGAACCGTTGATACAAGGCAGGATGGATCCATGCTTTCATGTGGTTAACGCCAAATTCTGACCCTACCATCCGAATGTCGCAGCAGAAATCGGGACTCATCAGACCAGGCGACGTTTTTCCAATCTTCTACTGTCCAATTTCGATGAGCTTGTGCAAATTGTAGCCTCAGTTTCCTGTTCTTAGCTGAAAGGAGTGGCAGCCGGTGTGGTCTTCTGCTGCTGTAGCCCATCTGCCTCAAAGTTCGACGTACTGTGTGTTCAGAGATGCTCTTCTGCCTACCTTGGTTGTAACGGGTGGCAATTTGAGTCACTGTTGCCTTTCTATCAGCTCGAACCAGTTTGCCCATTCTCCTCTGACCTCTGGCATCAACAAGGCATTTCCGCCCACAGAACTGCCGCTCACTGGATGTTTTTTCTTTTTCGGACCATTTCTGTAAACCCTAGAGATGGTTGTGCGTGAAAATCCCAGTAGATCAGCAGTTTCTGAAATACTCAGACCAGCCCTTCTGGCACCAACAACCATGCCACGTTCAAAGGCACTCAAATGACCTTTCTTCCCCATACTGATGCTTGGCTTGAACTGCAGGAGATTGTCTTGACCAGGTCTACATGCCTAAATGCACTGAGTTGCCGCCATGTGATTGGCTGATTAGAAATTAAGTGTTAACGAGCAGTTGGACAGGTGTACCTAATAAAGTGGCCGGTGAGTGTATATATACCATATATACTCGAGTATTAGGTGACCCAAGTATAACCCAAGGTACACAATTTTAACACAAAAAATGGGAAAAGCTATTGACTCAAGTATAAGCCAATAGTGGGAAATGCATTGGTTACAGCCTCCCCAGTATATAGCCAACAGCCCCCAGCATATAGCCAGCGCCTGCCCCTAGTATAAATTCAGTAGCCCCCTGCCCCCCAGTATATAGTGCCAGTGCCGCCACCGCCCCCCCCTCCCCGTATATAGCCAGTGCCTGCCCTTCTCCCCCCGTATATAAGCTGCTGCCTCTGCCCAGTTTAAGTAATCAAAGAAAAAACTCACCTTTCTGACAACCCTGCAGGTCCTCTTCTGTCTTCAGCTCTGGCTTCCCACGCAGTCCCGTTGCATACACCATGACTTCAGCACATTTTTTGAGCTGAAAAACTCTGCTTATACTCGAGTATATGCGGTATATATACTGCTCCAAAAAATAAAGGGAACCCCCAAATCATACATCCTAGTTCTGAAGTAACTAAATATTTTCATTGAATACTTTGGGGGGTATTTATTATGGCCTTTCAAACAGAAAACTGGAGATTTTTCTTCCTCTCTACGTCTCTTGTATATGAATTTATGAAGAGTCGGCACCATAATATTGGTGTTTTTCGACACTCGCGATTTGTTCTATTTTTGGGTGCAAAATTTTGGCGCTGCTTGTGAATCCACCAGTTTTCTGGCGCTTCCGACACGTTTTTGGTACAAGTTGTGGCACAAAAATAGCTCAAAACCAGTCTAGGGAGTTCTAAATCTTTTAGTCCGTGAACCAATTCATTAATCCCTTGTGCCACAAACTTATATCCCACTGAAAAATATAGAACGGTTCTAGCGCCATCCTGCGCCAAAATTAATAAATGCACCTCTTTGTTCTGTACAAAGTTGTATGTGCTGACAACAAAATCACACAAGAATCATCAATGGTAATCAAATTTATTAACCAATGGAGGCCTGAATTTGGAGTCAGCCATAAAATTAAAGCAGAAAAACACACTACAGGCTGATCCAACTTTGATCTCATGTCCTTAAAACAAGTCAAAATGAGGCTCAGTATTGTGTATGGCCTCCCTACAATGCCTCGCCATGCTCTAGACCAGTGATGGCGAATCTATGGCACGGGTGCCAGAGGTGGCACTCAGAGCCCTCTCTATGGGCACCCGAGCCATCACCCCATCGCAGACTTCGCCAGACAGGACTCAAGGCCTCTTGCAGTTCCAGGCAGCCCAGGACCCTAGAAGGAAGCTACAATGATAATCCAAACTTCTTCTCCTTCTTTCTACTGTATAAGTGTCCTCAGGGGCCTATACAATTTAATCCTGTGAAAGAGCAGGGAGTAATAAGTTACTGCTTAAATTGTCGCATTGGCACTTTGCGAAAAATATGTGTTTTTTTGGTTGTAGTTTGGGCACTCGGTGTCTAAAAGGTTTGCAATCACTGCTCTAGACGATGTTGCAGATGGTCTCTTAAGGGATCTCCTACCAGACCTGGACTAAAGCATCTGACCAACTCCCTGACAGACTGTGGTGCAGCATGACGTTGGTGGATGGAGCGAGACATGGGGGCAGATTTATCAAGCTGTCTAGAAGTCAGAATATTCTTAGTTGCCCATCGCAGCCAATTACAGCTCACCTTTCATTTTACCAGTGCTCATGAATATTTTAAAGGGGAGCTGTGATTGATTGCCATGGGCAACTAAGAATATTTTGACTTTAAGATAGCTTGATAAAAATGCCCCATGATGTCCCAGGTGTGCTAAAACGGATTCTGGGCAAAGAACGGACCAGTCAGTAGCATAGCATTGTCGGGCATAAGGAGGAATCCAGGGCCAACCGCATCAACATCTCACAAGGGGTCTGAAGATCTCATCTCAGTACCTAGTGGAAGTCAGGCTACCTCGGCAAGCACATGGAGGGCTGTGCAGCCCACACTATTACTGACCCACTGCCAAACTGGTCATGCTGAAGGATGCTGCAGGGAGCATGTGGGAAGGGGAAGTTTGCTGGGCGTGTGGGAAGTTCGGCGGGCGCTCGGGAAGTTCGGTAGGTGGGTGGAAAGTTCGGTGGGCAGGCACGAAGTCGGTGGGCGGGCCTGTGGGAAGTTCAGTGGGCTGGTGGCCTGGAGCGAAGTTCAGTGTTCGGGCGGGCAGGCTCGGAGGGGGGCGGTCGCCTGTGTCGTCCGGCGGATGGGGAGCTGTTTGGGAAGCAGTGGGAGGGTCAGGCAATTAGCCTATGAGCGCAGCAGGGACACAGAGGAAGGGACCTGGTATCTTTAAATTATGACTTGCCGTGCATCCCCGGGCCCCTTAACCTCACGGGCCTGTAAGTAGTTACGCCACTGTATGCCATCATGGATGAGCCGCAATACCTGAGCCTAACATTTAAATGTATTTAAGAACATTAACATAGAGGTGTCATAGCAATTTTGCATACAAGACAAAATCTCATAAGTCATAGTATAACATACAGCAAAACTGGCTGCACTGTATTTATATGACCAGATACCACAGGTCAAAGTTTTTGAAGCTGGCGGTTGTCAAGCTTGCAGATGCAGCACCCAGCCATTAACCAGAGCATGGAGCCTTCTGCTGTGTGGCCCACTCTATCAAATATAGCCACCTATTCTAAAAAAGTAAATGAAAGTACAAGGTGGTTCCTTCTGTCTTGCTGTAGCTGGTAATCAGACATTTTTATTGGATTAGTATTGTTCGATAGTGGAAGTATTAAGTGTAACTAAAACCATCTGGGTCCATTTATAAATGTGTTCCTATATTAAAATAGTATGACAAGTATTGTTGTAATAGGTTTTATTGGGGGTTGCAGGAAATGCTGCTAATTCATGTACGTGAGCTTGTCAATTGCCCAATTGAAACTAATAAATTAGGTTTATCCATATTAGATTTTATCATACCAGAATTATTCAACTCATAGAGTTGTTCTGGAGCCACTGCTTTGTTATTTTAGCTGTGTGTTTAGGGTCATTGCTTTGTTGGAAGGTGAACCTTCGGCCCAGTCTGAGGTCCAGAGCACTCTGGAAGAGGTTTTCATCCATGATACCTCTGTACTTGACCGCATTCATTTTTCCTTCAATTGTAACCAGTTGTCCTGAGCTCCTTGGGCAGTTTCTTAACCTTAGTGAAGTTGCCCCCCCCCCCCCTTGTTCAAATCAAACAAAATTGGTGTCAAGCGTTTGTGCAGCAGAAATTTTCGCTTGTTCTGCTATAGTTTTTAAGATATTAATAAAAGTATCCAGAGGTCAAACAGCCCCCCCTCCCCCACATTACCAAAATCACACATAACTGGTGCCAGTCAATTGTGCTATGTTTGTGCTGTTCAAATTTTTGTTTGTGCTGCTGTTTTGAAGATATTAACAAAATTGTAAAGGTCAAAAGGTCAGGCAACCCCCCCCCCACATTAACCGATTCATACAAAATTGGTGTCAAGCGTTTGAGCTACGTTTGTGTTGGTTTGTGCAGCAAAAATTGTTGTTTGTGCTGCTATCATTTTTAATGTATTGATTATTTTTTTCCCTTCTAAAATACAATGGGGCACATTTACTTACCCGGTCCCTGCGCGATCCATGAGGTGGGTTGTCTGAAGAGGATGAAGTCATGAAGTCTGCCGCGATTCAACAAGATCTTGCGCCTGAGATCCTGCATGTGTCGCTTCCCCGCTCTGGTCCGCTGGAGTTCACCTTCTTCTTCCTGGTGTATGTGAGTGCATGTCTTCCGATACAATTTGAATTTTAAATCCCGCACTTAGTCCGAATCAGTCGGGTTGTCCGACAGCCACGCCAATCCATTTGTGTCGCATGAAAGACGGCACAATTGCGGCAAAATCTGATCGCGTGTGCCAAAAACCCCTGTTAAATGTGGTAGAAAACGGAAATAGTCAGGAAACCCGAAGGAAATGCGGTCCCAGACCCTTAGTAAATGTGCCCCAACATGTTTGCTAGCTCCCCTGGGGATAAAACAAGAGAAGTGTCACTAAGTTTATTTTTTTACCAGTTCATCCTGAACTCCTTAACTTATCTAAACACCTAAACATAACTTAAAAATGATAGCAGCACAAATGAAAATTTTTGCTGCACAAATGTTTGACACCTGTTTATGTGTGTGTGTGGGGGGGCTGACCTTTACAATTTTGTTAATATCCTCAAAACAAAAACGGCACAAACAAAAATTTGAGAAGCACAAACCAGAACAAACGAAGCACAACCTTTTGACACCAATTTTGTTACATTTGAACAAGGTGGGGGGCCAACTTCACTCAGGTACAGTAGTTTCTTAGACCTCATGATTTTCATGTGCTCTGACATGCTCTGTGAACTGTGAGATCTTATAAAGACAGGTACGTAAAATATTTTACTAAGCATCCACTCACTAACTGAGTTTCCATATGTTAGATATAGCATCCTCTTTAAGAGCCTGGTGCACAGAAAAGAAGGCATTCTTGTCGGACAAGCAAACAATTCAGGAAGTGGAGAATGCAAAATCCGATCTTGTCTCATTAAAACATACTATTTATTTCATGATATTTAAAAAGGCACAATCATGCAAAGTCCTACGCGTTTCAAACTTTGTTATTCAGTTCTTACTCATGGTACCAGTGTGTGCCTTTCCTAATCAAGTCCAATACAAAAAATGGAGAAGAACCAACTCAAGGAGGATCAGAAGGAAATGAACAGTGTCACAGCAAATGGTCTGGTTACTTATTACGTGATATTTCAGTTTTTCCTGCTTGATAAATTAGCAAATATATCTACATTTCTGGGTTTTTTCTGACATATAGCCTAACCCGGTTTTTATACTCTGAGCTACTAGCCATTAGCAACTAGCCATAACTCCTGAGTTATATAGCAGTACATATAAACATGGCATAGATATATAACCATTTCCTCCACTTTGTGGTAGTGTTGTTCCATGCAGTGACTATGGGGGAAGAAAGTGCAATAGAGTCCGGCTATTTCTATTGTGGACTGTGGACTTTCTATTTGTGGACTGGTTCAGATTACTGGTGAACCTCTGAACATGAGTTGCTGTAACCTCAGTTCCACTGTGGTCTCATTAGTGAATGAATGGTGTGGATTTGTAATGGCCGAACTCTGGGACATTATTGAGGTAGACTGCTTCATCTGCTGAAAATATCATATCTAGACCTACAGAAGCACGAAACTTGCCACAGCAGGATGGCACATATTGTCTGAAATTGCTTTATAACAACTCTTACTTTATGTTATCACTTATTACACTTTTTTTTTATAGCGGAATAGCCTGCCGTTACTTACATAGGATGTCACTGTGACATTCGGGTGATTGTGGTGTACTGTGCCCATGTTAAAGAAATACAACACATTCTCATGTGAGATGTAATATCTATAAATTGGGTGCTAGGGGCAAGTGCTAAAACCCAAATGATCAGCAGGGGGCAGTGTTGTGTGATAAATGTGTACAAAAGGAAAACATTCAAAAGACCGTTCTCTATGCTTTAGAAAATGTGAAGAATAAAACTAATTGGTGTGTTGTGATTTTGCGTTATGAAGGAAACCAAATTCTTTTAATATTTAGGCCTCCGGCACACAAAAATATTTTTCTGATAGCTGCATAACATGGGTCTCTTTTCTGTTCTTGTGCGCTGTGGATTAATAGCATTTAACCTAGTTGTGAGTGTATAGCCACAAAAAAAGAAAGGTCCATGTGTCTCCTAATTTTGCAGATACGAACAACTGATTCAGAAATACGAATGATACACTGGCCCACTTTTACTAAAAACAGTACAAACTGCAAGTGTAGTGCAGTGTGCAGGAGGCGCTAGATTTATGAATTGTGGCACCCGTTCTTCATGGATCTGGCGCTCCCTGTACAACTCAGACAGAAGGCACCAAATTTTTTTTGGTTCACCTTTAACACAGGCCGTGCAACACATTTCTATCAGACTTTGCATGTTAAACGACACCTGTCATCAGGTCTGTCACTATTTCTGTCACCTCTACCTGTTGGAGCAGCTCACAAGGATCCCATCCCAGCCTTTATCTAGTCAATTCATACATTAATCATTATAAAATCATCTTTATGTAAATGAGGCTGGTCACATGGTCAGAGGCAGTGATGTTGCCCCTGATACCCCTCCCCTCTCCTCCCCCTGCTCATGTCTGTGTGTAATGTTTAGTAAAGCATTGCTAGTGTCGGTGCTTTATCTGCTGACATGCTGCATCCTCCTAATACACATGTGAGAGACACAGACATCAGCTACACAAGTACCTGACATGTTCTGCTATAACATGGCTGCCTGGAGCTGTTGTATCTCTCCTATACACACAGGCTACAGGGGGAGCCAGCACCAGGAAACACATGGAGCAGCCAATACACTATTATACCTCACACCATTATACAGGCTGTCAGTCATGTGTATAGGAGTATCTCATACACACAGGCTGCAGGGGCCGCCAGCACCAGGAAGCACATGGAGCAGCCATTACACTATTATACCTCACACCATTATACAAGCTGTCAGTCATGTGTATAGGAGTATCTCATACACACACAGGCTGCAGGGGCCGCCAGCACCAGGAAGCACATGGAGGAGCCATTACACCATTATACTTCACAACATTATACAGGCTGTCAGTCATGTGTATAGGAGTATCTCATACACACACAGGCTGCAGGGGCTGCCAGCGCCAGGAAGCACATGGAGGAGCCATTACACCATTATACCTCACATCATTATACAGGCTGTCAGTCATGGGTATAGGAGTATCTCATACACACAGGCTGCAGGGGGCGCCAGCACCAGGAAGCGCATGGAGGAGCCATTACACCATTATACCTCACATCATTATACAGGCTGTCAGTCATGTGTATAGGAGTATCTCATATACACACACAGGCTGCTGGGGCCGCCAGCACCAGAAAAAGCACATGGAGGAGCCATTACACCATTATACAGGCTGTCAGTCATGTGTATAGCAGTATCTCATACACACACAGGCTGCAGGGGGTGTGGCCGGAAGCACCAGGAAGCACATCATTATACAGCCTCCCACTCATGAATAAGCTGGACAGCTTGAATATGCTAATGACTCATTGGACATCTCACAGGTAATTTGCATACAGCTTTAGGACCTCATTGCTTAGGTTTACAGGTATGTAGAGGGACAATGAAGGGAAAGAGGCAATGCTTTCTAATGGCAGTTTATGAAAATATATTTGGTTTAGGGGGGTTAATTTGCCTGATGGGTTCTCTTTAAATGTGTTGCGAGGTCAGACAGAAATGGAACGGAACGCGTTGGAACTAGTGCAGCCGCGACACTCCTTATGGGCTTTAATAAATCTGGGCCATTACGTGGAACGCTAGGGGTCATGGGTGAGGCTTATGCGCCTCTGGAGTATTGGTAATGTTAATGTCAACACAGCCTTATAGGACATTTAGCACCAGGATGAAAGATTGTAAACCAAGCACATTGACATACTGGTGTGTGTCCCCCTCTGGCAGGATCTGCTCGTCTTTTAGTTTCTTGTGCCCTAGTTTAAAAAAAAAAAAAAAAACTTTTAAAAATATGCAAATGATTGTAAGGGGCCTTTAAGCTTGTCACACAAACAGATGCTGCCACTGATCAGATGTGATTGGTCAAAACGTCTTTTATTAAGCTTAAAACTCCACAAAATTAGGTTAAAATCAAAATCATCAAGGACAAACATGCCGCGTTACGCGTTATAGCACCGCGCCAGGACGGAACCCGCCGTCACGTGACTTTTGGCGACGCAGTCTCCGCCCCGGTGTGTGTTACGCTTTGTTGCCATGGCGGCGAACGCTTGGTAACGGCGGAGGCGGTGCATGCGCAGTGCCGTGGTCGCGATGGATTGTGGGAAGGGAAAGGTTGGCCGGTGCTGAGTGTACGGTACCGGAGCCTTGGAGACCAGTGTACACTAGAGCCCCGCTCTGCCGCTCACCCTCTGCTCCCCCAGCACCGCCGTGTCCCGGTCCCCGGGATGGATCCTGCGGTTGTCCGCCGCACACAGGAATCACTGGGGAAGGTGATTAGGAAGCCGCCGCTGACTGATAAACTGCTGGGGAAACCTCCATTCCGGTACCTTCACGATATCCTGACCGAGGTGAGAGGCTCATGTACGGCTGTGAGAGCAGTGTATAGGCAGTGCTGGGGACGGGGCACTAACCTGTAGCCATCAGGCACTGGGAGAACTACAAGTCCCAGCATGCTCCTTACACACTGTGTAACCTGCTGGGGGCAGTGTCCAGCACTTCCAGGGATATAAGTTGTGTACATTTTATCCAGGCCACTTCTCAGTGACTACTAATATAATATGGCGCCTATACTGATGTCCCAGTTCTATCATCTCTCACCATACAGTACAAGGTGCGCCCAGTAGAAGGGGGGAATGCTGTGCCCACCCGTGCCCCAGTCATGATCATTCCTAATACATCTATACACTGTTTATATGCGTCCACACAGCTATACACCAGAGCAGCTTGTCTCTTGCCTGTTCCTTTGATGTGTCTGTGACAGATCTCATGGTTTGGGATATGGAATCTGACATCCTTGAATGATCTCTTAGCGTATGTTCCCGTTTTGCAGATTTATGCAATGTTTGTGCTGAAAATCCACATCTGGAGAACTCCTCAAATAGTTAAAGGAAATTCACCATCAAAATAAAGCATGGTAAACTACTCCATCATAGATCCAGGTACTGCGACAGTGGTCATCTTATATTTGTTATCCATGGTTTCGGTGATCTAAAATCGGTGATCTAAAATCAACTGTTACAATTTATGCTAATGAATTTGAAGTGCTCCTGGGTTTAGCAGATTTACCTTTCCAGATTGCAGCTTCACAAGCTGTTACACTGTGCTGGAGCACTTTCCCTCCCACTTTGTGTTGAAGCTGACTTTGCTGCACTGTGAGTGGGAAATGCTGAGGGAGCAGGGGAATGGTGAGACAATGTAATAGTCTGTGATGCTGTAGCACCTCCCTCTGTTAACACCCCCAGAGGCCTTTTGGCTCATTAGCATAATTTTAAAAGTGCTTTTAGAAGGAATGAGGCCATTAATTGCAAGTATAAGAAAAATACAACAGTCACGGTGCCTGGATGTATTAGTAAGTGTCCCTGGTTTATAATTCTGGTCCATGCTCTGGTTCCAGTATTGCAGTTCTCTCCATATATTTGGTACTGGGGCTGGGCTGGAAGTGCGTGAGTAGGAGGACTTGTTCTACCCTGCTCTTCTGGCTCTAGTCATTTCCAGAAAAAGGTAAGTACTATTTCTCGTTTTGGTTACACCAGACTCTAGAGTATTTTGCAGAGTTTTTTGGAAAACCCCTTTAATCAAACTTTTACAACAGTAATATTGGTGACCAATCCTGAACCTGAAAAACCTCTTTAAGAGATTGGCTCAAGATGTAATATTATCCAATATTTTCTCCGCAGGATCATTAGGGGTTTGTGATGGGACTGTGCAATGGAGAAGAAGGTGCATGAGGAGCGGCTCTATTGATTCTTTATGGCTCTGCAGGAAATATTTAAAGGGAACCTACCACCACAAATCTACCTATAAAGGTAGATCGGGTGGTAGGTGGATAAATGGGACGTGAGGATAGCCCTTTTAAGGGCTAATCCTCACGTCCCCACACTTTTTTGTTAACTTTTATTAGACATTTATGCAAATTTACTTATGCGGCTACTGGGGCGTGGAGTAGCCGCATCTGAGGTTACACGAGGCGGCTACTCCACGCCCCGGTAGCCTCTTTACCCTCCTACTCACCCATCTTCGGCGCGCAGCTCCGCGTAGCTGCGCGCCCTCGTCCGGCGATCCTGCCGTCTGCGCATGCGCAGAAGAGCAGGCCCGCACCTGTTTCGGAGCCTCAGAAGCGGCTACTCCACGCCCCACTAGCCACATAAGTAAATTTGCATAAATGTCTAATAAAAGTTAACAAAAAAGTGTGGGGACGTGAGGATTAGCCCTTAAAAGGCTATCCTCACGTCCCATTGATCCACCTACCACCCGATCTACCTTTATAGGTAGATTTGTGGTGGTAGGTTCCCTTTAAGAAGAATCTCCCTTAGTGAATGGAGCTGCATTGTGCATGTGAGACTATCTGCTCCATTTATCAGCATATTGGATAACATATTTTGGGACCACCGCAGTAGACCAGGACTTGATAACACTCCTGTTTAATGGGAGGATCTCATTAATTCCACAAATCTACTCCTACTAGATGCTAAAAGAGTTTGATGACAGGAGTATTTCATGTAGAATAGCCCTAAAGTCCTTCTGGATATAGGAGGTGATCAATGTCATTTGAACAATGTTGCAATTGCAGTTTATCTTTTGTCTGAGTGTCAGTATGAGCCCAGGGACTCCAGCCATCAACCATGTACCTGTTTATGAGCCTGACCTTAAAACTGGTCCAAATGTGAAACCCACAATCTAAGATTTAAGGGGATATAATTGTAATTAATCATTTTATTATAATAGATACATTGATGGTTTTTACAATACTTTTAAAGGCCTCGTTGAGACAAACATATGGGGTATGGCATCTATGGCACTCGGTCACAGAGCGGTGACAGAGACAGACGGGCATGTACTATAGTTTTCTGTTTTTACTGGACAGCCGCCCGGCTTTTAGTGGAGAGGGGAGGGGTGAGGATCGCTCCCTCCTTCTCTCTCCAGTTGTACTCTCACCTGGGAGAACATACGTTGATGTGCAAGGCTCCTAATCGTACTGTAAAAACCTTTTCACAACTTTCTTGCAGTTGTAGATTCCATCATATGTACGTGCACATGGGGTGTCCTACCTTGGTGAAGGCTATCGGAACCCATTATATATCAACATATCATATTCTAACAAAGCCTAAAATGATGAAAAATTCTGTCAAACTTGGGGTACAATTTTTTCCTGAAATGTATGTTACTTTTCCATTCTTTTAGGTGATTAGAACAACAGGGTTTTTTAAGGGCTTGTACACAGAATCTGAACTGAAATCCGATAACGTGAAGGTGAGTAGCACAATAACATTATTATTATTTATTGGCTATTTTATTTCCCATTGTTCTAAGCTTTACACAGTCCTACAGAATCCCCTTCATATTATATGCACATCTGATTTTTAGACAGCTGTTTGCTGAAACGTCATGCCTCCGGTGAACAATACAAATGAGCCCCCTAAATAAAACAACATTATGCATCTTTCTAAGCGCTGGGGAAATGTTGCATAAGACGAATATGAGAAAAAAACTGGTTTACTTGATCAATGCATTGTACCACTGAAAAGCTGATACCTTTACAAAAAGTGGAGCATGGCATGCTACCAGAAAAATTAGCTAAAAATCCATATCTCAACCGTGGATCTTACTCCTGAATTTCCCCCAAACCAACACCACAGTCCTATTTTCCTGGTCACTGTAGCAGTGATGAAATAAATGCAGGAATTCATTTCCATGGCCTTGTTACTGTGATCTATATTGGAGGAGCTTCACTGCTGAGCATGTACATAAAGTGCAGCCATACCCGACGGGCCGCATGTATCCTGTCAAGCCATGAGTTGCGTCCTACACCCTGATGACAGTCAGTCTAAAGAGTTCCATACTGATGGAGGCGTTCATTGGTGCAGGAGGCCGTGTGGTAGTGAGTACAGTGAGTAAAGTCCTCGCTTCTCCAGGGCTCTCCTGCCGCCCCACTCTGTGTCATGCAAAGGCATCAGGACCCAGAACTGAAAGGGCTGAGGAGCAGGAGAGGACCCAGAAGTAGTAAGTACTTATCAGCTATACTACACATGGAACATAGTGTGGACATGGAGGAGAGAAGAAGTGTCATGCAGGGGGGAGAAGAGGAGCCAGGAAAGGAGAGGATTTTCTGCTCTGGGGGTCTTCTGTATTAGTAGTCTGCAATGGAGGGCTCCAGTATAAGAAGTCTGCTCTAAATGTAGTGTTTAGTTTCTAGGGTGGTATTTTGTGCTGTAAGGTATTTACTTGTGGTGTTCACCTCGCTTAATCCTCCAGTCAGGGTCAGTAACAGAACTGACATTTAAAGGAAATTTCATAGTTTTTATAATTTATTTTATATTTGTACAGTCTGAGTTATTCCATTTTATATCACAACTTTGACTCCACTAAAATGGTCAGGAAACAGTCCACAGTTTTAATGCCCACCTGTTTATATCCCCCTTTCCTTTTTGCCTTGGATGGCTCCTAGAAGTTCATCCTGAGCAGTGGGGATCCTTTTTTCACCCAAAACAAAAAGCAGCTGTGTGAACAGGGTCAGAGGTGCGACAGCGCAGACAAAGCTTTCTGAAAAGTTTCCAGTTCTTTCAAGTTCCTACTCCATATCCCATGAGATATAATGTGATCCTGGTCCTTTTGTGTTGTATTTCCCATAATAGGCTTGGCTATGTAAATATGCAGTGTTAACTGGTGACACCAAAGATGATTTCACTCCTGAAAACATGGCACATGCACATTCCCGAGCTATCGCTTACATGGCAACCGCCACATAAACTCTTCAGTCGTTGCCCAGTTACATGCGAATACAAGGGCACAATACAATGGCTGATATTAGTAGGGAACTGGCAGGAGGATTGTAAAGTTCCTTGAGATTGGCCTTAATAGGTTTACATATGGACCATATCATTGCTGGACAAGTTTAATATACTGTGCGCAAATATACACCGGACAAATCCTGCGAGTACAACTACTCGCCACGTCTGAGCTGTCACATACAGTGACAAGGCCCCACAGGCTGACGCTGCGGATGTATCATACAGGCTTATAGCTGTGATCTGCTCTTTATTAGTTACATTCACTTTCCTGATGGTTTTAGCTTATTCTGAGCTTTCTGGTTCATGAAAAGACCATAAATATCGTGACAGTGGATGACTTTGGGGTCACCATGATTGTGGGATCACACAGAGATCTATGGAGAGGAAATGCCTATGATCCATGTATAATGAATGTGTAGAGGATGTGGTTACTAATTTCACTAAGGTGGTCTGGGGGTAAAGGGGGACTTGTCTCAGGCGCCAAATTAAAATCAGAATTGTATCGGGAACAGCAGCGGTGGCATTGCTGTAGATGATGTTGTATAATCCTGATTTATGTGCAGGACAGTCAGACTGGATGTAATCCGGATTATTCTGCTGACCTGTTACACTAAGGACATTACAGAATATGTAGGACATGTAGTCTGTGCCACATGTGACTACACGGCTGCCCAGTTACAAGGCCCCATTCTGTGGTGCTGCAGCTGCTGAACACCTCTTTACTATAAAAAAAAAAACATTCAATGTACTTAATCTTTTTTTAACTTTTAAGCTTTTTAATACTATAAATATATATAACTGTGATATAACTGGTTCTATGTGTGGTCCAGGGGGATCAGTACCTGTATTAGTCCTCATGTATGCAGTGGTGGCGAACCTTTTAGAGCCTGAGGGGCCAAACCTACAACCAAATCCCACTCATTTTATTGCAAAGTGCAGTTTAACCCTTATAGTACTCAGTCATTTTTTGTTTTTGCTTTTTTTTTACTCCCCTCATTCCAAAAGCGATAACTTTTTTAATTTTGCGTGTTATCTGTATGACAACAAGTGCGGTGAGATTGACAAAAAAACAGGCTTTCATCCTGTGCTCCTAATTATTTTTTGTCACGGCACAATCACAGGAATACCAAATTTATATAGGTTTTAGTATATTTTAAAGAGAATGAATCATTTGTACAAAAAAAAAATAAAAAAAATTCCCATTCAGCCAAATTCCGAGGCCAATAACATTTTCACACTTTGGTGTATGGAACTATACAAGGTGTCATTTTTTTCATTATACCCTGACATTTTAATTTAAATCAGTTTGGGACCTATATGACTTTTGATCATTTTTTTATTAAAATATTCATGGATGTACAAATGACGAAAAAGTATGATTGGGCGCTGTAACCGACTGTGGCAGTTACAGGCGGGTGTCAGCTGTGTTATACAGCCCCATTGTGCCCCACAATGGGGCACATTTACTTACCCGGTCCAGTCGCGATCCCGTGGCGCGTTGTCCGACAAGGATTCGGTTCATACAGTAAGATTGTGCGTCCGATATCCTGCATGTGTTGCTGCTGAGCTAAGGTCCAGCGGAGTTCACCTTCATCTTCCTGGTGCAGGTGAGTGCTTGCGACACAAATCGTTTTTTAAATTACGCTGTTTTTCCGAATCCGTCGGGTTGTCCAATGGCCACGCCCCCTATTTCTGTCGCGTGAAAGCCGACCCCGATGCGCCACAATCCGATCGCGTGCGCCAAAAAACCAGGGCAATTCAGCGCAAATTGGAAATACTCGGGGAAACCCCAATGGAATCGCAGCTGCAGGACCCTTAGTAAATGAGCCCCAATGTATGGAGAGAGCTAAGTCTGTGAGCACCGTCTCTTTGATTCTTAGAGTCCTCCTGCCTGTGCAATGCTGTGCTGGGTCAATGGTATGGGTTCCCACAGAGAGGGCTCTAAGTGCCACCTATTGGTTCGCCACCAGCGGAGTATCAAATTTTTTCTCTTCTATAAATAGTTTCTGTGATCAAGTCATGCATTGTAGAAGATAAACCACCCAAAATTGTTTTTGACATTTAGGATAAAGATGCCAAAATCAGCTTCTTACAAAAGGCAATAGATGTGGTCATTCTGGTCGCCGGGGAGCCACTTTCGGTTAAGCCTGCTCGTGTTGTGGCAGGACATGAACCAGAGAAGACCAATGAGTTCCTACAAGCCATAGGGAAATGCTGTTTAAGTAAGGTAAGTGCCTAATGTCATCTGGATGCACCACCAACATTAAAGCACATCTACCACCAAGATCAAGGAATATAAACCAAGCACACTGACATACTGGTGTCTGTCCCTTCTGGCAGAATATGCTCTCCTTTTAGCTTCTTATGCCCTTTTTTTTTACAAAAAAGGTTATAAAATTATGCAAATGAGTCTATGGGGCTCCAGGCTCCATTAACACTTATGGAGCCTGGAGCTCCTCTGGCTCATTTGCATAATTTGAAAAGCCTTTTTTGTAAACCAGGGCATAGGAAGCAGTATGCTTGTCTTACAATCCTTCATCCTGGTGGTAGATGCGCTTTCAATGGGAATATATTTCAGACAGGGGAACAGGATGCCTATTCTTTTGCGGGTGGAACAAGTGGATAGATTGGAAATAGCTTTAAAACTCGGACCAGCCCCATGCTCATTCTCAGTCATGGCATGTCACAGCAGAAGGGGACAGCCTTTATTATCAGCAATGGTGGTTGTCCCCAAGGTCCAGATCTCAGGGATGGTATATCTCTTAAATGAAAGAGCACACATTGCACATCTATAGATGTAGTAATTCTACCTGAAGAAGAAAGAAGTATGCCCTATATTCCTAGTAGAACGTGCCCAGATTCTGCTAAAAATATACGGCATGTTGGTCATAATTTGTGACAAAAGAATGACAGAAGGAAAATACAAAAGTGTGAACTAACCCTAATAAAGTGTTTGTATTGGGTTTGATTCAGCAGATTTCTGATTGTTGTCTTAACCTAAATCCTGTAGATGCGCCTGTATGAAACATTTGTTCTTTGTTTAACCAGTTATCCAGTGACGATGCAGTAAAGAGGATATTGTCAGGAGAAAAAATAGACCTAAAAGGCAAGCCACCATCTAGCTCCAAATCTCAGGACAAAGAGAACAGAGAGGCAAAGGAAGAAGAGAGGAGAAGTCACAAGGAGAAAGAGGTAAGTTTTCTCATAGCCACAGGATAGGGCATAACTAGCTGATCGGTGGGACCCCCAGTGATCATAAAAATGGGTGTGATTTGTACCCCAAAGGAATGGGGCTGCAGCTCCATTCACTGTTTATGGCGCTGAGATAAGTAGCAGAGTATACACACTATCTCCATAAGTACTATTAGGATAAGTGGAGAGGAAGGCGCATGAGCACTTTCCCAATTCATTTGGGGGTACAATGGACCCTGTTGTAGTGATTTGTGGGGGCCCCACCACTGGAACTCTCACTAATCAGCAAGTTATTCCCTATTCTGTGAAGGGGGACAACTCCTTGAATGTGTAGATCAGCAGCAATAAGTTTGGTATCTTCATCCATGAATTGGAAAGTATCCAGGGTCTCTATGTATGTAGATATTGTAAGTTTAATGAAAGGAAACTTAAGTATGTAACAAAATCTACCAAATATCCTGGCTTTTAAATGAGTCATCCCCTTTGTCTCTAATCTTGGCAGTTCACCATTAGCAAACATATATAGAATTTCCCATTGTTTCTTAAGAGTATTTATAGGACTGCAGAGAAACTCTTTACATGATTATTCATTGTACAGTGAGTCCAATTTCCTATGACACAGCAGTACCTGCATTTATAAAGCCCTGTTCACATGACGTTTATTATACACTATCTCTAGCGACCATTTCAACATGCAAAACGGATGCCTAAACATTCCTTTTTTTCCCCAAAATGTATTGACCACTATACATTGTTATATCTTCACCTTTAGTATGATAGAAATCTTAAATATAGTTTTATTTTCAATACACATGGATCCATGCATCCTACAAAATTAGGAATACAAAGTAAAACATTGTTTTGCGTTGTGACACTCCCTTTCTCTAGTGTAGCTCTGAATATGTTTATAACGCATAGTGTTTGATGTAGTGAATGTTTCTGTGTTGGTTGTAGTCAGCACACATGTTCCTGTATGTTCTGTAAACCTCCAACAGAAGACTCAAACATCCTTTGTGGAGGATGTACCCCGCTGTGTCAGAATACATTGGGGTACGCTTCTGCCCCCTGTTGTAAGGATTCCTCAGGAATCCTCCCAGCGTATCCTTACTACGGATGGATAAGACCAGCTATAAAAGGGTTTAGATTAATATACATTTATTTAAGAAAGTACTTTGTATAGGAATACAATTGCAGCTTTTTGGGAACTCCTAAAAGGTGCAAGCATTCTTAAAGGAAACCTACCATAGGTGCAGCAGCTTCATCCTGTTTTTTAATAAGTTTTTTAATTCAGGGATACAGCTGCTGCGGAAATAAAGCTTAATGTTGGAATGCGCAATTTAATTTCTACTTTGAGTAGCCTCAGACAGATCCAGGGTGAAGGCTACTCCACGCCACCAGTAGCCACTACAGACCCCGAATCTACCCGCTCTGGCACGTTCCTCGCAGCAATTGAGACTACTCCACACCCCCAGCAGCCTTAAAAATTAAAATGCATATTTAAGCATTAAACTTTATTTCTGGTGCTGTTCCGGACGGGGAATCTCTCAGAAAGTAGATTTCCCATGGTAGATTAACTTTTAAGGGAACATTTGGACTATGGACATGCAGTGTAAGGACAGGCTGTATGTTATAGAGCAGGAGGTGTGCAGAATGTATGTAGGAGCTCAGCGCCTCCTGCCCTGTAACATGCTGCATGCACATTAAACTGCATTTTCCTTGTAACACCTTAAAATATGTTTAGTGCTGATCCGAAATGCTGATGAGAAATGCCTGTTAATGTTTTGTCTTTTGTCCTTAGGATAAAAGAGAAACTGAAATCAGAGAAAGAAGTGGAAGCAGAGATCGGAAGGACAGACAGCAAAATAAAGAGGAGGAAAAAAAGGAACGGGAAAGGCGAAAGGAAAGGGAGAGAAATGGAGAGATGGATAGGGATGGATTGCGAGAGGGAGAGAAAAACGACAAAGAAAAGAACCGAGTGAGAGAATCCAGGTCAGAAACGGATAAAGAAAGAAGTAAAGAAAAGTCTGAGAGAGAGAAAGGCAGGGAAAGAGAGAGACGGAGTGATGGAAGCCATGGAAAAGAGAAGGACAGAACGAGAGACAAAGTAAGAGACCAGGAGCGAGTCCTGGACAAAGAGAAGAATTCAGAACATCGCAGTCGTGACAGGGACAATGATCGCAGGGAGCGTAGTAGAGAGCGGGAGCAGGAAAGGACACGGACAAGAGATAGGGACAAAGAACGCAAAAGGGAAAGAGACCCTGAGCGGGAAAGAAGGAAAGAGCGTGGAAGGGATAATGATCAACACACTGGAAGAGAAGAGAAGCCAGAAGACGAGGAAAGGACAGAACGCAAGGTAATTATTGGGGGGCAGGGGTGAAATATGTATAAAAACTCCCAATATGTAGCTAAATGTACCATTATACTGGGGAAAGCATCCCAACGTATATCACAGCTGGGGTGGTATGCACTGCATGTCTATATGTCCTCCAGGTGGGTGGTATGC